>NW_026606185.1:5180000-7580000 GCF_029834395.1 Sorex fumeus | reverse complement strand
GGGCAGTTACACACATTTGGTTCAGAATTTCCTCCAGTTTCTGTACTCAGGGATCACTAGTAAAACTCAGGTGGAGACCATAGTGTTTTCAGGGATTAAACCTACGTTTGCAGCAATTTACATGCTGTGTTATTGCTTTGGCCACTAGACTCCTTTTTTTAATGGGAGAAATAACTGAATGTATATTCCTTGAAATAACTAGATACATCGTTTAAATATAAAATTAAAATAAGCAAAAAACTGATGTAAACTACATGGAAAGATAACCTTAGAAGACACTAACAATAAGAGACAAAAAGAAGAGAATCACAATATAAAAGTTTAATGTGATTAAAGGAGGAAAAGTAAGTCAGACAGTCAGACTTCAGTCACACCTAAAATTTTTATAGAAAAAAATGGTAATAAACCCTTTACATAAATAATTTTTCTAAATATTGATGGATTGATCTCCCCAATTTAAAAAAAAACACAAATATAGAGTGACTGGGTAGTTTAGAAAACACAATCCAAATTTCCTTTGCTTATCAGAGATACAATTGATCTCTAGTGATTAGTCGAGGCTGAGAATAAAAAACTAGAAATAAAACTGTAGATATAAAGGACAGCCTTTAAAAGCAGTGATTATCATACTTATGCAAATCAAACAGCATAAAAACTAAGAAACTAAATAAGACATAAAAATTGATATTATGTATTGATTAAGAGATCAATGCATTCTAGGAGACACACAAATAAATCTTGGAACTGAGAGACTCTTGGCAGAAAGACCTCCAGACTTTGCATTAGGCCACCTTCAATGGGCCATGCCAGATGGGAAAAGGTGTCGTCCTTCTACCTACTCCCCAGGAAGCCTGGAGACCGCCATCTTCTAAAACTCATTGGAAAATCCAAGTTCAAGCCAGCAATGACAACACATGCCAAACCTCATGAGGTAGGGAAGGAGTCGGTCCTTCCCCCCCTCCCCCCCGCTCTGACGGGACCCATGATGCTGTCCATGAACTGCCCACCTGGCTACTTAGTAAGCTCTGTAACGGTCATGATCCCGGAGACACATAAATGAGTCTCAGAACTGAGCAGTTCTTGGCAGAAATCTCTCCAGACCTAATTATTAAAATTTTAGAACTCCAAGATTGTGTGGCTGCTCTCACAGCTACACAACATCATCTGCTGTTCATAACCAGCAATATAAAGCAAACTGTCTAATGTTACCTTTTCAGCAGGTCTGAGTGTTGGGGGAAAATTCCAAATAATCATGGTGGGACTGGTGTAGAAATATTGAATGTAATCAAAGTAGAGAGAGAGTAATGTGGAAATATTTGCCACATAGGTAGGGGTAGGGGTGGGATAGGGGGTATACTGGGAGGGTTGGTGGCAGAAAATGTGCACTGGTGAAGGGATGGGTGTTTTATCATTGTATGACTGATACTCAAACATGGAAGCTTTGTAACTCTTCTCATGGTGTTTCAATAAATTGATAAGAAAAAGAGAGAGATTAATGCATCAAATGAAGAGGCAATGATGCTAAAGCGATTACAAATAGACAGGATGGGATATATAGATAGCAACCAAAAAGTAGCCCCCTTTATCCCCACTCTCATTGGACACCCCACTCTCATTTGACTCTACCCACTCTCATCATTTAACATGGTCATCATTGGACAGTTCAACCAGTCAGAACAACAATAAGGAAACAACAAACCCTGAGTAAGAAATTGAAAGGGCTGAGGTTAACAGATATGTATATGACTATATCTTCATGAAGTCAAAAACACTTTACTTTTCACTACATATGGGGCATTTTCTTGGACACAGTACATGGTGTCCTATAAAACTAGTGCACAAAGACTGGAAAACATAATGAGTAAGATGCTTTCTTTGCTCTCAGATAACCTAGGTTTGATCCCAGTACCCCACATGGCCCCTGAGCCATGCCAGGAGTGATACATGGATCTAGGCCAGAAATAAGCCTTGTATGAATATGGAAGTCATATCATGTTTATTTTTCCAGCTCTCAGTATTATAAATGTACAGGTTGACAATAAAATAAAAGGATAGAAAAACAATTTGAGACTAAAAAGCGTACCTTAACAAACTCATTCAATTAAAGAAATTAAAATGGAAATGCAAAGATACCTAGAAGTGAGCAGGAATAATACAAGACTATTCTATCCAAAAGGGTATATCAAAAGCCATATTAAATGGGACATTGTAGCAATGCAGGAATAAAAAAAACTCAAATGCACACCCTGACTCAAATTTCAACAAACTAGAAACAACAACAAATGAAGCACAAAATAAATATAAAGATGAAAATAATAAAAATAAGAGAGGAATATATAATATGAAAATCAAAAAGATAATATAAAAGACCAAGAAATGCAAAAATTGGTGTTTTGAAAGTACACGTAAACCTCATAAACTCTTAATTGTACAAAGTAAAAACATATCGAGTATTCAAATCAGATCAAAATTGAAAATAGACAAGTTGCAACTTATTCTGATGAGCAATTGTATATTACAGAAGTGGAGAACATTCCTTAGATTAATGAAGTGGAGAACACTTTCAGAATCCTACATCCTGCCAAGGTTGAATCAGGAGGAAAGAACAAACCTAAATGCCAGTTCCTAGTAAGGAATTTGAAATGGTGAAAACCCCTTATCTCTCTCCCAAATTTTATATCTATAAAATTTCAGTATAACTAATCAGTTATACTGAACAGACAAAGAAACCCTATTATTTATACTCCTTAAGCAAAGAATGCCAAGAGAGGGATAAACACAAAAAACCGCCTTTCTTCGAACACTCTTGAACTTATTTGCCAATGTGGCTTGGCACATGCCTCAGGCAACCAAAAGTGAACATCCGAACTGGCAAAGCAGTGCAGAGAAGCCATCAAGGATGACCTCAAAAACAAGAGAGCAGCAGTACTGGTAGATGTGGCAGAAGCTGGGAAAAGCATTCTTAAGGCCCGCCTGTCGTTCACCAACTACAAAACCAAGATGACTGCCCTCCGACATCATGATGGATCTATCACATCTTCCAGAAGGGCAATGGAGAAGATTATTCATGACTTCTACTCAGATCTCTTTAATAGCCACGTCCACTTGCCCACATACCACATACCACATGATGGATATGTCGGTCCCAATGTTCTCCCTTCCGAAATCCAACATGCCATCTTGTCGGTAAAGAAACAAAGAGCACCTGGCCCAGACAAGATCAGACCTGAACACCTGAGGAACTTACCATCAGTACTCATCAATACATTGGCTTGGCTCTTCACACTCTACCTGTCTGAATGCAAGGTTCCATCCCAATGGAAAACCAGCAGGACTGTACTACTATACAAGAAGGGAGACATCCACGACATTGGGAACTATCGCCCAATCTGCCTATTGTCTGTCATCTACAAACTGTTCACTAGAGTCATCCTGAATAGGATTAGCAGAACACTAGATGAAGGACGACCATGTAAACAAGCTGGATTCCGAAAAGGATTCAGTACCATAGACCATATCCACACGATTACTAAGCTCATTGAGGTTTCTCGGGAGTTCAAGATGCCGCTCTGTCTAACATTCATTGATTTAAAGAAAGCCTTTGATTCTGTTGAGACAGAAGTGGTTATGGAAGCCCTAGTCAATCAGGGTGTACAAACTCAATACATCAGGATCCTTCGTGAGCTCTATTGCGGATTCACTACCAAGATCTCACCATTCTACAAAGAATTAATCATCCATATCAAGAGAGGGGTTCAGCAGGGTGATACCATTTCACCAAAACGCTTCAGTGCCACCCTCGAGAACATCATGCGACGACTGGAATGGGAAAGCATGGGAGTGAAGGTAGATGGTCGACAACTACACCACCTCCGCTTTGCTGATGACATCGTTCTAATAACACCAAACATTAGCCAAGAGGCACAAACGCTGAACGACTTTGACCATGAATGTGGAAAGGTCGGACTACAGATGAATCTTACAAAGACAATGTTTATGAGAAACAGCCTTGTTCCTGACGCTCCATTCGCTCTCAACGGAACCACCATCTCCGAATGCAACAGTTATATATACCTAGGTCAAGAAATCAACATGATGAATGACCTGGCACCTGAGTTGCGCAGGAGGAAGAGAGCGGCTTGGAATGCCTTCAAGAGCTTTGAAGAAATAACTAAAAGGACAAAGAACCTCCAGCTACGAGCACATCTCTTTGATTCCACTGTTCTTCCTGCATTAACATATGCCTCAGAGACCTGGACCCTACGAAAACAGGATGAGAACACTATTTGGGTCTCTCAAAGAGGAATCGAAAGAGCTATGCTTGGAATATCACGATTCACTCAAATGAGGGATAGAATCCGGAATTCTGATCTTCGTCAACGCTCAAGAATCAGGAATGCTGTCTTATTTGCCAAGACATCAAAAATCAGATGGGCTGGACACGTAATGAGGTTTACAGACAACCGCTGGACTAGAGCCATTACTGATTGGATTCCACGGGACATCAAAAGATCACGTGGACGCCCACCTACAAGATGGTCAGACTTCTTCATCAAGACCCTGAATGATCGGTTTGAGGCTCTGCATGTTCCTAGAACGAACAGATACCATTGGGCTATGCTAGCACGCAACCGGGATGAATTGAGACATTACTGGCACCCGCTCGAGTAAATCGATGAATAACGGGAATTAAGTGATTAAGTGATTAAGTGATTAAGCTTTTTTACAAAATTGAAAAAACCGGTAATCTCTGTAATCCCTAAATCTAGACCAAGATTAATTATTCTAACAACAACCAAAAAAGCAGAGACATTATTCCCAAAATAATTTTGCAGACTAGTACTGATTCCAAACATAGATTAAAAGTATCAACAAAATCTAAGTGAGGAAAAATCAACAGCATATCAGAAGGATCATATAGCATAATTCAGTGTCATTTGCACTAGTTATGCAAGCATGGTTCTTTACCTACAGATTGATAATATGATTCAACACATCTACAACAGTAAAGAAAAATATGCACAATCACATCAGTGAATGCGGAGATAATTCTTTTAGAAAAAATAGTACCGACTAATAATAAAAACTATCAACAAAATTGGAATAGAAGTAACTTACCAAAATATAGTAAATGAAATATTGTAATTGTCTTATCAATATAGTACATGTAGTAAATGTCACACTTTTATAGCTCATACTCAATGGTGAAAAAGTAAAAACTAAGATTAGCGACAAGGCAAGATCATGCAATATAATACTAAAATTACTATCTACAGAAATTAGTAAAGTCCAAAAGAAAAAAAGCTAAAATAGAAAAGTTGGAAACAAAGATAGTACCACTATATGTCTGTGGCAATATGCTTTGGAGTTGCTACAGGTATTTCTCAGGCCCAAATATAAATTGGCCTCTCTAATATGCAAAGTATGTGGAGATCCCACTAGAGTTATCCTCCAGTTCAATAACTCTGATAAAAAAGAAGAAATAGAAACCAGATTTAAAAGTAGAAGATTAAATGTAAATTAAACACTGTATACTAATAAGTAAAACATAATAATGCCTAGTGTTTCTGTATGCCAACAATAAGCTGGAAAATAAATAAATTAAAAATACAGTATGCTCCAAAAAGGTGTTGATAAATCAAATCATCTAATTATGAGGAAAATGTATATAATCAAAATCTCTGAAACTACTAAAAGAAACATGACACAGAATTTTTTTAATGTTAAATATTTATTGATTAGGAGAATGAACATTTTTAATACAGATTAAATATAATCACTACCATGGCTTTTTTCAAAAATGCAGAGCAGGGACTGGAATGATAGCACAACAGGTAAGGCATTCGCCTTGTACACGGCTGACCTGGGTTCAATTCCCAGCATCCCATATGGTCCCCTAAGCACAGCCAGGAGTAATTCCTGAGTGCAGAGCCAGAAGTAACCCCTGAGCATTGCCAGGTGTGACCCAAAAAGAAAATAAAATGTAGGGAAAATACCACTAAAATTTGTATGGAACCATAAAAATTCCCAGAATATACTAACAATTTTGAGGTAAAAATAT
Source organism: Sorex fumeus (assembly GCF_029834395.1). Taxonomy (NCBI): domain Eukaryota; kingdom Metazoa; phylum Chordata; class Mammalia; order Eulipotyphla; family Soricidae; genus Sorex; species Sorex fumeus. The sequence continues at coordinate 7,573,939 of NW_026606185.1, read as the reverse complement.
AGGAAGAATTCTTATTATCTTGCTTATTTTTTTCTATTATAGATCCCATATTATATATCCTATATTTAGAGTGTTATATGTATATAATACATGTAGAGCTTATATAAGTAAACAGTATCCTTAAAGCTATTGTAATGAAAACATTTTTTGCTCGAGCAGGCCCAGTAACGTCTCCATTGTGAGACTCATTGTTACTGTGTTTGGCATATTGAATATGTCATGGGTAGCTTGCCAGGCTTTGCCGTGCTGGCAAGATACTCTCGATAGCTTGCCGGGCTCTTCGAGAGGGGCAGAGGAATCACAGAGGAATCAAACCTGTAGTTGGCCAGGTGCAAGGCAAACGCCCTACCACTGTGCTCTTGGCCTTTTGGCTAAGATCAAGTGTAGTGTAATGAAAAGATTATAGTACTAAAATAAAATAAGACTTCATTGTTTTATTTTATTTTATGAGAGAAGAGCAGCAGTGTTGGCCAACACAGCAGAAGCCGGGAAAATTATTCGCAAAGCTCGCCTGTTCTTTGCCAACTACAAGACCAAAATGACTGCCCTCTGACATCCTGATGGATCTACCACATCTTCAAGAAGGGCAATGGAGAAGATTAACTATAACTTCTACTCAGATCTCTTTGATATCCACATCCACCTGCCTACATACCAAATTCCACAGAATGGATATGTGTTCCCAACATTCTCCTTTTTGAAATCTGACACTTCATTTCACTGGTAAAGAAGCATACAGCACCCGGTTCAGACAAAGTCAGACCTGAAAACCTGAAGAATCTGCCTCCGATACTTGTCAATACACTGGCTCAGCTCTTCACACGCTACCTGTCTGAATGCAAGGTCCCGTTCCATTGAAAAACTAGCAGAACCATTCAGTTGTACAAGAGAGACATCCAGGACACTGGCAACTATTGCGCCATCTGCCTGTTGTCTGTCGTCTACAAGCTCTTCACTCGAGTCATTCTGAATAAAATAGGCAAAACACTAGATGGACAACCATGCGAGCAAGCTGGGTTCCAAAAAGAATTCCGCAAGATCGACCATATCCACACAATAACCAAGCTCACTGAGGTTTCTTGGGAGTTCATTGTCTAATGTTCATTGATACTGTTGAGACTTAAGCGGTCACTGAAGACCTAGCAAAACAGGGAGTTCAAACTCAACACATCAGGATCCTCTGCAAGCTGTATTCACCACCAGGATCTCATCATTCTACAAGGAAGTGATCATCTACTTAAAGAGAGGGGTTCAGCAGGCTGATACCATTTCACCGAAACTCTTCAATGCCACCCTCATGTGACAACTGATATGGGAAGAATTGGTAGTGAAGATAGTCAGCAACCATACCACCTCTGCTTCATTGATGACGTTGTTCTAATAACACCAAACATTAGCCAAGCAGCACAAATACTGCCAACTTCGACTGTGAGTGTGGAAAGGTCAGACTGCATCTGAATCTCACCAAGACTATGTTCCCTAAAAACGAACTAGTCCCTGACATCCATTCACTCTGAATGGAATGACCATCTCTGAATGCAGCAGCTATGTGTACCTGGGTCAAGAACTCAACATGACTTGGCACCAGAACTGAACAAGAGGAAGAAAGTGGAGTGAAACACCTTCAAAAGCATCACAGAAATTGTTAAGAGAACAAAGAACCCCCGGTTACAGTCTCATCTTTTCTACTCCACCATTCTACCTGCACTAAAATATGCCTCAGAGATCTGGGCCTTGCGAAAATAGACAAGAACACTATTTGGGTATCCCAAAGAGGAATCAAAAGAGCTATGCTTGGAATATCACATTTTAACTCAAGTGAAAGAATGAACCCGGAGTCCCAACCACCATTGACGATCAAGGATCAGGGACACTGTCTCATTTGCCAAGGTGTCAAAAATCAGATGGCCAGACATGTAATGCGATGACTTCTGGACTGGAGCTGTTACCAACTGGATTCCATGGGATGTCAAGAAGATTCGTGGCCATCCACCTACAAGATGGGCAGACTTCTTAGTCAAAACCCTGAACAAACGGTTTGAGGCTTTTCTTGTTCCTGAAGCGAGCAGATGCCATTGGGTTGCCCTGGTGGAGGGATGGGTACTCGATCATTGTATGACTGAAACACAAGCACGAAAGTTTGTAAGCCTGTAACTGTACCTCTTGGTGTTACCCTAGCACACGACTGGGACAAATGGAGATGTTACTGGTGCCCGCTCAAGCAAATCGAAGATTATGGGATGACAACTGATACAAGAAGATCTAGAAATAACCCGAGTGTCCAAAAACTGGTGAGTGGATTAAGAAACGGTGGGATATCCCCAAAGATGCAAAACAGTATACTAGAAATGACATCTGCACTTATATGCTGCAGGACTGTTTACAACAGCCAAAATCTGGGAAAAAACCCAGTGCCCAAGAAAAGATTACTGGTTAAAGAAACTTTGGTACATCTATACAATGGAATACTATACAGCTGTTAGGAAAGATGAAGTCATGAAATTTGCATTCAAGTGGTTCTACATAGAAAGTATCATGCTAAGTGAAATGAGTCAGAAAAGAGACAGACTTAGAAAGATTGCACTCATTTGTGGAATATAAAGTTACAGAATGAAGACTTAAACCCAAGAATAGTAGAGATAAGTACCAGAAGGATCACTCTAAAGCTTAGATGCTGGCTTCATATACTGGGGGAAAGACAGCTCAGATACAGAAGGGACCACCAAGTAAAGGGTGCCAGAAGGACTCTCTTGGGATGGGAGATGCAGGCTAAAAGTAAACTATAGACCAAACATAATGGCCACTTCATTCCTCTATTGCAAACCAAAATATCCAAAGAGAGAGAGAGCAAGAAGGAATGCCCTGCCACAAAGGCGGGGTACGGTGGAGGGGATGGGGTGGTGGTGGTGGGAGGGATGTTGGGACCATTGGTGGTGGGAAATGGTCACTGGTGGAGGGATGGGTACTCGATCATTGTATGACTGAAACGCAAGCACGAAAGTTTGTAAGCCTGTAACTGTACCTCTTGGTGATTCACTAATAAAAAAAAAGAAACTGTGGGATATATACATGATGGAAAACTATTTGTCAGTGAGAATAGATGAAATTTCACAATTTACTGTTACACAGGTGACAAGCTGAAAAATGAGAATTTTAAAGTAAAAGATTAAAACTAGAAAATCCCATTCATATATGAAGAATAAAAAAGCTAAGAAGCATATTAGATAATATTCAATGAAAATATATTCTGGGACATAATCCTAAGAACCTGGAACTGGAGGTTTGAAGATAAGGGAAAGCTGGGTTTGGGGGTGGGGGGATATTCGTAGATAAACCTAGAATCCCTGCGGGAGGGATTAGTGCAATACTCTGCATCTATAAAATAATGACTGTAATATCTTTGAATATGATGCCTCAATTTTTTAAAAAAAGCCAAAACAAAAATGGGATTCTAACAAACTAAAGCATTTCTGCACTTCAAAACACTGTGAGATACATGTACACTCAATTGAACAAGAAAATATCTGCACACCATATATCTGATAAAGGGGTAGTATTCAAGATACATAAAACACTCACAAACGATACAAAAAATAACGCCCCACCATAAAAAGTAGAAAAACCTGAATATATACTTCCTCAATGAATATACACAGATGAATCACATTAATATAAAAATGTCTTCACCACTGATGATTACAGAAATGCAAATAAAATTTAAAAATGTAATATCACTTCACGCCAATAATAATGGCATATAATTTAAAAGATTCCAGAAAGAGCCAGTGCTGGTGGGGATGAAGTGAAAAATAGCCTTTCATTGTTCACAGACTGAAACCTGCTTTAGCTTCTACAAAAAAGTAATGTGGAAACTTGTTGAATAGCTATAATAGACATAGGTAGTAAACATTTGCCTTCCATGCAAGCAGCTCAGGTTTTGTACACAAATCACATTTAGTTCTCTGAGTTACATCAGTTGTGATCCCTGAACACAGCCAGGGGTGGCCGAAAGCACTATCTCCACAACAAAAAAAGAAACAAACAAAAATCCTAAAAACTAAACTTCCCTATAACCTAGTGAGCTCTGTGATTCCAAATATTTTCATCTATCTCAAGAACACAAAATTACTCATTTGGAAAGAGTAATGTCCATTCAATGGACTTATGTCCATTGAAGCACTATTTTATTATGATCATTGATTACAGAAATAACCCAAATGATAAACACACAATTCGTTATTAAAATAATAATACATATACACAATGGTATACTACTTAATTCTTAGAAGCAATTATTTTTTACATTTGCTATTACTTGGATGAAACTAGAAGGTATGTCTTTGGCAAAATAAGTTAGATGGAAAATATGCCAAATGATATACTTATATGTGGTATATAGAGAAATAAAAAGGAAAACAAAAAAAATAGGAGAAAGACAAAATGGAAAATAATCAATGAAAAAGAAACTCTTGAACTCTATAAAGAGTAATAATGTTGTAGAGTATGCAGAGGATGGAAAAGTGATATAAAGAGTGGTTGACCCTCCTTCCACCAGAAGACCAGCAGCTGTCCACCTATCCCCTCACCCATCATTTTCTAGAATAGAAACAGCCAGTCCACAACAAATCTAGAAAAGAATAAGATGTCCCTCAATCATCGCAGTAGACCAATCTGGGCTGAAAACTTTTGGGCCTTCTAAGAATAGGGGTGGGCAACTTCTCCTTTCCACCTGGAGGAACAGCAGTCTCCACCCACTCCTATAACCTCAGACCCTGCTCCAGGACTAAGAGTCACCAAGACTTCAAGCCACCAAACCGTTAAAGCTCCACCTCTCCTGGAGTACATGGCTGAATATGCCACCAAATTTCACAGTACTGTCAGCCCAGTAGGAGCACAGCAAATTTGATGGGGAAATTGCATAGAAACCACCAAGATCAATGTATAGAAAAAAAGTGCTGAGATCACTGATAATTAAGGAAATGCAAATCAAAATGACTATGATGCAGCATCTCACACAAGTGATAATGACCTAAATAAAAATTTCAGAAATAACCAGTACTGGTGGTTGTAATACAGTGGTGTTGGCAATATAGGAATATTCTAATTAATTGTTGATGGCATTGTAAAGTGACTTAGCTTTTGTGGAAAATATTACAGTCTTCTTAAAATGAAATTAGAACTGCCATATGATCCAATAATTCTACTCCTTTGTACCCTAAGAACATAAAAACATTAATTTGAAAAGACATATTCACTCATATTATCATTGCTGTGATTCTAACAATAATCAAGATCTGGAAACAACCCAAATGTTCAGTAATGTGTAAGTGGACAAAGCAGCTATGTACACAAGGAACATTATTTGATTGCCAAAAATGATGAAATCTAGTCTTTCTCAAAACATGGTTGAATTAGAGGTTATCATATTAAGTAAAAATCATTTGAGCGAAAAAGAGGAATACTGGTGATAGGCAGAGGCTGAAGAGATAGTTTAGCTTTTAGAGCATATACTTTGCATTCAACAGACCTGAATTTGATACATGACACTACATGTGGTTCCCTGAGTACTGCCAGGAGTGATTACCGACCACAGTCAGGGCAAACCCTTAGCACACCTGGTGTGCCCCAAAGTACACAAACAAAAAGGTACATTGGAGGCCCAATGATTTGGGGTGAATAATAAAATAAAGATTAGACATAAAGAAAAGATGTTTGTTTGTTGTAATCAGCCTCAAAGCAGCTGCAGAATACTTAGACTGTGCTCCCTTTTGACGTTCAGAAATTGGAATCTAATAGAAGTCTATGCAAAGATATCAGCTTATAGAAGGCTAGATTGCCCTCATGAGAGGAGACATTTCTTCAGGAACTAGAGGTCACGATACTAATGAAAGAAAATTATCAACTGTTCAAAGTTCTTCCCCTTGCACGACTGACAACTTTTATGTGTGCAGAGAATACCCGGTGATGAGAATTTAAAAAATATCCTTATACAATTCTTTCTCAAATATTGTTCAGTGTTCTCTCCGCTCCATGGAAGCCCTATCCTCTTCTCTCTTCATACACTGTTTTTCATCTCTCTCCCTTTTTTGATGGATTATTTTTTCTCCTGGAATTCATTTCTCCAAGAATGTTAAAGGAAAACAAAGTAGAGGAGGAGCTTATTTAACCAGAGTGAAGGTCAGTTGCGATTTGCATTTTTATGCCAAGCACAATTCGCTGCTTGCTCAGTCACTGCTCTCCTAAAACTCAGGTGTCAGGGACTCAGTTCTCAGTTCCTGTGATTGAGTAGATCTCGGGTACAGTTTGATGACTGACTTTCTTACAGTGAAGGTTACGATAACTTACACAACAAGTGATGTAGGTTATCATGGCCTATGTTTACCAGTTCTAAAACTGCTCCCCACCAGGTCACTTTCCCAAAGATCTTAGGGTAGCAGAGGCAGGAAGTGATCAATGATTTTCTCTATAGAGATTACTACATACCTAGCTCCCCATATTTCCCATGGACAACAATTTCATACATATGTAGAATATAAAGAAATATGCCAATGTAATAAAGAATCATCAATGTAAACAGCCCTATAAATATCAACAGAACTGAACTTACCAATCTAGTGTTGGGTTTGAGATTTGGAAGATGGGGGATAAGGAAGCAATCAGGAGAGATAAGTGGGATATAAGCAACCTTGGAACAGCAGTGAGGAGAAATTGGCACTTTGCTGGTGGGCTTGATGCAGTCAATTATGTATCTAAAGAAAAATATTAACAACATTGTAAACCCTATTGTATGGTTCAATAAATATCGTTCAACATGTTCAACTTATTTTTACATATTATGTGAATATCAGCCATTTGATCCCTTTATTATATTACTATTGAATATTTTCAAAAGCATAAACTGCAAAATTTTGCAATTTTCTACTTCCTAGAACAAAATTAAATCACATATTTAATATTTCCTTCTAAAGCTAATATATAGATATTCTATCTATCAAATTAAGCAAACTTCCTATCCTATAACAAGAAAAAATATTGTCTATATGCAATACCTGAATGAATAATCATTCTGACTAGAATCCATATTTTAATGTTCACTCATATGGATTACATAAATCTGGTATTTATTCCTATCAGTTTTGTAAAATATAGTTCACCTACATAGATACAAAACTCATCAACATATTAATTGCAACATACAACACCAAAAACTTCATAGATTTTATTCACTTTGGAAACTCAGTAACACAATGCTACGCGTTTCTTTTGAAAAATACAGTCTTTGCAGAGCATTAAGCACTCCTCTTTCTCCTATTTTTCATGATTACTATAAGCTCTAAATTGTTTTTATTTTACATTCTTTAGATAAGCATCTCTCCATAGAAATTTTTAAGCAGTGCATGAGCAAATTATTGCTGCCTAATACGTAATATACTTAGATTATGTAAGGGTGTTAAGTGGGACAGGAGAAACAGTGTATGTGTTTATATTTATGCATATATTATTTTGCCATTTTCACTCTCCATAGGTATAAAAATATTGAAAATGGATGCTTTAGATTTTCTTTATTTCTTACATCCTGGAATTATCTGTCCAAATTATTACTCTTGGTATAGATTTTCAATGATTTTGAGGATCATTTGGATCATTTGTAACTTAAATTTTCCTCTCTTGCCTTCTTTATAAATACATGCTTGCTTTCTAGTCTATATTTTGTAAAGACATAAATTAATAATAGATTAAAATATCTTATGCATACTAAACAAAATATTTTACACTTGTATAAACAATTCAAATAACCATTTATTAAATGAAATTTACCATCGAGACAAAAAACTCTTGATATTGTTCTACATAATACACTTCCTCAGAGATAAACACTACACTGATTTTAATCTTACATATTTATTCTCTATGTTTTAACATAGATTTAGAATAAACACTCTTCATTCTTTATCAAACTATATAACATTTTAACTCCATCTAGTATTTCACTGTTGAACCTATTATTAACAAATCTATTTTCATGCATATCAAGAAGTATAAATAAAACTGTAATTAACACATGAAAAAACAGCAACAAGAACAAAATATTAAAGTTCACCATCATATTCTATCATATAAATTTAGAGAGGCTGAGACACTTTCCATAAGTCTTTCAGAGTTTTATTATATGACAAATAAGTTTATTAAACCAATATTTTCTTATTAGAAAATTAGAAAAATATAATATGGAAAGTAAACATGAATACTTATATCAATAATTACCATAAACACTGCTGCCATATAATAAATATATGGAAACAAAATTAATAATATAAAAATGAATATGATTATTATATAATGGTTTGTATAGCTGAAACAAGTAGAAACTTAAAATACATGTAAATTATACAAACAAACAAACACTGTCTTCCCGTTGTTCATCGATTTGCTTGAGCGGGCCCAGTAAAGTCTCCATTTTGAGACTTGTTACCGTGTTTCGCATATTGAATACATCTCGGGTAGCTTGCCAGGCTTTGCCATACAGGCGAGATATTCTCGGTAGCTTGCCAGGCTCTCCAGGAGGGGTGGAGGAATCGAACCTGGCTCAGCTGGACTGGCTGCGCACAAGGCAAACGTCCTACCACTGTGCTATTGCTCCAGCCCATGTAAAGAAGCAAAAAAAATGTCTTGTATTATATTCAATACTTAGAAGTATTAGTTGCTAAAATTAAACTGTGAAATCTATGTCCTTCAAATAAAAGTAAAAGAGTATTTCTCTTTATTTAATAAAATAAATGGAAAATAATTTGGTTCAAAGTGGCAAAAACATAATTAAATATGTCTTTGAAATACTCCTCTGTAGAATGTTATAATATTTTTTAAAAGTCAGATTCTAAAATAATCATGTTCTGTCAGTAGATAAAGATTCGTAAAACAGTAGTAAGAACACAAATGATCTCTACTGAGCTATAGACAATTAATCAATTAATTAGCACTTCAACATTGTAAGAAATGGAACAAAATTTTATTTTTAACAAGCATATAATACAATTAGCAATTAAATAGTTAAAACGAAAATGCTGGGCCTGGGGAGATAGCATAGTGGGGAAGCCTTGCATGCAGCCAACCCAGGTTTAATCCCCGGTATCCCATATGGTCTCGGATACTGCCAGGAGTAATTGCTGAGTGCAGAATGAGGAATAGCCCTTGAATATCACCAGGTGTTACCCAAAATAAAATAATATATATATAAGCAATCATGATCTAAATGGAGTGTGAGGACATCCAAACAAAGCCAGTATTTAGATCTCAAAAAATAGTATTATAATAACAGTAATTTTAGAGAATCTCATCAGACCACTCATGGAAAAATAGATATCATCCACTCAAATAGTATGGGACTAACATGAAAATTGTGGGAAATCATCCCCCCTAATAACAACAACAACAAAAATGCAAGATTGGAATATTCCCCTGGAAAGGACATTTTAGATACTAGGATATAATGATTGCAAATGTGTTGCAAAAATGCTGCTGGGAAAGAATAGTATATCAGGGTAGAATAGAACATATACAAAGATATGATGGCTGCAAACTTGACTCCAGGGAATCTAAAATGAATGAGCTTAGCTTTTTTAGATGTGAAGAATAATATGGAAAAAAAATAAAATAGGGAACCATCACAACTTTGCCCGATAGTGTAAGTGTGCCTGATTATTGCCTGTTTGAATACCCTATCCTCTAACCTTTGTATACTTGCTGAAGTTTGCTATGCTTACTGTCATTAATATTTTTGTCTACTTACATAATAACTCCCATGTTGAATTCTTTGCAGGGGAGCAAGATGATATTGAATGAATACCCTGCCGGTTAGACTACCAAGGGCTGCTCAGCTGACCCTAAACCTTGAACAGCCTCTGTGTGTTTATCTTATATTTGTCTTATTTGTGCACTTATCTCATTACCTGTGACTGACCTCCAATGAACAAATGTTGAAGGTGCCAGTATTATTAGCTTTTGACAGAAATAATGGCATTAATAAATTAATAAAAACTTAAACCGACATATTCATTCAGAAATTAATGAAACCACATTATTCTGGAGAGATAGCACAGCAGGTAGGGCGTTTGCCTTGCACATGGCTGACCCAGATTTGATTCCCAGCATCCCATATGGTCCCCTGAGCACGACCAGGGGTAATTTCTGAGTGCAGAGCCAGGAGTAGCCCCTGTGCATCGCTGGGTGTGACCCAAAAAGAAAAAAAAGAAAAAAAAAAAAGAAACCACGTTATTCTGAAATAAAAATAGTACAACTTTAAGGATAGGTATTATATTTGACCCAAATTCTGTCAATATAAAAGTTAATATTGAAAAAATATTGGGCTTCTTTTTTCTGTCACAGCGTTCAGGATTAGAATTAATTGATTTAACCAAGAAAGTCAGTCATGTGGTGGTGACTTACCATCATGCCACCAAATGGGCAATGATGACAACATCAAAACAAGAAATTTAGAAAATTATTCAGAATATACAAAAACAAAGAAACTATGAGATTTGATGGAATACAACAAATACTATGCTTTAGAAAGATAATAGAGAAAAAGTTACATATTAAAAGCCAATATCTTCAGTTATATAACCTTACCTCAACCTGAAGGAACAAACAGTAAAAGCAGGATTTAAATAGCATTAGAAGGAAAATTCAAAGATGAGTAGAAATTTCAATAAAAAAACCTAAAAGATTTGAAATATTAATTAAACCAATGCTATTACTTTAACAGGATCAATGAAACTTATAACCCCTCATTATTTTCACAGAGATTATGAGGAAAAAGCTGAAAGAAGAGGCTTTATAAATATTATAACAATGGAAGCCTCATAAAAAATGGTCAATAACTAGACAATTTATCAGCTTTGAAGAAATTCACACATTTTTTAAATTAAAAATCTTTAAAATGAACCAATAAGAAATAGGTAGTTTAAGCAGGTCAGTCCCAACTACAGAAATGGAAATAATTATCAAAATATCCCTAAAAGCAAAGGCTAGAACCACTTGGCATCATGGCAAATTGTTGAATTCACTTTCTTTAACACTTGTAACAATTTAACACTTTTAAAAATTAATTCAATGCTTTTAAAAATCAATATGAATCTTTCAGTAATTGTTCTACAAGTTATAGGAAGGGACCTTACAAATAAATTCCAAGCAGGAATATCAGTATAATCTCCAAATCAGAAAATATCTGAAGACATAAGGGCAAGGAAGAATAGAAACTGGGTGGGGTGCAGAGATATAGAAGAGATGGAAGGAAATAAGAGAGCTAAAGGGCAGAGACCTCAAGCACATTTTCAGTGTTGAAGTGAGGTGTATGTGTACACCTAAACTACAGAGCCAAAAATAAGCATTAAGATTGAACTACATCATCCCACTTAATATTGGCTAGATTGAAATAAACAATAAGTTGTCATTAAATGACTATACCTCAATATATTGGAGCGATAGCACAGCGGTAGGGCGTTTGCCTTGCACACAGCCAACATGGCCGACCCGAGTTCGATTCCTCCGCCCCTCTCTGAGAGCCTGGCAAGCTACCGAGAGTATCTCGCCCACATGGCAGAGCCTGGCAAGCCACCCGTGATGTATTCGATATGCCCAACACAGTAACAGTAACATATCACTGTAATAATTCCATATATGTGACCAACCCAAGATCCATACTCAATGATGAAAGTTAACAACTTTTCCCCCAACAATAGATCAAAAGCAATGATGTCTACTTTCACTAATATTTTTCATGATTTTGAAAGTTTCAGCCCAATAAATCAGGTAAAAAATGCATTAATAAATCTAATAGGAAAAGGAAATGTAAATAATTATTATTTCTATCATAACAACAGAAAATAATAAACACTACACTGAGCTATTGTTTTCTGTTTTAGGGCCACACCCAACAATGCTCGGGGTTATTTCTGGCTATACTCTCAGAAATTACTTCTAAGGTGATTGGGGGACCATATGAGATGCTGGGGATCATACCCAGCCAGATGCATGCAAGAAAAGTTCACTACAAGCTGCACTATATCTCCAGTCCCCAGCACTAAACTGTCACTGTCACTGTCCTCCCGTTGTTCATTGATTTGCTCGAGCGGGCCCAGTAACGTCTCCATTGTGACACTTGTTACTGTGTTTGTCATATCGAATACATCACAGGTAGCTTGCCAGGCTTTGCCTTGAGGGCGAGATACTCTTGGTAGCTTGCCGGGCTCTCTGAGATGGGTAGAGAAATCGAACCTGGGTCGGCCAGGTTGGCCGCAAGCAAGACAAATGCACTACCCTCTGTGCAATCGCTCCAGCCTAACAGCACTAAACATTCCACTATAAATATCTTTTAGAAATAATTCATGAGTTTAGTAAAGTATCAGGATACAAAAACCAATGTTCGTATAACTATGCACACTATATATGCAATAAGCCAATGACTCCTTTGATGGAAATGGAAACCAAAAAAAATCTTCTTTGTAGTTTCACCAAAGATAAAATTTTTAACCTTACCCAGTCTGGGCTGGAGCGATAGCACAGCGGGTAGGGCGTTCGCCTTACACGCGGCCAACATGGCCGACCCGAGTTCGATTCCTCTGCCCCTCTCGGAGAGCCCGGCAAGCTACCGAGAGTATTCAATATGCCAGACACAGTAACAACAAAGTCTCCAATGGAGACGTTACTGGGCCCGCTCGAGCAAATCGACGATCAACGGGAGGGCCTTTACCTTTACCTTTACCCAGTCTGGAAAAACCATGTTCTCTCTCAAACACATATTCCTCTCTTTTCCCTCAAACTTAGACTATATGTGTCACTTTAAATATATAAAAGTTGGGGCTGGAGAGATAGCACAGAGGGTAGGGCATTTGCCTTGCACGTGGCTGACCCGGGTTTGACTTCCAGAGTCCCATATAGTCCCCTGAGCACCACCAGGAGTAACTCCTGAGTGTAGAGCCAGGAGTAAGCCCTGTGATTCTCCAGGTGTGACCCCCCAAAAAGCATAAATAAATAAATAAATAAATAAATAAATAAATAAAATTTCTGTGACTAAACCTAATAAGGGAGATGAAAGATGTATATAATAAAAGTATAATGTGTACCACAATGTGTAAACTGAACTGTTATGTAGTGAAATTCATTGTTAAAGGAAGCAAACAAAATTAATAAAAAGTGCTATATGTTGATGGAGATAAAAATAACCATGATTAAAATACACCTTTATTAGCAAAACGATCACTATGTGTAAAGCAATGCACATATTCACAAAAATTTTAGAAAAAAATCCAAACATTTTTCTTTCTTCAGAAAAACACAACAATCTACTTTAAACATAGTATGGAGGGGTTGGGAAATTGTGCAATGGTTAGGTCTTATCAAAAGCATACTAAGTGAATGTTCCTGTTTAGAGTTCAAAACCTGGAATTTCATGTTACATCAAGCTACATAGAGGGAAGTCCTGGAGGTCCCAGAGTGGAACTAAGTGTGAGATTTAGAGCAACATGCAGGCGGCCCAGAAATCCCACGTGCGGCAGGGTATGAACAGCATCACATTCTTGGTCCTTGTATTGACCCTCTGGACTGAGTCTTGATGGGTCACAAGCCTTGGTTCTTATACCAAAAATATAATTGCATGATAAGTTAAAAATTCTGAAATGACCAAAGCTATTTTGAAACAACCAATTACATTCTCTATTCTGACACAAGAAAGAAAAATGGAGCCACATTTTTGTTGATTTCAGTTTATTATAAAGGTTTCCATTTGAGATAAGTATCACTCAAAGGTCCTTGGCATCCTTTAGCACCAGTGAAGGACTATTTATCCCATATCTTTGAAAAAGACAGCATGAAGAACAATTAAAGAATAAACAAATTATGCCACATCAACATAAGATGACAAAAGTCCAGGAAGAAACTCATCAGCATGTTATTTCTTGAAAAAAAAAAAGGTGGGGGAAGCAGAGTGATAGTGTAGTGGCTATGGCACTTGCCTTGCCTGTAGCTGACCTGTGTTCAATCCCCAGCACCACATATGGTGTCCCAAACTGTGCCAGGAATGCTCCTGAGCAGAGCTAGGAGTAAGCACTGACTGCCTTTGGGTGTGGACCAATAAACAAACAAACAAGCATATATAAAAACACACACACACATTTGAACGTTTTTCCTTTAATTTTATTTTAGATACCATGGTTTACAAGCCTGTTAACACACAGTTTCATGCATAAAACATTTCACCACAAAACCCTCCACGGGAGTGTCTAAATTCGATGTTTTTAACTGCTTAAAGAAGACTTGAGAACAAGTCTTGATATGTAATGATCTGAAAATAAATGAACAATCAATAAAATTGATGAAAGTCTGATGATAAAGATGAAATAATTCATTCAGTTATAAACAAGTTCAAAAAAATTGGTACAAAATATCCCCAAAAGATTGAATAAAATAATTAGATCAGTGACCTTGAAGACAAGTTATACAATTTCACTGATAAAGAGGAAATTGAAAGAAAATTGAAGGAGAAGAGGCAATTGAGAAAAAAATGAAGAGTATTTATGAGCTACTGTAGATACTGCATGAGAAGCATTTTCACATCTTTTGAATTAGGAAAGGGAAAAAAAGAGATAGGGAAGGGCTCAAGTCATAGTACAACCTTGCATGCAGTTGACCCAGGTTTGATCCACGGCATCCCATATGGTTCTCCCAGCACTGCCAGAAGTAATTTCTGAGGGCAGAGACAGGAGTAACCCCTGAGCATCGCTGAGTGTGACCCAAAAAAAGCAAAAATAAAAAAGAGTGGGAGAAGGAAGGGGTGGGGGCCAGCGGGGAGGGGAGGGAGAGGGGTAGGGATTAGAGGTATCAGAAAGGGAAGGCAGGGTAAGGCAGAGAAGTAAAAGGAAGAAGAGGAAAGGAAAGGGAGGTGAAGAGAAAGGGAAAGAAATGGAAGTCTAGGTGAGGCAAAAGGAGGCAAGGTAGGCAGCTGCTTGAAGAGGTAAAAGCTGTAGCTAATAGTGGATGTCTGAAAAATGGTGACTGTCTTGATCCAAGAGGCCCAGAGGGTGCTAACAAAAGAAATCTAAAGAGAACAACAAAAAAAAGATACAGTGTGATCAACTGCCAATTGCAAAACACAGAGAGGACTCTTGAAAGCCTCAAGGGAAGAAATAACACATACAAATGGGCTAAAAATATAAGATTTAATCAGATTATCAAGTAAGAGTCTTAATCAAGAAAAAATTAGAACAAAATACACAAAGTCACTTGATCACTTGACTTCCCATTACTCATCGATTTCCTTGAGAGATTACCAGTAGCGTCTCCATTCATCCCTGTCACGTGCCAGTGTAGCTCAATGGTGTCTGTTCATTCTAGGAAAATGAAGAGCCTCAAACCAATCATTCAGGGTCTTGACAAAGAAGCCTCACCACCTTATAGGTGGGTGGCCACACAGTCTTTTAATGTCCTGTGGAATGTAGTTGGTAACGACTCTAGTCCAGCGGTTATCTCCAAATCTCATTACGTGTACAGCCCATCTGATTTTCGACCCCTTGGGAAACAAAACGGCGTCCCTGTCCCTGATTCTTGACCATTGACGGAGGTCGGAACTCCAGATTCTTTCTCTCATTGGAGTGAAACGTGATACTCCAAGCATAGCGCTTTGAATTTTTCTCTCAGAGACCCAAAGAGCTTTCTCATCCTGTTTTCCTAGGGCCCAGGTCTCTGAGGCGTATGTTAATGCAGGAAGAACAGTGGAATCAAAGAGATGTGCCCAGAGGCAGAGGTTTTTGTCCTTTTAGCTATTTCTTCAACATTCTTGAAGGAGTTCCAAGCCACTTTCTTCCTCCTGCACAACGCAGGTGCCAGGTCATTTGTCATGTTGACTTCTCGACCTAGGTACACATAACTGTTGCATTCAGAGATGATTGTTCCATTGAGTGTGAATGGAATGTCAGGAACGAGACTGTTTCTCATAAACATTGTCTTCGTGAGATTCAGCTGTAGTCCGACCTTTCCACACTCATGGTCAAAGTTGGCCAGCATTTGGGCCACTTGGCTAATGTTTGGTGTTATTAGAACAATGTCATCAGCGAAGCGGAGGTGGTGTATTTGCCTACTGTCTATTTTCACTCCCATTCCTTCCCATTCCAGTTGTCATGTGACGTTCTCAAGGGTGGCACTGAAGAGTTTCGGTGAAATGGTATCACACTGACGAACCCGTCTCTTGACATGGATGATCACTTCCTTGTAGAATGGTGAGATCCTGGTGGTGAATTCATAATACAGCTCATGGAGGATACTGACGTATTGAGTTTGAATGACCTGATTGGCTAGGGCTTCGATGACCACTTCCGTCTCAACAGAATCAAAGGCCTTCTTTAAATCAATGAACGTTAGGCAGAGCAGCATCTTGAACTCCCGAGAAACCTCAATAAGCTTGGTTATCATGTGGATATGGTCAATCGTGCTGAATCCTTTGTGGAACCCGGCTTCCTTGTATGGTTGTCCTTCATCTAGTGTTCTACCAATCCTATTCAGGATGACTCGAGTGAACAGCTTGTAGATGACAGACAATAGGCAGATCGGGTGATAGTTGCCAATGTCGTAGATGTCTCCCTTCTTGTACAGCAGTACAGTCCTTCTGGTTTTCCATTGAGATGGAACCTTGCATTCACACAGGTAGCGTGTTAAGAGCTGAGCCAGTATATTGATGAGTACTGATGGCAGGTTTTTCAGGTGTTCAGGTCTGACCTTGTTTGGGTCAGATGCTGTTCGTATCTTTACCAACGAAATGGTGTGTCAGATTTCAGAAGGGAGAACGTTGGGAATGACATATCCATTCTGTGGAATTTGGTATGTCGGCAGGTGGAAGTGGCTATCAAAGAGATCTGAGTAGAAGTCATTGATAATCTTCTCCATTGCCCTTCTGGAAGATGTGAAAAATCCATCAGGACATCAGAGGGCAGTCATCTTGATCTTGTAGGTGGTGAAATACAAGCGGGCATTACGAATGCTTTTCCCAGCTTCTATGACATCTACCAGCACTGCTGCTCTTCTCTCTTTGAGGTCTTCCTTTATCGCATTTCTGCACTGCTTTGTGAGCTCGGATGTTCACTTGTGGTTGCCTGAGGCATGTGCCAAGCCACATTGGAGAATAAGCTCAATATTTTTCGAAGACAGGCTTTTTTTGTGGCTATCTCTCTCTTGGTGTTCCTCGCACAATCATGGAGGTGCTGAACCAGTCAATCATATTCCTTGTCAATGTAGTCAATGACGGCATCCTCCCATGTTGCAGCAATAGTGGAAAAGAGCTCCCAGTTGGCAGTCGTTCTGGGAGTTTTCTTCTTAAACTTTGCAGACTTTTCGCCCCACTCTGTGAAGTAGAATTTTGCACAAAGGAGACACTGGTCCGATCCTGTTTGGAATTTTGGGACAATAGCAACATCGGTCAGGCAAAACTGTTGATTGAATATGATGTGGTCAATTTCGTTGTGGAGCCATCCACTGGGAGACTCCCATGTCCAACGTTTAGATTTGGCCTTCTGGAACTGTGAGTCACCATGGATGGTCTTGGTCAACATGATGAACTCAGACAGTCTCTCACACTGTTCATTCCATTCTAGGCAATGGATCCCGATGTGGAGTATTTCGGCTGATCTTCTCGGTCCTATCTTGGCATTAAAATCAACTACAATGATCTTGTATAAGTTGTAGCCTTCTTTATAGAACTTCTCCAGCTCCATGTAGAATTTCTCAATTTCTCCTTCATCATAATTGGATGTTGGTGTGTAGACAACGAAGATAGAAACTGCCGGCAGCGAGTCACATCTATGCAACTGTAGTTGTTCTATGCGGGTTGTTAAGCATTCAAATGAATCAATGCCCATGGCCAAGTTCCTGTTGAAAAGGACACTGGACATTTCCGATACCTCTTCTGTCACATGTTCTGAGGAACAATTCTTCTCCAGTGTCGAAAACGGCATGATGGAATTGGTGCCTTCTTGTTTCGGTCAGACCAATGATGTCGTACTTGATCTTTCGCGCTTGTACCATCAGGTCCTCGATGGATGCATTTGATGCCAGTGTACGTGAATTGAAAGTACACACAATCATTTTGTCTTCCTTCCATTTGGCAGCCTAGTTTGGCCTTGAGATATTATCAGCCTCTCCTTTCACATCCTTCTCAATGCCTGGCAAGCTATCCGTGGTATATTTGATATGCTAGAACCAGTAAATACAATGGGCCTCATTCCCCTTACCCTGAAGCAGTCAGCAATACACAATGTAATGAAAAAAAATAACATGAAACCAAGAATTCTTGGTTTTTACTCAGATTTGTAGAAGAAATAAAAATATTTTTTGCAAGCATAAATTGAGGACATTTGTCACAACTAAACTAGCTTCACTAGCCATACCCAAAAGCCACATATAAAAACCAAGAGATGAATAACTAAAGCAAACAACATTCTCAGAGAAATGGCAACAGATTCTTTTACGTCAATAATTTCTCTAAATGTGAATGAACTAAACTCTCCTGTTAAAAATCAGAGTGTAGTGAGATTTTTGGCTTTTGGGCCACACCCGGTGATTCACATGCACAGGGGTTATTCCTGGCTCTGCACTCAGGAATTACTCCTGGTGGTGCTCAGGGGACCATATGGGATGCTGGGAATCAAACTTGAGTCGACCACAATCAAGGCATATGCCCTACCCTCTGTGCTATCGTAGCTGGAGTGAGCCTGGCAAACTACTACAATATCCCTCCCGGATAGCTGAGCCTGGCAAGATCCTTGTGACGTATTTGCTATGTCAAAAAACAGTAACATCAAGTCTCACATTGAAGATATTACTGGTGCCCACTTAAGTAAATCAATGAACAACAGGAAGACAGTGCTACAGTGCTACAGTAGTGAGATGAGTCTGGAAGTGAAATCCAATTTTTTGTTGCTTACAAAAGTCCCTGTTGAACTTACACAGTAGATACAAATTCAGAGTGAAAGGTTAGAAAACAATCATACATGTTAATGGTAAAATTATAATAAACCAAAGATAACTCTACTTGTATTAAATTGAGTAGTATTCAAGAAATTAATGAAAAAAGACGACATGTTACATATCAGTTAAATGATGAATTGATTCAGAGGACTTAACTTTTATCAATACATATTTACAAAATAAATAGTGAACAATATCTATAAAGTAACTACTAATACATATGAGATACAGTGATGACAATAAAGGAGTGAGGAACTTTAACAACTCAGTCTCTTAGATAAATCACTAGATATTAGATAAATCATTACATTTATCATGAGATAAATCACTAAGGGAATGAGCATCTTAAATGAATAACTGACTAATACAGGATTAATATACATATACATAAACTTTTATCACCAAAAAACTGAATATACATTCTTTGCAGGATAGAGGTAATATTCTCCAGTATCCTGGCTGGGGAAAAACTAGAGTGAACATACATTTGAAAAATATATAAATAATATGATGTATTTTATAAAAATTAACTATAGAAGTAGAGCCACAAAAAATATATATCTATAACTTGAAAACCCTGGTTTTAAACAATAAACAATCAAAAAGAAACTTGATAACTAAAACAAATCAATACCTCCAAGTGAGTGAGATTAAAGAAACAAACTGTTAGAACCTATGACAAACAACAACTACAGCTCACAAAGCAGGGCAATTTAGAGCACACAGATTTATATCAGGAAGTAGGATAAATCTCAAGTAAACAACCTACCTTCATAAACACCCCAAGAAACCAGTAAAAAAAAAAGTAACAGAATCCCCAAGTATAAGGGAAAAAAATAAGAAAAATAAGGCAGGTGTTAATTATATAGAAATCAAGAAGTAACACAAAGTGTCAGTTAAACTACAAGCTAATTTTTTCAAAAGAATCAAAACATTGAGAAATAGTTAGCTAGACTTACAATGAAAAAAGAGAGAAAATGGAAATAAATTTTATCACATATGAATGGGAAAATTCACAACAGACATTTCAGATATGCAAAAGATTATAAGCATATTACTATGAATATATTTATTCCACTAAGCCAAAATCCTAGAAGAAACAGGTACATCTTTAGAATCACACAGATCTCTTAGATTAAATCAGGAAGCAGCAGAAAACCAAAAGAGACCAAGCATAAGAAAACTAGAACTGCAAAAATATCTTCACCACAACAAAAGCACAGTTATATGTACATTATACAGTGTTTTTATGAAATATTAAAAAAAATTAAGGCCAATGCATTCAACAAACGCTTCAAACAAGTTATATTACCTGTATTTCTCAAATTCTTCTGAAATATCATAAACTTGGGAACCCTTCCTAATCCCAATGAAGTAAATATCATAATAATATACCAAAATCAGGCAGAGATACTACTGGAAAAAGAATATAAAGACCAATATACCTGATGAACAGAAATGGAAAGATCCTTAATAAAATCTTAGAAAAAAATCCAACAATACATTAAAAGGATCATGCACCTTGATCAACTGGGATTCATTCCAGGGATGCAAGGATATTTCAATATATTAATTTAACATACTGTATCAACAAAAGAAAAGATAAAATCAGAAAATAATATGCTGATGTGGAAATCTTTTGACATTAATATCGATTCATAATAAAAGCTATAAGTAAATATGAATAGACAAAATGTTTCCCACGATGGTAAAAAGTCATATGCCACATACCTACAGAAAACAATAGACTGAATTGTAGACAAATAAAACCTTTCTTTTAATTTTTGTTTGTTTTTAGACCATAATCAGCCGTGGTCAGGGTTTTCTCCTACCTCTATACTCAGGGATCACTAGGGTCTAGCTCAGAGGACCTCATAAGGTGTTAGGGATTGAACCCAGGTGGGCCATATGCAGGGTAAAGGCCCTACCTACCATACTATTACTTCAGACCCCAAAAGTAAAATCTTACATCTGAGATCAAGAACAAGACAAGATTATTAACTTTTCTACATTATCCAATATAGTCCTTATTACAGATATCAGGCAAAAAAAGTAAAGAAATTTTGCAAACCACAACACCCAAAAGGAGAGAGAGAACAGAGGGGAATGCCCTGCCACAGAGACAGGGTGGGATGGGGGGGATGGGGGTTGGGAGGGATACCGGGATCCGTGGTGGTGGGAAATGGGCACTGGTGGAGGGAGGGATATTTGATCATTGTATAATTGAAACCCAAGCACAAAAATGTGTAAGTCTATAACTGTACCTCATGATTTCTCACTATTAAAAAATTTTTTAAAAAAAGTAAAGAAAGAAAGAAATCAAAGGTAATCAAATTGGAAAAAAAATGTTAAACCATCACTATCTGCAGATGCTATAAGAAAGATAGGAGTCCTTAGGGATTATGTGTAAAAATATCTAAAATATGATATAACCTAGACAGTAACATAACAAGCTACTTGAATACACAATAATATGCTCCATTTGTGTACATAAATAGTGAACTAGAAAATAAAGAAACAGAAATGAAAACTCACTTTAAAATTGTGTGAAGGGTGCAGGTGGCAGGTGAGTATGGGAAAGAAGGAGTGAGCAGAGGAGCACTAGAGGAGGAAGTGGATGCCAGTGGTGGACGTGGTGTTGGAATATTGTATGCCTAAGACTCAGCTATCTATAACTGTCAATCACATTCTTTAGTTACTTTTTTAATTTAGGAAACTTAAGAAATAAAATTAAATTGTGTCAAATAAAATAAAATAGCTGTCAAATAAGATAAAACAGTAAACAAGGTGAAAGACTCATCCATAATAAACTATTAATAACTATAGATTTTCATAAGACATTTAAAAAGAAATAGATGGAAGCCAGAAATAGAAACATATTCCTTGTCCATGCATGTTAGAACAAACATCTTAAACTAAAGAAAGAAATAAAATTACCACCTTATGCCAACCTTTAAATAAATTCACTGCGAACTCCTAAGTTCTTGATGGACTTAACACAAATGTCACTGAATTTTATATAAAATCATAAAACTTCTTAAATACCCAAAATAATTCTGAGTTATGAGACTAGAATTATAAAATTTACTGATTTAATCTCATATTCTAAAGTTTTTTAAATCAAAATGTATGTGACTAGAAGAAGAATAGACTCTCGACAATGGATTAGAATTGAGAGTCTACAGATAAAAATAAAAAAGTTGATAAATGATAAAGTAACCAAGTACATGAATTCCAGCAAGTACTATCTCTCAAAGAAACAGTTTTGTAAAAAATTGCCAAATGTTAGAATATGAAACTGAATCAGTATTTTACATCATATATAAAAGCTTACTCAAACTCTGTTAAAGACCTTGAGATCAGAACAGAATTCAGAGTCCACTGAGGAAGGCAGGTTGTCATCTTTATGGTAGAGTCCTTAGAGGATTCTGTACTAACTCAACTCTACTGACAGAGAAAAAAATATCAAATATAGAAATATACATAGCTTCTTTGGGGCTCAGCAGCCTCCACTATCTCCACAGGCCTACCTTCAAATCTCAAATACTCTGCTTTCACTTCCAGATTTCCAAATGAGGTTAACTTCTACACTGACCTTCCTGAAGAATTTTTGGATCCAGACGAAGATTCTTCCCCCTACCTAGACCTGAAAACCTCCATACTGGCCCTCCACCATCTCAACAGGTCCATCTGTACGTTTTCTGAACCAGCTCTTATTATCATATCTCATACTTCTCAGATCTGCATCTTCTGCCCATGGGTGAAGAAAGGCAATGAAGGAAAAGAGCACCATCCAGTTCAATTGCTCAGAGACTGTAGAGGACCTAACTACAAAGATTTACTCCCTGCACAACAGGAACAGAGTGAACACAACCAGAAAGAAGTATGAAAGCTTACTAAGCTAAATGAGTGAAAATATCAAGGTTCTACCAACAATAACCACTTATATAAAATCTCAGAGAATGAATTTAGTAACATCACACTGAGAATGTTTAACAAACTCAAAGGCAGAGGAAGTCAGAGATCTGCAAGAGACTATGAGATTGGGAATGACAAAATTTCAACCAAATATGACAGGAATGGAAAGTTATGGTAGGCAATATAAAAAGTCAATAGAAGATTTGACA
This sequence comes from Sorex fumeus, assembly GCF_029834395.1. Lineage (NCBI taxonomy): Eukaryota > Metazoa > Chordata > Mammalia > Eulipotyphla > Soricidae > Sorex > Sorex fumeus. The sequence goes on along the minus strand of NW_026606185.1, from coordinate 7,550,804 downwards.
TCAGAGTAACAAACAGCAGCTGAAGAGAAGATAGATGAGCTCCAAGATGAGCTTCCGAAAACCTCTAGAAACAATAGGAAATGGAAAACAAATGAAAAGAAATCAACAGCACACAGAGAATAATAGGATGATTTCAAGAGGAGAAACCTAAGAATCATCAATGTATGCGAGCACACATAAGTAACCTAACCTCACAGCTTAAGAGCTTGGAGAAGGACCAAAAAAAGGAGCACAACCCGAACAGGAGAAAGGAAATAATAAAACTCAGAGCAGAGATTAACGAGATGGAAACCCAAAAAACAATCCGAAAGATCAATGAAACCAAAAGCTGGTTCTTCGAGAAAATTAACAAGATCGATAAGCCTCTAGCAAAACTCACAAAGAAAGGGAGAGCGAAAACCCTAATAAACCGAATCAGAAATGAAAAGGGGGTCATTACAACAGAAACCACAGAAATTCAGAGGATCCTCAGGGAGTACTTTGAGAAGCTTTATGCCACGGAACATCAAAACCTCAAGGAAATGGATAAATTCCTAGACTCCTACAGACTCCCAAGGCTGAACCAAGAAGACCTGGAATACCTGAACAGACCTATCACCATCAAGGAAATTGAAATGGTAATAAAAAGTCTCCCCAAGCACAAAAGTCCTGGCCCGGATGGATTCACTAGTGAATTCTTCCAAATCTTTAAAGAGGACTTACTCCCAATGCTCTTTAAGCTTTTCCACGAAATTGAAATATCAAAAACACTTCCGAACAGTTTCTACGAAGCAAATATCACACTGATACCAAAAGCAGACAGAGATACCACAAAGAAAGAGAATTACAGGCCGATATCCCTGATGAACACAGATGCAAAGATCCTCAACAAACTACTAGCAAATAGAATCCAACTACTCATTAAAAAGATCATACACCATGACCAAGTAGGATTCATCCCAGGGATGCAAGGATGGTTTAACATTCGGAAATCAATCAACATAATCCACCATATCAACAAAAGAAAAGATAAAAAGCATATGATCATATCAATAGATGCAGAGAAAGCATTTGATAAGATCCAGCACCCCTTTATGATGAAAACCCTAGCCAAAATGGGTATAGAGGGGACCTTCCTCAACATAATTAAAGCCATCTACCACAAGCCTACAGCAAGCATCATCCTCAATGGGGAAAAACTGAGAGCCTTCCCTCTAAGATCAGGGACGAGACAGGGATGCCCACTCTCTCCACTGCTGTTCAATATAGTACTGGAAGTACTTGCAATAGCGATTAGGCAGGAAAAAGATATTAAGGGCATTCAGGTAGGAAAGGAAGAAATCAAGCTCTCACTATTCGCAGATGATATGATACTCTACTTAGAGAACCCAATAACTTCCACCAAAAAACTCCTAGAAACAATAGACTCGTATAGTAAAGTTGCAGGTTATAAAATCAATACCCAAAAGTCCATGGCTTTCCTATACGCAAACAGTGAGAGAGAAGAAAGCAACATGAAAAAAACAATCCCATTCACAATTGTGCCCCAGAAAATCAAGTACCTAGGAATCAGCTTAACTAAGGAAGTAAAGGACCTGTACAAAGAAAACTACAAAACGCTACTTCAGGAAATAAAAGAGGACATGAGGAAATGGAAAGATATCCCCTGCTCATGGGTCGGGAGACTTAACATTGTCAAAATGGCAATACTACCGAAAGCATTGTATAAATTCAATGCAATCCCTATAAGGGTACCCATGACATTCTTCAAAGAAATGGAGCAAACACTCCTGAAATTTATATGGAACAATAAGCCCCCACGAATAGCTAAAGCAATTCTTGGGAAAAAGAAAATGGGAGGAATCAACCTCCCGAACTTCAAACTGTACTACAAAGCAGTAATAATTAAAACAGCATGGTACTGGAACAAAGGCAGAACTGCAGACCAATGGAACAGGGTTGAATACACTGACATCTCTCCTCAATCATATGCTCATCTAATCTTTGATAAAGGTGCAAGTAATGTGAAGTGGAGTAAGGAAAGCCTCTTTAATAAATTGTGTTGGCATCACTGGACGGCTACATGCAAAAAAATAGGCTCAGAACTCTGCCTAACACCATGTACAAAAGTAAGATCAAAATGGATTAAAGACCTCAACATCAGACCAGAAACCATAAGGTACATTGAAGATAAAGTTGGCAAAACCCTCCATGACATTGAAGCTAATGGTATCTTCAAAGATGCCACGCCACTGGCCGAGCAAGTGAAAACAGAGATAGATAAATGGGATATCTTAAACTAAGAAGCTTCTGCACCTCCAAAGAAACAGTGACCAAAATACAAAGACAGTCTACAGAATGGGAAAGGATATTCACCGAATACACATCTGACAAGGGGTTGATATCCAGGATATACAAAATACTGGTTAAACTCCACAAGAAGAAAACATCCAACCCCATCCAAAAATGGGGCAATGAAATGAACAGAAACTTTCTCAAAGAAGAAATCCGAATGGCAAAAAAGCACATGAGAAAATGTTCTACATCATTAATCATCAGGGAGATGCAGATCAAAACCACAATGAGATACCATCTCACACCTCAGAGACTGGCCCACATTCAAAAGAACAAAAGCAACCGATGCTGGCGTGGATGTGGCGAGAAAGGGACACTCCTTCACTGTTGGTGGGAATGTCCACTGGTTCAGCCCTTCTGGAAAACAGTATGGACGATTCTCAAAAAATTCGAAATTGAGCTCCCATTTGACCCAGCAATACCACTCCTGGGAATATATCCCAGAGAGGCAAAAATGTATAGTCGAAGTGACATCTGCACTTGTTTGTTCATTGCAGCACTCTTTACAATAGCCAGAAACTGGAAGAAACCTGAATGCCCAAGAACAGATGACTGGTTAAAGAAACTTTGGTACATCTACACAATGGAGTACTATGTAGCTCTTAGAAAAGATGAAGTCATGAAATTTACATACAAGTGGTACAATATGGAAAGTATCATGCTAAGCGAAATGAGTCAGAAAGAGAGTGATAGACATAGAAAGATTGCATTCATCTGGGGGATATAAAGTAACAAAGTATGAGATTAATACCCAAGAATAGCTGAGATCAGCACCAGGAGGATTACTCCATAACTTAGAGGCCAGCCGGGTATCCTAGAGGAAAGGGCTGTTCAGATAGAGAAGGGAGCACCAAATAAAGGATGTTTGGAGGATCCTCCCAGGAGGGGAGATGCATGTCGAAAGTAGACTATGGACTGAACATGTTTGCCACTCAATGCCTCTTTTGCAGACCACAACACCCAAAAGGAGAGAGAGAACACAGGGGATTGCCCTGCCACAGAGACAGGGGGGATGAGGGGATGGGGGTGGGAGGGATATTATCCATGGTGGTGGAAAATGGGCACTGGTGGAGGGATGGGTATCTGATCATTGTATAATTGAAACCAAAGCACAAAAAATTGTAAATCTACAACTTTAAAAAAAATAAAATAAAATAAAGGGAAAAAAAAAAAAGAATCATCAATGTATATTAAATATAGAAAGACAAATTTGATAATGGAATACTAAATTGAATACTAAATGAATAAAATACTAAATGAATGATTTAGTATTTTACTAAATGAATAAATTAATACTAAATGAATAAAATAATACTAAATACTAAATGAATACTAAGTGAATAAAAAATACTAAATGAATAAAAATTATAGATTAATATATAAGGATTATATATAATATATATTATATATAATATTTCTCATCTATTTTCTAAAAATTGCTTTGGCTGTTTTGGATAATTTTTGGTGCTATATGATTTTAGAGATATTTTCTCTATATCATTGAAAGATGTCACAGACATTTTAATGGAGATGGTGTGGCATCTGTAAATTATGTTGGGTAACTTAGTCATTTTAATTATGCTGGTTCTTTCTATATATTAACAGGGAATAAACAGAATTTATTTCTTTTTCCCTGTATTTTCTTTTATTGCTTTTAGAAGTAAATTTTAAAAATAGGTCTTTTACCTTTTCATGAGATTTATTCTTAGATGGATTTTTTTTTTATGCTATCATGAATGGAGTAGTTTTTTTCTCCCTACTTTCCTCTTCTAAAATCAGCTTACATATCTGAATGCTACTGAATCTTGTGATTTATTTGTAGTCTGCTAATTTGCTATATACATTTATATTTTCCAATTTTTTATGGATTTCTATAAACAATATTTGTCATCTGTGAAAAATAGTGAAAAAAATAGTCAATAGTGAAAAAGTTAGTGATAGCTTAGCTTTATTACCAAGTTGGTATTTTGTGAGAAAGGAGTTTGATTGGCCTATGCCCAGCAGTGGCCGAGAGTTTTCTCCCGCCTCTGTGCTCAGGGCTCAGTCCTCATAGTGCTCAGTGACCATGTGTGGTGCTGGTAAATAAGGCAAAGTGTCTACATGTGAGGAGAGCAGCACTACATCTCTGTCCCCTTTGTTATCAATTTGAAATCCTATAATTTCTGGTTTGCTCTTGTTGAGCAAGCTAAGACATTGAGACTATGTTGAATAACGTAATGAGAGGTATTCTTGTCTTGTGCCAGATCTTAGAGGGCAAGCTTTCCATTTTTTCCATTAAAAATGCTGTTAGCTGTGGGTTTGTTGCGTATGGCCTCAGCCCTGAAATTGTTCCTTCAATTCCTATTTTGCTGAGAGTTTTCATCATGGATATGTCCCAAATCTTGTCAAATGATTTCTCTGCATCTTCAGAGATGATTATAATTTTCCTTCTTCCTTTTATTATTGCGGTGTACCAAATTAATTTATTTAAAAATATCGAGCCATCTGTGTAAATCCCTGATATAAATCCCACTTAATAATAGTGTATATGCATTGTATTCATTCTGCCATATTTATAGAAAACTTTTGTGTCAACATTCATCAGGTATGATGATCTGAAAAATTTTTTTTAGTAGTTTCGCCATCAGCTTTTGGTATTATTGAAACTGAGCTAGAGCCAGAGTACAGCAGGTAGAGACCTCACATTACACTAAGCGACCTGAGTTTGGTACTCAGCATCATGTCATCCTCAAATAGTGAAAAACATGATCCTCTTCCAATTTGGGTTCTATTTACTATTTTTGGTACCTAATTAATATGGCTAGGATATATATGCTGAATCATGATGATTACAATAAATATTTTTATATCATGTCTTACACTAGAGACAGTCTTAGATACTAGTCCTAGGTTTTAAAGGAAAAAAGATTTTAGCATTGAATATGTTCAGTTTGTTTATATCATATATGAACCACTATTTTTAGATATTTTTTCTCTCTCCACAGCTTTATGTTGATATTGATGTTTAATTTTGACCACCTTTCTCATGACTCCTGTTAGGGCACGGATTGTGATCTCCCTTTAACGACAAAGAAACTCCAGAGACTGCAAACAGCAAGCAAGGTTTATTGTAAGACTGGCTAGCCAGGGTCAAGCCGCCTACACAGACACGCAGGTCAGTTAGGTGAGGCAAGACCCCGAACCTCTTCAAAGGGGATCTTATATAGGCCTTCACTGGCCGTTACAGCAAAGCCCGTGCATTTCATAGCCAATAGATTTGTAACAACATATGCTTTCTTAACCAATCCATGTAGAAGTACATCACTCCTTAGCCTATAGATTCAAAGATCAGCATTTACGTACATAGGCATTGTGACTAGTGGGCATCAGGTAACTTGGACATTTGGTTATCACCTTGCTTCCTCAGATTCTCAGCCCTGCATTCCGGAGGTGGATAAGGGAATAGTTCTTAAGGGAGGTAACAGATAAGGAGGGCAGGAAAGGGAGAGTTACTAATTTATAGAGTTTTAACTCTGGAATCTCCCTCAGGGTCCCTAGGGACCTAACATTCCTCCCTTTCTCTACTTCATATTGAGGAATCTTCCTCAGTGGGCTCTTCATACAGAGGAGTAATTTCCTCAGTGGGCAGGGTCCAGTATTGTTACCCAGAATTAGGAGGATTTTCAAGACTCAAACCAATTCTCCCAGGCCTCCCTTTCTCTCCGACGTTGTTCAAGGCCCTCCCCGAGCTTGGCCGTGAAGTCTCAGACCATCCCTGTGTGATCAGTATAGAGTAGCAGCATTTTTCTCCCAACACCACACATAAATCCCCATTCTTCATTGCCTTGGGAGGGGGCCTTCCCTATCTACCTGCCTACATCCTATTGCCCCCCCCCCCCCAGAGATTCCACCACCTTGAATCTTTAAGGGAGAATGGCAGAAGGTCCATCTTCTGGAGCTGCTTCATGCTGACAATGGGGCGCTGGCCCTGCCTACACAAGGGGTGAAATCTCATGCTACCTCAGCTTTTTAGTGGCCCTCAGCAATGAATTGGTTGGGTTCCTGAAGTTATCTGAAAGAAAAGATCAGTTCGATTAGACTGAGGGATATCACTTTGAAATGGTTAGACCCTGGAGGAGTAGAAGTTCCTTTCTGACCCAGTAAGGACAGAGTTCTCTACCCACAGGTTTGGCTGATAGAAAAATGACTTCCTGTGTCCAGATTTTTCTACTGGACACAGAAACACCAAGCCATTCTCTGGCTTTCTCAGTGCAGATTGGAAAAGCTTCTGCCCATACACTGAAGCTATCAATAAGAACCAACAGATATTTATACCTTAAACATATGAGCATTTGATCATTTGCATAAAGTCAAGCTGCGATCCTCCTCTAAGTTCCTTGATGTTGAACAGGTGTTAGGAGAGAAGGATCAAGATTTCCACTAGGTTCATTAATGGCACAGAAAGCACAGTTCTGAGTTACTTCTACCTTACTTGCTATTGAGTCTCTTTAATAATATTCCACTGCATTGGTCCAGGAGTTAGCAACTTTCCTTGTTGGTAAATCATCCATCATCTTCCTTTTGGAAACCTCCAATGTCCGTCGTTCCTCTTCTGCAGAGCATTCTTGCTTAGAGGAAACATTCTCTGGTGTTAATCCCATGATGCAACAAAAATTAAGAGCTGTTAACATCCTTGTTCTCTCCAAATGACTGTTCACAGAAAATGAGATGCAATACAGAAAGTATAGAAAGAAAATTCACAGTATTTTAGAACTAGATATTAATCCATTCTAATTTAACCAGTTTAGATGCCCTTTCTTGACACTTTTGCCAATTCACAAACTGGGGGAAAGCAATTCTGCACTTTGAGATGAGCTTCACCCTAGTAAAGCTCTGACTTCCAATGCTCTGATCAGACTAGTGACAGCATGTATAACATTGAGTTCCTTTATAGATTAGGCTGTTTTCCTACAGAGAGTAACCAGGTTTTATCTAAATTTCCCAAAGAGGGTTACCTTTTAGACCAAGATTAAATACATTTATTCAATCACCTTTGTAGAATTAGAATCTGATTCTTACAAAAAGCAAGTTACAGAAACATGGTTTTCTCTCCACCTTCATTTCAAAACTTTGCAAGATAGTTTAACAAACCTGGCTTGTTATTTTGCATAAACACAGTAAGCTTAGAGAACTCTCCATTTCGGATACCCCATTATTTACTGAGAAGTCCTGGGGATTGACTAAAGACAGGAGACACACCAATAGTGGCATTAATCTGATTTGGCACATCAGAGCTACCCAGGCCTAGCCAGAAGATGTCCCACGATGAACTGGATGGCCTCGAGCCTTCAGGCCTCATATTCCACAGAGATGTCCTGGCAGAAAGGAGTCCATCCCATCCCTTCTTCAGGGGTGGGAGAAATCCTGGTTTCCAGGTTTTTTTCCTTGACACTGAGAGTAGGCCCAGACTGAGTTAGTCATTGCAGAGTCCTAGATTCCTCATTCTCTATAGCAGTGATAATTTCTGGTCTTTTCTTGAGCCGGCCTGCCTCTAGGGTCGCCCTGAGGTTTGTAGGGTACTTGAAACAGTACCTGTTAAGTCCCTACTCCTGTCATTTAGACAGATCCCCTGACTGTTTCCCTGGAAGAGGGATTTGGGGTCCCACAGTTGTTTTTTTTTTTCCTGTCTGCATGAGGGGTAGACCCTATTACAGAGAGGAAAGGCTTATCTGGATTTATGCAAACCAACATAGAGCCATGAAACATCAAAAACATACTGAAGGTGCAAAAGAAGAGAAAAGCAAGCATTTTACTTTACTCACAGAGATGTAATACACCTGTTTGCTGTGGGTCCTAGTCAAAAGAAGCTAAAATCTGTAGAGAAAGAGCATACCATTTAACATGTTTTCAATCCCATGTCAAAACCCTTGATTCTCTGCAACTTTTGAAAAATTCAATTATCTAAGAGCACTGTAACAGGAGTCCGGATAATCCACCTATCGTCTTTTCCATAGATCTTACTGAAAAGGTATTAGAACAATTCTGCATATGATTTAAAGAGTTTCTTATAACAAAACAATTTGATCAGTTCCTTTTCTTAAACCAACCTCAAACCTCATATACACATTTCTTTTACAAACATTCTATAACTGGATTCCTTTTCTTTTTCCCACTGATATCTCCATCAATTATCTTTCTGACTTAAGACACACATCTATGTTCCTAATAGTCATCCCACAAGTTTAACCTCTTATTTTACTGAACTTAGTACAACATGATCTTCCAAGTTTAGACACTAGTTACCAATCATCTCATTTAACATTGACAAAAATACTCTGAAGTACCATTTCAAAAGCATTATACCAGTTCTATAGGTATGCAAAAGGCTTTAGAGATGCTCACAACTAAAGTTCTTACAACATACATTCACTGGGCAAAAGTTCACTTCACATTAGAAATTAACCAAGAGACATCTTAGAATTCTGATTTCTAGGAAAACACAAATACAAAAAGATTAAAACACTCATAGATGACTATGAAACAGAAAGAATTTCACACTTAGGTACAAAGTTCTGTGAATGTCAGGACTAGGTTGATACCTGGAGACAAAGCTTGGCATGAAATAAAATTATCAAAATAATAGCATGCACTTTTAAGCAATAGACAGGCTGATTAACAGCATAGTTAGTAAAATTTCCCACATTTTCCATGCAATTCTCCATTCTCAGAAACTATTACAGAAGGCTGACATCTGAGGTGAACCCATTTTATAACTCTTAATAGTTCTAGAAATTTTAGTTAACCAAGAGTCTCAGAGATCACATAGAGCACTGGTAGGACAAACTTTGCAACCAATTTTATAACTCTAGAAACTCATGTTTAAACTAAACCATTACTTTTTGAACCTGTTTTCATGTGTCATTTTAACTCCTTCTATGTCAAATATTCTAATCCAATCCAGATACAAATATGTACATTAACATAACAGCAAAAGACCTATAAACAATCAATTTTTATAGAACATGATAAAACTTTCTTTGGCTTAATTTCAATAGTTCTTGTACCTTAATTATTTAAAATCATGAGCTCTCTATACCAGACATTTTTAACAATTCCACAAAAATACAAACATGCTTTCAGACACAGAAAAAGCCCTTTGGATTTTTTTTTTAACCAAACTTTGATATCAGTATAAGAAAATATTTGAATTGCTGTGTGAGCACAAAAAGGATGGCAACAATCTATCTTTCCCACCGCCCGCGTTCGGTAGTTTCCCCCACTCCAGGGAGGTAGATGGAGATGGGCAAGAAAAGGAAGGAAATCTTATGGCCAGGTTGCTTGATCTTAGTTGCAGTTTATTCCAATCCTCTCTCCATTCACTCCCGTATCTCTCCTGCCTCTCCTAGCCACCCATTCTTACAGTCTCATTATATCCCATAAAAGGAACTCAGGTTCTCTCAAGCATGTTTTCCCCTGTTCTCTCAGACCTAGTAGAGAGCCCCAAAATCTCATGGTACTTCTAAAGGGGCAAAAAGGAGAAAGAACATTGAGGCAGCAAAACATACATTGCTTCTTTACATCTGCAGGCCAGTACCAAAGACTAGCCTGGCTAGAGCTGGGAATCTACATCCCAAAGATCAGGCCTGGCTAGCACCTGAGATCTGCTCTGTGAGATAAGGGAAGCTGCCTCTTGCAGTATACTGAAATTATTTACTGAAGGCAGTTTGAAAGGGAAAAATGTTTAACCTCATCCAAACTAGTCAGGACATTCTTCTAGGACAGATTCTTACTTAACAGATCGACTCACAATTTACAATACAAGTTCAGTGTCCTGGAAGGATCTGATCTTACAAAATAACAGATTCTGACTAGGGTGAAAGCTGATTATCTGGTTGGGGAGGAGAGCATAGAGAAGTGGTTACAGAAAAACAAAGGAATGGAAGTGACTCAGGAGCACTGTGATGGGTGTAACATGATAAACCTTAGCTCCTTCTGTCAAGGAGGAATGGACAAGTCCAATTGTTATCCTATAAATTGCCACAGTTTAGGAAAACAAGGAAACTTAATTTTAATGGCTTCTGTACCTCTGTAGTTTGTAAAAGCGGCCTAATTTTTCATTAAAGTTAGCTGAGGCTTATAAGATAAGGTCTTGCTTTCTCTGAACTCTTATTTCACTTAAGTTTCAGGCTCTAGTTCCATAGCTCTTCTAGATAGTACAAGATTCTTAAGTTCAAAAGGATTTCAACTGTTAATCACATAATCATTAACGTTCTTCTAATAAGAAATCAAGATTGAGAATTCTGCTTTCTCTGTAGGCTCAAACTTCTGATAAGAAATCTTCGTTTAAACCACCTTGTCTAGCAAGTTCCAAAAACAACTGCATTCCTTAAATCACTGAGTTGCATATCACTGACTTCTCTAGAATTTCTACTTCTGATTTCAGCCTGGTCCCAACACTCTAGCGTTTCACATAGAGAGACAGATAGACAGACACAGACAGACAGACAGACAAACAAGACAATGAACTGACTAAAACACCACACATACATGTGCACATATCTGTAGTTGATCGATTAATCTGACCCTTCAAAAAAATGGCAGGGAGAAACTGATGGACTGAGAAAGGAAGGGACTGTCCCCAGGGCGAAGAAACCTTATCGCTGATTGGGAACTCTGCTCCCCATTTCCCAGTCTCCCGCTTGTTAAAAATGGGTCAAGAAAGCGCTTTTGTTGATATAAGCCGGCAAAATAAACTATGACAAAGATGTTACCATATTTTGGCCAAGGCTAAATCTGAGGCAGGGAGCTAGTATCATGATCTTGCATTTTCCTGCCTCCTCTGCTTTGATAATCCTATTTCTTTTGTTACCTATGAAGATCTGACTGCAGAATGATCTGGTAATGCAAACTGCCATTCACTGTATATCCTTCCCAATATTCTAACTTATACTCAGGCCACGTGGTGTTACAGAGGTCAACAAGATATTCCTTATCTAAACTACCTACTTGGAAGCTCTTCTGGTGTTTTAACGAGCAACCCAAAGGAGAATATTTAGGTACTGATGTAGAATTTCCCATACCTCCTAAGTGTCAGCAATAACCTATGAAAGGGAGGGAAAAGAAAAATCTAGGGTAGGATAATTCCTTAGCAAGCTCTCCTCCTAATAGTTTCTAGTGTTGTGGTTCTAGAGAGAGCACGGACACGACCACAACTGCATGCCAGCCCATCAGAAAAATCTCTCTTTAAAGGATGTCTCCTTTAGAGATTTCTGAGTCACCCTAGGAATCCCTGGGTCCTGCCTTCCGAGCGTCCACACAACCATGGCTTGCACATGTGGAGCCATACCTAGAGTGCCATGGGTTTCCAAGAAGCCTATTAAGGGGAGAAGAGAAAAGTTCTGCCTTTCTTAGCTTGCCACATATTCCAATGTTCCCTGCTGACGCTTTCTTCCACAAACTTCTTGTCTGTCTTTTTACCTTTTTTTTTTTTCTCTGCTTCACTTTGCCTAGGGCTAAACCTGCTGACTGCCTCCATTAGCATTTGAATTGACCTCTAGCTGATTCTGCTGGTTAGAATGCTTAAGAAAGGGATTTCTAACTAGAAATTGATCTGCCTTAGTTTACCAGGATCTTCTCACTAGTGGGCTCTCCTCCCATAGTGGACGGTGACACGAGACAGACAAAGGAGGGGTGCCTCTTTGCAGAGACCATTCAGATGCTTGCCTGGCCGGAGGAGAACTTAGCCTTAGTGGTTCAGCATTGTGACTTGCGACTGGCAACTATGCCAGTGCCACCATTGACCTTATGTTCTCCATGGAATCTCAGGCGGCCCACTCGAGCTCCGTGACTTTAGAGGGACTTTAAGAGTGCCAGGTCGTGGAGCTACAAAATCACGCCCGATAGGACCTATCAGGGTGCTCAGACACACACACATTCACACAGAGGTTATCACATTCCTCCCCCAGTCCCCCTAGAGATTTCCAAGGGAGCATACCTTCACAGCAGATCTTCCACAGATTGCCTCCTTTATCCGAGCCACAAGGTTTGGAGAGACGGAACCTCCTGGGGGCCAATCCACACCAAAGGAAAGCCATTCTGATGAACAGTAATTGTCAAACTTACCTTTCTTAATCATCAAGCCCAGATTCTGAGCTTTCCTGTGGATCTCAGAGAAGTGATCAAGAATTAAAGCTTTGGGGGTCGATTGATTCTGACCCATATTAAACAATCTCAATAAACAGAACTAAGAGAAGGATAATAAGACAAATACACACACTAAGGACACACGCACAGATCACACTCCTGCACTCGCTCGGACCGGTCCACTCTCTCACACGGGTGCGCACCACACTCACCAGTCACCTTGGGACTCCCGAATATGCCCAAAGGGCGTGCACGTGATTTTCACCTCCGGAGGGTTTAGTTCTTCCAGGTCTTCTCCCGGCGCCGGATTTTCCAGAACAGATGAGGCCTCCAGAACAGACAGACGAGGACCGGAGGAAACCCTATGTCCCCCCAAGTCCTCCCAGTCAGGGTTGGCCACTTCCCTGCCGCGGTCCAGAACAGACGAGGCCTCCAGAACAGAAGAGGACCCAAGGGAACCCTATGTCCCCCCAAGTCCTCACAGGGTTAGCTACTTCCCTGCCGCGGTCCAGAAGGGGACACCGTCCCCCCACAGAACAGATGGAATATTCCCCAGAAATTTTTTTTTTTTTAAAGGCCTTTTCAAAACCCGCTCTCTGGGCCCGTTTGCCATCGGGAGATCTCGCTGGGGCCTCCAAATGTTAGGGCGCGGATTGTGATCTCCCTTTAACGACAAAGAAACTCCAGAGACTGCAAACAGCAAGCAAGGTTTATTGTAAGACTGGCTAGCCAGGGTCAAGCCGCCTACACAGACACGCAGGTCAGTTAGGTGAGGCAAGACCCCGAACCTCTTCAAAGGGGATCTTATATAGGCCTTCACTGGCCGTTACAGCAAAGCCCGCGCATTTCATAGCCAATAGATTTGTAACAACATATGCTTTCTTAACCAATCCATGTAGAAGTACATCACTCCTTAGCCTATAGATTCAAAGATCAGCATTTACGTACATAGGCATTGTGACTAGTGGGCATCAGGTAACTTGGACATTTGGTTATCACCTTGCTTCCTCAGATTCTCAGCCCTGCATTCCGGAGGTGGATAAGGGAATAGTTCTTAAGGGAGGTAACAGATAAGGAGGGCAGGAAAGGGAGAGTTACTAATTTATAGAGTTTTAACTCTGGAATCTCCCTCAGGGTCCCTAGGGACCTAACAACTCCCACTTGGTGCTTAGGTGACTTCTGGAGGTACTTTCAGGACCAAACGTTGCTAGGAATTAAATGTAGGGGTCCTGGATATGGTGAGTCTAACAGTTCTTTAGATCATCTAGCTCCCTATTAATTGAGTGATCATTTTTTTGCACAGCAAGTAACATTTCTGCATCTACTAATGTGATGACAGTTTTTAAGTTTTCTTTGGTCTATGTGTTTTTGAAGTTTCCTTGGGTTTATGTGTTTTATATTAACTAATCTGAATATATATATATATACATATATATATATTAGTTTTAGGATCACTGTCACTGTCCTCCCATTGTTCATCAATTTGCTCGAGCAGGTCCAGTAACGTCTCCATTGTGAGACTTGTTGATACTGTTTTTAGTATATCGAACACGTCACGGGTAGCTTGCCAGGCTTTGCCGTGCAGGCAAGATACTCTCAGTAGTTTGCCGGGCTCTCCGAGATGGGCAGAGGAATTGAACCCGGATGGGTCAGGTTGGCCGCACACAAGGCAAAAGCCCTAGCACTGTGCTATCACTCCCAACAATGCTCAGGGGTCTCTCCTGGAGGTGCTTGGGGACCATATGGAATGTCAGGAATTGAACCAGAGTCTGGAGCATTCAAGGCAAGCCTGTTACCCACTGTACTCTCACACCAGCCTGATTTGCATATTTTGAACCATATTTCTGTCACTAAAATAAATGATATTTTTATCATAAAGTATGATCTTTACAAAGAATTATAGATTTGGTATTTGTTTTTCTTTTTGGAGTCACACCCAGCAATGCTCAGGGGTTACTCCTGGCTTTCACTCAGGAATTACTCTTGGTGGTGATTGGGGGAACATATAGAATGCTGGAGATTAAATCCAGGTCAGCTGTGTTCAAGGCAAACACCCTACCTGTTGTACTATGGCTCCAACCTCAGATATGATGATTTTTATATTTTAATTTTGGGGCCACACATGGAGGTACTCAGGGCTTACTCCTAGCTCTGTACTCATGGTTCACTCCTGGTGGGGCTCAGGGGACTATGTGGGATGCTAGGAAACAGTGCACGGGCCACATGCAAAGCAAGAACCCTACCTACTATACTATCATTTCAGCCAGATATGATAATTTTGATCTGAATCTTTATTTCTATGAAATTAGGACTCTTTAGTTTTCGCTATTGTGATATCTCTTTCTATCATTTAGATATCAGAATAATGTTAACAGTACTAAAAGTTTTGGTGTTCAGAGAGAAAGAGAGAGAGAGAGAGAGAGAGAGAGAGAGAGAGAGAGAGAGAGAGAGAGAGAGAGAGAGAGAGAAGATCTCTATCATCCAGGCAGGCTGACAAGGAGGTGGGTGGCCAAAGGGAAACTGGTGGTGGGAAATGTACACTAGTGAAGTGATAGAAGTAGAAACACTATATGATTGAAACCCAAACGTGAACAATTTTGTAACTGTACATCACATGGTGATTCAATAAAACATAAAAATTGAAAAAAATAAATGAACATTTTAGAAAACGCTAAATGTTTTGGGAAAGTTGATAGAGTGATAGTAAAAATAAGGAGTATCCCTTCAGATTTCTGGGGGAGGGAATATATTGAAAAGTTTAGATAAATAGTTTGTTTTTGAAGGTTTACTGAAATAATCACTTTTACAATCAGCTGGTTCAGGGAATTTGCTTTCAGGGACACTTTTGACGCTATTTTTTATTTTATTTTCTTGTAACGAGTATATTCAGGTTTTCTAATTTCTCCTAACAGACTTATTGAATAATGTGATAAAAGCTCTACTTTAAATTATGGGCTAACAAAGCCTGGCAAGCTACTCGTGACGTATTCAATATGCCAAACACAGTAACAACAAGTCTCACAATGTTACTGGGACTGCTCAAAAAATTGACGAACAATGGGAGGACAGTGACAGTGACAGTGACAGTGACAGTGGCTGAAAATATAGGTCCATGTGAGACACTCATCTTAAAAGTGATCCCCTGACCTGCTCTTACACACAAAAATGTAGTCTATTAAAAAGTTGGCTGGGGAAAAGTAAATAACACTATTGAAAGTAAGCATGCTATTCAAAACTATTTGGTCAGCAAGGAATAAAAAGGCAATGCAAACATTTTGAAAAGAGCTGACTATGGAGACATAATCCCTGAGTAGAGAGGCAGGAATAAGTCCTGAGCGCTGCCTAGTGTGCCCCCAAAAATATTTGGGCAAGTAGCCATAAAAGACATAGCAGAGAAGATGCATAGAACAGTGCTAGCTCACGCAAGAAAACATAGGTAACTGTAAAGTCATGTTGATGATAGTAAGGTTGGTGCTGTGGTATTTTTGGATATCCATACGTATGGATGAAACTAATGAGAAGATGATGTTTCCAAAATCAAATAGTGAAAGTGGCAAATAGATAATCAATTACTTGGAACTATTGCCAATAGATGACAGATATAATGGCAATAGACAGAATATTATTGTAACTCATTTTATGTGTTTGTGAACTACATTCTTCTCTTATTTTTTTCTCTGAGAAACATTCCCACATTCCCTGACCTGCGTGAAAACTACAGTTTTTGTTTACAGTGTAATGCTGGCTTCAAGCAACTTTAGGCCATTTTTCTAGGCAATGTGTGGCTTCAGACGGGACACAAATATAAAGATTACAAGAAAATTCTTGAATACTTTGCATATTTTACAGTGAGAAAACAGTTTAGTAGATTGAGTCATACTAGAGTAACCAGTTAATCTTGGTAGCTAATTACTGGAACAGGCAATATTCACAAAGAAAATTCCCCATTTCAAAAGTAAAACAAAATAAAGCAAATTTTAGAAAAAAGATAAAGCTTTTTATCTCCCTCTTTAAGATACTTTTTAGTTATTTATATAGTAACATTTTTACTGGAAGCAAAACTGTAACATTTTTGTCAAGAAGTAAGCTTTTGCCTTCTCAAAACCTGATGGGAACAAAATTACTTAATGAATGTAACCATTTATCATATTCTTTCAAGCAGTAGACAATTTACTATTAGTTATGCTTTCCATTTACTTTTAAAAGAATTTAGAATTCTATCTCCCTATAAATTCTCATTACCTTTTAAAATACAGAGAACATTTATATCTTTCTTGATGCTATAAGGTGAAAATAAGTTATTGAGTTTGTAACTATTAAAACATTTAGAAGTGATGGAATGTGCTTCTTATCTAAACATCTAATTTCATTTAAACTAAGAACAACTCTTTACATTTATTTTCATATGTACTACTGAACTTCTATGCCTTCTCTGACTTTAAAAGATTTAAAACTTCTTGAAGCTGGAGTGATAGCACAGCTGTAGTGCATTTGCCTAGTATATGCAGCCGACCCAGGTTCAATTCCCAGCATCCCATATGGTCTCTGAGCACCGCCAGGAGTGATTTCTGAGTGCAGAGACAGGAGTGACCCCTGAGCATCACGCCAGGTGTGACCCAAAAAGCAAAAAAAAAAAAAATTCTTCTAACAAAAATACTGGAAACCAGTAACTACTTTATTTGCACAAAAATTTGAATATGCATGAAATAATTCAAAAAATTGAATATATTGTTATATTTATACTATAGTACTGTAGTAACATCTAGAACTGGAATATAAAAATGCATGTTTGTTCTAAACTAGTTAGTCCATATGTGTATGCCTGTGTGTGTCTAAAAACATAATAAATAAGTTCTTTTAGTATCACTTTTTTACTTAATATTAAAGAATATTAAAACAAAGTTGTAACAAAATATTAGCAAATCTTAAGGAGTTATCATACATATTTGACAAAAGCTATTTTTAAGCAAGATGTCAGATGCGTGGTTTGTTTTTATAAAAAAAATTTATTGTAAAATTCAAGAAGATAAAATTATATCAATACTTATTAATGGAAGACTAAGAAAAGTATTAAATTTTTTTAATTAAATTTTAATGTTGAAAAAATGTAAATGAAAACTCAGAACATTAAGAAGTGGTTCATGCAACCATTTGATAAAAAGATTAACATGCGAATGTAACATAATTGACATTAACAACACCTGGCAAAGTGCCCCTTTAACCAAAAGAGAATAAAAAGAGATGCAGATCTGAGAAAGAAAGATTTTCTGAATTCTATTTTTTTAAATTTTTATTAGTGAAACACCATGAGGTACAGTTGTAGACTTACAAATTTTTGTGCTTGGGGTTCAGTTATACAATGATCCAGTACCCATCCCTCCACCAGTGCCCATTCTCCATTCTGAATTCTTAAATTTTACTATATGACCTTAACTCCAGTCAGCTGCAAACATGCCATGGATATTTATGCCAGAGGGAAAGGAATGGACTGCCTAGCAGTCCAAATTACCTCTATCCAAAATCCTGAGAGTAGGGTCATTTAAATTATGGCACTAGAACCCTGTCAGAAAAGTCATGTAGCTATCTTCATCTGTACTTTGAAAAACAAAACTCCTGAATCTATGGACACAAGTTCCAGAAAGATGCCTCTTTAAATAAATCCTTATTCAAGTGATCTTCCACTATTAATTTATTACAGGTTCTGAGAGATCAGAGGTTTATGGTTATCTCTAACCATGCTGACTGCTATGTGGGTGTACTTAGCATTGTCATGGCAGAGAGGGTATCCCAGTGTGAAAAAAATGAAAGGCAGAGTCCCAAGATGAAGAAGGCTATTCTTATTTTTAGCATTCGATGTTGTTTGAGTAATTTAGGGATTGGGATATTTGGATCCTGTTCTATCTTTCTTTTTCATTTCTCTCATTTGGATAATAAATTTAATTACACTGTTTAGAATGTAGGTTTTCTCTTTTGGAATGACCTGTGCCACACATTTCTATGAGAATCACATAGCTTGTTTATTTCCTATTAAAAATATGGAGAGTAGTTTATCTCAGGATAAATTATAACCTGAGTTTTGCTCACATCTGATTTAGATGTTACATAGATGAGACTTTGGATTAAGACATTAAGGTTCATTTCGAAGCTAATCAGTACTCTCAATATTGTTGAAAAGAATGTATTTTGTATAAAGACACCAATTTTGTTTGGGGTTGGGGCATAGTGCTATGTTTTGATATTTGTGTGTCCCCAAATTAATTTTAAAATCATGACTTCTAATGTGAATACATTTGTATCTGCAGGTTTTGATAGGTTAGCGCATGAGCATGGGTTTGTGTTCTCAGAAGGAAGGTTCCAGAGAGTGCTCTTACTTCATCATGTGAAGATAACAAGGAGCACGGGGCTAAGTCTGGAGCTGTAGTGCATGCAGAAACAATGACTTGCACATAACCACCCTTGGTTCTATCACCAGCACCCCAGATATGGTCCCTCAAACCCCAGAAGGAGTGAGCTCTAGCAAAGAGCCTAGAATAAACCCTGCAAAGCATCAGGTTGGGATCCTAAACCAAACTAAGAAAAAAAATTAATAAGGAGAGTTTGGCCCTCTCCAGCCCACGTGCCAGAGTTCATTACTGCTCACATCAGTACTTGAACATTCAGTATTCAGAACTGTGAGAAATAATTGTGTTTTAATAAGATACTCATTCTATGACATTTAATGACAGAAGGCCTAAAAGATTGAAATGAATACCATGAAATAAAGTGATAGCATAAAGAATAAAACAAACCCAGGACAGCTGTTTCATAAATATACACTTATCTTAGTTGTAAATCTTTTACCATGATGGGAAATTAAATGAGTCACTTGATATGGAAATAGAGGAAACTTCCAAGTTCTCAAAGAGAAGGTCACTTGGTACATACAGGAAACATGAAAGATTTTAACCACATATTGAGTACTAAGTAATTATAACAGTCAAAAAACACAATTTATAATATCAACAGAGTCAACATTAGTAAATTAAAAATAGTACAGCTGGAGCGATAGCACAGCGGGTAGGGCGTTCACCTTACAAGCGGCCAACATGGCCGACCCGAGTTCGATTCCTCCGCCCCTCTCGGAGAGCCCGGCAAGCTACCGAGAGTATTCGATATGCCAGACACAGTAACAACAAAGTCTCCAATGGAGACGTTACTGGACCCGCTCGAGCAAATCGACGATCAACGGGAGGGCCTTTACCTTTACCTTTACCTTTACAGCTGGGCAATTCTTATATTTATTTTTGTTTGTTTACAGGCCACACCTGGATGTGTCCAAGACTTTCTCATGATTCTTTGTCATGGGTCACTCCAGGTTGTATTAGGGGAATATATCTAGTGCCAGGAATTAAATCCAGGCTGCCTACATGCAAAGCAAATGCTTTACCTGCTGTGATATTAATTTCTTTTCTTTTTTTTTAAGTTCCAGTCTTGTTTTTTTTCTATTTATTTATTTTTAGATCATACCCATCGATGCTCAGGGGTTACTCCTGACTCTGCACTTAGAAATTAACTCCTGGCAGTGCTTGGGAGACCATGTGGGATGCCAGAGATTGAACCGAGTTGGCCACATGCAAAGCAAATGCCCTCCCCATGGTGCTATCACTCTGGCTCCTGCTGTGAAATTTCTTGATAATTCTTTTATGTAAGTGTGCAAAAAAAGAGAAAATCCCTCCACCAAATGGTTTGTGGAAGACTGTATAGACACAGGTAAAGAATTAGCTGAATATATATCTCACACTATACACAAAAGCTAATTCAAATGGATTAAAAACCTCAACTTTATACCAGTATCAATAAAATACTTTGTAAAAGGGGGTCTCAAGGGCAGTACAACAGTTGCCTTGCATATGGCTGGCCTGATTCTATCCCAGAATCCCATATGCTTTCCCAAGCCTACTAGGAGTGATTTCTGAGTACAGAGCCAGGTGTAAGCCCTGGCTAAAGGTTGTGCCACTTCCCAAAAAGAGTGAAAATGCATTTATATAATATAATGGTTACCTTTCTTGGTATATATACATAAAATACAAAAAAAAGGGGCCCTCCATTGGAGACTTTGTTGTTACTGTGTCTGGCATATCGAATACTCTCGGTAGCTTGCCAGGCTCTCTGAGAGGGGCGGAGGAATCGAACTCGGGTCGGCCATGTTGGCCGCTTGTAAGGCGAACGCCCTACCCGCTGTGCTATCGCTCCACTCCAACTATAAAATACAAAACTATTAATTTCAATATTTATTCTTAGTTATATCTACTTAACACAGTAGAATTTTCAGAATATGGAGACAACACAAATCTCCAATGACAGGTGAATGTATAAATAAGTTGTGCTACACAGACTTAGCGGTATACTATGACGCTAAGTGAAAGCATGAAATTTTCTAGTGTTCTGAAACCTGAATTGAATCAGAGAGCATGTTAAGCGATATATATCAAAGGAAGGACAAATACGGATAATTTTACTTCTCTGTGGTACTCAGAATACTGAAGCATGTTAATGCTGTAATGAATGATGATATACCCCTAACCCTGGCTTACAAACAGAAATGGGGTAGATAAAGATGATGGGAATGAGAAATAATATTGATTCATTTGTAGAGGATTCTGGGCACTTTTGCAGTAGTGAGGTGTGACAGTTGTGTAAATCAAGATCATATGTGTTAAGCTATTGTAAATATGTTAACTAAACTATAATGATATAATATTTTTAAAAGATTAATACATGATTTAATATATTTATCTAATTGCATTTACCAATTGCCTTTCTATCTAAGAAAACACTATTTACTTCAAAAATTTATCTATCAATCAAAGCTAAACATAATGTGGGGACTGTGTAGTCAGTCAGAGTTAAGGTTCTTACTTTCACGCAGCCTACACCTGCTATGTCTCCTGCACTACACAGCCTCTTGAGCATTACTGGGAATGCTCTTCAAGTGTGGAATAAGAGTAGTACCTGAAAACCATTAAGTTTGTCTGAAGCACCTCAAACATATGCATATGCTTTAAATATCTGTCATATTGCCTGCTAAATGATAGATTCCATTCTATGCTGATAGCACAAAGGAAAATTATATTAGGATTCTGAATCATGTAGAATGAGAGAAAAATAGCATAAATATATATTTTAAAGGTGATGAATTTATAAAGTAAGAAACAAAAGGTGGGTATGTCTAGACAGATCATTGAAATTTTTAAGTAGGTAAAAATTTTAGCATGTTTGAGGGCCTGAGAGGAAGTACAGCAGGTCTGGCACTAGTCTTATCACTGCCAACCTGATTCAATCCCTCGGACCCTCTATGGTCCCCTCAGTACTGCCAGAAGTGATTTGTGATCACTACAGGTATGGTCCAAACATAACTCTTCATAAAATAAATAGGAAAAAATATTTGGGATGGGTATTAAAAAATACACAAGGGTATGCATTTTATGAGATTTAAGAAGTAAAAAATATAAAATATGTTTGCACTCCTAATAATTTTACATTTGTAATAACATTCTTATAAAATATTTTAAAAGATATAGAAAAATTTATTTTAAATTATTATAATTCAGTGAATTATTTACAATTTATGAATCAATACTATCAATTAACTATAATTTAATATACATTCTTTACTATTTATAATAATTTGTTAAATAGTATTTATAAAAATAAATTTATGAATTAAAATAATATTTTAAGAACATTTTCATTGTAAATATTTTCAGGAATCTGGGAGAACATTTGGGCATGAAAGGAATATAGTCTGTACACACTGGGCTCCTCATTCAGTCTCAGTCAGCACGTGCTTCTCCCCTAGCACTGCCAGTCACTGCCCCATGTGACCCTGAGCACTTCCAAGTGTGGGTCTGGTAGCTCTTAACCCCTCGGAGCCCAAACTGTGCTGCATTTTACAGTTCTATAATTGACCCATTTACCTCATTGACTACATACTTCTAGAATGACCACCTGAGCACTTCATGGGTGACCTCAAAATAAAACAAAACAAAACAAAAACATATTTAGGTAATACGCCTTCCTAAGTGTAATTATGGCTGTTAATATTTTAGTAAACAAGTGAAGGAATAATAGTGTTCTGAGAATTTAGAAAATAGTTTGTGGATAATATTACATATCTGCTTTATAGGGTCTAGAACTTGATAGATATTTTCAATGATCAATATTTGGTTTATTTCTTTGATGTAATTCTTTTCTACGTCTATTTCACATCTAACTAAATAAAAAAATGAATGATGCATACATTAGCTTACTTCTCTTAATGTAACTTCCATTAAACAGTCATCTAAGTGACAAGAAGAATAAGGAAGTTTAACAATTGAAAATAATTTTAAAATATTTTATTGAAGGGGAGGCAAGAGG
The DNA here is from genome assembly GCF_029834395.1 of Sorex fumeus. NCBI lineage: Eukaryota > Metazoa > Chordata > Mammalia > Eulipotyphla > Soricidae > Sorex > Sorex fumeus. The sequence continues at coordinate 7,527,950 of NW_026606185.1, read as the reverse complement.
TCCTCATAGACAAAAGACCAACAGAAGTACATATTTGGCATATGAACTTGTAGATAGTAGATACAGTAAGAAGTAAATAAAGTAAATAAAGGTCACTTAAGCACCGACAACAGCAATGTTTTGACTGAATGCACACACACACACACACACACATATGTGTGTGTGTGTGTGTGTGTGCACGTGTGTGTGTATTCTGGTTTGTGAAATTTTCAATCCTATTCTTTTTTTCATTCTAACATAGCACATCATTTTTGTTTTTCAAAGATTTTAATAAACTTCTGCAACTTATAACAGGAAACTTACTTAGCAAGTTTGGTAAAATATAAAAGGTTATTTTACTGTTCTCTAATGAATCTTATCCTAGGCAAAGCACTTCAGGGACACTGAAAATTATATGAGTAGAGCTACTGCCTCTCATTATAGAGTTGTACTTGACAGGATAAATAAACACATTTAAATAAGCAAAGCCAGTGTAAAATGAATGTTTCATACAAATAAAAGCAATCTCAACGAAAAGACTACAGCACAAACACTATAAAAATGTATGTAGTTCTTTCATTAAGATTTTCGGCTCAATTTACACTAAAAGATTTTTTTCTATTTCATCACTGCTTTAAAATAAGATTCATTTTTTTTCTAGTTTTCTTCCTGGATTAAAAAAATGATATATGCAGTATTCTACACATTGCATTTATCATTAATATTTAGAAATTACAATTATTAGGATGTCTCCATCTGGAAGTATTAATAATTCATGGCTGTGGGTTTTTTTTTTTTTTTTTTTTTTTGCTTTTTGGGTCACACCTGGAGATGCACCGGGATTACTTCTGGCTCGTGCACTCGTGCTCCTGGCAGTACTCAGGGAACCATATGTGATGCTGGGAATTGAACCGGGTTGGCTGCCTGCAAGGCAAATGCCCTACCCACCGTTCTACCCCTCCAGCCCGATGACTATGTGTTCTGAACACTTTTTTGATGAGGAATATAAACTTGACACATACCAAGGTGATATTTTTATTGATTATTCTTAAAATGTTAAATGAAATGGCTTGTTCCCAATAAAGAAGGTTGTGCTCTGACAAAATTCAAAATTTCTATGTGGTTTATAATTCTGTGTGTGTTTGTGTGTGTGTGTGTGTGTTTGTGTGTGTGTGGACTGACTATTCTGGTTTTATTGTTTTTAGATTTTGATCTTAAAATACAGAGAGGAAGAGGGAAGGAAGAGTAAATAAACAGGAAATAGTATGATGGAAGTGGAAGAGGAAGAGGAGGAGGGGGAAGAAAATGAAGAAGGAAGTAAATAAAGACAGCAATGAGAAATAAATGTAACTAGTGGAGACTGAGTACATCCCAAGCAACCTGAACATCTTTAAGTAAGGAATATGCAGCACCCTGCTATGAAATAGTTTGAATTATTGAATAAAGAGAGTTTTCCAGAGAGACTCTTGCATAATTAATAAGTATCCAGAACTTTCCCTCAATATTACCACATAAAATATATTTTTGAAGGGTCCTGCATCAATCTCTTTAGTACATTCTAAATTTTGTGTTCTTTTTTCTTTGTGTCGCAGAGAGATTTTATTAAAAGGATATAGAGGGAAAAAAAGAATGTAAACTTCTCTAGAGTGAGATGAGTCCCATGGATTAAAAGAAAGGAATTATAACCACAAATTTAATGTAGATGATGCTATAGCAAACTGTTGATAAACATTCATTTTTTTCTTTTTTAAGATTTTATTATTAAATCTCATGTAATAATGAAATATTGCTAAACATTTATTTTTCTTATTTTTAGAGATTTTATTATTGAAACACTGTGCAATTCAATAATTAACAATTTGCAATCATGAACTTTATAAAGCTACTCATGATTAGGCTTCAGTCATACAGTGCTCCGACACCCATCCCTCCACCAGTGTATGTTTCCCAGCACCAGTGTCCCCAGTTTTCCTCCCATTACCCCCAGGCACACCCACTCAAAGTCTGGCTCTATGACAGACACTTTCTTCTCTATTTCTCTTTCTCTCTTTATCTAAAAATATTTTTCTTAAAAGCTGTGCATGCTATAGTATGTTTTTTAAACTTTTAAACTTTTTATCAGGTTAAATATAATGGAACTCTGGAGATTTGCTTTGTCATTCTTCATGTAAATTGTCACCACTTCCAAAACTTCCAGGGATATTGTATCAAAAAGAGGCCATCTTCTTTTTGCAATAATAAGATTCTTTTTATAATCCCTTTATCATAATGTAATATTTTATAGCCTCTAGTAACCAACATAGTCTTCACTGACAACACCAGTTGTTGCAGAGACTTTCTGTTTCATCTACTGAGGTCCTTTGTCATAGATTAACTGTCCATAAATCCGAGGGCTTAGTTCAGGATTTCATTCCTTTCCATTGGTCTTTCAGTCTAACTTTATTTTAGTACCAACAATTTATATTACAATAGCTTTTAGTATTGTAAAAGTCAGAAAATTCAAGATCTGCTATATTTTTTCTTAGAATCATTTAGCAGCCCCAAGAGATAGCACAGTGGGCAGGTTGTTTGCCTTGCACATGTCCAACCCAGTTTTTATCCTTGGTTCCTCAGTTCCCAGAGCACTGCCAGAAGTGATTCCTGAGCACATAGCCAGGAATAAGCTGGGTTCAGCCCTCAAAAAAGGAAATAGAAAAACCAATATTGCTTTTGGTATTTTGAGAGTCTTATGGCTTGATATAAAATTTTAGTAGAGATGTTTCAAGTTATTTTAACATCAGAGATATCAATCTACAATTTTTCTCATTTTGTAACACCGAATTTGCTTTTGTTATGAGGGTAAGCTTGGCTTCTTAGAAGCTCTTAAGAAGAGTTCTGTTTCTTCAAGGAGATCAGATAAACAAAAGATTTCTTGAAATAAATGAGAATGAAACCACACACTAAATGGCACAATAGAAGCAGAATGAAGAGGGAAGTTCATAGCAATACATGATTAAACTTTAAAAAAAAATAGGGAAGAAAGGAAGAAAATAAAAGGCTCATCAATGATATAATATCACAGCTTACAACATTTTGAAAAATAATACCAATAATAACAAATTAATGCCATATTAAGCAGAAGGAAGGATATAATACAATGCAAAGAATAAATCTATGACATATAAGTCAAAAAATATAAAATTGGTGCATAGAACCAGGAACTATTTTTTTTGTTAATTTAATAATAAACAAGGTTAACACTCTTAGCTAGACTCAACATGAAGAAGAGAGATAAAATCCAAACAAATAGGACCAAAGATGGAATTATAACAAATACCTTATAAGTAAAAAAAGATCAACACAGGTTACTATAATCAACTCTTTGCCACTAAGCTGTTGAACTGTAGCACTGTCCTCCCATTGTTCATTGATTTGTTCAAGTGGGAACCAGCAATTTCTCACAACAAATTGTGAGACTTATTTTTACTGTTTTTGGCATGTCAAATATGTCACGGGTAGCTTTCCAGACTCTGCTGTGCGGGCAAGATACTCTCAGTAGCTTGCCGGGCTCTCCAAGAGGGAGGGAGGAATCCAACCCAGGTCGGCCGTGTGCAAGGCAAACGACCTAAACACTGTGCTATCACTCCAGCTCATGCCACTAAGCTAGATAAATTAAAGTAAATAGTTTAATTCATAGAATCATATAGTCTTCCAGGACTGAATCAAGAGGAAGTACAATACTTAAATAGGTCAATCACAACTAAGGAAATTGAAACAATAATTAAAAATCTTCCCCAAACAAGAACAGTGCTCACGTGAGTTCAGTAGTGCTTTCTACCAACACTTCAAAGATTGAGCACTCATACTATCATATAAATGTTGGGAGCATTTGTTTCATGTGTTTAATATATGTCATAACAATTTTCTTGTTCATTTTTCAGGAGACCATACCCAGTGGTGCTTAGGGATTACTCCTAGCTTTTTTTTAAGAGATTACTCCTGAAGGGCTTTGGGAAAAGTTTGTGGTATCAGGGAACAAAACCAGATCTGATGTGTTGAAGTAAAGAATATCACCCACTGTATTAACTTTCCAGCACCTGTCATAGAACACTTATGGGTACTTTATCAATATCTAAAGTACTTTTGGTAGGATGTTTATTTTAACAATATTTATACTTCCAATCCATGAACATAGTTTATGTTTCCATTGGTTTATTTAGAAGAAACTCATCTGGGCCTAGACCTTTGGGGAATTTTTTTGATAACTATGTCCACTTTTTATTAATTATTAGTCCCCATATATGCTCTGTTTCCACTTGACTCAGTATTGTGATGTTATATATTTTCCAATTATTTCCATTTATTTTCCAGATTTCAACTTTTCATTGTAATTTTAGAGCTTTTACATTTACAAAGAGTCTATTGTAAGCTTTTTGTCATTTTGAATCAAGTTTATTACAGACTATTTTGGGGAGTCTAGTTTACGGTTTGCAAATATTATGACATGACTAATTACAAGACAAAGATGACAGCACTCCGACATCCTGATGGATCTATCACATCTTCCAGAAGGGCAATGGAGAAGATTATTCATGACTTCTACTCAGATCTTTTTAATAACCATGTCCACTTGACCTCATGCCACATTCCGCATGATGGATATATCGTTCCCAATGTTCTCCCTTCCGAAATCCAACATGCCATCTCGACGGTAAAGAAACAAAGAGCACTTGGCCCAGACAAGATCAGACCTGAACACCTGAAGAACTTGTCATCAGTACTCATCAATACATTGGCTCGGCTCTTCACACGCTACCTGTCTGAATGCAAGGTTCCATCCCAATGGAAAACCAGCAGGACTGTAATACTATACAAGGAGGGAGACATCCACGACATTGGCAACTATCGCCCAAACTACCTATTGTCTGTCATCTACAAACTGTTCACTAGAGTCATCCTGAATAGGATTAGCAGAACACTAGATGAAGGACAACCATGTGAACAAGCTGGATTCCGAAAAGGATTCAGTACCATCGACCATATCCACACGATTACTAACCTCATTGAGGTTTCTCGGGAGTTCAAGATGCCGCTCTGTCTAACATTCATTGATTTAAAGAAGGCCTTTGATTCTGTTGAGATGGAAGCAGTCATAGAAGCCTTGACAATCAGGGCGTACAAACTCAATACATCAAGATCCTTTGTGAGCTCTGTTACGGATTCACTACCAGGATCTCAGCATTTTACAAAGAAGTAATCATCCATGTCAAGAGAGGGGTGCGGCAGGGTGATACCATTTCACCAAAATTCTTCAGTGCCACCCTCAAGAACATCATGCGATGACTGGAATGGGAAAGCATGGGAGTGAAGATAGATGGTCGGCAACTACACCACCTCCGCTTTGCTAATGACATCATTCTAATAACACCAAACATCAGCCAAGCGGCACAAATGCTGAACGACTTTGACCGTAAATGTGGAGAGGTCGAACTACAGCTGAATCTTACGAAGACAATGTTTATGAGAAAAAGCCTCGTTCCTGACGTTCCATTCGCTCTCAACGGAACCACCATCTCCAAAAGCAACAGTTATATATACCTAGGTCCAGAACATGAGGAATGACCTGGCACCTGAGTTGCACAGGAGGAAGAGAGCGGCTTGGAATTCCTTCAAGAGTGTTGAAGAAATAACTGAGTACAAAGAACCTCCAGCTACAAGCACATCTCTTCAATTCCACTGTTCTTCCTGCATTATCATATGCCTCAGAGACCTGGGCCCTACGAAAACAGGATGAGAACACTATTTGGGTCTCTCAAAGAGGAATCGAAAGAGTTATGCTTGGAATATCACACTTCACTCAAATGAGAGATAGAAACCGGAGTTCTGATCTCCGTCAATGCTCAAGAATCAGGGACGTGATGAACACAGATGCAAAGATCCTCAACAAACTGCTAGCAAATAGAATCCAACTACTCATCAAAAAAATCATACACCATGACCAAGTAGGATTCATCCCAGGGATGCAAGGATGGTTCAACATTCGGAAATCAATCAACATAATCCATCATATCAACAAAAGAAAAGATAAAAGCATATGGTCATATCAATAGATGCAGAGAAAGCATTTGACAAGATCCAGCACCCCTTTATGATGAAAACCCTAGCCAAAATGGGTATAGAGGGGACTTTCCTCAACATAGTTAAAGCCATCTACCACAAGCCTACAGCAAGCATCATCCTCAATGGGGAAAAACTGAGAGCCTTCCCTCTAAGATCAGGGACGAGACAAGGATGCCCACTATCTCCACTGCTGTTCAATATAGTACTGGAAGTACTTGCAATAGTGATTAGGCAAGAAAAAGATATTAAGGGCATTCAGGTAGAAAAGGAAGAAATCAAGCTCTCACTATTCACAGTTGATATATGACACTATACTTAGAGAACCCAATAACCTCCACCAAAAGACTCCTAGAAAGAATAGACTCGTATAGTAAAGTTGCAGGCTATAAAATCAATACCCAAAAGTCCATGGCTTTCCTATATGCAAACAGTGAGAGAGAAAAAGCAACATGAAAAAAACAATCCTGTTCACAATTGTGCCCCAGAAAATCAAGTACTTAGGAATCAGCTTAACTAAGGAAGTAAAGGACCTGTACAATGAAAACTACAAAACGCTACTTCAGGAAATAAAAGAGGACATGAGGAAATGGAAAGATATCCCCTGCTCATGGGTCGGGAGACTTAACATTGTCAAAATGGCAATAATACCCAAAGCATTGTATAAATTCAATGCAATTCCTATAAGGATACCCATGACATTCTTCAAAGAAATGGAGTAAACACTCCTGAAATTTATATGGAACAATAAGCCTCCATGAATAGCTAAAGCAATTCTTGGGAAAAAGAAAACGGGAGGAATCAACCTCCCGAACTTCAAACTGTATTACAAAGCAGTAATAATTAAAACAGCATGGTACTGGAACAAAGGCAGAACTGCAGACCAATGGAACAGGGTTGAATACACTGACATCTCCCCTCAATCATATGCTCATCTAATCTTTGATAAAGGTGCAAGTAATGTGAAGTGGAGTAAGGAAATCCTCTTTAACAAATTGTGCTGGCATCACTGGACGGCCACATGCAAAAAAATGGGCTCAGAACTCTGCCTAACACCATGTACAAAAGTAAGATCAAAATGGATTAAAGACCTCAACATCAAACCAGAAACCATAAGGTACATTGAAGACAAAGTTGGCAAGACCCTCCATGACATTGAAGCTAATGGTATCTTCAAAGATGCCACGCCACTGACTGAGCAAGTGAAAACAGAGTTAGATAAGTGGGACTATCTTAAACTAAGAAGCTTCTGCACCTCCAAGAAACAGTGACCAAAATACAAAGACAGTCTACAGAATGGGAAAGGATATTTGCTGAATACACATCTGACAAGGGGTTGATATCCAGGATATACAAAATCCTGGTTAAACTACACAAGAAGAAAACATCCAACTCCATCCAAAAATGGGGCAATGAAATGAACAGAAACTTTCTCAAAGAAGAAATCCGAATGGCAAAAAAGCACATGAGAAAATGCTCTACATCATTAATCATCAGGGAGATGCAGATCAAAACCACAATGAGATACCATCTCACACCTCAGAGGCTGGCCCACATTCAAAAGAACAAAAGCAAACGATGCTGGCGTGGATGTGGCGAGAAAGGAATACTCCTTCACTGTTGGTGGGAATGTCGACTGGTTCAGCCCTTCTGGAAAACAGTATGGACGATTCTCAAAAAATTAGAAATTGAGCTCCCATTTGACCCAGCAATACCACTCCTGGGAAAATATCCCAGAGAGGCAAAAATGTATAGTCGAAGTGACATTTGCACTTGTTTGTCCATTGCAGCACTCTTTACAATAGCCAGAAACTGGAAGAAACCTGAATGCCCAAGAACAGATGACTGGTTAAAGAAACTTTGGTACATCTACACAATGGAGTACTATGTAGCTGTTAGAAAAGATGAAGTCATGAAATTTACATACAAGTGTTACAACATGGAAAGTATCATGTTAAGTGAAATGAGTCAGAAAGAGATGGATAGACATAGAAAGATTGCATTCATCTGGGGGATATAAAGTAACAAAATATGAGATTAATACCCAAGAATAGCTGAGATCAGCACCAGGAGGATTACTCCATAGCTTAGTGGCCAGTCTGGCATTGTAGAGGAAAGGGCAGCTCAGATAGAGAAGGAAACACCAAATAAAGGGTGTTTGGAGGATCCTCCCAGGAGGGGAGATGCATGTCGAAAGTAGACTATGGACTGAACATGTTTACCACTCAATGCCTCTTTTGCACACCACAACACCCAAAAGGAGAGAGAGAACACAGGGGATTGCCCTGCCACAGAGGCAGGGGGGATGGGGGGATGGGGGTGGGGGGGTATTATCCATGGTGGTGGAAAATGGGCATTGGTGGAGGGATGGGTATCTGATCATTGTACAATCAAACCCAAGCACAAAAAATTGTAAATCTATAACTGTACCTCATGGTGTTTCACTAATAAAAAAAGAAAAAAAAAAGAATCAGGGACGCTGTCTCATTTGCCAAGTCATCAAAAATCATATGGGCTGGACATGTAATGAGGTTTACAGACAACCGCTGGACTAGAGCTATTACTGACTGGATTCCACGGGACGTCAAAAGATCGCGTGGAGGCCCACCTACAAGATGATCAGACTTCTTCGTCAAGACCCTGAATCATCAGTTTGAGGCTCTGCATGTTCCTAGAACGAACAGATGCCACTGGGCTACGCTAGCATGCAACAGGGATGAATGGAGACGTTACTGGAGCCTGCTCGAGTAAATCAATGAATAATGGGGGATCAAGTGATCGAGTGATCAAGTGACTAATTATAGTAAATCAAACATAATGATTTCATTGATTTAAGGCATTTTATTTTTGATGAATACTTGCATTGATATCAATTTGATGAATACTTGCATTGATATAACTTCTCCCTTAACACATATTTTTCTGTCATATATATACTGGAATCTTCTTTAGTTTAAATAAGGTGTTTAGTATACAAATATTTGAGTATTTCACACTTTTTACTGTTTAATTTGTACCTTTAAAGGCATCATGGTGATCTTAGTGCAACAACAGTCCTGGTCCAGGGACTCTCAATTGAAGTCCCTCTCATGCTCTCATGATATTCAAAATGAATAATGGTAAATAAATTATATATCATCTGCCTCTGGTAGGCAGGCTTGAATGATGGTGGGAAAATTCGTGCAAAACATAATGTCCAAATGTAATGAGTGAGTATTGCAGAAATTGTCTGCCACAGAGGCAGAGTGAGGACCGGGATGGTGGGGAGACAAGGGGGGAAAGACTGGGTTCATTGGTGGAAAATGTGCACTGGTGGAGGGATGAGTGTTTGATCATTGTATGGCTGAATCTCAAACATGAAGGCTTTGTAACTGTCTCGTGATGATTCCAAAAAAAGAGAGAGAGAGAAAAAGAATAACAGAGGCCAAAGTGTGGCTAATTGACAGAGCAAAAATAAAATAAAATAAAATAAAATAAAGCATCATGGTATGATAAGGTAATTTATATGGTTTCTAGCTTCTTAATTGTGTAGAAATACTTTATAGAGATGTTGCAGCTTGTGGTTTAGCTTGAAGAATGCACTATATGCATTGGAGAAGAATATGTACTCAACTTCTTGGTGAAAGAGAGCTTTCTGCATGCCTATAAGTCTAGTTCTTAAATTTAATTATATAACAATTGTACGATGACATTGGTTTGTCCTTCCTCCCTTGCCACAAGGAACTCAGGTTTATTACAGTGCTCCTGAGGCACTTCAATTCCATTGTGTTTATCTGTATACTCTTCCCTCTTCTCTCCTCCCCAACCAGTTAATCAGCTTTTTCCCCTAATCAGAATCGGTTAACTTGTAAGGTCAGATTCCTCAGAAACCTATGATTTTTTTATGTATGAGTGAAATATTGTCTTTCTCCTCTCCTTATGTCTTATGAATAGTTTACTTTAAAGCAATAACCTTTTTGTACAGATACCGGAAGATAGTTAATATTATGATTTGTAACTTAGGATTTGATTCGCTTTGAATATTATTCACTTCTGGGTATCTGCTTTCTCGACTTAATCCTTAGTTTTCTTTAGTTCTTAACACCCCAAAAGCAGGGTCCCGACGAGGGATTGAATGGATCCAGGGCAAGCTGTGAGCTACCCTGGCATCAAAATAGGCTAGGCCAAAATGGCACGATTCTTAACTATAAGTTAAGAGCTTGATCATAGACAAATGCTGTCATGATCCAAAAGTAACGACGAGACTAAGGACCCTGCTAGGAATAGGAAAGATGATTTGCCCTGAGCACTGTAGTCTGAGATTGGAGATGGTCCTAGGAGAGCAATTCTATAAATTTAAGGTATTTTGTACTGTATCTATATGAAATGATTTATATTATGTATGCTTATATGTTTGTTGGACAAGGAGAGGAGAAACACACTCAGGGGATTCAGCTCTAAGGTGGGTCAATCTGATAATGAGTATCTGTCCTAGAAGCGGCTTTCCCCGAGGGAAAGAACTCTATCCCTATTGATTGTGACCACACCTATGTGAAACTGTTACCCCAACCCCTCATGCTAGGGGATATAACTAGACTGTAAGAGTGGGATGGAGAATCATAATTCAGACTCTAGAAGGAGAAGAAGGAGATCCTGATCAGAATCCAGACTCCAGAGCAAGAAGAGAAAACGATCCAGATTCAGATTCCAGAACCAGAGCCAGAAGGAGAATGAAGGGGGATCAAGGAGGTGAATGAAGTAGCATGGGTGAGGAAGAAGCAGGAGGAGAATGGAGATGGGAATGAAATAAACTGTAACTGACACCAACCACTCTGACCCTCATTTCCTTTCTTCACCTGCTTATCGCCATTGACCTCCCCAGGGTAAGGGAAGCAGCTCGAGACTACTGAACACGGGCAGCAGTAGAGATAGACCGCTGCCATCTTTTTGAGTTTACACAGACAATGAATTTTGTTAAAATTAGCAGTCAGACTCTTCAGGACTGTGAATTCCCATGACAATTTTCTCATATGTCTTTATTGTAGATTTTTACTGTTTTTTCTTTCATGTTTTAAACATCCCATCGAGGTTTCTCTGAGTCATCAACTGAGAGGTTAAATCACTTGATCGCTTACATATCATTACTCATCAATTTGAGTGAGCCGGTGCCAGTAATGTCTACATTCATCCCTGCCGCATGCTAGTGTAGCCCAATGGCTTCTGCTCATTCAAGGAACACAAAGAACCTCAAACTGATCGTTCAGGGTCTTGATGAAGAAGTCTGACCATCTTGTAGGTGGGCAGACATGCAATCTTTTGATGTCCAGTGGAATCCAGTCAGTAATGGCTCTAGTCCAGCAGTCTTCTCCAAATCTCATCTCCAGCCCGTCTGATTTTCGATGTCTTGGCAAACGATCTCGATTCTCGATCATCGATGGAGGTTGGAACTCCAGATTCTTTCTCTCACTTGAGTGAAGTGGGATACTCCAAGCATAGCTCTTTCAATTCCTCTTTGGAGACCTGAATAGCATATCATCCTGTTTTTGTAGGGCCCAGGTCACTGATGCATATGTTAATGCAGGAAGAACAGTGGAATCAAAGAGATGTGCCTGGAGCCGGAGTTTACTCCTCTTATTAGCTATTTCTTCCATGCTCTTGGAGGCATTCCATGCCACTCTCTTCCTCCTGCGCAACTCAGGGTCCAAGTCATTCCTCATGGTGAGTTCTTGACCTGGGTACACATAACTGCTGCATTTGAAGATGTTCTTTCTGTTGAGAGCGAATGGAACGTCAGGAATAAATCCATTTCTACTAAACATTGTCTTTGTGAGATTCAGCCATAGTCCAACCTTTCTACATTAATGGGTGAAGTTGGCCAGCATTTGGGCCACTTGGCTAAGGTTTGGTGTTATTAGAATGATGTCATCAGCAAAGTGGACGTGGTGTAGTTGACCATCTATCTTCACTCCCATTTCTTCCCATTCCAGTCATCACATGATGTTCTGGAGGATGGCACTGAAGAGTTTCAGTGAAATGGTATCACCCTGCTGAACACTTCTCTTGACATGGATGATAACTTCCTTGTAGAATGGTGAGATCCTGAAGGCGAATCTGTAATACAGCTCACGGAGGATCCTGATGAATTGAGTTTGAACGCCCTGCTTTGCTAGGGCTTCGATGACCGCTTCAGTCTCAACAGAATTAAAGACCTTCTTTAAATCAATGAACATTAGGCAAAGCAGCATCTTGAACTCCCGAGAAACCACAATGAGCTTGGCTACCAAGTGGATATGGTCAATCGTGCTGAATCCTTTTCAGAACCCAGTTTTCTTGCATGGTTGTCCTTCATCTAGTGTTCTGCCAATCCTCTTCAGGATGACTCGATTCAACAGCTTGTAGACGACAAACAGGCAGATCGGGCGATCTTTTCCAATGTTATGTATGTCTCCCTTCTTGTACAGTAGTACAGTCCTGCTGGTTTTCCATTGAGATGGAAGCTTTCATTCAGCAGGTATTGTGTGAAGAGCTGATCCAGTGTATTGATGAATACTGATGGCAGGTTCTTCTGGTGTTTGGGTCTGACCTTGTCTGGGCCGGGTGCTGTTCACTTCTTTACTGACTAAATGGCATATTGGAGGTTACATAGCTGGTAGATATTGGACTATTGATTTTTCCCATTTTTGTGTTCGCCTTACAAGCGGCCAACGTGGCCGACCCGAGTTCGATTCCTCCGCCCCTCTCGGAGAGCCCGGCAAGCTACCGAGAGTATTCGATATGCCAGACACAGTAACAACAAAGTCTCCAATGGAGATGTTACTGGGCCCGCTTGAGCAAATCGACAATCAACGGGAGGGCCTTTACCTTACCTTTACCTTTACTTTAGATAGGCTTCTCTGTTTCCTTTTTGTGTCTACTGCACACTGAGAGTTATGACGAGTTCCTGACTGTTTAAAGGACTGAGTGGCACTCTATAGCTACTGTTCACTTAATTTATCTGCAGCTTTTTCTCTGGACACATCCAGCTGCTACAGAATATCTGCAGTAAGAATCTGCAACAACTTCCTACATACAAAGTCACAAATCTCAGGTTGCCCTTGTGTTCCTGTCCTTGAGTTTGGGCATTGGATCCTTGACTTTCCCTACCCATGCCTTGTCTCATTCTATCAATTCATTTGTTCTGTATATAGGAAGGTACTAAGCCTGAAATGGGGTTTGGGGAAATGGCAGTATCTTTTTTGTTTGCCTTTCACTACCTGAGTCGAGAAAACTTGTGTAATGGTTGACAGAAAAACATATCTATGTATTTGTTTTCAGTGGCTTGCCCTTTGATGTTTGCCAGTATGGAAAACTGGTGGGCTCTTAGTTTTTCTCAGAATAAGAGTCCCTGCTGATCCTTTTGCAGCCAAAATGCTGTGGGTGAATTTGCACTACACACTGTGATACCCTTGTCAGTCAGTCATTTTATCACTGCTATCACAGCTCCTTGTTTCCACTGGATTTTATCCCTGTTCACTAATTCCATACTTAGTGTTTGGGTAGTTTATTATACAGCAGCTCTTTAAACTCATAAACTGTCTCCAGAGACTGTAATGATAGCACAGTGGGTGGGGCACTTGCCTTGTTAAGTGACTGACTGGAGTTCCATCCCACGTACACTGTAAGGTTCCCTGAGAACTGCCAGAAGTCATTCCTGAATGCAGAGCCAGGATAACTCCTGAGCAACATTGCATCTGACTCCAAAGGACAAAAACAAATTAAATAAGTACAATTAGATTTCATAAAACTATACTTTATAACTTTATAAAATTATATTTCATCAATTTTTATTTGTTTCAAAAGTTATAGATCATACTTTTGGGACCTTCCCACATGTCTCAGAGAGCAGGGTCACAAATAGCAATTAACCCTCTCTATGGCCTGATGCTTTGGTGTTTGGACACAGTGATGCAGTGTTGCTCTGTCTCTGATTCTGGGGGTTCCCAGGGCTCTAGTTGGCGCTCACTTGCAGTAATGGACACCAAATTTAGTGGTCATTACAATAGTGAACACATGATGAACTCTCAGAAATCACAAATAAAATATGAATATAGGTTTCATCACTAAGACTACTAATATGTTCAAAACATATTTAACTTTTTTCCATTTATCTGGCAAGTGTTCGATAATTCTGAGGATTTCTGATAATTCATATGAATTATTTACAACTGAGGCTTGCTGGTTAAATAAATCATTTGTATTATGATTTTAAAGCCTTGTTCAAACGTGCAGTGCAGCAATCACCTCCTGTCTAGCTGCATCATCAGAATTGATATGTTGGCTTTCTGAGGAGAGCGCCACTGTGATAGTGCACTGTCATGTGGGTTTCTATTCAGGATTTGTCAACATCTCACAAAAGCCCAAATGAATGATGAATGAACTGCTGGTGCTGATTCAGAGAGAAGCACCATAAATTAAGCAATCAGACACTCGTCTGCTGTCCTGTCGTCACAGCTTCATCAGGAGTGAGGCATCTCCAGGAACACTCCGATCAGCACCTGACAGAGATACACTCTCAAATGTGACTTTACTTTTAGACATCTTAAAGTATTAAGTTAAAAGTGTTATAAATAAGAATTTAAGCTTGTTAATTTTATATTTAAGAAATTTAAGGTTGTATTTTTCTTTAGGGAAAATTTATTAATTTAACAGAAAATAGAGGTAAGCCAAATCTTACCCTGAGACAATTATGTAGTAGTTCTAGACAACAGTAAAGTCCACCAAAATGAGGAATTCTGGAAATCAGTAAAGTAACTAAAATGAGGAATTCATGTTAAACAAATGTTGTTATATATATACATATATATACATAATTTTATATAATGTACATATATAATATAAATACTTTATATATAAATTAAATATAATTTATATAATTTAAATAAGGTACGCCATAGTAAATATTTTAAAATAGAATTACTTTTTTAGTGATTCAAGTAGCACTATGGCACTGTCCTCCCATTGTTCAGCGATTTGCTCAAGCGTGCACCAGTAACGTCTCCATTGTGAGACTTGCTATTACTGTTTTTGGCATATCGAATATGCCACGGGGAGCTTTCCAGGCTCTGCCAGTGATTTAAGTAATAAGAATAATTTACTTTATTTGTGGTATAAAGTTAAAAGTATTATAAATAAGAATTTAAGCTTGTTAATTTTATATTTAAGCAATTTAAGATTGTGTTTTTCTTTAGGGAAGAGCTAATCAATTTTACTGTTTCTATTATTTCTAGAACATAATAATATCAATATTTATAAGAAATATAATACAGTAAATATAAACAAAGGATTTTATAGTCAGCTTATTTGGATTTTAAGTTAGGATTGCAATGTTGTTAGTTTGCAAGCAATGGACATGCTGCAGTTTTATAATTACAAAAGGGTGATAATAATCACAAGAAACTGTGAAATCTCCAAATCTCATTTTTTTACCTTTCATAAGCCTATATTTTATTGAGGTACACTGGTGTAAAATACCATTCATATTATAGCTTTCCCCTAGTAATGCTTTTCGTACCACACTTTTCAAAAGGTGTCAACACCTCTAAGCCCTTGAATCCTCAGTTCGAAGTTTGTCTGACAATATCTCAGGTTTTTATTTTTCCATTGGAGATGGTCTATTTCCTCACTGGATTTTTACAACCCACAGACAAGTGAGATATTCTGGTGTTTATCTTATCCTCTGACTCTTCACTTCATTTAGCAAAACAACCTTCAGTTCTGTCTATGTTGACATGAACTACAAAATTTTACCTTTCCCTATATGCTGAGTAATAACCAATGGTGTGCATATACCACAAATTTTTATTCACTCATTTATTACTGGGACCTGAATTGTTTCTATTTGAGGGCTTATTGTAAATAATTGGGTGGAGCGATAGCACAGCGTTAGAGTGTTTCCTATGCACACAGCTGACCCAGCCGAGCCGGGTTCGATTCCTCCACTCCTCTCGGAGAGCCTGGCAAGCTACCAAGAGTATCTCGCCTGCACGGCAAAGCTACCCGTGACGTATTCAATATGCCAAACACAGTAACAAGTCTGATGATGGAGAAGTTACTTGGTCCGCTCTAGCAAATCAATTAACAATGGAAGAACAGTGACAGTGACAGTGATTGTAAATAATATCTGATGAACATAAGAGTGCAGCATATATCCTTGCAAAATAATATTTTAGTATTCTTAGGGTAGATGTTCAGGTGTGGAATTGCTAGATAATTTGTTCTTCCTATTGTTAATTTCTTGATAAATCTCCAAACTCTCTTCCATAAAGATTAAACCAAACAGTAGCCCTGAAACAGAAATCCTCAGTTTCTCTTGCTATTGTCTCTTTGCTTCTTGGGTAGAAACAGCTCTCTTAAAATCCCAGCTGAACCTTAAATTTTTGTTAACTCTGAAGTTTCTCAAGACTTCTTTCTGGGCCCAAGAGTAATTCTCAACACCTCTGGTGTAGGATAACGTTGGTTTGCCCTTCCTCCCTGGCCGATGGGAGCTTGTGTTTGGTGATTGCTCCCCAACCTGTCAATTATCTTTCTCTCCTGATCTTGTAAATATTGTCTTTCTCTTGTAAATATTGTCTTTGTAAATACTGTCTTTCTCTTCTCCTTACTATCCTTTGCATGGTTAACTATTTCAGAGCAATTGCTTTTTGTATGATTATAAGAAGACAGATAATAAAAAAGCCTGTGACTTGGGAGTTATTTGACTCCAGATAATCTTACCTCCTGGACATCTGCTCTCCTGCTCTCCTCAGTGGACCTTACTTCCTAGATCCCCAAAAGCAGGGTCCCAATGAGGGAATGGATGGACCCAGGGTAAGAGGTGAGCTATGAGTTATTCTATCATTTAAATGGGCCTGGCCAAAGTGCCCTAATGCTTAATTATAAGTTAAGAGATTGGTTATGGACAAATTCTGTCATGATCTAAAAGTGATAACTTGATTTCAGACCCTGCTAGTGTTAGGAGTGATTGATCCAGCCTGAGCATTGTAGTCTGAATCTGTGATGAGATGTCCCCAGGAGAGTTACCCTACAAATCTAAAAGTGTCTATTACTGTGTTCATACAGAATGGTAAATTTTAGGAAGTATAATTAAAGATGTTAATTAAGTTCTGGTCTAAGGAGAGGAGAAACACACTTTACGGGCTGTTCTGCCCTTGTGGCCTACAAGTCCTTGGGAAGACTGGAAAAACATTTTTGATCATGTTTCCCATGGTAAGGCGTGGTGAGAGGATAAAAAAGAGCAGCTGTGGGGAGAAAGGGGGGCTTGAAGGAGAAGGAGAGAAGAGGCAGCAGAGAGAGCAGTGACAGAGAGATAGTGGAGACAGATACAGCAGGGAGAAAGAATTGAGCAGTTAGAGAGAGAGAGAGAGAGAGAGAGAGAGATGGAGGGAGGGAGGGGGAGTGTTGGAGAGAGTTGGGAGAGAGGAAAGATTGAATAAACAGCTACTAATCAGCAACCAGCTTGGCCCTCATTCTTTCTTCATCCATCCAAGGAAACAGCCATTCCATGTGAAGAAGCAGCTCAAGAGCACCAAATGCAGGTGACAAGAGAGAGCTGCCTGGAGAGCCCTCAAACATCCTTTCACATGTAATCCCCAAGTGAAGGGCTTACACATCCCAGATGAGGAGTTTACACAGCTTCATGAGAGGGAGGGGCTTATACACTCCAGCAACAATAATTTCTAGATGACTTTCTCATATAAAAGTAGCAGGTGAATTATATCATAGGATTGACTGTGCATGTAACAAAATACTGTAAGTCAGAATTATTCAAATAAACAGAATTCCTTTAAAAGATAGCAAATGAGCCTGAGAGATATCCCGAAGGACTGAGTACATGCGTTACATGCAAAAGACCTGTGTTCAATACCTGATTCAACACAGTCTCCATATACTGCCAAGGATGAGATATGAGAAAACTCATAAACAACTCCCAAGGACTGTCGGCTGTGTTCTGATACTCCCCCAAAACCATATATATAAATACAAGACTTAAAGGAAAAAGTAACATAAAAAGTTAATACCAAAATTTGAAGTTAATATCTTAGAAAATATCTCTTTTATTTTCACCTATCCTTCTCGGAAAGCCTGGCAAGCTACTGAAGGTATTCCACCCACATGGCAGAGCCTTGCAAGCTATTCGTTGTGTATTCAATATGCCAAAACCAGTAATTACAATGCGTCTCATTCCCCTGACACTGAAGGCTTCACCAATATGGCAGCAATGAGAAGGATGAGAAAGGAGAGGCCGATAAAATCTCAAGGCCGAACTAGGCTGCCACAATGAAGGAAGACAAATATGATCATCTGTACTTTCAAAGCACGTACGCTAGCATCAGATGCATCCATCAAGGACCTGATGGTACAAGTGCGAAAGATCAAGTACGACATCATTGGTCTGACCGAGACAAGAAGGCACCAATCTCATCATGCCGTTTTCAACACTGGAGAAGAATTGTTCCTTGGAACATGTGATAAACAGGTGTCGGAGGCATTGGTGTCCTTGTCAACACAAACTTAGCCATGAGCATTGATTCATTCGAATGCCTAACAACCCGAATCGGACGTTTACATTTGAGTAGATGTGGCTCACTGCCGGCAATTTCTATCTTTGCTGTCTACGCATCAACATCTAATTATGATGAAGGAGAAATTGAGAAGTTCTACATGGAGCTGGAGAAGTTCTATAAAGAAGACCACACCTTCTTTGTGGGTGATCATTGTGGATGATTTTAATGCCAAGATAGGACTGAGAAGATCAGCCTAAGAACTTCACTTCTGGACCCATGGCCTTGAATGGAATGAACAGGGTAAGAAACTGAGTTCATCATGTCAACCAAGACCATCCATGGTAACTCACAGTTCCAGAATGCCGAATCTAAACATTGGACATGGGACTCTCCCGGTGGAGGATTCCCCAACAAAATAGACCACATCATATTCAATTCGGGCTGGAGCAATAGCACAGCAGTAGGGCGTTTGCCTTGCACGCAGCCAACATGGCCGACCCAAGTTCGATTCCTCCGCCCCTTTTGGAGAGCCCGGCAAGCTACCGAGAGTATCTCTCCCGCACGGCAGAGCCTGGCAAGCTCCCCGTGACGCATTCGATATGCCAGACACAGTAACAACAAAGTCTCCAATGGAGACGTTACTGGTCCCGTTCGAGCAAATTGATGATCAACGGGAGGGCCTTACATATTCAATTGACAATTTTGCCTGACTGAAGCCGCTGTTGTCCCAAAATTCCAAATGGGATCAGACCACTGTCTCCTTCGTGCAAAATTCTACTTCAGAGAGTGGGGAGAAAGGGCTGCAAAGTTTAAAAAGAGAACTCTCAGAACGACCACCAACTGGGAGTTCTTTGGCACAATTGGGGCAACATGGGAAGATGCCATTGTTGACAACATTGACGAGGAATACGATCGACTGGTTCAGCACCTCCATCATTGTGCAAGGAACGCCAAGAGAGAGATAGCCACAAAAAAATGCCTATCTTCGAAAACTCTTGAGCTTATTCGCCAATGTGGTTTGACGCATGCCTCAGGCAACTGCAAGCGAATGTCTGAGCTTACAAAGCAGTGTAGAGATGCGATCAAGGAAGACCTCAAAGAGAGAAGAGCAGAAGTGCTGGTAGATGCAGCAGAAGCCGGGAAAAGTATTTGTAATGCCCGCCTGTCCTTTGCAAACTACAAGACCAAGATGACTGCCTTCCAACATCCTGATGGATCTATCACATCCTCCTGAACGGCAATGGAGAAGATTATCCATGACTTTTACTCAAATCTCTTCGATAGCCATGTCCACTTGCTGACATACCAAATTCCACAGGATGGATATGTCGTTTCTAATGTTCTTCCTTCTGAAATCTGGCACGCTGTTTTGTCAGTAAAGAAACGAAGAGCACCAGGCCCAGACAAGGTCAAACCTGAAAACCTGAAGAACCTGCCATCAGTACTCATCAATACACTGGTCCAACTCTTCACATCCTACCTGTCTGAATGCAAGGTTCTGTCCCAATGGAAGACCAGCAGGACCGTACTACTGTTCAAGAAGGGAGACATCCATGACATTGGCAACTATCGCCCGATCTGCCTATTGTCTGTCATCTACAAGTTGTTCACTCGAGTCATCCTGAATAGGATTGACAGAACACTAGATGAAGGAAAACCATGCGAGCAAGCCGGGTTCCGTAAAGGATTCAGCACCATCGACCTTATCTACACGATAACCAAGCTCATTGAGGTTTCTCAGGAGTTCAAGATGCCGCTCTGTTTAACGTTCATTGATTTAAAGAAGGCCTTTGATTCTGTTGAGACGGAAGCGGTCATTGAAGCCCTAGCCAATCAGGGCATTCAAGCCCAATACATCAATATCCTTCATGAGCTGTATTACGGATTCACTACCAGGATCTCACCATTCTACAAAGAAGTGATCGTTGATGTCAAGAGAGGGGTTTGGCAGGGTAATACCATTTCACCAAAACTCTTCAGTGCCACCCTCGAGACCATCATGTGACGACTAGAATGGGAAGGAATGGGAGTGAAGATAGATGGTCGGCAACTGCACCACCTCTGCTTTGCTGATGAAATTGTTTTTATAATACCAAACTTTAGCCAAGCAGCCCAAATGCTGGCCGACTTCAACTGTGAGTATGGAAAGGTCGGACTACAGCTGAATCTTATGAAGACAATGTTTATGAGAAATAGGCTCGTTCCTGATGCCTCATTCGCTCTCAAAGAAACAACCATCTCCAAATGTAACAGCTATGTGTACCTAGATCGAGAATTCAACATGATGAATGTCCTGGCACCCGAGCTGCTCAGGAGGAAGAGAGCGGCTTGGAACGCCTTCAAGAGCCTCGAAGAAATAGCTAAGAGGACAAAGAACCTCCAGCTCCGGGCACATCTCTTTGATTCCACTGTTCTTCCTGTATTAACATATGCCTCAGAGACCTGGGCCCTAAGCAAACAGGATGAGAACGCTATTCGGGTCTCCCAAAGAGAAATTAAAAGAGCTATGCTTGCAATATCACGTTTCACTCAAATGAGAGAAAGAATCTGGAATTCCAACCTCCGTTGACAATTAAGAATCAGGGACGCTGTCTCGCTTGCCAAGGTGTCAAAAATCAGATGGGCTGGTCACGTAATGAGATTTAAAGACAACCGCTGGACTAGAGCTGTTACCGACTGGACTCCACGGGATGTGAAAAGACTGTGTGGCCACCCACCTACCAGATCATCAGACTTCTTCAAGATCATGAATGATCAGTTTGAGGCTCTTCATGTTCCTAGAGTGAACAGACGCCATTGGGCTACACTTGCAAGCGACGGGGACAAATGGAAACGTTACTGGCGCCCGCTCAAGCAAATTGACGATTAACGGGAAGTCAAGTGATCAAGTGATTTTCACCTATGTATTAAAATTAAAATTTTCTAAAGAGGGCTGAAGCTATAGCACAACAGGTAAGGCATTTGCCTTGCATGCAGCTGACCTAGGTTCAATTCCTCTGTCCCTCTTGGAGAGAGAGTCTGGCACGCTACAGAGAGTATCTCGCCCACACAGCAGAGCCTGGCAAGCTCCCTGTGGCATATTCTATATGCCAAATCAGTAACAACAAGTCTCACAATGGACATATTACTGATGCCTGCTCAAGCAAATTGATGAACAATAGGAGAGTGCAACAGTGCTACAGTGCTTAACATGAATTTGTTATATAAGCACATTTCAAAATTGGATCATAGATAGCTATATATTCTATTTATAAATAAAATAATATTTACCACAATGTTAATAAGATATATAATATCAATATATGCATATATATTTATAAATACATATGTAATAATCATGACATAATTCCATTCAGGTGGAAGTAAAATCAAAGACCAGATTATTCAGCAATAATAGACACATTGAGGATCAGAATAATAATAGTTTGCATATACTTAAATAATACATACTAGTACATACAGACAACTCTCTGAAAACTGAAAATATTTTCATTTTAAAAAGCTAAGGTTTATTTTTTTTCATTCATGTAGGTTGGAAGAGTGCAGGTGGTCCAATACTTCCTTTAGTCACACGTCCTTGATATACTTTCTGTTAGATGCTTGTGAAAACCAACGGTGTACTGGGTGTCACTTGGATTACATCTAAAAGATGGCCAAAGTTGCTTTGCTTCCAATCACATTCCACAAGTTAGACTTAATTATCAGAGCAATATCTTTATAACATCTGCTCAGAAAAAAAAAAGAAATTATGTGGTAATTATATGGTGTCTCCCACATAGGACCCCCTTTCTTCTGCCAAGTCAGCAAAGTTTCTTTCATGCCAAAATATTTTCATGCCATCATGTACTTACCCTGCTCAAAGAGGGTAACAGTCAAAATTTTCCCTGTTTCTGTATTTGCTTTTTACACAGGGTTTCCTGCTCAATTTCTTCTAAATGAATGTAGGTCTTTTAAAAATTGTATTTTTATAGAATTAGATGAATTATCAAAAATCCACATAACTAATAGTTAGGCATGCCAGGTGTATTAAAAGAAAAGGTTAATTAAGTATAAACTATATTTTAAACATACATTAATCAGGGTTCTTAATGAGAAAAAATAGATTCTAATTAGATTTGTGTTTTTCTAAAATGAAGATTAATAGTATTTTCACTGTTGTAATGTATGGATGTATCAATTACCATTTGAAAAGGCATCAATTTATCTGAATGAACGAGAAAGACTGATATTTACCTCTTCCTAAGCAAGGAGATAGAAAAACTCAGATCTGTTTCCAAAAGTATTAATAGGCTAGAGAAAATCTGTATAAACTGGGAGCAGAGTGGAGGCCCTGAATTTGATCTCCACTGAAGCATGTTAAACTTCCCATCACACTGGTGGGCCTGGTTACCCCTAGAATCAGGGATAGAGTAGCACCACATCGCTGGCTCCAGGTACCACATCATCCACTTGCAAAGATGACCAGGTATCACTGGTAATGGTCCTTGGTCTCTTGAGCACTTCTTGGGAGGCCCAATAAAAATAATGCAGAATATTAAAGATTGATAAAAAATTACATGAAATTTGAGTGATGTCTCAAAGTAGCTTGTGTACTTCTTAAGAAACTAAAGGAAATGTGTAAATCTTTTTCACGTATAGGGAAGAAGTCCATAACTGAATTTTAAAAAGATAAATAAAAGCAAATTGGAATTGCAACTTGGCAAGCATGATGCTGGTGAAAGTAATCGCATCCAAGAATAGCATTTCTAATAAATCTAGAAAAATGCTTTAAAGAAATCAACACTTAACTGATACAAATACAAAGTAGAGTTCTAGTTATAAAAGTTGGTAAGCTAATATTGTATATTTACAGGTTGTATTTTGCTCTTTTTATGTTTATGAGATTTTTACCACCCACATGACCAAAGTTTCAATGTTATCATACATCCCCAGCCCAAAGAAGTCATGACTAACCCCATCCTGATTTTGCCTCCGGTAATCATCATAATTTTTACGAGTCTCAGCTTTATTATTTTTTACTAATTTAGTTGCTTAGATAATTCATATTTTACACTTGAATGGAGCCATTAATAGTCATCATTCACTTTCTGAATTATTTCACTTAGCATAATCACCTTAAAACACATTTTGTCTCAACAAGCATAATTTTATCTTTAGTAAAATATCAATATGTGATAAAAAAGAACTAATTTGTAAGAATGTTTTTACTAATTTATAGAATACTAACATAATATTTAACATCATAAAAATATCTTTATCCTTGGGGGTATGGTGCCCCAGCAGGTCAATCTGTACCTGTGAGACGAGTGCATCAGCAGCCTCATGGCGCCTTCAGATTTCCAGATACCCCAAAATTGCTGCTGTGCCTTTGGCCAGACCCCAAAAACTTGGGGCAAAGTTTACCAAGAAAATAAACAGCCAAAAGTTAGGTATGTGGGAAACACACCCACAAAACGCCTCCAGCTCAGCTATATAATTGGAGGCCTGGCCTCTCTGGTTCCTGATTGAACTGCTTAATGGCCATGATCACAGAGACTCAGAAACAAATCTCGAAACCCAGTGGCTTTTGGCAGAAATGCGTCCGGTCCCTGCAGTAGGTTACCGGTGCTGGGCCAAACCAGGTGGGAATAGGTTTAGTGCCTTGGCCTGTTCCCCCTGGCAGCCCAGTGGCCGCCATCCTCCAGAGGCCACTGGACAGTGAGGTTTGGGCCCACAGTGACGAGATACGCAGGGCCTCACAGGATGGAGGTGGAGCCGGTCCTGTCCTCCCCACCCCAATGAGACCCCAAGTTATCGCCCACGAATGGCCTCTCTGGCTCCTGATCAAGCTGCTTAACGGCTATGATCTCAGAGACTCAGAAACCCAGTGGCTTTTGGCAGAAATGTGTCGAACCCCACAGTAGGTTACTGTTGCCGGGCCACCCCACGGGAGAAAGTGTGTTGTCACTCCGCCTGCTCCCCCTTGGCGGTTTGGTGGCTGTCATCCTCCAGAGGCCATTGGACAATCAGGCTAGGGCCTGCAGTAATGAAACTTGTTGGGCCTCATGGGATGGGGGTGGAGCCGGTCCTGTCCTCCCCATCCCAACGAGACCCCAAGTCATCGTCTACGAACAGCCTCTCTGGATCCTGATCAAGCTGCTTAAACAACCATGATCCCAGAGACTTAGAAACAAATCTCAAAACCCAGTGGCTTTTGGCAGAAATGCGTCCCAAACCTGCAGTACGTTACTGTCGCCGGGTCACCTCAGGGAGGAAAGGGTGTTGTCACTCTGCCTGCTCCCCATTGGTGGCTTGGTGGCCATCATCCTCCAGAGACTGTTGGGACAATTAGGCTTGGGCCCATAGTGACAAAACTTGTTGTGCCTCCCTCATGGGATGGGGAGGAGCCGAGCCTGTACTCCCCACCCCATCGAGACCCCAAGTCATCGCCCACAAACGGCCTCTCTGGTTCCTGATGAAGCTGCTTAATGGCCTTAATTCCAGAGACTCAGAAACAAATCTCGAAACCCAGCAGCTTTTGGCAGAAAAGCGTCCAGACCCCTCAGTAGGCTACTGTTGCTGGGCCAACCCAGAGGGGAAAGGATGTTGTCCCTTCGCCTGCTCCCCCTTGGCGGCTTGGTGGCGGTCTTGGGCAGTCAGATCTGGGCCTGCAGTGACGAAACTTGTTGGGTCACACAGGATGGGGGTGAAGCCTGTCCTGGTATCCCCATCCCAATGAGACCCCAAGTCATCGCCCACGAACGGCCTCTCTGGCTCCTGATCAAGCTGCTCAATGGCCATGATCCCAGAGACTCAGGAGCAAATCTCGAAACCCAGTGGCTTTTGGAAGAAATCCCTCCAGATTTAAGTATTAAAATTTTGGAATTTCAAAATCACATGGCCCTACTGCAGCCATGCAACATCATTTATCGATTGCCTCGAGCAGGCCCCAGTAACGTCTCCTTCTCCTAGCCCTGAGATTTAAAAAAAAAAAAGTGCCACATTCAAGGCTCTTTCAGAGTTAGGAGAATGAGACCCTTCATTGTTACTGGTATTTGGCATATTGGGTACGCCACGGGGAGTTTGCCAGACTCTGCCGTGTGGGCCAGTTACATTCGGTAGCCTGCCAGTTTGTCCAAAGTAGGACATATGCAACATCATATGTTATTCATAACCAGCAATAGAAAATAAATTGTCTACTGTTGCCTTTTCAGCAGATCTGAGTGTTGGGGTAAAATCTCAAATAATAATGGTGGGTCTGGTGTTGAAATATTGAATGTGATCAAAGTAGAGAGAGTAATGTGGAAATCATCTGCCCCACAGGTAGGGGAAGATATTTTTTTTTTTATGTAGGAGTACTGTTATTTATTCAGCCACTGATTAGCTGATTGAATTGTGCATGAACTCCACCATACTTTTTTTTTCATTTTTTATAATTTTATTTATTGAATCACGGTGAGACAATTACAAAGCTTTCAAATCTAAGCCTCGGTCATACAATGAAACACCCGTACCTTCACCAGTGCCCATTCTCCACCACCAAAAAACCCAGTATACCCCCATCCCACACTCTTCCCCTACCTGTGGGGCAGATGATTTCCACATTACTCTCTCGCTACTTTGATCATATTCAATATTTCTGTTTTTTTCCAGATTTTGGCTATTGTGAACAGTGCTGCAATGAACAGAAAAATGCAAATGTCACTTCTACTGTGCTTTTTTGCATCCTTGGGATATATTCCCAGAAGGATATATTGCAAGGTCATATGGAAGATCGAAAATTGTATTATTTTACACAGATGGCATAAAATATAACCGAAAAATTATAAATAGTTTAGTAAATTTTGAAATAGCGGTTTAAAAGCAAATTAACAGAATAGTCTAAAGTAAGAATAATTTAATGACATCAAAATTAATGAATATTTTTAATATTTGCGAAATATATTAAGTAAAAGATAACAGTAGAACTAATAAAAACAGTCAACAAATTCTCTGTGCTCCAGGATCTTACCAGGCCAGGTGGGACTCAGGTGACCATACAGGGTACCAGGATTGAACCTCGATCAACAAGAACTCTACCCATTGTACTATCTTTCCAGCGTCAGCTTTTAATTTTTCTTCATCCAAATAATTGTACCTTGTTTTCAGAAACAAATTACAAGACATACTAAAAGATCATTTTTAAGAACAAAAGTAGATTGAAGCATACAAATATAAATAAAATAGTACACATTTTTTGAATTTTTGTATACCAAGATCTAAAATATCTACAGTAAAAACTCTTAGGGGAAGCAGTAGAAAATGCTATGGCAAATGCCTAAGTGATGAAAACTCTGAGTAAATCCAAAGTAAGTAACGTAAATGAAAAACCCTGTAATAGAAATAATGTTTTTGATGTGCTCCTGAGAAAACTAGACTCAGACAATAAAAGCATCAATGAACTTAAACTAATGAATAGTAACTTCTAAAATTAAATCTGAAGTGGATTAAAGAGTAAAGAAAATATTTAAGAATAATGGGATATTACTTGAAGGAATATCTAAGGATATATTCATATTGATGAGATACCAAACCATGAAGCTCAGGAAAAAAACAAGATAATTATGGGAAATTCAGCACCCAGGAATAGCTCATTAAATATGACAGAGAGAGAGGAGAGAGAGAGACAGAGGTAAAGAGAGACAGAGAGACAGAGATAGAGAACAATTGCAAAGATCTTAAATTGAGTAGAAAAAGTTCAAGAATCTACAATTAAGGAATAGTAATAAGAGTTTTGCAAGACTTCTAATAACAAAATATTCGAACTAGATAAAATAGAGTGAAATCTTAAATTATTGATTAAAATAACCCCACCAGACTGGAATTCTTATTCTAGAGAAACTTTTTACAATAGACCAGTTCATGACAAAAATGTCAAGTTTATCAAAACAGGAAAAAAATTCTAGAACTCTGTTAGTCTAAGAGAACTGAAGGATTACTAAAACTATTGTGGCTCCCTGACTAAAATTCAAAACATCCAAATTTAAATATAAATAATCTATCTTATTTAATAATACTATATCAATTTGTTTTCACTAGTTAAAACAAAATTACCGTCCATATACAAAGCCTTAATACAGAAACTGGATGTATATGGAAACTATATTCACATTTATGAAAATATAGATCTAAATGAAAAAAATTCTTTAAAAATCAAAATTAATCAGCATCTCATTGCAACTGGATGATGAATATTAAGGTAAGGTAAAGGTAAAGGCCCTCCCGTTGATCGTCGATTTGCTCGAGCGGGCCCAGTAACGTCTCCATTGGAGACTTTGTTGTTACTGTGTCTGGCATATCGAATACTCTCGGTAGCTTGCCGGGCTCTCCGAGAGGGGCGGAGGAATCGAACTCGGGTCGACCATGTTGGCCGCTTGTAAGGCGAACGCCCTACCACTGTGCTATCGCTAACATCAAAGAAATGTTCTTAAAATTCCTCTTCTGGTGCTATTTATGCATTTATACTTCAACTCTTTTGAAATTGAGTACATGCTTAGTTAAATAAAAGCAATTTTATTTTCTGAGCTATCATGGTACTTCTATAAGAACTGTTGATATTGATCAACTAAATCTAGCTTATTTTTCAATTTATCCACTTATTTTAATGTGCAAATATAGAGAAAGATAGCCTGAGAAATAAAGTTTAAATCTATACCACTTTAAATTTATCTGCACTGCAGGAATTTACATTTTAACTGAATTTTATTTGTTTTTAGAATATTGGTATAGTCATAAAATTTGAAATATATGTGAAATTTGAAAAGTCTTTGTATTACTAAAAGATTATCATCACAGAATAGGGTAAGATTAATATTTGAGGAGTAACAAGATTTATATAAAATTAAAATTTAAATACTTATTTTTCAAATTGATAGTGCTTAATATAGTTATATTTTTTAACTGCCAAGTATCTGGATATCCTATCTTTATCTGATAATATAATTACACATATTTCTGTTCACTTTTCCTTATCAAGTTATATCAACTGATTGCAATTATATATAGATATGGAAAAAGACAGATACAGAGATATAAATGTGATCAGCACATATATTGTATATCACACACGTTTTTCATCACATTATTAAATTAATTCACTTTATGGATTATATAAGATCTTTATAAGTGTTGTGTCACAACTGAATTACATTTTGAATACAAGTGATTATTGAAAAATTTATCCAGTCATCAAACATGGAGTACAGTTGTATATGCTAAAACCAGTTAAAAATATAATGTTTTGTTGACCTTTTTAATGTTAAAGTATGCTTTTCAAAACTTGTTAACACAAAAGTAATTTAAAATTTTGAAAGTATCAAATATAAATTGATAAAATTTTGATATGTTGATGAAAACAAATACAATATTCTCTGGTTATATTATTCATGAAACATTAATATTATGAGACAATTTTAAAATAATGCTAGTTATTTGATATGTAATTTAATAACTCTATTATTTTACTCAAACATGCAGACACTTAGATTATAACTAAATGAAATTAAAAACAAAATACAAAAAGTAAATAAAATCAAAGAAATTCTCTTTAAAATTGAGGAAAATTTATAAATAATTAGCTTAATTCTCTAAGGGATAAAGTAAAAATTTTCTAATAGATCATAAATGATAGGGGAAATTATAACATATAAAAGGAGTGTTAACAATCTTAAGAAAATTAGTTTAATAATGAAGAATTGGACATATCCTAAAATTACACAAGTGTTATGTGAATATTCTTTCGGCAGGGGGTGCTGAGATAAGAGAGCCTGGAGAAATAGGATTTGCTGGAGAGGCTTCTTGCTAGCTCTGGCAGAGAAGCATAGAAAAGTGTCCCTCAGCCCCTTTTATTTACTATCCTACGTACACACATTTAATGCACTCAGTACAAAAAAAATCATTAACAGAGAAAAGGGGTTACAGGAGGGACATCAAGACATCAAGGCTACATTGTTATGTCAAGTCTGCAAGCCCAACAGTCACAGCATCCAGATAGGAATGCAAGGCCAAACAGTCTGGAACCATGAACTGCATCCCCTTGCACCTGGGGTGATAGGGGGATGTGAGAGACTGTCTGCATTCCAAAGATGAGCTGGCTCTATGAGAAAGAGAAGATTGCTTCTGTGTAATACTAAAGAGCTAAAAGGCAGCCAAGGGAAGAGATGTTAGCCCTTTCCAAACCAGTCTGGACACAGGAACCATCTCCCGCCCATTTTCATGGGGCTTGTGTTCCTGCCCGCTTGCAGGTCATTCTCCATGGGCTCATCCTAACAGTTCTGGATCGGCACCAACACACAACTTTCCATAAGTAATTTGGAACAAAATCTAAATTAACAAACATGAAAAATTATGTTTTCCCCAAACACTACTACCTCTTGAATTCACTAGTTACTTCCAACAAAACTTCAAGAAGACTAATGTGTATTTCACGGTTCCAAAAATAGAAATAGAGAAATTTTCCTATTCAAAAGCATTTCATTGAGCCAACTTTTACTACGTATCAATAGCAAACAAGAAAATTATAGAAAATGTATATAGAAAAATAGCCTTAATTAACACAGAGCAAAAATTATCAACAAAATCTTAGCAAATTGAATTTACAAATGCATTTGAATTGAATTTACAAATGCATACTTAATGAAAAGAGTTTGTTCCAGAGAAGCAATGGTTGTTCAATACTACTAAATCAAGTAATTTTATAAATCGCATCAAAAAAGATAAGGTATATGATAATTTAAGTATAATCATGAAAACATTTTTCTTTATCTTGAAGTTAATTTTATTATATGTAAAATGACAGATCTTTATATAAAACGTACAAATGGGCATGAAGGAATATACATTAAAATATTCAAAGAAATATATATAACAACTACTGTAATTTTCAAGAATGAAAAACTGAAGTAAACATCCCTAAGATTCAACATGAAAAAAAATATTCATTTTAACCACTATTTTAAAACATAGTACTAGAATTCCTAGCAAGAACAATGAGACAAGAGAGAAAAGCCATAAGAGGACTTCAAACTTAGAAGCAAAGATGTCTGTTACTATGAAAGACATTAGAAAGAAACACTGAACCCTGAAGATTCTGCAAAATAAACTATTAGAACCAGTACAATGCACTGGCAGACTGCCAAATGTATGTGCTGAATTCTCTAGCATTTAAATACACAAGCAGCAAAACAGAAGAAAAACAAATCATGATCATAGTTACATAAAAAAAATTCAGTTCCTTAACAGTAATTTACAGGGGAGGAAAATGACCTATTCCACAAAAACTATAAACTATTATTGTTGATAAAAATAGAAGAGGAAGGGTCTGGAACTGAGTAAAAGTGTTAGTGGATGTGCCTGAATACGCCAAGCCCCAGGCTTGATCTCCAGCATCACACAATTCCCACACCAAAAGAGTCTCTCACAGTAAGAGAAAGAAAGAGTAAAAAGTACGAAGAAAGAGATACACTCATAGATTAAAAGAATTATTATTTTAATATGATCATCCTACAAAAATTCAGTGCCAATTATATAAAAATTTCACTGACTTCTTCAAAGTATATCAAGGAACTTTATATAAAACCACAAAATCCACAGTTGAAGTGACATCTGCACTTGTTTGTTCGTTACAGCACTCTTTACAATAGCCAGAATCTGGAGAAAACCTGAGTGCCCGAGAATAGATGACTGGTTAAAGAAACTTTAGTACATTTACACAATGGAGTACTATGTAGCTGTTAGAAAAGATGAAGTCATGAAATTTACATACAAGTGGTACTACATGGAAAGTATCATGTTAAGTGAAATGAGGCAGAAAGAGAGGGATAGACATAGAAAGATTGCATTCATCTGGGGAACATAAAGTAACAAAATAGGAGACTAACACCCAAGAATGCCCGAGATTAGTACCATGAATTTTGATCCATGGCTTGGAGGCCAGCCACACATGCTAGGGGAAAAGGCAGCTCAGATAGAGAAGGGAGCACCAAACAAAGGGTGTTGCGAGGATCCTTCCAGGGTGGGAGAAGTATGCTGAAAGTAGACTATAGACCAAACATGATTGCCACTCAATGCCTCTTTTGCAAACCACAGGACCCAAAAGGAGAGAGAGAACAGAGGGGAATGCCCTGTCACAGAGGCAGGGTGGGATGGGGGGGATGGGGAGTGGGAGGGATACTGGGATCCGTGGTGGTGTGAAATGGGCACTGGTAGAGGGATGGGTATTTCATCATTGTATAATTGAAACCCAAGCACAAAATTTGTAAATCTACAACTGTACCTCATGGTGTCTCACTAATAAAGTTTTTTTTAAAAAACCCACAAAATTCTACAAATATCCAAAACACCTTTTATAGCAATAAAGGAAGGCATATGACTACCTGAGTTCAAAATGTACTACAAAGCTATGAGAACGTCGAAGAAATAGCTAAGAGGACGAAGAACCTCCGGCTCCGGGCACATCTCGTTGATTCCACTGTTCTTCCTGCATTAACATATGCCTCAGAGACCTGGGCCCTATGCAAACAAGATGAGAACACTATTCAGGTCTCCCAAAGAAGAATAGAAAGAGCTATGCTTGGAATATCACGTTTCACTCAAATCAGAGAAAGAATCAGGAGTTCTGACATCCGTGGACGATCAAGAATCAGGGACGCTGTCTCATTTGCCAAGGTGTCGAAAATCAGATGGGCTGGTCACATAATGAGATTTAAAGACGACCACTGGACTAGAGCTGTTATCGACTGGATTCCACGGGTTGTCAAAAGACCGGGTGGCCGCCCACCTACCAGATGGTCAGACTTCTTCGTCAAGATCATGAACGATCGGTTTGAGGCCCTTCATGTTCCCGGAGCGAACAGATGCCATTGGGCTACACTAGCACGCGACAGGGACAAATGGAGACGTTACTGGCACCCGCTCGAGCAAATTGACGACTAACGGGAAGTTAAGTGATTAAGTGAGTGATTGTAGAATAAAAATTGATAGAGCTAAATAGAATTACCAACCAAGGAATAAATTCACACATATATAGACATATATAGACAAAAGCATAAACTGGAAAATGGGACCAAGAAGATAAATTGAAAAAAGGAAAACCTCATTAGAGTATTATAGACTATAGAATATTATAGACTTTAAAATGAATGGTCTCTTTAGAATAATATCTCTGCATCACTGTCATCCCATTGTTCATCGATTTACTCGAGCAGGCGCCAGTAACGTCTCTATTCGAACCAGCCCTGAGATTTTAGCAGCCTCTCCTTACTCGTCTTTCCCAATGATTGTAGACTCTTTCAGGGTCAGGGGAATGAGACCTGTTATAGTTAGTGTTTTTGACATATCAAATACACCACAGGGAGCTTGCCAGGCTCTGCCTGTGCAGGTAAGATACTCTCGTTAGCTTGCCGGGTTCTCCAAGATATATATAATATATAATATGTCAGTGGTCTAAATGCACCAATTAAGAGACACAGTTAAAAAAGAGAGAGAGAGAGAGAGACACACACAGAGTGGCAAAATGGATTCAGAAACTGAACCCAACATTCTGCAGCCTACAAGAAGAAACACATCTGAACAGTCAGAGCAAACACAGACTCAAAGTCAAAGGATGGAAAACAATCCTGCAAGCAAACAACTTCCTCAAAAAAGCTGGGGTGGCCTTACTAGTATCTGACAACATAGATTTCAGGTTGAAAAAGATTAGAAGGGAGAGTGAAGGGCATTTTTTAATAATCAAGGGATATTTACAACAGGAAGAAATCACACTCCTATACAGATATACTCCCAATGAGGGACCAGCAGCTAAGTACTTAAAACAACTGATAACAGACATCAAAGAGGATATTGGTAGTGACACAACACAATAGTAGTTTGAGAATTAAACTCCACCTTATCCTTCGGGATAGATCAACAAGATTAAAACTCAGCAAGGAAACAATGGCTTTTAAGGATGAAATAAAAGACAGACACCTAATAGATCTATACAAAGCTTTACATCTCCTCTCCCCCCACACACACTGTAGCACTATAGCACTGTCTACCTGCTGTTCATCCATTTGCTCGAGCAGGCACAAGTAACGTTTCACAAAAAATTGTGAGACTTGTTGTTATTGTTTTTGGCATATCAAATACAGCGCGGATAGCTTGCCAGACTTTGCCAAGCAGGCAAGATACTCTTGGTAGCTTGCCGGGCTCTCCTAAGGGGCAGAGGAATTGAATCCAGGTGGACAGTGTGCAAGGCAAACACCCTACCCTCTGTGCTATCACTCCAGACCCCAACTCCCCCCCGCAAAGAAAAAAAGAATTCTACACATTCTTTTCCAGTGTACACAGAACATTTTTCAAAATAGAACACATGCTCGGGTCACAAAACATACCACAACAGAATCAGGAAGATATAAATTGTATCAACTATCTTTCCAGACCATGATGCACTGAAGATAGAAGTTAATCACATACAGATGCAGATAACCAAATAAAACACCTGGAAATAAAACAGCTCAATGTTGAACAATGAGCGGGTCAGGGAGGAAATCAAGAAAGAAATCAAAAAATACCTGGAACAGCCGCCCGCTCCTCTCTGGAAAGAAAGATGGCGGCCGCACGGGAGCCTTGTGGAAAGCAGGTTTGAGCCGGGCTCGGGGGAGCGGCGGGGACCTCATGGGAAGGGGGGCTTTGTGGGCCGTCCCCCACGCCCCACCGAGGTCGCCAGCTGCCCCCCACGAGCGGCTCTCCGGCACGGCCACGACTCCAGGGCACAGAAACCAATCTCTTAACTAGCTAACTTTTAATAGAAATTCTTCCAGGGTCAATAAGTAAAATAGCAGAAATTCAAAACCAAGTTGTAGAAAGCAAATCATTTCACAACGCTGTTTCAGCATGTCTGATTGGGGGGGGGGGTCGTAAACTCTAAACAATAATTGTGCATCTTCTATCGAAATAATCTATCTAGTCAAAGTAGATAGAGTATTAACTAGAACTCATCTGCCTCACAAGAATTGGGAGGGGTAGGAGGTGGGGGTCTATTGGGGTTCGGGGTTAAAAATGAGTATTGGTAAAGGGAAATGTGTTCGGTATCTACATGACTGAGACCTAAACCCGAAAGCTCTGTAACTTTTCCCACAGTGATTCAATAAATAAATAAATTATTAAAAAAAAATTAAAAGAATAAAAAAAAAATACCTGGAACAAATGAGAATGAAGACACTGTGAGGAACAGATGCAGATAGCCTTTTCAGATCCTCTTAACAGGAACCCACATTGCAAAATAATTTTTTTCTCTGCCCCTAAGCAAGTAATTCAGATACAGGTGCCCCAAGTTGCAAGTCACAAGAAGGGAGGAGTCAGACCAGATAACCAGAAGTCTCTCACAAGACCCAGGACTGCCCTAAAAACCGTTCCTAAGCACTGACACAAATGCTGATCTTGAAACTATAGGCTAATTTGTGATGTGCTTTAACATGGATTGGTCACGAAAGTGTGGGTTGTTACAAATCTATTGGCTATGAAACTGCAGGCTCTGCTGTAACGGCCAAGGAAGGCCTATATAAGATCTCCTTTGAATAAGCTCAGAGTCTTACCCATCCTGCCAGACATGCGTATCTGTGTAGGCGGCTTGACCCTGGCTAGCCAGTCTTGCAATAAACCCTGTTTGCTGTTTGCAGTCTCTGGAGTCTCTTTGTCATTAAAGGGAGATCACCATACATGTCCTAACAACAGGAGCTACCAGACCGCATGGGATGAAGCTAAAGCCACATTAAGGGTGATATTTATAGCTCTGCAAGCATTTCTCAGGAAGGAAGAAAGGGCCCACATAAATAACCTGATTTCACAGCTCAAGATCTTAGATAAGGAACAACAAAATGATCTCAAACCCAGCAGAACGAAAGAAATAACAAAACTTAGAGGATAAATTAAAGACATGGAAACTCAAAAAAAAAAAAACATACAGAAAGATCAGTGAAACCAAGAGCTGGTTCTTTGAGAAAATAAACAAGATTGATAAACTACTAGCAAGAGTAACAAAGAAAGACAGAGAACCCTAATAAACCAAATCAGAAATGAAAAGGGAGACATCACAACAGAAACCAAAGAAATTCAAAAGATTATCAGAGACTACTTTGAAAGTCTGTATGCTGTGAAACAAGAGAAACTAGAAGAAATGGATAAATTCTGGATTCCTATAATCTCCCAAAGATGAACCAAGAAGATATGGAATATCTGAATAGACCTATTACTATCCAGGAAATTGAAACTGTAATAGTCTTCCCAAAAACAAAATCCCAGGTCCAGATGGATTCAGTAGTAAATTCTTACAAACATTTAAATAGGACCTATTCAGCTTTTTCAGGAAATTGGACAGACACTCTCCCAAAACAGTTTATATGAGGCATACATCTCCCTAATACCAAAAGCAAACAGAGATGCCATGAAGAAAGAAAATTACAGGCTGATATCACTGATAAACACAGATGCAAAGATGCTCAACAAAATATTCACGAATAGACAACAACTCATCAAAAAGATCATACACCTCAACCAAGTGTGATTTATCATGGGGATGCAAGGATGGTTTAACATTCAGAAATCAATTTACATAATACACCATATCAATAAAAGAAAATAGAAAAACCATATGATGATATCAATAGATACAGAAAGCATTTGACTATATCCAGCACCTGTTTATGAAGAAAAGTCTCACTAAAATGGGTATTGAAGGAACTTTCCTCAATATAGTCAAAGCATCTACCAAAAGCCTATTTTTCCTCAATAGGGGAAAAACCAGGAGCCTTCCCTTAGAGATCAGGGACAAGACAAGGAGGGCCACTCTTTCCGCTTCTTTTCAATAAAGTACTGGAAGTACTTGCAGTAGCAGTTTGGAATGAAAAATATATTAAGGGCATCCAGATAGGGAAAGAAGAAATCAAGTTCTCACTATTTGCTGATGATATGATACTATATCATATATAGTATATGATATAGGGCCCAAGAGCTGAAGACCACCGAGGCCCAGCCAAGGCCATGCTGGGAGCACTCTCCACACACTTGGATGAGCCTCACGCATAAAAGAACTGACAGAGGAACCCAGGTGTGTGGGACCCGGGGCTGAGATATCCAAGCCTGTACAGTTTGGGACTGGACCTGCCAGTAACTAGACAGTTACACCCACCAACTGCCGTGTAACTCCAACAACGGCCAGGATCCAGAGATCATCACACTCAGCTCCCGGAAGCGCGCGGCTGCGCGACATCTTATCATCTCATTCCTAATTCGGTCAAACTGGCAGGCTACCAAATGTAACATGCCCACATGGCAGAGTCTGGCAAACTCCCCGTGGTATACCCAATATGCCAAATACCAGTAACAATGATGGGTCTCATTCTCCTAACCCTGAAAAAGCCTTGAATATGGCACTTTAAAAAAAAAATCTCAGGGCTAGGACGAAGAAGACATTACTGGCACCTGCTCGAGGCAATCGACGAACAACAGGGTGGTCGTGATCGTGATGATACTATATTTAGAGAACCCTAAAGCCTCTACCAAGAAGCTCCTAGAAACAAGATAGTTGTGTGTAAAGTCGCAGGCTATAAAATCTATAGCCAAAAGTCCATGACTTTCCTACATGCAAATAATGAAAAAGAATAAATCAATAAGAAAAAAAGCAATCTCATTCACAATAATGTCTCAGAAAATCAAATACCTCAGAATCAACTTAACTAAGGAGATCAAGGACCTGTACAAAGAAAACTACAAAACGCTACTTCTCTAAGTAAAAGAGGATATGAGAAAATGGAAACACATCCCCTGCTCATGAATTGGGAGAATTCAACATTCAAAATGACAACATTCCCCAAAGTATTATACAGATTCAATGAGATCCCTATAAGCATACCCATGAAATTCTTCAAAGAAATGGATCAAACACTTCTGAAAATTCATATGAAACAACAATCTCCCACGAATAGCTAAAGCAATTCTTTGGAAAAAGAAGATGGGAGGCATCAACTTCCAAACCTCAAACTCTACTACAACCCTGTAATAATTAAAACAGGCAGAGCCGCAGACCAATGGAACAGGGTTGAATATCCTTACACACACTGAAATATATGATTAACTAATCATTGATAAGGGAGAAAGAAATGTGAAGCGGAGCAAGGAAAGTCTCTTTAAGAAATTGTGCTGGCAAAACTGGACAGCTACATGCAAAAGTATGGGCTCAGATCTCCATGCACAGAAGTCAGATCAAAATGGATTAAAGACCTCAACATCAGATCAGAATTCATCAGGTACACTGAAAAAAAGTTCAGCAAAACCCTCCATGATATTGAAGCTAATGGTATCTTCAAAGATGACACACCACTGAACAAGCAAGTGGAAACAGAGATAAATAAATGGGACTACCTTAAACTGAGAAGATTTTTGCACCTCAAAAGATACAGTGACCAGAATACAAAGGCAGTCTACAGAATGGAAAAGGACATTTACGTAATATCCATCTGATAAGGGGTTCATCTCGAGGATATACAAAGCACTGGTTGAACTCTACAAGAAGAAAGCATCCAACCCCATCAGAAAATGGTGCGATGAAATGAACTGAAACTTTCTCGAACAAGAAATCTGAATGCCCAAAAGTCACATGAGAAAATGCTCTTCATCACTAATCATCAGGGAGATGCAGATCAAAACAACAATGAGATATCATTTCACACTGCAGAGACTGGTCACTGTCACTGTCCTCCTGTTGTTCATCAATTTGCTCAAGCGGGTATCAGTAACATCTTACAACAAATTGTGAGACTTGTTACTGTTTTTTGTCATATCAAATACATCATGGGGAGCTTGCCAGGCTTTGCTGTGTGGGCGAGATACTCTCAGTAGCTTGCCCGGCTCTCTGAGAGGGGCGGAGGAATCGAACCCGGGTCGGCCGCATGCAAGGCAGACTCCCTACCTGCTGTGCTATCGCACCAGCCCACAGAGACTGGTACACTTCCAAAAGAACAAAAGCAACTGGTGTTGTCGTGGATGTAGGGAGAAAGGGATTCTCCTCTACTCTGGTGGGTTTGTCAACTGGTTCAGCCCTTTTGGAAAACAGTATTGACGTTTCTCAAAAAATTAGAAATTAAACTCCCATTTGACCCAGCAATACCACTTCTGAGATTATATCCCGGAGATGCAAAGATGTATAGTAGAAATGACATCTGCACTTGTATATTCATTGCAGCACTGTTTCTAATAGTCAGAATCTGGAAAAAAACCGAGTGCCCAAGAACAGATGACTGGTTAAAGATACTTTGGTACATCTACACTATGTAATACTATGCAGCTGTTAGAAAAGATGAAGTCATGAAATTTACATATAAGTGGAACAAGGTGGAGAGTATCATGCTAAATGAAATGAATCAGAAAGAGAGGGACAGACATAGAAGGAAATTTGTGGAATATAAAGTAACAGAATAGGAGACTAACACCCAAGGATAGTAGAGACAAGGACCAGGAGGATTGCTCTACATCTTGGAAACTGGACTCACATGCTGGAGGAAAAGGCAGCTCAGATAGAGAAGGGACCACCAAGTAAAGGATGCTTAGAGGGCCTGCTTGGGTTGGGAGATCGTGCTGAAAGTAGACTTTAGACTGAACATAATGGCCACTTAATACATGTATTACAAACCATAACACCCAAAAGAAGAGAGAGAGTAAAAGGTAATTCACCTGCTACAGAGGCGAGGGGTAGTGTGGGGTGGGAATGGTGGTGGGATACTGGGAACACAAAATTTTTAAAAAATAAAAATAAAATACACGAAATAAACACTTAATAACTTCTATATTATCTTCAGTGATTTATCTGAAAATTCAACTTCAACATTATAGAAAACAAAAGCAAAATATTATATCAAATAGCTTTCACACAATGGAAAAAAAGTAATTCTACCGGTAAATTAAAAACATTGTACTAAATTGAAAAAAATATAGCTGCACATTGTATAGTTTACCAAGGACTAATACCAAGATATATAAAATTGCACCAAATGCAACTTCAACAATAACCTAACAGAAATGGGAAAAGCTGATTAGACAGTTATTCAATAAAGACAAATGACTAAGAAGCATGTAATAAAAGGCTCATCTTTATTTATTGCTTAAAGAATGTTGAAAATATGGCAAAGGCTTATATAAAAATGATCAGAGAGCTGGATAAGGAGATAAAACTCTTGCCTTGATCCCACACCTGAAACCTCATATAAATCCCTGTGCACCACTAGGAATGATTCCTGAAAACAGGACCAAGAGAAAGTCCTAAGCACAGCTTGGTGCAGTTCAATTTCCTCTCAATAAATATTTTTAAAAATCAGAAATGTATGGATGGTTGTGTGGAGAAAAAGAAAGCCTAATGCTATGACTTACAATGTTATCCACAGTTGAGTTTTCTGCACGGTATACTCCCACACCAGTCACAGTACCATAAATTTATCATATGATCCAATAATTCTACACTTAGTTATCCGTCCACATCTTACAAAAATATCAATTTAGTAATATCTATCATTCCTATGTCCATTGCGATAGCTTAGGTACGAAACAACAAGCCCAGCAATGCATGGCAAGATAAGAAGATGTGTTATGTATTTACAATAGCCAAAATCTGGAAAAAAATCTGAGTGCCCTAGAACAGATGACTGGTTAAAGAAATTTTGGTAGATTTACACAATGGAGTACTATGTAGCTGTTAGAAAAGATGAAGTCATGAAATTTACATACAAGTGGTACTAGATGGAAAGTATCATGTTAAGCGAAATGAGTCAGAAAGAACGGGATAGACACAGAATGATTGCATTCATCTGGGGAACATAAAGCAACAAAAAGGGAGGCTAACACCCAGGAATGGCTGAGATTAGTACCAGAAATTTTGCTCCATGACTTGGAGCTCAGCCACACGTGGTAGGGGAAAAGGAAGCGCAGATAGAGAAGAGAGCACCAAATAAAGGGTATTGTGAGGATCCTCCCAGGGTGGGAGAAGCATGCTGAAAGTAGAATATAGACCAGACATGATTGCCACTCAATGCCTCTCTTGCAAAACACAGGACCCAAAAGAAGAAAGAGAGAACAAGGGGGAATTCCCTGCCACAGAGGAGGGTGGAATGGGGGTTGGGGGGTGGGAGGGATGCTGGGATCCGTAGTGGTGGAGGATGGGCACCTGTGGAGGGATGGGTACTTGATTACTGTATAACTGAAACCCAAGCACAAAAATTTGTAAGTCTATAGCTGTACCTCATGGCGTTTTACTAATAAAAAAAAAGATGTGTTATGTATACACAATGGGATAGTATTCAGCTATTAAAAAAGACGATTTCTTGTCATCTTTAAAAAAGGGAATGGAACTGGAGGAGCTTGTAATATGCAAAAAAATTGTTGGTTTCTTTTATGTAAAATTTACAAAAGCAAGGATGCCATTCAACTCTCCAAATTTGTTAATTTTTCACTGTGCACTACGAAGAGCTTAGCAATGTACCAAGCATTTCATAATCAACCAAGCAAACAAAAGAAGAGAGTCCATATACATATATGTGTGTGTGTGTGTGCGTGTGTGTGTGTGTGTACTATCTACACTAGCAATGTATATTTACTTATACAAAGCACTGAAAAAAATTATAGGCACCATTACACTCAATATGCGAATTTGTCATATATTTAAATAAAGGAAAAGATTAAATGCTTCCTATATATGATTTGAGAGAAAGTCGGATATATTGATGTCCTCATTTTAAAACTAAGAAACCCACTAATGACAGAAATATAGTGTAAAACTTTAAGACTTTTTAAAAAATGTATTGTTTCAGTCACTTTTTATTAGTATGTTTTTTATTGTATATCTTGAACCAGATATCCCTGAATAAAATGTCTTGGAGTCCTGGCCAGTTGACCCCAGCACACTGGAGTATGCTCCCCAGAAGTCATCGGACTTAACTCCCTATGGGAGAGGGAATGGAAAGGGGAGAAG
Organism: Sorex fumeus; assembly: GCF_029834395.1. Taxonomy (NCBI): domain Eukaryota; kingdom Metazoa; phylum Chordata; class Mammalia; order Eulipotyphla; family Soricidae; genus Sorex; species Sorex fumeus. The sequence goes on along the minus strand of NW_026606185.1, from coordinate 7,486,343 downwards.
CCTCTGCTCTGTCCCTCTGCTAACCACGGGATTCCTGCCGCCCTTCGCCATCGACAAAGAAACTGAGCAGAGCAAGAGAGACTGGTGATCAAGCAGTTCTTCATTTATTGACTCTTACACAGGAGTTTTTATGCACACACAGTCGGGGGACATTCCATGCATGTATCGCTTTTATCTCAAACTCAATACAGATGCTAGTTAATGATTCGTAATCCCCAATCTCAGGACAGGGTAGATCAGTTCAAGCAAATCTTAAGTGTCACGCCCCTCATCCCATTGTCTCCAACCAGAATGCCTAAGTGTGTGGAATGCTGGGCCAAGCCCCTGAGCCTCTGTAAACAGAGCTGGCTCTTGATTTCAGGGCCAGGGTTTATTTTATTATTTATTTATTTATTTGGGGGAAAAGTCTTTTTATTTTTATTTTTATTTCCTTTTTTAAAAATTTTTATTAGTGAAACACCATGAAGTAGAGTTGTAGACTTACAATTTTTTCTGCTTGTTATACAATAATCGCGTACCCATCCCTCTACCAGTGTCCATTCTTCACCACCAATGATCCCAGCATCCCTCCAACCCCCCTATCCCCCCATCCCACCCTGCCTCTGTGGCAGGGCATTCCCCTTTGTTCTCTCTCTCTTTTTGGGTGCTGTGGTTTGCAAAAGAGGCATTGAGTGGCAATCATATTTGGTTTATAGTCCACTTGCAGCATGCATCTCCCAACCTGGGAGGATACTCCCAATACCCTTTACTTGATTCTCCCTTCTCTATCTGAGCTGCCTTTTCCCCTAGCATGTGTGGCTGGCCTCCATACCATGGAGTAGACCTACTGGTACTTACCTCGGCTATTCTTGGGTGTTAGTCTCCTATTTTGTTACTTTATGTTCCCCAGATGAATGCAATCTTTCTATGTCTGTCCCTCTTTTTCTGACTCATTTCACTTAGCATGATATTTTCCATGTACTACCACTTGTATGTTAATTTTATGACTTCATCTTTTCTAACAGCTACATAGTACTCTATTGTGTACATGTACCAACGTTTCTTTAACCAGTCATCCATTCTTGGGCACTCAGGTCAGAGGCAGGGGGTTGGTCAAAGTCTCAGGCTGGCTGCTGAGACCCCAACAGAAAAGATTACAGCTTTAAGGCAGGTTAGTTCATAAGTGTACTGAGCCATTTCCAACATGCCTTTCACATGCAAAGTAACCAATCCTGATCCTTCCTTAAAGTCACCTCATATGAAACTCTTGAAAAAAATACGATTCCTGCCCCAAATCATACTAGGGCCACTTATGAGTGAGATAGATGTAGACTTGTTGCCTAAAGTCAATAAATTATTTCAACTTTCTGAGGCTATTATAATACTAACTTTGGCTTTTTTGCTCCTCCAGGATAAGCCAGTAATTTTTTTTGTCCACACTAGCCCTTCACTGTTGTCTTGTGATTGAAGCTGATATTTTTTAGACGGTACTATATTGCTTGGAACCTATACACAGTATAATTATTCAGTAGTACATATCTATCCTTGCCTGTCATGTTACAATATCTGATTAAAATGAAACCCCCAAGTATATTTTAAAACATGTCTCAGGAGATATGAAACATCAATAACAATAACAAGATATCTTAGATGTTCTCCATAATAAATGTAAAAGACTACTATAGAAAACAGTTACTTTTAAAGAAAGTTTTAATTTGAGAATAAAGATTGTGGTGTATGTGTCTTTTCCTCAATCTTAATTGTTAACTCTTAACCTTAGACTTGTTGCTGTTGAATTCATAATGGAAACTTTACTGAGGAATTTCAGTTTGACCATAATATTAATAATTAGGATGACTTAATAGATTCATTGTACTATGAGCAACTTCTTTAACTTTATTAAGATTTCTGTAACATACTAGAGTGTATAAAATCTATAAAAATATAAAATTAATAGTAGCTTATTCTATGATTGTATATATTACATATTCTGGCTGACCCAGGTTCAATTCCACCGCCCCTCTCAGAGAGCCCGTCAAGCTACCAAGAGTATCTTGCCTGCATGGCAAAGCCTGGCAAGTTCCCCGTGACATATTTGATATGCAAAAAACAGTAACAACAAGACTCACAATTTATTGTGAGATGTTACCTGTGCCTGCCTGAGCAAATCGATGAAAAATGGGAGGACAGTGCTACAGTGCTATTACATATTCACCCAAATAAAATATTGAGAATATTTCTATTATTCTCATTTTTTTATTATTCTCAAAATATGGCAAAAATTTTTTGGGTGCAGTGTTCTTGCTGGCAGAAAAAAAGTAAAAGACTTTAATTCTTAATTTATGAGTGAATAAATTAAAACATCTAAAAACACTAAGGATAGGAGCCAGAATGATACTAGATCAGGTAAAGCATTTGTCTTTTATGTAGCTAACCTAGGTTTGATCCCAGCTTCCCATATTGTCCCAGAGCATCACCATGAGTCAGAGAAGGACATTTATAGAGTGATTGCACTCAATTACATATTTAAATATATAACATGAGAATAATACCCAAGGACAGCAGAAACAAGGCCATGAAGATGAGTCCATGGTAAGAGGTACAAGTTTTGAGGGAGGTAGCTAGGACAGAGAAGGAACCACTAGGAAATGATAACTGGAAATAAATAACTGAACAAGAATGGAGTTCTGCAAGGAAGTAAGGTGGAACACATGGCATTTCAACACCAGTACTGGAAAGAACAGTGCCTAAAATGCTGGAGAGGTGAAGACGGCTATAGACGCAGGTTGAGGGGCAAGGCAGGTGGTGGGGGGGGGGGGGGTGGGAGAAGTGAGAATATTGGTGGCAGAAAACATATACTGGTGAAAGGATAGTTGTTGGAACATTGTCTGACTGAAACCAAATCATGAACAACTTTGCAACTGCGTATCTCACAGTGATTCAACTAAAAAAAAAGGTAATTCCTGAGTGCAAAACCAGGAGTTAGACCTCAGCACTACTGGGTGTGGCCTCCCAAAAGCCAAAAATAGCAGAAATAATTATAGCAACAAATGTATTGTGCTAAGCATAATTGAAATATAATTAAGTTTATATTATTTTTATTTTGTGATATGAAATTCAAGTTTTCAGGGAACCCGGTTCCTTGTGGGATACTAATGAACAGAAACATTTTCTGTGGCTTCAGTTTTTCCTTCCCTGCAGCTACAGGAATCTTCTCTTTATTATAGGCAACTTTTTTCTTTTTCCTTCATTCCTTCTACATAATATGAACTTCCCTTTTACTTTTCTACCCTTCAACGCATTCAAAATATTGGGCTGGAGCAATAGCACAGCAAGTCTCAATTCCTCCGTCCCTCTCGGAGAACCCAGGAAACTATCGAAAGTATCCCGACCACACAGCAGAGCCTGGCAAGCTCCCCGTGGCATATTGCATATGCCAAAACAGTAACAAGTCTCACAATGGAGATATTATTGGTGCCCCCTCAAGCAAATAGAAGAACAACAGGAAGACAGTGCTGCAGTGCTATCCTTCAACACAGAATTTATTTGCTTTTAGTGACAGTAGAGATATTTTAGACTTCAGATGTTTGTGCAGTTAGAAATGTAGTGGTTTCTCGATTTAGGTATATTTTGTCAGCATTTTTGGGTAATCGAAATGAAGACCTCTAGAATTCTTCAAGCTGTTAGTGTTTAGAGCCCATGGGTAGTCATGGGAGTAAAAAAAGAAAGGAAAGGAAGACGTTACTGGTGCCTGCTCGAGGCAATCGATGAACAACAGGATGATCGTGATTGTGATCGTGAAGCTACATAACAGTCCACTGTTTATATGACACAAATTAGTTCTTGATGTGATGAATTAGAAAAACAGCAATTTAAAATATAATTTATAAGTATTAATATTATTTAATACATTAATTAATTTATACAGCAAGTAGTTTTTATGCATAAAACTTCAGATAACTCAGTGATTTCTACAAGGTTATCTTAACAGATATGTAAAAGTACCTAGGTATAACACATTCTTTAATAAGAAATATAGATGTTAAAGTTCAGTGTCAATTGGAAAGTAACTTCTTTCAAAATAGTAATAATAAAGAATAAAAATATAGAAGTACTAATGTGTTGGTTTATAATGAAATACAGTGGAGTAGTAAGCACCAATATTACTGGAGGAAACAATTGTGACCTTGACTATCTAATCTTGTTGAAAATAACAATAAAATCTGATGATAACATTAATAATATTTTCATGCTAAATGACCCACATCAGCTTTTTAATTATAATAAAATGTTTTTAGTGATATATTCATTGTTAACTGTTTATCTTTGTATTCTACATAGTGGTTAAGAGAACACCTTTGAAAAAATTTATGTAATAACAAAGTATATTTAATAATTTTCATTTTTATTAATATTATTAACCATTACACTCTAATCACTTTAATTACATTGATGCAGATGATCTATAGAATGTCATCCAACTTTTTAATTTCCAGCCCTATACAGTCTTAAATTATCTTTTCTAAGTTTATAGCAACCTCCAGAAATTATTAAATTCTTAGATTTTCTGTTTCTCTAGAAGTATCACATCCTTCTACAGTAAGTGTATTATCCACTCAGCTGTTTGTACATCTATGTCTTTCCCCTGGCATTTTTCCCTATCTCCAATACAAAAGTTCCATCAGATCTTGGATCCACAGAAGCCATATTAAATCTCTAATATTGGTAGTGCATATCCTCTCAATTCTTATCCCTGTTTTGGGGTCTTCTTTAAATACTTGCATCACTCCTGCTCATAAAATTGCCATTTTACTAAATTTTCATTCCCAATCCATCTCCTCCCTGTATCCATGTTTCTATTCTTGATTTTCCAGTTCCAACCAGTTAACACCTATTGTTTGTAAGAAGAGCATAAAAATGATGTTCCAAAGCCAAGCTTGAGGAAGTATTGAAATAACTAAATAATCTTATTTTTATTTATTTTCATCTGTTGATGATAAGCAGAGCAATATTATTCAAAAAAATAAAGATATCTGTGAAGATGTTATGAAGGGAAGAAAGGGAATAAATGCATGGGATTAAAGAACAGACATATTGAGTAGCTAGGTGTTCTTTGTTGTTGTTTTTTTCTTTTTTCTTTTTGGGCCACACACAGAGATGCTCAGGGGTCAGTCTTGGCTCTGCACTCAGGAATTACTTCTAGTGGTGCTTGGGGGAACCATATAGGCGGCTGGGGATTGAAACCTGGCAAGGCAAATGCCCTCCCTGCTGTACTAATGACCCTTGAATAGCTGATTTTCTCTACCGTGTGTGGGAGACATTGCCTCACAATACTCTCCTAAAAATAAAGAAACACATAAAACCCTTATTTCCTGATTTTTAAAATGAGAAAAGGTAAGGGTGATAAAGTGGTTCCATATGAACAAAAGCAACATATGAAAAAAACAGCCTTACATCTGTAGTATCTGCATCTATTTCAGTTATAGATGTATAGCCCAAATTCAGGGTCCCTACATTAGTCTTCATCCTCTGTATCAGTTAGAATTCACAAGACTTTACTAATCATCTCTCTCTTGTTTTCCAAATGCCCTCTAATGAAACATATAAAATCATGTAATCCCGGTTCTGAACTATCTACAATTCAATTAATTACAAGCAATTTAGTGTTTGTCAATTTTTCAATATGTCACGTTTATAGTCACTTTTGTTTTCCTATAGTATAATTAGTAACCACAATAGTAATGTCATTGTCTGGATAGCTTGGTATGAGTTATATTTGGAGGTCACATCGGGCTGAGTTCAGGGCTTACAGTGCTTGTGGCCTGTACTGGCTGCCGGGTATGGGAGCAGCTGAGCACTACATTAGTGCTCCAACCCCAAGAACATGGTTTATTGAAACCATTTTCAAACCTTATTGTCAATTTCTTGCCATGATAATCAAATAAATTGTTCTCTTAATAGAATTTTCTTTACACCATGAGAATTCATTACACTTCTCCAGAACCTAATGTCTGCAGCAAACAAGGACTTTAGTAAACTTATTTTCAAGTATTCAGTTATACTATTTTTTAAACTTTTATGTATTTTTTCTCATTTACATAAAAGTTAGCTATTATAATGCTGCCAGAAAGTCAGTTTCCATAGACAACAGCTCACCATTTTATATTGAGTGATATTAAAACTAACATATTTATTGATATGTTCTCAGTAAGGAGAAGATAGTTAATTTATTGTAGTTCATCATGTTTTGGTAGCATGATTAATAGTGCTAGCTCTCATGGTTTTGCTGCGCTTTTGCCTCTAAGAGCCTGAAGACTCTTCTCTACACTCCTTGTGTCTCCTTCCTCTTCTTCAACTTTCTTCCCCCACAGCTTGACAAGACAGATTACTGGAAAAAAAATCATAGCCCAGCTAACACGGTTATAAACATGTTAAAGATCACAGTACTAATGGTCAAAGTAGCTACACTCACCACAATGAGAGTGCCCAGGATGCTCTCTCCACCCATCAATTTTCTCTCCACTGTTTTGTGGTCAGTTTTGTATCTTAAGGTCAAAGAGTTGCCATTATTCTCTGCTGTCTATTCCCATATTTTCTCTTTTTATATTCCATAGATATGTAAGATCATTCGGTATTTGTTATTCTCCCTCTTATTTCACTTTATATGTATTCTTAATAAATTCTATTATGTATTAATCTTTATCAGGAAACTTGAATACATTCCATTTTATTAATGTCTAGAAGGTCATGAATGCCAGAAACACTGATAACTATATTATTTTGCCTTTTACTTGGTTGTGTTAGTTTTGTTATTGCTTTTATTCTATTCATGATATTCTTCTTTATTCTGTTATGTCCGTTTATTTATGAGCATCAGCACTAAGAATTGTTTTCATCACGGAGTGGTTTTATGTTACTGTTGTATGTCTACTTCAACAGAAGACCCAAGAAAAAAAATTATGTAATCCTGATTACTTTAACTTCCCCCACTCAGGATCAAAAACTGACTCAGAATTTTGAAAGTTAATAGCTCTTGGTATCTCTTCCTCTTACATTGCCCCCATAGGATTTGTGGAAGAATAAAGTTCTACTTCACTCTGTGGACCAGCCCCACGCTAGGAATTTAAAAACACCCTGGTAATATAGAACTATCTTGAGAACCTTGCTTCATGCTGTTTGAGTGAACAGACATCTTGGTTTCTCCTTTTGTAAAGCAAATACAATAGGAGAACAAACAGGACTAGATTTTTACTAACTCATACTAAATTATTAGTTCATTTTTATTTATTTTGATTTGGGGCAACACCCAATGGTGTTTGGGACACTCCTGGAAGTACTTTGAGGACTCAGTAGTCCTAGGACCTCTACCTCAGACATTCCATATGCAAAACATGTGTTTGGCCCATTGTGCACTCTATTTCTCTAGTCCAATTTTGGGGTTAAAAGCTAAGTTCAGTTAAGCTTTCCTATCAAAAAAAAAAAACTGAATATATCAGTTGTCAAATTTCCCCAGTAACAATGTGGTTTGAGTTACAACTTTTGATTAAATGCTTAATATTTAATAAGTATCAGTTATGCTTCCAAAGGTTTTATAGCTAGTGACTAATTTTAATTTACCGAACTTTATTTTTCAGACATTATGACTCTCCCCACATTACATTATAGAAAATTAAGGCCACTGATGTTTATAGCTGAAAATACTAGTAATTGATATGATAGTATGTTTATGTGCATATTTCTAACCAATTTTATGTGTAAATACTCTAATAGGCAAATTGCTTGAGATAAGTATGTTAGACTTTTCACAAAATTTGATCGAATCACTGCAAAATACAGTTCTGCTATTGTTCATGATTGAGTTTCAGGCATGCAATGTTTGAGCACCAATTCCCGCAGCAGTGTCTACTTCCTTCCACCAATGTGACCAATTTCTGTCTCACCCCAAGCTTGCCTCTATGGCAGACACTGATTTGAAATACTTTCACTCAAAGTATGTAAGTATATCATGCATTTGACTTTATCTCCTTTTATCTTTGTCCTGGTTTCTTTATTTGTTTTGACTTTTTCTGACTCTTCTTTTATGTGGATAGCCAAAAACAGGTTTCTATAGTTTCATGCACCACCTATTTGCATTTTCTGGGTGGGAATGCTGACACATTATCTTTATATGTACAAACACACACAAATATATGCATACATATATATGTATATAAATATGTGTATATGTATATGAAAATATTGAGTAATAAAGATGTTCAGACTCAGAGCTGAAAAGTAGAAAGGTTTATTGGAAAATAGAAGAGAAAGGAAAGGGAGCTCCCCATGTGGAAAAGAATGTAGCAAAAGACTTAGTTACCTTCAGTTCTTTTTGTGGGGGTATTACAGGAACTTTATGAATGCAGAGATAAAAAATAAGGGTTTGTTATAGAGATCCTCTTTGCGTTTTCAATTGACAAAGATCAATCATTAACAATGAACTGATTGTCTGGCCATTTGCCTTAAGTATTGCCATTATCTCAGCCTCCTCTGGAGAGCCTAATCTCTGGGGCAGCATTTTACATGGGACAATTACTAATTCCCTATTGAACAGAAAGAGCCTAGGGATTTTTAGGAAGTAAAAAAAAAAAGTATGTGAACAGGTTGACAGCTCAGAGCAGCTGACGGGAGTCAAATGAGACTTCCTCTTTCAGTATCAGTAGCAGACTCATCAAAGAGACAATAAGTATCCTCAATGACCTGTTTTTTCAGGAGAAAAGGGTTAACAGATGGAGCTTTAGTGCAGTTTTTAAGGATATTTCGGCCTCTGAAACTGCCAGTGTCTTCCCTTAACACCCTAAAGGGGGAGTTTTAGGAACTGAGACTAGGAACTGAAACTAATCTCCCATTTTATAAACCCATAGGTATTGAGTAGCAGCAATTTATGAAGAGAAAAAGCTGAGACAGACAATCTTGCTATTATCTTTCTTGGAGTCTAATTTTTCTGGAGGGGATATTAATCCCTACTAATTTATATCTCTGTTGTACCTTTCCATTATTTGCTGTAACTTTCACAGCAATGAGACTTTAATCCCTTAACATTTGCAGGCTGGGACATCACCTCATGCCCTAGTGTTAGAGTCCAGAGTCAACTGAACAGAGAACAGAGCCGATAGCACAGATCACATAGCAAGGTTTATTGTTCCAGCTAGGTGGGGTCCAAGTATCCACCCAGCGCACCGGGTTTCAGCAAGGACCCCAGTAGTAGGTTCAGCAAGTTCTTATATTTTCATTCTGGCAAGTAAGAATTACTCAGCAAATTTCTATTACCTTACAGAGTACATATATTTTTTGTTGTTGTTTTGCCCCGCAACATCTATCCCACCTTCTGACAGTTACATTCGGAGACCTAATCTTATTCTGGGGATGTAATCCTTGACAAAAGCATCTTTTTATTTTTCTGCTTTTCTTGTTCCTAGAAGAGGCCTAAGTCATTCAGGCAGTTCCTTGGCTAAGCAGGTCCTAACACTAGCAAGTGTTCCTAAAAGTATCACGGCCATTGGATTGGACTTCTCCATCAATGATCTATGTGCTGCTCCCTAAGTATCCTCAGAAATGACCACAGCTGCATGACAAGACTCATTTGGAGCTCTGTTACTTTGGAAGATCTTGCTTCTAGTTTGGGAGAGAAAAAAATTTCTGCCTTGCTAATTTATGGCTTCTTTCCCATAGTTCTTTCAGGCTAAGGGGGCTTTTAAGTTGCCTTGGGTGAAAAAAAGGGAGAAGGGAGCAAGACAACTGGAACTGGTGTGCTCGGTCTGATCTGTTTTCTGTAGGGGATAGATGTGAGGAAGCATGGATTGCTGCCTGGTGACTTCCTGTCCAGGTGGGTCATAAGTCCTGTCTCCCACACTGGGGACAGGGTGACCCTTGATTCCCAGGAATGTTGCTGTCTCATCAGCTGGTCACCATAGGTCCTGGTTACCATGTTGTCTGAACAAACCTCGCCCTGCCCCTGCATTGTCTCTAGCCCTGATGCCTTCCTCAGTCCCTGCCACAGTCACATGCATGTGGCCAAGGCCCTGGTCTCACCGCAGTACCCCATCAGTCGCTGTGCTTCCATCCTGGTTTTCCTCATCTTTGCCCATGGCCACGTGTGAATGGGTGAGATTCCTGTGCTTAGCACTTTTTCAGGGCACACAAGTCTGGTCTGAATCTGGGCTTTCAAGGGCATGTGAGCACTACCTTTATTCTTGCCCTGTCTGGACCAATGAGGTCTGCATGTACTCAGCCTTACCTGACCTTGCATAGGGAGATGCTGGTTTGGGAGGAAGAGACAGAACATGAGAGAGAAAACCCGAAGAGAGATGGGACTGGGGGCTCCTTTTATCTACTGCAGTATCCCACTCCACCCCACCCCCAGCTAGCTCATTATCTCTTCTACCTATTGCCTGTTCTATCTACTGCCTACCTGTTCCATGGGAAAGATTTAAAGTGGACACCTAAACTTACCTGGAGCTTTCTTAACCCTTCTACTCCGGCTATATCACTCTCACTAGTGATATTTCCCAAAGAGCAAACATCCACAAGAGATTTTCCTGCTTCCTCTTGAAGTTCTTTACTGCATGGTCCATTTATGGTGCCATTTAATGATGGATCACGGGTGATTTATGCAAAGTGGGGAGGAGAAGAAAAAGCTTCTAAAAGGAAATCTACCGATTTCTCTCTACCCAGCTCTGTCATCTGGACAAAACAGGGAAAGATTTAGACCAGATAAGAGGTGACTGTAGGCCTTGCTTCTTGCAGGAAGGAAAATCAGTTATTGATCTTCAGGCCTTTTCAGTCTTGTTGCATTTCTCTCAAAAAAAGAATTTCAGGAGAAGAATCATGTGATAGAACAGATTTTATTTGGAAGTTTTAAGGAAGAGAGAGAGAGAGGAAAGAGAGAGGGGAGTGTGGGGAGATAAAGAGAGAATAATATGCTTAAGAGAGAACATGGGCTTCTTCAGGATGGAGAAAGATCATTATTACATACTTCAAGAGGAGAGATGTAGGCAACGCATGTGCTCAGGCACCACTTGAGCCCAGTAACAACACATAGGTACAGGCTGAAAATCAGCTTGTATCATCAGTTGGCAGAAATTTTGTGTGTTTGTGAGATTTTCCTTGTTTTAGAGCAGCATTTTTAGTTTGAAGATTTTTTTAATCCAAGAAAATTCTGCAAGAAATACTGAATAACCAATGGTTTTAAAAATTCAAATAGTTATAGTGACAAAATAGCTTCCTAGCAATATTGCATCAAATATATTAACATGAATATGCCAATGTCATTCAAGGTGAACTCTCTTATAAAAAGAAAAAATTGGATTGAAACACCAGGGAAAAAAATCCAACTTTCTTCTCCTTATCATAAACATTTAAAATCACACAATAAATGCAGGCTAAGTGAAAGGATAAAAATAATCATGCAAGTTAATGATACACAAAAACAGGAAGCATAAAATATTTATATCAGGGGTCAGAGCCATAGTAGGATGGGTTGGTGGCTGACCAGTGTTAATTCCCAGACATCTCATATGGTCCCTTCTATCTACCATGAGTAATTCCTAAGTGCAGAGCCAGGAGTAATCCCTGAGTACTGCTGGGTGTGGTCCAAAAACACAAACAAAACATTAAAAAAAATAAAAACATAAATACTTGGAATAAATTAAATCATATCCATGCTATCTATGCTAACCACAGTAATATAGGTAATAATGATATAGGGATGGGCAGTATATTCTGGTTAAGGAATCAGCAGATCAAGAAAACATGTCTTTCATCAATATACTTACCAGATGATGGGGGCAACAAAGCTTATAAGGCAACTGCTAACAGACTAATGTGCTACACTGATGACAATACAACAGAAGTGGAAGATTTTAATATCCCTCTGTCATTAGAGAAAACAGACAGAATAAAAAAATAAGATGGAAGAGCTTTGACCACTATTATTCAATAATGTCTTGGGAATTCTATATATTCAATATAATTTTGGAAGTTATAGCAATTAATCAAGAAATGAAATCAAAGAGTTGCAAATTTTTAAAGAAAAATTCATCCTACCACTACTTGCAGATGAACCTTAAATCTACTAAAAAATGTCTTATAAACAATAAATCAATACAGCAAAGTAGAATATCACACAATACATCTATGTGCTGCATATGTTGAAAAATAATGAGTTACAAGAGAAAGAGATTGAAAGTACTATACCATTTAAAATAATGCACTCAAAAACATAAAATACCTAGAAATCAAGTTGTTTGAAAGATCTTTACCATGAGAACTATGTCACTCATGAAAGAAACAGGACACATAAAAAAATAAAATACTCCCTGTTCATGGATTGAAATAAAAGAATAAAAATGACTGTTTAATCTAAAGCATTGTACAGATTTAATGTAATGACTATCAAAACCTAATCATATTCTTTAAAGACTTAGAATAAATACTACTAAAATTTATATGCAAGCATAAAACCCACAAATAGGTAAAGTAATCCAGAGAAAAAGCATATTAGGAGGTATCATATTCATAGACTTTAATTCAAAATATAAATCAACACCTGTCAAAATCCCATGGTTGTGAAGTAAAGATCTTTGACCACTGAACTAGAGTTGGGAACTTAGTGATAAAGCCTCATTTATATGGATTTTTAATCTGTGACAAAAGAATTGGGTGCATGAGGTGGAGCAAGAAAAGACTTTAATAAATGATGTTGGGAAAGTTAAATAATCACTAAAAAATGAAAACCAATACTCAATTCTCAACATTATAAGGTTACTTTTAATTAGATCAAAGACATAGATATTATAGAAGAAATGATAAAATACATTGAGGAAAACATCTAGGGCTTTCTGGGATCTAGACCTCATGGAGTTTCTAATGAATTTTCCACTGGCAATAACAATAAAAAGCAAAATTAAACAAGTTAACTATAACATGAAGTTAAAAACTTTTAAAATGATAAATATAAATTAGGGTAAAATAAAAAGACACCCCACTAAATGGGAAGTGATATCTATGTGATGTATATCAGATTAAGCACTAACTTTCAAAATGTACAATGGATTCATGAAGCTCAGCAATGTAAAAAAAAAATTAAAAAATGAGGAGAAGAGATAAACTGACACTTCCATAAATAGGACATAAAGATGGTCAATAAGCATACCATTACTTTGTATCAGGTAAATACCATCAAAATTAATAATGTGGTATGACCTCATATGACGGAGAATGACATCTTTTATATAAAACAAACAAAGAAACAAAAACCAACCAAGAAACAACCAATATTAATGGGAGTTTAATAGAATAAAATCATTACTTACTAATGGAAAAAAAATCTTCTGTTCTCTATGGAAAACAATATGGTGATTTCTCTAAAAGATAAGGATGTTCTCAGGTACTCTGGTTGTTTCCAGATTCTGGCTATTGTGAATAGTGCTGCCATGAGCATGTAAGTGCAGATGTCATTTGCACAGTCAGCATTCCCACTGACAATGAATAAGAGTCCCTTTGTTCTCGTATCCTCACCAGCACTGATGGTTCTTGTTCTTTTTGACTTATGCCAGTCTCTGTGGTGTAGGATCATATCTCATTGTTATTTTGATTTGCATCTCCCTGGTGAATAGCAATGTAGAACTTTTTTTTTTAATGTGGCTTTTGGGCACTTGTATTTCTTCTTTGAGGAACTTTCTGATCATTTCTTCTTCCCAATATTTGAATGGATTAGAGAGTTTTTTCTTGTAAATTTCTACCAGTGTCTTGTATATCCTGGATATGAAATCCTTATCAGATGGGTATTAGTTAAATAATTTTTTGCATTCTGTTGACTATCTTTGTGTCTTGGTCACCATTTATTTTGAGGTGTAGACACTTCATAGTTTAATGTAGTTCCACTTGTTTACCTTTGCTTCATCAGTTGATAGGTCAGTGGTATTCCATCTTTAAAGATGCCTTTACCTTCACTGTCAAGGAGGGTTCTGTAAGTTTTCCTCCATCTACCTTATAGACTCAGGTCTGATATTGAAATCTTTAATCCATTATGATTTGACTTTTGTGTCTGACATTAGAGAGAAATCTGTCCTCTCAGTATCTGTATTACAAACCATAATGCCCCAAATTAGAGAGAGAATAAGAAGAAAAATGCCTACCATAGAGACTGGCAGCCACTGGGGGTAGAGTGGGGGTGGTGGGAGGGATACTGGGGACACTGGTGTGGGAAATGTGCACTGGTGGAGAGATAGGTGTTGGAACACTGTATGACTGAAACCTGATCATGAAAGATTTGTAACTGTGTATCTCATGGTGTTTCTGTAGCACCACCCTCCCATTGATCATTGAGTTGTTTGAGTGGGTCCAGTAATGTCTCCATTGTGAGACTTATTGTTACTGTGTTTGGCATGTCGAATATGTCATGGGGAGCTTCTTGCCAGGCTTTGCCATGCGGGCGAGATATTCTTGGTAGCTTCAACTAAAATATTTTTTAAATATAAAAAAAATTTTAATAAAAATAAATAAATAAATAAATAAAAATAAGGATTAGCTCCTATGTAATCCAACTATTACACTTCTAGGCATATAACCCCTTACAAAAATGTAGATCTGGAAAAATATATGTACTATTATATTCATTGAAGGTTTTTGACAATAGACAGGCTATGACAGCAGCTCCAATGTAGAACATATAAATTGATACAAATCTAATATACATGTACAACAAAATACTGTGTAGTCAGAAGAAAATAATTAAATTGTGCAGTTTATGACAATTTGGATAGAATTGAGACTATCATACTGAGTGAAATAAAGGGAAGGAGAATATACACCAGATGATCTTGTTCATCTATAGTGTGTAACAAAAAAATCAAGGATAAGTATAATATCAATTGATAATAAAATTTTTGGTACTAAATTATAAAACACAGAACACATAAACTATATATTACCAAGTATGTTATCACAGGCTGTCTCATGTCTTTTCAGCTGGTATGTCTTTGTACTGTAATACAGATTAATGATTAACTAATGTGGGCTGATATGTGGTGCTTGGGGTGCTGTGGGGTCCTGACCTGCAGGACTCCATTTATGAGGGATATTCTGGGTGAGGGCGCTCCTGAATGAGAAGGAATGGATGCACGTCTTGGAGTCTTGGATGGGGAACATGCGATGAGCTTTATTGTCTGCAAGGCACTTATGTACCTTAAGGTGATGCACGTGTGAAACAGAATGGGCTGATCTCTGTCGTGGCTAATGGTCAGTGGACAGACAGTCAAGATAGTTGTAATATGGTAGGCTACCGGTCAGTGGAGGACAGTCAAGATAGCCGTTTAGGAGTGAAGATTTACAGAGGGGCTAGCCACGTTGCATCATCCAAGGGCCGAGTGGTGGGATGCCATGTGCTTGTGAGGAATGTACAGGTTTACAAAGCCAAGATGGAGACCTCTGGCTCCCCACAAACTAATATGACAGATTTGACAAACACCATGCTTTAAATTTGTACCACAGCAACACACATACCCATAACAAACCAACAGTTTTATCTTTGTTCTTCAATTATGTAATATGTTCTCAATTATAATAATTTTTAATTGTTATTAGGAATTTTTAGTGCAAATTTTATATATGAAATGGCTTTTTCTAATTTGAGGTTGTGAGTCCCTTTCTATCTCTAACTTTTCTTTTCCATAACTGCTAGATTTTTTAAAATTGTGTAAATGAGTCTTCTGTTTTTAGTTTGCAATCTAACCTCCACTTAATGTTTGCACTAAAAATGAAGACTCTGTGTTATCAAAGAGCCTTTAGCACTTCTGTCAAATTTTATAACTAAATCTGGGTCCCTGAGAAAAACCACAACTAAACACTTATGAAGGCTCTAATTGAATTCTCAGTGGTGGCAGATAAATGTTTTGTTAAAGAGAGAAATAGTACTGGGATATGTTAGGAAACAAATTATGATAATTGAGGAGTCTCTTGTAGTACTTAGGGGCTGAAGGCCACTTCTACTCTACTAGTCTAGCTGGACGGGCCTAATAGCTTAGTTCTCTGTCTACTGAAGCAATGATGCTGAGGCATAATAATGCTGAGGACCACCAGGGCCAAATACAGCAGAGCTCTTGGAGCCATGTAGTGTCAGAGACTGGAACTCATGCATTTTTCAGGCAGCACATGGGCTCTAGTTCTTTGTACTATTTCACCAACCATGAATCAGCATTTTAATGCAAACATCTGTACTACAGTAAAAACAATAGGATATAATAAATAAACATCTCAGAGGAAGATAAATTTAAAGAGGTATGATAATTCAGGTTCACAAATTGAGGCAGGTCAAGTAAGGATAAAGAAAATATTAATATTATGGTATTTTATAAAACACGAGTCATGGTGCTTGACTTTGATATATGAGATATAATATCAAATTAAATTACAAATAAATATCACTAACTTCTCCATACTGAACACTATTTACCTACATCAATAATAAGCTAATGATAGCTCATTGCTAACTTGGGTGTTATAGTATATTATCACTAACAAAATGTGGTTATTGAAGAGTTATTGAGAATTGGATGGCATTAGTAGTGAGTTAAGTGTGATGGATAGTAATTTCATGCTATTCTAGTCAAATCAAACAATCCCAAGAATCCTATCAATCCATAGAAAAATTTTTTAATTAAAAAGTAGACAAAATTGGCATAATAAAATGACTCATAAAATAGAAATACCATTAAATTCTATCTTAAGAAAATTTTAAAGAATATATAATATGAGTAATTTGCATTATTTGTAGGACAAGCAGGAAGAAAAAACATTTGATTTTTCCTTTTCTCTGTGAGTCTGAAGTCTCATCCAGGGCACATTAAAAAAAGGAATATAAGTATATTTGGTCTCAATTTTAATAAAAACCATATAATACGTTTATTTATTCCTACTATCCATAGTGGAATACTACATTCTATAATGCCATGAGCAACTAGTAAATCTAATGACTACCAAAATGTAAACACTACATGAGCAATGAAATATCAGATGACAGGTTTAACAAATAGCCACTAGGATTTTACTCTGTTATATAATACATATAGAAATTTTAGTGTATTTTAAATAAATCACTAAAAGATACATAAAATAAGTAGTGAAAATAAATAGGACTGAGAAGATCAGCTGACGAACACATTAGGACTCATGACCTAGAATGGAACGAATGGGGTGAGAGACTGTCTGAGTTCATCATGTCAAACAAGACCATCCATAGTTACTTACAGTTCCAGAAGGCCAAATCTAAACGTTGGATATGGGAGTCTTCCAGTGGAAGGTTCCACAACAAAATTGATCATATCATATTCGATAGACAGTTTTACCTGACCAAAGTCACTGTTGTCCCAAAATTCCAAATGGGATTGGAACACGGTCTCCTTCAGGCAAAATTCTACTTCACAGAGCGGGGAGAAAGGACTGCAACGTTTAAGAAGAGAACTTCCAGAACGACCACCAACTGGGAGCTCTTTGGCACTATTGCAGCAACAGGGGAAGATGCAATCATTGACAACATTGACAAAGAATATGATTGTCTGGTTCAGCACCTCCAAGATTGTGCAAGTAATGCCGAAAGAGAGATAGCCACAAAAAGATGCCTGTCTTCGAAAACTCTCAAGTTCATTCTCCAGCATGGCTTGGCGTGAGGCTCAGGCAATCACAAGCAAACGTTTGAGCTCACAAAGCAGTACAGAGAAGCAATAAATGAAGATATTAAATAGAGAGAGCAACAGTGTTGGCAGATGTGGCAGAAGACAGGAAAAGCATTTGCAATACCCCCCTGTCCTTTGCTAACTACAAGACCAAGATGACTGCCCTCCGATGTCCTGATGGATCTATCACATCTTCTAGAAGGGCAATAGAGAAGATAATCAATGACTTCTACTTGGATCTCTTTGATAGCCTAATCCACCTACCCACATACCAAATTCTGCAGAAATGATATGTCGTTCCCAATGTTCTCCCTTCTGAAATCCGACGCAACATTTTGTCAGTAAAGAAGTGAACAGCATCTGGCCCAGACAAGGTCACACCTGAACACCTGAAGAATCTGCCATCAGTACTCATCAACTGGCTCAGCTCTTCACATGTTACCTGTCTGAATGCAAGGTTCTATCCCAATGGAAAACCAGAAGGACTTTTGTACTGTACAATATGGGAGACATCCACGACATTGGCAATTATAGTCCAATTTGCCTGTTGTCTCTTGTCTACAAGCTGTTCACTTGAGTCATCCTGATTGGCATAACATTAGATTAAGAACAATCATGGAAGCAAACAGGGTTCCCAAAAGGATTCAGCACGATTGACCATATCCACACGGTAATCAAGCTCATTGAGTTTTCTCAGGAGTTCAAGATGCTGCTGTGTCTTAACATTCACTGATTTAAAGAAGGCCTTTGAGACTGTTGAGACTGAAGTGGTCATCAAAACCCTAGTCAAACAGGGTGTTCAAACTCAAAACATCAGGATCCTCCATGAGCTGTATTACAGATTCACTACCAGGATCTAGCCATTCTACAAGGAAATGATCATCGACCTCATGAGAGGGGTTTGGCAGGAGGATACCATTTCACCAACACTCTCCAGTGCCACCCTCAATAGCATCAGGCAATAACTGGAATGGGAAGGAATGGGAGCGAAGTAGATGATCGGCCACTACACCACTTTTTTGCAGATAACATCGTTCTAATAACACCAAACCTTAGCCAAAGGGCACAAATGCTGGCCAACTTCCACCGTGAGTGTGGAATGTTTGGACTGCAGATGAATCTCAGGAAGACAATGTTTATGAGAAATGAACTCGTTCCTGACATTCCATTCAATCTCAACAGAACAAACATCTTTGAATGCAGCAGTTATGTGTACCTAGGTCGAGAAATCAACATGAGGAATGACTTGGCACCTGAGTTTTGAAGGAGGAAGAGAACAGCTGGGAATGCCTTTAAGAGCATCGAAGAAATAGCTAAGAGGACATAGAACCTCAGCCTCTGGGCACATCTCTTCGATTCCACTGTTCTTCCTGTATTAACATATGCTTCAGAGATCTTGGCCCTATGAAAACAGGATGAGACTGCTATTCGGGTCTCCCAAAGAGGAATCAAAAGGGCTATGCTTGGAGTATCATTCTTCACTTAAGTGAGAGAAAGAATATGGAATTCCGTTCTCCCTCAATGTTCGAGAATCAAGGATGCTGTCTCATTTGCCAAGGCGTCGAATATCAGATGGGCTGGACACATAATGCGATTTGGAGATGACTGCTGGACTAGAGCTGTTACTGACTGGATTCTATGGGACATAAAAAGATCAAGTGGTTGCCCACCTACGAAATGATCACACTTCTTCATCAAGACCCTGAATGACCGGTTTGAGGTTCTTTGTGTTCCTGGAGCGAGCAGACACCATTGGGCTACACTAGCACTCAACAGGGATGGATAGAGACGTTACTGGCACCTGCTTGAACAAATTGAGGAGTAATGGGATGTCAAGTGATCAAGTGATGAAGTGATATGTTGCCATGAAACATTTCTGAATTCTGAATCCATCATATTTTTGAGAATCATTGGTATCTCTGTTAAGATTCTGTAATTTGTTGAATAAAAAATCTTAACCTTTAACAAAACTGAGATCAAAACCATAATAATCAAGTATCTTATATACTTGTTACCATCTATAAGAGTATCACTGTAGCACTCTCTTCCCGTTGTTCATCAATTAATTACTCAAGCGGACCCAGTAACATCTCCATTGTGAGACTTGTTACTGTTTTTGGCATATTGAATATAGCACGGGGAGCTTGCCAAGCTTTGCCCTGTGGGTGAGATACTCTCAGTAGCTTGCCTGGATCTTCAAGAGGGGCGGAGGAATCAAACCCAGGTCGGCCTCGTGCAAGGTGTACGCCTTACCTGCTGTGCTATCGCTCTGGCTCCTATAAGGTAAAGGTAAAAGGTAAAGGCCCTCCCGTTGATCATCAATTTGCTCGAGCAGGCCCAGTAACGTCTCCATTGAAGACTTTGTTGTTACTGTGTCTGGCATATCAAATACTCTCGGTAGCTTGCCGGGCTCTCCAAGAGGGGCGGCGGAATCGAACTCGGGTCAGCCATGTTGGTTGCATGCAAGGCAAACGCTCTACCTGCTGTGCTATCGCTCCAGCCCTATATAAATAAAATCATGAAAGAATGCTTTGACAAATAAAGGTCATCCACTTTGTTAAAGAATGAGATTTTTCGGGGATGGAGCAATAGTGCAGTGAATAAGGCACTTGCCTCGAATGTGGCCAAACTCTCCATTTGATCCCTGGTACCCCATATGATTCCCCTGAGAACCATCAGGAGTGATCCCTGAGCATAGAGCCAGGAGCATAGGCAAGTGTAACACAAAAAGCAGTATGGAATGGCATGCAATTAATAAAAAAGAGTAAAATAAGTAGCAACACGCTGCTCCTAAAAATAAGTACTAAGTAGCTTAGTTGACTGAGAATTTGCAGTGCCCTTTCCTCTCTTTTGGAGAACCACCAACCAAAAAAAAAAAAATCAGTTTCACTACATGAACTCTGAGGCATAAACAAAATTTGAAAGACATGAGTTTTCTGGATTTTGGAGAGATCTTAGTTTTCTCAGAAACTCAATTTTTTATGTGATAAAACAAAAATACTAGCTTGTATGAATTCTTGGAATAAGATTGGATTGACTCTTTTGAACAGTAATTTTGAGACACTTTAGATTATGGTGATCCCATCCTTTTGTGAGTTGTCAAGGACTTAGCCCATTCAGTCAGGGGGATCAGGGGTGAGACCAACCTCTTCAGACAATTTGTGGAGGTCAGAGAGATAACAGCAGCAAGGTGCTTTTCTTGCATGCCACAAACCCAACTTCAATTCCAGCACTGCATCGTCTTCCCAGTACTGCTAGGCGTGATCCTTAATATTCTCTTAATATTCATATACATTTCAAAATAATTATTTACCCTTTAATTGAAAAATAGAATGTATAATCATAAAATCAGAGAAGTGACTCTAACTGAGTTAACATAGTAAAATTCCCGAGATATTAGGTATTTGTACCAGAAATAAATGTAACTTATTTGTTTTATAAATTCTTATTTATCTTCACTTTTACTATTTTTTTTTGTGGCTGGAGAGTTAGCACAGCGGTAGGGCGTTTTGCCTTGCACAGAGCCAGTCAGGTTCAATTCCTCCGCCCCTCTTGGAGAGACCATCAAGCTACTGAGAGTATCTCGCCCACACAGCAAATCTGGCAACCTACCCGTGACATATTCAATATGCTAAACGCAGTGACAACAAGTCTCAAAATCGAGATGTTACTGGGCCCACTTGAGCAAATCAATAAACAAAGGGAGGACAGTGCTACAGTGCAGTTACTATTTTCATTCATTTATTTTCAAACAAAATGCTAAAGTATTACTTCTGCTTCAAACTCATTTTCTCTAATATAATTATTATTATGTATAATCCTTATAATAAGCTTCTGCTCTCTTGTCTTTTTCCATGTCAGATTATACCATCTAATCTGGGCTCTGAAGTTGAAAAACTTAATGGAAATATAGAAAGCTCCTGTGCTACTTGGTCTTTTTTTGAAATTCAGGTTATGTAAACAACCTGGATTATTCTATTGCCCTCCTAGCTTGTTTCTCAAACCCTAATTTTTCCTTCTGTCCGGACTACTTTTATAACTTATCCCTCTACCCTTTCTCATAAAATCTCCAATGTCTCACTTACCATACTTATTTCCCACGATTTGATGACCAAGAATGGTGGAAAATGTGGAAATGAGGAGGTATACTCGAGGTGACAGTGAGTGATGGAAGATCTTGGAAACTTGATTGGCAGTGGAGTGCGGTAACTTTGTCAGTACCATAAATATTGCTGCTATTGTTGCAGTGCAACCTATCACACAAATAAATAAATCATAAAAAGAGAAGACGTTTTCACAAATAATAAAACTGACTCTATTTACCCAGCAGAAGAATCTTGTGTCCTTAAACATTTCCCGTAACTTCTATCATGTCCATTTTTCATCCTTCATGACATATGAATTCCCATGGGCATTTGCCAGTGTGTTATGTCATATTTTCCACTGGAATTGCTGTTTTCTTGCTTGAGTGCTGCCAAATTACATAATTATATGGCTTTTCTTATGCATTTCAATTAGAACTTGAGTAGTCTAAGCATATTGAACTTTAATTGCTGTATTACCTGTCTTAAGTGAAAAAAAAACTAAAAGATAAACTAAATATAGAAGTATTAGGAGTCATCCGATTTCAAGCAGTTACCATTTATAATAGCATGTTATAAAATTTATCATCTACAATTAAGGAAAAAAACATGTTTTATTTATTTATAAAACAGAAACAAAATAAAACAAAGGAATGTATGGAAACATTTCTAGTAAAACATGTATGGAAAATCTACCATTTCATTTAAGAAAAATTTAGAGTTAAAAATGTTGAGTAGGTTATGAAATAACTCAACTGGTTGAGCACGTATCTAGTGTGTGAAAACCTCTCAGTTTAACACATGATATTTTGCACCCCCATCCCCACCCCAACCCTAACCACGTACTGCCAGATGTGGCCCTGGTACTTCTTCCATCACTAATTATTGCCAAGAGTAATGCCTATAGTCATTAAATATATATGCATATATAGTTCTATGCAAGTGCAAAAACCTTTTATTAAAGGAAGGTTAGTCATAGTGTGTTGAGCATGGTGTGTCAACTTATATTTGAAAAGGCTTAAACCTGTACTACTAACCAATGTTTTAATAGGTTAATGTACCTCAATTTAAATAAAAATATATTTTTAACATAGGAATGACCAGGCCAGCTCCTTCCATCAGGTTTGCAGACCTCATGGTTGGTGACCCATTCCCATGAGTGATCCAACCTGGAACCCTGATGGCAACACCTGCAGCTTCCCTTGGGGACCTACAGAGTGGCAGGAGGCATGGCATCCATAGAAGGGGATATGGCCTCCTTGGTAGGGGGCATGGCCTCCAGGGGAAGACACAGTTATTTTCCCCATTCCCAGTATTCTGGACTCATATCTCAATCTCCATTACCTAATTATGTGGACAACATTCTGGCTATTACAAACACGCGAGGCTAAAGTCCACTAGCCTATTCTAATCACACCAGTGGTGAAAACAAGAAGCTGCACAAGCCTAAAGCAAAGCAAAACATCCTCAGAAGCTTCACTACAGGCTTCACTTAATCACTTAATCTCTTAACTTCCCGTTAATTGTTGATTTGCTCAAGCGGGCACCAGTAACATCTCCATTTGTCCCTGTCACGTGCTAGTGTAGCCCAGAGGGGTCTGTTTGCTCTAGGAACATGAAAAGCTTCAAACCGATCATTCATGATCTTGATGAAGAAGTCTGACCATCTGGTAGGTGGGCGGCCACGCGGTCTTTTGACATCCCGTGGAATCCAGTCGGTAACAGCTCTAGTCCAGAGGTCGTCTTTAAATCTCATTATGTGACCAGTCCACCTGATTTTTGACACCTTGGCAAATGAGACAGCGTCCCTGATTCTTGATTGTCGATGGATGTCAGAACTCCGGATTCTTTCTCTCATTTGAGTGAAACGTGATATTCCAAGCATAGCTCTTTCTATTCTTCTTTGGGAGACCTGAATATCGTTCTCATCCTGTTTGCCTAGGGCCCAGGTCTCTGAGGCATATGTTAATGCAGGAAGAACAGTGGAATCAAAGAGATGTGCCCGGAGCAGGAGGTTCTTCGTCCTCTTAGCTATTTCTTCAACGTTCTTGAAGGCATTCCAAGCCGCTCTCTTCCTCCTGCGCAGCTCGGGTGCCAGGTCATTTGTCATGTGATACCATTTCACCGAAACTCTTCAGTGCCACCCTCGAGAACATCATGTGACAACTGGAATGGGAAGGAATGGGAGTGAAGATAGATGGTCGGCAACTACACCACCTCCGCTTTGCTGATGACATTGTTTTAATAACACCAAACATCAGCCAAGCGGCACAAATGCTGGTCGACTTTGACCGTGAGTGTGGAAAGGTAGGACTACAGCTGAATCTTACGAAGATAATGTTTATGAGAAACAGCCTCATTCCTGATGCCCCATTCGCTCTCAACGGAATGACCATCTCCGAATGCAACAGCTATGTGTACCTAGGTCGAGAAGTCAACATGACAAATGACCTGGCACAGGCTTCACATAAGACACAATGGAGGACCTGAGAGGAAGGTTGTATTGTAGAAGGGGCAAAAGACAATCACCATCAACCAAGCAGATTCAGAATCTTTTTTCACAACTATAAAGGAATACTGATAGTGACCTGAAAGGTCCCACCTCCATATTACCACAACTACTGTAGAAACAGTGCAAATCCCCAACATGAAAAGAGGATGAAGAAAAGAGTCCAGAAGCCTCAACAGGGGTTAACCACAAATATGATGTCTCTGATAAAGAATTCAGAGATGAAATATTAACGATGTTCAATGAACTCAAAGAAATTATGGAACAGACATCAAGTAAATTAAAGGAGAACATGAAAGAAACAGTGGAACAGACAGCCAAGAAAATACAGGAAGAAAGAGGACAAAAATAAGAAAGCTGCATGAAATCAGCACCAGGAGGATTACTCCATAGCTTAGTGGCCAGTCGGGCATTCTAGAGGAAAGGGCAGCTCAGATAGAGAAGGGAACACCAAATAAAGGGTGTTTGGAGGATCCTTCCAGGAGGGGAGATGCATGTCGAAAATGGACTATGGACTGAACATGTTTGCCACTCAATGCCTCTTTTGCAGACCACAACACCCAAAAGGAGAGAGAGAACACAGGGGATTGCCCTGCCACAGAGGCGGGGGGGGATGGGGGTATGGGGGTGGGGGGGTATTATCCATGGTGGTGGAAAATGGGCACTGATGGAGGGATGGGTATCTGATCATTGTATAATCAAACCCAAGCACAAAAATTGTAAATCTACAACTGTACCTCATGGTGTTTCACTAATAAAAAAAAAGAAAAAAAAAGAAAGCTGCAAACAGAAGTGTCACTAATAATAAATTCAGGAGATGAAATAAAAAACACAGTGGTTGCCCTCAAGAGTGGAAAGGCTACAGCCAAAGACAGAAGCAGTGAGCTTGATGATGAGCTGCAGAAAGCTTACAGGCAACAACAAACAATGGGAAAAGATCTCAAAATAGCTCTACAGCGAATCAGAGACCTAGGAGATGAATCCAAGAGGAACAACATAAGAATCATTGGAGTACCAGAGAACAGGAAGGAACACCCAGTGAAAAAGTTACAGTTAAAGATATTATTGCTTAGAAGTTTCCAGAGCTGGAGAATGCAGGCATCCAAATCCAAGGAGAACTGAAGAGTGTCATCTAAAAGAGACCCAAATAAAAAGACTCCAAGACATATCATAAAGAGAATGATGGATGCCATAGAAAGAGACACAATGCTGCAAGCAGCAAGGTCAAAGAAGGAAATCACATACAAAGGAGCATTCCTAGATTTACAGTAGACCTGTCAGAGGAAACCTTCCAAGCCCAAAGACAATGGTGGGTTATAGTGAAAAAACGTAACAAAATGAATGCCTCACCAAGAACACTTTCCCCAACTCTCATGCAAACCTGAAGGAAAAATACACTATTTCATGGATACAACACCTCACGAACTTTATAGACTCAAAATTAAACTTAAAAGAAGGACTAAAGGAGCTACTGTCAGACAAGGAAAAAACCTTTACAAGTACAACAAACCCCTACAAAAAGATGGCACAAAACCCCATGACAATAATCTCTCTCAATTTCAGTGGTCTAAATGACCAATGAAGAAACACAGAGTTGCAAAATTGATTAAAAAACCTTAGCCCAAATTTCTGCTGGCTACACGAAACACTGTTGAACAGTCAGAGCAAACACAGATTCAAAGTCAAAGGATAGAAAACAATCCTGCATGCAAACAACTCACTCAAAAAAGCTGCAGTGGCCATACTAGTATGGAAGAACATAGATTTCAGGCTGGAAAAAGATTAGAAGGGACAGCGAAGGCCATTTTATAATAATCAGGGGATATGCACAACAGGAATATATCACACTCCTAAAATTAAATGCACCCTAAGAGGGACCAGATAAATACTTAAAACAATTGCAATAGATTTTAAGGAGGACCTTGGATGCAACACAATAGTAGTTGGAGACTTCAACACTGACTTATAGCCTCTGCATAGATCAACAAGATTAAAAACACTGGCTTTGAAGGAAGAAATAGAAGAGAGAAGGCTAATAAATTCATAGAGGGCTTTACACCGCCCCCCCCCCCCAGTACACATTATTTTCCAGTGCACACAAAATATCTTCCCAAATCGACCACGTGGTGAGTCACAAAACATACCTTAATAGACTGAAAAGATAGAAATTGTATCAACTATCTTTTCAGATCACAATGCACTGAAGATAGAAGTTAATCATGCAAAGATGCAGACAACCAAATAAAACACCTGGAAATTAAACAACTTAATGTCCAACAATGAGTAGGTCAGTGAGGAAATCATGAGAGAAATCAAAGGATACATGGAAACAAATGAGAATAAAGACACAAAGGATCAGAACCTGTGGGACATAGCTAAAGCCATGTAAAGGGGAAAATTTATACCTCTGCAAGCATTTCTCAGAAAGACAGAAAGGCCCCACATAAATAACTTGACTTCACAGCTCAGGAACTTAGAAAAGGGCCATAATAAGGTGCCCAAACCAGGCAGAAGGAAACAAATAATAAACCTTGGAGCAGAAATTAACGACGTGGGAACCCAAAACACAATCTGAATATCAACAAAACCAAGAGTTTGGGTTCTTTGAGAAAATAAACAAAATTGATAAACCACTAGCAAGACTCACAAAGAGAGAGAGAGAGAGAACCCTAATAAACCAAATCAGAAATGAAAATGGGGACATCATAATAGAAACCAAAGAAATTCAAAAAATAATCAGGGATTGCTTGGAAAGTCTGTAAGCAATGAAGCAAGAAGACCTAGAAGAAATGGATAAATTTCTGGATCCAATTAATCTCCTAAGGATGAACCAAGAAGATTTGGAATACCTAAATAGACCTATTACTGTAAAGGAAATTGAAACTATAATCAAAATCTTCCCAAAAGCAAAAGCCCAGGTCCAGGTGAATTCACTAGCGAATTCTTCCAAACATTAAAAGAGGACCTATTGCTAGTTATTCTAAAGCTTTTCCAGAAAATTGAAGAAACAGAAACTTTCCCAAACAGTTTCTATGAATCGCATATCTCCCTAATACCAAAAGCAAAAAGAGACACCGCAAAAATAGAAAATTACAGGCAATATTCCTGATAAACACGGATGCGAAGATCCTCAACAAAATATTTGTGAATAGAATTCAACAACTTATCAAAAAGGTCATACACCATGACCAAGTGGGATTCATCTCGGGGATGCAAGGATGGTTTAACATTTGGAAATCAATCAACGTAATTCGTCATATCAACAAAAGAAAAGACAAAATGAAAACATATGACAAGTCAATTGATGCAGTGAAAGCACTGAAAAAGATCCAGCACCAAATTATGATGAAAACCCTCACCAAAATGGGTATTGAAGAAACTTTCCTCAACACATTCAAAGCCATCTACCACAAGCCTATGGCAAGCATTATCCTCAGTGGGGAAAAACTAAGAGCCTTCCTTCTAAGATCAGGGACAAGATAAGGATGCCCACTCTGACCACTTCGATATAGTGCTGAAAATACTTGCAATATGGTCAGGAAAGGAAAAGATATTAAGGGCATCCAGATAGGAAAGGAGGAAATCAAACTCTCATTAATTGCAGATGTTATGATGCTATATTTCGAGACCCCTAAACCCTTTACCTAAAAATCTCCTAGAAACAATAGACTTGTACAGTAAAGTCACAGACTATAAAATAAAATTAACACCTAAAAGTCAATGGCTTTCCTATAAGCAAGTAATGAGAGAGAAGAAGTGACATGAAAAAAGCAATCCCGTTCACAATTATGCCTCAGAAAATCAAGTACCTCAGAATCAGCTTAAATAAAGAGGTAAAAGAACTGTACAAAGAAAACTACAAAACGTTACTTCTCAAAATAAAAGAGGACATCATGAAATGGAAACATATCCCCTGCTCATGAATTGGGAGAATGAACATTGTCAAAATAACAATACTTCCAAAAGCATTATATGATTCAATGCGAACCTTATAAAGATACCCATAAATTTTTCAAATAAATGGATCAAACACTCCTGAAAATTTTATGGAACAACAATCCCCCACGAAGAGCTAAAGAAATTCTTGGGGAAAAGAAGATGGGAGGCATCACCTTACCCAACCTCAAGCTCCAATAAAAAGCTGAAATAATTAAAACAGCATGGTATTGGAACAAAGACAGACCTGCATACCCATATCACAGGGTTGAGTATCCTTACACATACCCTCTAATATATGATCAACTAATCTTTGATAAGGGAGCAAGAAATGTGAAGTGGAGCAAGGAAAACCTCTTTAACAAATTGTGCCGGCAATACTGGACAGCGATATGAAAAAAAAAAGGGCACATAACTCTACCCAATACCGTACACAAAAGTCAGATCAAAATGGATTAAAGACCTCAGCATCAGACCAGATTCCATCAGGTACACTGAAGAAAAGATTGGCAAAATGATCCAGGACATTGAAGCTAAAGTTATCTTCCAAGATAACACACCACTGACCACGCAAGTAGAAACAAAATAAACAAATGGGACTCTATTAAACTAAGAAGCTCATGTATCTCAAAAGAAACAATGACCAGAATTCAAAGACAGTCTGAAGAATGGAAAGGATATTCTCCCAATAACCACCTGATAAGGGGTTGATATCAAGTATATTCAAGGCACTGGTTGAAGTCTACAAGAAGAAAACATCCAATCCCATCAGAAAGTGGCTTGAGGAAATGAACAGAAACTTTCTCAAAGAATAAATTTGAATGGCTAAAAGGCACATGAAAAAATGTACTTCATCTCTAATCATCAGGGAGATGTAGATCAAAACAACAATGAGATATCATCTCAGACCACAGAGACTGGCACACATCCAAAAGAACAAAAGCAAGTGGTATTGATGTGAATGTGAAGAGAAAGGGACTAACTTTACTGCTGGTGGGAATGCTGATTGGTTCAGCCCTTTGGAAAACAGTATGGATGTTTCTCAAAAAATTAGAAATTGAATTGAGCTCCCATTTGACCCAGCAATACCACCTCTGGGAATATATCCTGGAGATGCAAAGAAGTATAATAGTAGTGACCTCTGCACTTATATGTTCATTGCAGCACTGTTTACAATAGCCAGAATCTGGAAAAAACCCAAGTGCCCAAGAACAGATGACTGGTTAAAGAAACTTTGGTACATCTACACCGTGGAATACTACGCAGATGTTATAAAAGATGAAATCATGAAATTTGCATATAATTGGATCAACATGGAGAGTATCATGCTAAGTGAAATGAGTCAGAAAGAGAGGGACAGACATAGAAGGACTGCACTCATTTCTGGAATAAAAAGTAACAGAACGGGAGATTAATACCCAACAATATTAGAAATAAGGACCAGGAGTAATGCTTCATGGCTTGGAAGCCTCATATGCTGTGGGAAAAAACATCTCAGATAGAGAAGGGACCACCAAGTAAAGGATGCTAGGAGAACTCACTCGGTATGGCAGATGTGTGCTGAAAGTAGACTATAGACTGAGCATGATGGCCACTTAATACTTGTATTGAAAAACCACAACATCCAAAAGAAGAGTTAGAGTAAAAGGGAATACTCCTGTCATAGAGGCGGTGCTTTGCAGTGTGGGGGGTGTGGTGGCAGGATTATTGGGAACATTGGTGGTGGAGAAATGGCACCAGTGGAGGGATGGGCACTTGATGGTTGTATGACTTAAACTTTGGCACAAAATTTTGTAAGTCTGTAACTGTACCTCACATTTGTTAACTAAAAAAAGACAGAAAAGGAATGGAAAGATAGTATAAGATATGGCACATTAAGCCTCTGTGGCCAGAAGAATAGCACAGCAGAGTTAGGACACTTGCTTTGCATTTGGCTGACCTGGGGTGGATTATCCTCACTCCATTATAGTTCTCTGAGTCCCACTAAGCATTATTCTTGATGACAGAGACAGGAGAAAGCTCTAAACACAGCCAGATATGACCCCATACACACACCAAAAACAAACAAACAAACAGAAAAGAGGTTCAGATACTTGTTTTGCACATACATATGTATGTGTATATCTATAATAAAAATTAAAGGAGCATAAATGGGTGGGGTGATCATAAACATTAATCATTTATTTCTCATAGTTAGGAAGAAGGCTGGAGTGATAGCACAGCGGGTAGGGTGTTTGCCCTGCATGCGGTTGACCCAGGTAAGATTCTCTGTCCCTCTCAGAGAGCAGGGCAAACTAACGAGATTATTCTGCCCGCACGGCAGAGCCTGGCAAGCTCCCCGTGGTGTATTCTACATGCCAAAAACAGTAACAACAAGTCTCACAATGGAGACGTTATTGGTGCCCGCTTGAGCAAATCAATGAACAATGGGAGGGCAGTGCTACAGTGCAGTGCTACAGTTAGGAAGAAATACAAATCCAATAACAAGGGATTAGAGTTGTATTTGTTAAAAACCTACTTCCTTTTTGGAGAATAGCCATCCCATTTATTCTCATATGATCACAAGCAAAGAAAACTGAGTTCTGCTTTGTGTCCGTAAGGAAATTAGCACCATCAAGAGGTCTCCAAAAGCATGAATTAACTCCTAAAGGCAGCCTCCTAATAAAATTACATTTCATTTCAAGATTGCAGCAGTAGAATTTGGTAGCACAGAGGATACTTTACAAACATAGTTTTTAATTCAGGTTGAATTTGATCCATGCTCCTTTTTGTTCCATTACAGTCACATTGCAGGGGAGGTGATCTTGGGCAAAATTCCAAGTCTGTATCATTAAAATATATTTTTTATTTAGGGCTGGAGCAATAGCACAGCGAGTAGGGTTTTTGCCTTGCATGTGACCAACCTGGCTGACCTGGGTTTGATTCCTCCGCCCCTCTTGGAGAGCTCGCAAGCTACCGAGAGTATCTCGCCCACATGGCAAAGCCTGGCAAGCTACCCGTGACATATTCAATATGCCAAAAACAGTAACAACAAGTCTCACAATGGAGATGTTACTGGGCACGCTTGATCAAATCAATGAACAGGAAGAAAGTGACAGTGAAAGTGACTAATTGAATAAAAATGTGTTAGATGCTTACTCTTTATGAATAACACTCATTGTTTTGCCTTTATTATTTTATTGCAGCAATGAATCTTCTAAATTATTTTTTCTGGAGGGCCACTTTTGGCAGTGCTCCATACTGATTCTTGGCTCTGTACTCAGGAAGCATGCCTGGAAAAACACAGCAGGGATATGGGGTGCTAGGAACCTAACCCCGGTTTGCTGCATGCAAGGCCAACACCATGATCCTATTACTATCACTCATACCCCAATCACTTCTCTTGCTGTTCAATAAAACGCCTTGTAATTAATGTAAATACAATTCAAATACATAAAGCCCAACCTAATAATTACAGTTGTTTTTTTTTTAAAGATCACAATCAGGACCATCCTGTTGTTTGCCTCGTCGATTGCCTCGAGCAGGCCCCAGTAACATCTCCTTCATCCTAGCCCTAAGATTTTTTAAAAGGTGCCATATTCAAGGCTCTATTAGGGTTAGGAGAATGAGACCCATCATTGTTACTGGTATTTGGAATATTGGGTACGCCACGGGGAGTTTGCCAGAATCTGCAAGTGCGGCCGTGCGCTTCCGAGAGCTGGGTTTTATAGTCTCTGGGTTTTGGCCGTTGATGGGATTACATGGCTCCAGGGGGCCAGTTGGTGGGTGTGACCCCTGCCTACTGGAAGATGGAGGATCTGGGTGGAGGATGCTCAGCCCCGATCCGAGCAGGCTTGGAGATCTCAGCCCCAGGACCCGCATACCTTTGTTCCTCTGCCGGTACCTTCATGTGTGTGGAGAGTGGTCTCAGCATGGTTGTGGCTGGTTCTGGAGATCTTCGGCTGCAGAAACCCTGGTTGGGGCAGGGAGGGAAACTCAACCTGCTCCCCTCCAAGGGGCCCTGGTGAGAACAGTCAGGTGCGGGGGCAGGAGACTCTGCGCTGTTCTCTTCTAGGAGCTGGGTTTTATAGTCTCTGGGTCTTGGCTGTTGATATGATAACACAGCCCCGGGGGCAGTTGGTGGGTGTAATGCCTACCTACTGGAATATGGAGGATCTGGGTGGAGGATGCTCAGCCCTGATCCAAGCACATTTAAAGACCATATTCAATTTATATAAAATTGGTTTTATCAAAATATGGAGGGATCCAGACTGGATCCCACAGGTTGTCAAAAGACCGCGTGGCCGCCCACCTACCAGATGGTCAGACTTCTTCATCAAGATCATGAACGATCGGTTTGAGGCTCTTCATGTTCCCTGAGCGAACAGATGCCATTGGGCTACACTGGCACGCAACAGGGACGAATGGAGACGTTACTGGTGCCCACTTAAGCAAATTGACGACTTAGGGGAAGTTAAGTGATTTAAGTGATTTAAGTGATCAAAATATTATGAACAGAGCTATGAAAGAAGAATAAATTTTTTCTCACCAGAAATGTTATGTACCGGAACTAGTTTTTTTCTTTGTTTATTGAAGTATAATAAAAGTTCACAATATCTTAAAAATGTGATGTTTTGCCATATTCTAAAAGAATCCTTAAATAATTTACTCCATATGCTCATAATGGATCCATCACTAAGCATCTTTATGTGGAAATTTAGATTATATTTTCAGATAATGTGCATATTACAAAATACAGTAATATCAACAATACTCAGTGTTTATATCTCAAATCTTATGCATTTTATAATTGAAGTTTGTACCTGTTGACCCTCCTTTACCCTTTTTTATCTACTCATTGACAATTAAATACACAGTTCTATTATTTCTTAATATTTTTTCTGTATTTTGGAATACAGCATATGGCATCATATAATATTTGGCATCATCTCTCTGTATTATGACACAGCATTTACTCCTGCCAGCTTCAACCAAGTTTTGTAAATATTAGAATTTCTTCTAAATATTATCAACATGTGTGGTGAACCATACCTATGTCTGTAATATTTTCTTTATAAATTCATCTGTCTGCATGTGTTTGAATGTGTAGATATACTTATTATTTTAACTGATGTTATTATCAGTTAAATGTGATTGAAGCATCAACTCAGAGTCAAGCCATATCTTTGAAATAGTGTTTCCATTTTCTATCTTTCTCTACACAAACTATAAAAATATAATTTCAAAATTTTTGGTAGAATCCCAATGTATACATGTTGGAGAAACTAAGTTATGGTTATAGCAGTGCACAACATTTTCTTCACACACTCAGCTTAGGAATGTCACTTGATACTTTTTATTTCTTTTTTTATATACATCATTGTATCAAATATGAGTAATATCAAATTGTAATTTGATTTGGATTTTGGTAGTTAATGATTTTGGATGCTTATTTGTTTATTTGTCAGAATATTTTTTATTTTGCAAAACTGTTCCTTCAGGTTCCCATTTTTCAAATGAGCTTATGCATTATTTTGTTATGAAACTTAATTAAACTTAATTCAGATGCATTGTTTGTTTTGTATATGTCCTATATTCAGTGAAAAAAAAGTTCACTAATTTTATATGCTTTTTATAAATGACTATTTTTATTGCTGCATAATTGCTTTGTTTCTTATTATTCTTTAGACTTATAGTCTGTTTTGTATGATAAAACTAAAGCTATGCTGTTTAATGTGGAGGGTTATATTGAATAAAACATCTTTCTCCATCCCTTTCTTTTCATTGTATGTGTAAATTATAGTTATAGTGAGTCACTTGTAGGCAGCACATAACTCACCATTTTAAAAACATCATGTTAACCATTATGCAATTTTGATTGGGAGAATCAAAAAGTAATCATTAATATGAACTGATATTGACATTTTGTAATTTATACTTTGGTTATTTTATAACTAATTTGTTCCTTTATTGATGTTTTCCTTTGTGGTTTGATGATTTTCTCAATGGGTCATATTTATATTCTTTGTACTTAATTTTTTGCTTCTACTATTGTCTTTATTTTTGTAGATACCCTGAGACTTGCATTAAGCATATACCATACTACTCTTAACTGATAAGAACTTTCATCAGATTCAAGAGCTTAATATTTTGTGACTCCCATTTTCCAAGTTTTATA
This sequence comes from Sorex fumeus, assembly GCF_029834395.1. Lineage (NCBI taxonomy): Eukaryota > Metazoa > Chordata > Mammalia > Eulipotyphla > Soricidae > Sorex > Sorex fumeus. Next base: position 7,451,972 of record NW_026606185.1, on the reverse strand, counting down.
CTTTGTTCACAACTTTCATATTTTATATTTTAATAGTTATTGTGCTAAGGATCATATTTTAATATTTATGCCTTTAACCCTCATATTAGAGTTATATAAATGATCTATAATCATTGCAATATTGAGTACTATGAATCTATTTATATTATATTTTTACAATTGAATCTGATTTGTTTTGTAATTGAGTGTCCTTTTATAGCAAGTTGATTAACTATTATATTGTGTAAGACAAATCTAGTGATGAATTCCATCAGTACTTGTTTATCTTAAAGATAATTAACTCAGAAGACCACTTCACTAGATAGTGTTCTGGAATACAGTAATTTTTAAAATCACTTTGGAAATATATCACTTCAATATTTACTGTCTGACAGTTACTAAGTAAAACTCTAGTTATAGTTTCATAAAGTTTTATATGCATATAAAAAGTTGTTTTCATTTTTTTACTTTTAAAAATATTTAAATATTTATTTATATTTTTAATTGATTCACCAACATGGCCGACTCGAGTTAGATTACTCCACCTCTATCGGAGAGCCCGGCAAACTACTGAGAGTATCTCCCCCTCATGGCAAAGCCTGGCAAGCTACCCGTGATGTATTCGATAGGCCAAACACAGTAAAAATTGTCACAATGTTACTGGGCCCACTCGAGCAAATCGATGAACAATGGGAGGACAGTGACAGTGACCATGACTTACAGTTATTTCTAATAGAGTTTCAGACATACAATCTCACCACCAATCCAAGCATCGTCCAACCCACCTGGCTCCTTGGCAGGCATATTTCGAGTTTAGTTATTGTATTTGTGTATCCTGCTTGTAGTGTTGTTTGTCCTGTGGTTTAGATACACATATGTCCATACCACTAGCTTTATCCCTCAGATATCTCTGAGTCCTGTGACTCCTTGGCCCTGTTACCTCCGACACCTTTTTATTTCCTCCTCAATTAATTTTTTTCTCTTATCTTCACTTCAATAATTTAGGGTCAAGCATAATCAGATATTGACACTTCCATACCTCCTATTCCATTCCCTGGCTATTCTGTATACCACAGAGAAGTGAAGTCATCTTATATATGTTCTTATTACTTCATTTAATATGATATGCTAATGTTCCACCGAAGTTCCATTCAACTAATTCTATAATTTCCTTTCACTTTTTTAAATAAAGTAAAACTACTTTACTGTAGGATAACATTGGTTTGTCAAGCTGTAAGCTACCCTGGCATTGAAATGGGCCAGGCCAAAGCAGCATAATTCTTAACTATAAGTTAAGAGCATGATCATGGACAAATTCTGTCATGATCCAAGAAATAACAACTACATTAGGACCCTGCTAGGGTTAGGAAAGGTTAATTTGGCCTAAGCGCTGTAGTCTGAGATCTATAGCAAGATGTCTCCAGAAGAGACATCCTATAAACTTAGTGTATCTCTTATCGTGTTCACACAAAATAAATGATATTAAGAAGCAGAATTAAGATGTTAATTAAGTTATTGGACTAAGGAAATGAAAAAATTCCCAAGGTGGTATTTCTGCCTTTGAGCCTGATCTCCTGACTGAAGGCGATCAGCAAGTGCTTTGGTATGTTTATGGCACTACCAGACCTAGGTGTGTGGTTGTTAAATGAAAATAGTAACCCCCGAAAATAGTTTCTCTGCTGAAAGCATTCAGCATTGCCCTAATGCACAAAACAGATACCACAAAAGCAAAAAAAAACAAAAACCCTTAAGTCTCATATTGCTGAGAATATATATTTAAAATATTAAATAAAATATTTGCAAACCAAATACAGTGACATAAAACCACTTGTACACCATGACGATATAGTTTACCCCAGTGGCATTTTTGGTCATTTTTACTATATTGGAAACAATTATGAAAATTAAAATACTTTATTAAATTTAAAAAAAAAATTCCCTGTGCACTGCAAAGTAGAATATCCCTAAAGTGAAAGGATATCTTATTAAATAGGGGAAAATATTTTCTGACCAAATTCTGACAAAGGGATTTTTTCAGTATGTAGATACTACTGTCAAAACACACAAACACCAGTAATAGCAAAAACTTAAAAGAAGCAGTGATAAAATAGACAGTCCACCAAAAAGGACAGAATAATGGCCAAACCATACATAGGAAAATGATTATTATTGTTGAAAATGCAAATAAAAAACAATGAAATTGAATTTCACATCAAAAAAGGCTATATTAAATTTAGGAAAGACAAACAAAAATTACCCAACAAGTGCTGGACTGGTAAATAAAAATAAATCCTCAAATTTTATGTAAATACGTAGAGACTTGTCAAAAAATTTAAAGTAAAATTGCCATGAAATTTAGTAATACAAAGCATTAAATAACTGAAAACAAAACAAAAAGTCTCTGCAGTCTCCTCTCCTGTCACATTGCTTGTGAGAAAGCTGCAGACTGAGTCCCCGCCCTGGATTCAGCAGGTCCCCTTCCAGGCATGTGTCAAAGGACCCTTAGAATAAGCCACTACACTGGGAACACCCTTCCAGGACGTTTCTAAAATAAGTAATTGTACCAACGCTCTCCACATTTCTCATATAACCATAACCTCGCTGGAAATCCGTGGGGCTCACTGTGGCCTCAGTCTGCCTGCACTCTGCTCTCCTAAAATGTGGGAGCTGCCCCTACATGTTCATTACATGTTCACGCATCTGAGTTCTGCACCTTCTGCTCCACCCGCTTCAGCCACTGGGCCCTTGGATTCTGAGCCGCCATTGGCTAGCTGGATTGTACATTTTCCCTGCCTACTGAATCATTATCAGGATTTTAGTAATCATGTGTAAGGTGCTCTCTAACTCAGGACTCATGGAATATACATACAGGTCATTTGGTGAATCAACAGGTGAGTGTGTATCCCTAGCTGTCCCCAGAGATGTCATGCTAAAAGTGACTCATTCCTACCTGTCCTACAGGCCAAAAAAAGAAAAATAAGAAAGAGAGGGAAAAGAAGGAAAGAAGGAAGGAAGGAAGGAAGGAAGGAAGGAAGGAAGGAAGGAAGGAAGGAAGGAAGGAAGGAAGGAGAAGGGAAGGAGGGAGGGGATGAGGGGTTGAGGGGGTGGCAGAGAGGAGGGAGGGAGGGAGGGAAGGAGAGTGGTGGGACTGAGAAAATATAGAGCTCTAAACTACAATCAAAGAAGACAGAGAACTAATGATGTTTAAAGTGGTCCTATTGGAGCAGAGTGATAGTAAGGAAGTTAGGGCTTTGCTCTGCCCACAGGGGACTCCCTTCCATCCCCACACTGCACATGGTCACCTTAGTCTCTTAGAAGTTATTCCTTAGTGCAGTCATAGCAAACCCTGAACACTGCCCCAAGTGGACCCAAACAAACAGGAAAAGGCAATACTGTACTCTGCAGATAGATTTCAACATAGCAAACCAGGAACAGAAAATAATTGTTTTGTTATGCCCTCCAAGGAAGGAAAGGAGCTACTCATCTGAATCCCTGGAGGAGCTACATTGGATGGTAGTGTGTGAACTTAATTTATTCACCTCTAGACTGCAACCAACTCAATGGGGATACTTAGAAATTCACCAAGATTAATGAGTTAAGATAATGTCCCAGAGGGCTCAATCTGTAACAATCAGCTCTGTAAACTCTTGGATAATGAATTTAAAGATAACATATTGAGGTGTTTAATGAGTTCAAAGCAATGAAGTTGCAGGTTCCCAGTAAACCTCAAGAGAATATGCTCGTGGAAATAAGAAAAAAAACCCAAAATTGATAGAACTGAAGAAATTTTGGCTGAAAAAATTAAAACCTCAATGGAAGGTTTCAATAGCAGAGAATTAGCAGCTGAGAAAAAAGTTGGTAAGTTCTGAGATGAGATACAGGAAACATATAGAAAATAATAAAACATGAAAAAACCCTCCAAATAAATTTAAAATATATCAGAGAACTATGGAAAGTGATCAAGGGAAACAATAAAAGACTCATTTCCCCCTTATTTTTATATGTTTTTATCTTTAGTTTTGTAGTTGTAGCATTCAACGTAAAATTCAACATAAAATTTGTTTCTTTGCTTGTTGGTCATACCCAGCTGTGCTCAGGGCTTACTTCTGGCTACTTGTTTGGGGAGTACTAAAAGCACTCTGGTGACTATATACAGTTCCGGTAATTAAATGCGATTTTTCTGCATGCAGAGTCAGTAACCTAATCCCTGTACTATCTCTCATGCCCAAGTGTAATAGATTTTGCATAATAAGCATATATTGAAACTTCTATGCATCTGTGGAACAAATTGTAGTAGTCATAATGCAAAACCCTCTTAATGTACTCCTGAAATCAGTTTGATAATATCTTGTTGAGAATTTTTACATTTTTTCATTAGTGTTATTCTTCCATTCACTTTCACTATGATGCCACTTACTACTTTTAGTTCTATGGTAATGTTTTTTTCTTTTTTTCCCTCCAAATTTTAGTTAATTAAAGCACTGTGAGTTGCAAAGTTATTCACAGTTGGGGACAAAGTTCTGTCACTGATTCTACCACCAGTGTCAGCTTCCTTCTACCATTGTTCCCAGGTTCTTCTTACCAAGCCCCAGTTTGCCATCCTGAGAGGCACTTCTATGTTTAGTTATTCAGTTTGGGTCTCGTGATTTCAGTGTTGCTGAGAGTGGTTTGCATATTTAACGCTTCAATTCCTAGCACCTCCAATGTGTCTGTTTCCCATTGTTTCCTGCCCCTGTCACTTCTCATTGATCTATTCTCCCCATACCGTTCATTCTATTTCTTTCCTTCTCCCTATACTCTGGGACTAAGGGTGATAATGTTTTCGCATAGAAACTGACTGAATTTTCATTTATTTCATTTTTTGTAACAACACGAGAAGGGACAAGTGTAGGTCTTAAAAGTTTAGAAAAACTGAATAACAAGTACACCTGAATGTTCTGGGTGACAATATTTTGATTGCTCTTTCAATTTCTTCGCTCATAATTGGCCTATTCTGGTTCTCTATTCTATCCTGATTCAATCCTGAGAACATGTAACATTCTAAAAATATTTTATTTTCTTCTAGGTTCTCCAATTTATGTAGATTGATTTTTTCATAGTAGCTTCTTATGATCCCTTGTGTTTCAGTGTTACATGTTGTGACATCTACTCCTTTATTTCTGATCCTATTTATTAGATGTTTTTCTCGTTTTTTCCTCAAGAAAAATGATATTTTGATAGTCACATGATAATTGTTTGATAGTTACCATTTTTTAATGAAGACAAAGTTTTGTTGTAGATATCAGATTAGTTATACTGATATCAAAACCTGGTGTTCAACTTTGGAATAAAGTATATATTAGGCAATAATAGATAATAATTAAAGGAAAGAGGTTAATACATTGAGACAATATAATAATTAGAATGCTGATTAAAATAAAATGCTACAAATATTGTACAATAATTCTCAACAGAAATTTTATGACATTGATAAAATAATATAATTTTGTGAAAAAATTTAGTTAGGAATGTTGATTAATCTGGAAAAGTAATTTTGAGTTTGAGAAATGTCAGAAAATCACACTTTAATATGCGTTAATTATATATATATTTTATATCACATTTCACCAACTTTAATTCTGCTCAAATGCAATCAATATATTTTAAAATGAATTTGAGTTTATTTCCATATGTATCATTATTTTTGAGGAAACAATGTTTTATAAAAAATATATATGCTTTGGTGGTACAGCTTTACATCTTTCACCAGCACTAGGAGGAATGAATCCCTTATAAAGTGTTGGAAGCAACCACTGAGAACTTCCAAATATAGGCCCCCAAATGAGTCCAAACTTTGACAAAACCTCTTTTACCACACACTATTCACTATCAAAGTGCAAATGCATCTCGCAGACCAGTAGATCCTATTCTCACTCTTACGTTGTCTTGGTTCTGGGATCAGAGTATCAGAGTATAAGGTTTTGCTTTTGTATAGCTTTGTTACCTTGCTTCTCTCTATTCCACGTACGGATAAGAAAATCAGGTATCTGTCTTTATCTTGACTTTCACTTAACATTTAGTTCTGTCCATATTGCCATAAAAGGCAAGACTTCATCTTTCCTCGCAACTGAATAATATTTTATTGCTTACATAGACTACAACATTATCCACCCATTTGCCATTGGACACTTGGGTTTTAGGAAAAAAGAATTGTTTAATTCTATATGATATATATTTTCAAGAGAATTTTATATCAATTTCTTTCATTGATAATATATCTCCTTTTTGATTTCCATTTTATTTTGCTCTTTTTTTCTTTTATTATTTACTTCCTGCTACTTTGGGTATCATTTGTTATAATTTCTCAGTTCTTAAAACATTATCTTAATTCGTTTTTTTAAAACTAAATAGTCTCATTCTTGCTTTGAGTGTATCATACTAGCTATGGACTTCTTATAATACTGCTGTTGTGATGTTCCACTTATTCAGATAGCACATGCTTTCATACTTGTTTATTTCCAGTAATTATGCTCTGTTATATTTTGTTTTGCACCCCATACAGAGGTACCCATAGATTACTCCTGAATTTTAGTTTGGGTCAGGAATTTTAGTTTTAGTCAGGAATCACTCCTGGCAGTGCTCTGGGACCATAGGGGATGCCAAAGACTGGACAGCCTACCTGCTGTATTAACTCTCTGTCCTGTTTCCAGTACTTTTATTTTTATTTCTTAATTTTTCCTTTTGATCCAGTAATTATTTGATATCATTTTGCTTAAATTTAAAAATACTTCAATGTTCATCTTATTTTAATGATTAATTTTTCGTATACATCTTTGTGATCTAAATAATATGATTTTAGTTTTCATGGATTAATAGACATTTGTTTTGTGTTCCAACATGAAATTTACTGGAGAATGTTATGAATGCAATGAGAAGAATTTGTATATGTCTTTTGAGGATAGAGTCCTTTAAATATCAAGTTAAGTTCCTCCACATTTTCAATCAAAGCTGTTGCTTTGTTGTAGATTTTTGTTTATATCTGTTAATGGTTAGAGTTAAGTTTTAAAGTCTTCAGTATTATTTTAATGCCACTGCTTGTGTAACCTTGTACAGAGACTTTATTTTGTTACCTCTTGATTTGGCACATCATTTTCAAGTTTTCTGATGCATTGACTTTTCAGTTATTTGATAATGCATATGCCTACATCTTATTCCCTTTTATAATTTAAAATCTCTTTTGTTTGATCTGAGTATTGTTGTCCTTGGTTGGAATTTGTATTTAATTATAGTATAAATATATCATTTCACTATGTATGAGACTTCAAGGTTTCTAATATAAAATTTATTTATAAAACCTGTTATGGTAACTTTCTGCACTTGTGTGCAGTTATTTCTTCAATATTTTATTACCCTTCAAAATAGTATTGAATGTTTTTTCATATTAAACCTTATTTTAAATTGTATTTAATTTTAGATGATACTGAGCTTTTCAAATGAAGATATGTCAAATTGATATAAGCAACATAAAATACTTTCTAATAAAAATTATTTTCATCATTTAGTATTGACATTTTAAAACAATTTTTATATACATATTTTCTTGTTGTATACTTTTTTCTGAAGAATAATGAGGTTTTTTTTGGAGTCATGGTACAGTGTCTACGGTGCTTTTATTGCACACAGCTGACCCGTGTTTGGTCTCCAACATTAGTCCTGCCAAGAGGATTTCTTGAATGCAGATCCAGATGTAAGGCCTGGATGTGTTGTGTTCCATGATGGGATGTGCTCCTTCACCAAGAAAAAAAGATGAATAGGATTTAACACATGTTTGTATGTTTATTAGTTCTCTGGAAATCTTATTTTGGGAAAACATTGTTAAAATTTTTGCTTAGATTTTTAGTGAATTGTCTGCATTTATATTGATTTGAAGAATTTTACATAAATACTATAGATTCAGTTCACTATTATATATGTGCCTTAAAATTTGTTATCACATTAGTTTTTGTTTTTATTTTAGGTATTTTATAATTTATACTAAAATGTTTATACCTAAATATAGGACACAAACTTTACCATCAAATCTTTTTGTCATCTAAAAGTGAAAGTGATGCTTTTATCAAAATTAGCCTTTTGTAACAATTATTGTGATTTGAGATCACCTCAACTTTATATTTTCTTAGATATAAATGAAAAGATAATAATAAAATGCTTCATTAGTACCACACTATTACAGGTGACAACTTTTCTAGAAGCATAAGTTACATTCTATTTTTACCTATATCAGTAATTTCCTTGTATTCTTACAGCCTTTAAACATTATCACAAACATCTTAGTGGCTACTGTTCGATTATAGCAGAACTCAGTCATAAGCAGTGGTTCTTCTGTAAGTTTGAAGTAGCAAAATTATGGCAACAAAAACTAGAATAGCTCAATCTTTAATGACCTACATACCCAATGGATTATTTCACACTCTAAACTTGTTTTTTTGGTTCAGCTTGAATTCTATTCTAATTTTTCTTTCAAACAAGAATTCAGGTTCTAAAAGCATCTAATGTTTGAAAAGCTGTGTATTATTAAAGAGATAAATGACAAAAAGTTTCTAAAAGAACAAATTGATCACTAAGCTAGAATGGATATCAGTATCCTTCTCTAATATCTTGAGCTAGAAATCGTCACAGTCAAAAAAAAAAAAGAAATAGTCACAATCTTAATAGTAGACAAAATGTAATGTAATCCTAAAATCTACTAAGATAATTAAGGTTAATGGATATACTATTCAAATATCTTAGATAAAAAAACATTTTTCACTCAGTTTGGCAATAAATGTCAGGCTCTACCGTGCGGGCGAGACACTCTGGATAGCTTGCCGGGCTCTCCGAGAGGGGCGGAGGAATCGAACTCGGGTCGGCCATGTTGGTTGCGTGCAAGGCGCTATAGCACAGCGGTAGGGTGTTTGCCTTGCACGCAGCCAACATGGCCGACTGGAATTCGATTCCTCCGCCCGTCTCGGAGAGCCCGGCAAGCTACCGAGAGTAACGAGCCCGCACGGCAGAGCCTGGCAAGCTACCTGTGACATATTTGATATGCCAAAACACAGTAACAACAAAATCTCACAATGGAGTCTTTACTGGGCCCGTTCGAGCAAATCGATGAACAGGAGGAAAGTGACAGGGACAGTTGGCAATAAATATAAACTGCAGGTTTATATTTATTCATTCAATGCAGAACTTACGCATATACTTTTTATCATTATAAGGATTATCATCATTACTCAGTTAAATTACTCAAACAGACAATAATATAGTCACTCTCAACATGTTTTTATCACAAGAAAACTGAATAGATTTATTTGAAGTAACAAAACGAGCACATGTACAGGCTCTGAAAGATAGTCTAGTGGCAAGACTTTGCATGTGGCTAACCCATGTTCAATCTCTGACATAAAAAACTCTTATATATGTTAACTTTCAATAGAAAAAACTTGTTTGGAGAAGAAAAATTGTGATCAATATGTATAGAATTTAAATTTAAATGTAAATGAAAGTATGTGATTTTTACATCATGCAACTCCATGTAGTGAGTTTATTATTTTACTTAAGTCAAAATAATGTTGTATCCAGATTGCACTGAACCTTGGATACATATTTCTGATAGTCTTTTTTTAGTGGCATATTCTAGTGGTCTCAAGTGAGGAAATACAAAGAACTTTATTGCCTTTTTTTTTTATCCAATGTGTTATTTCAGTTTGTCACAGAAATCCATAACACAAGCTATCCATGTAAGAACTTTCCTAGGAGTAATATTTATGAAAGTAAGGGTTTAAAAGACCTCTTCAATGAAACCTCCAAATACTACTGTCTTCTAGATCCCAGTGAGAGGAGTTAAAGAAAAGTGATTTAACAAGAAGGATATCACACTTCAACGTGCTTCTACAAACACTACTAGTGTGATAAAAATGTTCTCAAGCAAATGTATCTCATTTGTGGAATGGGTCTGCCTATCCCATGCTTCCTACTAAGAGTATTCAGGATGAGGAAGTGTGACTCTAATAAGCACTGCAGTGTACTGGATGGACGTTCTGACCTATTCAGATACATTAATCCTCCAGAGAAAAGCACATCCTCTTCTGTATCAATGTGTTACTTGTGAGTTTGTGTCGAGATTTGCATATCACACACCTTTACAGATGCCCCAGAATCCATTTTTCGTTTTGTGTTTCACTCATTACTTATTCCAAGCAATTTTATTGGTCTTGAATTACTGCAAATGATTGTTTAATTTCTGTAGATTCAGTTTAATCAATAGCACTGTCCTCCCATTGTTCATCAATTTGCTCGAGCAGGCAGGGCACCAGTAACGTCTCCATTGTGAGATTTGTTACTGTGTTTGGCATATCGAATACACCACAGGGAGCTTGCCAGGCTAATCCAGTTTAATCAATGTCTGAACAAATTGCAGTACTCCTACATTTAAAAATAATACTGTGGATTTATGTACCACAGATTTATGGGCTGGAGCAATAGCACAGTGGTAGGGCATTTGCCTTGCACACGGCTGGCCCAGCCAACCTGGGTTCTATTTCTCCGTCCCTCTCTGAGAGCCCAGCAAGCTATCTAGAGTATCTTGCCCACATGGCAAATTCTGGAAAGCTACCCGTGAGGTATTCAATATGCCAAACACAGTAACAAGTCTCAAAATGGACACATTACTGGGCCACCTCGAGCAAATTGATGAACAATGGGAGGACAGTGCTACAGTGCTATTACTAGAAGAAAGCCTCAAAAAAAGTAATACTATTTATTGGTACATAGCATTGTAGCACTGTCCTCCCATTGTTCATTGATTTGCTCGAGCGGGCCCAGTAACATCTCCATTGTGAGACTTGTTACTGTGTTTGGCATATGAATACGTCACAGGTAGTTTGCCAGGCTTTGCTGTGCAGGCGAGATACTCTCGCTATCTTGCCCCGCTCTCTGAGGGGAGGCGGAGGAATCGAACCTGGGATGACAAGGTTGACCACGTGCAAGAAAAATGCCCTATCCGCTGTGCTATTGCTCCAGCTTCTAGTAGCCCTCTTTATTTTTATTTTTAAATTTTTACAAATGATTTACTCTACTGTTTGTGATAGTGTTTCATGAATACAGCACTCCAAACACACACCCTTCCCAAGAGCATCTGCTTCCCTCCACCTTTGTCCTGGTCTTCCCAACTGGCTTACTCAAACCCACGATAGTAAACTCAGTTCTGTAAACCAGTTTTCCAGTTTTCAGACCCTATTGCTTTTCATTTGTTATTATTCTCTTACTATGTTTCTTGATATCCAACCTCTATCCCTGTACTTTTGGAAGACTTGGTATGGCACCTTCCATTTCCATGCATGTAGCAGCAAATTGGGTGATTTTATCTATTCTTATAGTGCATAATATTGCATTGCATTATATTTATATGTATGTGTGTTTCTGTGTGTGTTTGTCTGAGTGTGTGTGTCTCTGTGTGTATAATTGTTTCTTCATCCAGTAACAGATTCTTTATCTTCTTGGATACTTAAATTGTTTTCATACTTTGATTATTGTGCACTGTGTTGCAATAAACTTAGGAGCACGTGTCTTTTCAGACCAGAGATCTGGGGTTCTTAAGTAAGATGCCCTAATGGAATTGATGAGTCATATGGAAACTCAATGTTTAACTTTTTGAGTATTGTCCATACTGTTTTCCAAAGAGTTCGACCAAGCAACATTCCCATTAGCAGTGAATGAAGGTTCTTTTGGGTTCCTTTGTCACCACATCCATTCAACACAGGTTGTTCCTGTTCATCATGCCAGTTTCACTGCGATGAAATGAGAGCTCATTATTGTTTTTATTTGCATATTCCTAATTATAAAAGATGCAGAGCATTTCTTCATACATTTGTTAGGCATTTTTAAGTCTTTTTTATTTATTAAGATATAAATTTCTTGAAATTGGGTTTTTTAAACTTTTAAAAATTTTATTAAAGCAACATGACTTAAAGGGTTATTTTTCGTTTATTTTTTTCTTTTTGGGTCACACCCAGTGATGCTCAGGAGTTACTCCTGGCTCTGCTCAGGGGACCATATGGGATGCTGGTAATTGAACCCGGGTTGGCCGCATGCAAGGCAAACACCTACCTACTTTGCTATCGCTCCAGCCCCTTACAAAGTTATTTTTAGTTGAGTTTTAGACATACAATATTGCCACGCTGATTCCCCACCAATGTTAACTTATTTCCACCAATTTTCTGATCTTCCTTCCAATACTGAAACCCAGCACTGCCTCCTGCCCACCTCCTCCCCCCCCTTCTTGCCTTCTCCATAGGCACATGTTAATTTTCGGGTCTCTTGACTACTTTTTATCAAAAAAGACAAAAAAAATTCTTTGGGGGGAATTTTAATTCTATTCATTATATAAATGTCACTGTTTTCTAAATTCTCTTTGTGTGTGTATAATATACAATATAAGCCCACCTACCTATCCATATATACAATATATATGATATAAAATGCAGGTGTATACATACATATGTACATGTATATGTATGTCCACACACACATATATATACATGCATGTATGTATATATGTGAGTATGTACATAAATATTTAAGTTTGCAGGTTTTATATTGCTAGTTTAGACATAATCCCTCTCTGGAAGGAGAAATAATATAATGTTCTCAATTCTAGATTCCTTCTAAAAATTAATCTTTGTAGCTCTTATATATTTAAAAATAGTGTTGCTTTTGTTAATTTTACACAATCATAATCATTTATGCCAATGAGTACCTAAGAATTATATCTTTAATCAATCATTCCATTTAATGAATAATTTTATTTATTGGTGTGTCAATTTTCATCTTTTACCATTTATTAAATTGAACATACACTGGGACAATTCCTTTAAAATTAGGGAGACACCAGAGAAAAGTGAACAAGACTAGCAGCATATAATAAGTGTGTGAAAAGTGTTTCTATTTGTATTGTTCAAAGTCAAATTTTAAAAATACTATTCTTGTAAAAATAAAGATGTACATGAGATAACACATCATGGAGACATGTTTCTTACCAAGATGACAAGCTGAGATATAATCAAGAATCAACGGTTACCCAACTTCAGAAACTGCAGTAGAAAATGAATTCCAGGAACTAGTGAAATATTTTGAGAGCTGAGATCTCATGGGTGAAGGAGATGAAACAAGGTTGATGTCGAAATAGGACTTAGGCAAAGGAAAAACTGAAAAAAATTTGCTCTTATGGTTCCACCAGTGTCACAACAAAAAACCTTTATTTATACTTTCCTTGTGGAAATCTTCACTAGCTAACACTGCAGTGTGTATGTCCTGAGAAAAAACAGACCTCTGACCAAGGCTTGTGAGAATGAAAGAGGTAGATTAAAATAAAAGAATAATTGTGCCTGTTTTTTGATCTTTGCTCATTTGTTCTAATAAAATAATAAATAGACAGTCATAATATGAAAACATTTATTCCAGTCTATACTGTTTTATATAATATAAGAAAAACAATGAACAATTTAATTTAAATGTTTTTTATAATAATGAAGGGAGAGATTATTATGTTTCATAATTTGATACACTTGAGTTAGTCCAGTTCCTGGTCATTAACCCACACCCCAAGAACTATGTAAAAAAAGTATAGTGATAACATCAGATTATATGACTTGGCATCCTAAACAAAGCTAATGTTGACCTTAATATTGTGTGAACTATATTAGGTATCTGAATAAAATTTGTAAATATAGGGTATTATAACATATGAAAAAACATAAACATATTACATAGCATACAAATAGTAAGAATCCTACATTATTCATTTGGAATGTGAGAAATGAAAGTTTATACAAATACAATAGATACATTATATAAATGGATTATAATTTAAATGCTAATTCAGTATAGCAATTGCATCACCATGAGAAGATGACATAAATGTGCTTAAATAAAATATAAAATTTATTTCTAGCATAAAGATTTTATATGAATATTTATTATCTGAAATCAACCTAAGTAGGCCCTCCCATTGATTGTCGATTTGCTCGAGCGGGCCCAGTAACGTCTCCATTGGAGACTTTGTTGTTACTGTGTCTGGCATATCGAATACTCTCGGTAGCTTGCCGGGCTCTCCGAGAGGGGCGGAGGAATCGAACTCGGGTCGGCCATGTTGGCCGCTTGTAAGGCGAACGCCCTACTGCTGTGCTATCGCTCCAGCCCTTATTATCTGAAATATATTTATATAATAAAATCTTGATTGAGGAAATAAAATGGAGTAGAGAAACCTTTGTTTATTAACTGAACTTATTAGTTACTTCTTTTACTTATTTTACTTCTTTTACTTCTTTTACTGATTTTACTTCTTCCTGCTGTTCATTCTCTTCTTTCATCTCCTTTAATGACCCTCTCCATCTTATTAGGTAAGTACTTCTGTTGTATTTACATAAAAATCTTCCTAGATTTGAACTACTATCCTTCTACATGGATACAGTAAACAAAATGATTGGTGTTTAAAGTGGCATCACCCTTAGTTAGTTTAAGAGTGTCTCATCTAGACCATACAATAGTGGACAGAAACTATCATATATTGCTCACCTTTATTTCTCTAGTATGTGGTACAGTGTCTGCATTGTACTTGATGATATATAAAATGCTTATTTAAAAAGATGAAAGTTGGTAAAAGTAGAAAAAGACCTTTTAGACCTTTGTTTTTTTTTTTAGGGTGGGAATAAAAGAAACAGACACTCTCAAAGAAGACAACTTGGTGGAAAGTTTACACTGGTGGAGGGATAGGTGTTTGATCATTGTATGACTGAAACTCAAACATGAAAGCTTTGTAAGTGTAACTCACAGTGATTCAATAAAAAAACATTTTTTATAAAGAAGACAACTGTGTATAATTATACACAGAAGAGGAAATGCAAAACAGAAGTAATGCGATTCTGTCTCTTGTTCTACGTCCAACTGGTTTTGCTGAGAAGTTTGGTTCAACAAAAGACAACCACATCACACCACACACAAATCTATCTCCTATTTTAATAATAAGTATAAAATACAGAGGTAAAGCTGTTAAAACACAAGAAATGTATAAAGAGTTCTTATAATTTTGAAACAAAACCTATGTAAGTTAATAAACTACAAACTTAGAACATTTTTATTTACCTCTCACTATGTATGATGGCCTTGCAGGGTAGAACACCCTTGGTTGAAATTTTTTCTCATGCAGTGTTTTATGTTTTATTTTTTTTAATTTTTAAATTTTATTTTCATAAAGTTGTTCACAGTAATTGATTGTAGCATTGTAGCACTGTAGCACTGTCCTCCCATTGTTCATTTATTTGCTCTAGTGGGCACCAATAACGACTCCATTGTGAGACTTGTTTTTATTGTTTTTGGCATATTGAATACACCATGGGGCGCTTGCCAAGCTCTGTCATGCGGACGGGATACTCTTGGTATCTTGTCAGGCTCTCCAAGAGGGACAAAGGAATCGAACCCAGGTCAGCCGCATGCAAGGCAAATGCCCTACCTGCTATGCTATTGATTACATTCAATATTTTAACGTCAATCCCATCACCATTACACCTTTCCACCACCATCATTTTGAAATGTCCCTCCACCACTCAAGCCTGCCCCACAGGCAGATGCTAGATAATTTATTCTGTATTGCTTCTTATGAATAGTGTAAGATGTCAGTTAGGGTCTATCTCACAGTGATTCAGCAAAAAAAAAGCAAAAAATGATGATATATATATATATATATATATATACATATATATATATATATATATCACGAGATATCATGTGGCCACAAAAGCGGCCATGAACTCCTGGGATCATAAAAAATTAAATAATTGGGGTCCAGAGCCATCCTTACAACAAGTTGCTCAGTTCCGAGATTTATTTGTGAGTCTCTGGATTAAGGTCATTAATGTGCTTAAATGGAACCCAGAAGCAGTCCATGGACATGACAGCCAGGACCCCAGAGGTGCAGGGAGATGAGAAAGAACAGCCCATTCGGACACTTTCAGGCCTTGCATTTTCAGTCACTGGTCCCACATACCTGGGTTTTTCGGTGGATGTAGTCCCTAGTGTGGGGGGGTGGGGTGGAAGGGGGGTGCAGGATGAGTCTGTGAAGATCGGCCATGAGGGTGGTGGAAATTAGTTTCTGGAGGCTTGGGGCTGCCAGGCATCATCTGGTGCAGGTGGAAAGAGAGGGCGTCTGCTCCTGTCTGAGGTGCTCTGTTGAAATCAGCCCAGCGCATGGTCTGGAGCCATCACTGCAGCTAGATGCTCGGCTCCGAGATTCATTTGTCTCTTGGTGTGTTTCATTATTCCGTTTCTCTTCCAGCTTTTATGGTTTCAATAATTGCTTTGACGTACGTAGTCTATGTATATATTTTATATAATAAAGTAGAATTTATATTCATAAGTATAATCTATGCTTTTATTAAATTTTGGCTATATTATAGAATATGTTTAGCATTTATTCTAGAATACTATATGCTCTATATAGTATATTAAACTTACACTGCCTCTGATTACATAATGTATCATGAGAATCAGGATACAGAACACCTTTATTACTAAAAAGAAACATTATTATAATTTACCAGATGTTTGATATTAATTTTATTCAGTAACCAAATTGCCTTGTATATCAAAATGTTAGTTCTTGTTACATTTAAGTAACATTCTTCTACACTGGTACAATTTACATTTCAACCTTTATGGAATACATGCTGTATTTATATTTTGCAAACAAAAAATGAACATTTTTATAAAAGGCATTTTAAATATATATAATAAAATTAATATGATGCATAAGATATATTATAATAACTTTGTACAGTTTAAATTCAAAGAGATTCATAAGTAATTATATGAGTTATAGTCAATTTAGGAACTCTATCTTTATTCCATGTCATGAGATTTTGTAAATAAACTCATAAAACAGTTATAAATTACATAAAACTCATTTTTGTTGTTTTCTCCTCGCTCATTTAGAAGGTTGTACAATTCTAAGACGCTGTCCATTTCTTCTACTTTTTCAAACCTAATAGCATAATGTTGTCCCCAATAATCTCTCATATTTTAAGTATCAGAGGCTAAGTATAAATTTTCTGCTTTCATCTTTGATTCAATTTATGTAGGAATTTTTAATTTTTTTCAAGGGTTTATCTATCTTGTTTTGTCTTAAAGAATAAACTCCTCTTTCATTGTCTCTCTACAATGATTCACTGTCACTGTCCTCCAGTTGTTCATCGATTTGCTCAAGCAGGCTCAGCAACGTCTCCAATGTGAGACTTGTTACTGTGTTTGGCATATTGAATACGTCAAGGGTAGCTTGCTAGGCTTTGCCCTGCAGGTGAATACTCTCCGTAGCTAAAGGGCTCTCCGAAAGGGGCGGAGTAATTGAACCCGGGTTGGTCAGGTTGGTCGCATGCAAGGCAAACGTCCTACCGCAGTGCTATGCTATACTGATTACTTGATTTATATACTGATTTCTGCACTAGTTTATTATATTCTTCCTTCTAATAAATTTTGGATAAATTTGTTGTTTCCTCTAAAGGTATTTAAAAGTGTGTTTAATTCATTGATTTGTGCTTTTACTTCATTCCAAAGTAGTCTTGTACTGTTTTAATTCCTCCGTATTACAGCTTATACTTTATCCCTTGGGTTCTTTATTCTCATTTGTTTTTGAAGAATGTTTTCTTTCTTTGATTTCCTCTTTGATCCATGTTATTTAATTGCATTGTATTGCTTTCCTCATATTTAAATTTTCCCCATACCATTTTTCATGGTTAACTTCTACCTTCCTATCAATGTGATCAGAGCGAATGTTTTTTTTATAATTTCTTTATTTTTAAACTTATGTATGTTTGAGTTGAGCCCCAGAAAGTGTTCTATCCTAGAGAATGTTCTAGGTGCACTGAAAAGATTGTGTGTTTAGCTTTTAGAGGTAGAATTGCCAGAATTTTATGTTTGGTTGCTTTTGTCTTTTACATTATTTTTTGAATCTTTTCATATCGATTGCAGCAATATATCACGATGTTTACCTCAAATGAACTGTTCTTTGTCTGAGAACATTTTTATTTCCCTGTCACTAGATATGATGACCTTGCAGGGTAGAAGACCCTTGGTTGAAAATTTTTCTCATGCAGTGTTTTAAACATATTATTCCATTGTCTCCTGGCTTTTATGGCTTTATAAAAGAAATCAGCTGTGAGTTTCATGTTTTTCCCTTGTATTTTAGACTTTTGCTTCTCTTTTACCACTCTAAGTAATCTGTCTCTCATTCTGTTGTTAGCAATATAATTACAACGTGCCTTAAAGCTGTTCTATTTGGATACATTTTCTTTGGGTCACTTGGATCTGTACACATCTTTGTCTTTCCCTTGTATTTTAGACTTTTGCTTCTCTGTTGACATTTTAAGTAATCTGTCTCTCATTTTGTTCTTAGCATTATTAATACAATGTGTTTTAATGTTCTTTTATTTAGTTACATTTTCTTTGGGTCACTTGGATCTGTACATATCTTTCTGTCCATTTGTTTGGGAAGTTTTAAGCTTTTATCTTTTCCACTAGTCTTTCTTCCCCTTTTGTTTTTAATTCAATCTCCAGGTAGCAAAATTATTACAGAGATTATTCCTCTTACTATTACCAATTAAATATATATATATATATTTGCATTTTAAAGTACTTTTTTATTGTCTCTTTTATGAGAGCCCGGCAAGCTACCTAGAGTATTCGATATGCCAGACACAGTAACAACAAAATCTCCAATGGAGACGTTACTGGGCCCGCTCGAGCAAATCGACGATCAACGGGAGGGCCTTTACCTTTACCTATGGTTAGTACTGGAATTTGGAAAGATCACTAATAAAATTGCTAGAATTCTGAATTATGTCATTATGACTTTCTAATACAGTATTTCTTTCAATTCAATTATTTTTTTAAATTATATCAGTTTTTCTTAAAATTGATTATATTTCCCTTCCAGAACTTCATTCATTTCCTCTCCCATTGTGGAGAGTGTATTTCTGGTCCTTCTCAAATAATAAGACTCTGATGAGCTTGAGCACAGCCTTGAACTTCTAGCCCCAGGTGCCTTAGAAACTGACTTGGGATCCTTTTTATTGTTCTCAGTGT
Source organism: Sorex fumeus (assembly GCF_029834395.1). Taxonomy (NCBI): domain Eukaryota; kingdom Metazoa; phylum Chordata; class Mammalia; order Eulipotyphla; family Soricidae; genus Sorex; species Sorex fumeus. The sequence goes on along the minus strand of NW_026606185.1, from coordinate 7,432,844 downwards.
TTTTCTTTAGTAACAATGGAGCTTTATATGAAAGAAATGTCAGTGGAATCTGTTATGCTGGTGAGCATTACAGAGTTCTATTTATTTATCTTGCTGGATTATACACATCTCCAGTATCTGAAAAATTTATCGTAGCAGAATTGGTTAGGTAACACTAAATTCCATGCTTTAGTATTGGGGAATTAAGAGAGTAAACTAAAACTAAACAAGGCTCTGTGGATTTCCAAAAAGACTCAGAGTGTGCAAAGCTGATGAAACAGAGTTGCCTGGGAAAAGTGCAAGCAAATATGGATTGAATACAGCATTAGTGAGATGGGTCTAGTTATGTGTGAGGAACAAAGGAGTTACACAGCTCTATAAATTGCCACACTCTGGATTGGAAGCAAGTGGAGGTGGAAGCAGAGTGTCACTGCCGTCAAACTAGACCCAGCAGTTACTGAAACCTCCAGGCTCCACGGAGTGAGAATTAGTGACCTCCCCTCATCTCCTTAGTTTACCAGTAGCTTGGCAGAGTCTCCTGCCCCCATGCCTGGCTGGCCTCACCTGGACCCCTTGCAGGGGGGTGGGTTGTGTTTCCCTCCCCACCCCGAGCTCCGGCAGCCGAAGACATCCAGAACCAGTAACAAGCATGCTGAGACCACTCTCCATATGCATGAAGGTACTGGCAGAGGAACAAAGGTATGCGGGTCCTGGGGCTGAGATCTCCAAGCCTGCTCGGATTGGGGCTGAGCATCCTCCACCCAGATCCTCCATCTTCCAGTAGGCAGGGGTCACACCCACAAACTGGCCCCCTGGTGCTGTATAATCCCATCAATGGCCAAGACCCAGAGACTATAAAACCCAGCTCCCGGAAGCGACATCTTATTATCTCGTTCTTACTTTGGACAACCTGGCAGGCTACCAAATGTAACCTGCCCACATGGCAGAGTCTGGCAAACACCCCGTGGCATACCCAATATGCCAAATACCAGTAACAATGATGGGTCTTATTCTCCTAACCCTGAAAGAGCCTTGAATATGGCACTTTTTAAAATCTCAGGGTTAGGACGAAAGATACGTTACTGGGGCCTGCTTGAGGCAATCGACGAACAACAGGATTGCTGGTATATTTAGATTTAAGTACTCATTTACCTTCATTTATCATTTACAATTAAACATAAAAAATACACTTTTAACTTTAGTTGTTTAAAAATGATTCACTAAATTTTATTGTTTCTTTATGTTAGTATAATTTTTCTCATAAACTAATTATTTCATTGCATTTTAGAAAATTAGAATATGTTAGTCGAAGATTTGTATTTCTATTTTGTGTATATTTCTATTTTGTGTATATTTCTATTTTGTGTGATTTTTATTATTCAAACAATGAATAAAATGGCAATTTCAAGTGTTCACAAAGTAAATTCGTTTTTAGGATATAATTTATTTAAAATAAGTGACTCTTAAGACATATGTTTAATGAGCATTTTGTGGATTAGGAACTAAGAGAGTTGCAGAGAGAAGATAAATGAAAAATTATTTTATTTATGTTCTCAAAGCTATAAGTCACAGTAAAAATTGAAGAGGAACATATTCTCTAGTTATTTTGAACTGTCTACTGTCATATCTAGATGAATGTTTTTGTTTTGTTTTCATTCCTAAATTTGTGGTTGGCTTCCGAAAGACACTATGGATGCTGTATATTAGGCTATTGATAAATTTAGTGTCATGGAGCTTGGGATTTTTTTTAATGCAGTAGTTATTAGTCACGAAGAGATTCTTTAATTTACTTTTTTAGTTTTGTTGTTTTCATATGGTAAAATATTACTTTTTTTTTAGAAACAAATGGCTGTGTATTATAGTAGTAAGCTAAATTCTGGCAGAAACAGAGTGAATTATTCTCCTGAGTGCGGTTGGAGAGAGAGCACTGTGGAGAGGGTTGAGTCCTCGGCCCTCGTATGCCCTTCTGAGCGGCAGCATGAGGGATCCCAGAGCACAAACCAGAGCCATGAGCAATCCTGAGCAAGGAAGGAAGGGTGGAAGAGAGGAAAGAACGAAGGAAGGGCAAAGAAAGGAAGAAAAGAAAAGAGAAGCAAGACAAAGGGGAAAAAAAGGAAATGCAACACAGCACAGAGCGAGACAAAGAGAAACAATTCTCCCACTTCCTCTGACCCTTCCTGTTTTGATTATAATTTCCCCTCCAGCTCGAGTACGATGGATCCATCCCAAGCTTATAGGAGGATAGAATGTTTCCCCTACAAGGTGAGAGAGAGAATGCAGAGATAGCACAGCGGTCAGCGCGTTTCTTTCAGCAGGATGACCCTGGATTGAACCCTGGAACACTTTATTAAAATAGAGGTGCAAATATAAATACATAAAATGAAATTACAGAAAAAATGTGTGATTAAGAAATATGATAATGACTTAATCTGTTGATAATTCAGTACAAAGATTATTTAAAAAAAAAAAGGACCAGAAAATTTGGACAGGGATTAAGGTGCTTGTCTTGCATACACGTGACCTCAGTTGGAATCCCTGGCACCAAAAAGGGTTCCATGAGTGCTTCCAGTAGTACATCCTAAATATAGAGTCAGGAGTAAGCCCACTGCCTTCAAATTAAGAGCCATTAGACTGTTAGATAAGGTCTTCTCTAATCTCTCAACATCCTCCAAACTTTGGAAGTAGTAAGGTTTGGTAGCACAATCAGCATATCAAAGCCCTTCCTGATCTGCAGCCAGGAGAACCATTCAAGGGCGAAATACCACCTAGGGTGCATATCTCCTTTCCTTAGTCCAACAACCATTTAAATATTCATCTTAATTTTACTTCTTAATAATATTAGTCATTTTCTATGGGTACAGTATGAGATACATTAAGTTTATAGGATGGCTCTCCTGGGGGCATCTCACTATAAATCCAAGACTAGAGTGCTCAGGCCAGGTATTAATCCAGTTGTTACTTTTTGGATTATGACAGAATTTGTTCATGGCCATGCCCTTAATTTACAGTTAAGTATTATGGCACTTTGACCTGGCCCATTTCAATGCCATGGTAGCTTGCCGCTTGCCCTAGGTCCATCCAGTCCCTCCTTGGGACCCTGCTTTTAGGGTGCTAGGAACTAAGGGCAACTGAGGCTTAAATTGAGAGAACAGATGCCCAGGAGTGAATATTATTCAAAGTCAATTAACTCTCAATTTACAAACGCATAGCTTTAACTGTTTTCCTATGTCCATACAAAAAGGACATTGCTCTGAATTAACTATGCAATGGACATAAGGAGAAGAGAAAAGCAATACTACACTTACAAATATAAATCCAGTGTCCTTAGAAGTATCTGACCTTACAAGTTAGGAGAGCCCGGCAAGCTACCAAGAGTATTTGATATGCCAAACACAGTAACAACAAAGTCTCCAGTGGAGACGTTACTGGGCCCGCTCGAGCAAATCGACGATCAACGGGAGGGCCTTTACCTTACCTTTACCTTAGAGTCTGACTAGGGGATACAGTTGATTGACCAGTTGGGGAAGCAGAGCACAAAGAAGTTACAGATAAACACAGAGAAATGGAAGTGCCTCAGGAACATTGTGACATGTGCAACCCAACAAACCTAAGTTTCCTGTGGCAAGGCAGAAAGGACAAACTGATGTTCTCCTACATCTGTTCATTTGCTATCCCCAAATTTTGTTTGTTTGTTGCATTATCCAACTGTGTTCAGAGTTTACTCCTGACTGTGGGATCACGTGTGGACCATGTGGGGTTCCAAATATTAAACCCAGCTTAGCTGTGCCTACAGTAAACACCTAGCTAGTATACTGTATCTCAAGTTATGTCTCTCCCCATTTCTACAGATGCTGATATTTGTGAGTGTTTTACATATCTTGACTATCAGTTATTGACATTTTTTCAAACATTTTCTCTTTGTTATTTTGATTTGCATTTCACTGACAATGAGTAGTGCTGAGCACTTTCTTATATGCTTTCTTGTTAGAAATACATCTTCTTTGAAGTTTCTGTTCATCTTTTTTTTCATGAGGTTGTTTGTTTTTCTCATAAAGTTCTACCAGTACCATATGTATCTTTCATGTTTACCATTTTTCCTGATGAATAGTGGGAAAATATTTTCTCACAGTGTCTGTGCTGTCTTTTTATTCTGGTCACTATTATTATTTTTTTTTTGGCAGTCAAGAAACATTTTAGTTTGATACAGTCCCATTTGTTTATTTTTTGTTTCCATTTGCTTGGTCAGTGGCAATAAGTCATTGAAGATTCCTCTACATTCAATATCACTAAGGATTCTTTCTATATTTTCTATATATAATTTATGGATTCCAGTTTGATATAAAAATATTTCATTTATTTTAATTTAGTGTAGGTGTGTGGTATTTCTTTCTTTCATTATTTTTTGCATGTCACTGACAAGTTTTCCCAGATCATTTGTTGAAGAGGGAGTTTTGCTATCTTATCTCTTCTTGAATTTATTGATCCTTTATATTATTTTCCATATCATTTATTATTTTTCTTATTATTTATTACCTTACATTATTTTTAGATTAGTTGTTATTTTTCTAGGAGTGTATTTTGTGGTGTGTGTTTAGGTTTGAGCTTTTTCTTCTTTCCTAATGCAGTCAAATATTGCTATGAATTTACCCTCAGGGTTTGCCCCTGGCTCAGTGCTCCAGGATAACTCCTGGAAAGTTAGTGGGGCCCTATGGAATGCTGAGAATCAAACAGAGATTAGGCAGTGTGAAGCAAGCCTGCATCTGCTGTATTATCTCTCCACGAGTCCTTAAAAATTTTTTATATTACCTACAAATATAAATGTAACTTGGAGAGTAGTAAACTCTAGGTTAAAGACTTATTTTTTAATTCATACAATAATTTGGATAAATCGTTTCATTTCAGTATTGCATATATGGATTTATGCAAGAGATAAATGTGGCTTCTATATATAATTTTTCTTCTATTTGACCCTTGCCTTATTGTTGCTTTAAGTATTCCTTCTCCTCTTGAGTTCTTGCCATTTTGCTTGCAATGTGCCTTGGTTTTCTTCTGTTTCAGTTTGTTTTAGTCTACTAATCTTAGGCCTATAGAATGTGTGCAAGAGTCCCCCTTCAGAGATTGGGGAAGTTTTGAGCTATTATAATTTCAACCAATATTTAGCCCCCTTTATTTTCTTAACTGTATTTTTTTTTTATTTTAACGAATCATCGTGAGATACATTTACAGACTTACAGACTTTCATGATTGCGTTTCAGTCAATGTTCAAGTACCCATTGCTCCACCAGTGCCCATTCTCCACGCCAATGTTCCCAGTATCCTTCACCCCACCCCCACCCCTTCCCACCTCCTGCTTCTGTGGCAGGCACAATCTCTCTTACTCTCTTGGTCTTTTGGGGTGTTATGGTTTGCAATACAGAAAATCAGCAACCATCATATTTGGTCCATAGTTTACTTTCAACATGCATCTACTATCACGAGTGAACCCTCCAACCATCATTTATTTAGTGTTCCTTTCTCCATCCCTGCTACCTTTTCTCCCAGTGCATGAGTGGGGCAGTCCTCCTGACACTTATTTTAACTGTCCTTATGTGTAAGACTCCTATTATGTTACTTTATATTGCACAAATGAGTGTAGTCCTTTTATGTATGTCTGTCTCTTTCTGACGCATTTCACTTAGCATGATACTCTATGTTGATGCACCTATAGGCAGATTTCATGACTTCATCTTTTCTAACAGCTGCATAGTATTCCATTGTGTAGCATGGTTTCTTTAATCAGTCTTCTGTTCTCGGGCAGTCAGGTTTTTTCCAAATTCTAGCAATTGTAAATAGTACTTCAATGAACAAACAACTGCAGATGTCATTTCTAGTATACTTCTTTACATCTCCGGGATATATATTGCCAGAAGTGGTATTGTTGGATCAAATTCCCATTTTGAGATTCCAATTCCCAAATTGAGATTAAAATCTCAATTTCTAATTTTTTTCAATTTCTAATTTTTTGAGAAACGACCATATTGTTTTCCAAGAAGGCTGGTCCAGTCGGCATCCCACAAACAGTGAAGAAGAGCCCCTTTCTCCACTCATCCACACCAACACCAGTTGTCTTTGTTCTTTTAGATGTGTGCCAGTCTCTGTGGTGTGAGATGATATCTCATAGTTGTTTTGATTTGTAGCTCCCTGAAGATTAGTGATGAAGAGCATTTTTTTCATGTGCCTTTGGGCCATTTGGTTTCTTCTTCTTTTTTTTGGTTTTTGGGTCACGTGCGGTGATGCACAGGGGTTGCTCCTGGCTCGTGCACTCAGCAATTACTGCTAGCGGTGCTCAAGGGACCATATGGGATGCTGGGAATCGAACCCAGGTTGGCCATGTGCAAAGAAAAGGCCCTACCCGCTGTGCTATCGCTCCAGCCCCACAGGTTTTTTCTTTGAGAAAGTTTCTGTTCATTTCATCATCCCATTTTCTGATGGGATCGGATATTTTCTTCTTGCATAGTTCAACCAGTGCCTTGTATATCCTTGATATTAACCCCTAATAGGAGGGGTATTGGGTGAATATTCTTTCCCATTCTGTAGACTGTCTTTGTACCCTGATCACTGTTTCTTTTGAGGTACAAAAATTTCTTTGTTTAAAATAGTCCCATTTGTTTATCTCTGTTTTCACTTGATTGATGAATGGTGTTTCATCTGTGAAGATACCTTTAGCTTCAATGTTGTAGAGGGTTTTGTTGACCTTTCCTTCAATGTACCTTATGGATTATGGTCTGATATTGAGGTCTTTAATCCATTTTAATCAGACTTTTGTGTATGGTGTTAGGTAGAGATCTAAGTCCCCGCCCTTTTTTTGCATGTAGCTGTCAAATTTTGACAGCACCATTTGTTAAAGAGACTTTCCTTGCTCCACTTCACATCTCTTACTCCCTTACCTAAGATTATAATGCTCATGTTTTTGAGGGTATGTGTAAGGATGTTCAACCCTATTCCACTGGTCTGCTGGTCTGCTTTTGTTCCAACACCATACCATTTTAATTATTACCACTTTGTGGTACAGTTTGAAGTTTGGGAAGGTGAAGGCTCCCATCTTATTTTTCCCGAAAATTGCTCTAGCTATTCATGGGTGCTTGTTGTTCCATAGGAATTTCAGGAGTCTTTGTTCCAGTTCTTTGACGAATATCATGGGTACCCTTATAGGGTTTGCATTGAATCTGTATAATGCTTTGGGGAGTATTGCCATTTTGACAATGTTAATTCTCCCAATCCATGAGTAGAGGGTGTGTTTCCATTTCCTCGTGTCCTCTTTGATTTCTTGAAGTAGCATTTTGTACTTTTCTTTGTACAGTTCCTTTGCCTCTGTACTTAGCTGATTCTGAGGTATTTGATTCTCTGAGGCATAATTGTGAACATGATTGCCTTTTTTATATCACTTTCTTCTCTCTCATTATTTTTGTATAGGAAAGCCATGGACTTTTGAATATTGATTTTATAGCCTGAAACTTTGCTATTCAAGTTTACTGTTTCTAGGTGTTTCTTAGTAGATACCTTAGGTTTCTCTAAATATAGTAGCACTGTCCTCCCATTGTTTATTGATTTGCTACAGCAGGCACCAGTAATATCGACATTGTGAGACTTGTTGCTACTAGTTTTGGCATATAGAATATCCCACGGGGAGCTTGCCAGGCTCTGCTGTGTGTGTGGAATACTCTCGGTAGCTTGCCGGGCTTTCTAAGAGAGATGGAAGAATCATACCCGGGTCTGCCACGTGTAAGGCAAATGTCCTACTCGATGTGCTATCGCTCTAAATATAGTATCAAGTAATATTCAAATAGTGAGACTTTGATTTCTTCCTTTCCTATTTGGATGCCCTTAATGGTTTTTTTTTTCCTAACTGCTATGGCAAGTATTTCCAGTGCTATATTGAATAGTAGTGGTGTGAGTGGGCATCCTTGTCTTGTCCCTGATCTTAGAGGGAAGGCTCTTAGAATTTCCTCATTGAGGTTAATGCTTGCTATGTGCTTGTGGTAGATGGCTTTGACTATTGAGAAAAGTTCCCTCAATTCCTATTTTGGTGAGAGTTTTTATCTAAACATGTGCTATATCTTGTCAAATGCTTTCTCTGTATCTATTGATATGATGGTATGATTTTTTTATTGATATGATGGATTATGTTGATTCACTTGTGAATCTTAAACCATCCTTGCATCCCTGGGATGAATCCCACTTGGTCATGGTATATGATCTTTTTGATGAATTGCTGGATTCTATACGCTAATATTTTGTTGAGGATCTACTCATCTGTGTTCATCAGGGATATCAGCCTGTAATTTTTTTTTTAGCAGTGTCTCTATTTGCTTTTGGTATTAGGGTGGTATGTGTCTCGTAGAAACTGTTTGGAAGAGTTTCTTTTTCTTCAATTTCCTGGAAGAGCTTGAAAAGGAGTCTCAAGGGTCTTCTTTAAATGTTTGGACGAATTCACTAGTGAAACCATTTAGACATGGGCTTTTGTTTTTGGAAAGATTTTTAATTGCTGTTTGAATTTCCTTGATGGTGATAGGTCGATTCAGGTATTCTAAATCTTCTTGCCTTAGCTTTGGGAGGCTATAGGAATCCAGGACTTTATCCATTTAATCTAGGCTCTTTTGTTTTGTGGCATATAGACTTTCAAAGTAATCTCTGATGATCTTTTGAATTTCTTTGTTTTTTGTTGTGATATTCCCCCTTTTCGTTTCTGATTTGGCTCTCTCTCTCTCTCTCTCTCTCTCTCTCTCTCTCTCTCTCTCTCTCTCTCTCTCTCTTTGTGAGTCTTGCTAAGGATTTATCGATCTTGTTTATTTTCTCAAAGAAACAGTTTTTGGTTCTATTGATATTTTGGATAGATTTTTGGAACAACATAGAAAAAAATGTTGTTGATTTCTGCTCTAAATTTTATTATTTCCTTTCTCCTGCTTTGTTTGGGTTCCTTTTGTTGAAGTTTTTCTAAGATCTTGAGTTGTGAACTCAGGTTATTTATGTGGGCCCTTTCTTCCTTTCTGAGAAATGCTTGCAGAAGTATGAAGTCTTCCCTCAACATGGCTCTAGCTGTGTCCCACAAGTCTGGTAGCTCTTGTCTTCATTCTCATTTGTTTCTAGGTATATTTTGATTTCTTCCTTGGTATCCTCGCTGACCCACTCATTGTTCAACATTGAGTTGTTTAATTTCCAGGTGTTTGATTTGATTGTCTGTTTCTGTGTGTGATTAACTTATATCTTCAGTGCATTGTTAACTGAAAAAAAAAACAGTTGATACAATTCCTATCCTTCTGATTCTATTGAGGTATGTTTTGTGGCCCAGCACATGGTCTATCTTGAAGAATGTTCCATGTGCACTGGGAAAGAATGTGTATTTGTTTTTTTGAGATGAAAGTCTCTGTATAAAGTCTCTCTCTTCCATTTCTTCATTCAAACCCATTACTTGCTTGCTGAGTTTTAGTCTGGTTGATCTATCAAGAGATGATATGGTGGTGTTGAAGTCTCCGACTACTTTTGTGTTGCTGACAAATTCCTCCTTGAAATCTACTAGCTGTTGTTTTAAGTATTTAGCTGATCCTCATTGGGTGTGTGCATATTTAGGAGTATGATTTATGCCTGCTGTGCATATCCCCTGATTATTAAAAAATGGCCTTTGCTGTCCCTTCTAATCTTCTTCAGCCTGAAATCTATGTTGTCGCATACTAGTATGGCCACCAAAAATATATTGAGGGAGTTGTTTGCTTACAGGATTGTTTTCCATCCTTTGACTTCGAGTCTGTGTTTTCTCTGACTGTTCAGATGTGTTTCTTGTAGGCAGAAAATACTGGGTTTGGTTTCTGATTCAATTCTTCCCCTCTGTGTTTTGATTGGTGCATTTAGACCATTGACACTGAGAGAGATTATTGTCATGAGATTTTGTGGCATCTTTCTGTGGAGATTTGTTGTGCTTGTAGGAATTTTTCTTGTCTTACAGTAGTCCCTTTAGTCCTTCTTTTAAGGTTGGTTTTGAGTCTATGAAGTTCCTGAGTTGTTGTTTATCCATGAAAAAGTGTATTGTTCCTTCAAGTTTGAGTGAGAGTTTAGCTGGATAAAGTGTTCTTGGTAAGGCATTCATTTCATTGTTTTTTTTTTTTCACTATATCCCACCATGTTTGGGCTCAGAAGGATCCTCTAATAGGTCTGCTGTAAATCTAAGGGATGCTTCCTTTGTATGTGATTTCCTTCTTTGATCTTGGTGCTCACAATATTGTGTCTCCATCTGTGGTATTTGTCATCCTGATTATGATATGTCTTGGAGTCTTTTTCTTAGGGCATCTTTTAGCTGATACCCTTTGGGATCTTTGGATCTGGATGCCTGTATTCTCCAGCTCTGGGAACATCTCGGTGATGATATCTTTAACTGTTGCTTTTGCATTGGGGTTGCCTCCCTGTCCTTATTGTACTAAAAATGATTCTTAGGTTGTTCCTCTTGAGTTCATCCCCTAGGTCTCTGACTCACTTTAGACCTATTTTGAGGTCTTTTCCCATCGTATGTTGTTATCTGTATGCTTTCTGCAGCTTATCTTCAAGCTCATTGCTTCTGTCTTTGACTGTAGTCAATCTACTGTTGAGGGCACCCAGTGAGTTTTTTTTTTTATTTCGTTTACCAAATCATTTATTTGTGACACTTCTGTGAGTAACTTTGTTATTTCTGTTCTCATTTCTTTCTGTATTTTGTTGACTGTCCGTTCCACTGTTTCTCTTATGTCCTCCTTTAATTTACCGGATATCTGTTCCACCGTTTCTTTGAGTTTGTTGAAAATCCTCAACAGTTCATCTCTGAATTCTTTGAGAGATTATATTTGTGGGAATTTCCTGATAAGTCTTCAGGGCTCTTTTCTTCATGCACTCCTCCTTGGGGGGGGGGGGGGGTTAATTTGCACTGTCTTTTCATGTTGCTGTGGTAGTATGAATGTGTGTCCCTTCAGTTCACTATCAGTGACCACCTCTCACAGCAAGAGAGGAATCTAGAGGGACTCGGTCCATGGTGGTCTCTTTCCCCCTTTAAGAATACTACCTCTTCAGTTTTCCTCTGTGCCTTATGTGGGACCACTTGTGTAGTTTAATGAGATGTGTTATTTTTCACTGGGATTTTTCGCTTCTTTGTGTTCACTGTTATTTTGGTATTTGGGGAGAGTATTTTGATTTGGAATTGACTGGTGGACTATTAACCTCATGTGATTGGAATAGCCAGGATGTCCTCTTCAGAATTAGGTAATGGAGGCTGAGCTGTGAGTCCAAAATGCTGGGAAAGGTAAAAAATATCTGCAGCTGCAAAAGCAGCGACTGTCCTAGAGGCCACCTCCACAGCTGCTATACCTGTGCAGGGAGCAGCGGTTTGCTTCAGCACCTGCGAGGGATTTGGAGGTCACTTCTGGCGCTCCTGGCACTCGTGAGGTGCTCCACAGGGTCCTTGGCCGAGTAAGGGGACTTCCCATAGCCCCCTTTCTCGTTTTCCTCTCTCCCTAAAACTTATTTCTATGACTCATAGCATGTTGTCCATGCTGTTGTTCATTACCTAGCTAATATTTTCCTCTATTTGTTTCATCTAATATCTTTTGCATTTTCATTTTTGTTTATGGCTTGTACTTTGTCCTCAAGTTCATGGATATAGTTTTTAGCATTCAGATTCTATTGCTGTGACTTAATACTGTGTTCATTAATATCTCCATTTTCATTTGTATGAAATCTTTTATATTCCAGTATGGAGTGTTGTTTTTAGGTTCTTCTCTACCAGAATCAAGGAAGTTGACATCCTTTTCCTATGCTCTTAAAATTTTATGGGTGCTCACTAAGGAGCTCCAGATTCAAGAATAAATAACAGTCTGATTAGTTGTTAAACATCATCAGGTGACTGCTTACTTTATCTGTGCTTTATCTCTAGCCTTATTGCATTGTGAGGATGTTTTAGTAATATAGAAAAATATGGAGCTAGTCTCTTATTGTAATGGTGGGTACTTTGTTATAACTGTGAAGGCATAAGGTAAGATTCTGTGGGTCCACGAATCCCCAAGAGTGTGTGAGGTGAGTGCAGACAGCTATCTCACAGCCACAGATGCACTGATGTGGTTTTAGTTGGGGGGCAAGAAGCTACTCCAGATGCTAACCAGGATGGATGCAGCTGCCTGAGCAGGGTGACCAAACAATCCGAATCTGAGCTAGTGGCCAGGGCATTCCTAAGCCATTAAGAAGGAAGTGAGGAGGGAAGCTGTGTGAGGGACACCGTGTGCCAGTCTTCACACAAATTGGGGGCCACGCAGTGACCAGATCTAAGATAGAAAATTAGGAGGCCCCCAGGGTATTCCCAAAACACTCATGTGGAACTATGGGGGGAACCAAATAAATTTTAAAACAAGTAAAATGTGGATGTTTTAAAAATTTATAAATACATATGTATTTAGTAATGTTTTCAAGGGTTGGAAGTCTGTTCAGTGGTAAACACCAAAGGTAGTAAGTCATGGAGAAATAAGACCTGTGGGATATTAAGAAAAATTCCTATTTTTTAACGTCCATTTTATTGTACATGAATAAATTCCAGTTGTTGAAGTAATGCTGACATATGCACAAATCAAGGTTTTTGTTTGTTCACTTAGGAGTAGCAGTTTGGCAGAAGGAGATTATATCCCTTGATCTGGTCATGTAAGAATAGTATTATGATGTAGCACTGCTCTCCTATTATTCATCGATTTGCTTGAGTGGGCACTGGTAATGTTTCTATTGTGAGACTTGTTATTATTTTTTTTGCATATTGAATATATCACAGGTAGCTTGCCAGGCTTTGCCGTGCAGGTGGGATACTTTAGGTAGCTTTCTGGGCTCTCTGAAGGTAGCAAAGTAAGCTAACAGTATTCACGAAAGCCAAAAGCATTAGTGCTAACAACAAAACAGTGAATGAATGGTTTGGGGAGGAGAGTCAGACCAGTGGTGACATAAAGACAGCAGTGGGATATCATACATACTTTGGTGGAAGGCGTGTCTAGTAACTTTCTACATAAACACTATTATAAATATATTTTAAACTACAATCTAAAGGAGAAGAGTCTCCTGTCTCTGTGCCAGGATATCCTTACCAGGGCCCCTTGGAGAAGGGTGGTTTGGGTTTCTCTTCCCATCATGAGCAGAGACCCGGCAGCTGAAGACCTCCGGTTCCAGCCACAGCCATGCTTAAGACCACTCTCCACATGTTCGGATGAGCCTGTGACACATGAAGGAACCCGCAGAGGAATCCAGGTGTGTGGTAACCAGGGTGTAGATCTCCAAGCCTGCTCAGAATGGGACTGGGACCTCCTCCACCCAGATCCCCCATCTTCCAGGCGTTACACCCACCAACTGCCCCCAGCGCTGTGTAATCCCATCAACAGCCAAGACCCAGAGACTATGAAAGCCTACTCTCGGTAGTGCACGGCCACATTTGCTGTCCCACGACATCTTCTTATCTAGGTCTTGCTCTGGAGAACCTGGCAGGCTACCAAAAGTATCCTGCCCATATGGCAGAGTCTGGCAAACTCCCCGTGGCATATTCAATGTGCCAAAAACCAGTAACAATGATGGGTCTCATTCTCCTGACCCTGAAAGAGCCTCGAATGCGGCACTTTTTAAAAACTCATGGCTAGGACAAAGGATACGTTACTGGGGCCTGCTCGAGGCAATTGATGACCAACAGGATGACAGTGATACAATGAAACTATTATTAGACATATAATTAAAACCAAGCTCCCAGAAGAGAACAACCAAGAGTCACCTGCTCCCATCCCTGGCTGTCCTCACCAAGGCCCCTTGGAGGGGGACGGGTTGAGTTTCCCTCTCCATCCTGAGCAGAGCCCCGGCAGCTGAAGACCTTCAGGACCCAGCTACAACCATGCTGAGACCACTCTCCACACGCTAGGATGAGCCTCACACATGAAGGAAACGGCAGAGGAACCCAGGTGTGCAGGACCCGGGGCTGAGATCTCCAAGCCTGCTCGGTTAGAGACTGGGCCTCCTCCACCCAGGTCCCCCATCTTCCAGTAGCTAGACAGTTAAACCCACAACTTCCATGTAATCTCAACAGCAGCCAAGATCCAGAGACTATAAAACCAAGCTCCTGGAAGTGCGTGGCAGATTCGTGGCCGAGCAGCCTCTTATTGTCTAGTTCTCACTTTACATCCAGGCAGGCTACAGAGTGTATCCTGCCCTCATATATGCCTGACTGGGAACGCCTGTAAAGGTGATTAGAGGCTGCCCCAAAAGCCTCCATCTCTCTCTAAGAGCCCAGCAAGCTATTGAGAGTATCCTTCCCACACGGCAGAGCCTGGCAAGCTACCTTGTCATACTCAATATGCCAAAAACAGTAACAATGATGGTCCTCATTCCTACCAACGGTGAAAGCGTGTCCCTTTTTCCCCATATCCATGCCAGCACTGGTTGCTTTTGTTGTTTGAATGTGTGCCAGTTTCTGTGGTGTGAGATGATATCTCATTGTTGTTTTGATTTGCATTTCTCTAATGGCTAGCAATATGGAGCATTTTTTTCATGTGCCTTTTGGCTATTTGTATTTCTTTTTTGAGGAAACTTCTGTTCATTTCTTCTCCCCATTTTTTGATGGGGTTGGAGGTTTTTTCTTTTTCCAATTCTACTAGTGTCTTGTATATCCTGGATATTAATCCCTTATCATGTAATCTCATTTGTTTATGTTTGCTTCCACTTGCATGGTCAGTGCTGTTTTCTCCTTAAAGATGCTTTTAGCTTCAATGTCGTGGAGAGTTCTGCCTATATTTTCCTCTATGTACTTATGGATTCATGTCTTATATTGAAGTCTTTAATCCACTTTAATCTGATTTTTATGCCTGGCGTTAGACAAAGGTTCATTTGTTTGCAGGTAGCTATCCAGTTTTCCCAGCACCACTTGTTGAAGAGGATTTTCTTGTTCCACTTCACATCTCTTGCTACTTTGTCAAAGATTAAGTGGTCAGATATTTGGGCAGAATATTCAACTTTGTTCAATTGGTCTGCAAGTCTGTTTCTAGCCCAATGACATACTGTCTTAATCAATACTGCTTTGTAGTACAGTTTGAAGTTGGGGAGGGTGATGCCACCCAACATTTTTTCCCCAAGAATTGCTTTCACTATTCCTGGGGGTTTATTTTTCCATACAAATTTCAGGAGTGCTTTTTTTCTATTTCTTTGAAAAATCCCATGGGTATCCTGATAGGGACCGCATTAAATTTGTATAGTGCTTTGGGCAGTATTGCCATTTTGATAATGTTACTCCTCCCTATCGAGGAGCAGGGGATATGTCTCCATTTCCTAGTGTCCTCTTTTATTTCCTGAGGTAGTGTTTTGTAATTTTCCTTGTATAGGTCCTTCACCTCTTTGGTTAAGATGATTCCCAGGTACTTGATTTTATGAGGTACTATTGTGAATGGGATTGTTTTTAAAATGTCTCTTTTTTCTCTTTTATTATTTGTATATAATAAAGCCATGGACTTTTGTGTGTTGATTTGTAGCCTGCCACTTTACTAAAACAACCTATTGTTTCTAGGAGCTTTTCTGTAGAGTCTTCAGGGTTTTCTAAGTATAGTATTATAATGTCTGCAAATAGTGATAGTTTGACCTTTTCCTTTCCTATCTGCATGCCCTTGATACCTTTCTCTCATCTAACTGCAATGGCCAGGACTTGCCGTACTATATTGAATAAGAGTGGCAAAAGTGGGCTACTTTGTCTTGTGCCTGATATTAGAGGGGAGGATTTTAGTTTTTTCCCATTGAGAATGACACTTGCCATGGGTTCATGGTAGATGGCTTTTACTATATGAGGAAAGTTCCTTCGATGCCTATTTTGCTGAGAGTTTTCATCATAAACGGGTACTGGATCTTGTCAAATGCTTTCTCTGCCTCTATTGATATGACAATATGGTTTTTATCTTTTCTTTTGTTGATATAATGGATTATGTTGATCGATTTCCAAATGTTAAACCATCCTTGCATTCCTGGGATTAATCCTACTTGGTCATGGTGTATGATTTTTTTGATGAGGTCATTGGATTCTGGGCTAGAGAGATAACACAGCGGTAGGGTGTTTGCCTTGCACGCAGCCAACATGGCCGACCCGAGTTCGATTCCTCCGCCCCTCTCGGAGAGCCTGGCAAGCTACCGAGAGTATCTCACCCACACGGCAGAGCCTGGCAAGCTACCCGTGATGTATTCGATATGCCAAACACAGTAACAACAAAGTCTCCAATGGAGATGTTACTGGGTCTGCTCGAGCAAATCGATGAACAACGGGAGGACAGTGATACAGTGATACTTTCATTGGATTCTATTTGTAAATAGTTTGTTGAGGATCTTTGCATCTGTGTTCATCAGGGATATAGGCCTGTAATTCTCTTTCTTTGTGGTATCTGTGTCTGCTTTTGGTATCAGAGTGATTTTTGCTTCATAGAAACTTTTCAGAAGTATTTTTGATACTTCAATTTTGTGGAAAAGCTTAAAGAGGACTCGAAGTAAGTCCTTTTTAAAGATTTGGAAGAATTCACTAGTGAATCCTAGGCCAGCATCTGGGCCAGGACTTTGGTGCCGGGGTAGACTTTTTATTACTGTTTCGATTTCCTTGATGGTGATAGGTCTGTTCAGGTATTCCAGGTCTTCTTGATTCTGCCTTGGGAGGCTATAGGAATCTAGGAACTTATCGATTTCCTCAAGGTTTTTGTGTTTTGTGGTATAAAGTTTTTCAAAGTACTCCCTGAGGATTCTTTGAATTTTTGTAGTTTTTGTTGTAATGTCTCTCTTTACGTTTCTGATTTGGCTTACTTGTGTTTTGTCTCTCCTTTTCTTTGTGAGTCTTGCTAGAGGCTTATCAATCTTGTTTATTTTCTCAAAGAAACAGCTCTTGGTTTCATTGATCTTTCGGATTCTTTTTTGTGTTTCCATCTCATTAATCTCTGCTCTGAGTTTTATTACTTCCTTCCTCCATTCGAATTGGTCTCCTTTGGTTAGTCATTCTCCAAGTTCTTAAACTGTGAGAATAGGTTACTTATGTGGGCTTTTTCTTCTTTCCTGACGAATGCCTGTAGAGCTATAAAAATTCCTTTTAACACAGCTTTTGCTGTGTTCCATAAGTTTTGGCAAATAGTGTCCTCATTTTTTTTTGTTTCTATGAATCATCTGATTTCCTCTTTGATTTCCTTTCTAAGCCACTCATTGTCCAATAGTGAGCTGCTTAATTTTCAGGTGTTTGATTTAGTTTATTTAGTTTCTGTTTATGTGTGTGATTTACTTCTAATTTCAGCATATTGTATTCTAAGAACATTGTTGATACAATCTCTATCTTCTTAATCTTATGGAAGTATGTTTTGTGGCTCAGCATGTGGTCTATCTTGGAGAATGTTCCATGCACACTTGAGAAGAATGTGTATTCAGCTTTTTAAGGATGGAGTGTCCTGTATGTGTATATATACTAAGGCACTTTCTTCCATTTTTCCCTCAGATGAAGTATTTCCTTGCTAAGCTTGAGTCTGGTTGATCTATCAAGAGGTGATAAAGTGGTGTTGAAGTCTTTCATTAGTATTGTGTTGCTATCATCTTTCTTCGAGTCTGTGAGTAGTGCTTTAAGTACTTTGCTGGTCCTTCATTAGGTCCATATACATTTAGCATTGTAAATTCTTCCTGTTGTACAGATCCCTTGGTCAATAAAAAATTGATTTCACTATCTCTTGTGACATTTTTCAGTCTTAAATCAATGTGGTCTGGTACTAGGATGGCTACCCCAGCATTTTTATGGGAGTTTTTTGCCTGTTGGATTGTTTTCCAGCCTTTAACTTTTAGCCTGTGTTTTCTCTGAATATTGAGATATGTTTCTTGCAGGCAGCAGAATGCTGGGTTCAATTTTCTAATCCATCCTGCCACTCTGTGTCTTTTAATTGGTGTATTTAGCCCATGACATTGAGAGAGATTATTGTTATGGGGTTATGTCCCATTTTTCTGTTGAAATTTGGTGTATTTGAGAGGCCTGTCTTATATTAAAGTAGTCCATTTAATTGTTCTTGTAACCATGGTTTTGAGTCTATAAAGTTCCTGAGCTATTGTTTGTCTGTGAAACTATGTGTTGTTCCTTCTTTTATGAGTGAAGGTCTTACTAGTTAAGTAATTTTGGTGAGGCACTTATTTCGTTGAGTTTTTTCACTATATCCCACCACGGTTTTCAGGCTGTGAGGGTTTCATCAGACAAATCAGCTGTGAATCTTAAGGATGCTCCTTTATAGGCAATTTCTTTCTTTGATCTTGCTGCTTTCAGAATTTTGTCTCTATCTGTGGCTTGGTCATTTTGATCAGGATGTGCCTTGGGGTATTTTTATTCGGATTTCTTCTAGCTGGTACTCTTTGGGCCTCTTGAATATGGTCACATGTTTTCTTCAGTTCTGGGAACATCGTAGCAATGATGTCTTTGACAGTTTCTTCTTCATCAGGGTTTTCTTGCTGTCCCTCTGGGACTCCAAGTATTCTTTTGTTACACCTCTTGGCTTCATCACCATCTTCTCTTGCCCTTTGTTCACAAATTGTGAACTTCTTTTCCATTTTCTGCTCTTTTCTGGTGAGTCTCTGGACTTCATCTTCGAGCTCACTGATTATGTCCTCAGCAGTTATTACTCTGCTGCTGAGTCTTTCCACTGAGTTTTTCAATTCGCCTACCAGGTTTTTCAGGTCTAACGTATCTCTTTGTAATTTTGTTTGCATTTTCCTCATTTCTAACTTCAAATCCTCTTGTCTTTTATTGGCATTGCTTCTTTTAGCTCTCTAAGCATCCTCCGTAGCTCCCTTCTAACTTTCTTGTCAGAGAGGTTGTCAAGCACTTCATTACTTTGGGGGTCTTCTTGCTTAGCCTCTTCAATAAGTGAGCCTGGTTGGCTTCTGCGTTACTTTACCATTGTGGCCTGTGTGGTTTAGACCTTAACACTCACTGTTACTATTCTCTTATCATGCAGTATTAAGTGAGGTGGACTTAATGAATTAATGACTACTGTGTTTCTGGTGGTTAAGCTATTCTAGTGAAGGTTCCATCTGAGAGGGTAATTTATGATTCCTATGGGATATGGAGGGGGAGAATAACTCACAGCCATGTTAGTGGCCATGGACCTGGGAAGGAGCCCTGCCACTGTGCTGGTACCTGGGTGAGATGAGCAGAGGGTGCCTGAAACGTGTTCAGCTTTGGTTGTGCGTGGTGTGCTTCAATTCCTGTCCCCCGCAGAGAAAGAATGAAAAGCGGTAGCTCTCTGGGGGTCTAGTTAGAGGTACAGCCCCTGGAAGGAGCCCTGCCACAGGGCGGGTACCTGGGTGAGATGAGCAGAGGGTGCCCTGAACGGTTCAGCAGTATTTTTATTTCAAATGGTGGCTTAAAATGTTAGACTATTCAAGTGATTTTATTTTTAATAGAAATATTATTTGGTATAGGTGTACATATATTTGGCCAATTTAAGCTCATAACTTTTCTTGGATTTTCAAAGATATAATTTTATCATAATCTGCCCTTTTAAGTAGTATTTTGAGACCACTTTTTTATAAGCTAATTACTATAATTTTCAAGTGTTCCCCAAAACTAGGATGAAGTCAAGCAAACACAACCCTTTTTAGAAAGTATTTAATTAAATTTAGATATCTTTGAACCAACTTTGTGTGGATACTCACTTATCGACTTAAGCCCCTCTCCAGATTCCCAGAGCATTAGACTGCTTCTCTAAAAATAAATACATTTTACCTTTATTATTCAAGTCACAACCTGTGATTCTGATCCTGTTATATAAAGTTATAGGATTCTAAATGGCTTATATTATCAATATTAATACGATTGTTGTGATTTTTGGCTAGTGCAAACTCAAAGTGATTATATGGTTTAGATATTAGAGTGCTCTCTCAACTCTTTGATGGGTTTAGTTTAAGAAAACTTAGGAAAGTTATGAAATCAGAGAACCATAGATATAATTACCATTTTGACAAGACATGTAATACATTTGACAAAGGAATGAATTTGAGAGAGAAAACATTTAAAGATGGGGTAAATAAGGAACATGGAAATACGTAATGCTAAAAAACACATTATTGAAATTATGAAACATTTTAAGTGGCACTATAGCCCTCTCTTATAGTTGGTAGAGGTTTACTAGGACAGAATAATACTAGACAGATACAAATATATTCACTTTGCCTTTTGGTATGAAAAGGATAATTTTTATATAATGAAAAATGAAATAAAACTGCATATTGATCATTGAGTAATTTTCAAAAAATTATTTAAAATCAATTATTTCAGCGTAGAACTTATGGGAAGTTAAATTCATGGGAAAACAAATCTACACCTTGCTTACTTTCAAGTGGTTTTCAGGGACTCCTCTTAGCCCTGAGCCCTGGGGTTTCTCCCAGTGCTGCCTGGGAACGTGTGCGACTGCTGAATGCCTCTGAAATGCTAAGCACGCAGTCTGTCTGTAAGAAGCAACTTTGATTAATGAATTCAGATACCGCTCAAGATTGTCTTTGAGACCTTCAATTTTTTATGTGTTTGCACCAAAACAAATTTAGAAGAAGGATCTTTGAGAGATAAACTAGATAGACACCCAGAAGTCCAGAAGTATCAGGATATAACGGAATAAAATGACTTTGTAAGCTTTCCTACCATCCTCCCAGCCATTGCTGTATCTTGTTCCCTGTTATTTCTTTTAAGATTTTTATTATAGCATTTAATTTTATTTTTACTTGGGGACTGCATCCAGCAGTGTTCAGGGTTTGCTCTGGCTCTGTGCTCAGGAATCACTGCTGTCAGTGCTCAATGGAACCATATGGGGAGACAGGGGCTAACCTGATCACTGTACTATCTCTCCAGCCCCTTCTTATGAGATTTTAATAATTTATGGTGCTCAGTCTTTTCACATGAAGCAGTCCAGACAGATCACCAGACATCCTCCTAAGCCCCCTGAATACCTCTCTGATTAGTCACTTCACTGCTCAAAGTTCTCTTGTCTCCGATAATCTAAAAAAAGGACTTGTTATTTCTTTTTTTAAAAAATAATTTATTTATTTATTGAATCACTGTGGGAAAAGTTACAAAGCTTTCAGGTTTAGGTCTCAGTCATGCAAATATCAAACACATTTCCCTTTACCAATACTTATTTTTTACCACAAAGAACCCCAATAGAACCCCAACCCCCACCCCTCCCAATGCCTGCAAGGCAGATGAATTCTAGTTAACACTGTATCTGCTTTGATTAGATTCATTGTTTCAATAAAAGATGCACCACTATTATTTAGAGTTTACCGCCCCCCAAATGAGACATGCTAAAAAAGGATTGTGAAGTGATTTGCTTTCTACATTCAAGAATTAAATGTTGGTTTTAGATTTCCGCTATTTTACTTATTAACCCTGGAAGTATTTCTACTGAAAGTCAGATAATTAAGAGATTGGTTTCTGTGCTCTGGAGTCGTGGCTGTGCTGGAGAGCCGCTTGTGGGGGGCAACTGGTGACCTCGGTAGGGCGTGAAGGACAGACCGGAACGCCCCCCTTCCCATGAGGTTTTAGTCGCCCCCACACCCCCGGCTCATACCTGCTGTCCACAAGGCTCCCATGCGGCCGCCATCTTTCTTTCCAGAGAGAAGAGGGCGAATGGGGCAACACCCTTTCCCCTCCGGGCAGACATGATGGACTGGATTAACGCATAGTCCGTTCACTTTTCTGCTCCAAGCTTAACTCTGATTTTCAGGGAGAAACGTTGGGTGATTTACTTCCCATTGATCACTTTGTATATATGGAGATGTCGCGCGGCCGTCTAAGCGGCCGCCCGGTTTGGAAAAAAAGTCCTAGTTCCCGCATACTTGAGCTATGCTTGTAGAGGCTTCTGGTCACCGGGATTCCATCTGGGGGAGGCGGGATGTGGCACCTACCCCATTTGGGACTTCCCGATGGTCTCGGCTCTTTTTGGAACCTGGTGTCTTCTCTGGGAGCTGTGGAGCCAGCCCTCCACGTGGCCCTTCTTCTCTGCGGCTGCGTGCTGTAAAGATGGAGCTGGGGGGCGGGCTGTGGGCATGACTTCCGGAGTCAGAGGTTACCTGGGAGTCGGGATGGTCCCGGCAGTTTGGAGGAAAAGTCCTAGTTTCCGCATACTCGAGCTATGCTTGTAGAGCTGTGGAGCCAGCCCTCCACGTGGCACTTCTTCTCTGCGGCTGCGAGGACTTGTGATTTCTTAAAGCTTTTCTTCTCATATTTCATCATCGAAAACTCACCTATGATTATCAAAATATCCTCTAGTCAGAATTTACTTGTAATATCATCTTTTTGTGTCCCCAAACTTCCAGCATACATGGGTGAGTCCATGACTAAGCTTGACTTAGAATGTTGGAAGAGATTGAACAGGGATACTAGGAACATTGATGTTGGAAAATGTGCACCGGTGAAGGGATGAGTACTCAATCATTTTATGACTTAAAAGTAATCATGAGAGTTTGTTTGCAAGTCTGTAACTGTCCATTATAGTAATTCTTTTTTTTTTTTTAAAGTATAATCTACCGCAATTGTGGGCTTCACAAATTTAATGCAGTAAACATTTAGGAATAAGAAAGCAAAATAAGGTTTTCATTTTTTTAGATGGACGACTGACATCACTGCATTTTCTTTCTTCTTTCTTTCTTTCTTTCTTCCTTCCTTTCTTTCTTTCTTTCTTTCTTTCTTTCCTTTTTTTTTGATCACACCAGGTGATGTACGGGGGTCACTCCTGGCTCTGCAATCAGGAATCATTCCTGGCGGTGCCCTGGGGACTATATGGGATACTGGGAATTGAACCCGGGTTGGCTGTGTGCAATGCAAATGCCCTAAGCACTGTGATATCGCTCCAGACCGTGCATTTTCTATAATAACTTGATATCAGTTGGGTTATGAAAATATTTCATAGGATATAAAGGAAATTTCCCATTTCCTAGGACATTTAATTTAAAAATAGTTGTTCTGCAACCAAGTGACTTCACCCCTATTTTCTTCTGTTTGTTTGAAGTATCTGTGCCACGGATTCATCCTGAGTAATGAGGACATTATTTTAGGGATGTCAAACAGAAGCTGAAAGGTTGATTACTTAGGTATTTGTAAGGAGAGGCTTGAGTTATGGCATACATGGTTATGTGTGTTTATACAGGAGAGGTAGAACCTCTTATTTGGAATTAGAGTTACTATTGACCACACCCAATGCTAATTATTATAGATTTTTATACTTAACAGTTAACAGAATAAATAAAAATTCTTGTTACAGCTTAATAAAAAATTGATAATTTTTTTTTCAATAAATTCAACCTGATGGGGTCTACAAAGATAATACAGTGGATAGGGTACTTGTTCTGAATGCATTTGATCTCTGGCACCCAAAATGTTCCCCAAGACACCCTGGGGTGATGACTGAAAGCAAAGCTAGAAGAAAGCATTGAGTAAATACCATATGTGGCCCAAAATACACACACACACACACAGAGCAAGCGAGCGAGCAAGAGAGAGAGAGAGAGAGAGAGAGAGAGAAATTACCTAGGATGCTGGAAAAATTATAGAACAAATCATAATCTTGTTAAACACTGAATTCCCTCTATACAAATATTCTCTCTTTATTATGGAATGCTCGAGCGGGCCCAGTAACGTCTCCATTGGAGACTTTGTTGTTACTGTGTCTGGCATATCGAATACTCTCGGTAGCTTGCCGGGCTCTCCGAGAGGGGCAGAGGAATCGAACTCGGGTCGGCCATGTTGGCCGCTTGTAAGGCGAATGCCTTACCCGCTGTGCTATCGCCATGCCAGACACAGTAACAACAAAGTCTCCAATGGAGACGTTACTGGGCCCGCTCGAGCAAATCGACGATCAACGGGAGGGCCTTTACCTTTACCTTTTATTATGGAATGATAACAAGAAGTGTGCTATTCCATCATGAATTCATATTGACCCTGCAGAAAATTGGTTTCATTGTTGACATACATTATATATTATCAACGAGCCTCATCTTAAGAGTAAAATGTCTTGTGCTGATCCTTAATTGAAATACAACTTTTATCATTTTCCTGCAATTTCTATCACTTCCATACACTAACAACTACATAAAGAAGTTTGAATATACAGTTTTCTACATTTTTTATTGAGATATTATGATATACAGTATCTTTTTATGTGGAAGAACAAATATTCTTATTACTGTTTTTCTACATGTACCCTCAAACTAAAACCATATAAACATCAAGTAAAACTCCTAACTCCTAAAATATTTATCTGAAACATTGATGAAATTTTCCTCTTTCACAAAAATGTTATTTAGAACTATAGCAATGTAGCACTATCCTCCCGTTGTTCATCGAATTGCTCAAGCAGGTCCAGTAACATCTCCATTGTGAGACTTGTTGTTACTGTTTTTGGCATATCAAATACATCACGGGCAGCTTGCCAGGCTTTGCCATGTGGGCAAGATACTCTAGGTAGCTTGCCAGGCTCTCTGAGAAGAGTGGAAGAATTGGAATTTGAAAATAACTAATATAAATATGAAAGACAATAATTAAATATATGATGAGATGAAAACATTGTAAAATGTCACTAGATATAAAAAATACAAAAATCTATTTGTAATTCAAATCATTTTTACACAAGCATGCAATATCTGATTGAGATGATAAAAATATATAGAAGTTCTTTAAAAATAACAAATATGTAACATAAGTGAAGTTACTATAGATATAAATACATCAACAAAAACCTGAAAGTACTGGAGAATCATTAAAAGACTTGTCTTTTGAAATAAAATTAAGGTTGTTAAGCAGCTTTTCCAGTAGAAGATCGAAAGAAAAATCATTTGAAAAAATGTTCTCCAAACACAAAACAAGTGTCAACAAATATTTAATGACTAAAATCATATCAATCAACTTAAGTTTATTCTCATCACAGTGAAATGAAGTTAGAAATTGGTATAAAAATACAACTAGAAAACTGTAGGATAACATCGATTTGTCCTTTCTGTGTTGCCACAGGGAGCTTAGGTTTATTGGGTTTTTCCCATCACAGTGCTCCCATTCTTCTGTGTTTACTTGTAACCTCTTTATTTGTGCTCTGCTTCCCCACCCAGTGAATCACCTTTATCTCCTAATCAGACTGTTAACTTGTAAATATTGTTTTTCTCTCCTTAAGTTCTTTGCACAGTTACTTTGGAGCAATGGCCTTTTTTGCATTGATACAGGAAGACAGTTAATGTTATACTTCTGTAACTTGGGAGTTAATGAATAACATTGTAGATTCTGAATGACATTCACTCCTGGGTATCTGCTCTCTCGATTTAAGCCTCATTTGCCCTTAGTTCCTAGCACCCCAAAAGCAAAGTCCCGGAGAGGGATTGGATGGAGCCAGCCCAAGCTGTGACATTCCCAGGCATCAAAATAGGTCAGGCCAAAGTGCCACAATACTTACCTATAAGTTAAGAGCACGGTCATGGACAAATTCTGTCATGATCCAAAAAGTAACAGCTGGATTAAGAGCCTGCTAGGATTAGGAAAGATTAAACTGGCCTTGAGCACTGTAGTCTGAGGTCTATAGCGAGATGTACCCAGGAGAACCACCCTGCAAGCATAGTGTATCTCTTACTACGTCCAGACAAAAAAACTAATGTTAAGGGAAATTACACAGAAAATGGTTGTGTCTGGTTCTGGAGATCTTCGGCTGCCCGGGCTCTGCTTAGGGTTGGGGGGGATACTCAACCCGCCCCCCTTCAAGGGGCTCCAGCGAGCACAGCAAGGCATGGGGGCTGGAGACTCTGCTGAGACCAGTCTCCACATGCATGAAGGTACCGGCAGAGGAACAAAGGCATGCAGGTCCCGGGGCAGAGATCTCCAAGCCTTCTTGGATTGGGGCTGAGCATCCTCAAGCCGGATCCTCCACCTTCCAGTAGGCAGGGGTCACAACCACAAATTGCCCCCCGGCGCCGTGTAATTCCATCAAAGGCCAAGACCCAGAGACTATAAAATTCAGCTCCTGGAAGAGAACAGCACAGAGTCTCCTGCCCCCGGTCCTGGCTGTCCTTGCCAGGGCCCCTTGGAGGGGGGCAGGTAGAGTTTCCCTCCCTGCCCCAAGCAGAACCCTGGCAGCCGAAGATCTCCAGAACCAGCTACAACCATGCTGAGACCACTCTCCACACGCATGAAGGTACCGGCAGATGAACAAAGGGTCCCGGGACTGAGATCTCCAAGCCTGCTCAGATCGGGGCTGAGCATCCTCCACCCGGATCCTCCATCTTCCAGTAGGCAGGGGTCACACCCACCAACTGCCCCCTGGCGCCATGTAATTCCATCAAAGGCCAAGACCCAGAGACTATAAAACCCCGCTCCCTGAAGTGTGCGGCCTCATTTGCGGCCCTGCAACAACTTAATTATCTCATTCTTAATTTGGACAACCTGGCAGGCTACCGAATGTAATCTGCCCCACAGCAGAGTCTGGCAAACTCCCCGTGGTGTACCCAATATGCCAAATACTAATGATGGGTCTCATTCTCCTAACCCTGAAAGAACCTTGAATATGGCACTTTTTAAAATCTCAAGGAGACTTTACTGGTGCCTGCTCAAGACAATCAATGAACAACAGGATGATTGTGATTATGACACAGAAAATTATCCAATATGTAGAACCTAGGGCCACAGAGAGACCTCTATGGGCTGAATACATACCTTATATGCTTAAGGAATATCTTACATTGAACTTGAGTTCCTAGTCAGCACTGTCTGGGCCTTTGAGCCCCAATAGGGATCACTCTCAAGCACCATTTAATGTGGGCCAAAATAAAATAAAACTAAAAATATAAAATCTATATAGCATTTTTCTGGATAAAACATAGTTTAAGAATGGATAGAAAACACAAAACAAAGAAAAATCACTTAGAGATCATAAACATAAACAATGAAGATATTAGAGGCCATATGATTTAAGAAAAGTGGTATTAAGATTTATACATTCCTTGCCGACTGGTTCAGCTCTTTTGGAAAACAGTACGGACGATTCTCAAAAAATTAGAAATTGAGCTCCCATTTTACCCATCAATACCACTCCTGGAAATATATTCAGGAGAGGCAAAAAAGTACAGTCAAAATGACATCTGAACGTGTATGATCATTACTTTACTGTTCACAATAGCCAAAATTTGGGAAAAGCCCCAATGCCTGAGAACAGATGACTGGTTAAAGACACTTTGGTACATATACACAATGGAATACTTTGCAGCTGTTAGAAAAGATGAAGTCATGAAATTTACATACAAGTGGTTCTAGATGGAAAGTATCATGCTAAGTGAAATGAATCAGAAAGAGAGGGACAGATAGAAAGATTTCCCTTATCTGATGAATATAAAGTGCACAATGGAAGACGAACACCCAAGACTAGTTGAGATAATTACCAGAATGTCTGCTACATGACTTGGAAGCCAGCAGCACATGCTGGGGAAAAAGGCAGCTCATATAGAGAAGGGAATACCAAGTAAAGAAGGTTTGGAGGATTTGCTGGGGATGCGAAATGCGTGCTGAAAGTAGACTATAGACCAAATATGATGACCACTCAATACCTATATTGCAAACCACAACACCCTAAAGGAAAGAGAGAGCAAAAGGGAATGCCCTGCCACAAAGGTGTGGCCGGGTGGGGGGAACAGAGTAGGGTGGTGGGGAGAGCTACTGGGATCATTGGTGGTGGAGATAGGGCACTGGTGATGGGATGGGTACTAGATCATTGTATAACTGAAACCCAAGCATGAAAATTTGTAAGTCTACAACTGTACCTCATTGTGTTTCACTAATAAAAAAATAGAATTCATACATTCTTGGAGCGACATCTCATATTCATCATCATTGTTGCACAAGGAGTAGCACATTACGTTGGATGAAATGTAAAGTAGAAGGCAATCCATCTCCATTAAAATAAATCAGCACCCAAGTCTCAAGCTATAATAACATGCTATACAAGGGTTTAATGGCTCCATGGTGAGATACAACAATCTTCATATTCTATCTTCGAAGAAAACTTTTTTAGATAATTTTTAGCAAATTATTTATAAGAGTCAATACAAAATAAATTAGTTAGGGGATTCTTTAGGAACAGGTGTGGGTGGGAAATTCAAAATAATGGTGGTGAGAAGGTGTAATGGTGGTGGTATTGGTGTTGCAATATTGAATAATAAACTATTGTGAACAACTTTATGAAAAATTAAGAAAATATTTCACACATAAGGTGATGGCCATTGAAGATTGGATCAACAGATAAAAAAGTATCATAAAGCAATTTTACCTTCACATTTGAAAAAATTAAAAAACAAACAAGTTCTCTTGCTCTATTGTCCAAAGTTAGTGAAAAGGGTAAGCAATTAAAAATTAGGATGAACACCCTCAAAAAGCTGGAGTGGCCTTAGTAGTTTTGGACAACAAAGATTTCAGGTTGAAAAAGATTAGAAGGGACAGTGAAGGACATTTTTTATTAATCAAGGGATATGTACAGCAGGAAGAAAATGCACTCCAAAAAGTATACATACCCAATGAGGGACCAGCCAAATACCAAAAGCAACTGCTAACAGACCTTCAGAACAACAAAGTAGTAGTTAGAGACTTCAATACCACTGTATCATCCCTGGATATATCAAGAAGATTAAAACTCAGAAAGGCTATAATGACTCTGAAGGAAAAAATAGAAGAGAGAGGGCTAATAGATCTCTACAGGAGTTTATGTCCCCCTATAAAGAATACACATTCTTTTCCAGTGCATATGGAACATTCTCCAGAACAGACCATGCGCTGGGCCAGAAAGCATACCTCAACAAAATCAGGAAAATAGACATTGTATCAACTATCTTCTCAGACCACAATACGCTGAAGATAGAAGTTAATCATGTACAGATGAAGAAAACTAAATCAAACACCTGAAAATTAAACAACTCAATGTTGAACAAAGAGTAGGTCAGAAAAATAATCAAGGAAGAAAGAAAAAGATATCTGGAAACAAATAAGAATGAAGACACCAGCTATCAGAACCTGTGAGATGCAGCTAAAGCTGTGTTAAGAGGAAAACACATAGCTCTGCAAGCATTTCTCAGGAAGAAAGAAAGGGCCCACATAAACAACTTGACTTCACAGCTCAAGATCATAGAAAAGGACCAACAAAGGAAGCCCAAACCAAGCAGAAGGAAAGAGAATAAAACTTAGATCAGAAATCAATGACATGGAAACCCAAAAATCAATCTGATAGATCATTGGAAACAAGAGCTGGTTCTTCGAGAAAATGAACAAGATAGATAAACCACTAGCAAGACTCATGTAGAAAGAGAGAGATAAACCTAACAAACCAAATCAGAAATGAGAATGGGGCTATCACAACAGATACCAAAGAAATTCAGAAGATCATCAGAGACTACTTTGAAAGTATGTATGCCAAGAAATAAGAGAACCTAGAAGAAATAGATAAATTCCTGGATTCCTATAATTTCTTGAGGCTGAATCAAGAAGGTCTAGAATGCCTGAATAGTCCTATTAATATCAAGGAAATTGAAACTGTAATCAAAAGTCTTCCCCAAAACATAAGCCAGTAATTTTGTATGAACACAGTAAGAGATATATTAAATTTAAAGGTTGGCTTTTCCTGGGGACATTTTGCCATATATTCCAGACCACAATCGTCAGGCCAGATTAGTCTTTCCTAACCCCAGAAGGGTTCTTATTCAGTTACTTATTTTGGGATTCTGACAAAGTTTATTCCATGAACATGCTCTTAACTTACTATACTTTGGTGCTTAGCTTGTTCCCTTTTGATGCTAGGGTAACTTTCAGCTTTACCTGGATCCATCCAGTCCTTTTGTAAAGAACCTCATTTTGGGAGTGTTAGGAAGTAAGGACAACTAAGGCTTAATTCAGGTAAATATTACGGATGGCCAGAAGTAACTATTATTTTGCAGTCAATTAACTCCCATGCTACAAAGCATAGCATGAGCTGTCTTTCTGTGTCTATAAAAAAGGACATCGCTAAACCATACAAATGACATAATAGAAAGAGAAAAGCAATGTAGGTTTATAAGTGCTTAATAAATTTGGGTGTGCCTCAGTGGCACTGTTGTGGGAATAGCTTAATAAACCTAAACTCCCTGTGGGAGGAGCTAGGACTTCCCAATGTTATCCAACAACAAACCAATAAACAAATACAGTATATGTTATCGCTTCTCGGCCTTTTGGCTAAGATCAAGTGTAGTATCTATTTAATAATTGATAATTAATAAATATACTCAAAGTACTTGGCAAAATTCAAAAACACACTTATTATAAAAATTCTTATTAAAATGTGAATAGAGGGAACATACATTAATACAATAAAAGTAAGGACTCAGAAGAGCCTCATCTAGAGTGAATCAGCTGAAAAACTCAGTTATGTATTTTTTGTGACCAAAATCTCAAGGAGTTGGCAATGGATGACTGCCCCCTTCCCCAATCTCCCTTTTCTCCCTGGAACCTGGCAGTACACGCACACAAACTGCCTTTGGCACCATGAAAGCCATGATTCAGAGACTCACACATAATTCTTTCTGAAGAGACCTACAAGCTGGAAAAATAAATAAAATAAAATAATAAAAGTTTAAAAATCCAGTAGTTCACAACTATCATTGTCATCAGATTTTAAAACTAATCTCTTAAAATTAGTGATATGAGAATTTTCATTCTATAGAAAATATAATTTTCATATTTAAATTGGAAATACTAGACTCCTAAATATACTTTTAAAGTTCTGCGCAGAGAAATTAGGCAAGAAAATAATATTTAAAAATCCAAATTGTAAAGTGAAAGCTATTTGCATGTACTATAAAAGTATAAAGATAACCAAATGGCACTAAAAGACTGCTCAAGATTTTGAAAATATAATAACAGAGCAAAGTGGCAGGATACAAATTCTCATTATAATTTTTTAGTTTCTTTAAACAAGTTATCAAAGAACAAAAAATTAATATAAAAATCCCATTGCAATTAATTCAATAAAATAAAATACCTAGTTGGGAATATAAAAGAGATAAAAGCATATATATATACTGCAAACAATAAGGCATGTTAACAGAAACAGGAAACAAATAATTGGAAACATATCAAATATTCATTGATGGGAAGAATAAACGTTTTGAAGTTTCTATCTATTTAAAGCAATTTACAGATTCAGTGCAACTTCCATGGAAATTGACCATTGAAAATTTCAGAACTTTTCAGAACTGAACCAAAGCGTCTAAAATTTTTGTGGTTATCAAAAAAAAATTATGTATGAGTCTGAATCATGGCTTTCATGGTGCCAAAGGCAGCAGTCTATTGCCCCTGCGCCTGGCTGTCCTTGCTGGGGCCCCTTGGAGGGGGGCGGGTTGAGTTTCCCTCCCCGCATTGAGCAGAGCCCTGGAAGCCGAAGACCTCCAGAACCAGCCTAAACCATGCTGAGACCACTCTCCATATGCATGAAGGTACTGGCAGAGGAACAAAGGTATGTGGGTCCCGGGGCTGAGATCTCCAAGCCTGCTCGGATCGGGGCTGAGCATCCTCCACCCAGATCCTCCATCTTCCAGTAGGCAGGGGTCATGCCCACCAACTGCCCCCCCCCACACACACACACACCTACCCCGGCGCCGTGTAATCCCATCAACGGTCAAGACCCAGAGACTATAAAACCCAGCTCTGGGAAGCGACATCTTATTATCTCATTCTTGCTTTGGACAACATGGCAGGCTACCAAATGTAACCTGCCCCATGGCAGAGTCTGGCAAACTTCCAATGGTGTACCCAATATGCCAAATACCAGTAACAATGATTGTTCTCATTCTCCTAATCCTGAAAGAGCCTTGAATATGGCACTTTTTAAAATCTCAAGACTAGGGCAAAGGAGATGGTACTGGTGCCTGCTCGAGGCAATCCAGGAACAACAGGATGATGGTGATCATGATCGTGAATCAGAAAAGATCCAGATAATCAAAGAAATCTAGAGAACAAAGAAAACTGAAGGTGTCAAATTCATTGATTATGAATCATCATGTAAATACTAAACAAAACAATATATTGTTAGAATGCTAATAGATACTGACACCAACAGAATATAAGTGAGTATTATAACACTACACTATAAAACTTGCACTGCTGTTACTGAAGTCATTTTAAGTCTGTACCTCTTATTCACCCTGTTTTGATTTTAAAATAACAAAAATAACTTGAAATAAGTAAATCAAGAATTGGAAAATATTACTAAAAAATACATTTTTAAACCTTCGAGTCCCTATTCTCCCTGAACACTCATCTCTCTTGCTTGTCTCGTTTCTTTGCTGCCTTATTTTCATTCTGAAAAAGCCTCTTTACTTTCTTGAACACATTTCCTCTCTTTCTCCACTCTCACAACTTTATAAGTAACTTGCAGTCAATAAAAGTTACCTAAGTTCACAAAAGCAAAAAATATAAAATAATATGTGTCTTTCAAATAAAAATAAAATATGTCTTTAAATTAAAAATAAAATATGGCTTTAAATATCTTCGTTTACTCATGTTTCCACCCCCACCTCCCTTTTCATGACATTTAATTCACTGCTAATAAATTCTCTGCCTGGTTCTTGGATTATTTGCAGTGAAAGTTTGGAAAGATGCCATTTATTTTAAATGAAATTCTTAGTCTGGATTTTTCCATAGGCAGTTGATCACAGGTGAAAAGCCACTCATGGGATAAATGAAAAACCACAGAATGATTCTAATTAACGGCGAGCACATTTCTCTCTTCTGCAGCTGCCATCTAGGATTGAACAGTTCGTAATTACTCATGGAGAACATTTCATTTCTTTAACTATGGAAACCAAGCCTTCGTTTAATAACAAACTTTCTTCTCATAATAACATTGACCTCTTACATAGGTAGGTATTAGAAGAATTTACATTTCTGTAAATTTAACGAATTTATACTTTATTCTCTCTAATTCTTAGAAATGACATGAATAGATGGGAAAGATGACTGAAACAAATTGAAATAGTTAAAATGTCAAAATATTTATAAAGGAGAGAAAATGATTTTATTACAAACTATTTGAACTTAATTTTGTTCTTAATTTATTTTAAAATAAAATTATATCCTATATTAAATTTAATATAATATACATATACACATCTAAAAAGTCAAATATGCTGCTTCCATTCTAACAAAAAAATCTATCTTCTTTTACATATTAAAACTGATTTATGCTTCATAAAGGCAATCATTTTGCCATTCTTCACCATTTTATTTGCTATTTATGTTTGTATATGAACATAACACTTAGAGATCATTTTTTTTAATTGAATCACTATAAGATAGACAGTTACAAAGCTCTTTATGATTGGGTTTCAGTCATACAATGATACAACACCCATCCCTCTACCAGTGTACATTTCCCACAAACAATATCCTTCCCTCCACCATTCCCAAGTATGTCTCTATTCCTGACAATTTTCTTCTCTCTCTTAGAGATATACTTTTTTAAAAAAATTAATGTGTTCTACTGTCCTCATGGTACAGAAATTAAAATTTTAACTCTTTTATCCATATACACAATAACAACTCATGCATTTTGTCTCAAATAAATATTTTGCTGTAATTGTTAATAAGTCTTTCAGTAATTATATTATGCTTATCTTGGCTTGGCTTGGATTATTTCAGCTAGCTATTAGATAATATATCATAATTACCATAATTTTCTCATTATTTAAATTATTGTATTTAAATTATGTGAGAATACTATGCATCTAAAATATTTTCAAATAGTTTAATCAATTCATTGGTTGTTTTAAAATATTAACATAGTAATGGTTTAAAATAATATGTATACATATATTTATCTGTAAAATATTTCTTGGAACCACCTGTTCATCCTTTTACAATTCTTACTGTATACTTTCTAATTGTGTCGGCCTAGGGGCCTGAGCAATAATGCAGCAGGTAGGACATTATTTTGCAAATAATAAGAATGGATTCAACCTCTTCGATCCTGTATGATTCCACAGAGCATCTTCAGGAATAATTCCTGAGTGCATAGTCAAGAGTAAGCCCTGTGGCAAAAACAAACAAAATATGTTGACTTGATGTTTTCTTGAATCTTTGTACTCAGTTATCTTCCTATTGCAATCAATTTTTCCCTTCCAGGTTTTTATGTCTTTATTATTATTGGTTTATTTTTGAGTGGTGCAGTAGCAAGGGTGAAGATGAGTATCTACTGTTATATTCTGAGAAGTCACTCTTGGAATATATAGTTCGGGAGATTGGTAAGATTTATGCATGTCTTAATTCAGTATAAGGTGTAGCTGGTAAAGGTCTGACAGGTACTACAGAGGTTAATTTGCCTGTCTTGCATGTTGCTGATCCCATTCAATCTCAGGTCCCACATGAGATCACAAACTCTGTCAAAAGTGTTTCTTGATCATTTCATCTCCTCATTTTCTGATGGGCTTGGATGTTTTCTTCTTGTGAAGTTCAACCAGTGTCTTGTATATCCTTTAATATCAACCCTTTATCAGATGGGTATTGGGTGAATATCCTTTCCCATTTGATATATTGTCTTTGTTTTCTGGTCATTTTATCCTTTGAGGTACAGAAGCTTCTTAGTTTAATATAATCCCATTTGTTAATCTCTGTTCCACTTGGTTGGTCAGTGGAGTGTTATCATTGAAGATACCTTTAGCTTCAATGTCGTGGAGGGTTTTGCCCTTCAGGTTTCTTATGGATTCTGGTCTGATGTTGAGGTATTTAATCCACTTTGATCTGACTTTTGTGCACGGTGTTAGGTAGAGGTCTAAGCCCATTGTTTTTGCATGTGGTTGTCCAGTTAAGCCAGCACCATTTGTTAAAAAGGCTTTCCTTGCTTCATTTCACATTTCTTGCTCCCTTATCAAAGATTAGATGCTCATATATTTGGAGTTGTATGTAAGGATATTCCACCATGTTCCATTGGTCTGCAACTCTGCCTTTGTTCCAGTACCATGCTGTTTTCATTATTACCACTTTGTTTGAGGTTTGGGAGGGTAATGCCTCCCATCTTCTTTTCTACAAAAGTTGCTTTAGCTACTTCGGGGGGCTTGTTGTTCCATATGAATTTCAGGAGTGATTGCTCTATTTCTTTGAAGAATTGCATGGGTATCCTTATAGGGATTGCATTCAATATGTATAATGCTTTGGGGAGTATTGACATTTTGATAATATCAATTCTCCCAATCCATGAGCAGGGGATATGTTTCCATTTTTGTGTGTCCTCTTTTATTCCGAAAAAGGCACAAGAAAAAATACTCTTCATCACTAATCATCAGGGTGATACAGATCAAAACAACTATGAGATATCACCTCACACCATAGAGACTGATACACATCCAAAAGAACAAAAGCAACCGGTGTTGGCATGGATGTGGGAAGAAAGGGACCCTCCTTCACTGCTGGTAGGAATACCAACTGCTTCGGCTCTTTTAGAAAACAGTATGGATGATTCTCAAAAAATTAGAAATTGAGCCTCATTTAACCCAGTCATCTGTTCTTGAGCACTCGGGTTTTTTCCAGATATTGGCTACTGTAAACAGTGCTGCAATGAACATACAAGTCTTAAATTTTCTCATTTTTCTTTCTATATATGCACTGTTATGGATTAGTGAAATACATACACAAAGAGAGAAACACAGAGCGAACAGCTCTCCCTTTTGTGTTGAATTTGACAGCTGAATTTGCTGGTAAGGAAATCTTTAGTACTTACTGAACAGAAGAAGAAAGTTATTTTACAAAAGATAGCATAGATTATTTTCTTCTCTTTTGAAATCCTGTGCTATGTTTCTTTTCTTATTGTTTTTACTAAATTTGAAATAGTCTGTCAATATTTATACCTCAACTTTCAATTCTAATGCATTTTACTTGTCATTTGTTTAAAACATTCCATTCTGGGCAGAAGCAATAGTACAGTGAGTTTGGAGTTTGCCTTGCAAATAGCCTGTCTGGGTTCAATCTCTGGGGAATTTTTTTCAGAATCTGGATTTCTACTATGTATTACTTCTCTTTTTCTTTTAAATCATTGATACTTACTTCACCCCAGTTTTATATAATTTTCTAAGTTGGTTACTTCTTCTAGAAATTTTCAAATTTCAGTACACTCTCTCATCAAAATATTTAAATAAATATTTTAACTGAGAATAAACATAGCTACATTCCAGACTGTCAGTTCTGGTAGAAAAGAGATAACTTTTTGAAAAAATGTAGATTTTTTTTTATCATATCAACAGTGCTCAGAGCTTACTTCTGATTCTATGCTTAGGTATAACTCCTGGAAGGCACCATATGCAGTGACAAGGATAAAATTTGGGCCAGGTATGTGAAAGAAAAGTGCCCTACCCTATGTCCTGTCCCAGAAAAATTCTTTCAAAACTTTTATGAACAGCTTGATAGAGACGGATAGAAGAAAGTTGGATAATATATTTTAGAAATGATTTTAAAGAAACAATTCTATCTGCTGCAAGTATGTAATGAAGCAGGCTGGAGTGATAGCACAGTGGGTAAGGCATTTACCTTGCATGTGGCCGATATGGCCAACTTGGGTTCGATTCCCCCGCCCCTCTCAGAGAGCCTGGCAAGCTACCGAGAGTATCTCACCTGCACGGCAGAGCCCTGCAAGCTCCCTGTGACGTATTCAATATGCCAAAAACAGTAACAATAAGTCTCACAATTTGTTGTGACACGTTACTAGTGCCTGCTCGAGCAAAACTAATGAACAACGGGAGAACAGTGCTACAATGCTACATTTAATAAAGCCATCTTACTGTCTTGAAACAATTTTTGAGAGGAGATAATGGTATTTTTTTGTACAGAATTGTTTTAAAAATAATAATTCTATAAATTCTATTTTAGAGCATAAAGAGCAGAGTGTGTTACCAGCATGTTTATAGTATATGTCAGACATAGCTATTGTTGGATTGACTTTATGATTCTCATGAGACATGTAAAAATTAATAAAAACTGCTTCAAGCATAATGATCTGAGACTCAAGTAAACATGTTTGTTGTATCTGAAATAAAAATCCATTATTCATGAGGAACAATGTATCTTTGCCTGCTAAAAGTTGTCAAATCAGACCTCCACTTCCATTGAAACCTTAGATCAGAACTGGTTCAGCAAAGAGTTTAATATGGCAAGTGTATTCAAGACTTGAGGAAATTTTTCAAAATTTAAATCGATTACAAGGTCCAGTATAATATTTCCAGCTATCTGATGGTTGAATTTTTTTCAGCTGTCAAAATAGTTCTACATGCATGTTGTTCTTATATTTAAAATATAGGAATCATCTAAACAACTGAATAGTAAAATAAATGTTCTTGCAATTCTTCTTAGAGAGAAACACCAAGCCCCAGACAACAAATGGACATACATGTTGAGCTGTCCATAATGTTAAAATGTCTCAATTGATTTGAAATGTTATATTACTTTAGTTTTTCTTTTAAAATAAGATATAAAATATATATATAATTTTATTTTAATTATTACATATATAATTTTTTAAAAGTTTAAACCAAATCATTGGATTTAATCTTATTTCTGTGCTTCATGATGCTACAAAATTTCTTTCTAAAATTCAATAGCTATTGTTATTTTTTAAACTTTATTTAGTTACCAGAAACTACAAAATTATTCATGATTGGGTCTTAGGCATACAATGTTTCAATGACTCTCTTCACCAACATAGACTTCCTTCCACCAATGCCCCTGCCACTCTCTTCCTGGACTCCTGCCCATTAGTCTATTCTAAGAG
The DNA here is from genome assembly GCF_029834395.1 of Sorex fumeus. Classification (NCBI taxonomy): domain Eukaryota; kingdom Metazoa; phylum Chordata; class Mammalia; order Eulipotyphla; family Soricidae; genus Sorex; species Sorex fumeus. Next base: position 7,395,024 of record NW_026606185.1, on the reverse strand, counting down.
AGGCATGTTTTGTTTAAACTTTTATGAAACTGTATAAATTTTTAGCTCTGTGTTTTACAGTACTGTTTCTCATGGAGTTTCATGCATAAAACTTTGCTACCTTTTTGCTACACCTTTCCTTCCTCCCAGTTGACCATTTTCCTCCACTTCCATGTTCTATGCCTCCCCCACAGTCTAAATGGCATGGTTCCTGCTGAAAGCCAATTGTCATGCTATTTGTTTCCATTGCCTTTGAGTATTTGTTATTACACCATTTTTTATTTATATCCCTCATATCAAAATGATTATTCAATGATGATTCAAAATGATTATTATCTCTCTCCCTCGGATTAACTTCACTCAACATAATACTCACCAGATCTGTCCACAACACAGCAAATTGCGTGATTTCATCTTTTCTTATAGGGAAAGTAATATTGTATTGTGAATATGTACCATAGAATTTACTTTATTTCATTTTATTTTTAAATCCCTGTGAGATACTCAATTTCAAAGCTGTTCATGGCTGAATTTCAGTCATACAACGTTTCAACACCCATCCATCCACCTGTGTGTATTTCCCAACAATGCCCCCAGTTTCCCTTCCACCCCCCCACCTCCCTTAACCTGTCTATAAAAGTCACTCTCTATCTCCTTTCTCTCTCTGTCTCTCTGTCTCTCTGTCTCTGTCTCTTTCTCTCTTTTTCTCTCTCTCTACCCTCTTCGGCATCATGGTTTTCAATATAGATACTGAAAGATTATCATATCTGTTCCTTTATCTATTTTCAGTATGCAGTTCTTATCTAGAGTGATCATTTTCAACTATTTTTGTCATAATGGTCTCTTCTTTATACCAAATGTCTTCTCCCCCAGTATTTAATTCAGGCTTCCAACCGTGTACCAATCCTTCTGGCCCTTGTTTCTACGGTCCTTGGGTATTAGTCTCATATAATATTTTTTGATATTCCACAAATTAGCACAATCATTCTATGTCTGTCTCTCTCTACCTCATTTCACTCAGCATGGTACATATCCATGCCATCCATTTATAAATGAATTTCAGAACTTCATTTTTCCTGCATTGTATTCCACTGTGTAGATGTAATAGAGTTTCTTTAACCAATCATCTGTTCTTGGGCACTTGGGTTGTTTCCAGATTCTGTGTATTGTGAACAGAGCTGCAATGAACATAGAAATACAGATGGTATTTCTCATTTCTTCTGGTGATTTTGAGCCCTTGAGGTATACTGTGATAGAAGAGGTATTGCTGGGTAGTCTGGAAGCTCATTTTCTAGAGTTTGAGGAATATCCATTTGTTTTCCAGAATACCTACAATAGATCACTTTCTGCTCCTAACAACAATCAATGACAGTCCCTTTCTCCCCTCATCTATGCCTGCAGTATTTATTCTTGTTCTTTTTGATGTGTGCCAGTCTCTGTGGTGTAAGATAGTGTCTCATTCTTGTTTTGATCTGCATCTCCCTGGTGATTAGCAATGTAGAGCATTTTATCACTTGCCTTTTGGTCATTTATTTTTCTTCTTTGAGGTAGTTTCTCTTCATTTCTTGTCTCCATTTATTGATGGAGTTGGATATTTTTTTCTTGTAAAGTTCCATCAGTGCTTATATTTTTTAGATATTAACCTGTTATCTGATGATATTGGGTAAATAATTTTTCCCATTTCGTGGGCTGTCTTTGTATCTAGGTCACCATTTCTTTGAGGTGCAGAAGCTTGTTTGATTAATGTAGTCATGTTTGTTTATTTTTGCTTTCATTTGTGTGGTCAGTGGTATTTTATCTAAAGATGCCTTTAGCTTCAATGTCATGGAGAATTTTACCTATGTTTTCCTCCTTGGACCTTATGGATTCAAGTCTGATAGTGATCTCTTAATCCATTTTGATTGGACTTTGTACCTGTGTTAGAGAGAAGTCTCAATAAGTTAGCATTTACTTATGTAAACATAAATATTTTGTACTCAAAATTCAGATTAGTTGAAGAAATTTTCCTGAAGCCCCTTACCACAGGTTTCACAGTAATTCTCAGAAAAATAGCTATATTGGAGAGTTTTCTTTTGAGAAAAAAATTTTTCAGGAAACAAGCCTTAGTTACTTAGTCACAAAGGCAAGAAATTGATTAAGATAATGGGATTGTATCCCAAATCAGACATGTTCGGTGCCCTCTAAAAGTCTTTTTTGGAAATGCCATAGCTTGGATGTGATTTTTCGCATTTCAAGCCAATAAATAACCAACTGGCAAATGAGTTACACCTGTCTAGCCTCTTCAACGACTCAGGTTTTACCAGTCCACAGGTAATTGCTAATACATAGAACAAACACTTAAAGGCACATCCAGTTATCCAGATTGTCCATTTTCTGCTGTACTGCCATTCAATACTGAAGGGCAGACTCTGGGACTAAGATCCAACTTGTAACTTCAGCACACACACACACACACACACACACACACACACACACACACACACACACACCTGTGCTATCACAGAAGGGAAGCCAGTGGATTCCCAAGACCTGACAATCATGATCCCATAATTCCTACCTTGGAATGTCAATAAAGGGTTCAGGTGCCTTCAGAGTTCTGTATACACACACACACACACACACACACACACACACACACACACACACATATAGGCACAACAAGTAAAGCAAAATAAAAAGCATTTGCAATGCAGTTTCTACAGAGGCAGAGAAAAGATGAAAATGGAAGAATTTTTGACTAAAGAAATGATAGCTTATAATTTTCAAAGTATGAGAAAGAACACAGAAACCCAAAACCAAGAAACTCAAAGAGTTCCCAACAAACTAGCCACAAATAGAGGAAGACCAATACACATTATATTTTAAATGACAACAGTCAGTAAGAGGTTGAATCTAAAAACAGCAACAAGAAGCAAAGATGCATATAAAATAATCTTGATAAGACTCAGCAGATTTATCCACTGGAAAGGAATGACATGCTGAATGAAAGAGTCCTCCAACAAAGAATCTTCTACTTATTAGATTATCACTGAGATTTGAAGGAGTTATAGTTATTTAGCTAAACAATTGTTAAAGGAACTTATTAACACTAACCCTGCTCAGTGACAAGTACTGAGTGGTCTTCTATAAAACTTAAGTTGAACCCACTCAGAAGTGCTAGGATACATTAAAATATAAAATGTAAGAATAATAAGAATAATAATAATGTATTAGAGATCATTTATTAACTTTTGAATATTTGTTGTTGATGGAGGTTCTGTGATTTACAATATATTACTAATAGTTTATCATGTATATATAGCTGCAACATTACACATATCAAGAGTGTACCCATTGCATTTCCCAAGGGACCTCAACAAGCCACCCTTTCAATCCACCTCTCTCCAAACAACTCAAATGTTCAATTTTGTGGATCAGTTCTTCTTTTGTGTTGCTTCAATTAATTAAGTTTAAAATGAAAGAACATATAGATAACTCTCACCATGCACACAGTTTACCTGGGTTTGATCAATGGCACCATATATGGTACCCAAGCACCATATATGGTATCCAAGTTCATAGCCTTAGCACACCTGGGTATTGACCAATAGAAAAAATACTTTTCTATGAGAAATTAGCTCATAAGTGTAGATATAAACTGGATTGTAACATCAGAGCAAAAATAATTAGTAGAAACTGATAAGAGACACATGGAAGTTGCATCATTAAGGACTAGACAGAATTATAAAAGCTATAAAAGTTTGTAGGTGATAATAAACACCCCCCAAAAAATCTTACAACAAACCACCCTAATCCACTAAGAAAAAAGCTCTAAATCATATCAATCATTTTCCTATATGTCAATGGATTGACTATCAAAAGACACAGAAAGCAGGAACAAGAGTGATAGTGCAGTGAATGAGGCAACTGCTTCACACACTGGATTTGATTCCATGTACTGCTTGTGGTCCCCTGAATCCCATTTTGAATGATCCCTGAGTGCAGATCCAGTATAAAACTCTGAGCACTTGGGCTGGAGCAATAGCACAGAGGGTAGGGCATTTACCTTGCACGCGGCTGACCCGGGTTCAATTCCCAGCATCCCACATGGTCCCTGAGCACCACCAGTAGTAATTCCTGAGTGCATGAGCCAGAAGTAACCCCTGTGTGTTGCCAGATGTGACCCAAAGAGCAAAAAATAAATAAATAAAATAAAACTCTGAGCACTGCTGGGTTTGCCCTTCCTCCCCCAACATTCCTCCCGAAAAGGATTCAGAATGACTGAATGGATCAAGGATAAACTCGTTTGCAGCTTTCAGGAGAACCACCTAATTTACAGATTAAGAAGATTGAATGCAAAAAGTTTGGAAATATCCATATAGGGAAATGGTACCCTGCAAAAGTGAATATGACTCTGTTTATATCAGAGAAGTTTCAAACTAAAAATATGTAAGGAGGAACAGAATCCGTCAAAATATATTGATTTATGCATCAATACATTAAAATAACCATTCTACTTAGTATATATCCTTTGAACCAAGGATCATGATAGTATATAAAACAAGTAGCAATTAGCTAAGACAGAGATACTTACAGCACAATAATAGTAGGAATGTTAGCATTGTACTCTCACAATTGAACAGAGTTTTATAAGAGAAATTGGAATAACTGGGTTTAACATAAATCTGCAATACTTTTATCTCCCCAAAATATAAATATGTATTATTTTCTACAGTACATAGCACATCTGAATAACAGAGACTTTATGGTATATAACCTAATGCAAATAAATTAATGAAGTTTGGAGATTTATCAAGTACATTTTTAGATGACTAGTCTACAAAAATAGTAGTTAACCATAAAAGGAAGCATGAGGAAAGTTCAAGCATCTAGAGGCTAGGCAACATGCAACTAAAAATTAAAGGTCAGTGAGAAAGTCAAAGAAGAAATGCAAGAATTCCTGGAAACATAAATGCACAGGAACTATCAGAATTTTTCTGTAACAGCAAAAGTGAAACTTGTCTAGCCTTGCATCTTAAGGAAGTAGAAAAATAATAAATTAATCTTAATAAATCTCATAAGAAATAATAAACATCAGAGTAAAAATAAACACATTAAAAATAAAAACAAAGGATCAATTAAACTAAGGATCGGGTCCTTAAAAGAGTAAATAGGGTTAACAAACACTTATTTAAAAACAGGAATTAAATAAGACAGACAATATATTAAACAAACTTAGAAATAAATAGGGGTAAGTCAAAACAAAAACACAGAACCAAAATTTTCATAAGAAACTGAAATTAATGTTAGAGAACTAAATTGGTAAACTTAGAAGAAATGGTTGACTTTCTAGAATTTTAAAACATCCCCATGTTAAATAAGGAAGAACTAGAAAACCTAAACATAACAATTGTCAGTAAGGCAATTGAAACAGTAAACAAAGTCCCCCATAGAACACAAGTTCAGTTCCAGAAGATTTCACTAATGAGTTCTGCCAAACTTTTAATGATGACCTATACTTCTAAACTTCTTAAAGTATAGTGAAAAAACAAGATTGTATTCTGATTGTTTCTAAGAGGCCAACATTAGCCTGATACCAAGGGGAAAAAAAGACAGAGAAATCAATATAATGGGAAATTATAGGTTGGAATACCAATTTCTGTACATTAGTGCAAAGTTACCTGACAAAAACTTTGTGAACCAGTTTGAAAATTCAACAATTCAAGGATTGTATGAGATAGTAACTCAAATAATTGAAGCACATGCTTTGCATTGTGAGGTTGTGAGACCCACACTATAATATGCTCTGAACATGTGTGGGAGTAGATATGATGGCTTAGAAGCACAGATGTCACGTCCCTTCTGGCCCCGTCGAGCACACCTTACTGATACAGTGCCCTCAGGCCTGCTCTGCCCTCACTGTACCTGAGAGTGAGCCAAGAAAGCAAAGTGCTCCTGGAGAAATCCTCTAACCTCCTAAAGGATCATTAATAGTAACAAAATGGGATTTATTCCCTGAGACAAGGGAATATATATACTATATAGAATATATATATTTCTTATATACTAACAAACTAATGTTATATGTCATACAGCAAAGAAAAGAGAAGATAAAAATCATAATCATCTAACAAGGTATAAAGAAAGCTTCTGACAAGATTTAGCTCTCAGATTTTATAAAACTTAAAAATTAGGGATACAATAGCAAATATTCATTATTCAACCATATCACTCCTTTGTATTTATTTCAATAACACAAACCATTAATGTAAATATAGTGTATTTCTATGTGCATTGAAGCTATTTTCCTCACAAGAAAATAAAAACCGTGATGAATTTATTCTTTAGTATGCCTTACACATATGCCTAAACCCAGATATTCAATATCACCTTATTTAACAATAAGACAATAGTCTCTTTTTCTATTCATAAATTTATCATAATCTGGTTGAACCCTTACTGCTATGAGATCGTTCACTTGACACTTACATGAATCCACTATAAAGTGATTTTTTTTTTTGGTGGGGAGGTGGGCACGTAGCAGAGTTAGGTCTTACTCTTGGCTCTGCACTCAGGATCACTCCTGACAGTTTTTGGGGGACCATAAATGCTGCTAGGGATCAAAAGTAGGTTAATCACATGAAATGCGTGCATCATAACTGTTGTGCTGTCTCACCCTTGTAAGTGAATTTTATCCTCATCTTAAAACCAGATAGGGACATAACAAAAAATAAAACTACTTACAAGTGTCAATATAACAGATACAGAAATACTAGCTGTTATTGTTGAATAATACTTTTAAATATTATGAACAATGATCAAATGGAATTGTAAAAGGATGTTTAAATGCAGATAAAATCATGAGTCTGATATAAGAAAAAATGAAAGATAACTGATTATATTGGTAATGGATCTAATATTGGAATTATGTCCACTAATCCCAATCATTAACATAGTTATAAATCACGGTTTTTCAATATATAAAGTTATTTTTTAATTTTTAAAATTTCATTAAAGAACTATAATTCAGCAATCCAAAGCAAGACAATGAGATACATTTGCACACAAGTGAAAATGTCATATGTCAAAATAACATGAACAATCTCTGTTTGAGTGGATGTGGTGAAAAGGAACTGTCATCCATGTCTGTTGATGATGCTTCCTGTTACACCCCCTGTGGAAAACAATATTGAGAGTTCTCAGTAAACAGTAAATTGAACTGCCAGATGATCCAGCAAGATAATTTTTTAAAAATCTCATATAATTTTGTCAACAAATCACGAAATATTCGATAAGATTCAACATCCTTTTGTTATAAAAATTAGCTCCAAACTAAGCTTTTGGGATGAATATATAATAAATATCATTATGACAAATACGCATTTATCATTTTATTCAGTGACAAGAGCAAAATAAAATAAAACATGATCTGAAATATTTTCTTCTAAAATAGGGTACAAGTATAAGCATTCATACTAATCTATATTGTAATACTGAAAGACCTGGTGAAAATTAGTATAAAAGGATATAAAAACAATCCAAATTGAAATGGAAAAAGAGCAAAAGTGTCACTATTTGCAGGTGACATTTTTTTTTCTCCTTTATTTTATTTTATTTTTTTTAAAGTTGTAGATTTACAATTTTTTGTGCTTTGGTTTCAATTATACAATGATCAGATACCCATCCCTCCACCAGTGCCCATTTTCCACCACCATGGATAATATCCCTCCCACCCCCATCCCCCCATCCCCCCTGTCTCTGTGGCAGGGCAATCCCCTGTGTTCTCTCTCTCCTTTTGGGTGTTGTGTTCTGCAAAAGAGGCATTGAGTGGCAAACATGTTCAGTCCATAGTCTACTTTCGACATGCATCTCCCCTCCTGGGAGGATCCTCCAAACATTCCTTTATTTGGTGCTCCCTTCTCTATCTGAACTGCCCTTTCCTCTAGGATACCCGGCTGGTTCAGCCCTTCTGGAAAACAGTATGGACGATTCTCAAAAAATTAGAAATTGAGCTCCCATTTGACCCAGCAATACCACTCCTGGGAATATATCCCAGAGAGGCAAAAATGTATAGTCGAAGTGACATCTGCACTTGTTTGTTCATTGCAGCACTCTTTACAATAGCCAGAAACTGGAAGAAACCTGAATGCCCAAGAACAGATGACTGGTTAAAGAAACTTTGGTACATCTACACAATGGAGTACTATGTAGCTCTTAGAAAAGATGAAGTCATGAAATTTACATGCAGGTGACATTTTTATATGTGAATTACAACGTAGCCAGGAAAAATATTTTAGAAATAATAATTAGTATGATAATAAGAGTGAACAAAACAGTAATATACCAAAGAAAAGAAGATTTGTGAAAATAATCACGTTTTCATTATCTTTAAAAAATCTCTTGAGGTCCAGAGAGATAGCCTGGGGGTTAAAATACATGTTTTGCAATCAATCAACCCCCAGTTCAAATCCCAGCACTGCACCAATCACAGTCTGGTGATCATTGGAGGGGTTATCCATGAAGACTGAGCTAAGAGTATGCCCTGAGTATTGTTGGGTGTGGCCACACCCCTAAAATAACTTTGAATAAATTTATCTAGAGAAGTGAAAGACCTATACAGTGAAAAGTATACGACATTATTGAGATATTGAAGACAAAAGTGATGCTAGTTTATTCTGGATTGGAAGAGCCAAGTCATGGGATGATAGTACCATCGGTGCATTACTTGCTTTGTAGAGGCTGAGTTGGTTGGATCCCGGACACCCCATGTGAACGCCAGCACCTCCAGGAGTGACCGCTGAGTGCAGAGCCAGGAGTAAACCTGTGCGCAGCCAGGTGTGGCTCCCCCGCCTCCAAGAAACACAAAAGAATTTATATACTTAGAGTTGCTATCTTACCTAAAGTAACAGTCCTATTCAATGAAGTCCTCACAAACCTTTCAGTTACACTTTTCACAAATGAAGAACAGAATCATCAAAACCTGATGTTGAGGGACCAGCACACAAGACCCTGAGCTCAGTGGTTGGTGCGTGACTTGCGGGTGGCTACTTGGGTTGGATTGTGGACCCCGCAGGTGGTCTCCTGAATCCCGAGTCCTGGTGGGAGTAATGAATACAGCAGGTGTATCCCCAAAGCAAACTTATTTTAATTAGGAAACACTTTGAATAATGAAGGGAGGGTGTCATACTACATAATATGCTTCAAAGTAGTATATTTAAAAACCTAGAACTAACATACATTTATTCACTGAGTCCAAACTATACTTACGATGTTAGAATAAACACAGAAACACAAACTGAGAACCTAGAAATACAGACACACACACACACACACAATATAAACAAATATTTTTAAGGAATCAAGAATTTATCATAGAATAAATATCATGGGTTAATGTTTGAGATTTCCCTTGGGAAATCTATTTCCTTGGTAAACTTCATATCTGAGTGAAAAATTAAACTAAACCATTAAATTACATCATACTACCGAGAGTATTCGATATGCCAGACACAGTAACAACAAAATCTCCAATGGAGACGTTACTGGGTCCGCTCGAGCAAATCGATGATCAACGGGAGGGCCTTTACCTTTTACCTTTACCTTTATACTAAATATGAACTCAGATTAAATATACAGATTTAAAATGTAAAGACATAAGTGAAAAGATGTAGGGCATTGCTTTTTTTGAATTAGTATTAGAACTGTGTTTTAGAACTTGACTCAAAGAAAGGGAACAACATTGGCAAAGATAACAAAAACCAAAGGTACTACATCGAATTAAAAAAAATGTAACGGCAAAAGAAACTCTTTATCCAAAATTAGGACACCCTACTAAATAAGGGTAACTATTTACCCATGTTACCCCAAATAAATGGATTATATACAAGACATATGTAACACTCTGTAACACACTGTAGCACTGTTGTTTGATTTGCTCTAGTAGGCACCAGAAAGTCTCCATTGTGAGATTTCTTGTTACTGTTTTTTGCATATCGAATATGCCACGGGGAGCTTGCCAGGCTCTGCTGTGTGGGGGAAATACTCTCTGTAGCTTGCCAGACTTTCTGAGATGGGAAGAGGAATCAAACCCAGGTCGGCTGCATGTAAGGCAAACGCCCTATCCACTGTGCTATCGCTCCAGCCCATGTAACACTCACAAAACTAAAATACAAATATCATTTAATCCCATCTGTGTAATCTCTGGGCAGCTAGGGAGACCCCCGCGCCGCTCTCCCTCTTACCACCAGTTTTCGGTGGACTCTACCCAGGACAGCGAATGCCATGGGCAGACAAAGGAGGAAATGAGGGCCAGGCTGGTTGGTCATCAGTTGCTGTTTATTCCATTCTCCCCACACACCTGTTCCAGTCTCACTAAGCCTTTTATTCTAGTTTCACACTGTCCCTCATTCCCATCTCCTCCTGTCTCTCCTGCTTATCTCTCCACACTTCCTCTCGCAATCTCGTTTCTTGTCTCTCCCCACACCTGATCCTGCATTCTGCCCCTACATTCTTCTCTCTCTGTCCCCCTTGCTACTCTGTCTGCTCTCTATCTTGCTGCCCTCGTCTTTCTCTCTTGTCTCTCACCAACTCCCAACATTGGTACTAGACACCACACTCCATCCAGTAGCAAAATTAACATAAGAAAGCCCTTCCTTTGCTCATGGGCAAAATGCCATTTAAGGTGTTTTTCTCTTTTCCTTAGGCCAAAAACTTAATTGACATCTTAATTAACAACTTAATTCTACTTCTTAATTTTAGTTATTTTGTATGAGCACAATAAAAGATACAGTGAGGCTTGTAGTGCAACTCCCCTGAGAACATCGCACCACAAACTCAGACTACAGTGCTCAGGCCAGATTAATCTTTTCTAATACTAGCAGGGTCCTAATCCAGCTGCCTTGGTTTGGATCATAACAGAATTTGTCCATGACCATGCTCTTAACTTATAGTTAAGCTTTATGGAACTTTGGGCAGGCTCATATCGATGCCAGTATAGTTCACGCTTGCCCTGGGTCCATCCAGTCCCTCATCGGGATCTGCTTTTGGGGATCTAGGAAGTAAGGGCAGTTTAGGCTTTAGTCAAGAGAACAGATGTCCAGGAGGTAAATGTCATCTGGAGTCAATTAACTCCCAAGTTACAAAAGCATAGTATTAACTGTCTTCCTGTGCCCATACAAAAAGTACATTGTTCTGAAGTAACTATCCAAAGGTCTTAGGGTGAAGAGAAAAGCAGTATTTACAAATTCACAGACAACAAAGAAAGAGGTTACAGATAAACAAAGAGGAATGGGAGTAATGTGATGGGAGTAACCCAATAAACCTAAGCTCCCTGTGGCAAGGCAGAAAGAACAAACCAATGTTATCCTACACCTATCAAAAATTATAAAAGGAGAGAAACGCACTTTCTTTAAAAGAGACATGAAGACAAGTAGGCATATCAGAAGTGTTCAATATGCCAATTGAACACTTAAGGAAATTAAGGTAATTCAAATAAAATCAATAAGGTAATTGAAATAATGTTAATAATGAGATGTAATTTTAGTACTAAAAAGAATGTCCTATAGTTCTGCATATATTTAGTCTCCTGCCCCCGCACCTGGCTGTCCTCGCCGGGGCCCCTTGGAGGGGAGCGGGTTGAGCTTTCCTCCCCGCCTCGACCAGGGCGCCAGCAGCCAAAGACCTCCAGGACCAGCCACCACCATGCTGAGACCACTCTCCGCACACCTGAAGGTACCGGCAGGGGAACGAAGGCATGCGGGTCCCGAGGCCGAGATCTCCAAGCCTACTCGGATCAGGGCTGAGCATTTTCTACCCAGATCCTCCGAATTCCAGTAGGCGGGGGTCACACCCACCAACTGGCCCCCTGGCGCCATGTAATCCCATCAATGGCCAAGAACCGTGCGGCCACGAATGCGAATGATATCTTATTATGACATCCTATTATCTCATTCCTAATTTGGACAAACTGGCAGGCTACAGAATGTAACCTGCCCACAGGGCAGTCTGGCAAACTCCCCGTGGCGTACCCAATATGCCAAATACCAGTAACAATGATGGGTCTCATTCTCCTAAAGAGCCTTGAATATAGCACTTTCCTAAAAAATCTCAGGGCTAGGATGAATGAGACATTACTGGGGCCTGCTCGAAGCAATCGGCGAATAACAGGATGGTCGTAATTCATGATAGTTCTGCATCTATGAATATTAAAGATAAATATATAGATTATATATCTGAAAAAGAAACTTCTTTATAGGGGCCAGAGCAGTAGTACAACGGTAAGGCACTTCCCTTGCACATGAGCGACCCAGGTTGGGTCCCTGTCATAAGCATTGCAAGGATTAATTTTTCAATGCAGAGCCAAGAACAAGCCCTGAGCATCGCAGGCATGGTGTGCCCAAAAATTAAAAAGAAAAATAAAAAAAATAAGAAACTTTTTTACATAAAAAGAAACTTGCAACAAATATAAAAATGTTGTAATGAATGGTATGTATTTGCACATTATCTGTAACGATGTTAATATTCAAAATGTACTTTAAATATGTCATAAAACTTTCCTGTGTTTCAACACACACACATGAGAGAGTACAATAGTTAGAGTGCTTTCCTTGTACACAACCTTAAACCATATTTGGTCCTCCATACTCCATATTATTATTGAGTCATCTAAGCCCAGTCAGTAGTGACCTCTGAGCATGAACCAGGAGTAAACCGTAAACACCCCCAGATATGGCCCACAAGAATAACTCCATAATTTAAAAAATAAAGATAAAAATAGCAAGAAAGGGAGAATTCTCCGGGCCCCATCCAGAGCTGATATCACCGGGAGGTCCCAGATTGGGTAGATGCTGTCTCCCTGCCTTCTCCAGTTGGAATCCCGGTGACCATGAACTTCTACAAGCATGGTTCTGGCATGCGGTACCAGGACTATTTTTCAAAAAGCGTGGCCACATACACGGCCATGCGACATTTCCTGATATGCAAAGTCATCAATGGAAAGTAAATGACCTAGCATTTGTCCCTGAAAATCAGGCTTGAGTGGTGGTGGGAAAATCTGAGCAAAAAATAATGCCCATAATGCCCAGCCGAAATACATTGTAATTGTAATTACAATGATTGTAATTAACTATGGTGCTATGCCATCCTGGGAGGGAAAGGGTGTCTGTCCCTCTGACTGTCTCCCTATGTTGTGGCAACATGGTGGCCTGCATCTTTTAGAACCTAATCAACAACCAGGTATGAGACTGATTGACGAGGTATGTGGGGCTTCATGGGATGGGGGTGGAATCAGCCCTGCTTCCCGCCACGACAATGCTCCGGGTTGCCACCCTCAAATGCCTCCTCTGGCTTCTGATCAACCACGATCCCAGAAACACACATACCAATCTCGGAACCCAGGGGCTTCTGGCAGTAATCCCTCTAGGTTTATTACTAAATTATCAGAAATTCAAATTCGTGTAGCCGCTATTGTGGCCAGACGACATCATATGCTCTTCATAATCAGCAATCACTTAATCACTTAATCACTTAACTTCCCGTTGGTCGTCGATTTGCTCGAGCGGGCGCCAGTAACGTCTCCATTTGTCCCTGTCGCGTGCTAGTGTAGCCCAATGGCATCTGTTCGCTCCGGGAACATGAAGGGCCTCAAACCGATCGTTCATGATCTTCAGGAAGAAGTCTGACCATCTGGTAGGTGGGCGGCCACGCAGTCTCTTGACATCCCGTGGAATCCAATCAGTAACAGCTCTAGTCCAACGGTCGTCTTTAAATCTCATTACGTGACCAGCCCATCTGATTTTCGACACCTTGGCAAATGAGACAGCGTCCCTGATCCTTGATCGTCGATGGATGTCAGAACTCCGGATTCTTTCTCTCAATTGAGTGAAACGTGATATTCCAAGCATAGCTCTTTCTATTCTTCTTTGGGAGACCTGAGTAGCATTCTCATCTTGTTTGCATAGGGCCCAGGTCTCTGAGGCATATGTTAATGCAGGAAGAACAGTGGAATCAAAGAGATGTGCCCGGAGCCGGAGGTTCTTCGTCCTCTTAGCTATTTCTTCGACGTTCTTGAAGGCGTTCCAAGCCGCTCTCTTCCTCCTGCGCAGCTCGGGTGCCAGGTCATTTGTCATGTTGACTTCTCGACCTAGGTAGACATAGCTGTTGCATTCGGAGATGGTCGTTCCATTGAGAGCGAATGGGGCGTCAGGAACAATGCTGTTTCTCATAAACATTGTCTTCGTAAGATTCAGCTGTAGTCCTACCTTTCCACACTCACGGTCAAAGTCGGCCAGCATTTGTGCCGCTTGGCTGATGTTTGGTGTTATTAAAACAATATCATCAGCAAATCGGAGGTGGTGTAATTGCCGACCATCTATCTTCACTCCCATTCCTTCCCATTCCAGTCGTCGCATGATGTTCTCGAGGGTGGCACTAAAGAGTTTCGGTGAAATGTTATCACCCTGCCGCACCCCTCTCTTGACATCAACGATCACTTCTTTGTAGAATGGTGAGATCCTGGTAGTGAATCCGCAATACAGCTCACGGAGGATCCTGATGTATTGGGCTTGAATGCCCTGATTGGCTAGGTCTTCAATGACCGCTTCTGTCTCAACAGAATCAAAGGCCTTCTTTAAATCAATGAACGTTAAGCAGAGCGGCATCTTGAACTCCCGAGAAACCTCAATGAGCTTGGTTATCGTGTGGATATGGTCGATGGTGCTGAATCCTTTGCGGAACCCTGCTTGCTCGCATGGTTGTTCTTCATCTAGTGTTCTGCCAATCCTATTCAGGATGACTCGAGTGAACAACTTGTAGATGACAGACAATAGGCAGATCGGGCGATAGTTGCCAATGTCATGCATGTCTCCCTTCTTGAACAGTAGTACGGTCCTGCTGGTTTTCCATTGGGACGGAAACTTGCATTCAGACAGGTAGCGAGTGAAGAGCCGAGCCAGTATATTGATGAGTACTGACGGCAGGTTCTTCAGGTGTTCAGGTCTGACCTTGTCTGGGCTGGGTGCTGTTTGTTTCTTTACCGACGAAATGGCGTGTCGGATTTCGGAGGGGAGAACGTTGGGAACAACATACCCATCCTGTGGAATTTGGTATGTTGGCAAGTGGACATGGCTATCGAAGAGATTTGAGTAGAAGTCAAAAATGATCGTCTGTACTTTCAATGCACGTACGCTAGCATCAGATGCATCCATCAAGGACCTGATGGTACAAGCGCGAATGATCAAGTACGACATCATTGTTCTGACCGAGACAAGAAGGCACGAATCTCACCATGCCGTTTTCGACACTGGAGAAGAATTGTTCCTTGGAACATGCGATAAAAGAGGTGTTGGAGGCATCAGTGTCCTTGTCAACACAAACTTGGCCAAGAGCATTGATTCATTCGAATGCCTAACAACCCGAATCGGACGTTTACATTTGAATAGATGTGGCTCACTGCCTGCAGTTTCTATCTTCGTTGTCTACGCACCAACATCTCATTATGATGAAAGAGAAATCGAGAAGTTCTACATGGAGCTAGAGAAGTTCTATAAAGAAGACCACACCTTCTACAAGATCATTGTGGGTGATTTTAATGCCAAGATAGGACCGAGAAGATCAGCTGAAGAACTTCACATCGGGACCCATGGCCTAGAATGGAACGAACAGGGTGAGAGACTGTCAGAGTTCATCATGTCGACCAAGACCATTCATGGTAACTCACAGTTCCAGAAGGCAGAATCTAAACGATGGACATGGGAGTCTCCCGGTGGACCATTCCACAACGAAATAGACCACATCATATTCAATCGACGGTTTTGCCTGACTGATGTCGCTGTTGTCCCAAAATTTTGAACGGGATCGGACCACCGTCTCCTTCGTGCAAAATTCTACTTCACAGAACGGGGAGAAAGGGAGCAAAGTTCAAAAAGAGAACTCCCAGAATGACCACCAACTGGGAACTCTTTGGTACTATTGTGGCAACATGGGAAGATGCCATTGTTGACAACATTGACGAGGAATACGATCGACTGGTTCAGCACCTCCATGAATGTGCGAGGAACGCCAAGAGAGAGATAGCCACAAAAAGTCGCCTATCTTCGAAAACTCTTGAGCTAATTCGCCAGCGTGGTTTGGCGCATGCCTCAGGCAACCGCAAGCTAACATCCGAGCTTGCAAAGCAGTGCAGAGATGCGATCAAGGAAGACCTCAAAGAGAGAAGAGCAGAAGTACTGGTAGATGCGGCAGAAGCCGGGAAAAGTATTTGTAAGGCCCACCTGTCCTTCGCCAACTATAAGACCAAGATGACTGCCCTCCGACGTCCTGATGGATCCATCACATCCTCCAGAACGGCAATGGAGAAGATTATCCATGACTTCTACTCAAATCTCTTATAATCAGCAATAGAAAACTAATTTTCTACTGATGTCTTTGTGGCAGGTCTGAATGTTGGGGAAAATTCCAAATAACAATATTGGGTCTTTTGTCGTAATATTGAATGTGATCAATGTTCAATAGAGAGAGAGTAAAGTGGAAATCTGCCACACAGGGCGGGGGGTGGGTGGGAGGGGGTATACTGGGGTTCTTGGTGGTGAAAAATGTGCACTGGTGAAGGGACAGGTGTTTGATCATTGTATGACTGACCAAGACTTGAACTGAAAGACTTTGTGGCTGTTGTGACGGTGATTCAATAAATAAATATATAAATAAATGGAAAAAATAGCAAGAAAAATATCCGACTAACAGAAGGGCAGAGATTTGAATACAATTCTCCAAAAATAATAAAACACACAGCAAACTAAAAAGATACAAATTTAAAAGACATATTCAAATGAAATCATAATAATGTATCATTTATACTTGTGAGAATTATTCAAAATATTTTAATTTTTTAATTAAAATGTGGAGTGATAGCACAGTGGTAGGGCGTTCGCCTTACAAGCAGCCAACATGGCCGACCCGAGTTCGATTCCTCCGCCCCTCTCGGAGATCCTGGCAAGCTACCGAGAGTATTCGATATGCCAGACACAGTAACAACAAAGTCTCCAATGGATACGTTACTGGGCCCGCTCAAGCAAATTGACGATCAACGGGAGGGCCTTTACCTTTATTTTAATTTTTTAGGAGATGTGAAGAAAAGGGACTCTTTATACACTGTGTGAATATAAATGTTTATAGACATAAAGGAAAGTTGTATTGAACTTACCTTAAATATTAAAAATTTGAAAAATTATATAATCCATTAACTGAAAGAAATAAATGCATTAACTTATTTATTGCAGCATTATTTAAAATACCAAAGTAGCACTGTAGCACTGTCCTCCCGTTTTTCATCGATTTGTTTTAGCGGACCCGGTAACATTGTGAGACTTGTTGCTACTGTGTTTGGCATATCAAATACGACACAGGTAGCTTGCCAGGCTTTGCCATGTGGGCGAGATACTCTCTGTAGTTTGACGGGCAAACAAAGTACTAGAAATAATTTAAGTGTCTATTCTCTTGAGTCTATATAAATGAGTATGCTATATAAAAAGAATGGAATACAGATACTATTCAGCTACAATAAATATGATGTCCTAGGACATTCACTGGAATATTATTTGCTGTACCTAGAAGCATGGATGGATCTAGAAGATATATTGGCAAATGAAATAAGCCCACACAATATAGAAAACAAATTCCTAATAATTTTGCTTACACATGATTGATGGTAATAGATGAAGAAAGCAAGCAAAAGCCAAAAAGATTAACTAAGTAAAACAAAAATAATTTTGGACTATAAAACAAATTAGTGGCTTCCAAAAAAGAAGGAATTGGGGTTCATGAATTAGGATAAATTGCACAAATTATTCATAAAAATAGAATTGTACTTCTACTGGTGAATTTTATGTTGTACATACATATGCTGTTTTTTAAAGGGTCATACCTAAGACATTTATAACTATATAGTGTGATGTTAAAGGTAAAGGTAAAGGCCCTCCCGTTGATCGTCGATTTGCTCGAGCGGGCCCAGTAACGTCTCCATTGGACACTTTGTTGTTACTGTGTTTGGCATATCGAATACTCTCGGTAGCTTGCTGGGCTCTCCAAGAGGGGCGGAGGAATCGAACTCGGGTTGGCCATGTTGTCCGCTTGTAAGGCGAACGCCCTACCGCTGTGCTATTCAATATAAAGAAAATATAACGAATTATCAACAGGTTCACACATTAGTTGCCTTAAGTCTGAAAGCAAAATCAGAGGAATGAGTTATCAGTGACAGAGGTATTGGGGAAAGCAAGAACATATAGGAAGTGTATAATAATAAATACAATTCATTATCCTTTCATTTTCCAAATTTAAATAACAGGAAACCAAACGGGAGTTGTCAGTTTAGGTCACTTTCTCAAATCATAGGAAGGACAATCACCCTACCTCAACTTTTATTTTTTGTGAATATTTCATTTTTCATGTCTTAACTTTCATATTTCTTTGTCCCAATTACTTTAATTTCCCCCCTTTTTCCAAAGTTCAGATATTTACAAATGTTAAATAATTTGCCTTATAGTTTAGCCACTAAAGATGGACTGTTCTTAGATAACAGATGACAATTTACTATTGTTTAATGAGCTTTTTTCTATACAAAGCAGTATAGAATTTCAATTTCTGTAATACATAACTACAAAATAACTCCCAGTTGGTTAAGTTACCAAAACTTGCTTTTCCTCTATTTTAATATTAAATGTATTAAAGTTTGCTAATGAAATCTACCACAAAATAGGCAAAAAAGAAAAAGTTGATTCTGATTTCAAGTTTTTTTTAATATATAGTAAAAACAGATTATGAGAAATGAAGCTAATGAAGAGTGAACTGAAAAGTTTGCATTCTGAATAATTCAATGAAAAAAATACTTGAAATTTGAAACAGAAGATTTTGACTAGCATAATGCAACTTTCTGCTTATGCTTGGTGCAGGGCACACCAGTGAATTAGGATGAAGAAAACCTGGTTAGTCAAGATAAATTTACGAAGGTTGCTGATTTTCCTAAAGAAATGTGTCAGAAGAATTTTTTAAGTATTGGTAGCACCAGAAAATTTAAATATTTATTGACAACCTCAAAGAACAACATTTTAAATTTAAAGTATAATAAAATATTGCATGTGATATATTTTAGAAAAATGTACTTACTGAATGCACCAGTGTTTATTTTATTTCAATTTAATTAAGTTTTATTTTTATAATTTAGGTAAATAGCTCCCAATACTGTTTATAGTATTAATATACAATGCTGCATGCTTCAATTTTCCCTATGAAACCATTCTTGGTATAAAATCTATTGTCATATCTCTAAATTTCTGGCACTTCAGGTTCTTTATAAATATAAAAATTTTGAAAATAAGTCAAATTCCAATTTCTGTTTTGTGAAAAGTGCATGAATTTTCTAGGTATTATCACCAACTGTGTGTTGTGTTTCTTAATTTCAGACATTCTGAATGTGATATACTGTTACACCAATTGTTTTGTTTTCAGGTCACATGTGTCAAGTGCTTGGGGCTTCCTCTGGTACTATACTAAGTAATCACTCATGGATGTGCTTGGGAGACCATATTTTGGA
Source organism: Sorex fumeus (assembly GCF_029834395.1). Lineage (NCBI taxonomy): Eukaryota > Metazoa > Chordata > Mammalia > Eulipotyphla > Soricidae > Sorex > Sorex fumeus. The sequence goes on along the minus strand of NW_026606185.1, from coordinate 7,375,484 downwards.
GCAGAGGGTTGGACCAGACTTGCCCTAGGCAAGACAAGTGCTTTAGCTTCTGTTATATCTCCTAGGCATCCCAAACTATATGTTTTTTTTTTTTCAGTTCTTAGTTACAGTTTGTGTATGAGATCATCCAGTTAGTTTGTATATTTAATCTGCTTTGAATACTCTTTTTTGTGAATCATCTGTTTAAGTTCCTTGCCAGTTTTTTCTCTAAAATTTTCCTCTAAAATGTTGAGCTAATTTTATTTCTGTCCCTGAGTCTTTTCTTTCTTTGTTCCATATGTTGCAAATATTTTTCTTATTTTGTATTTATATTTTTTAATTTTTATCTTCATGTAATACTTTGAGTGAATAATTTATACAATACTTCAATATTTGCCTTTTATTTTCACAGTTATTGCTTTATGACTAAGATTTTTTAAATCCCAGATTTTAAAAAGATATGTTGTGTTTTTAAAGTAGAAGGATATGCTTTTCGCCTTTTAATCTAAAATACAGTGAAAGTTTTTTTTGTGGCGGGGCTGGAAAGATAGTACAACTGGTGGTAGGATGCTTGCCTTGCAAGCAGCTAGACTGGATTTGATCTCCATAATCACAGCCTCACCAGATATGGTCTCAGAGTACAGAGCTAGGAACAAGCCTTGAGCATCATTGAGGATGGAACAAAATCAACAAATTTTAAATTTTATTTTCTAAATATGAGTGTGGAAGAGTATAATATTAACTTTATCATAGACTATCCAATTGCCTAAAATGATTTTTAACACAACTCTACTCAGTAGCATGCTGTGTTACTTTTTTCATATCAATTGACACGTTTGTCAATCTATTTCTAAGTTCCATATCTTTGAAGGTATCATTTTTACCTGTATTTACTGAAATATTTAGATGTATAAGTTTAATACTCAATATGATGAATATAATAATTAAAATTCATCAAAACTTAAGGAGATGCATCATAAAAACTGAAGAAAATAAAAAAATAAATAAATAAACTAAGGAAGATTTACTATAGCACCTAAATAAATAATGAACATTATTTCTCAGCATTGTGATTCAATGCATATACTGCCTTTACTTCACAGTATTTTGTTTTGTTTGTTGAAGACAAATTCTATTTCATCTTTAAAATGTATTAGGTTTACTGATAATATACTTGTAATATTCTCAAGGATATCACCAGGGTGCTCCAGATGGAATAGGTGCAGTCTCTCCACCTTCTCCAGATGAAATCCTAGCAACCATGAGCTTCTACAAGCATGGCTCTGGTATGTGGGGATCAGGACTATTTCTCTGAACTGCAACCTTTCCTGATATACAAAGTGAGCAATGGAAAATAGATGATCTAGCATGTGTCCCTAGAAGGCAGGCTTAAACGGTGGTGGGAATATCCAAGCAAATTATCATGCTCCAAACCATAGAGAGAGTATCTGAACAAATGTCTGCCTAGAGACAGGGTAAGGACTGAGATGGAAATGGAGAGGATAATGGGGGTATTGGTGATGGAAAGTTTGCACTGATGGAGGGATGGGTGATCGATCATTGTATAGTTGAATATTAAACATGAACCTTTGTAACTGTATCTCATGGTGGCTCATGCTTCTGAACTGTGACTTAAGCTATGGCCCCATGCCACCCCAGGTGAGGGGAGGGCATTGTCCCTTCCCCCTTCTTCCCCTCGGAGGCATGGTGACCACCATCTTTCAGAGTCTATTGGACTGAATTTTGATTGAAATAGCTTAACAGTATTTATTCTTTAAATTTTGGAAGAGGAAAGCTTCTTATTTTATTACTAAAGAAGATTGCTTTAAATATTTGGGAAATTTTATGACTCCATATGATCTTTAACGGAATTTGTTTCATATTCCTAAAAATATAATAGGATGTTTAATAGGGAATGCATGGAATCTCTATAGTATTTAGAAGAGGATAATCATTTTAAGAATATTATTCCTGCCATCCAATGACAGGGGGTGTGTTTCCTTTTCCTTTAGTTTTCTACTTAAATTTAAAATGACATATAATTTTTGAATTAAGTTTTTTTAATTGTTGTTGTTGTTGTTACTTCTTTTGGTTTGTTTTGGCTATACCATTGGTGCTCAGGGAATATCCCTGTCTCTGTGCTCAGGGATCACTCTGGGTCAGTCGTGAACAATGTGAGCACCCTCCCTATTGGACGCTGTCTCTAGTTCCTTACCTGCTTTTGTGAAGCGGATTCCAATGTACTATATTTTTGGAGACAACAGTTGTGATGGGGTTATTTTTTAATAATGTCCTTTTAAACATATTGTTTGTACATATAGATAGCGTGGATTTCTTAAAATTTGTTTTGTAGCTTGCCTCTCTTTTTACTACTCTAGTTTCTTGTTTCTAGGAACAAGGAACTAGAGTAGGTTTTTTGTATTGGTTTTTTATGTCTTTTTTTCTAAGTATAGAACCAAGAATTCTACAGATAGTGATGCCTCTAAGTCTTTCCTAGTATGGATCTCCTTAATTATTCTTACTTTCTAATTGCTATGTGTAGAATTTCAATACTAGGTTGTAAAATGTGAAAGTGAGCATCATGTCTTGTGCCAGATCTCAGTGGAGAAACTTTGGTTTTACAGCATTAAGTATGAGTTTAGTTGTGGGTTTGTAGTAATTGACTTAGACTATGTTCAGACAATACCTTTTAACTCCATTGTGATGAGTTTTCCTCATAAATGGCTGATGGAGTGTGTCAATTGCTTTCTCTTCATATATTGATAGGGGCATGTAATATAAATTGTTCCCCATACTGATAGGATGTCTCACAATACCAATGTGCATATATTAAAGTAAATTCGCGTCCCCGGGATAAATCCCATTGATCAGAGTGTACAGTTCTCATAGTCTCATAGTATTATTGGATTTAGTTCAGAAAAAAATTTTTGAAAATCTTTGATTCTTCATTCATTAGGAATATTGGTGTAATATTTTCTTTTTAATGAGGAATCTTTCTGCTTTGGTATAAAGATAATATTGGCCTCTTAGAAACTGTTTGGAAAGATTTCTATTATTTTTACTTTCTAGATGAGACTGAGAAAATGAGGAGCCACCTTTTAAAGTTACCAAAGATGATTTTTTTGGTTATGATTTAGAAAAGCATACTTTTAAACCTATTCAGACATTTGTTTGGGGGAGGACAACTGATTACTATTCCAGTCTCCTTGTTAGAAATTGGTCACTTTAGGTGTATATCCTCTAGATTCATGTTAGAATATAATAGAATTCCAATTTTACCCCATTTTTCTGGACTCTCCAATTTCATAATATACTGTGATTCTTTGAATGTCTATGGTATCTATAGAAATGTTTCCTCTTATAATTCTTATTTCATTCTTTTATTTTCAAAATTTTTTTCTTTGTGAACTTGTTTGTTGGTCATGTTTATTCTTTATAAATTAGCTCTTGGTTTGGCTAATTTTTGGTATTAATATTTTGGTATTTAGTTTTGTGGATTTCTATTTTAAGGTTCTTCCACTTACTTTGGATTTTTACATTGATTTTCTAGTAACTTAAAATATGAATTGTAACACTGTAGCACTGTCCTCCCTTGTTCATTCATTTGTTCTAGTGGTCTCACAACAAATTTTGAGACTTGTTGTTACTGTTTTTGGCATATCAAATATGCCATGGGGAGTTTGCCAGGCTACACTGTGCGGGCAGGATACTCTTGGTAGCTGGGATCTCCGAGAGAGATGGAGGAATTGAACCCAGGTCAGCGAAGTGCAAGGCAAACACCCTACCCACTGTGCTATCACTCCACCCCAAATATGAATTAAGTTATTTATTTAACATTTTTTCCCTGAAAATTGTTTTCAAGGTTACAGATTTTGCTTTTTGTAGTTGTCACTGTGTCCCTTATGTCCTTGTAATTCATGTCTTCATTCTCATTTGTTTTTAGGAATCTTAATACTTTATCTTAATATTTCTCCCTTTATGCTTTTATTTTTGGCGGGGCTAGGGGGCATCACAACCAGTGATGCTCAAGGATTTCTCCTGGCTCTGCACTCAGGAATAACTTCTGACAGTGTTTGGGGTCATATGGGATGCCAGGGATTGAACCCAGTTGGCCAGGTGCAAGGCAAAGCCCCTACTCACTACACTATCATTTTGCTCCCTGATGTCTCCCCTGACCTACTGTTTTAACAATAGTAAGTAGTTGATAATTTAAAGTGTTTAAGTTTTTCTTTACTTGCTTTTCATGAATAATTTGAACTTCAGTAAACACTCATCTGAAAATATCACTTAATCACTTAATCACTTAACTTCCCGTTAGTTGTCGATTTGCTCGAGCGAGTACCAATAACGTCTCCATTTGTCCCTGTCGCGTGCTAGTGTCGCCCAATGGCATCTGTTCGCTCTGGAATCATGAAGAGTCTCAAACCGATCGTTCATTATCTTCATGAAGAAGTCTGACCATCTGGTAGGTGGGCAGTCATGTGGTCTTTTGACATCCCGTGGAATCCAGTCAGTAACAGCTCTAGTCCAGCAGTCGTCTTTAAATCTTATTACGTGACCAGCCCATCTGATTTTTGACACCTTGGCAAATGAGACAGCGTCCCTGATTCTTGATCATCGACGGATGTTGGAACTCCGGATTTTTTCTCTCATTTGAGTGAAACATGATATTCCAAGCATAGCTCTTTCTATTCTTCTTTGGGAGACCTGAATAGCATTCTCATCCTGTTTGCGTAGGGCTCAGGTCTCTGAGGCATATGTTAATGCAGGAAGAACAGTGGAATCAAAGAGATGTGCCAGGAGCCGGAGGTTCTTCGTCCTCTTAGCTATTTCTTTGAAGTTCTTGAAGGTGTTCCAAGCCGCTCTCTTCCTCCTGCGCAGCTCGGGTGCCAGGTCATTTGTCATGTTGACTTCTCGACCTAGGTACACATAGCTGTTGCATTCGGAGATGGTCGTTCCGTTGAGAGCGAATGGGGCATCAGGAACGAGGCTGTTTCTCATAAACATTGTCTTCGTAAGATTCAGCTGTAGTCCTACCTTTCCACACTCATGGTCAAAGTCGGCCAGCATTTGTGCCGCTTGGCTGATGTTTGGTGTTATTAAAACAATGTCATCAGCAAAGTGGAGGTGGTGTAATTGCCGACCATCTATCTTCACTCCCATTCCTTCCCATTCCAGTCGTCACATGATGTTCTCGAGGGTGGCACTGAAGAGTTTCGGTGAAATGGTATCACCCTGCCGAACCCCTCTCCTGACATCAACGATCACTTCTTTGTAGAATGGTGAGATCCTGGTAGTGAATCCACAATACAGCTCACCAAGGATCTTCATGTATTGGGCTTGAATGCCCTGATTGGCTAGGGCTTCAATGACCACTTCTGTCTCAACAGAATCAAAGGCTTCTTTAAATCAATGAACTTTAAACAGAGCGGGATCTTGAACTCCCGAGAAACCTCAATGAGCTTGGTTATCATGTGGATATGGTCGATGGTGCTGAATCCTTTGCGGAACCCGGCTAGCTCGCATGGTTGTCCTTCATCTAGTATTCTGCCAATCCTATTTAGGATGACTCGAGTGAACAACTTGTAGATGACAGACAATAGGCAGATCGGGCGATAGACGGACCACCGTCTTCTTCGTGCAAAATTCTACTTCACAGAGCGGGGAGAAAGGGCTGCAAAGTTCAAAAAGAGAACTCCCAGAATGACCACCAACTGGGAACTCTTTGGCACAATTGCGGCAACATGGGAAGATGCCATTGTTGACAACATTGACGAGGAATACGATCGACTGGTTCAGCACCTCCATGAATGTGCGAGGAACGCCAAGAGAGAGATAGCCACAAAAAAAGGCCTGTCTTCGAAAACTCTTGAGCTAATTCGCCAGCATGGTTTGGCTCATGCCTCAGGCAACCGCAAGCTAATGTCTGAGCTTGCAAAGCAGTGCAGAGATGCGATCAAGGAAGACTTCAAAGAGAGAAGAGCAGAAGTACTGGTAGATGCGGCAGAAGCTGGGAAAAGTATTTGTAAGGCCCGCCTGTCCTTCGCCAACTACAAGACTGCCCTCCGACGTCCTGATGGATCCATCACATCCTCCAGAATGGCAATGGAGAAGATTATCCATGACTTCTACTCAAATCTCTTCGATAGCCATGTCCACTTGCCGACATACCAAATTCCACAGGATGAATATGTTGTTCCCAATGTTCTCCCTTCTGAAATCCGACACCCCATTTTGTCAGTAAAGAAACAAACAGCACCTGGCCCAGACAAGGTCAGACCTGAACACCTGAAGAACCTCTCGTCGGTACTCATCAATACACTGGCTCGGCTCTTCACTTGCTACCTGTCTGAATGCAAGGTTCCGTCCCAATGGAAAACTAGCAGGACCGTACTACTGTTCAAGAAGGGAGACATCTATGACATTGGTATCTGAAAATATAGTTGAAAATATTTCTCTATTCTTTATGGAAACATATTTTGTATCCAAGCATGTGGTCTGTCAGAGAATATCACATATGCATTGGACAAGATGAATACTAGAAGTTTTGGTGTGAAGACTAGTGTGTGTGCATGCATGCATTCATGTTTTCATTTGTGCACGTATGTGTGTGTGTGTGTGTGTGTGGTCTCCAAAAATTAATTCTCTTTCTTTAAGAACAAAGTTATCTTATTGTGCTTTTGACTAGTCTATCTATCCAGCAGTGAGAGAAGTGTGTTAAAAATCTCTCACTACTTTTTTCTTCTATGGATATCTTTCTTCAGGTTATTAGCAATACCTTGCTCATTTTGATGCTCCAATATGAGATGAATATACATTTTAATATAAATTCATATGTATATATCCCAAAATCTTTTAAATAAAAACCATCCCTGTCTCTCATATTTTTCTAATATTTTCTAATGTAAAGTTGTACCACACTGGACTTTTTGTTACTTTTTTTCTAAATCATTTACTTGAAACTTCTTTATCATGGGGATTGAAATGGGGATTGATGTGTGTCTCTTGCAGACAACAGTGTTGGGTTCAATTTTATGATCTATCTTGCTACCACAGAGTGGTAGGATTTTGATTGGTGACTTCAGGGTATTGATTTTAACTGAGATTATTGAGATAAAAATTGTTTTATAATTTTGGAGAAATTATGAGTGCTTGTGAATATATTTTGTCCTTCAAAGAAGAAAATGTAATGCTTCTTTCAAACTTGGTTTCAGGTCTTTTAACGTCATAAACAATTTCTCTTCCATGAGGTTTTATGTTATTCTTTCTAAATAAAATGATAACCCAAATTCAAATAATATTCCAAATTCATATCATTATTAACACTTTTAAAAATTCAACTTGTTTGTTATGTCCCACTATTCTCTTCTGACATGTTGAATTTAATTTGAAAGATCTATAGTGAATCTTCAGGTAGAGCCTTTTTAAGATCTTTGATCTTGCTGCTTTCACAATTCTGTCTCTGCTTTTATTTTTTGTCATTTTGATTATTACAAATCTTGAAATTTTTCTATTTGGTTTTATTTTATCTGGAAACTCTTCCAACTTCTTGAATCTGAGTATATGACTGTCAAATATTGATAATTTTAAAAGGGTTTTTATGTGCCTTTAATTCTTGATATCAATTTCTTTTTTATTAGAGAGGGTTTCCCTGTGATTCTTCCAATTACCTCACTCCATAATTCTCTGATGTGCTTGTACATTTTATTTTAGAATTTTTTCACATTCTTCTCTTAATTGACTTTCTTCATCTTGTCTTCAAGCTCACTTAGTCATTCCTCAGTCTTGCAATGAGTGTTTTATTTAACTCAGGTATTTTTTCACTCTTGTATCTTTTGATTGCTGTTGTCTCATGACCTCTATCATACTTTCTCTCTCATTATTGAAAGTCTGTACTTTCAGTTCTTTCAACTCATTCAACATCCTCACCAAGCTTGCTCTACCAGTTATCATCTGAGATGTTATAAAGCTAGTTGTTACGGGAATCTTGCCAGAATATTATCTTTACTCATTAAATTTGGTGGGTTTTATATGTCTTTATTATGTGTAGTATACTGTGTGGACTGTGGGTGAATTCTGATTTTGTGGATCCTAGTAAACCCTGTCCTTTTACTTCAATTCTTGTGTTTTAACCACTGGTCCTCCTTAGTCAACAGTATTTCGGCTAGTTCTAGAATTTATACTGTCTGCCCTTTGAGGGCCTTTGCAGGAGTAGGGTGGTAACTTTTATATTCATCTGATGATACCCAGTGCAAGATGTGTCTGTTAAAAGTGCTGGCCAGTATAGTTTCTAGTTCTTGCAGCAGCAAAGGCACCTTCCATTCTTCTTTCATGGGAGTTTGATAGGCACTGGGCTATGTTTGCAACTAGATTTATTTAGGATGCATGGGTAAATTTGCAGCCCACATATTTTACTTAACTCACTTTGTCCCTGCAGTCAACTTTCTCTGTCAGTGAAGCATCAAACCTTTCAACTCCTTCATCATAGAGAAGCCATGTACCACATACCTTGCTAAAGCACTGTATCATTATTTTTCATGCTCCTGATATTGCAAGGTGACGCTATTTCTCTGCATGACCACTCACAGAATCTGTTTTCTATTTCTGGTTTGTTGAAATCATGACCCAATGCACTCTACAAGGCACCTTTCTCTTGGTCCTGCCTCATCTAATTTGTATTTATGAATAAAGTAATAAATGTTTGCTACTGGGATTTACACAGGTTATTGCTCTACAGGGATGACACGCCTCCCATCAAGTTACTCCTCAAAAAAATAGAGGGGAAATTTTTGATTCTTGAGCAGAAAACTCATCTTTGATTGCTTGACTGTAATGTATCTTATGGAGGGCTGGAATTCATGCAAAGATCAGGGCGTCATTTATCACTCCCCAGGCCAATCCTGCCTTTGCCACACAGATCCATGTCTGGGAGGGAACTTATTGGGAAAGCTAGTGTGGTAAGAGGAATGAAGGAAGATCCTGGTACCTTTACACATTTATTTCTTGTCACCTTTGAGAACTCAATTCTGCATTTAATATTTGTTTTTCTTTCTTCTTGTTATTCCAGTTCTCTCACTTTGTTTTTCTTTACTTTTTCTTCTTTCTTTCTTTCTTTCTTTCTTTCTTTCTTTCTTTCTTCTTTCTTTCTTTCTTTCTTTCCTTCTTTCCTTCCTTCTTTCTTTCCTTCTTCCTTCCTTCCTTTCTTTCTTTCTTTCTTTCTTTCTTTCTTTCTTTCTTTCTTGTTCTTTCACTTTGTGTTTATAAAGAATTCCTCAATGAATCTGAAGGTCTGCAAACATTTTATATTTTAGAAATTTTACTTAAAATTTTGTCTTTGTCTCATAAACAAGATGTTGTCAATACTACATTTATTTTAAAGCAGATAAAAGCTGTGACTTAGCATGCAAAGTGTGAGATCCTGCCCTAACTGTTTTGTGGATGATTCATCTCATATTCTTAGGAATATGGGAAATAACAAGGCTGACATTGGGAAATTCAAGAAATTCTGCAGAGTTGACATGACCAATAATTGGCAGAAGTGGGATTTGAAGACACAAAAAAATTCCAAAACTATGTCTTAAAGCACAACACAATATTATTTTGGCTGTTACTTTATTATTTAAAAATATAATATATTGCTTAGTATTTAAGTATAATGTATTAAAGTATTAAAGTAGAATGTACAATGTATTGCTTATTATTAAAGATATACAAGAACACATTGTGATCTTGTTAGCCAGAATAACTACTTATTTCACCAAACCTATTCACATAAAATGAAATTTTAAAATGTAGGAGGTAAGGTTTATCCTCCATCATTCAGCTTTTGTTTGTGTCAGATTTTGCATCCTTTTTCTCTAAACAGCTTTAGACTGACAAGTCACAGCTTGGGAGCATGGCTCTCATTCCTAGCACTCGTTATTTATGAAGTAATTTGCATACAATTTACATAAATCTACATAATTCATTTCATTTGAGCGTCCAGAAATGGATTTCTTTAATCAGGAAGCAGCTCTTCGGCACTTTGTGTCCGTGGTACCATGCAAACCTATACCCCAAGTAAATAACTTTTAAAATGAAACCAAATATTATTTTGAAAATTTTATGCAGAGTTGAAACTTTTCCTGGTTAATAGTAATAGACTAAACCCACCACCCCAGTTTATTCTCTTATTTGTATCTGAAATATTACCTTTCCACTAGTGAACCTACTCACTACTCACCAATATAGTTCTGTTCTTGAACCTGATCATAAAATTGTGGAAATCTACAAAGTATGCAAAGGTGAAATAAGAGTGTAACTCAACTTTGAGCCAAGGCTATATTTTTGTCATTCGATTAAAAAGATATTTGTGTTTCCAGCTCTTGCATTAGATGATGTTCCTTGTCATTAATGTACCAGAAATAAGTTCACAGAAGGCTGTGTGACTTGTCCTCTCCAGTCCAGCACTGGGATGGCATAGAAAATGGATCTTCTGGGCACATTGCATGGACAGTCACTGTCACGGCCCCATAGAAAATACTTAGTCACTTTCCTTGGGCTGGAGCAACAGCATAGCGAATAGGGCATTTGCCTTGCATGCAACTGACCTGGCCGCCCCGAGTTCGATTCTTCTGCCCCTCTCTGAGAGCCCAGCAAGCTACCAGGAGTGTCTTGACAGCACAGAAAAGCCTGGCAAGCTTTTCAGTACGGATTCCGTGACGTATTCCATACGCCAAGCAGTAACAAAGTCTCACAATGGGTACGTTACTGAGCCCGCTTGAGTAAAACGATGAACAGTGACAATGAAAGTGACACTTTCCTTGGTCTTGAAATAGAAAGTGATAGAATCCATGGTAAAACACTGCTAACTTTGACATGCAGGCATACACTTCCATGAATTGGGAGTGAAAATAGCGGTACAGGCCACTTAGTAAACTTGTCAATGATCCCTCTCATAAAGCAAGCACTGGAAGAATGCGTGCATGGTTGCATTTTCTTTTCTACACTTGCAGAGAGCTCATTTTTTGTTTACATCTGTAATACAATTGAGAGCTGAGGAGTAACGCTACATAAAAATGTAAAGTCAAGCTATTGCTAAAGGCCTTTGTAAAATAATGTTATGGCATTTTGTTTCTAACTCCTTTTATATGTGAGCTTAGATGTAACATATATGAATCCTGAAAATGACACTGATAACTACATAGATATGAATATGACATCTTTCTTTATTTTTACATTTTATTACTGGAAGGATGGGGTTGGCACCCCATATAGCAATTTGGAGGCCTTACTCTTGACTCTGTGCTCAAGGATCATTTCTGATGGATCTTGGGGGACCGTATGTGGTACAGGGGATAAAATCAGGGTCACCACATGCAACTTGAGTATTTTTATCCCAATATTCACTTGGTCTGAGACTGTTTTATTTTTAAAAATAAAAATAGTTTTGTTAACTTCTATTGTTGACGTGCTGTTTTCTGACTTTGTGACCACCAGGTCAAGATAACCTTCATCCTGTTGGGTGACTCTTTCATGGGCCACATATAATTTTCTCTGAATAATTTAAATGGAGTAATTGATGGTTCCATAAAGATAGTTTAGTTCCATAAAGATAGTAGCATTCTAACTCTGTAACATAAAGGTTTAGTTGACTGTTCTATAGTCTGTCTTAACAATGAGGTTTACCTTGTTTCTACTGCATTTTTGCATTCATTGGCCTAAAATATACTCATGGTATCGACCCATCTTTTCACTCTACGTCTGTTTTTATTCTGTGGAATTAGATGTGTTTCCTGTAGGCAGCAAATGTTTGAACTTTCTTTCCTGATTCATCAAGCTGCTCTATACCATTTTATAGGGGAGTTCAGTCTGTTGACATTCAGAGGGAGTATTTTCATAAAGGACTGTGTTGCCATTTGTGTGTGTGTGTGTGTGTGTGTGTGTGTGTGCGTGTGTGTGATCTAATTGTTTTTGCAAGAGTCCTTTGTTTGTTTGGTATTTAAGAGGTCTTTCAGTAATTCTTGTAAGATTGGTTTACCTGTCACAAATGCTGCCAGCTCTTGTTTGAAAATGTTCTTTTCCCTCCCACTTGTCTAAATTATAACTTTTCAGGGTTGTGCATTCTAGGCTGGAATTTGTTTTCAGTCAGTAACTTGAGCATGCTATTCCACTCTTTCCTGGCCTTTAGTGTCAGACTGAAGTTCTATTCTGATTCTTATGTTGTTTCTCTTATTTTGAGGGTTTTCTGTCTTACTGATTTAATTGTATTTGTCTTTTGATTTTACCATTTTAATTGCTATGCGTATTGGCATACTTTTGTTTGAGTCTACTTTGTTGTATTTTTTCCCCCTTTCTCAAGATATTGAGAAATGGGTATACCGTGTTTGTGACCAAAATCTCCAAGATTGCATGAAGTGTGGAATGGGTGACCTCCCCCCATCTACCTCTTCTTCCAGGTACCTGGCAGTCATGCCCAAGAACTGCCTCTGGTGCCATTTAAGCTCATTAATGGCCATGATCTAGAGACCCACAAATAAACCTCAACAGAGAAAAAGAGAAACACACCACAGTGATGCCTCAGGACCACAAAGTCACTATCTGGTTAAAAATTCAATTTTATCTCTATCACACTGTTAAAAATCTTAGAATTCCTGTAGTGCACAGATGCAAATGCAGCCAAATGATATACAATACTTTATGCTACTGATGTACAAAGAGTAGCACTCCACATTTGATTTTACAAGGAGTAAATTAGAAGGCAACCAATTTTGATTTAAGTGTGAGCACACAAGGCTCAAACTTTAATAATAGGTTAGTAATTTCTTATACCAGGGCTTAATGGTTCCCAGGGTGAGATATAACTATCTTCACACACTTTCTTCTAAACAAACTGTTTTGGATAATTTTTAGAGTGTTATTCATAACAAGCAATACAAAATAAATTATTTAGGTTCAGCTTTGGGGTCAGGCTTTGGCTGTCATGGTGGAAAAATTTGAAATATGATGGTGGGAATGTATAATGCTGGTGGGATTGGTATTGGAATATTCAATGTAATAAATTATTATGAACAACTTTATAAAATTAAAATTTAAAAAAAGATATTGGGAAAGTTCTCAGTTATTATTTCTTTCTCTCTACCTTGCTCCTCTTCTTCTGATATTCCTGATTTGAAGATCATTTCTTTTGTTATCATGTATTACAAGTCTTACATATCATTGTTTAATCTTTTTCTTTTTCATTTTGTTATTGGTGATGGATAATTTTTGTTTTCTCCATCACTGATATGGTCCTCTTCAAGTTAAATTTTATTTATATGATTTGTTATTGTACAATTTTAAGTACTTCAATTCCATTTGTGTGGATTCTTTGATACATTGTATCATTTCATTTTAAGTTGGTCGAATTTTTCTTCCAGTGATTGTTTTATTTTCATGACCAATACAGGGAGCATTAGTTTGAGTTCCTCATGTATGAGACTTGAGGGTATATTTGAGTTCAGTGACTCACAAGGATGTCTGTCCTTGACTGTCAGAGCAGGTAAAATCGTTTATTTTATTTCTTTTCCAAAAGATTTTCATATACTGAGATTTTAGTTGATTTCCAGATAATCTTATATCTGATCTAATTTGCTAGTTTTCATCAAGAATTTCCCTACATATTCTATTAATCTAATAATGTCTGTGAGCATATGAGATTATTTCACTGGTGATACAAGTCAGTGTCTGATATTCCATTTGTATTTAGAGGTTAGAATAAACACATTTGAGGAACTATAGAAAACTTGAGAATGAAACAAAAAACAAATATGAAAAAAGGGGGCTGGAGCTATAGCACACAGGTAGGGTGATTGCCTTGCACATGGCCAACCCAGGTTCGATTCCCAGCATCCCATATGGTCCTCCGAGCAACACCAGGAGTAACTCCTGGTGAAGAGCCAGGAGTAAACCCTGAACATCTCCAGGTATGACCCAAAAAGCAAAAAACAAAACAAAACAAGAAAACCCGAGAACGTTTGGAACTCGTGGGGATGAAAGGGAAGTATTATCACGTAGTTTGAGAGGTCCAGTTGACCTAGGAAGAGGTCATAGGAGCAACCTGACGGCATGGGTATTGGAGCCTTTGATGCAACTGGATTTCAAATGAGGCCAACATCAACTTTCTGGGCCCATGGGGGACTTGGGTTTGACAAGCATTTGGGAAGGACTTCCTCACTTCAGAGAGCAAGCAAGAGGCCTTAAATGGCTCAAAAATCTATGATGTGGGATCTTTGCCATTTTGAAAACAAAATAAAACCTAAGTTTTTTTTGTTTTTATTTTTCTTGAATCATATGTACACATATGTAGATGATCATACATATGTATGTGTATGTATATATATATATATATCTAACACAGTCCTCAGTTTTTCTCATAAGTTTTTCCCCACCCTCTTCGCTTCTCTGTATACCTACTACTATAACAAAGCCATTGTCACTTTCTATGCCATTCTTTCATGACATGATCAGTCTACTTTCTTTCAAAATCCCCTAAATTTTACTCTTATTTCTTATGCTTTAACTTACATAGAATTACTGCGGTATTATCATGTCAAGTACAAGATAGTTAAATGAGAAGAAAAATAAATATAAGGTTATATTTGCCAAATAATATAGAAGTCAAATATGCAGTGTACATAATATATAGTTTTATGTCTATGTGATTTATTATTGCTATTGGCTACATAAAATAAATCAGAAACTGCATTTGCTCAAAATCTATTAGTATTCAGTCACGGTCATTCATGGTCCTCCCATTGTTCTTCAGTTTGCTTGAGTGGGCCCAGTAACATTGTGAGACTTGTTACTGTGTTTGGCATATCGAATACATCACGAATTGCTTGCCAGGCTTTGCCATGTGGGCGAGATACTCTCGGTAGCTTGCCAGTCTCTCTGAGAGAGGAGTGAGGAATCAAACCCGACTCGGCCGGGCCAGCTGTGTGCAAGGCAAATGCTCTACCACTGTTCTATTGCTCCAGAGATATTAGCATTATAGCCTGAAATATGAGTCTATTAGTATTAGAGCCTGAAATATGAGTCTGTGGTAAAATGTTACATGCAAGCCATGTGTGATGCACTTGATTTGGTGATGTGATTTAAAAAAAGAAGAAAGAAACTAACAAAAATCTTAAAAACGTAATTCATCTTTTCCCTTGAATTTAGAAAAACCATATTGTTTTTTTCTGATTTTCAAATCCTATTTTTCCATGTATGTCCCATAAGACACCTTTAAAACAACAAACAGCTTAAGAAATTCTTAGACAAGGACTTAAGAATCCTGCAATCAGATATAACAATGCTACATAAATTGATTTTTTAGATCTATTGACTTTAATGTTGCATCTTTGTTATATAATCCATCTTAATTCTAAAATTGCAGCAACGGCTGTGGCGTTTGTCTACATTAAAATTTAAAAAATTAAAATAAAGACCACTGTAAAACAGAGAAAGGGGGAGCTTTTCTCTTTTTTAACAACTTTCTCATCCACTCCCATTCTCATCCTCAGAAAATAGACCATTGTTGGGCACAAACTATCACTTCACTTGATCACTTGACATCCCATTATTCATCGATTCACTCCAGTGGGCACCCGTAATGTATCCATTTATCCCTGTCACGTGCTAATGTAGCCCTATGGCAAGGAACACAAAGAGCCTCAAATCGATCATTCAGGGTCTTGACAAAGAAGTCTGACCATCTCATAGGTGGGCGGCCACATGATCTTTTGATGTCCCATGGAATCCAGTCGGTAATGGCTCTAGTCCAGCGGTCATCTCCAAATCTCATTATGTGTCCAGCCCATCTGATTTTCGATGCCTTGGCAAATGAGACAGCGTCCCTGATTCTTGACCCTTGATGAAGGTCAGAACTTTGGATTCTTTCTCTCATTTGAGTGAAGCACGATACTCCAAGCATAGCTCTTTCGATTCCTCTTTGGGAGACCTGAATAGTGTTTTCATTCTGTTTTCATAGGGCCAAGGTGTCTGAGGCGTATGTTAATGTAGGAAGAACAGTGGAATCAAAGAGATGTGCCCAGAGCCGGAGGTTCTTTGTCCTCTTAGCTATTTCTTCAACGTTCTTGAAGGCGTTCCATGCTGCTCTCTTTCTCCTGCGCAACTCAGGTTCCAGGTCATTTGTCATGTTGAGTTCTCGAACTAGGTACACATAACTGCTGCATTCGAAGATGTTCACTCCATTGAGAGTGAATGGAACGTCAGGAACGAGACCATTTCTTATAAACATTGTCTTTGTTAGATTCAGCTGTAGTCCGACCCTTCCACACTCACGGTCGAAGTCAGCTAGCATTTGTGCTACTTGGCTGATGTTTGGTGTTATAAGAGTGATATCATCAAGTGGTGGGCACAAACTATACAAACTATACCTGGAATAAATATGTGTGCATACACACATATATATGTATATATCTATATATATGAATTACTATATTAAATCCTTAACAAAGTGGAAGCAGAGATAATAAAATTATACCAAAGGGAGAATTATGAAATAAAAAATATTTGGAGTTAGATCTGGAAGACATTGTCAAATAGTTATATATATCTAGAAAAAAATAGATAAATAAACCAAAAGAATTAAGTTGTAGACAAATTAAGTCAGGAATCTTCAAAACCAGCACAGTTCAGAGTGCACAGCCAGTGTTTGCTTCAGACTTTCTACTCTATGGGTCTAGGATTACCTATTTCAGTCCGAGAATTTTCAGGATCTTGCTTTCCCTTCCAATAAAAGAAAGAAGGTCTTGATGAGGTCAAAGGGGTCGTGGACCTGTTATTTAGGTGGTAGTGTGTAATCTCATATAAGCAAAAATCATCAATATGTCAAATTTCATTTCAACTCATTTTGTTGTTGGAATAATTTATTGTTTTTCTTTGTGAATGTCAGAACATTTCCATAAAGCAGAAAATTTTCTTTGCAATAAAAATTCAAAATAATGTATACCTTATTCATCCCCCCAATGTTACTAAAAAATATAGTGGTTATAGTGATAAATAAGAGATATTATTAAATATTTTAATTTGCATAAATATTGCTATATACTATTTTATAGCAATATAAGTATATGTTTCTTGCATAAACACAAGTATAAGTAGTTTGAACCCTTTTGTGTCTTAGAATTCTTTTCCAACTACAAATGGGGTGATTAATAATTTGATTATTCTAAATCAAAAATTCATAACAATGGAGAATGATCAAAATAATGGTCTCTTCATTATCCCTCAAAAGGTTTTCTCATTATTCTTTAAAACTGAGGTTGAAGGAACCACAGAAATTCAAATAGCACCTGGGGATAATCAGAAAAAAGAAAAGCAATGTAAAATAACTGGAAGAGAGAATTCAATATTTTAAAGGGCAGGGGATGCCTAAATCACGCTTGATGTCACAGTTAAAGAAAGAAGACAGAGAAGGAAAAAAATCGATGAAGAAAGGAATATGAGAAAGGAACCGAACCGGTCCAGGGGTCTCTGGTGCACTGGTAATGTAGGGGAGTGTTGTAACTACATATCCAAAGCAGAGACCCAACAATACTGTAAACTTGAGCCTCAAACCAAAACCACCAAACACAGTCATGGACCTGTCCAGGGGGATCAGGGAGTGCTAGGGAACAGGTGATATTGGTGGAGGGAAGTTGACACTAGTAGCAGGATTGGTGCTGAAACATGATATGCCTAAAACTCAACTATCATTCATTTTTTTAATCACTGTTTCTTAAAATATTTTTTTGTAATGTAGGAGTACTGCTATTTATTCAGCCACTGTTTAGCTGATTGAATTGGGCATGAACTCCAGCTTACTTTTTTTTTCATAATTTTAAGGTAAAGGTAAAGGCCCTCCCGTTGATCGTCGATTTGCTCGAGCGGGCCCAGTAACGTCTCCATTGGAGACTTGGTTGTTACTGTGTCTGGCATATCGAATACTCTCGGTAGCTTGCCGGGCTCTCCGAGAGGGGCAGAGGAATTGAACTTGGGTCGGCCATGTTGGCCGCTTGTAAGGCGAACGCCCTACCTCTGTGCTATCGCTTCTTATATTTATTTATTGAATCACTGTGGGAAAAGTTACAAAGCTTTCAGGTTTAAGTCTCAGTCATACAATGATCAAACACCTTTCCTTTCACCAGTACTCATTTTTCACCACCAAGAACCCCAATATACCCCCTCCTACTCCTCCTAATGCCTGTGAGGCAGATGATTTCTATTTAACTCTTCTCTACATTGATTACATTCATTATTTTGAAAAAGGTGCACCATTATTGTTTAGCTACCCGCCCCCCAACAATCAGAATTGCTGAAAAGGCATTGTGAAATATTTTGTTTTCCATAGCTGGTTATGAGAATCATATAATTCGATTAAGGATTTCTGCAAAGAGCCAGATAATTACAAGATTGGTTTCTGTGCATCTGGTGTTATTGCTGTGCCAAAAAGCCTCTCGGGGGAGGGGGCAACTCGTGACCTCAGTAGGGGGTGAAGGATGAGCAGGTACCCCCCCTTCCCATGAGACTGCCATTGCCCCGTCACCGCTGGCTCATACCTGGCTTTCCTATAAGCTCTCAGGCGGCAGCCACCTTGCTCTTGGGGGGTGGGGGGGGGGGGGGAATGTCAGAAGGGAGCAACACCCTTTACCTCTCAGGGAGGCATGGCACTCTAGCTTAATGCATGGTCCATTCACTTTTCTGCAGCAAGCTGCCAGGCTCTGGACTAACTCCTTTTGCCTCTGGAGCCATGGCCGTGCCAGAGAGTCACTCTTGGAGGGCAACTTATGACCTCGGTAGGGTGTGAAGGACGAGCCAGTACCGTCCCCCTTCCCATGAGACTGCAGTTGCCCCATCACCACTGGCTCATACAAGACTTTCCAATAAGCTTTGAGGCGGCAGCCACCTTGTATGCGGTCCAGATGCATTTCTGCCAAAAGCCCCTGGGTTTTGAGATTTGTTTCTCTCTGACATCACGACCATTAAGCAGCTTGATCAGGAGCCAGAGAGGCAATTTGTAGGCGGCGACTCGGGGTCTCATTGGGATGGGGAGAAAAGGGCCGGTTCCACCCCCATCTGGTGAGGCCCCATGTGTCTCATCACTGGAGGCCCAAACCTGACTGTCCAGTGGCCTCTGAGAGGATGGCGGTCACCAGGCCACCAGGGGGAGCGACCAAGGCACAAAACCTATTCCCACCTGGAGTGGCCCAGCTCCAGTAATCTACTGCAGGAACAGGACACATTTCTGCCAAAAGCCTTTGGGTTTCAAGATTCATTTCTGAGTCTCTGGGATCATGGCCATTAAGCAGTTTGATCAGGAATCAGAGAGGCTGTGACTACAATTATATAGCTGTGTCAGAGGTGGTTGTGGGTGTGTCTCCCACATACCTAACTTTTGGCCGTTTACTTTCTTGGTAAACTTTGCCCCAAGGGTTTGGGGTCTGGCCAAAGGCACAGCAGCAATTATGGGGTATGTGAAAGTCTGACAGTGCCATCAGGCTGCTGATGCACTCGCCTCACAGGTACAGATTGACCTTCTGGTGGCACCATACCTCCCTCTTAAAACATTTTTTAAAGAATAGGAGAAACACTTAGGATGGAGAGATAGTGCAGCAGGCAAGGCTCTTGCCTTGAATATGGACAATTTGGGTTTGATCCCCCGCACCCCAGTGGTCCCCCAAGGTCTGTCAGTATAAACTCTTTGGTCTCTTGGATTTATCAACTGTGTTATCCCTGAATGAAGAGCCAGGAGTAAGTCCTAAGCCCAGCTGTGTGTGACCCATATGCAGAACAAACAAACAAAAACAATAAATTTTCCTACTTCTACATCTCCAGGGATTTCACTAGCAAGATCTATATCAAAGGAATGGAGAAATGCATTCTGATAGTGTAGAACTGGAGCAGTATCACTTATTTTTTTCCATTTATTCCAAAGAATTCCTAGTAGTTTACAATTTCTGCTAAAGTAAAGTGAATTATTGTGCCTTGAAGTTGGTCTCCTGGTATAATGACTCAGGTGGAAACAAAAGTAATAGTTATCAAGATTGTCATTTTGGGGCTATATGTGTACCTTAAGCTAAATTTGTTGTAGGTTCTCTTCTATCTTTGCATATTTTTAATTAAAAGAATCAAATAAAGTGACTTGTCAGGATAGAGATATAGTACAGAAGGTAGTGAGCTTGCCTTATACACAGTCGACCCAAGTTTCATACCTAACATCCTATATGTTCCCCAAGTACTGTCAGGAGTAACTCTGTGTGCAAAGCCAGGAGTACCCTTGAAAACTGCTGGGTGTGGCCCAAAATCCAAAAGGGGAAAGGACTTAAATAGATGATTTTTATACATTCTTCCAGTTTAATTGGAATTTGTTCAGCAGAGATTCTCAAGTAACTTTGACAGATACTAATCTGTTTTTCTTGTTAAATGACTTAGATTTCCTAAAAGAATATCATGGAATTACAAACATAAACTATGCCACATCGTAAATATTTTTATTATCAATATGACTTTAAGATTGACTCACTGTTTATGATAGTGAGTTTCTTTTATTACTGAACATTTAACAATTATTTAACAATTAACAATATTTGTTTATATGTTTGCCTAGTAAAGGCAATTGATTATTTCAAGGGATTTTTTTTTTTGCCAGGAAAATTAGACATACCCCCAAATTCCTTGCCAAAAAAAAAAGCCATGAGTGGGTTCGGAATTGGTCAGGGTTTACTTCTGGCTTTGGACGCAGGATCCCCTGGTGGTACTCAGGTGACCATGTGGAATTCGGAGAACTGAACCCCAACTGGCTGCATGCAAGGCAAGCAACCTACCGTCTGTGCTCTAACTTCTCTAGTTTGTGCAACTATGAGGGAAGCTTT
This sequence comes from Sorex fumeus, assembly GCF_029834395.1. Taxonomy (NCBI): domain Eukaryota; kingdom Metazoa; phylum Chordata; class Mammalia; order Eulipotyphla; family Soricidae; genus Sorex; species Sorex fumeus. Next base: position 7,354,629 of record NW_026606185.1, on the reverse strand, counting down.
TATATGCTTTGGATTACTATGTGGGTTAAACTTTCAAAGTGGCTTTGTAAGTACTAGAAGTATAATTGCTAGGCTGTAGTATAAAACTATATCTAATTCTTGAAATAATTCCCGTACTATCTTCTATTGTGGACAGCCATTTTGATTCCTGCCAAAACATTAATAGAAGGACCAGAGAGATAGTTCCAGATTAAAGGCCTTGTGTACATCTTACCTGAGTTATCTCCAACAGCACACATGGTCCACTAAGAACCACCAGAGTTTCTCCATGAGCACTGTAAATTCTAAACATACCGAGGTATACCCCAAAACATGAATAAAATGTCTGTTACCCATAAATTTAACCATTAATCTGTTTTGCCAGTTGTGAGATGCAGAAGCAGAGACAAAGCATAGAGAGTCAATTATTTTAAGAGATTGGCTCAAATGCATATGTGGTCTGGTGAGTTTGAGAAGCATAGATAACGCAACCTTGAATTTTACACACCAGGGCAAACTAGAAACATAGGTAGGCTTTTGCTGCTACAGTTTTGAGACCAAATTTTTTATTTTTTCAAAAATTACCATATTGCTTCTAAGGCTTAAAACTGATTACATGGATATTATTCAAGGATAGCAATATGCTTTATTCAGCCACCCTGTTACAGCAAATCTGACTTGTTTCCAGGTTCTTGTGGATATTATGTAAGATTCTCATGCCAACAATTAGAAGTCTTCAGTGTTACAGCTATTTTATTTTAGAGTTCTTTGTTTAGAGTTCATGAAGGCACATTTCTGCTGGCTTACTACTTTTTGTTGTGATCATCAGCATGGGCAGAAACAGGAACTTCTGTTCTTTCCAATGCAGAAACCCAATTGCTTTCTTGTGATCTTCCTCACAGCTTCTCTTACAGTCCACTGTCTCAGTCCCACTATTCAACAGCTTTGCTCTCTGAACTTGTCTTTATTGTTTGTATAGTCTACAGTGTCATTTCCACTATGTCTGTTTCATTTATTCTTGTGCAGTCAGCTGAATGCATATGGTATCTATAGATAAACAGTTGTTTCTGCTGATTGCTTATGTCCTATGCATATGAGGTCGATAGAACTGACTGATTAGATCATGTATGACTTAAACAAAATCATTTTTCCAGTTCCACGATTTCTTTGTAATAAATATATTTAAAAAATAATTTCACCTGAAAATTTCTTCACTGCTTCAAAGAACTTGAACACACAACAGGAGACTACAGCCTACACCTTAGTCAAACTATCACCCCAAATGAAGAATCACACTGCCTTCTGGTTATTGCTATTTTTATAAGTGTGAGGTATCAGCATCGTACCTGGTGGTCTGGGTAGTGTTTGAGAGTGCCAGGGCTACAACATTTGAGATTGGTGCTTGCGTACACAAAACTGTAGGGATTTACTGAAGGGCCTTGCATATACAACTCATTTGCTCTATGAATTGAGAATTTTCCCTATATTTCATTGTTATTTTAATTTACAATCCTTAATCTCATGTAATAGTTTATATGCCAACTTTCTATTGTCTTTGGTAAAGTGCGAGTAGTAACTGCTTTTAATAACTGAGATCTTAAAACTTGTTTAAAGTTTTAAGAATTACTTGTTTTAGCTACCTGTATTTTCACAGATTAGTGTTCTGCAAATAATTTACCATATGTTTCAGTCTTTCTGTTCTCCTAATAGATTATTTTGGCACGACACATATTTCTTTTTAATTTTAAAGATTAAGATGCAAAAATTACATTTTTAAAAAGATATCTATGTAAGTATATGGAAATATAGTTTTTAATTTTCTTGAGAAGATTTAGAAATCTGTGTTTTGGGTGTATTGCCACCTTTTTTAGTTAATAAATTATGTAAGTGACCTCTATAAAAAGGCTTATTAATTAATTTATTTTTTACTAGGGGGTTGATAAATTTATCAGGAAACGTTTCTTGAAAGTTTTGTTTTAATTTCCATTTAAGAGTATATATGCTTGCTTCTTTTACAAAAAAATATTAGAATATATGTTTGTATATGTGTTTATATTCCCTTTATTCCTTTTCTTTTATGTGTATTCTTTTGTTAATATTACACTGCTTAGTAATCTTTCAATAATTTTTAAAATTGCATATTGTGAATGATCTAATTTTCTTGTCCTTCCCTGTTCTTTCTCCTCTCCTCCTTTTACTCTTTTTCTCATTATTGCCTTATTCATTTCAATTTCCACTTTCTCAACTTCTTTTCTTTTATTTCATAAAATACTGACCTCTAATAAATATTAAAATCAATATAGATTGATTATTCAAATTAACAAATTTCTAAATAATGAAACTTTTGTATATATCATAGATCTTTGTTGTTGATAAATTTTATTTTTCTATAATTTTGGATTTAAATTACCAGTATTTTCTGAGAATTTTCATAGATCATTTCCTAATTATGCCTAACTGTGATGTATCTATTTTATAATGTCTCTGTTTCATATTTATGTCAAAATAACATTGATCTATTACAGTGAGTAAGAAAGTATTTCTCTGCTACTACTTATATGATTTCTCTGCTACTACTGTATAATTTGTATTATTTTTTTCCTAAAAGTTTGGTAAAATTTACCATCTTATACATTCTTTTTGCTAGTTATTTAGCATTTTTGTCTAATTTATAAAGTTATAACGATATATCTAAGTTGAAAGTTTGAGTTAAGAAAAAATAATATTTTGGGCTGGAGAAATAGCACAGCGGGTAGGGCATTTGCCTTGCACACGGCCGACCCGGGTTCGATTCCCAACATCCCATATGGTCCCCTGAGCACCACCAGGGTAATTCCTGAGTGCAGAGCTAGGGGTAACCCCTGTGCATCACCAGGTGTGATCCAAAAAAGCCAAATAAATAAATAAATAAATATTAAATATCAGAAAATTTGAATTTTCTGATATAAAAAAATTTTTTTAAAAGAAAAAATAATATTTTAATTACTCTATTGCTCTTCTAGTACTCTTTTTTTCTCTTTGAAGACTTGAGTTTATGTTATTTTTGCTGAAGAACTTATTTTACTGTCATATGAAAGACAGTCTTTGGTATATTTTTCTCATTTTTAAATGATCCCTTTCTATTATTTATTCTTCATGTTTAATGGGTGATTTCTGTGGTGGAAAAGTCTAGTGATTTTGTTTTTCCTTCAATATTTTAGTTCCTATGAGAACTCTGATAAAAATTGCCTTCTTTTTCCATGTTTAAGATGTTTGCAGGTAGAGGGATACTGGAGAGATGTACAGGGTTTAAGGTGTTTCCTTAGTTTTGACCCTCCATGATTTGATCCCCGGGGCTGCATACAATTCCCTGAGCACCCTAGATACAATTCCCTGGGTGTAGCTCCCTAGAAGTAAAATAAAACAAATGATGCAGTTTTAAATGCAACATGTATTTTAATATCTCTTTTTGTCTTTAAATGTCTGCAATTCGAATAGAACATACCCTCCCATAGATATTTTGGTCTATATTCTGCATGATATTCTCTGAGACTCTCTGAATAGTTTTGTAACTGTACTTTTTTTTTCCCCCTTTATTTTATTTTATTTTTTTTTAAAGTTGTAGATTTACAATTTTTTGTGCTTTGGTTTCAATTATACAATGATCAGATAGCCATCCCTCCACCAGTGCCCATTTTCCACCAACATGGATAATATCCCTCCCACCCCCCATCCCCCCATCCCCCCTGTCTCTGTGGCAGGGCAATCCCCTGTGTTCTCTCTCTCCTTTTGGGTGTTGTGGTCTGCAAAAGAGGCATTGAGTGGCAAACATGTTCAGTCCATAGTCTACTTTCGACATGCATCTCCCCTCCTGGGAGGATCCTCCAAACATCCTTTATTTGGTGCTCCCTTCTCTATCTGAACTTCCCTTTCCTCTAGGATACCCGGCTGGCCTCTAAGTTATGGAGTAATCCTCCTGGTGCTGATCTCAGCTATTCTTGGGTATTAATCTCATACTTTGTTTGTAACTGTACTTAACATAAAATTCTCATTTATTATTTTAAAACTTTTTCTTTCTTTTTATTTTATACTATCTCAAATACAAGTAAATATTAGAAGATTTTCATTTTTAATTTCTGGGCCAGAGATAACGTAGATCATGTCAGGCACTAACTTTCCACAAAGTCAGTCCAACTTTGAACCCATCCTCACGTACCTTTCCTCAGCCTCACCAGGAGTATTCTCTGAACGTAGAGCCAAGAGCATTCCTAGAGCACAACTTGGTGTGGTTTAGATTTATGTTTTAATTAAAACTTACTTAAATGTTCCATGATGATCATTTATTTTCTATCTGAATTTTACTTTGAGAACTTTTAAGGTTTAAAACAAATTTACTCATTAAGGGCCATGACCCTGAGACCCACAAATAAATCTCGAAGAGAACTATAAGCGGCAGAGATGCCTCCAGACTCCAAAGAAAAACTTTTGGATCATTTTTAGTGGATTATTCATAATAAGCAATACAAAATAAATTATTCAGGATCTTCTTTTGGGGCAGGCTTGTGTGGTGGTGATGGGAAAATTGAAATAATGGTGGTGGGAAGGTGTAATAATGGTTTCACTGGTGTTGGAATATTGAAAGTAATAAATTGTTGTAAAGAATTCTACACGAGAAAAATGAAATCCTAAAAAATAGAAATAAAATAAAGCAAGTTGACGGATTCTTTCTTTGCTGTTTTCAATCTTCTGGTGAATTTATCAGACTTTTTTTTCATATAATGTAGAGTTTGTTTCATTTCTAGTCTTTTCCTTGTTAATTCTTCACTCATTATTATTTCCCCTTGTACTAATATTCATTCTTGCACATTATTTGCTTTCCATAACACTTAGTTTGATATATTAAACATTTTTTTAGATTTTATGTTGTATTTTTGCAGAAACTGTGTCCTAGCGAAGTTTAAATGTAATTTTTTTCCTTTCATACTGTGTTTTAATTTGCCATCTGGTTAATCTAGTAATTATTTTAATGAAAGACGGACAGAAAAACTTAAATAATGGAAGTTGAGGCAAAGCTAAGTTAATTAACTTAACCTTTTGTGGCCGTCTAGTGTGTAAACACACAAAAAATAGAAAGGGCTGGCGGTCTATCTCTCCCGCTGTCCGAGTTCGGTAGTCTCAGACCGTTTCCCCACTCCACAGGGGTCCATGGCGATGGTCAGGCGAAGGAAGGAAACTGCGGCCAGGCTGGTTGGTCTTAGCAGCAGTTTATTACATGGAAGAGATGTATGTCATGGAGGCCCCAGGATCTCTCAAGCACGTGCACCTTTGTTCTCTCAGCTTCTGTCCTCAGCCCCATCTTCCCAGGTTCTCTGATGCACATGTCCCCCCCAGAGAGCCCTGAAATCTCCCTTATATAGATCATAGTACCTCTAAAGGGCGCAATATAGTGATGTCATCAAAAGGAGTTACAGAAAGAACACTGAGGCAAAACATACATTGTTTCTTTACATCCACAGGCCAGTAATCCTTTTACAAGCTACAAGCACTTGGATTAGCACAACAAAGACCAGTCTGCTAGAGCTTGGAATCTACATCTCCAAAATCAGCCAGCTTGGAGCCAGGCATCTACATCCCAAAGATCAGGCCTGGTTTAGCACCTGGGATCTGCATACCTAAGGCCAGCTAGGTTCCTGTGAGATAAGAGAAACTGCCTCAATATACTGAAATCAGTTACTGAAGGCAGTTTGAAGGGGAGTAAGTTCAGTCTCATCCAAGCTAGTCAGGACACAAAGGAAAACTGCTTCTAGGGCAGATTCTCATTTAGCAGATCAACTCACACTAGAACAGATTTCCCTGGATGTGTTTCTCCTCTCCTTGTCCGACCAACATATAAGTATACATGATATAAATCATTTTGTATGGATACAGTAAGAAATACTTTGAGCTTATAGAATTGCTCTCCTAGGGCCATCTTGATCTCAGACTGCAGTGCTCAGGCCAGATATCTTTCCTGTTCCTAGCAGCAGGGTCCTAGTCTCATCGTTACTTTTGGATCATGACAGCATTTGCCTATGATCAAACTCTTAATTTATAGTTAAGAATCGTGGCACCTTGGCCTGGCCCATCGCTGCCAGGGTAGCACATAACTTACTGGCTTGCCCTGGTTCCATCCAGTCCCACGTCGGGACCCTGCCCTTGGGGTGCTAGGAAGTGAGGGCAACTGAGGCTTAAGTTGAGAAGGCAGATGCCCAGGAGTGAATAATATTCAAAACCAATCAATTCCTAAGTTACAAAGCATATTAATTAATTGTCTTCCTCTATTTATACAAAAGGACATTGCGTTAAAGTAAACTATTCAAAAGACATGAAGAGAGGAGAAAGGCAATATTAACTTACAGTACAGCTTCACTGTCTAAGAAGGATGAGACCTTACAAATTGGTTGGGGAAAAGAGAACAAAGAAGTAGTTACTGACAAAGTAATGGGAGTGACTCGGGAGCACTGTGATGGGTGCAACCTGATAAAGCTAAGATCCGTGTACTCCAACAGTCTAGTGTTTTACCTACATGTGATAAACAGAGTTTCTAATAACTCTACCATTTCTAACTGTACTGTTAGTGTTATTTTTGTTTTTCTTTAAGAACCATTTGTTATGTAGAGTCTGTTTTGTGACTCTTAACTTTCCAATGTAACTTTGTTCTGTTGGAATAATGATGTAATATGAAGGATAAAAGGCATTCTATAAATTATCGTTTCTCAATTTTTTGGGGGGAGGCATACTCAGCAATGCTCAGATGTTACTCCTGGCTCTGTACCTAGGAATTTCTAATGACAGTGCCCAGGGCACCATATGGGATGGTGGAGATGAAACACGGGAAACTGTGTGCAAGGCAAGCTCTTTACTAGCTGTGCCATCACTCTGTCCCTCTTCACTTTATTTTTGGTATTAATCCTTTCCAGAGTTAGTGGGGCTCTTTGACCTTAACTGTGACATTCAAGACTGCTTGCCTGTCCCATGATTTCCCACTATATGACATAAGAAATCTAGAAATGTCAATAATAGTGAAATATTCTTTTTACAGAACTGAAAAAATGCTCTTCCACTGAGAATAGACTTCGATTATATTCATTTCTCAGATAAAACTATATGGGAAAGTTCACATGGGTTTGCCCTACTTTAACTGCATCAGGGTCTTTTGATTCTTTATTCTGAATTTCACTTGGATGCTAAATGCAGATGCGGGAAACTCTACTAGAGTTGACACTGGAGCATTGTTTGTCTCTCACTCTCCTGCTGTAGAGTCAAGAAATCCTCTGGTGCTTGATTTCTTTAGCATCCATCCTAAGTAGGATTATTCTCTGCTTTTTGAGTGCTCAGTTCTAATTTTGCATTTTCAGATTGGGAAGTTGATTTTCCCTGTGGCTTGATTCTCTGATAATTTTTTAAAAATGTACTTTTACCTCATTTTTTTTTCCTTATAAGTACCAGAGTGACAATGTATACTTTTTTGGTATGGACTAGGGGCCCCAACACTGCTCCAGGGAGCTGGTGACAGATATCAGAGATGTTTCCCTAGTTAGACTCAGGCTAGAGCCCCAGGAATGGGTTCAGCTGAAGGACCCCAGTGTCAGCCACCACCAGGGCTACCCCAGTTTGTCCTTTTACATATATTTAAATTTATATTAATATAAATGTTTGCATAAGAAATTACGATCAATGGTTACATTAAGAAAATCATCTACACATATGGTTCTCAGTACATATATATTATTTATACAAATGATTTTGATGAGAAGTATTTGTCATAGAAAGCATAATCTTCATATATTAAACTAGATCCATCAAATGACCTAACTTAATGTTACAATACATTTAGTGCTAAAAAGCAACTGAGAAATGGAGAGAAATATCACATAGGAATAATTGCAATTACAATTACAAAGGTATAATTGTTTTATGTAGTATAGAATGGAATTGACCATAGCAAAGCGGTAGAAATATGTAGTTTAATTTTTAATACTTGGTAAACATTGCTATAATTTTAAATTATCACATTAAGCAAAATAAAAAAATATTGAGTTACTAAGTCTATTGACTTTCTGCAAACTGAAATTACACTTTTAAAATATTTCAATGGATGATTTTTTTCTATTGGACATTTCATCCTATAAACAATGTTTCTGAGTATGTGTCTTGTGATTAAATATATTAAAAACAAGTTATAGTAACAGGCAAGTATGAAGAATCTAATCACTGCAAAGTCTGATTGCATACATTTTTAAGAAAACACAGTTTTTTAATTTTTGCCATTAAGTAGTGTGGTAACACATGGAACATTAGAAAAAGATATCTTATCATGTATACCAAAAATATGAAGAATGACAATGATGACAATGATGACATGATCATAATAACACTTTGTGAATAAATATAAGTAAATTTTTGTCTGTTTGATTTGCATAGGATGTAATTTTTTTTAATAGATGAAGCTAATATTTTGCTTCCTACTTTTACTAAGCACAATTATCTCAAATATAATATTTACCATTGCACATAGTTCAACACTGATATCAGTGGTAGTCAAATTCTATTTTATTTCTTGCCTATCATGGAAAAAAATAATTCTTACAAAATTGACAAGGAAGAGCTGTATCTAGACGATGCTTCTAAGACATTTAACTAAAATTAAAATATCTGTCCATTCCCAGATGTTCAGACTCCAAGCATGTCCTGTTTAAAGGTTATGTAGAGGACTTGTGCTGAATTCTACACTTAAACTGTCTCTTATAAATACTCATAAACTAGATTTATGTTACTCTACACCCTCTCACCACTTACGATCAAGATATATAAAAAAGCACATTATTGATTGATGCCCCAAATCTCCTTGGCAGGAAAAATATAAGAAAAAATCATAGAGAATACTCACATCATTTTCAATAAGCATGTATGTTCAATAGAGCAAAAAGGGAGTTACATTTGAAAATTGCTTGTACTAATGCAAGTGAACACACTTCAGACTTTAGAACTTATTAAATACACTATCAGTTTGCTTTACTAGGTTTCATGCTAAATGTTTTCTAACTGTCGTACTATAGAAAATAAAAAGCATTTTATTACAGCAATGTTCTATTACTCACAACTGAAGAAAATAACAATTTTCTTCACTCACTACTGAAAATAACAATTCTGTTATTTATTTAGAAAAAACTATCTTGCTTTATGTAAGTACTGTATGCTATTGATTATGTATCACTCAGAGATTAGTCAAAGACAGAGGTTGAAAGAGATTTTCAGTAATGTGCAATGACTCTGCTGCCAGAAGATATTCAGAGTATCCTGAATGAATTTAGTTTTGACATTTTGCGGAAAGATTTTAAGTACTTTTAGGAAATGATGTTAAACTAAATAGGACATGACCATGATGCATATCCAGTGTGCTTGATTGCAAATTTTATCTGTTACCTCAGCTCTGGTAAGTGATGCTCAACAAACTGGTAAGCATACATTGTGTTCATTTCTTTTATGGTGCCTAGGACAAAACCCAATACTTCATACATACAAAGTAAGTTACCTACTGTTGAATGAAATACCTGAACACAGTAATCATTAGTTTTGAGTTTGTCAGTGACAGTGTTTCAGAGGTGTTAGCATTTGAATCATTAGACTGAAAAAAGAAGATATGTTTCACATATTCAGGTTGGCAATATCTTAACCATTGTAAGTCTAACTACAACAAAAGAGGTTTAAAAATAGTTAGATTAATTTATTGTATAAACTGAAATATCCATAAGAATCCTAAGTTCAGTATCAGTGGTACTGTTTGGGGATGCTTTAATTGTAAGTAGGACTGGGATTTATACTATTAATTCCATAAGTATTGGCTTTCCAATATGGACTTGAACTGTACCAACTATAACTGGGTTGCTAGTTTATTGACAACTAATTTCGGGGAATATCATACTCTATATAACATTGTGATCTCATCTTCATTATAACCTTCCTTCTGTCTCTCTCTTTTATATATATGTATATGTGTGTGTGTGTGTGTGTGTGTGTATGTGTGTGTGTAAAAGGACTGCTAGCTTTTTCTCAAAATAACTCAAAATACAGCCTCAAAGGACAACTATGAATGGAAGGCTAAGGGAAAAGATAATTCCAGAAACAAGTAGCTCAGACAATACAGATAAAATTGGTTACAGGAATTTCTGGAAAATGATGAAGGTCCTGCCATATAGAGTAGTAAAAGACATGTGAAAAAAATTGTGTCACTTAGGAGTTTAAATCGAAGAAAATCTTTTAATTTAGAAATTTTACTCTGTGCAAAATTTATTAAAAATATATTAAAGAAGCACAAATGTGATTTCAAATGAATGGATAGGAGAATATTTGGAGGTGGGCCTTCACAATAAAGGGCTGTGATTTCAGTTTTAGTTTGTGAATTTGGTAGAAGAGGGATAAACTCCCAGTAGTCTTACCTGAATACACTATAAGTTGTGAGTCAGAAATATTAAATTGGGATGATAAATTTATCAGGAACTTGTTCTCAGACAGTGAAGGCTGAATCAGAAGACTGAGATCACTGTCACTGTCCTCCCGTTGTTCATCGATTTTCTCGAGCGGGCCTAGTAATGTCTCCATGGTGACAATTGTTACTGTGTTTGGCATATCAAATACATCACGGGTAGCTTGCCAGGCTTTACCGTGGGAAGACCCTCATGAGACAGGTTAGTTTTACCCTATTATGATGTGTTGTTGTCATGATAATCCTGCTCAGTATGAGAGGAACTGCAGGTTCAGACATTTGGTGTATGTGCTTGGCTGAGGAGCCAATGGGGTGAAGCTGCCATCTGAGGGATTATGACTGAACTCTTCTAAATCAGAATCCTGCCCAGGCAGAATGATACAGCAGCGTCTCAGGGCCTTTGTGGGCCGTGGCTAGCTGGTCTCCCGCCATCCCCGCCCGTGGGCTGTAACTTTGCGGGTGCATCCCCCACCACGTGTCCGGACCAGGATCCAGTGCAGAAAGCCACTCGTCTCGGGAACCGGGGAGCAGCCGGAAAGGCAGCCGCCTCCTCGCCTGTCACGCAATGCACATTCGTTGGGCATCTGGTGCTAAACCATTTGTAGACAACCTGTTTCTGGGTCAGGGCTTCGTAGGTAGCAGAAGACTGAGATGTGATGGACAAATTTGGTAGAGCCATTAATTTAGGAAAGGAAGGGATGTATGTGGAGGTTGTGTTATGGTGTATCATTAAATAGTATTTTGGGGAAGGAGGAGGGACTCTATAGTTTTATATTCTCTTAGTTAATAAGATGCATGAATACTCTTCATTAGGTTTAATACATGCAAGGTGGTAAGATAAAGGAGTTTGGAATAACAGACTGTTTGAAAGGATTATCTTCTTTATATCCCAGGTAATTTTCCTATGCCCATTTTTAGGAATTTTTATTGGTGGCCATTTTCTTTTTAATCTAAACCTTGCTATTTTCCTCGTGTCTCAATATCATTATATTAGGAGAGATACATATTATGCATATATCAGAATGATTTTAGTCAGAGTTATTCAAGAAAAGAAATTAATAAAGTTTGTATGAATTATCAGATAATTTATGAGGAATTAACTTTTATGATTGTTTATCATCAAAGATCCAAATATACTGTGTGAGTTGATAGCTGGAGATATGGGTCTATAGATAAATCCTAAACGGTCTTCTTTTACTCTATTTCTGCTTAAGGTGATCTTCATAGAATAGGCAAATATTAACTTTGTTCCCATAAGGGAATCATAGATGTTATAACTAAAATATTAGGATGTGAAGTTCATGATGTTTAACTATTAAAATCATCACATCTTCTGTCATGCTAGGTGATAAATAAGTTAGACTAATAAAGAAAGTTGTTCACCATGCTTGCCACTCAATGCCTCTTTTGCAGACCACAACACCCAAAAGGAGAGAGAGAACAAAAGGGAATGCCCTGCCACAGAGGCAGGGTGGGATGGGGGAAATTGGGGTGGGAGGGATATTAGCCATGGTGGTGGAAAATGGGCACTGGTGGAGGGATGGGTATTTGATCATTGTATAATTGAAACCCAAGCACAAAAAAATTGTAAATCTACAACTGTACCTCATGGTGTTTCACAAATAAAAAAAAAGGAAAAAAAGAAAGTTGTTCACCAATTATGAGCAAGGAAATTGAAGCTAATAAAAAGTTTTGCCCAAACAATATCTCAGTTCCAGATACATTTACAAGTCGGTTATGTCAAACCTTCAATGATGACCTATTACTTACTATCTAACTTTTGCAATAACTGAACAGCATTTACTCTGAATAATTTCTATGAAACTCTGATATAAAAAATAGATGCATAACTAAAAAGGAAATTAAATATCATGGTATCAGTGTCAGTACCCCTTATTTAAAAAGTTGAAATAAGTTAAAAAAAATCACAAATAAGATCTCAGTGATATGATTTAAGTGGCAAATCAATGCGATCATATATCATGGCCAAAAGGAATTAATTAATTCTAGATATACAAGGATATTACAGCTGATATAAATAAATCAGCTTAATATAACACATCAAAAAGATAAGATAAAACTATGATCATGTGAATAAGATATAAATGCATCATCATAGCACAGCGGTAGGGCGTTTGCCTTGCACGCAGCCAACATGGCCAACCCGAGTTCGATTCCTCCGCCCCTCTTGGAGAGCCCAGCAAGCTACTGAGAGTATCTTGCCCACACGGCAGAGCCTGGCAAGCTCCCCGTGACGTATTCGATATGCCAACCACAGTAACAATAAAGTCTCCAATGGAGACGTTACTGGGTCCGCTCGAGCAAATCGATGATCAACGGGAGGGCCTTTACCTTTACCTTTACCATCAAAAAATATTTTTATGCAATCCAACAACCACTGGTAGTAATACATTTTGGTGCCAAAGTAGAGTTGGTAGGGCACTTGCCATGCATGCAGCCAATCTGGGCTTGATCATCAGCATCCTTTTCGGTGTCCTGAGTCTTCCAGAAATGATTCCTGAATGTAGAGGCAGGAGTACACCCTGAGCACCACCATGTGTAACCCCACAAAATGAACAAAACAAAAAGTTTCAACATAGATTGGATAGAAGGATCAAACTTCAACATAGTTAAAGGTCATAAAAAATACACAGAAAATATAATCAGTAACTTAAAAACCACACTATTTTCCTCTTAAATAAGCTATAAGCCAAGAAAATGTGTTCTCATCACCATAATTCAGCATAGAATTTGAAAGTTTTTTCTAGAAAATAAGCATTACAAATGGGAAAAAAAGATCAGATTTCAGAATTAAAATTCTCCCTATCTGTAGCTGACTTGATAGTATACAAATATATCTCCTAAAAACTCTATGAAAATAAAACTATTGGAAATAATGAAACAATACAGCAAAGTGACAGACTGAAAAATCAATATAAAGAAATAGCACTGTGGCACCGTCCTCGCATTGTTCATCAATTTGCTCAAGCAGGCACTAGTAACGTCTCCATTGTGAGACTTGTTGTTACTTTTTTTTGAATATAGAATATGCCATGGGGAGCTTGCCAGGTTCTGCCATGCGGGATAAAGAAATACACACCAATTTTTATGTGAAACAAAAAATAGAAGAGAAAAATTTAAAATCACATTGAAAATAATATCAAAATAATTCTAGTACAAAGAAATCAACAAATATAATATATATTATGTATTAAAGGTAAAGGTAAAGGCCCTCCCGTTGATCGTCGATTTGCTTGAGCAGGCCCAGTAATGTCTCCATTGGAGACTTTGTTGTTACTGTGTTTGGCATATCGAATACTCTCGGTAGCTTGCTGGGCTCTCTGAGCCTTTACCATATTATGTATTATCATTTATTATTAAATAGATGGGGATGGGGAGGTAAGTGGAGGTCTCGAGTTGATGCCTTGAGTGTGCCTGACCAAGGTTTCAGTCCTAGCACTGCTGAGTGTGGCCTTAGGTGGTTCTAGTGATTTGTTAAAATAGGGTCCAAGATCACCTCATCATCTGACTTTCAGGTTGGCTGAGAATCATGTTCAATCCTCAGCATCCCATATGGTCCCCTGAGCACCAAAAGGATAGGTTCCCTGGGTCTAAGTACAGAGATAGGATTACCCCATGAATATCGCAGGGTTTGTTCCAAAAATAAAAACAAACAGGCTAAAACTTGTAGCAAAAAACTAGACTGAGGACAGAAGCTCTCAGAAATTGTGAGACATAGCAAAAGCAGTATTAAGGGGAAAGTTCATAGCTTATGTAAGGATTTATCAGGAAGAAGAAAGAGCCCACTATAATAACCTAATAACACAGTATAAGTAACTAGAAAATGATCAATATAAGGAGCCCTAATAGGTAGGAAGAAGGAAATAATAAAACAGTGCAGAATTTAATAAACTAGAAATATAAAAATGGAAACCCAGAGTCAAAAAAATAAATAACATTTGTAAACCACTGGCAAGACTCAAAAGAGAAAGAGAGAACCCTAATTCATGAAATCAGAAATAAAACAGAAACATTACAGCAGACACCACAGAAATTCAAAATATCATCAGAGAATATTTTGAAAATCTTATGTCATAAAATGAGAGAACCTAGATTTGGAAAATACTTGAACTCCTATAACCTCCCAAGGCTGAACCAAGATGATATGAAATATCTGAACAGACCAACCATAGTGAAGAAAGTCAACATAATATTCAAAAGTCTCCCCTATCCCCTCAAAAAAGCTAAGGCCCGAATGAATTTAATAGTAAGTTTTATCAAAGCTTTAAAGAAGAGATGCTACAATTCTTTTCAGGTTCTTTCACGAAACCAAAGTATCAGAAATACTCTCCATTTTTATGAAACAAATATTAATATGGTACCTAAAACAGATGGAGTCAACACAAAGGAGGATTACAAACAATATCTCTGATGAACACAGAGGCAAAGACCCTCAACAAAATACTAGCAAATCAGATCCACCAACTCATAATAAAGACTATAAACCTAAGCACAGAGCCAGAAGGAACCTCAAGGACCACCAGGTGTCATCCCCAAACCAAATAATAATAATAAGAAGAAGAATTTTCTTATGTTGAGACACAAGCATAACTTCCTGATTTCCTAGCAGCTTTTTCCAAATTCAATTGTTTAACTACAGGGTGAGTTCATGAAACAGACTGTTCTATTTCACAAAAAGAATTCAGGGTGGGAAACCCTATCCTTCTGTTTATTAAGAGTCTTTGTCATGCTTACTTTTGTTAAGCATTATCATGTAGTGCAAGTGTCAGTATAGTTTTCCTTACATGGGGATGTACACCTACATGTCTTTTCCCAAAAATTCCTCGTATTTTTTTCCCTATACTTTTATTGAAGTTTTTCTGGCCATACAGATAAAACTTTGGTCACAATATATAAATCAGTATATAGTTGCACATTTGACCAGTTTTTTTTTCTTCCAATAAAAATGATATTATGTGTACTAATCAATGCTGTGCTCACTGGGAAGATTAATTTCCACTGTGTTCTAGGCGCAGCCCTCCACACACTGCAGCGCTGCAGCTGTCCGTTTTTGGAAGGAGCCTGCATACTAAGCAGAACCATCTGTAAACCAGGCCTACGTCTTTTCTTCTTCTGTCAACTTATCAAGGGAATTTTTAACAAAGATACAATAAATTCAGGCTGGGAGAAAGAAGACACTATAAAAGGTGTGTACCATTTGTACCATTTTGTAAAACCCACACTTTTTTAGGTTTGCTCCCTCTAATCACTAATTAATTGCATCTGTTTAACGATGAAAATTTGTGGCAAGATAATACCAAATTTTTGGATGACTCATGTCATGTGGTCTCATAGTGGTCCACTGTTAAGTACTTACTCTCTTTTGAGGCCAAATAACAGACAAAGAAATCTAAGTGTCAACATGAAAGTAGTGATCAGAAAAAAAAAATCACAGGAATTGATTTAAAAGATCACAGCCTTTGGTTAAAAAATATTTTAAAAGTTTCTGCACTGTGATTTACTCATGGAGGTTTCCTACCTGAGATATAAATAATGATTTTTTGAAGAATGCCTTCACAAAAGAATTGTATGTATGTTTTAGAATTCTTATAACTTTAATCAAAACTAAAGTATCATAATTATTTTTATTTATTGGATTATACAGAGGTCCTTACAAGTTTAGAAGTATCTTGTAGTCAAAATCTGTACTAAACATATACAATAAGAAATTTTTGCTCCTTCAGTCTTAAAGTTGTCTTTGAAAAAATTTACATAACATTTCAATGCTTGCATTGTTACTTTAAATATAATTCTAAACCCATCCTTATAGTTATGAACTCAGATGAAACAATTGTCCCTGGTAACATTTTATATAATTCAACATCACAATATAATTTCTTTTTTGGGGAAGGTATTCATTTTACTGTTTTAAAAGACAAACAAGAACAGGCAGAGGAAATCTACATTAAGATCTGAGGTAACTGTAAAAGTGGAACACAGAACAATGATTTTATCTCATAAGAGAAACAAAAAAACTAAACATTATAAATTCTTGATCTTGATTTCACTTGAGCAGAGGCTGAGAAGAGGTTTCTTACATAAGTATTTTTAAAGAGTTTCTTAGAGTTAGCATCTCTCTGGAGAGCTTTGATGAGAAGGAATGTGTTCACACACAAAACTTCATTAATCTTTCTCATTTTTCTATTCCAATAGGCGATTTATTGTCAATAGGCATATTTCCAAGAATTATTCCTTCAGCAAAGAGTTGATTTATTTTTATAATAAGCTCTTTTCTCTTGGAAAACATTAAGAGTGATAAGGAATGCTATTCTTTTTAGCAGAAGCATCTTCTTCACTACTGCCTAAAGAATGCAACTCTTTAATAATATAACTTTACCATTGAAATAAGAATTACCTTGGGTATATGAAAGAGCATAAATAGAAGATTAAAAACCACAGGAACAATCTAGAATTAATTACAAGCCTATCATTAAATTAAGAAGGAGTAGTATTTAAGCAATTCTTTAACAAATACATTATCAGATGAGATTGAGTGCATTCATGGTGTTACAACATAGACTAAAATTTAATGGTCCATAAGAGTAGCCAGTCAGAGTGCCTGTGTTTTAGTGGTATGATCATGTATTTAAATCCCCAATGTTGCCACATGCAGTAATCATTAGTCTGGAAACTCAATGTCTACAATATCTGTCACCAAGAGTGAAGTGATTTTCAGGCACACTACATCAAGATATATCTAATAATGATTGGGGGATGAAAGACAAGGAGCATATAGAATATAGCAAATCAATGTTTCTGATCCACTTTATTTTTTGTCAAACAATTTCTGAATACTCTTTCTTTTCACATTTATCTAGAAACTCAAATAAACTGCCTATGCTATACTATATTTCACCACAGAAGAGTTTTGAAAATAAGGAACACTTAAGATTTGCAAAATATATTTATCTTGATGTTGTATAAAAAGGTTTATAAACACTGGAGATAACTATGTTAAAAGATCTATGGAGTAAAGTTAAAGGTATAAGAAACAGTTCATCAGACTTAATATATCATTGGAATAAAACAGTGCTACTCTTTGAACAGTACATAAAAGAAAGACAGACAATTATTTCAAGGTCGGGAATGTATTACATTAAACATTGTCTATGTGTAATATCTTTGAAAAAGTTCCACTCTTCTTATATTTTCTATAGGGGAATTTGAGATGTCACCCCCCAAAGAAAATGCCAACTAAGGAAAACAGTGCCAGGCTGTTTTCACTCAGGGAGCCCCAGATGGAGTGGTGAGATCCCTCCCCCCACCAAGGGACCCAGCCCCAGCAGCAGACTTCCACTAACCAACCACCTCTACGTTCCAGGCCATTTTCCAGACTGCACAGCCGCAACATTTTCTACCCATTTTCAACAATTGCCACGCCATATTTGATGGGGTTCAGACGGTAGGCAACAATTTATAGAGAGAAATATATAAATATATGCCTCTCAGAGAGCCTGGAAATATATCAGGAGTATTCTGCCTGCAAGGGCAGAGCCTGGCAAGTTCCCTGTGGTGTATTCGATATGCCAAAACCAGTAACAACAGGTATCATTACTCTGACCCTAAAAGACCCTCCAATCACTGGGAAAAGAGGAGTAAGAAGAGGCTGCTAAAATCTCAGGGTTGGGAGGAATAGAGACATTACTGGTGCCCATTGGAGTAAATTAAAGAACAAGGTGATAGTGATACAGTAGCACTGCACTGTAGCACTGTCCTCCTGTTGTTCATAGACTTGCTTGAATGGGCCAGTAATGTCTCCATTGTGAGACTCATTGTTACTGTGTTTGGCATATTGAATACAACACAGGTAGCTTGTCAGGCTTTGACCTGCGGGCGAGATACTCTCGGTAGCTTGCTGGGCTCTCCAAGAGGGGCAGAGGAATCGAACCTGGCTTAACCAGGCAGTCCACACGCAAGGCAAATGCCCTGCCGTTGTGATACAGTAATATAGTGATGTTATAAAGAAATCAAGAAACAAAATTAAAAATACATTCAATGAACACTCAGGGTCATATGGGAGGAATATAGGACAAGTTGCACAAGGCATGGAATACTCAGTGGGATGGAGCAGTGTGATTCAAAAGAGAAGCTGATAAATGCAACTCCAAAAGCTTAGTACATCTTTAAATATATTTTTTTTACTTGAAACTACAGAAGAATTTGTTAACACCAAATAATTATGAACCAGAAAAAATATTAAACAGGAAATAAGGCACTTGATGTAGAATGACTATGTAGTGAATGAACAGATAGAGAACTGGTGAGAAGAAGAACCAAAGAAGGTAGGGGAAGTAATGTTTTAAGCAATAGAACATCCAAAGAAAAATCATGAATTAACAGTTTCCTGAATTTTATTACTTTTGGAAATTTTTATTGAATTGATAATGATGTAAGATGTTAGAAGATTTTGTATTTTGTGCAAGTAATACCAAGTTAAAAATTATTAGTAATGTGTGCTGAAAGTAGATAAAGGAGCAAGCATGATAGCCTCTCATTATCAGCATTGCAAACCATAATGCCCAAAAGTAGGGAGAAAGTATGGGGAATATTGTCTGCCATGGAGGCAGTGGGAGGGTGGGAAAGGTGGGGGTATATTGGGGAGACTGGTGATGGGGAATGTGCACTTGTGGAGAGATGGGTGTAATCATTGTGTGATTGTAACTCAAACAAGAAGGCTTGTAACTATACCTTATGGTGATTCAATACAATAAAAAATAAATAAATAAACTATTTATATCAATCTTAAAAATATATAACTATATCAGTAATATTACACTAGGATAATTTTAACAATATATAAGGGTTGAATTTTGTGTTAAGTCTCAAATTTATCAAAATTATAATGGAAAAATGAGGAAGACAATTAAGAAATACTGACAAAGTAAGAGAGTAACAGAGTCATACAAGCAGTAACTGCTATTAGTGAATTCAAAAACTGTGATTATTTATACGATTTAGAGTCATTGAGACTAAGCAGCAAAAGTAGCTTTTGAAGAGGAAGCCTTATGAAACAGACTTTTTGTAGCATAGAATTATTTAATAACAATTAACTTTGTTTACTGTTTAACTTTTTAAGCTGTTGTACATGCATTGCTTTGATAAAATAAAATTCAATTAAAATATTTATAATGCAGCTCTAAGCCTCTTAGATGTGCTCAGGCTGGCTTCTCCAGCTACAAACCATCTGCTACACTAATGCCCAGTTGGACCCTGGCAGAGCAGTGCAACCCTCAAAACCAGGAAAGATATCCACTAGACATTTGAGAATCACTGCCGTGATCAGCCTCTCACTATCATACAAATTCAGATGGAAATAGAGGATAAGGTATTTTTCAGAAAAGTGTGTATGTAGAAATATTATTTCTTTTCTTTTAAATCAGGAGGCTGCCTAGCAACCATTATTCTAAACTG
The DNA here is from genome assembly GCF_029834395.1 of Sorex fumeus. Taxonomy (NCBI): domain Eukaryota; kingdom Metazoa; phylum Chordata; class Mammalia; order Eulipotyphla; family Soricidae; genus Sorex; species Sorex fumeus. The sequence goes on along the minus strand of NW_026606185.1, from coordinate 7,334,675 downwards.
TCTGCTAAGAAGAAATTAGACCACCTATTTCCATTAAGATGCCCATTAAGAAATTGGGCTAAAATAATTTGAAACATAGATACTTGATTAGTTTGGAATTATTCTATTACTATCACCTCTCTCTACCTAATAAAAGTAAAAATTGAAAATCCCTACTAAATTACCTGTAACATATAAACATAATTCTTTCTAACCGATTTAATTGTTTTTAAATAACACATGCCAAACAATAAGCTGATAATGTAAAGCATAAACAATTTGAAATCTAAAGTTTAGTGAATTCCATTATATTCATTTTATTATGTTTCATAGTTTGATTAGTTCCACTTAGTAAATGTCTTCGATTTGGTCTTAGTCATGTTGTGGTTTGCCTGTCAGAAAATTTGCATTTCTGTGATCAGAATGAAAGATATGTTCAAGATTTATTGGAAAAGTGATTATGGAAAAGGCTGTAAGTGTTTTTGAGATCGCTTCTCTTTTATGATGATTTGTAAAGAGCTCTGAGAACGAGGTACAAAGCTTCTAAGTCTCAGCAGCAGTCCTGGTGCTTGCAAAATCCTTCCCACTTAGTACTCACTCTATTAACCCTTTCCTGTGTATAAGTCATGACTGCTGTTCTTTGGTACTAATATGAAGGAATTAGAAGAGTAAAAATCTTTTAATATTATTTTTCTCTCTAAACCTTGGACACATGAAAACTAATTCAGAAAATAATGAAATGTTTCCAGCTATTTTATATAAACTAAAAAGATAATTTCTGCATCAAATTGAGATCTCTTGGCAGCTATACTAAACCATATGCAAATGAATTTAAGAAAAGTACATTAAGCACTGTACTGATTACTTAAGTCTTTAGGCAGATATTGCACAAAGAAACATGACTTATTTTTAACCCTTTTGTCTGAAGTGAAGAGTTTTAAAATGCTGTTAATTGTGCTTTTTATACATTCATCATCCCAACACCACACATATCCCTGGAGTGCCTGCTTTGCTTCTCTAGTGTCCCAAAGACACTTCCTAGATCTTTCCCTCCTGTGTAAACTCAATTTTATAGACAAAATCTTAGTCCAGTGACTTTGAAAATTTGATGTTCACTTACTGCATGTGTGTGTTTTTTTTTTAAATCTCATTTATGGGATGGAGGGCAGAGTCTCCTGCCCCGCACCTGGCTGTCCTCGCAGGGGCCCCTTGGAGGGGAGCTGGTTTAGTTTTCCTCCCCACCCCGACCAGAGATCCGGCAGCTCCAGAACCAGCCACCACCATAATGAGACCGCTCTCCGCACACATGAAGGTACTGGCAGAGGAACAAAGGCTTGCGGGTCCCGGGGCTGAGATCTCCAAGCCTGCTCGGATCGGGGCTGAGCATCCTCCACACAGATCCTCCAAATTCCAGTAAGCGGGGGTCACACCCACCAACTGGCCCACTGGCGCCGTGTAATCCTATCAACGGCCAAGACTCAGAGACTATAAAACTCAGCTCATACACCATGACCAAGTAGGATTCATCCCAGGGATGCAAGGATGGTTTAACATTCGGAAATCAATCAACATAATCCATCACATCAACAAAAGAAAAGATAAAAAGCATATGATCATATCAATAGATGCAGAGAAAACATTTGACAAGGTCCAGCACCCCTTTATCATGAAAACCCTAGTCAAAATGGGTATAGAGGGGACTTTCCTCAACATAGTTAAAGCCATCTGCCACAAGCCTACAGCAAGCATCATCCTCAATGGGGAAAAACTGAGAGCCTTCCCTCTAAGATCAGGGACGAGACAAGGATGCCCACTCTCTCCACTGCTGTTCAATATAGCACTGGAAGTACTTGCAATAGCGATTAGGCAAGAAAAAAATATTAAGGGCATTCAGGTAGGAAAGGAAGAAATCAAGCTCTCACTATTCGCAGATGATATGTTACTATACTTAGAGAACCCAATAACCTCCACCAAAAAACTCCTAGGAACAATAGACTCGTATAGTAAAGTTGGTAAAAGGCCCTCCCGTTGATCGTCGATTTGCTCGAGCGGGCCCAGTAACGTCTCCATTGGAGACTTTGTTGTTACTGTGTCTGGCATATCCAATACTCTCGGTAGCTGGTAAAGGCCCTCCCGTTGATCGTCGATTTGCTCGAGCGGGCCCAGTAACATCTCCATTGGAGACTTTGTTGTTACTGTGTCTGGCATATCGAATACTCTCGGTAGCTTGCCGGGCTCTCTGAGAGGGGCGGAGGAATCGAACTCGGGTCGGCCATGTTGGCCGCTTATAAGGCGAACGCCCTACCTGCTGTGCTATCACTCCAGCCCGTAAAGTTTCAGGTTATAAAATCAATACCCAAAAGTCGTTGGCTTTCCTATATGCAAACAGTGAGAGAGAAGAAAGCAACATGAAAAAAACAATCCCGTTCACAATTGTGCCCCAGAAAATCAAGTACCTAGATTCAGCTTAACTAAGGAAGTAAAGGACCTGTACAAAGAAAACTATAAAACGCTACTTCAGGAAATAAAAGAGGACATGAGGAAATGGAAAGATATCCCCTGCTCATGGGTCGGGAGACTTAACATTGTCAAAATGGCAATACTACCGAAAGCATTGTATAAATTCAATGCAATCCCTATAAGGATACCCATGACATTCTTCAAAGAAATGGAGCAAACTCTCCTGAAATTTATATGGAACAATAAGCCCCCACGAATAGCTAAAGCAATTCTTGGGAAAAAGAAAATGGGAGGAATCAACCTCCCTAACTTCAAGCTCTACTACAAAGCAGTAATAATTAAAACAGCATGGTACTGGAACAAAAGCAGAACTGCAGACCAATGGAACAGGGTTGAATACACTGACATCTCCCCTCAATCATATGATCATCTAATCTTTGATAAAGGTGCAGAAATGTGAAGTGGAGTAAGGAAAGCCTCTTTAACAAATTGTGCTGGCATCACTGGATGGCTACATGCAAAAAAATGGGCTCAGAACTCTGTCTAACACCATGTACAAAAATAAGATCAAAATGGATTAAAGACCTCAACAAAAGACCAGACACCATAAGATACATTGAAGACAAAGTTGGCAAAACCCTCCATGACATTGAAGCTAATGGTACTTTCAAAGATGCCACGCCACTGGCCGAGCAAGTGAAAACAGAGATAGATAAATGGGACTATCTTAAACTAAGAAGCTTCTGCACCTCCAAAGAAACAGAGACCAAAATACAAAGACAGTCTACAGAATGGGAAAGGATATTCACCGAATACACATCTGACAAGGGGTTGATAACAAGGATATACAAAATACTGGTGGAACTCCACAGGAAGAAAACATCCAACCCCATCCAAAAATGGGGCAATGAAATGAACAGAAACTTTCTCAAAGAAGAAATCCGAATGGCAAAAAAGCACATGAGAAAATGCTCTACATCATTAATCATCAGGGAGATGCAGATCAAAACCACAATGAGATACCATCCCACACCTCAGAGGCTGGCCCACATTCAAAAGAACAAAAGCAACCGATGCTGGCGTGGATGTGCCGAGAAAGGGACACTCCTTCACTGTTGGTGGGACTAGTTCAGCCCTTTTGGAAAACAGTATGGACGATTCTCAAAAAATTAGAAATTGAGCTCCCATTTGACCCAGCGATACCACTCCTGGGAATATACCCCAGAGAGGCAAAAATGTGTAGTTGAAGTGACATCTGCACTTGTTTGTTCATTGTAGCACTCTTTACAATAGCCAGAAACTGGAAGAAACCTGAGTTCCCAAGAACAGATGACTGGTTAAAGAAACTTTGGTACATCTACACAACGGAGTACTATGTAGCTGTTAGAAAAGATGAAGTCATGAAATTTACATACAAGTGGTACAATATGGAAAGTATCATGCTAAGCGAAATGAGTCAGAAAGAGAGGGATAGACAAAGAAAAATTGCATTCATCTGGGGGATATAAAGCAACAAAATATGAGATCAATACCTAAGAGTAGCTGAGATCAACACCAGGAGGATTACTCCATAGCTTAGAGGCCAGCCGGATATTCTAGGGGAAAGGGCAGTTCAGATAGAGAAGGGAACACCAAATAAAAGGTGTTTGGAGGATCCTCCCAGGAGGGGAAATGCATGTTGAAAGTAGACTATGGACTGAACATGATTGCCACTCAATGCCTCTTTTGCAGACCACAACACCCAAAAGGAGAGATAGAACAAAGGGGAATGCCCTGCCACAGAGGCAGGGTGGGAGGGGGGCTGGGGGGAAATGGGCACTGGTGGAGGGATGGGTATTTGATCATTGTATGACCGAAACTCAAGCACAAAGATTTGTAAATCTACAACTGTACCTCATGGCGCTTCACTAATAAAAAAAAAAAAAAGCTAATTTCTTAAAAAAAAAAAAAGAAAAAAACTGAAGTTGACTGCTATTTTTTAACCATTGCTAATAAAATCCTGTTTTTTCCTAAAAAAAAAAAAAAAACTCAGCTCCCAGCATTCGTGGCCGCGTGACATCTTATTACGACATTTTATTATCTCATTCCTACTTTGGACAAACTGGCAGGCTACCAAATGTAACCTGCCCTAATGGCAGAGTCTGGCAAACTCCTCATGGTGTACCCATTATGCTAAATACCAGTAACAATGATGGGTCTCATTCTCCTAAAAAGTCTTGAATATGGCACTTTCTTAAAAATTTCAGGGCTAGGACGAAGGAGACGTTACTGGGGCCTGCTCGAAGCAATTGACGAAAAACAGGATGATCGTGATTGTGATCGTGATGGGATGGATACTGCATGGATTTGTTTTATTTATTATTGTTGTTTTTTGTGTTTTGAACCAAACTCCTAAAATTCCACAAAATTGTAAATGAGTGATATATTGATAAAGTGTTTTTCAAAAGCGTTAGTTTTCTGTTGTACATATACAAACATTTAAAAAATATGATTGATTCTGTGCTGCATTACATTTTAAAGTTTACATGAAACAGAAAATTTCTACTAATATAAAATTCAGTAAGATTATGGCGAATTGAGAAACTCTTAAGGTATAAACAGAAGTCAACTATAAAAGTGTGATTTATCCTAAGAGAATACTGGGCTTATGTTAGAATAAACTATAAAAACTGCCTAATTATCTGCATTAATGTTACCATAACAAAAAAATCTTCTTGGATACAAAAAAACTGATCACACTTAGAAAATTCAATATAGATCAAATATTAAATAAAATATTAAATCATTATTGAAAATATTTCAAATCCCTTAGCAAGATAGGAGTAGAAGAACCTTTCTCTTAATATAATAGAAAGGTTAAGACTAAATGCCATACTCAATACCAAGTGACAAGAAGTCTGTATTATCTTTTAAAGAAGTTAGTTTAATATTTCTTAGAAAAATAACTTTGTTTCAAACTATGAGTTACCTAAGCTCCTGTCCTTGAAATTCTGCATGGTTCCTTGGAAACTGAATGACAATTTACTTGAAAAAATATTCTTTTCTATGAATAGAATAGAATGTTTAATCCATTAAATTTTCACACTCTATCTCTCCATTCTTTTCTGGCCTCGAAAGTATCTGCTGCAATCTCACGGAAATGATTCAATATGTGTCTATCTTTGGCTTCTGTCATTTTGAATACAGTGCTCCTTGGAATTTAAGTCTATTGCTGAAACACTTTGGGCATCTTGGATCAGGGTGCCTATATTCCTCAACCCTGGAATACAAATCAAATTTCATTTTCATAATACATTTAATCTCTGCGTGAGAAGATTAAAGCATGCAATTTTCAAGAAAAAATGCACCAGCAGTCTTTACAAAAATTGTTATTTAAAATTAATTTGTTTCCTCTTAAGTGATTGCCCTAAATTATATAAATTAAGAGATAGCAACACACTATTTTTCAGACATTAATATAATTAAAATAGAAATTCTATAAATTGGACAGTATTGAAGGAAAGTCTGACTATTGATATGCAACTGAAACCTAATCAGAGATATCCATATTTGGTTCACCAACCTTATGACCATTATTACAAAGTCTCTAGTTAGTATAGTTCTAGATGTAGCTGCAACATTGTAAAAAATAATTTCTTTGGTTATGGCCCAGGTAGCACTGTAGCACTGTCCTCCCCTTGTTTATGGATTTCCTCAAGCAGGCCCAGTAACCTCTCCATTGTCAAACTTTTGTTACTGTGTTTGGCATATCAAATACATCACAGGTAGCTTGCCAGGTTTTGTCATGCTGGTGAGATACTCTCGGTAGCTTGCCGGACTCTGTGAGAGGGGCACAAGGAATCCAACCCGGCTCAGCAGTGCCATCCATACTCAAGGCAAACACCCAACTGCTGTGCTATCGCTCCAGTCCCTGGTGCTCTATAGCAAAGTCCAGCTCAGTTTAGAAGATGCAGTCATTCTTCCTAGAGACACACCCCAAATGACCTTTTCCAGGACCTCTGCAACTTGACTAAGCTAATGACAAGAATTCACCGTTAAAAAAAGTGGTGTTCGATATAACTGAAAGACTCAAGCCAGTGAGTACTTTTCAAGTACCATGGTCTCCCTTTGCATTCATTATAGCCTGAAGATGTATTGTTTAAATTAAAGAGGAAGTATCTCTCTCAGCTTCATTCTATGAATGAGTCTAATCTTGAGCCTCCAGACAAACCAAAATAATGAAAAAATTATAAATTTTTTGAGTATTGTTGATTTGTTACATAATTTAGTCTGTATTTACTAATGTAATATTAGGATTATATTAGCAAAGTAAATATATATTAAATATATATTACTAAAATAAAATGTTATCAGTATGTATTCATTGATACAACAGACTACAAAAGGTAAAAATAATTGCAGTATATGGGTCTTCATTTCCACTGCTTCATACCAATATAAGAGCAGTGGTTTATAGTAAATGGGGGGTTGTGTAAAAGATTAACTAATAGAAACACAAATTGGTAGTTTCAGGTATATATTATTAAAACTAATTTCTAAGAAAATCATATTATCTTTACAACTTGAGACCAATTGTGAAAGACCAATATTGAGTCTTCATATTGCCCTCACAAACCAAGGATATTAGTACATATGTAGCAATATAGAAAATGCAACCCAAAACAACAAAATAGAGGCCATCACTGAAAATGTATCACTTCTCAGTCTTTTTGCTAAGATCAAGTGTCAAGTTACTTAATGTCCTTTCCTAGTCTTTGGGTAACTGGTGTAAGGCATCGATGAACTAGATGTATATTCTCATTTCTTAGGAATTGTCTTCTATTCATGTTTTACTTCATATTTTTTTCTTAATGTCAAGTACTGAATTCACATCCTTTTCATTGTGAAATTTTTTCATTTGAGCCTTTCCGTTTATTTACTCTCACAAAAAATTAAGGGGATGAGTTACAACTGGTTTTTCTCAGGGTTTATTCCTTTCTTTGTACTCTGAGATTGCTTCTGTCAGTCCTAAATGGGACACTTACAGTGCCAGACTCCAAATCAGCATGGGTATGTGCAAGTGAATTTTTTTTTTACCCCATACTATCTCTCAAGCATTGAGCCTTTCTATTTTTTTTCAATTTTATATATCCATGAAAAGTTAACAAAACTTTAAATAAATCACGATATACAGATTTAGTAAATATATATATATTTTATAATTTATTAAAATAAAAGTCCCTTGAAAGAGAATGAAATATCATTCAGCTTGAAAAAATGATACAGAGTTTCATGGACAGGTAACAGCTAGGGAATTTATTCCAATTTTGCAAGAAACATTGAAAGAGCTTCTTTAAGGATAAACACAGGGTAATATCACTTATATATGATATTTGGAATAACTGGATGAGTGAATGCAATATTTCTTTTTTGTATTTCTTTTTTTTATTTTAATGAATCACTATGAGAAACTGTTACAGACTTACAAACTTTTGTGTTTACATTTCAGTCACACAGTGATTGAGTACCCAACCCTCCACCAGTGCCCATTCTCCACCACCAATGTTCTCAGTATTCCTCCCTCCCATCTCCCGCCCCACTCCACCCCGGCCTCTGTGGCAAGGGGGTTCCCTTTTCACTCTCTCTCTCCTTTAGGGTGTTGTGGTCTGCAATGCAGGCATTAAGTGGTCATCATATTCGGTTTATAGTCTACTTTCAGCACACATCTCCATCCCAAGCGGGTCCTCCAAGCATCCTTTACTTGGTGGTCCCTTCTCTATCAGAGCTGCCTTTTCTTCCAGCATGTGAGACTGGATTCCAAGCTGTGGAGCAATACTTCTGGTCCTTATCTCTACTATCTTTGGGTGCTAGTCTCCCATTTGGTTACTTTATGTGAATGCAATATTTGAAAGGTGTGTGTGTGTGTGTGTGTGTGTGTGTGTGTGTGTGTGTGTGTGTGTGTGCCTAGGTCAACATTGGCCTCAGAATATAGGGTCAAGAAGAAAAGAAAGTGTGGAAGGGAGGAGGAAAAGAGGCAGGTGAGAAGCAACAGGGTCCAGGTCAGGGGATCTAGGTACAAAGGAACGATTAAGGAGTGATAGATCCATATATCCAAATCACAGAGTCAACAACACTGAAATCAAGAGACTGAAACTTTAACAACCAAGCCTAGAAGGTTCATGACAAGAGGACAGGCTGGTGGGGGTGTGGGTGGAACATGGGAGGGAACATTGGTGGAAGGAATCTGACGCTGGTGGTGGGACTGGTGTTGAAATATTATATGTCTAAAACTCAACTATGAGTGACTTTGTAAACCACAATGATTGTAGCTGGAGAGACAGTATAGCAGGTAGGGTGTTTTCTCTCCGCGTGGCTGACCTGAGTTCAATCCATGGCATCCCATGTGGTCCCTCAAGTACTATATGAGTATTTCTGAGCACAGAATTAGGAATAACCCCTGAGCATCTCCAAGTGTGGCCCCAAAATAAACAATAACAAAAAATACTCTGATTAGGGTTGAAGGAGACAGTAGAAGGGGGAGAGTGCATGCCTTGTCAGTGCCAACCACAGTTTTATTCCTGGTACCATATGACCCCTGGAGCATCACTGTTGGGGGCAAGGCAAAGGCCTTATCCCCTAATTAGTAAATATTTTTCACGGTCACGGTCCTCCCGTTGTTCATCGATTTGCTCGAGCGGACCCAGTAACGTTTCCTTCGTGAGACTTGTTGTTACTGTGTTTGGCATATTGAATACATCACGGGTAGCTTGCCAGCTCTGCCGTGTGGGCGAGATACTCTTAGTAGCTTGCCGGGCACTCCGAGAGGGGTGGAGAAATCGAACTCAGGTCGGCCATGTTGGCTGCGTGCAAGGCAAATGCCCTTCCTGCTGTGCTATCGCTCCAGCCCAGTAAATATTTTTAAAGAGCATTTTCATAGCTTTAGATGTAACTCAAAGGTATAGTGCTTGCTTTGCATGTTTAAAGTTTTAGGTTCAATACCCAGCATGAGAAGAGTAAAAAAAGAACATAATCAGATGATGTATGATGTGTTTCTAAACCCTTATAGAACTCAACTAAGTTATTGTTTCATGAAAATAATTTCATGTTTTTAGATGGTAGTATCTAGAACGAGGCTGTGTTCCTGACACCTTGTTCCTGACGCCCCATTCGCTCTCAACGGAACGACCATCTCCGAATGCAACAGCTATGTGTACCTAGGTCGAGAGGTCAACATGACAAATGACCTGGCACCCGAGCTGCGCAGGAGGAAGAGAGCGGCTTGGAACACCTTCAAGAACTTTGAAGAAATAGCTAAGAGGACAAAGAACCTCCGGCTCCGGGCACATCTCTTTGATTCCACTGTTCTTCCTGCATTAACATATGCCTCAGAGACCTGGGCCCTATGCAAACAGGATGAGAATGCTATTCAGGTCTCCCAAAGAAGAATAGAAAGAGCTATGCTTGGAATATCACGTTTCACTCAAATGAGAGAACGAATCCGGAGTTCTGACATCCGTCCATGATCAAGAATCAGGGACGCTGTCTCATTTGCCAAGGAGTCGAAAATCAGATGGGCTGGTCACGTAATGAGATTTAAAGACGACTGCTGAACTAGAGCTGTTACTGACTGGATTCCACGGGATGTCAAAAGACCACGTGGCCGTCCACCTGCCAGATGGTCAGACTTCTTCATCAAGATCATGAACGATCGGTTTGAGGCCCTTCATGTTCCTGGAGCGAACAGATGCCATTGGGCTACACTAGCACGCGACAGAGACAAATGGAGACGTTACTGGCGCCTGCTCGAGCAAATCAACGACTAACGGGAAGTTAAGTGATTAAGTGATAAGTGAAATATCTAGAAAAGTACCATAAGGCTCTTTGTTTTGCTTCGGTTTCATTACTTTAATTTCAAATTCTTTTTTTTTTCTTTTTGGGTCACACCTGGCGATGCACAGGGGTGACTCCTGGCTCTGCACTCAGGAGTTACTCCTGCCGGTGCTCAGGGGACCATATGGGATGCTTGGAATCGAACCTGGGTCGAACCTCATGCAAGGCAAACGCCCTCCCCACTCTGCCATTTCTCCAGCCCCTAATTTCAAATTCTTATGGTAAGATTAAATATTATCATTATAGTTTTATATCAAGCTATCTGAAGCATACAACCATAATATGTTAATACAATCGATAGCTTATAAATATTAATTGATATAAATTATTTAAAGATTTGGTGATAAGTCCAACCACAATTCCATTTTAGTATCTAAAATAAGTGAGCACTTGCTATTTATATAGGTTAAGATATAGTTTATCTAAAGATAAACTGTTAGACAATGCAATAGACCCTATCAATATAAAATAATTAACTCATGTGATTTTATCAATTGAAATACAGACAAATTCTGAAAAAAAATCTGACAAGATCACAAACACATTTATGATAAAAAGTCAATAAATTGTAAAAGAAGAAAATTTCTTCAATATAGTTCAAACTATCGACCAGAAAAACGCAGCTATCATCATACTCATTGAGGAAAAACTAAAAGCCTTTTATAATCAGACTCACAGGGTTGCCTTTTCTCACTAGTGTTATTCAATACAGTCATCTCTTAGGCAAGAAATAGATACTAAGCCATTCAAATTGGGAAACAAGTTAAATGATCACTATTTACAGATGACATGATACTAAGCTTAGAAAATGTTAAAGTCCACAATTTTAACTCCTAAAAAACAATACACATATTCAGTAGCATTCAGGCTATAAAATCATCTCAGAGAAATCTATGACATTTGAAAATGTAAACAATGAATAAAAAAAATCTTGTTCACAATTACACCAACAAATAAAAAGTACCTGCAAATTAGCTTAGCAAAAAAAAAAAACTATAAAACATTCCTAAAATAACTAAAAGAAATCACAATAAAATGGAAAAGCATCTATTTCCTAAATTAATAAAGCACAAGAAAATGGGAAAATCATCAATTGTTCATGGATTGGAAGGATAGATACTATCAAGTGACAGTCCAACCCAAAGTGCTACACAACTTCAATGAAGTTCCTATAAAAATATCCTGACTTTTTTTTAAAAGATCAAATGCTGTTGCAATTTATATGGGATAATACTCCACCCTCATAGGCAGTGTGATTCAAGGGGGAAAAAAAGCAGGGGTGAGGCATTTTTCCCCAAAGTTAAATTATGCTATTAAACTTTGTGAACCGAAATAATATAATACAAGAATAAAGACAGAGCCTCAGATCAATTGAATAGAAATGAGATTTCATAACAGAGACAGGAATGCTGGTATATAGAGAGCTAAACTTTGACAAAGGAGCTAAGAGTATGAAGTGGAGTAATGAGTGTCTTCAACAAATTGTGATGGGAAACTTGACCAGTCACAAAAAAAAATATGAACTCAGGCTTCTATTAATACCATGCACAAAAGTCTATTCAAAATGTACTAATTGCCTTAAGATTGAACATGAATACACAAATTGATTGAAGAAAAAATAGGTAAATCCCTTCATGTCTTTGATTGGAAAGGTATCTTCAATAATTCAATACCATTAGCCAAGAAAAGATAAACAAATGGGGCTATATCAAATTAAGAAATTCCTGCACCAAGAAATAAACTATGACAGAAATAAAAAAAACCCACAGGACTGAAATTATTTACCCACTACTCATCTGACAAAAGGTTAATATCCATGATATACAAATCACTTGTAAAACGATAAGAAATAACAAACAACCCAGTCAAAAATTAAGAGAAGAGATGAACAAAAATTTTCTCAAAGAAAACATTCAGATGACCAATCACTGTATCACTGTATCACTGTCATCCCATTGTTTGTCAATTTACTCGAGTGGGTGACAGTAACGTCTCTATTTGTCCCAGCAATAAGATTTTAGCAGCCTCTCCTTACTTGTCTTTCCCAACAATTAGAGGCTCTTTCAGGGTCAGGGGAATGAGACCTTTTATAGTTACTGGTTTTGGCATATTGAATACGCTGCAGGGAGCTTTCCAGGCTCTGCCTGTGCTGGCAGGATACTCTTGGTAGCTTGCCGGACTCTAATATATATATATATATATATATATATATATATATATATATGCATATATATATATATATATTTCTCTCTATGATTTGTTTCATACTGTCTGAACTCCATCAAACATGGTGTGGTAATTAAGGAAAATGGGTAGGAAGTGTCTTATGATGTGTCTGGAAAGCAGCCTGGAGCGTGGCAGTCAGAGGTCAGCTGCCGACTGGAGGTTGGCTGCCGAGGCTGGATCCCTTGGGGTGAGGAGGACTCTTGCCAGGGCCCCTCTGGGGTGCCCCAAGTGATTACAGCTTGGAGCAGAGTCCAATAGGTAGAAAAATTACCAGTAGGTAAAAAATACTCTGTATATTTTATCATCAAGAAAAGAAAAATTAAAAGAATGAGATTTTACCTCACACTAATGAGACTAGCACACACCAAAAACAAGGCTGGGGAGATAGAACAAAAGATAAGACCTTGCACATGACCTGGGTTTCAACCCAAGTATCTCAGATAGCCCCTGAGCCTTCCCAAAGGCATCTATGAACACAGAACAAAGAATAAGCACAGAACACCAAAATACATCAGATGTGGCTCCAAAATTTAAAAACAAAAAACCACAAACACACCCCCAAAACACTTGTATCACTTGTATCACTTGTCGCATTAATCTTCGAATTGGTCAAGCAGGCGCCAATAATGTTTCCATTAGTCCCTTTCATGTGCTAGTGTAGCCCAATGACATCTGCTTGCTCCAGGAACACAAAGAGCCTCAAACCGTTTGTTCAGGGTATTGACGAAGAAATCTGATCATCTCATAGATGGGCAGCCACGCATCATTTTGATGCCCCTTGGAATCCAGTTGGTAACAGCTCTAGTCCAGCAATCATCTCTAAATCTCATTACATGTCAGGCCCATCTGATTTTCGACAGCTTGGCAAACGAGTCCATGATTCTTGATTGTCGACAGAGATCAGAACTCCGGATTCCTTCTCTCACTTGAATGAAAAGTGATATTCCAAGTACAGCTCTTTTGATTTCTTTTTGGGATACCTGAATAGTATTCTTGTCCTGTTTTCGTAGGACCCAGATCTCCGAGGCTTATTTTAGTGCAGAAAGAATGGTGAACTTGAAAAGATGTGCCTGGAGCCAGAGGCTCTTCGTCCTCTTAACAACTTCTTTGACACTCTTGAAGGCATTCCACGCCACTCTCTTCCTCCTGCACAGCTCTGGTGCCAAGTCGTTCCTCATGTTGAGTTCTCGACCCAGGGACACAAAGCTGCTGCATTTGGAAATGTTTGTTCCATTGAGAGCAAATGGAACGTCAAGGACTAGTTCATTTTTTTTATGAACATTGTCTTGGATAGATTCAGCTGCAGTCCGACCTATCCACACTCACAGTCAAAATCTCCCAGCATTTGTGCTGCTTGGCTAATGTTTGGTGTTATTAGAATGATGTCATCAGGAAAGCGGAGGTGATGTAGTTGCCAAACATTTATCTTCACTTCCATTTCTTCCCATTCCAGTCGTTGCATGACATTCTTGAGGATGGCACTGAAGAGTTTTGGTGAAATGGTATCAGCCTGCCAAAGAAGAGCTAAAATGCCTGTCTGTACTTTCAACGCACGTATGCTGGCATCGGAAGCATTAATCGAAGACCTGATGGTGCAAGCGCAGAAGATTAAGTATGACATCATTGGTCTGACCATGATGAGTAGGCATCGATCACATCATGCCATTTTCTACGCTGGAGAACTGTTCCTCGGAACATGCGACAATAGAGGTATTGGAGGTGTTCATGTCCTTGTCAACACGAACTTGGCCATGAGCATTGATTCATTCAAATGCCTAACTACCCGAATTGGATGATTATGCTTGAACAGATATGGCTCACTGCCAGCAATTTCTATCTTCATTGTCTAAGCACCAGCATACAACTACAATGAAGAAATTTAGAAGTTCTACATGGAACTGGAGAAGTTCTATAAAGAAGACCACACCTTCTACAAGATCATTGTCGATGATTTTAATAGCAAGATAGAACTAATAAGGTCACCTGAAGAACTCCTCATCAGGAATCATGGCCTAGGATGGAATGATCAGGGTGAGAAACTGTCTGAGTTCATCATGTTGACCAAGACCCCCCATGGTATCTCACAATTCCAGAAGGCCAAATCTAAATGTTGGACATGGGAGTCTCGCAGTGGACAGTTTCACAACAAAATTGATCACATCATATTCAATCGATGGGTTTGCCTGACTGATGTCGCTGTTGTCCCAAAATTCCCAATGGGATAGGACCACCATTTCTTTCGTGCAAAATTCTACTTCACGGAGCATAGAGAAAGGACTGCAAAGTTTAAGAAAAGAACTCCCTGAATGACCACCAGCTGGGAGCTCTGTGGGACTATTGCTACGACCCCAAAAACAAACAAACAAAAAACATTGTTTTAAAACATTAATTTAATTTATTTTAAAACATTGATAAGTAAAATTAAAGTAGTCTCATCCATTGTTGGCGTTAATATAGACTAATTCAACATTTTAATAAAACTACCTAGACTTGGACATTGCCACTTGTCACCACAAACAAGAAATGAATTAAAGGATAGATTAAATCATATATATTTAAACTTAAAGTCTTTCTTTTAAAGCAGTGGTCTAAGTATATGAACTTTGCCAAGCTATGTTGTTCAGTTTTATTTACATGAAAAATAATATGGTCTCCATAGATTCAGTCTATAAGTTATAAATAATGATCATTAAAACGATTGCATAGGCTAGATCTGACAGTTTTACAGCATCTAGGAACATATGGAAACAGCTAAGTAGGAATTATAAGTATGGAGTGAATTCAATGTTTAAGAAGAAAATAAAAATATTCCAAGTCACAGAACTTTATGAGAGCAGAAAAGCAGAAAAAGAACAGGATAAATCAAGGGTAATTATATTAGAAGGTAAAGTATGATGTTAAAGCAGAAATTATAGATTGTAATAAAAAAGTAAAATTAAGCACCTATTTTAAAGGATAAAAAGAACATTAAATTGGATTGGCTCTAGTGATATGGCAAGTATAAATGACCTAGAATTTACCTTAAGGAGGGTTGGGCTGGTATTTATTTTAAATAAAATGAGAAAATGCAGGTTGAAGATAGAGAACAAGCAATTTACTAGAGGCATTTTAATTCAAAATGGTAGAAAAGTGTGTAACAGAATCAGAAATCAAGTAGTTGTTGTCTATTTTTAGTAAACAGTAACATTATATGTTAAAAATATCTTGTAGAGAAAGTATGTATTATTTCCAGAGACAGTAATTTGAGTTACTAAATCAATACTCCTATGTAGATGGTGCTCTAAGGTCTTTGGAAAATAAGTAAGGCACTGGCTTGATAAGGGGTACGTATAGCTTATATTGTGATTTAATACATTTAAAAGGTATGGGTCTCATGCAGGTGCTCTGAAGGGCTTGGAGGAGTGAGTCTGCAGCCACCTCAACAGAGCCCTGGCAACTGAAAACCTTCAGAACCCAATCACCGCCAAGCTCACGGCCAGTCACCACACACTCAGAATGAGTCTCATGTATGAGAATAAATCTCCTGAAAAACCCAGGTATGCGGGATTTGTGATGGAAATCTCCAGGTCTCATGGAGTCAGGTATGGGAGACCTCCCCCATCTCCCTATTCTGGGAGCCTGGCAGTCACATCCACAAACTATCTCTGGCACCATATGCTCGTTAATGGCCACGATGCAGAGACTGGTAAATATAAGATGTTTCCAGACTCCAAAAGTCACCGTTTAGTTAGACATTTAACTCCAGTTCTATCACCCTATTTAAAATGTTAGAAATCCTGGAGCGACATCTCATTCTCTAAGCCACTGATACACTAGGAGTAGTATGCCACATTTGATGGGGTGTAAAGTCGAAGCCAACTGATCTCGACAAAAAAAAGTATTAGAACACAAGGCCAAAGATATAATAACATATTAGTAATCTCTTATATAAGAGCTTAATGTCTCCAGGGTAAGGAAAAAAAAACCTTCACATACTTTCCTCTTAGAAAAATTTTTTGGATCATTTTAAACAAATTATTCATAAAAAGCAATATACAATAAATTATTTGGAACCTACATTTGGGGAAGACTTGAGTGGTGGTGGGAAAATTCTAAATGATGCTGGTGGGAAGGTATAATGGTGGTGGGATTGGTATTGGAATATTGATGTAATAAATTACTGTGAACAATTCTATAAAAATAAAAAGATGAAAAATAGTAAAGAAATGTATGTCTCCAGTGCTGTCAAGTAGGTATATGAGGTGACATAATTCTGTATGATACTTTCTTGATTGGTACAATGATCTCAGAGAGCTAAATCTCTTCTTCTGAGAGTGATTATGAAAGATGGTTTTTTATAAGTTTGAAGGTAAGAACATGCATCAAAGCCATAAACATGAAAACTATTGTCAACATGATGTTAACTGTACTATGACTTTCTAAAATTAGAATTAAAAAGAGGAAATGAGAATTTCTAATATAATTGGATAGAAAAATAATCATCTACATGTGTTAAATTTTAACATGCGCATTAACATATTTTCTATGCTTATATAATGATTATTAATAATAAACATTTTAACTTAAAATACAAGCAGTTTCATCTGTTATCACTTTCTTGTTTTTTTAATAGAGCCATAAGTATCAGAACTAAAAGGAGTCAGATGGTGCAAGAGAAGTGAACAACTTTCTCTGTTCTCATCCTCAGCATGGATGAATTCTACATTGTCTTCCTTATGACTCAACTTTGTAACTTTAATAACACACATATCACTTATGTTTCTAGAATTACATATAAATACATATTTTTTTTACTTTGTAAATCTTAAGAAGCTGACTGTACTGGAGAAACAGTGGGGAGTATAATGGGTACAAGAGATAATGGTTCTTCTTCAAAGATATGCAGATGGCCAGTAGGTATAATGATGCAAGTACTCAGCATCTCTCACCATCAGGAAGGGGATGATGACTAACCCTGTTCAGGGTTTCATTGGAGCTGTTTGTCAGGCATCACTCCCAGTGTGCTCAGGGAACCATGTGTGGTGCTGATTTAAACCCAGGTGGTTTACAGCAAGGCAAGAACCCTTTTGGAAGCACTATCTCTCAGGCCCTGGGAAATGGAAACTAAAATAGCAAGACCTCACCTCACAACAGTGTGTAGACCCTCATAAAAAAACAACAAAAACAACTAGTTTTGGTGTGTGTTAAGGAAAAGAAGCCCACATCCACTGCTGGATGAGGTGGGAATGTATATTAGTTTAACCGTTTTTGAAAAATCTGTCAACATTCTCAAAAAATTCTGAAAATTGATCTTCCTTATAATTCAGAAATTACAATTCCAGACATACCCAAAGGCACAAAACACTTGATTCCAAACCATCTTTTGTACTCCCATGTTTTCAGAACTATTCACTATACCTAAATTCTGGAAACGATCCAAGAGCCAAGAACAGATGAATGGTTAAACATACTGTATATCTCACTGTAGGCTAAAGGAAAATGAGTTCTGGTGGATTAGGCTGGAGCAGCTGGGAAGATAGTCTCCATGGTCACCTTTTTCAGGCAATGCTTCAGAGGTCAGCACATGTTCAGGCAGAAAACTAACAAAATATTAACAAAAAGAGGACTTGGGAATGGCTGTAGGTGTTGCAGAAACCTTTGAAGTTTTCCACATGTCCTAGTAACTGTCCAAATCTCCAAATGAGTAGCAATGCAATCAATCATAGTTTGAATCTCATGACCCTTCCTATTACAGTCATAGAAATAGAGGATAAAT
This sequence comes from Sorex fumeus, assembly GCF_029834395.1. Classification (NCBI taxonomy): domain Eukaryota; kingdom Metazoa; phylum Chordata; class Mammalia; order Eulipotyphla; family Soricidae; genus Sorex; species Sorex fumeus. Next base: position 7,316,386 of record NW_026606185.1, on the reverse strand, counting down.
CTAAAAATAAAGCCACAGACGCACAGCTAGAAACAGCCCCTAGACAGCCGGTTTTCAACCCCTGATCTGCGTGGGACGGGCACAGAGGCCCAGCTCTGGACAACAAAGCTGAACGGCTCCAATTCCAACAGGTACAGCCCGCCCCCAAGGGCCTGGGTTCCTCTCTGGGCACGCGCAGCTAGAAACAGCCCCTAGACAGCCGGTTTTCAACCCCTGATCTGCGTGGGACGGGCACAGAGGCCCAGCTCTGGGCAACAAAGCTGAACGGCTCCAATTCCAACAGGTACAGCCCGCCCCCAAGGGCCTGGGTTCCTCTCTGGGCACGCGCAGCTAGAAACAGCCCCTAGACAGCCAGTTTTCAACCCCTGATCTGCGTGGGACGGGCACAGAGGCCCAGCTCTGGGCAACAAAGCTGAACGGCTCCAATTCCAAACAGGAGACATTCCCAACTCCTCACCCAGTGCCAGGGACTCTTTCTGGAGCCGTGGCCACATCAGCGGCCGCGAAATATTTTCCCACTACATATGCCATAGGAACCATAAGCTTACTTCTTAGATGGAAACTTATCTATTTTAGCTCAGCCACTAGAAACACAGTTGCCAATAACTCATAAGCCTATCTTAACTCACACTGCATATCAAGCAGAATAGTAACACTGAACGTGAAGGACTAAACCACACCTCTCACAATGGTAAAGCAACGCAAAAGCCCACCAAACATTCATATTGAAGAGTCTAGCCCAGATGACACCAACAGTACTGTAGTGTTAGACAACCTCTCTGACAAGGAATTCAGAAGGGAGCTACTTAGGATGCTTAGGGAATTAAAAGAAACAATGGAAACCAATGCCAATAGAAGACAAGAGGATCTGAAGGCAGAAATGAGGAAAATGCAATCAGAAATGTCAGACCTGAAAAATCTCGTAGGCGAATTGAAAAGCTCAGTGGAAGGCCTCAGCAGCAGACTAAGAGCGGCTGAGAACAGAATCAGTGAGCTCGAAGATGAAGTTCAGAGACTCTCCAGAAAAGAGCAGAAAATGGAAAAGAGACTCACAATTCGGGAACAGGTGGCAAGAGAAGATTGTGATGAAGCCAAGAGGGGTAACATAAGAATTATTGGAGTCCCAGAGGGACAGGAAGAAAGCCTCGATGAAGAAGAAACTGTCAAAGACATCATTGCTACATTTCCAGAGCTGAAGAAAACTTGTGACCACATTCAGGAGGCCCGAAGGGTACCAGCTAGAAGAAATCCGAATAAAAATACCCCAAGACACATTCTGATCAAAATGACCAAAACCTTAGACAGAGACAAAATTCTGAAAGCAGCAAGATCGAAGAAAGAAATCTCTTACAAAGGAGCATCCTTAAAATTCACAGCTGATTTTTCTGATGAAACCCTCATGGCCCGAAAACAGTGGTGGGACATAGTAAAAAAACTCAATGAAATAAATGCCTCCCCCAAAATACTTTTCCCAGCAAGACTCTCATTCATAATAGAAGGGACAACACACAGTTTCACAGACAAACAACAGCTCAGGAACTTCATAGACTCAAAACCATGGTTACAAGAACAACTAAATGGGCTACTTTAAGGCAAGAAAGGCCCCTCAAATACACCAAATTTTAACATAACAATGGGACAAAATCCCATAACAATAATCTCTCTCAATGTCAATGGGCTAAACGCACCAATTAAAAGACATAGAGTGGCAGGATGGATTAGAAAATTGAACCCAACATTATGCTGCCTGCAAGAAACGCATCTCAATAGTCAAAGCAAACACAGACTCAGAGTCAAAGGCTGAAAAACAATCATACAGGCAAACAGCTCCCATAAAAAAGCTGGGGTAGCCATCCTTATATCAGACCACATCGATTTCAGAGTGTGGAAGGTCATAAGAGACAGTGAAGGCCATTTCTTATTGATCAGAGGATCTGTACAACAGGAAGAACTTACAATAATAAATGTATATGCACCTAATGAGAGACCAGCAAAGTACTTAAAACAACTACTCATAGATTTGGAAAAAGACATCAATAGCAACACAATACTAGTGGGAGACTTCAACACTGCTTTGTCACCTCTTGATAGATCAACCAGACTCAAGCTTAGCAAGGACATACTTCATTTGAGGGAAACAATGGAAGAGAGGGACTTAGTAGATATATACAGGACACTTCATCCACAAAAAGCTGAATACACATTCTTCTCAAGCGTACATGGAACATTCTCCAAGATAGACCACATGCTGAGCCACAAAACATGCCTCCATAAAATTAAGAAGGTAGAGATTGTATCAACAATCTTCGCAGACCATAATGCGCTGAAATTAGAAGTAAATCACACACAAAAACAGAAAACTAAATCAAACACCTGGAAATTAAACAGTGCACTATTGAACAACGAGTGGATTAGACAGGAAATCAAAGAGGAAATCAAAAGATTCCTAGAAACGAATGAAAATGAGAACACGAGTTACCAAAACTTATGGGACACAGCAAAGGCTGTGTTAAGAGGAAAGTTTATAGCTCTACAAGCATTCCTCAGGAAGAAGGAGTGAGCACACATAAGTAACCTAACCTGACAGCTTAAGAGCTTGGAGAAGGACCAAAAAAAGGAGCACAACCCGAACAGGAGAAAGGAAATAATAAAACTCAGAGCAGAGATTAACGAGATGGAAACCCAAAAAACAATCCGAAAGATCAATGAAACCAAGAGCTGGAGGGGAGATGCATGTCGAAAGTAGACTATGGACTAAACATGTTTGCCACTCAATGCCTCTTTTGCAGACCACAACACCCAAAAGGAGAGAGAGAACACAGGGGATTGCCCTGCCACAGAGACAGGGGGGATGGGGGGATGGGGGTGGGAGGGATATTATCCATGGTGGTGGAAAATGGGCACTGGTGGAGGGATGGGTATCTGATCATTGTATAATTGAAACCAAAGCACAAAAAATTGTAAATCTACAACTTTAAAAAAATAAAATAAAATAAAGGGGAAAAAAATTAAATTAAATTAAATTAAATTAAAAAAAAATAATAAAGCCACAGTGATACCTGACGAAAAACAAAAAGAGGTTATGCCAGATACATAAACTGAAAAATCCTTCAGGGAATCACTGAAAAAAAATGAAATTTTATTTTATGAAAATACTAGTCTTTAGAATAACAGTTTAAAGGCATAAAATTGGAGATGACAAAACTGAAAAAAAAAGCAATCATAATAAAATTAAATTTATATAATCTCAAAAAAATAAGAAGAGAGTACAGAATATAAGCAAATAAATAAATGTTGGACAAGGGCCGGAGGGATAATTAGTGGGTAGATGATTTGGTTGCATGGAGCAAACCCAGATTGGATCCTGGATCACATATGTTCCCCAACCACCACCACGAGTGATCCCTGAGATCAGAGCCAGGAGTAAATCCTGAGAAATGCTAGATTTTGGTCCAAAACAAAAATAAATGTTCAAACAAAATTGTAAGCAAATAACAGACTTAAGTAAATTTATTCTGGTACGGAAACGCAATAATGAACTGACTCAATCTCAGAGGAGAGACAGTTATAAATTAATGATAAAAATAAATCAATTGTTTATATTGTAGCAAGGAGTAAAAGAAAATTTAAGGGAAAATATATGGGCAATGCCAGATGTCACTAGAAGGGTAAATAGACAAATTGAGGATTTACCTGCAAAACTATTATTTAAATGTGATAGAGAAAATATTATATTTAGAAAAAAAGTAGTAAAAGAATTGAATACTATCCAACATGACAGCAATTAATTTATTTCAATTAATGTTGAAAGGAGTGCTTCTACATAAAAATAAAGATGTAAGTAGCACTAAATTTTGAGCAATGTACAAAAATGTAATGCAAAGTATAGAAAAACAGAAAGTAAACAGTAATATGAGACAACAACATCAAAAAGATCCATAACTTAGAAGAAATTGTATAGAATTACTTTCACTGAATGATGGCAAGCTGAGAAAGCACACATGCACACACAATTTAAAACAATGGGAGTTTTATACAGCAACATTGTGACTACAAAACAAAAATCTTGAGCAGAGATATTAGAATAAGTGAAGAAATAGAACACAGGGAAAGCTATCCAAAACATGTCATTTTTTTTAAAAAAAATGGAAAAATAGAAAAACAATAAAGAAAATTATCAAAAGGTAGTACATAAACCCCATGTATCAACATCACCCTAAACATGAAATCAGAGCTAGAAAAGAAGACTCTATTACTATTGGAAATTGTCACAGAAACTTAGATGTTTCTAGAATATCTGTAGATAAACAATACAATTTCATATGTAAAAATAGTGGCTAAAGCCCCACGATATGTTTAAAAAAATAGCCATTAGAACTAAGCATGGTTGCCAGTCAAGATTTTTATGAATACTGTCTTTTTGATGATGGTGGCTGTTATTTTTACTATAGAATAATAAAGATATTTACTAGTTCTAATATAAATATTTATACTATTTCTAATATAAATACAGATTATACTTATGTAAAAGTATATTTATTCAAAAAGACATATAAAAACACTACCACAGAGATTGGCAAAACAGAGTTTACCTTTCTGGTTGGTACAAAATTCATCGCAAGGGGGGGATGAAAGTTACCTCTTGAGAAATTATCAGCCAATGTGTTACTGGGACAGTAGGGAATTCTCTCAATCCAAATAATAAAACATTTTGCTTTTCTTTTTATTTTCCATGCTGCAATATCAACTCTAGTATGCTAAAAGTTTTTGCTTTCATATCCTTAAAATCTGCAAAATTTAAATATAAAGAATGCCATATTATGTTTTTTAAAGATGAATATAAGTGACTAACTCCACAACTCTTATACCTATATATTTTATTCATCCAAAATATCTCCCATGTTTCTAGCTGAAGATGTGCTGTCACATAACTAGAAATGTTCTTCCCTACAGTCCTCTTCCCAGTGAACACCTGGGATTTTATAGTATTTGTCAAACAGATTGAATTTGATTCCTGTTTAAATATCTTGTTTACTTTCTCACTTGGTATTGATCCAAATTTTAGCACACACGATAAAATCAATGAACAATAGAAAAATAGGGTGATGTTTGTAAAAAATAAAGCACACTATGTACATCATGCACTTATGCACATTATTTCAATCAGAGATTAACATAAACTTTACTATTTTTAAGAGTCAAGATAGAACATTAATCTAGAATATAAATTGGTGTTTTTCATTATCATAAAATTTCCTATAAACTCTTTAATATCACACTGCTTATATGCTGTTTCATAATTTGTATATCTAAAATTGCACTTCTTTCTTTTTATATATCTGTATATATGCATACATATATACACACACATACTTACACACACACACACACACACCCATACACATGCACACATATTTTTTGGGTTGCCCAAAAGTTGAATAGGAATTCTGGAGAAGAGAAGGGACCAGAAGTGACCCTATGAATGACTCAGCTTACCTGATAGGAACTTCAATGTGAAAGCCCAGGATATGGTGTTCAGGCATTGTAGTGCCCAGGGTTACCTGGCTCACTCGGGCAGTACTTATGAGCTTCCATGAAAACATCTGGCTGTGCTCAGGGGTCTACAGAACTGTACCTGGCAATGTTCCGGGATTCACGTGGTGCAGGTTTTAAACCAGGGTTTTCTACATGCAAGAAATGTGTGCTTTATACTATCTTTTTGGCTTCCTCTTCTTTTAATAGTTTATTTAAAAAATATTGTAGATCTAATTTGATGTATATTAAGTACAGTGAGTTAGTATCTACAGATTTTCCATGCTGTTGGGCCAGGGATACTACACAAGTGTCAGGGCACACACAGGCATGTGATCGTTCATTATCTGACATCTGGCATCACCAGCTGGAGGCACCCAGGAACTACTAGGAGTGGTTCTGTGCCTCTTGAGCTGCTTGGTGAACCCCAAATAATAAATATATGATACAGAAAATAAAACATAATAAAAAATTTTATTAACATTCATTATATTGGCATAGTATACTGTTCCAAGGAAACTGTGAATTTACTATTCCAACCATTCTACAAATTTGTGAGTTTCAGATTCTAGATTCGAGTGGAGATCTATATGAAAGATATATTATAACTTTAAAAACATATATGAGAACAAAATACATGTAACCTAAGAGCAGTACGAGACAGATTATCCAACCTAAACTGATCTCTTACTGTGTTTTTTGAGAGTTTTATTTGCTAGTGGCCTAAGGCAAAGCACTCTGCTTTGTTTTATTACTCACTTCAATCAGCAACTTGTTTCATTATGTGTTATGTGTCTCTCTACTTTTAACTCCATGGCGAGGCTGTTAAAGGATTTCTCTTATAGGTGTCTAGACAGGTTATATATATATGGACATGCTTATAGCTTTATTCTTGGGAAGTTGCCCATTTTTGTTCAAACTACAGAGATTTTGCAGATGAAGTTAGAAACAGCTATAATTTTCACATTTTCCCCTCCACTCCAGAACTAAAGAATCTCAACTTTGAGACCTCCTCACAGCCTGACACATACACCCCTGAACAGACAGACTCAGGACCAAGAGTGCTTCCTAAGCTCTAAGCAAGGTTCATAGGGATTTACATAATGCCAACACATGTCATTTTTTATTGAATCAAACTCTGATGATTACATTTGCAATTTAATTAAGGCAGGTTTCTATTTAGAGTTTGCACTGAAAGCTGGGAGGGGGGAAAAATAGCACAGCACGGCATGTTACCTTGCTAGTCACTAGGAAAGAAACAAATCAAAGTTGAAAATTGCCAGAAGGGCACATAAGTAAAGGGTACTAGAACTAAAAGATCTAAACTAAAGATATAAATTAGAGCTAAACACGTTTTGATTTAATTTTTCACTATTTTCCAAAAGGACTACATAATACTTTTTAATATTTACCTTTTCTTAGCTTCCTATGGAAGGGATGTTTTGGTTTCAGTTAATATTGGCAAATACAAAGTAGGTGAACTACCAATAAATGGAATGTGGCAAAGCATAGCTACTTTCTGCAGTGTCCTTTCTGTTTGTAAAATCTATGACCTTGTCCAGAGATTTTTTTTTACCAGTCTGAAGACTCAAGCTTTTTTTTTTTTAATTTGAATGGATTGTGAAGATGTGGTATATATACAGGATGAATTCTATGCAGCTTCAAGGAAAGATGAAATCATGAAATTTGTTGAAACCTGTTTGATACTGGGTGAAATCACATGGAGTGAAGTAAGCCAGAAGAAAGACAAACTCAGGGCGATCTCACTTATCAGTGCTATATAGAATAACTGGCTGTGGAAAGGTAATATAGTAAAGGGGGGATACCTAGCTCAGACTTGACCCTAGAGTACAGGAAAGAGAACAGAGAAGGAAAATATGTCAAGGGTAGAAAGAAGAGGAAGGGAAGTAATGGGGGAATCAGGGCTTCAGTTATACCACTGATGTGGGTGAGTGGTATAGCTATATATATACAAAGAGTGGACTCAACAACACAGAAAACAGAAGATCCAAATACAGCCACAGAACTTCACAAAGCATTGTCAAATAGGCCAATGGCATTGGAAGGAGGAAGCATGGAAACGGTAGTGATGGGAGTTGACCCTGGTGGTAGAATTGGTGTTGAAATATTATATGCCAACAACACAACTGTCAATAACATTGTAAATTACGGTTCTTTAATTAAAAATTTTTAATAATGGAAACAAATTTTAAGCAGTATTATCCATAAATCTTAACCTTTGTGCCTTTTATTTTTTTTAAAATTTTATTAGTGAAACACCATGAGGTACAGTTGTAGATTTACAAAATTTTGTGCTTGGGTTTCAGTTATACAATGATCAAGTACCCATCCCTCCACCAGTGTCCATTTTCCACCACCACAGGTCCCAGTATCCCTCCTATCCTCCACCCCCCAATCCCACCCTGCCTCTGTGGCAGGGCATTCCCTTTTGTTCTCTCTCTCCTTTTGGGTGTTGTGATTTGCAAAAGAGGCATTGAGTGGCAATCATGTTCAGTCTATAGTCTACTTTCAGCATGCTTCTTGCATCCTGGGAGGATCTTCCCAACACCCTTTATTTGGTGCTCCCTTCTCTATCTGAGCTCCCTTTTCCCCTAGCATGTGTGGCTGGCCTCCAAGCCATGGAGCAAAATTCCTGGTACCTTTTTGCTTTTTAGAGGTGATTTTTTTCCACTGAACACTCCTGTGCTGGCCTTGCTGTTCCCAGCCTCACAGGACCTGAGGGGAATTGTGACATGGCAAGTAATGGGGGAACTATCAGGTCTGCACAGCTAGACTGTTACTGGAATAGCTCCCAGACCACTTGAGACTGCTTGGAAGCTCTCCCCATTAGCCCTGTGTCCTCTGAATGAAAAAGAAAAATGAAAAAATTAGCCAAAAGATTTGAACAGAGATCTCTAGAAGTCCTGCAATTAAAACAGAATACAAACTATTCCTTTTCTGAATAATTAAATAAGTGATGCCCTAGGTATCCTTAGAGAAAACCCAAACAAATGTAGAACAAATTATGAGGTGAAATAGCATTAATGTCAACAAAACATTAATTTACAGGACTATTCTATTTAATCAATGTTGTTATTCTGCAGCAATAACTCTGCTTAATGTGAATGATGGAATAGTTGTTCATTGAGAGAAAGGATGCTGATCCAAACTTGAATTCACGTATTACTTCCAGTGGTGTCTATTTTGTTCATAAGCATTTGTACTGATAACTCTGTTCACTTTTTGTTTTTGTGTAATTATACCAAATCTCAACAAATATTTCTTTGATTTTCTAGAAACTACTAGTCCACTACATTTCTGAGGTAGTAAAAGACAACCTTTTCCATTAGGCACCATATTCATTCATTCATTCATTCATTCATCATCCTGTTATTCGTCGATTGCCTCGAGCAGGCCCCAGTAATGTCTCTTTCATCCTAGCCCTCAGATTATATTCAAGGCTCTTTAGGAGAATGAGACCCATCATTGTTACTGGTATTTGGCATAGTTGGTACGCCACAGGGAGTTTGCCGGACTCTGCCCTGTGGGCAGGCTACATTCGATAGCGAGCAAGTTTGTCCAAAGTAGGAATGAGATAAGATGTCATAAAAAGATGTCCTGATAAGATGTCGTGCGGCTGCGAATGCAGCCGCGCGGTTCCAGGAGCTGGATTTTATAGTCTCTGAGTCTTGGCTGCTGATGGGATTACACAGCGCCAGGGGGCCAGGTGGTGGGTGTGACCTCCGCCTACTGGAATTTGGAGGATCTGGGTGGAGGATGCTCGACTCCAATTTGAGTAGGCTTGGAGATCTCGGCCCCGGAACCCGTGTGGCTTTGTCCCTCTGCCAGTACCTTCATGTGTGCGGAGAGTGGTCTCAGCATGGTGGTGTCTGGTCCTGGAGGTCTTCGGCTGCCGGAGCCCTGGTCGGGGCGGGGAGGAAAGCTCAACCCGCTCCCCTCCAAGGGACCCCGGCGAGGAACAGCCAAGCGCAGGGGCAGGAGTCTGCACTGGTCTCGTCCGGGGGCTGGATTTATAGTCTCTGAGTCTTGGCCGCTGATGGGACTACACGGTGCCAGGGGGCTAGGTGGTGGGTGTGACCCCCGCCTACAGGCACCATATGGAACACAAAAAAAATTTTTTTCTATATTGACACACAGAGAAAAAAATGCATTAAGGGAAAAGGTTTTGATTCTTTTAAATTCTTTTCATTTCAGACTATGTGAAATTTAAAGAGATGGGCAGAAAATGCATAATTCAAATGGAGTCTGTTGAGTCTACAATGTGCTAAATATACAGTAAAAACAACAGTGAGCAAAACCAACTTATGAAGGATCTTTTCTAAAGTGTATTTCCAGGGATAAGATGAGAATATTGAAGTAGATAGTTGAGTGAAGCATATAATATTACATGTATATATACATATACATAAACTATAGTTATTGCTCCAAGGTCAAAGTGAAACTCAGCTAGTGAAACAAGACTGTAAGCATTCTTAATTCATTCATATATTTCTTAGATTAGAATGGCCTGGGCCGGAAAGAGAGTACAGGAGTAAAGGCACTTGCCTTGAACATACCTGACAGGGTTTGATCCCCTGAAACCCATATGATCCCCAGAGCTTGCCAAAGTAATCTTTGAGTGCAGATTGAGGAGTAAACCCTAAATTTATCCATGTGCAATTCCTCCAAACAAACAAATAAAAAATCAGAATAAGCGTATTTATTCCTTAGGCCCAGAACACATATAAGTAAAACAAAACTATAGCACTAACATTTGCCCTGTTCGTTGTCCCTTCTATCTAGTTTCCTTGACATTGTCTAGCCTATTCCTTCATGAAAATCATATTCTGTCTACCTTCCAATACTTCATCTCCTTTCATTTCTTATGTATTCATTGCCCTTTTCATTTCACCGTACCTCAATAAATTATGATGTCATCATCTCTGCTCTGTCATTTCACCCTCTATAGGAGATAATCTCTATTATTTTTCATTTTGTTTTAGTTCATTTTGGGGCCAAATCCAGCAGTGCTCAGAGCTTACTCCTAGCTCTGTGCTCAGAGATTGTGCAAGGCAAGAACTCTACCCACTGAACTATAGATCAGTCTCAGTATTTATTTTTTCACTTTTTGTTTTCTCAACTACATTGCAGATTTTAAAAGCCATCTCTCTAACTGGAGAGTTTCCCCAAAGCCTGTTCTGCAGTTTGAGTTGACCAGAGCACTTAAGGAAATATTCAATTGTATATGAAACTAAATTCAGTGTCCTCAAACATTGAAGGTGAGTTGCATGTGTTGAGACCTACCCGCTGAGCTATCGCTCCAGCCCCTGTTTTTTTTTAATTGGTTTTAGCATCAATTGACATCACCGTGGGTTACTCAGGCCCCACTCCCGCCTCTGCACTCAGAGATCACTTCTGGCAGGGCTTGGGGTGCCATATGGAGTACCAGGAATCAAGCCCTGCTGGCTATGTGCAAGCAATTTCCCCACCTACTATATTATCTCTCCAGCCCTCCAAAGGGACGTTCTGGGAATAATTTTCAAATAACTGTACAAAATTTGATAAAATATAAACATTATTAATAAAAGATGCTTGGCTGAGCAATTTATTTACAATCTTTCACAATGTATTCCATTCTTTCTAATTATCATCAAAGAATAGGTAACAATCTTGACATTGGACATCTACTATAATAAAATAATAATATAAAAGTATAGCTTTTATTACATAATTCCAAATAAATTTGTGTATCTGGCTCAATTATCATCTTAAAGACAGTAACTTAAAAAGAGATTAATAAATTTGCAAAACAGATCTTCCATTAAAACAATTTAAAAATTTAATTACTAAATTGATAATTTATGAGGCATTAAAATTAATTTTGAAAAAAAACATCATTTGCCATTATCATGATTGACATAACAGATAAAACATTTTTATTTGCAAAATTGTCTTACCACCACTTCTTTCATGGGTCTGAGAGACAGTACAGTGGATACAGTGCTTACCTTGAACAGAGCTAACCTGCTTTCAATGCATAACGACTGATGGTTCATTGGACCACAGCAGAGATCCATCACATAAAAACTTGACTAAGCCATGAGAAAATGTAGCTGCAACCCCAAATAAAAATAAAATAAAATCTATTTTTATTCCAATATGTTTCTATATTTTAAAAATTTTAATTAATTAGAAAACAAAAAATAATCCATATATAAATTAATTTTGTATTTGAACATTGTCATTAAACCAAGTATTCGGTCACTGATCACTGTCCTCCCGTTGTTCATCGATTTGCTCGAGAGGGCCTCGTAACTTCTCCATCGTGAGACTTGTTGTTACTGTGTTTGGCATATCGAATACATCACAGGTAGCTTGCCAGGCTCTGCCGTGCGGGCGAGATACTCTCGGTAGCTTGTCGGGATCTCCGAGAGGGGCGGAGGAATCGAACTCGGGTCGGCCATGTTGGCTGCTTGTAAGGCAAAAGCCCTACGACTGTGCTGTCGCTCCAAGTATTATCTAGTAAAATTATTTACATATTTGACTTGCATTTGGCTGACCCTGGTTCTATTCCCAGCATCCCATATGGTCCGCCAAGAACTGCCAGGAGTAGTTCCTGAGTGCATGAGCCAGAAGGAACTCCTGTGCATCGCCGGGTGTTACCCAAAAAGCCAAAAAAAAAAAAAAAAGCAAAAACCCAAAAACCTGTCACTTTTCATTAAATATGACATGCTTAAATTATAGGCAAAGCCTGGCAAGCTCCCCGTGACATATTCTATATGTCAAACACAGTAACAACAAAGTCTCATGATGGAGACGTTACTGGGCCCGCTCGAGCAAATTGATGAACAACGGGAGGACAGTGACCGTGACAGTAATTATTCTAAAAGCAGTGATACATTAATGGTATCTTTGTGTCTATTATTTATGCAGTTTGAAATTTTTTTATCAAAATATCTTTGTGTGTCCTTCACCACACTGAGTGCATGAAAACTCTCAAGAACACTCTGATTTGGGATTCATTATTGTCAGAGTTCTCATCCTTATTTTAGGTCTCTCTTAGATATTTATAGTTTTTTCAATAATTTCATGAAATAAGTTTGCATTCCAACAGTTTCTGCCCTAATTATTTTTAAAATTTTTTTTTTAATTTGTCCTTAAGAGGGTTAATTAGCTGTGATGAAAAATTCGCAAAAAAAATTACCTTCAGAATGGTGATGGTCCCCTCCCTCTATCACTCATATAAGAAGAGCATTTTAAATCACATACTCATAATCCCCTTGATTTCCTTAATCAGAACATTTCATTTTTGATGAATTTTTGATGTCCAGAAAATCTAAAAGATAATACAGAATTTCTATATACACCACTCATATAATATCCCATATTAACCTTGCCTGTTATGACAACTAAAAAAACCAATTTCATTGCATATTATTAACAAACGAGTATACTGCTTTCAGTTTTCTTCAATTTTACCTCCTTTTCTAGTCCAGTATTTCATTCAGAACACCACATATAGCCATCTTTTCTGTAGGTTCATAATTTTACTGCATGATAACCTTGGTGCACTTGAGGAGTCCATTTTATTTTGTAAAACCTTCTCAACTAGGCTGGAAAAATAGCGTAATGCTCAGGTGCTTGTCTGCCTAAGTCTGATATGGGTTCAATCTCTAGCACCACATAGGGTCCTGGTGAGCACCTACAGGAGTGATCCCTGTGCACAGAACCATGAGTAAACTCTAAGCACAGACAGTTGGGCTTAAAAGCCAAACAACAACAAACAAAAAACTTAAATAAATGCTTTCTAATTTGTTTATAGTCTACTGAGATTGTAGGCTTTGGAGGAAGAATATCACATGGCTAAAGTACAATTTTCATCACATCATATCCTATCAAGGGTACTTGCCACCAACAAGGCATGCCGTATTGATGTTGATGTTGATTGACAGATTGAGGTTACTTTTGTCCAATTTATTCTCTGGCAATAGCTTTTCTCCCAATTTCTCACTGTGCTTTTTGTCTGGCACATAGCTATGATTACAGAGGAATGTTCCCATTCCCTGTAGGGATAGTACATACATTATTTGTACCTGAGTATTTATCTTTAGATGGACTTACATGTTCACTAAGTAATTTATTTATATCATGATGAACTTATAAGTTTTTGTGTTTACTTATCATTATCAGACTATTACATTATTTGCTGTTGTAAAACTCTCTAAGCTTTCATCAGTGAAAGTTTTTTTAATCGGACTCCAGGTCCCAGTGCCATCAAACAGAGTTATATCTTGCTTTCTTTGTTTCAGCTCAGTTTTATTTTTGTACTACAAATGAACCAGATTCATCATGTATCTACAAAAATGACATAAAAATTGCTGTTTCCCAGTGGAGGCCTGGTTCAGGCTCTTGTGGATGCTATTTGAAAACAGCCTCACTGTTGTCATATGTCATTTGTTAATGGCGTGTTATTGTATTTAAGTTTTCTCAGCTAGGGCAGAGTCTGGCAAACTCCCCGTGGCGTACCAAATATGCCAAATACCAGTAACAATGATGGGTCTCATTCTCCTAAAGAGCCTTGAATATAATCTCAGGGCTAGGATGAAAGAGACGTTAGTGGGGCCTGCTCGACGAATAACAGGATGATGAATGAATGAATGAATTTCTCAGCTAAATTCATGTGGACATACCAATTGCATTATGTACAAATATCAAAATTTTTGTATGTAACTATTTGCATCTTTATCCACTTAACTATAAATTTATATTTGTTTTCCAGCTATATTTCTTATTCATTGCTTTACACTTATTTTATATTTATATAAAAATATATTATCTGTCCTGTCCTGTCCTCCCATTGTTCATCAATTTTATTGAGTGGGCCCAGTAATGTCTCCATCATGAAACTTTGTTGTTACTGTGTTTGACATATTGAATACGTCACGGGTAGCTTGCCAGGCTTTGCTGTGTGGGCGAGATACTATCGGTAGCTTGCGGGGCTCTCCGAGAGGGGCGGAGGAATCGAACTCGGGTCGGCCATGTTGGCTGCTTGCAAGGCAAGTGCCTTATATATAATTATATATATATATAAAGAGAAACGTAGCTTCTTTATCTGTCAGTCATTTCTTAATTGTCCACACCAAGAAAATGCTGCATAAACTGTTTACCTATTTGGAGACAATTTTATCTATGTCTAAATCTAAACGTTGGACATGGGAGTCTCCTGGTGGACAGTTCCACAATGAAATAGACCACATCATATTCAATCAGCGGTTTTGCCTAACCGATATTGCTGTTGTCCCAAAATTCCAAACGGGATCAGACCACCGTCTTCTTCGTGCAAAATTCTACCTCACAGAACGAGGAGAAAAGAATGCAAGGTTTAAGAAGAGGACTCCCAGAACGACCACCAACTGGGAGCTCTTTGGCTCTGTTGCGGCAACATGGGAAGATGCCGTCATTGACAACATTGATGAGGAATACGATCAAATGATTCAGCACCTCCATGATTGTGCAAGGAATGCCAAGAGAGAGATAACCACAAAAAAACGCCTTTCTTCGAACACTCTTGAACTTATTTGCCAACGTGGCTTGGCACATGCCTCAGGCAACCACAAGCGAACATCCAAACTGGCAAAACAGTGCAGAGAAGCCATGAAGGATGACCTCAAAAATAGGAGAGCAGCAGTATTGGTAGATGCGGCAGAAGCTGGGAAAAGCATTATAATGCCCGCCTGTCCTTCACCAACTACAAAACCAAGATGACTGCCCTCCGACATCATGATGGATCTATCACATCTTCCAGAAGGGCAATGGAGAAGATTATTCATGACTTCTACTCAGATCTCTTTAATAGCCACGTCCACTTGCCCACATACCACATACCACATGATGGATATGTCATTCCCAATGTTCTCCCTTCCGAAATCCAACATGCCATCTCGTCGGTAAAGAAACAAAGAGCACCTGGCCCAGACAAGATCAGACCTGAACACTTGAAGAACTTACCATCAGTACTCATCAATACATTGGCTCGGCTCTTCACACGCTACCTGTCTGAATGCAAGGTTCCATCCCAATGGAAAACCAGCAGGATTGTACTACTATACAAGAAGGGAGACATCCACGACATTGGCAACTATCGCCCAATCTGCCTATTGTCTGTCGTCTACAAACTGTTAACTCGAGACATCCTGAATAGGATTAGCAGAACACTAGATGAAGGACAACCATGTGAACAAGCCGGATTCCAAAAAGGATTCAGTACCATCGACCATATCCACACAATTACTGAGCCCGGCAAGCTACCGAGAGTATTCGATATGCCAAACACAGTAACAACAAAGTCTCCAATGGAGATGTTACTGGGCCCGCTCGAGTAAATCGACGATCAACGGGAGGGCCTTTACCTTTTACCTTTACTATGCTCATTGAGGTTTCTCGGGAGTTCAAGATGCCGCTCTGTCTAACGTTCATTGATTTAAAGAAGGCCTTTGATTCTGTTGAGACGGAAGCGGTCATGGAAGCCCTAGCCAATCAGGGCGTATAAACTCAATACATCAGGATCCTTCGTGAGCTCTATTGCGGATTCACTACGAAGATCTCACCATTCTACAAAGAAGTAATCATCCATATCAAGAGAGGGGTTCAGCAGGGTGATACCATTTCACCGAAAATCTTCAGTGCCACCCTCGAGAACATCATGCGATGACTGGAATGGGAAAGCACGGGAGTGAAGATAGATGGTCGGCAACTACACCACCTCCGCTTTGCTGATGACATCGTTCTAATAACACCAAACATCAGCCAAGCGGCACAAATGCTGAACGACTTTGACAGTGAATGTGGAAATGTCAGACTACAGCTGAATCTTACGAAGACAATGTTTATGAGAAACAGCCTTGTTCCTGATGCTCCATTCGCTCTCAACGGAACCACCATCTCCGAATGCAACAGTTATATATACCTAGGTCGAGAAATCAACATGATGAATGACCTGGCACCTGAGTTGCGCAGGAGGAAGAGAGTGGCTTGGAATGCCTTCAAGGACGTTGAAGAAATAACTAAAAGGACAAAGAACCTCCAGCTACGAGCACATCTCTTTGATTCCACTGTTCTTCCTGCATTAACATATGCCTCAGAGACCTGAACCCTATGAAAACAGGATGAGAACTCTATTCGGGTCTCTCAAAGAGGAATCGAAAGAGCTATGTTTGGAATATCACGATTCACTCAAATGAGAGATCCGGAGTTCTGATCTTCATCAACGCACAAGAATCAGGGACGCTGTCTCATTTGCCAAGACATCAAAAATCAGATGGGCTGGACACGTAATGAGGTTTACAGACAACCGCTGGACTAGAGCCATTACTGATTGGATTCCACGGGACATCAAAAGATCACGTGGACGCCCAGTTACAAGATGGTCAGACTTCTTCTTCAAGACCCTGAATGATCGGTTTGAGGCTCTGCATGTTCCTAGAATGAACAGATACCATTGGGCTACGCTAGCACGCAACCTGGATGAATGGAGACGTTACTGGCACCCACTCGAGTAAATCTATGAATAACGGGGATTAAGTGATTAAGTGATTAAGTGATTTATCTATGACAATTATATAACAAAGTAAAGTTTATTTTAATATTAGTTTTGTAGTTTATCTGTTTCTAGAGTTAGTCCATAATTTTTTCTCATTCTCTTGACATTGTATATAGTATATATAGTGAAGTATTGCTGTTTGCCGTTTTATCATAGTCTGCATTATAATTTTTCTTTTCCAATGTCTTCTGTGAATTCTAGTTGCTGAAATACTAATCAATTAGTTCTTACACAAAGAACTCTAGATCTTAACAAATGTATAGTGTTCACTGTTGTAGCAGTAATAGAGATTAGCTGTAACATGCTAAATCATGATCTATAATTCACTTTCAACAATTTCAAACCCTGGCAACCAATGGTAATTTTTACTGTTCTGTAGGAATTATGGAGCAGCAAGTCTCTTCAGAAAGTTTCCTTTTCTTAGCAATATGCATTTAAGGTAGATCCATGAAGGTGTATGGCTTGTCACTCTTCCTTCTTCTATCATTGAATAGTGTTCTCTATAGCTGATGTGTCACATTTCAGGTACACATTCACTTACTGAAGAGTATCTAAGTTGCTTCTTTTTCTGACAATGATAAATAACGCTGCTTTTAGCATTTTCATACAGGTCCTTGAGTAGAAAAATATAAGTGAGTTAAATGTGAAGAATAGAAAATCTGAATTAAGTGGTAAAATTGTAAGTGTTTTTAATTAAAAGAAACTGGCAAAATCAAAATGCCTGAATCAATTTATATGAGCAGTGGTATCAGATGAGAATACCTATTAGTCTTCAACCTCATAATCAATCAACAATGACAGATTTTAGATTTTTTAGCCATTCTAAGAGATATGCAAAAGTAACTGATTACTGCTAAATTGCATTTCCCTTGTAACCGAGTTATCTATCTTTGTATGTGCTTATTTGCTACTTGCATATTTATTGGACCACAATTTCTGTTTATGCTTTTCCTATATCTATTATTTATTTGCTTACTCTTAAATTTCAGGATCTTAAAAGTATTTTATTATACAATCTTAGTAAAATTTCTATATTGTGTCTATCTTACAAATGTTTTCTTTCAATAATCTTAGTTTTCTCAAAATATTTCTCCCTTTTTTCAAATGGACCTTTCACAACACAAAGTTGTATTTCTTTTTAATTATCAGTTTATCTCTTTCCATGAGTCATATTTCTGATATTGCTCCTATGCCATATCAATAAATCCAAGTTGGCAGATTTTTTCTTCTAGAATTTTATAATCATGCATTTTGGCATGTAGTTTATAATACAATTAGAGGGGTCTGTTGTGTGTGTGTGTGTGTGTCTGTGTGTGTGTTTATGAAACAGATGTAAAGTCTGTTGGATTGCATGTTTTCTTCAAACAAATGAACAAATGTGTTAGCATTATTTGTTAAAAGTCATTATAATTTCTTTTATGAATTGAGTTTGTCTTTGCTAAAAAACCTTTATTATTTGTTGGCTCTAATGAAGGGCTCTGTTCAGTTCTTCTGGTTGATTCCTGAATCATTTAAATTGTCTCTTGACTCTAGCAGATTTATAGACAGTAGTGAAGGTAGGTAGTGTGCGTCTCTTCCATTCTTTGGTATGTTTTTTCCCACAGTTCAACTCTGTGGGCCCGCGAGATAGCAATAGGATTAGCCGCTTGTCTTGCACAGCACCCAGCTGGGTTTTGTTTCAGCATCAGCCCCACCAGGAAAGATCCCTGAGCTCAGAGCAGAAGTCAGTCTCACTCCTTGTTTGTTTTGGGTGTGGCTCAAATTGTCACAAACAGTGACAACAAAAAGGCTATGAATTTCAACTCTGATTATGAGTTTTTTAACCTTATGATAGATAGATACACATAATATGTGAAGCACTTTTTTTTAATTGCATTGAATTTATAGATCAATTTGACATGTTATCAATTTAGAACTTTCAAATTACTGAACATGGAAAAAATCTTTTCACATTGGTTTGACTTTCTTCCCTTCTATGCAAAAAAGAATACAATGTCAATGCATTAAAGAAGCAGAATATCTTATTAATATAAAAAGATACTAGTAACTAATAATTAAAATGATAGGATAATTTCATCTATCAAGTCAATGTAGAAATAAATTATCTTAAATAATCCATTTTCCATAGACATATAAGTTCAGGTTCTATAAATTCTGCTGATAAAAAAGCATGCCCCCAAATATCAAAAGAAAATAGTAAATGTATATAAAATAAATAAGTATATATATACTTATATATGTATATATATAAAATAAATAAATAAAGTATATATATAAAATAAATAAATAGCACAGCGGGTAGGGCGTCTGCCTTGCACGCAGCCAACATGGCCGACCCGAGTTCGATTCCTCCGCCCCTCTCGGAGAGCCCGGCAAGCTACTGAGAGTATTCGATATGCCAGACACAGTAACAACAAAGTCTCCAATGGAGACGTTACTGGGCCCGCTCGAGCAAATCGACGATCAACGGGAGGGCCTTTACCTTTAAATAAATGTATATATAAGTATATATATAAGTATATATAAGTATATATAAGTATATATAAGTATATATAAGTATATATATAAGTATATATAAGTATATATAAGTATATATATAAGTATATATAAGTATATATATATAAGTATATATGTATATATATATAAGTATTTATAAGTATATATAAGTATATATATAAAATAAATAAATAAAGTATATATATAAAATAAATAAATGTATATAAAATAAATATTGAAATTATCAGAAGTTGTCTTTAAGTGTGTAATAAGATCACAGATATTAATACGTTTGAAAATAATAATTTAGGGTCCTGAATGTATTTTCATTATTTTGTGTTTACACCCAACTGTGCTCAGTGACCAAGCCAGGGTATTAATCACAGAAACTCACATATGTTAACGTGCAACTTGAGCCACACCCTAAAACATCATGACATTTTAAACAAATTCAATGTGATATTAGTAATTATATGAGAAAATTCACCTATTTGAGAATCGCAAACACTAAAAAGTGCCTTAAATGGTTAGATTTTTATATGAATGTGTCTAGCATTACATGTGTGTCTGCACAGTATGTATTAGCAGAATTCATTCATTCATTCATTCATCATCCTGTTATTCGTCGATTGCCTCGAGCAGGCCCCAGTAATGTCTCTTTCATCCTAGCCCTGAGATTATATTCAAGGCTCTTTAGGAGAATGAGACCCATCTTTGTTACTGGTATTTGGCATAGTTGGTACGCCACAGGGAGTTTGCCAGACTCTGCCCTGTGGGCAGGCCTGCAAGTTTGTCCAAAGAAGGAATGAGATAATAAGATGTCATAAAAAGATGTCCCGATAAGACATTCGCTGCCGCGCGGTTCCGGGGGCTGGATTTTATAGTCTCTGAGTCTTGGCCGTTGATGGGATTACACAGCGCCAGGGGGCCAGGTGGTGGGTGTGACCCCCGCCTACTGGGATTTGGAGGATCTGGGTGGAAGATGCTCGACTCCAGTCCGAGTAGGCTTGGAGATCTCGGACCCGGAACCCGCGTGGCTTTGTCCCTCTGCCAGTACCTTCATGTGTGCAGAGAGTGGTCTCAGCATGGTGGTGTCTGGTCCTGGAGGTCTTCGGCTGCCGGAGCCCTGGTCGGGGCGGGGAGGAAAGCTCAACCCGCTCCCCTCCAAGGGGCCTAGGCAAGGAACAGCCAGGCGCAGGGGCAGAAGACTGCACTGTTCTCATCTGGGAGCTGGATTTTATAGTCTCTGAGTCTTGGCCGTTGATGGGATTACACGGATTATAAAATCCAGCTCCCGGACGAGATTATAAAATCCAGCTCCCGGACGAGAATAGTGCAGTCTTCTGCCCCCGCGCCTGTCTGTTCCTCGCCGGAGCCCCTTGGAGGGGAGCGGGTTGAGCTTTCTTCCCCACCCCGACCAGGGCTCCGGCAGCCGAAGACCTCCAGGACCAGCCACCACCATGCTGAGACCACTCTCCGCACACATGAAGGTACTGGCAGAGGGACAAAGCCACGCGGGTTCCGGGGCCAAGATCTCCAAGCCTACTCGGATTGGAGTCGAGCATCTTCCACCCAGATCCTCCAAATTCCAGTAGGCGGGGTCACACCCACCACCTGGCTCCCTGGCGCCGTGTAATCCCGTCAACGGCCAAGACTCAGAGACTATTAGCAGAATGTATGGACTAATTTATTTAAAACTATGATAGTGTGTGTATGTGTGTGTGTCTATCTTCATATAAAAGTAAAAGAAATACAGAAAAACGTCACTAAACATTGCTGTCATGCTCCCAGGTAGCTATAACATTCTGCAGTACTTGACAGTTCTATTGTAGGTGTGCCTGTTTGAGGAGACTTTCTGGCAGTGCTCCAATTCCCCGGGGGCTCAGCCATTCTCAAGCAATCAGGTCAAGTGTCCGAAGCAGATCATGTTGGTGTCTCTTTACTTGCTCACTTTATGGCAACCCCTCCCTCTTGACTCTGATGCTAGTTTTTTCTCTTGGAGAAAGATGACATTATCTGAGAATCAAGCAAACTGTTAAATTAGACTTTTTGGTGACTTCAAAGAGGAAACTTGGACTTGTTTTATTCTTGTGTTTGCTTTAGGGGCCACACCTGGTGGGACTCTGGGCTGACTCCAGGCTTTGCCATCAAGGATCATTTCTGGTAGGGCTCAAGGTCTTATAGGATTCTCATGATAGAACCCAGGTCGTAGAGTGCAAGACAAGTGTCATACCTGCTGTCCTATTGCCACAGCATCGAAATCACAGGCAGCTAACTCTTGCCTTTGTGGGCTTATGGTTCTGTATCCTTTCTCTTCCAGTCAGTCATTAACCCTCTCCATTGCCAGCCTCTCAGCGTCTGCAAGAAACTCACTTATGTTCACCCCAACATCCTGCACTACCAAGAGCATGTGTCCTACCATGGCATCTTACAAGGACTCCCTCTCTCCCTCTCAGGGACCCTGGCTGGTGTGTGTGTGGTCTTTGGGAGTGTAGTGTGTGGGGAATTTCAAGGTGGAGAGATGCAGGCTCCCTCTAAGAGCTGTACTTTTGATCAATTTTCTTTTGAGAGAAGACTTTATACTAGAAGAAGCTCCTTATATGTTTAAAATGATTGGAAAAGAGAGTTAAAAATGCAACATCAAAGTTTTCTTGCCTTAGTTTGTGTTCATATTCCATTTTGAAGAGTGCTACAGCAATGTAAAAGCATTTTGAACCTATTTTTCAATTTTTCAAAGGTCCATGGTTATCTTGCACTCCAACTGCTCTTAAAAATTATGGATAATATAGAAAAATACCCTTGAGGCAAAATCAATACTAACACGAAAAAATCTAAAAGCTTGTGGAAATGGTGCACATTTATTACAAATTTGGATTCCAGAGAAGCAGCTTCTCCATATTCTCTCTTAGGCCAACATGCAACACAGGCATATAAATTTATCTAGATGAAAAAATTTAAATTTCTTTCACCTGATGTTCTCTCAGTAGAAATTGTTGTGATATTACATGGAAATATTTCTTTGTCTGCAATATAGATGCATGGTTTGCTTATTTAAATTATCTTAAAATGAAAAATGCCTTCTATGTAAATAATAAAAAGTGGTTAAATTTTTCAAAGGCTACTATCAAAAATGCTAAAGAATTCTTTTTTAATAGGAATATAAATTAGCATGAACTAATACTTAAATAATATATTATAAAATTTTGTAATTTGTTCCATAGATTTTAAACAATTAAGTGCCATCTTTGATACTTCAGAGATAAGCATTCTGTCCAGATTAAAAACTGTATATTTTTCTTGAACACAAAATGAAGGGTAATCCTAAGAAGTTGGGTGTGGCCCCCAAACAAACAACAAGAAGCACTTATGATAAAGTCTCTTTATCATAAGCTTTAGATACAGCAATGTCACTTTGTGTCTTCAATTTGTTCCACGGACTTCTTAGGTCCTAAACATATTTTTGCAAATCATAGTTAAAATGTACATTCATGATGGCATTATCAATCAATTGCTCAATACGAATTTATATCCACACTGTCAGTTTTCACCCCCACATTATAAATTTTATGATTTAAATAGGGACTTAGAGATACTTATTAATTGATTATTTTTATTTTTTGGTTTTTGAAACACAGTAGTGTTCTGGAGTTACTCCTGCCTTTGTGCTCAAAGGATCACTGGTGTTTCTCTGGGGATCCTATGGAGTACCAGGATTTGAACCAGGACCGACTACTTGCAATACAAGTGACTTAACCTCCACACTATAGTTTTAATCTAAAAATTTAAACACAAAGCTCAAATTTATATTTTCTTTTTTATTATTTTTTTATCTTTTATTATTATTCTTTTTTATTATTTTTATTATGGTATATTGTAAATGGTATATTAGCATCAAGAATATTGTCCTTGTTTCTTACCTTTTTACTTAAAAATTTGGAGAATCATAAAGAGAATATTAAAGAAAAATCATCATATATGAGCATAGAAATCATGGAATTTGGTAGGATAAGCAAAATTTTATAAAAGTATATGTTATAGTATTTTAACATTTTATGTCAAACAAGTTTTCAGAAAGCTTCATGTGGCAAGAAAGACATGGACAGTGAAAATGACTTAAGAAATTTCCAGCTATCATGGTTGGACTAATAGTATAGGGGGTAGAGCTACCCAGATTCAATCCCCTGCATCCCATATATATCCCCTAAGCTTATCAGAAGTGATCCCTGAGAATAGAGTCAGTAGTAAGCCCTAAACTTTTCTGGGTATGGTCCAAAAAAACAATAACAAAAAAGAAGTTCCCAGCTGTGTAAAATCTAATTAATATTCTTGTGATATGTACGGTATGCCTTGTGACATCTGTGACATGTATATTAACTGATACGAAAAAGTTCTAAGGTGCCTCTTCACCTTACTTTGAAAAAACACTGATTATTGAGACAAATAAAAGTAATTTTCTGTTTATTTATTATAGTTCTGATGCTCATATTTCTTCAAATTCCTGATGGTTGACCTACAATATAGAGTTGAAATAGAGTATGTTTTCATCTTTGCAAAGTGATTATCCAAATAATCAGCTAATAATGTAATGATTTGTATATGATATATTGACATGTCAGTTTGTATTTCAGCCTATAGACTTTGATCTAGAAAATATTATATATAGCAATATATGAGAAATATGATAATTTAATGCTGAACCTGCATATTTTGGAGGTTATTTGTCATGTGACCACACATGGATGTGCTCAGGGCTTTCTCCTGACTCTATGATCTGGAATTACTCTGGCTGGTGCTCAGGGAAGCTATAAGTAGTGACGGAGCACAAACTCAATATCCATCATTGCATATGGTAAAAGTCTTACCAGTATACTACCTCTCTGTCTCTAGTACATATTGTTGTGTTATCTAACAAGTTTAGACCTAATCTTAACCATGTAAATGTATGCCAGAGCCCTGATAACTCTTACATTTTCTTTATTATACAAGACTTGAAGCTTATGCAGAGATTTTGTTCGTATATATTTTTACAGAAGTATCATTGTAGTTTTGAATTTGCATCTTGTAATTTACAAAGATACTACCCTTTGTAAGATTCTCTACCTCCACTAATTTTGTAAGATTAGTATTAGAGGGCAACAAATTACACATCTGAGAAAGTTACTAATCAAAAGATAATTTTTTTAAAAAATTGTAACTTCCAGACATGGAAAATGTTTTGATTGCTTTCTTAATTTTCATTTGTTATGCCACAACGCTGAAAAATACAATTTAGTCAGGTTGAGACAATGAATTGTAACATAAGGAAATTATAATTAAACATTAATGGACAATAAACTAATCTTGAATTTCAAACCAGATTAAACAAGAAATTTCCCTATGTATACCATATATTACTTTCACTACTATGGAATCAATATTTATTTAAGATGGGTAAATATAAGGATGGTATTAAAAACACACAAGAGGGATGGAGAGATTATAGAGCACGTAGGGAGCTTGCCTTGCATGCAGCTGAATCATCTTTGATCCCTAGCATCCAATATGGCTCCCATAATCTTCCATGAATCATCCATAAGTGAAGAGTCAGGAGTGAGTTCTGGACACCACAGAATGTGACCAAAAGAGCAAAATATTAACAAATTTTAAAAAATTACAGCTCACGAGATAATGGACAAGATTGAAATCTTGCTATTCCTACACCACATGTCAACTATTCACACTTTAGTTGTTATTGTAGCAGATATCAGTGGGTCCTCCAGTTGCTCCTATTTCTGATAGGATAACAGCTGACATACTACTTTTTTCATATTGTTTTTCATACTGACATACTACTTTTTTCATACTGTTTTTGCTTAATGAGCTTGTTGGGCTACTAATCTGTTTTCTTCATCGGTTTTCTGGGGTCTTCATAGTTAGATCACCTGGAAGATGCAGAGGGATTAGCCTCAAGATTGCCCATCCTCACCAAATGCCTAGAAGCATTGTGTGATTTGTTGAGTAGATCTGTGTGCAACTGCATAGGCCACCCCAAGTAGGGAGGGGCTTCGTCTGCAGTTCAGGAGTGGGCGATTGCAGCTTCACATGGAGTGGTGGAACTTCAGCCAGAAAGTCCTTGCAAAGTTTCTTGAGGACATGGACTTCACATTTGTTGTGCCCTAGTGACCTCGCAGAGCCTGATGCCCAGCTCTCCTCCCTTCCTTATGTTGATTTAGTAAACAGAGGTCACCATTACACAGTATTTGAAATAAAGGAGAAGAAGGATCACAGCTGTAACACAGTGGTAGGAAATGTTTTGAGTATGTGCTAGGTTCCCGTATCAGCTTCAAAAAATAAAAGTATACATCATACATTTTGGGCTGGAGCGATAGCACGGCGGTAGGGCATTGGCCTTGAGTACAGCCTGCCGGTGGAGCCAGGTTTGATTCCTCCGCCACTCTGAGAGCCTGGCAAGCTAGCAAGAGTATCTCCTCCGCACAGTAAAGCCTGGCAAGCTACCCGTGACGCATTCAATATGCCAAACACAGTAACAAGTCTCACGATGGAGACGTTACTGAGCTAGCTCAAGCAAATCGATGAACAACCGGAGGACAGTGCTATAGTGCAGTGCATACTACTTTTACTCTGACTTTTCTATATTTCTAATTATTTTTTTTAATATGGTGAGGACTTAACATTTAAGGAAGTTAATATATTTCCTTAGTCACAAAGCCAAGTAGTATTGGAGCTAAGGAGTAACTGTTTTCTAAAAATACTCCCTTAATAATTGATATGAAATAAAAAAATATACAAGAACTCCTAGGAATATACTGTAAAGTAAATCCTTTATCTCACAAAGGCAATTAGAAGAACCACACAGAATCAAGTACTCCTCCATCGTTTAAAGAAGAATCAGATTTCAGAACACATTTCTATCTGAAGTTTTATTGATGTAGATGAACAAACATTTCCCACAGATGTAATCATTCAGAGCTTTAGCTGAATCATGCTTCTTATTTTTAAAAATTTATGCCTTTGTTAGGAATAATATTATTTTTTGCTATTTAATCTCATAATATCCTTAAACTTGTTCCAAATTTTCAAAGGCAATTCACTTGACATTTAATTTATTATTCCTAAAGATTGTACATATTGATCTCTTATAATACTTCGAAGAAATTAAGATGCCCAGACATCTGTGGGGGAAAGGTTAGATATAAAAGAAGGGTATATTTTTACAAAAAATTGTTAATAGATGTTAAAATGTTAGCTGGTCCATCTCTACCCCAAGCCTTGGTCATTACATCAGACCTTAAATGAGTTTTTCATGTTGTGCTTGTTTGTAGGCTTCACTACATAATTTTCACAGTGAATGAAGTTTTGTTTTTTTGTTTCTAGAGTTGTAGAACTACTTTTGGGCTTGTGATGATATGAACCTCAAAGGTCTCTAAGTCTACAATTATACAGACAGCATATGGGTTACTGATATGTATGCAAAATTGGTGATATGCTGAATTTATATACCTATTTTGTGTAGGACATATTCAAAACACAATGAAAGTCAAGAAAATTGTGATAACTATAAAAATCAAGGTAAAAATAAATCAATAAAGGTAAAAAATCAATCAACAAATTGACTCACTCGCAGAGAAATTTCTTCTTAGATTCAGAATTTGGATGTTACGAGCTTGTAAGCTGGAGCCAGGCTATGTTCTGAGTTTCTCTAGACTCTCACAACTCAAATATAATATTATATTGCCTTGTTGATACTGTCATCATAATTGAGTTTCCCATCAATTTTGTTCATCAAGTTTACTAGAAACTAAGTGTGGTAGATTCCATCTTACCTCCAGGCCTCAGTCCCTGATTCAAATTCCTGGTGTACATCACTGATGATACTGAGAATGTTAACAAAGCAAGCAAAGCTAAAGGGTAAAAAGAAAAATAAAATGAAAATTGTCAGGAAAAATATATCACTTAATCACTTAACTTCCCGTTAGTCGTAGATTTGCTCGAGCGGGCGTCAGTAAGGTCTCCATTTGTCCCAGTCGCGTGCTAGTGTAGCCCAATGGCATCTGTTCGCTCTGGGAACATGAAGAGCCTCAAACCAATTGTTCATGATCTTGATGAAAAAATCTGACCATCTGGAAGGTGAGTGGCCACGTGGTCTTTTGACATCCCGTGGAATCCAGTCGGTAACAGCTCTAGTCCAGTGGTCATCTTTAAATCTCATTAAATGACCAGCCCAACTGATTTTTGACACTTTTGCAAACAAGACAGCATTTTGATCCTCGACGGATATCGGAACTCCGGATTCTTTCTCTCATTTGAGTGAAACGTGATATTCCAAGCATAGCTCTTTCAATTCTTCTTTGGGAGACCTGAATAGCGTTCTCATCCTGTTTGCGTAGGGCCCAGGTCTCTGAGGCATATGTTAATGCAGGAAGAACAGTGGAATCAAAGAGATGTGCCCGGAGCTGGAGGTTCTTCATCCTCTTAGCTATTTCTTCGATGTTCTTGAAGGCGTTCCAAGCCGCTCTCTTCCTCCTGCGCAGCTCGGGTGCCAGGACATTTGTCATGTTGACTTCTCGACCTCGGTACACATAGCTGTTGCATTCGGAGATGGTCGTTCCGTTGAGAGTGAATGGGGCATCAAGAACGAGGCTGTTTCTCATAAACATTGTCTTCGTAAGATTCAGCTGTAGTCCTACCTTTCCACATTCACGGTCAAAGTCGGCCAGCATTTATGACGCTTGGCTGATGTTTGGTGTTATTAGAACGATGTCATCAGCAAAGAGGAGGTGGTGTAGTTGCCGACCATCTATCTTCACTCCCATTCCTTCCCATTCCAATCGTCGCATGATGTTCTTGAGGGTGGCACTAAAGAGTTTTGGTGAAATGGTATCACCCTGCCGAACCCCTCTTTTGACATCAATGATTACTTCTTTGTAGAATGGTAAGATCCTGGTAGTGAATTCATAATACAGCTCATGGAGGATCCTGATGTATTGAATTTGAATGCTCTGATTTGCTAGGGCTTCAATGACCACTTCTGTCTCAACAGAATCAAAGGCCTTCTTTAATTCAATGAACGTTAAACAGAGAGGCATCTTGAACTCCTAAGAAACCTCAATGAGCTTGGTTATCGTGTGGATATGGTCAATGGTGCTGAATCTTTTGCGGAACCCGGCTTGCTCACATGGTTGTCCTTCATCTAGTGTTCTGCCAATCCTATTTAGGATGACTCAAGTGAACAACTTGTAGATGACAGACAATAGGCAGATCTGGTGATAGTTGCCAATGTCATGGATGTCTCCCTTCTTGAACAGTAGTACGGTCCTGCTGGTTTTCCATTGGGATGGAACCTTGCATTCAGACAGGTAGCGTGTGAAGAGCCGAGCCAGTGTATTGATGAATACTGACGGCAGGTTCTTCACCTGTTCAGGTCTGACCTTGTCTGGGTCGGATGCTATTCGTTTCTTTACTGACGAAATGGCATGTCGGATTTCGGAAGGGAGAACATTGGGAACAACATATCCATCCTGTGGAATATGGTATGTCAGCAAGTGGACATGGCTATCGAAGAGATTTGAGTAGAAGTCATGGATAATCTTCTCCATTGCCTTTCGGGAGGATGTGATGGTTCCATCAGGACATCGGAGGGCAGTCATCTTGGTCTTGTAGTTGGCGAAGGACAGGCGGGCACTACGAATACTTTTCCAGGCTTCTGCCGCATCTACCAGCACTTCTGCTCTTCTCTCTTTGAGTTCTTCCTTGATCGCATCTCTGCACTGCTTTGCAAGTTCGGACGTTAGCTTGCGGTTGCCTGAGGCATGCGCCAAACCACGCTGGTGAATTAGCTCAAGAGTTTTCGAAGACAGGCTTTTTTTGTGGCTATCTCTCTTGGCGTTCCTCACACATTCATGGAGGTGCTGAACCAGTCGATCGTATTCCTCGTCAATGTTGTCAACAATGGCATCTTCCTATGTTGTCGCAATAGTGCCAAAGAGCTCCCAGTTGGTCATCTTTCTGGGAGTTCTCTTTTTAAACTTTGCAGCCCTTTCTCCCGGCTCTGTGAAGTAGAATTTTGCATGAAGAAGACGGTGGTCCGATCCCGTTCGGAATTTTGGAACAACAGCGACATCGGTCAGGCAAAACCATCGATTGAATATGATGTGGTCTATTTCGTTGTGGAATCGTCCACCAGGAGACTCCCATGTCCAAAGTTTAGATTCTGCTTTCTGGAACTATGAGTTTCCATGGATGGTCTTGGTCGACATGATGAACTCAGTCTCTCACCCTGTTCGTTCCATTCTAGGCCATGGGTCCCGATGTGAATTTCTTCAGCTGATCTTCTCGGTCCTATCTTGGTGTTAAAATCACCCACAATGATCTTGTAGAAGGTGTGGTCTCTTTATAGAACTTCTCCAGCTCCATGTAGAATTTCTTGATTTCTCTTTCATCATAATGAGATATTGGTGTGTAGACAACGAAGATAGAAACTGCAGGCAGTGAGCCACATCTATTCAAATGTAAATGTCCGATTCAGGTTGTTAGGCATTCGAATGAATCAGTGCTCATGGCCAAGTTTGTGTTGACAAGGACACTGACGCCTCTGACACCTCTTTTATCGCATGTTCCGAGGAATAATTCTTCTCCAGTGTCGAAAACGGCATGGTGATATTCGTGCCTTCTTGTCTCGGTCAGACCAATGATGGCGTACTTGATCATTCGCGCTTGTACTATAAGGTCTTCGATGGATACATCTGATGCTAGCATACGTGCATTGAAAGTACAGACGATCATTTTTGTCTTCCTTCGTTGTGGCAGCCTAGTTCGGCCTTGAGATTTTATCGGCCTCTCTTTTCTCATCCTTCTCAGTGCTGCCCTGTCGGTGAAGCCTTCAGGGTCAGGTGAATGAGACCCATTGTAGTTACTGGTTTTTGCATATCAAATACACAACGGATAGCTTGCCAGGCTCTTCCATGCGGGCAGAATACTCTCTGTAGCTTTCCAGTCTTTCCGAGAGTGATAGAGGCTTTTGGGGTGACCTCTAATTGCCCTCGTAGGTGTTACCATATTTGAACCCTATCAAATATGGTACGGCAATTGCGGAAGATGGGTATTTAGTGTCTTATGATGTGTCCGGAAAGCGTCTTGGAGTGTGGCGGCAGTTGGGTATTGGAGGTAGTGTCGGTTGTGGATGTCTGCCAGTGGGGTATTTATCTGGTCCCAGTAGGGGTAGGGTGGGTCTTCTGTGTGCAATCTGATCCCTGGGTCTCTGGTGGTTGGTGGAAGCAGAGAGGGCAGGGTAGGGTGGGGCTCCTGATTAGAATCCCTTTGTCACCTGTGGTTGGTGGGAGCAAGCAGAGAATCTCTGTCCCTGGGTCCGTTGAGCCTGGATTCCAAGGTCTCAGAGAGTTCCGCTTATCTTGTTCTGTGGGTCTTCAGTCGTGTGTGTCTCGGCTGGAGCTGCCTCGCGGGTCTGAAAAGCTTCCTGGAGTGTGCCGGTGGCCGGTGGCTGGGTAGTGGAGGTAGTCGCTAGCGAGCATTGAGAGGCACGAAAGATTTAGCTAAACACCCTTGCAATGCTTCAATGGAATGTGACAAGTGTCAGAGGCGGCAGAAGAACAGAGCATTCTGCTATTTTTGTAATTCAGGAAAAATGTATATTAATTAAAAATAAGTCTCCTGCCACCGCGACTGGCTGTCCTAATGGGGGCTCCTTGGAGGGTAGCGGGTTGAGTTTCCCTCCCTGCCCCGACCAGGACCCCTGCAGTCGAAAACCTCCAGAACCAGCCATCACCATGCTAAGACCACTCTCCACAAGCATGAAGGTACCGGCAGAGGAACAAAGGCATGCGGGTCCCAGAGCTGAGATCTCCAAGCCTGCTCAGATCGGAACTGAGCATCCTCCACCCAGATCCTCCAAATTCCATTAGACAGGGGTCACACCCACCAACTGGTCCCCTGGCGCCATGTAATCCCATCAACAGCCAAGACCCAGAGACTATAAAACCCAGCTCCCGGACATCTTATTATCTCATTCTTATTTTGGACAAACTGGCAGGCTACCGAATGTAAGCTGCCCACACAGCGGAGTCTGGTAAACTCCCCGTGGCGTACCCAATATGCCAAATACCAGTAACAATGATGAGTCTCATTCTTCTAAACCTGAAAGAGCCTTGAATATGGCACTTTTTTAAAAATTTCAAGACTAGGACGAAGGAGATGTTACTGAGGCCTGCCTGAGGCAATCGACAAACAACAGGATGGTCGTGATCATGATCGTGAATTAAAAATCATGCTCTAAAACAGACCCAGAGACTGCAAGAACAACCCGCCTCAGCCTAGGTGCTCCCTGCTCAGTGCCTGGACGAAGGGGTTCCCCTGCAAGCTTTAGGACTACATCAGAAGTGGTACTTTAATTCTGCTTGGGCACCTACACAGCCAATTCTGTCTCAGGTGCAATGCAGCAGGGGCCATGGCCTCTGGGGTGGCATCCCAGAAAACAGACCCAAGGAACTGTTAGAACAATCTTGTCAACCAAGTTGACTCCCAGCACCCAGGCCAAGCGTTAGAACTGCATCAGAAATGTTACTTTAATTCTGCTCGGGCATGAATGTGGCCAACTACATCACAGATACAACATGGGAGGAGGTTTGGCCTTTCAGGGTGGTAGCTGCAGTTATTTTCCCCCTTCCCAGAGCTCTGGATTCACATCTCAATCTCGATTACCTACTTCTGAAGAGAACATCTTAGCTATCCCAATCACATTGTGTCAATAGTCCAGAAGTCCATTTCAATTTCACCAATATAACAGTGAACACAAGAAACGGAACACGCCTAATGTAAAAGAACACATCCTCTGAAGCTTCAGTAGAGTGTTCACATAAGTCACAGAGGAACACCATAGAGGAATGTGGTATTCTAGAAGGTGGAAAAAGGTGACCCACCATTGATTGAGCTCATTCAGAATCCTTTCTTGCATCAACACGCAGAAACTGATAGTGAACTGGAGGGTCTCGCCTCTATACTACCACAACAACATGAAGAAACAGCAAAAATCACCACCACCAGGAGTGGATGATGAGTTTGGTAGCCTCAGCAGGAATGACTCTCCAATAAAGAATTTAGAGATGCAATGCTGACAGTGATTAGTGTACTCAAAGAAACAGTGGACAGACTCTGTGCCAGGCTGATTTTCACTCGGGGTGCCACAGAGTGGGGTGGGTGAGAGCTCTCCCCACCCCAAGGGACCCAGCCCCAGAAGCCCACCTCAACAACCCAACTGCTGCCACGCTCCAGGACACTTTGCACATCCTCGGACAGAGTCTCAAAAATGAGTAAAGTTCCACGGAACCCAGGTAATGCAGAACTTTGTGACCATGGACTATGGCCTCAATGGGACCCAGAAGCAGAGATACTCTGCCTGTTTCCCCCAGTCTCCGGTGACACCTATAAGCCACGCCCTGCCGGTGCCAGAAAATCTCCTCATTGGCCACACTCCAGAATTCATGGCTGCTTCTCCCAAAAGGGAACATAAAATGAGACCACTATAACCATGCCACTGTACTGCACGCCAGGCTGTTTTCACTCGAGGCTCCCAAAGGGGGGCAAGTGAGAGAGCTCCCCGCCCCAAGGGATGCAGCCTCGCAGCCGGCCTCCAGAGCCCAACCGCCACCAAGCTCCAGGCTGCTCCCCATCCACTTGGGCAGAGCCTCACATATGAGTGAACATATTCCTGGATATAAGACACTCCGTACCCATTTTCCATAGTTAACACATCATACTTGATGGAATTAAGACAGTACACAATAAACCATAGAGGAAAATATATGCATAATATATGCACATATACATATTTTCAGACATATATACCAAAACTCACATCACCCAAACCACAACAATAGGTTAGTGATATCCTTTTGAATGATATTAATGACTCCTGCTAAAATAGAACCATCTTAACACTGTTTTTTATATGACCAGTTTTTTGTTAGCATGTTCAGTAGTTCTTCATAACAGACAATAGAGAATATATTCTTTTGTTTGTGTTTGGGACAGGGATTGGGGCTTGGGAGGAAAAAATCCCAAATTTGATAGTGGGAAGATGTAATGATTGTGGGTTTGGTGTTTGAATATTAAATGTAATCAATTATTGTGAAGTAACTTATAAATAAAAATAAAGTAAGGCATATTATACCACACACAAAAAATAACAGTGGAACAGGCATCCAGCAAATTAAAGAAATACATGAAAGAAATAGCATAATGGACAGCCAAAAAATTATAGGAAGAAATAAGAGAAGAGATAAGAAAGCTACAAACAGAAGTGGTACTAATAAAGGATATGGTAGATGAAATAAAAAACTCAGTGTGTGCCCTCAACAGTAGAATGACAACAGCCGAAGACAGAATCAGTGAGTTTAAAGATGAGCTTCAGAAAGCTTACAGGCAACAACAAACAATGGGAAAAGACCTCAAAATAGCTCTAGGGAGAATCAGAGACCTCGGGGATGAATTCAAGAGGAACAACATAAGAATCATTGGAGTACCAGATGGACAAGGAGGCAACCCCAAGAAAAAAGCAACAATTAAAGATATCATTGCTGAGAAGATCCCAGAGCTGGAGAATGCAGGTATGCAGATCCAAGGAATTCAAAGGGTACCAGCTAAAAGAGACCCCCCCAAAAATACTCCAAGACATATTATAATCAGAATGGATACCACAGAGACACAATATAGCAAGCAGCAAGGTAAAGAGGGAAATCACATACAAAGGGGCACTCCTTAAATTTACAGCAGACTTAACAGAGGAAACCTTCGAAGTCCAAGACAATGGTGGTATATAGTGAAAAAATTCAATTAAATGAACATTTCACCAAGAATACTTTAATGGGCTAAGTTCTCACTCAAACTTGAAGGAACAATATGCTATTTCATAGATAAACAACAGCACAAGAACTTCATAGACTCAAAACCAACTTTAGAAGAAGGACTAAAGGGGCTACTGTACAAGAAAAACCACTACAAGCACAAAAAAATCTTTAGAGAAAGATCGATAAAACCCCATGAAAATAATCTCTCTCAATGTCAATGGTCTACCAATTAAGAGACAAGAGTGGCAAAACAGATTAAAAAAAAAACTGAACCCAACATTTTACTGCCTACAAGAAACATATGAACAATCAGAGCAAACACAGACTCAAAGTCAAAGGATAGAAAGTAAACCTTCAAGCAAAAAAACTCCTTAAAAAATGCTCGGATGGCCATTCTAGTATCCAACAACATAGATTTCAGGCTGAAAAAGATTAGAAGGGATACCAAAGACCGTTGTTTAATAATCAAGGAATATGTACAACAGGAAGAAATCACACACCTAAATATATATGCACCCAATGACGGACCAGCTAAATACTTAAAACAACTGCTAATAGACTTCAAGGAGGATATTGGTAGCAACACAATAGTAGCTGGAGACTTCAACATCACCTTATCACCACTGGATCGATCAGCCAGGTAAAAGTCAATAAGGAAGTAATGGAATTGAAGGAAGAAATAGAAGAGAGAGGGTTAATAAATATATACGGAGCCTTCCATCCCAAAGAAAACGAATACACATTCTTTTCCAGTGCACATGGATCATTTTCCAAGGTAGAGAATATGCTGGGTCACAAAACATACCTCAATAGAATCACAAAGATAGAAATTATATCAACTATCTTTTCAGACCACAAATCACTTAAGATAGAAGCTAATCACACACAGAAGCAGAGAATCAAATCAAACACCTGGAAATTAAACAACAACTCAATGTTGAACAACAGTTGAGTCAGGAAGGAAATCAAAGAAGAAATCAAAAGATACCTGGAAACAAATGAGAATGAAGACACAAGCCACCAGAGCCTGTGTAACACAGCTAAAGCCATGTGAAGGGGAAAATTTATAGTTCTGCAAGCATTTCTCAGGAAGGAAGAAAGAGCCCACAAAAATAACTTGATTTCACAGCTCAAGATCTTAGAAAAGGACCAACAAAAGGAGCCCAAACAAGGCAGAAGGAAAGAAATAAAGAGTAGAGCAGAAATTAATGATATGCAAACCAAAAAAAATCCAAAAGATCAAGGAAAGCAAGAGCTGGTTCATTGAGAAAATAAACAAGATTGATAAACCACTAGCAAGACTCACAAAGAAAGAGATAGATAGAACCCTAATAAACTGAATCAGAAATGAAAAGGGGTCAGCACAACAGAAACTAAAGACATATAAAAGATCATCAGGGATGATTTTGAAAGTCTATATATCATGAAACAAGAGAACCTAGCAGAAATGGATAAATTCCTGGATTCCTATAACCTCCCAAGACTGTACCAAAAAGATAAGGAACACCTGAATAGACTACTAATACTGTCAAATAAATTGAAACCATAATTAAAAGTCTTCCAAAAAAACAAAGTCCAGGTCCCGATGGATTCACTAGCAAATTCTTCCAAATATTTAAAGAGGACCTATTGCTAGTTCTTTTCAAGATTTTTAGGAAATTTAAGAAAAAGAAACTCTCCCAAACAATTTCTATGAGGTATCACAAATCACGACCATCCTGTTATTCGTCGATTGCCTCGAGCAGGCCCCAGTACTATCTATGAGGTATACATCACACTAATACCAAAAGCAAACAAAGACACCACAAAAAAAGAAAACTACAGGCCGATATACTTGATGAACATGTATGTGAAGATTCTCAACAAAATATTAGCAAAGAGAATCCAACAACTCATCTAAATGATCATACATCACGACCAAGTGGGATTCATTTCGGGCATGCAAGGATGGTTTAATATTCACAAGTAAATCAAAATAATTCATCATATCAATAAAAGAAAATATAAAACCATATATTCATATTTATAGATGTAGAGAAAGCATTTGGCAAGATCCAACACCCGTTTATGATGAAAATTCTCACTAAACATTGAAGGAACTTTCCTCAATATAGTCAAAGCCATCTACCCCAAGCCTATCTCAAGCATTGTCTTCAATGGAGGGAAACTAAGAGCCTTTCTCTAATATCAGGGACAAGACAAGGATGCCTACTCTCACCTCTTCTATTCAATATAGTACAGAAAGTACTTAGGATAGTGGTTAATCAAGAAAAAGTTATCATGGGAATCCAGATAGGAAAGAAAGAAATCAAGGTCTCACTATTTGCAGATGATATGATACGATATTTAGGGAGCACTAAAGTCTCTAACAAGAACCTGCTAGAAACAGTAGATTTGTATAGTAAAGTTGTAGGCTATAAAAACTATAGCAAAAAGGTATGACCTTCCTATACGCAAATAATGAGGGAGAATAAAACAATATGAAGAAAAGCAATCCTCTTCACAATCATACCTCAGAAAATCAAATACTTCGGAATCAGTTTAACTAAGGAATTACATAACCTGTACAAAGAAAACTACAAAATGCTACTTCAAGAAATAAAGGAGGACATGAGAAAATGGAAACACATCCCCTGCTCATGGTTTGGGATAATTAACATTGTCAAAATGGCAATAATCCCCGAAGCATTATACAGATTCAATGTGATCCTTATAGGATACTCATGACATTTTTCAAAGAAATTGATCAAACACTCCTTAAATTCATATTGAACAAAAAACCTCCATGAATTGTGTAAGCAATTCTTGGTAAAAAAGAAGATGGGTGGCATCACCTCTCCCAACCTCAAACTCTACTTAAAAGCAGTAATAAATAAAACAGCATTGTATTGGAACAAAGGCAGAACTGCAGACCAATGGAACAGGGTTGAATATCTTTACACAAAGCCTCAAATATATGATCATGTAATCTTTAATAAGGGAGCAAGAAATGTGAAGTATAGCAAGGAAAGTCTCTTTAACAAATGGTGCTGGCAAAACTGGAAAGCTACCTGCAAAAAAAAAAAATGGGCTCAGACCTCTACCTAATACCATGCACAAAAATCAGATAAAAATGGATTAAAGACCTCAATATCATACCAGGATCCATAAGGTACATTGAAGACAAGGTTGGAAGACCCCTCTATGACATTGAAGCTAAAGGCATCTTCAAGAATGAAATGTCACTGACCAAGCAAGTGGAAACAGAGATAAACAAATGAGAGTATCTTAAACTAAGAAGCTTCTGTACCTCAAAAAAAACAGTGGCCAGAATACAAAGACAGTATGCAGAATGGGAAAGGATATTCAACCAATACCCCTCTGATAAGGGGCTAATATCAAGTATATACAAGGCACTAGTTGGACTCTGCAAGAAGAAAATATCAAATCCCATCAGAAAATGGGGCGATGAAATGAATAGAAGCTTTCTCAAAGAAGAAATCTGAATGGCCCAAAGGCACATGAAAAAATGCTCTTCATCATTAATCATCAGAGAGATGCAGATCAAAACAACAATGAAATATCCTCTCACACCAAAGAGACTGGTACACATACAAAAGAACAAAAGCAACCAGTGTTGGCATGGAAGTGGGGAGAAACGGACTCTCTTTCACTGCTGGTCAGAATGTTGACTGGTTCAGTCCTTTTGGAAAGTAATATGGATGTTCCTCAAAAAAATTAGAAATTGAGCTCCCATTTGACCCAGCAATACCACTTCTAGGAACGTATCCCAGAGATGCAAAAAAGTATAGTAGAAATGACATCTGCACTTGTATATTCATTGCAGCACTGTTTATAATAGCCAGAATCTGGGAAAAAAATGGAATGCCTGAGGACATATGACTGGTTAAAGAAGCTTTGGAACATCCACATAATGGGATACTATGCAGCTGTTAGAAACGATGAAGTCATAAAATTTGCATATAAGTAGATCAACATGGAGAGTCTCATGCTAAGTTAAATGAGTCAGAGAGAGCGGGACAGACACAGAATTACTGCACTCATTTGTGGAATATAAAGTAACATAATGGAAAACTACCTCCCAAGGATAATAAAGACAAGGGCCATGAGGATTACTCCATGGCTTGGAAACCAGCTTTCCATGGCTTGGAAGCCAGCTTTCCATGCTGGGTGGAGGTAAAGTCAGGTGAGATAGAGAAGGAACCTCTAAGTAAATGATGCTTAGAGTGCTCGCTCAGGATAGGTGATGTGTGCTGAAAGTAGACTATGGACCGAGCATGATCGCCACTTAGTAGCCGTATTGCAAACCATAACACTTAAAAGGAGACAGAATAAAATGGAATGGGCCTGCTACGAGGCAGGGGGTGGATAAGAGGGGTGGCAGAAGCAATACTGGGAATGTTAGTGGTGAATAATAGGCACTGGTGAAGGGATGGCTACTCTATCATTATATGACTGAAGCATAATCACGAAAGTTTATAAGTCTGTAATTGTATATCACGGTGATCCATTAAAAAATAACAAAAGTGATAATCAACATGTTTTTTCCATAAAAATTAAAAAATATGCATGCTTGAAAAAGAACAAATAAGACACAAGTAAAATCATGCATGAAGCAAATGACTTTATAGATATGTGGTTCTGGTAGCACTGATCACAGTGAAAAATCATTAAAGGATGCAATGATTAATTTTTATATTTATCTCAAACATGCATGCAGGCCTTTCATATGACTGTTTTTTAATTTTCAAAATCAATGAGTCAAATTCTAAGATATCAATTCATTGTCATTGAAACTGACTTTATAAATTAAGAGAACCATCCTATATTGGCGTGTAGACTCAACATAGAAAAGCTTGATTGCATTTGATCTCCAGAGTAATGGCCTAGTTAAAAAATTATTTTCTTACCTCACTGGTTAAATAACTGAACTGTATGGAATTAACAATTTCATTCTGAGTTCTACTGTACCACAAGCTGGTGCAGTTGTCGCTGTTTTTTCGTAGTACCAAAAGAAATTTGTTTGCACTCAAATCTTTTTATGAATTTCATTCTGATTGTTATGTCAGTTTTTGTGTTTTTGTTATTCTTATCATTGAAAACTTCTTGAGGTGCTACAAAAAGACTGCGTACAATGGTTTTTGAAAATTTGTAGCAGTGGGGATCACTGCAGCAGGATAATTCGCACATAGCATAAGTTCAATTTTACTAGTGAATAAAAATGGTATCTAAATTCTGTTTTATTTTATTTTGGGGGTGGAGGGTGCTTGGGGGTCTCCACCCAGAGTGCTCAGGAACTATTTCTGACTACACTGAGGGAATATTTAGGCCAGATTTGAGGCACCATATGGTTTACTGGAGCAAAGCAAGTGCTCTATAGGGGGGTGTTCCGGTCCGTCCTTCACACCCTACCGAGGTCACCAGTTGCCCCCAACGAGCGGCTCTCCAGCACGGCCACAGCCCCAGAAGCACAAGGACTTAATGCAGAACCCAGCAGCTTGGAGCAGAAAAGTGAACAGACTATGTGTTAATCCAGGCCATCATGTCTGCCTGGAGGGGAAAGGGTTTTGCACCATTAGCTCTCTCTTCTCTGGAAAGAAGGATGGCAGCCTCATGGGAGCCTTGTGGACAGCAGGTATGAGCCGGGGGTGTGGGGGCGACTAAAACCTCATGGGAAGGGGGGCGTTCCGGTCCATCCTTCACGCCCTACTGAGGTCACCATTTGCCCCCCCGCAAGCGGCTCTCCAGCACAGCCACGGCCCCAGAAGCACAAGGACTTAATGCAGAACCCAGCAGCTTGGAGCAGAAAAGTGAAAGGACTATGCATTAATCCAGGCCATCATGTCTGCCCGGAAGGGAAAGGGTGTTGCTCCCTTCTGCCCTCCTCCCTCTGGAAAGAAAGATGGCGGCCACATGGGAGCCTTGTGGACAGCAGGTATGAGCCGGGGGTGTGGGGGCGACTAAAACCTCATGCGAAGGGGGGTGTTCCGGTCCGTCCTTCACGCCCTACCGAGGTCACCATTTGCCCCTCGCAAGCGGCTCTCGAGCACAGCCACGGCCCCAGAAGCACAAGGACTTAATGCAGAACCCGGCAGCTTGGAGCAGAAAAGTGAACGGACTATGCGTTAATCCAGGCCATCATGTCTGTCCGGAGGGGAAAGGGTGTTGCTCCATTCGCACTTTCCTCCCTGGAAAGAAAGATGGCGGCCACATGGGAGCCTTGTGGACAGCAGGTATGAGCCGGGGGTGTGGGGGCGACTAAAACCTCATGGGAGGGGGGGCGTTTCGGCCCACCCTTCACGCCCTACCGAGGCCACCAGTTGCCCCCCATGAGCGCTTCTCCAGCACGGCCACGACTCCAGAGCACAGAAACCAATTTCTTAACTATCTGACTTCCAGTAGAAATACTTCCAGGGTCAATAAGTAAAACAGCAGAAATCCAAAACCAACATTTAATTCTTGAACCCAGCTGTAGAAAGCAAATTACTTCACAATGCTTTTTCAGCATGTCTGATTTGGGGGGGGAGTAAACTCTAAAAAACAGTGGTGAATCTTTTAATGAAACAATGAATCTAATCAAAGCAGATAGAGTGTTAACTAGAATTCATCTGCCTCACAGGGACTGGGAGGGGTGGGGGTGGGGTCTTATTGGGGTTCTTCATGGTAAAAAATAAGTATTGGTAAAGGGAAATGTGTTTGATATTTGCATGACTGAGACCTAAACCTGAAAGCTTTGTAACCTTTCCCACAGTGATTCAATAAATAAATAAATTTAAAAAAAAACAAAGTCACAAAAGAAAAAAAAACCAAAAAAAAAAAAAAAAACCAAAGCAAGTGCTCTATTCACAGTACTCTCTCTCCAGCCCCCAAAGGTAGCCAAATTTAAAAAAGCATTATAGCAGAATTTCTTGGCAGTTGCTTAATATTGAATTTATCTAAAATTTCCAATAATTTGCTCAATTAAATAACAGTGAGGACAAAGGAGAATTAGCTAGTACTTGATCTTATTCATTTAGTTATTTATGTTCAAATAGAAAGGAAAAGAAGAAAAACTTCCTAGCTGGGAAGAACTTATTATTAGACTAAGTTTAATCCTATTTATTTTCAAAGCGGGCACAAAAATACACCAGCATTGGTGCCTCATTAGGCAAGCATATGCTGTTGCTTGTCCAATGAATCAAGATCAATTGGCAGTGAAGACCAGTAGACAAAAAAGACCAATAATAATAATTTTGAAAAAAGGTTCTAGAGCTCTTTATTTTTCTGACTGCCTCTATAATCAAATAATTTGGAGGTAGTGCATAAAAGTATAATTTCCTGATAAATGCAATTTAGTTATTTTTGTAGACAAGTGTTTTCCAAATTGAAAACTAGTTAACAAAAGGTTCAAGGAACAAGTCAAGACCCTTGACTTGAAGCTGCTCTACTCCCAGCTTATTTAAAAATACAATGCTGACAAAATAACTAGCATGAAATATTTTTTACACCTAAGTATACTTTCAGAATTCTACTGGAGAACTTTAGTTCAAAATGTCTGAGAGTCTTTCAGATTTACCAGGTAACTTAGATCATGATTTCATAATAATAGCCAATGATTTGTTTACATTATTTCTGTTAAAAATATCAAGATAAAATTAAAAGATAAATTTAAATATAAAATATAAATATAAGTTTTCTAGCTCCTTTCCTTGTCTTATAATTTGATCATGTTTATAAATTTTATTAGATAAATGGTCTGTGTATATATGTATATATGTATGAATTTATTTATATACATATATGCATGTGTGTTTGCATGTGTGTGCAGATATTTGAAAAAAAAAATTAACATTTTCCACTATTTGACCACTCAGTTACATTATCTTTGAGTACTTCAAATATGTCAGTTCTAAAAAATTCCTCCAATTCTTAGTATATTAAATTCATAGTACACCACCGGTGAGTTGTCTATTTGTATTATACCTAGTAGAGAGCATATACTGAACTTTTTTGAAAATGCTCATGATATAGGCACAACCTATTATACTTTGTGTATGAAAATCTGTGTCTTTTGAAGTCATACAGGCACTTTTTGTCCTAATCAGTTTAGTTATATAAGGTTGTAGCATATGACGTAAA
This sequence comes from Sorex fumeus, assembly GCF_029834395.1. Taxonomy (NCBI): domain Eukaryota; kingdom Metazoa; phylum Chordata; class Mammalia; order Eulipotyphla; family Soricidae; genus Sorex; species Sorex fumeus. Next base: position 7,273,783 of record NW_026606185.1, on the reverse strand, counting down.
TTTTTAAAATTGCTTTGGTTTCTAAAAATGGGACATTTTGTTTCTACAAATATCCATAAATCAAGATCCATGTCAGTATCATAGTAATTACATTATTAAATATTGACCTTTAAAGTAAACCCTTCTAGTGATTTTAATCATCTCATTTGTAAATGTTCTTCCTGTTGTAACTTGGCTTTTACTAAAACTGCTAGCTTAAAATGTTATTTTTATTTTTACAAGTGCTTATTTCTATGTACATAAAGATTATTTTTTAAGAAAATTTAATTTAAAATATGGAAACTTACCCTTGTCAGTCAGATTCTATGGTTTCCTTTGATTCCATGTGCTTTTTACTAGTTTTTGTTCTCTTACTACTGGGAAAACACTTTTTTGATAATTTGGAGTATCTAGTTTTCTCCATATCTGATTGGTTTATATTTTAGGGAAGAATTGTAGTTGAATAATGAAAAAGTATAGTTCAATGATGAAAAAGTAGTGTAACTGGGAATGGTCAATTTGAGGTTGAGAGTTGCTAATTAATGTATGTCTAATTAAAATTAATATAAAATTGTATATATCCTGTATGTTAATTATATACTATTATTTATATATTAAAATTAATATATTTAGGAAATAAGTAGAGTATTAGAAATTAATGAACAAACTTGAGATTGCTTTTCCTGGATTATTGTAACTTATAATAAATTTGCCATTAGAAAGTATCTAACACAAGCTAGACATGAAGCCTTAATATAGTATCAATTTTCCTGTCTAATAAAAAGTATGCATAAAAGTTCTGTAAAGGTTGTAATAAGGTGGCTCTGTGTAACTCTTCTACTCATCAGCTTCACCTTCGCAAGGAGAGGTGACATCTCTGCTTCTCTTTATTGTTGATTGTTGAAGAAAAGCTCCAATGGCCATTTCTACCTCAGGAATATCTGACAGCAGATACCAAAGGGGAATAAATATTTTCAAAAAGCCCCTTTGGAAAATGGTTCATATTTTAAATATTTTCTTAAATAAGTTTCTTTAGCTTATTTTATTTCCAAAAATTTTTCATTTCATCTGACTCAATTTTTATTCTCATGGACACCCTCTTATCACCAGTCAGAGTAATTTCCTGATTGGTTTCCAAATTTTCAGGGCCTGCCACACAACAGCAGTGCTCAGGGCTTATTTCTGGCTCTTTGTTCAGGAATCACCACTGCTAGTGCTCAGGAGTCCACATGTTGGAACAGCTTATACTATTTTTTACCCTCTTCCCCAAATAGAAATTTTGTATCATTTGCACATGACTTTGCCACACCAGTTCTCTTTCTCCTCTGTTCTCCTTAAGTCAACAACCTATGTTCCTAACATGAGACATTGGAACATCATGTTATCGTTATACAGGGGCTATTACTCCAGGGTGGGCGGCCAACTAGGGTTAGATTCCTCCATCCCTCTCAGAGAGCCCAGAAAACTATCAAGAGTATCTTCCCGGCACAACAGAGCCTGGCAAGCTCCCTGTGGCGTATTCAATATGCCAAACAGAGTAACAACAAGTCTCAAAATAGAGACGTTACGTGCCTGCCCAATCAAATCGATGAACAATGGGAGAACAGTGCTACTGTGCAGTGCTATACAGGGGCAGGAAAAGTGAGATAGGGTTACCCTTAAAATGGAATTTCAGTGTGTCACCAAGGTGGACTGAAAATGTACTTTATAATCTAGATGACCTGAATGGTTAGAAGAGCAAAACGTAATTACCTTATCACCCTACCCCCGTCTACCAGGCTGCTTGAGTTAAAATCAATGAAGAGTGTTCATCTGGATCATCATTGATAGAGGAGAGGTCAATAAAAGGAGAAAGGTTTCTGCCTGTCTAAGAAATCTTGCTTTAGGAGACACCTCTTGGGATCTTGAAGCATCACTAATTCATTCCCCTCTTTTCTCTTCTCTTAAGATATTTTCTGGGGGGCTAGAGAAATAGCACAGCAGATGGGGTGTTTGACTTGCACACAGCTGACCCAGGTTCAATTCCCAGCATCCCATATGGTCCCCTATGTATCACCAGGAGTAATTCCTGAGTGTACGAGCCAGGAGTAACTCCAGTGCATCACTGGGTCTGACCCAAAAAGAAAAAAAAAAGATATTTCTAAATTTGGCTATCCCATCTCTTTTATCCTTCCTTCCTTCCTTCCTTCCTTCCTTCCTTTCTTTCTTTCTTTCTTTCTTTCTCCCATTGTCTTTCTCTTATTCTCTTTCTTTCTGCTTTTTCTTTGGAGGGGTCATCACGACTGGTGATGCTTAGAGGTTACTCCTGGCTCTGCACTCAAAAATTACTCCTGGTGAACTCAGGAGACCATATGGGATGCTGGAAATTAAACCTAGTTAGTCTGAGTGCAAGGCAGGTGCCCTATCCACTATACTATTGCTCATCTCCTGGTCATTTGCTTTCAAGATTAACTGCTTGAGGACTAAGACCTGAGAAATTGTGGCTGCTATAACATAGACTCTAATTCAAAAAGGATCAAACCATACATTATTTTTAAATTATTCTGTAAGTATGTTATTATCTGGCTTGTACTGGCTTAAGCCTAAAACATAAAGTCAGTAAAAGCTGATGTTCCAGTATAAATACTGTGATTAAGAATGAATATCTGAGGTTTTTTTGGGGGGGGTTGGGGCAGTCAGTCTTTTTGTTTTATTTAGATATTCAGTTGAATCTATGAGGGTAATTAGGGAAGACTAATTTTAACTAGTCTGTGATTGAAATTTCAATTTAACCCCAAATTATGCTCACAATATGGCCCTTATTATTTGAGATATAAACTGTACCCATCATAATATAGTTGCACAATTCAAGAAGATTCACGGGGCAGGAGAGCTGGATGAATGAACTTCAGGATGGACAGAGTGAATTAAATTGGAAAGTTCTCCAGGAATGCTAATACTACTTTTCTTTTTTTTTTGGAAAGGAAAAGAAGAAAAACTTCCTAGCTGGGAAGAACTTATTATTAGACTAAGTTTAATCCTATTTATTTTCAAAGCGGGCACAAAAATACACCAGCATTGGTGCCTCATTAGGCAAGCATATGCTGTTGCTTGTCCAATGAATCAAGATCAATTGGCAGTGAAGACCAGTAGACAAAAAAGACCAATAATAATAATTTTTAAAAAAAGTTCTAGAGCTCTTTATTTTTCTGACTGCCTCTATAATCAAAAAATTTGGAGTACTTTTCTTTTTTTTCTTTTTTTTTTCTTTTTTGCTTTTTGGGTCACACCTGGCGATGTACAGGGATTCCTCCTGGCTCTGCACTCAGGAATTACCCCTGGTGATGCTCAGGGGACAATATGGGATGCTGGGAATCGAACCCGGGTCACCGTGTGCAAGGCAAACGCCCTACCCGCTGTGCTATCTCTCCAGCCCCACTAATACTACTTTTCATCTTGAAATTTAAAGAGGAATAAAGGGGTGCCAAGGTGGCAGAGAGAAGTGGACTGTGAGTCGCCCTTGATTATAATGGAAAGAAACAGAAATGAGCAAAGTACTCTCTGCAGGGTCCAAGGGAAAAGAATGACCATAATCTGTGAAATCATTGAGAAGTTACTCTTGAGGAGAGCTGTGGTATACTTTAGTCATATAACATAGCTATGGGGTGTGGGACTGGATGAAGCTGAGAGAGAAGCTTCATGAGGTACAGAGGTAATGTGAGGAACCATGAAGGTGGTGCAGTGTTCATCGGAGCTGTAGGCTACAAATGCACCTTGAAACAAGATCTCCAGATGCCACAGGGCTGAGCAGAGATTTATGGCCACAAGCAGAGAAGCCTCCCACTAGCACTTAGGGGGAGCTTCTGGTCTTCGAGGGTATCAAACAAGATAAAAGATTGAGTTCCCTTCCCAAAAACCTCATCTTAGGGCAGGCAACTACAGTTACAGGACTAGAGCAACATGGCTACGAATTGTATGAAAAGAGTCATCATGGAGGCAGAGAAGCTCCCGGAGTACAAAACATAAACAAAGCAGAAATAAGACACAGGTAAAACAGAAAATCTATGCCTGAGAATGCTAACAAGTGGTGTATAAACAGACCATTTTGCATAGATTTAATTGCACAGGAGAAATAATGCAGCAATGTAGGAGCCAAAAAAAAATCAATAGGTGAAGAAAATATTTCAAATAGTCTCCTAGCACTCACCATTACTATAAACATTTAGAGAATGATTTCATATGGATCAAGATGAAGTTGGTAAAGGAATTCTTGATCACTTGATCATGTGACATCCCGTTACTCATTGATTTGTTCGAGGGGGCACCAGTAATGTCTTCATTGGTCCCTGTTGCATGCTAGTGTAGCCCAATGGTGTCTTTTCACTCCAGGAACACGAAGAGCCTCAAATCGATCTTTCAGGGTCTTGATGTAGAAGTCTGACCATCTCATAGGTGGGCAGCCAAGCAATTTTTTAACATCTTCAGAGACATCTTCATAGACTCTTCATAGACTTTTTGACAACTTCATATTCTCAAAACCAAACCTAAAAGAAGGGCTAAAGGGCTACTATAAGACAAGACAAACCTGACAAGCACAACACACCCTTACAGAAAGATGACACAAAACGCCATAACAATAATCTCTCTCTCAATGTCAATGGTCTAAATTCATCAATTAAGGACACAGAGTGGCAAAATGGATTTAGAGACAGAACCCAACATTCTGCTGCCTACAAGAAACTCATTTCAACAGTCAGAGCAAACACAGAATCAAAGTTAAAGGATGAAAAACTATTCTGCAAGCAAACAGCTCCCTCAAAAAATCTGGGGTGGCCATACTAGTATCCGAAAGCATAAATTTCTGGTTGAAAAAGATTGGAAGGGACAGCGAAGACCATTTTCTATTTTTCAAGGAATATGTACAACAGGAAGAAATCACACTCTTATATGTATATGTACCTAATGAGGACCAGCTAAATACTTAAAACAACTACTAAAAGATTTTAAAGGGGACATTGCTTGCAACACAATAGTAGTCAGAGATTTCAACATTGCCTTATCACTTCTGGATAGATCAACAAGAACAAAACTCAGCAAGGAAACATTGGCTTTGAAGGTAGAAATAGAAGAGAGAGGCCTAATAAAACTATACAGGGGGTTACACCCCCAAAAGAAAGAATACACATTCTTTTCCAGTGCACATGGAACATTTTCCAAAATAGACTACGTGCTAGGACACAAAACATACCTCAACAGAATCAGGAAGATAGAAATAGTATCAACAATCTTTTCAGACCATGATGCACTGAAGATAGAAGCGAATCATACAAAGTCCCAGAAAAACAAATAAAGCACCTGGAAATTAAACAACTCAACGTTGAACAATGAGTGGGTCAGGAAGGAATTCAAGGACAAAATCAAAAGATACCTGGAAACAAATGAGAATGAAGACATGAACTACCAGAACCTATGGGGTACAGGTAAAGTCGCAGGAAGAGGAAAATTTATAACTTTGCAAGCATTCCTCAGGAAGGAAGAAAGGGCCTACATAGATAACCTGACTTCATAGCTCAGAATCTTAGAAAAAGACCAACAAAAGGAACCCAAATTTGGCTGAAAGAAATAATAAAACTTAGAGCAGAAATTAGTGACATGGAAACCCCCCCAAAAGTCCAAAAGATCAATGATACCAACAGCTGCTTCTTTAAGAAAATGAACAAGATTGATAAACCGCTAGCAACACTCACAAAGAAAGAAAGAGAGAAACCCCTAATAAACCAAATCATAAAAGAAAAAGGGGACAACACAACAGAAAGCAATCAAATTCAAAAGATCATCAGAGACTACTTTGAAAGTCTGTATGCCACAAAACAAGAGAATCTAGAAGAAATGGATAAATTCCTGGATTTCTACAATCTCCCAAGATTGAACCAAGAAGACTTGGGATACCTGAATAGACCCATTGTTATCAAGGAAATTGAAACTCTAATCAAAAGTCTTCCCAAAAACAAAAGCTCAGACCCAGATGGATTCACTAGTGAATTCTTCCAAACATTTAAAGAAGACCTGTTGCCAGTTCTCCTCAAGCTTTTCCAGGAAATGGAAAAAACAAAAACTCTCCCAAAAAGCTTCTATGAGGCACATATCTCCCTAATTCCAACAGCAAACAAAAACACCACCAACAAAGAAAACTATCCAATATCTCTGATGAACATGGATGTGAAGATCCTCAACAAAATATTAGCAAATAGGATCCAACAACTCATCAAAAAGATCATATACCATGACCAAATGAGATTCATCCCAGGGATGCAAGGATGGTTTAACATTAAGAAATCAATCAACATAATCTATCATATCAACAAAAGAAAAGATAAAAACCATATGATCATATCAATAGATGCAGAGAAAGCTTTTGACAAGATCCAACACTCGTTTATGATGAAAACTCTCACCAAATAGGTTTTGAAGGAACTTTCCTCAAGATTGTCAAAGACATCTACAACAAACACATGGCAAGCATTATCCTCAATGGGGAAAAACTAAGGGCCTTTCCTCTAAGATCAGGGAGAAGACAAGCATGCCGCATATCACCATTTCTGTTCAATATAGTATTGGAAGTGCTTGCAATAGCGATTAGGCAAGGAAAAGACATTAAAGGCATCCAGATAGGAAAGGAAGAAATCAAGCTTTCACTATTCGCAGATGACATGATACCATATCTTGAGAATCCTAAAACCTCTACCGAGAAACTCCTAGAAAAAAATAGACTTGTACAGTAAAGTCTCAGGCTATAAAATTAATGTCTAAAAATCCATGGCCTTCCTATATGCTAACAATGAGTCAGAGGAAAGTGACATGAAAAAAAAATCCCATTCACAATTGTGCCCCAAAAAATCAAGTACCTAAAAATTAACCTAACTAAAGAAGTAAAGGACCTCTACAATGAAAACTACAAAAAGCTACTCCATGAAATAAAAGAGGAAATGGAAACATATCTGCTGCTCATGGGTAGGAAGAATTAACATTGTCAGTGGAAATACTCTCCACAGCATTATACAGATTCAATGTGATCCCTATAAGGATACCATGAAATTCTTCAAAGAAATAGATCAAGCACTCCTGAAATTCATATGGAACAGCAAATGCCCTCAAATAGCTAAAGCAATTCTTGGCAAAAAGGCAATGGGAGGCATTATCCGCTCCAACCTTAAATTCTACTACAAAGCAGTAGCAATTAAAACAGCATGGTGCTGGAACTAAGACAGAGCTACAGACCAATGAAACAGGGTGGAGTATACCTACACACAATCCCAAATGTATGAACATCTAATCTTTGATAAGGTGCAAGAAATGTGAAGTGGAACAAGGAAAGCCTCTTCAACAAATGGGGCTGGTATTACTTGACAATCACATGCAAAAATATGGGCTTAGCCCTCGACCTACCACCATGCACAAAAGTCAGATCAAAATAGATTAAAGATGGTACTGGAACAAAGGCAGAGCTGCAGACCAATGGAACAGGGTTGATATTACTAACATCTCCCCCCAAGCATATAAACATCTAATCTTTGATAAGAGGGCAAGAAAAGTGAAGTGGAGCAAGAAAAACCCTTTTAACAAATTGTGCTGGAAAAACTGAATGGCTACATGCAAAAAAAAATGGGCTCAGATCCCTGCCCAACACCATGTACAAAAGTAAGATCAAAATGAATTCAAGACCTCAACATCAGACCAGAATCCATAAGGTACATTGAAGATAAAGTTGGCAAAACCCTCCATGACATTGAAGCTAATGGTATCTTCAAAGATGTCACGGCACTGGCCAAGCAAGTGAAAAGAGAGATAGACAAATGGGACTATCTTAAACTAAGAAGATTCTGCACCTTCAAAGAAACAGTGACCAAAATACAAAGAGCATCTTCAGAATGGGAAAAGATATTTGCCGACCACACATCCGACAAAGGGTTGATATCAAGGATATGCAAAGCACTGGTTGAACTCAGAAAGAAGAAAACCCATCAAAAAAATGGGGCGATGAAATGAACAGAAACTTTCTCAAAAGAAGAAATCTGAATGGTTAAAAGACACATGAGAAAATGCTCTACATCATTAATCATCAGAGAGATGCAGATCAAAACAACAATGAGATATCATTTCACACCACAGAGACTGGTCCACATCCAAAAGAACAAAAGCAACTGGTGTTGGCGCGGATGTGGTGAGAAAGGGACCCTCCTTCAATGCTGGTGGGAATGCCGACTTGTTCACCCTTTTGGAAAACAGTATGACAATTCTCAACAATTTAGAAATTGAGCTCCCATTTGACCCAGCAATATCACTCCTGGGAATATACCCTGGAGAGGCAAAAAAGTATAGTCGAAGTGACATCTGCACTTGTTTGTTCATTGCAGCACTGTTACAATAGCTAGAATCTGGAAAAAACCTGAGTGACTGAGAACAGATGACTGGTTAAAGAAACTTTGGCACATCTACACAATGACGTACTATGTAGCTGTTAGAAAAGATAAATTCATGAAATTTACATACAAGTGGTAAAGTAAAGTAAAGTAAAGGCCCTCCGTTGATCATCGATTTGCTCGAGCGGGCCTAGTAACGTCTCCATTGGAGACTTTGCTGTTACTGTGTCTGGCATATCAAATACTCTCAGTAGCTTGCCAGGCTCTCCGGGAGGGGCGGAGGAATCGAACTCGGGTCGGCCATGTTGGCTGCGTGCAAGGCAAACGCCCTACCCGCTGTGCTATCGCTCCAGCCCCATACAAGTGGTAATACATGGAAAGTATAATGCTAAGTCAAATGAGTCAGAAAGAGAGGGACAGATATGAAAAGATTGCTTTCATCTGTGGAATATAAAGTAACAAAATAAGAGACTAACACCCAAGAGTAGTCAAGATATGTACCAGAATGTTCACTCTATCACTTTTAGGACAGTCGCAGATGTTAGGGAAAAAGGCAGCTCAAATAGAGAGGGAACACCAAATAAAGGGTGTTGGGAGGATCCTCCCAGGATGAGAGATGCTTGCTGAAAGTAGACTATAAATCGAAGATGATTGCCACTCAATGCCTCTTTTGCAAACCATAGCACCAAAAGGAGCGATAGAACAATAGGGAATGCCCTACCACAGAGGTGGGGGGAGTTGGGGTGTGGGAGGGATACTGGGATCATTGGTGTTGGAGAATGGGCACTGGTGGAGGGATGGGTACTCCATCAATGTATAACTGAAACCCAATCACAAAAATTTGTAAGTCTACACAGTATCTCATGGTTTTTCACTAATAAGAAAAATTTGGGGGATTGAAGTTATGGGCCATTTTGGCTATGCTCAGCATTTTTTTCTGGTTCTATGTTCAGGGATCACTCAGTGGCACTAGCAGAATCAGACGTGGTACCAGAGATCAATCCTACATCAGCTTTATGCAATTAAAGCACTAACTCACTGTACTATACTCAGTTTTCCCCCTTTCTAAAGTAAGACAAACTTCACAAACATTCTTTATATCTACTAAATGATGTCAGTATGCTCTTCCATCTTAATAATTTTTATTAAAGTCAATGGCCTGAAATTTACAAATCTAAAAGTACAGATTAATAGAACAGATAAGAACTGAACACAAAATCCTGTCTGCTTACCAGAGGCATAACTGAATAGTCATAAACAGTTACAAAGTAAAACACTGAAAAAGAGTTTTATAAACAACTGCTTAGAAAAGATTGGAAAAGCCATTCTTATGTCAGATAACATAGATTTAAAATTTTAATAAGTTTTAAGGGAGAGAAATAGTTATTATTTAATACTTAATGTATACATATATAAAAAGTCATATATAATTTTAATGTATAAATACTATATATGTATATATACATATAAGCAACTGCTAATATCACTTCACTTAATCACTTAATCCCCGTTATTCATCGATTTATTCGAGCGGGTGCCAGTAACGTCTCCATTCATCCCGGTTGCGTGCTAGCGTAGCCCAATGGTATCTGTTCGTTTTAGGAACATGTAGAGCCTCAAACCGATCATTTAGGGTCTTGACGAAGAAGTCTGACCATCTTATAGGTGGGCGTCCACGTGATCTTTTGATGTCTCGTGGAATCCAATCAGTAATGGCTCTAGTCCAGCGGTTGTCTGTAAACCTCATTACGTGTCCAGCCCCTCTGATTTTTGATGTCTTGGCAAATGAGACAGCGTCCCTGATTCTTGAGCGTTGACGAAGATCAGAACTCCGGATTCTATCTCTCATTTGAGTGAATCGTGATATTCCAAGCATAGTTCTTTCGATTCCTCTTTGAGAGACCCGAATAGTGTTCTCATCATGTTTTCGTAGGGTCCAGGTCTCTGAGGCATATGTTAATGCAGGAAGAATAGTAGAATCAAAGAGATGTGCTCGTAGCTGGAGGTTCTTTGTCCTTTTAGTTATTTCTTCAATGCTCTTGAAGGCATTCCAAGCCGCTCTCTTCCTCCTGCGCAACTCAGGTGCCAGGTCATTCATCATGTTGATTTCTCGACCTAGGTATATATAACTGTTGCATTCGGAGATGGTGGTTCCGTTGAGAGCGAATGGAGCATCAGGAACAAGGCTGTTTCTCATAAACATTGTCTTCGCAAGATTCAGCTGTAGTCCGACCTTTCCACATTCACGGTCAAAGTCGTTCAGCATTTGTGCTGCTTGGTTGATGTTTGGTGTTATTAGAACGATGTCATCAGCAAAGCGGAGGTGGTGTAGTTGCAGACCATCTATCTTCACTCCCATGTTTTCCCATTCCAGCCGTCGCATGATGTTCTCAAGGGTGGCACTGAAGAGTTTTGGTGAAATGGTATCACCCTGCCGAACCCCTCTCTTGATATGGATGATTACTTCTTTGTAGAATGGTGAGATCTTGGTAGTGAATCCGCAATAGAGCTCACGAAGGATCCTGATGTATTGAGTTTGTATGCCCTGATTGGCTAGGGCTTCTATGACCGCTTCCGTCTCAACAGAATCAAAGGCCTTCTTTAAATCAATGAACGTTAGACAGAGTGGCATCTTGAATTTCCGAGATACCTCAATGAGCTTGGTTATTGTGTGGATATGGTCGATGGTACTGAATCCTTTTCGGAATCCAGCTTGTTCACATGGTTGTCCTTCATCTGGTGTTCTGCTAATCCTATTCAGGATGACTCGAGTGAATAGTTTGTAGATGACAGACAATAGGCAGATTGGGCGATAGTTGCCAATGTCGTGGATGTCTCCTTTCTTGTATAGTAGTACAGTCTTGCTGGTTTTCCATTGGGATGGAACCTTGCATTCAGACAGGTAGCGTGTGAAGAGTCGAGCCAATGTATTGATGAGTACTGATGGTAAGTTCTTCAGGTGTTCAGGTCTGATCTTGTCTGGGCCAGGTGCTCTTTGTTTCTTTACAGACGAGATGGCATGTTGGATTTCGGAAGGGAGAACATTGGGAACGACATATCCATCATGTGGTATGTGGTATGTGGGCAAGTGGATGTGGCTATTAAAGAGATCTGAGTAGAAGTCATGAATAATCTTCTCCATTGCCCTTCTGGAAGATGTGATAGATCCATCATGATGTCGGAGGGCAGTCATCTTGGTTTTGTAGTTGGTGAAGGACAGGCGGGCATTACGAATGTTTTTTCCAGCTTCTGCTGCATCTACCAGTACTGCTGCTCTCCTGTTTTTGAGGTCATCCTTGATGGCTTCTCTGCACTGTTTTGCCAGTTCGGACGTTTGCTTGTGGTTGCCTGAGGCACGTGTCAAGCCACGTTGTCGAATAAGTTCAAGAGTGTTCGAAGAAAGACAGTTTTTTGTGGTTATCTCTCTCTTGGCATTCCTTGCACAATCATGGAGGTGCTGAATCATTCGATCGTATTCCTCATCAATGTTGTCAATGACGGCATCTTCCCATGTTGCCGCAACAGAGCCAAAGAGTTCCCAGTTGGTGGTTGTTCTGGGAGTCCTCTTCTTAAACCTTGCATTCTTTTCTCCTCGTTCTGTGAGGTAGAATTTTGCACGAAGACGACGGTGGTCTGATCCCGTTTGGAATTTTGGGACAACAGCAACATCGGTTAGGCAAAACTGCCGATTGAATATGATGTGGTCTATTTCATTGTGGAACCGTCCATCGGGAGACTCCCATGTCCAACGTTTAGTTTCAGCTTTTTGGAATTGTGAGTTACCATGGAAGGTTTTGGTTGACATGATGAACTTAGACAGTCTGTCACCCTGTTCGTTCCATTCCAGGCCATGGGTTCCAATGTGGAGTTCATCAACTGATCTTCTTGGTCCTATCTTGGCATTAAAATCACTGACAATGATCTTGTAGAAGGTGTGATCTTCTTTATAGAATTTCTCCAGCTCCATGTAGAATTTCTCAGTTTCTCTTTCACCATAACTGGATGTTGGTGCATAGACAACAAAGATAGAAACTGCCGGTAGTGAGCCACATTTATTCAAGTGTAATCGTCCGATTCGGGTTGTTAGGCATTCAAATGAATCAATGCTCGTGACTAAGTTTGTGTTGACAAGGATACCGACACCACCGACGCCTCTTTTATCACATGTTCCAAGGAACAGTTCTTCTCCAGTGTCAAAAACAGCATGATGGAATTGATGTCTTCTCGTTTCGGTCAGACCAATGATGTCATACTTGATCTTTCATGCTTGTACCATAAGGTCTTCAATGGATGCAGCAGATGCCAGGGTACGAGCATTAAAAGTACAGACAATCATTTTTGTTTTTCTGCGTTTTGGTAGCCTATGTCTGCCTTGGTGTTTTATCAGCCTCTCCTTCCATATCCTTCTCGACTCTGCATATTCAGGGTTAGGGAAATGAGATCCATTTATTACTGGATTTGGCATATCAATTTGGTCTATTTGGCATATATATATGAGATATATATATATATATAACTGCTAATATGTCTGAGAAAAATATTGACAGCAACATAATATTAAGAGATTTTAACAGTCCTCTGTCACTTTTGAATAGATGAAAGAGAAGTAAAATCAATAAGAAAATATTTAATTCTAAGGAAAAAATAAAAGAAATAAGTATCATAAACATGTCTAGAGCTGCCTATTCCCCAAATCAGAGACATATTATTTTCCAATGCACATGATAAGACCATACTGGAGCAATAAATATTTTTATATAAAATAAAAGAAATAGAGATCATATCAACTTTTCAGGAGATGAATCTTTGAACTTGGAAATTAACTAAAAGGAAATGGGATGAGGGGCTGAAGAACATGTATCTTGAAATAATATTATAATAAGCCAGGGTCCAGGAGGAAGACAACGAAGACATCAAAAGATTAATGAAGTGCCAGAGGTATAGTACAGCAGATAGGACGTTTGCCTTGCAAGCCACCAACCTGTATTAAACTTCCTCACATCATATGGTCCTCTTAGCTCAATCAGCAGTTATTACTGAGTGAGAGTAGGAGTAAGCCCAGAGGACCATTGGGTGTGGCCAAAACCAAACCAAACCAAAACAAAACAAAACAAATAATTTATGAAAACAAATGAGAAAATTGTGTGTGTTAATAGAAGGAACATAAACAAAACTGTTCTAAGAGGACGTTTATACTAATGAAAATATACATTAGGGAAAAAATGAAATACCATTTAAATTTGAAAAAATGAAAAAATGAAATACCATTTAAATCTATACATTTTAAGTTACTAGAGAAAGATCAGTTAAGGTAGCTCAAAGGAAGTACAAGTTACTAGAAAGAAATCAGTAAAGGTAGATGAAAGGTAGCTCAAAAAGATCTGTAAAGGTAGCTCAAAAGAAGCACAAACATAAAGCAGAAATCAATAAATCAGATGTACAACAATCAAAAAAATCAATGAAAGCTAGAGTGAGTTTTTTAAAAGAATATACAAGACTGTCAAAACATTATCTACACTGTAAAAGAAAAACAAACTCAGATAAACTTACAGATCATAACTAAAAGGAATTTATGGCACATGTCATAGAAATATAAAATATCCTCTAAAATTATTATAAAACTATTTCCATGAATTTGGAGAAATTAGATAATATTTATGTGTTTTTGGAAACCTATAAACTCCAAAGATTGGGTAGAGAAGAAACAGAACACATAAACCCATACATTTTTAATAGAGAAACTGAAATGGTAGTCTGGTCTCTCCAAAAAAAAGTGTGTCAATACAGGTTAATTAATAGTTTTTCCAAGTCTTCTAGTAAGACTTAATATTCTCTTCCAGAAAGTAGAAGAAGAAAGAATCCTCCTCAAAAGCTTCTATGAGAATAATGTTACCCTGATATCAAAAGCAAAGACATTGATAAAGTTATGAACCAATGTCATTGATCAACAAAAATGCAATGTCCCCAACAAAAACCTTAGCTTATCAAATCCAATAATACATCTAAAATATTATAAACTATGATCAAGAGGGTGTTATTTCAGGATACAAACATGTATTAATAAATACAAACTGAACGTTATGCCAATACAGAGAAACATAAATTTATAGCATTATATAAATGGATGCAGAAAAGGAGTCAACAAAATCCATCATCATTCATGATGAAAACTCTCAACTAAATGGGATAGAAGGAAATATTCTCAATACGATAACTTTCATTTACTACATACCTAAACCTAATATTTTACTCAATGATAAAAATATGAAAATCTTTCATCTATTATAAGGCATGGGTCAGAGTCATAGCATTGTGGGTAGGGCGTTTGCCTTGCATGCCGCCAACCCGGGTTCGATTCCTCCGTTCCTCTTGGAGAGCCTGGCAAGCCACGGAGAGTATTCCACCCGCACAGCAAAGTCTGGCAAGCTACCCTTGACGTATTCGATATGCCAAAAACAGTAACAAGTCTTACAATGGAGATGTTACTGGTGCCTGCTTGAGCAAATTGATGAACAAGGAGAGGACAGTGCTACATTACCAGGCATAAGATATGGCTATCTACTTACACAGCTTTTAATTAACATAGTACACTAAGTCCTTGACACAGAAATTTAGCGTAATTATATACTAAGGAACTACAAATTAGAAATAACTCAAACTCATTATTTGCAGATGATATTATACTTAGAAACACTATACAAAAAATATTCTAGCTATATTTTCATATAAAAAAGTGTTTGCATAGCATTTCTATATGTAAAAAATAGAAACCAGAGAAAAAATGATACAGCAATCCCCCACCATGTCCATGTGTGGTCCTCCAAACAATAAATAAACAGATAAAATCCTATTCACAACTTCATCCAAAGTACCTGTGAATCAACTTTTCAAAGATGAAATATTATTGCAAAGGAAACCATATGCCCAAACCCCTGTACTGCCCGCAGCCAGGCAACCACAACCAGCTCCCGCAACCACTTCCATGCTGACTCACTGGCCCCACTCCATCTGCTCCCAGTACATCTCCCAGCGGATGCACGGCCCATCAGCTAACCTGTATGGAATCGCCCTTCTCCTACAGCAGAAACTCTGGGGTACCTGGGGAGACTGGCGGGCACAATACCTCCCATCCATGCCATGAACTGCATTCTACTGTGTCACTGATACTTTTTACCGAGTCTCCAATCTGCACATAATTTCAGGTACCTGGTGCCTAAATTGACAACTCTAGCACTTTTTTCATGTCAGGGTAAATAGCCTCCCCCAAATCTCCTAGAGTTAGTAAAGCACTGGCAGCCACGCCTACCACTCACAGCTGCCACGTAGATTCATTGGATCAGATTAGAGATGCTGAAGTTTCAGGACCATGTGTTCATGCACGTCGCCTTATTACTCAATAATGTAATTCTAGGAGGAGTACATCAAATTCGATGTGAAAGTAACATAGAAGCTGACTAAGCTCACCAAACCAAACAATAACACAGATGATCCAACTAAGAACAGTCTAATAAATTCTTCTACAAATTCTAAACAACCCTATGATCAGATATAATAACTTTCAAATAAGTTGCTTTTACACTTATTGGTTTTAATATTGGATATTTTTATATAATCAATTTTAATTCTAGAATTTTGTCAACAGTTGTGGCTTTTTTATACATTAATATGTAAAAAATTAAACAACAGAGAAATAGGATTATTAAAAAATGAAAAAACATGCAAAACTATTTAAAGAAATAAACGTCTCAAAAAAAATAAAACAACCTCCCAAATTCATGAATGGAAGGATTAACATTGTTACGATGAGCATCCTATAACCCATAAAAATTCTCATGTCTTTTTTTTAAAAAATTTTATTAGTGAAACACCATGAGGTACAGTTGTAGACTTAAAAATTTTTGTGCTTGGTTTCTGTTATACAATGATCGAGTACCCATCCCTCCACCAGTGCCCTTTCTCCATCACCACTGATACCAGTATCACTCCCACTGTGGCAGGGCATTCCCTTTTGTTCTCTCTCTTCTTTTGGGTGCTGTGGTTTGCAAAAGAGGCATTGAGTGGCATGTCTTTTGATAAGAACATTGATCAAATGCTGCCACAATGTATATGGAGTAACAGAAGCACTGAATATCCAACAAAACCATAGGAAAATGGAAGATGAATAGTTTTATTTCTTTATCTTTAAAATGAACTACAAAGCTTGATCACCATAGTAATCAAGACTGTGTAATACTAGAATCATGATAGACTTGGTTAAATAAAATAGAATTGAGCATTTAGAGACAGACTCTCATACATAGAGACAACTAATTACTGACAAATGATGCGGGTGTATAAAATGAAGTAAAAAAAACTCCTTTATGAAGTGGTGCTGAAAAAATTGGTTAGTCTTGTGAAAATTTTTTTTTTAAAAAGAGAGAAAAAAACTCAGATCCTATTCTCAAACTATACTACACAGTTATGGTAAGAGAATACACAACAGTTAATTCACATGAATTTAAGCAATTGATATGAGACAGAAATGCATAAATTGCATAGAAAAAAAGTATGAGCAAGAGTTTGGTGGATATTAACTATTGAGGGACTGTACAAATATTACAGTGAGTAAAAGCACTTGCCTTCCATGCAGCTGACTGGATTTGGGTTTGTGGCACTGCATGTGGGCCCCTGTCCAATGCTGGGAGTCAACCCAGAGCACACACATTGAATAATCCCTTATCATCACTTAGTGTGTCCCCAAAATAACAAAATACAACTAAAAGAAACTGACTTTATAGGTATCTTCAATGTCTTGATGCTGTTGCCCTGCCAACAGAAGCAAAAATAAACAGCAATTTGAATATATAAAATTAAGAAGATTCTACACTGCAAAAAGTATAATGAAGAGAAAAAAAGGCACATTATGAACTAGAAGAACCACATATCTGACAAATAATATTCAAAATATTTTTATAAACTGACAAACAGCATCAATGAAAGCTAAAATGATGGGTTAGAGAAAAGAGGCAATAAAAAAAACAACATCACCCAATATAGAGAAAATATAACTGAACAGATACTTCCTCAAAGTAGTCATACTAAGTGTATGAAAAGTGCTCTTCACCGCGTAGTATCAGGGAAATGAAAATGAAAGCACAATGATGTATCACACCATACCAATCATACTGGCACACACCAACAATTACAGGAAAAAACAGGTTTGATTCTTCATCCACTGTTAGCACAAACATTCATCTGATTTAACATCCACTGAAAAAAAATGGAAATTTCTTAAATATTAAGAATTGAGCTTCCTTACAATCTTCTTATTGATATCTACCACTAGTGTTCAAAAACTCTATTTCAAAAACACGTTTGCACTACCATGTTTATTGGAACACTACTCACAGTAGCCAACATATGGAAACAACTTAAGTGTCCAAGGATAGATGAGTAGATAAATAAACTGTGTATGTATTTGCTTGTGTGTGTGTCTATGTGTGTTTGTGTGAAACAGAATACTAATCAGGTCTATGAAAATCTGAGATCATGAATTTACTCAATATGGATGAAAGTTTATTATGTCACAGTGAGTGAAGTCAATCAAAAAGAGAAAGACAAATGCAGAGCATGTATAACATATTTTTAGGATGGATATTCTTAAAACAGAAATTTTAAGAGGTTTAGAAGTCAATCGCAAAACTAAGTTGAAAAAAATCGAACATTTGTATATAACAGCCCTATGTGATGCCAGGATAAAGTACACAGGACAGGGCATTTGCCTTCTATTCATCTGCCTTGGGTCCCCATGAGGACATATATAATAACCGCCAGGAATAATTCCGAGTGTAGAGTCATGAGTAACCCCTGAGTATTGCTGGGTGTGGCCCCAAAACAAAACACATTTTTTTCAAAACATGATACAAATAATTATTTTTATCATGAAGATATTGAAATAAAATTACTAAAATTCCTTAGGAAGAGAGGACCATGAAAACCAAAGCTATCAGAAAATATGGGACATAAGAACATGGTAATAAAACATAACAATAGAGACACATTAGGAACTGGAAAAAAACTAAAATATATATTTCAATCACAACTTAAGAAATTTAAATTTAATAAATAGGACTCACAAATAAATGTCGGAAGAGTGAGCAACACACTGAAGAGATGCCTCCTCACCCTGCGCCAGGCTGGCTTCATCCAAACACCTCAGAGGCAGGTGGGGGGTGAGACCTTCTGCCTGCCCTAACAGAATCTATGCAGCTGCAAACTCCTGGACCCAATTGCCACCATGCTCACAGTTGATCTTCACAGGCTCTGGATGAGCCCCTCATGCCTAAGAATGAATCTGCTGAAAAAGTCACACATGCAGGTTTTGTGACCAAAACCTCCAGGCTCACATGGAGTCAGGAATGGGTAACCCCCACCCAATGCTTCTGTCTCCCTGGCAGAAGTTTAATGACTCGAGGTGAGATACAAACATTTTCACACACTATCCTCTAAGGATAACTGTTTGGATAATTTTAGTGGATTATTCATAACAAGCAATACAAAAGCATTCATTCTAAAAGATATGTGCACACCGTTATTCATTGCAGCACTCAGTATAATAACTGAACTTGGAATAAACCTAGATAGTGTCTTCAATTTTATTACCTTCTAAAATTATGGAATAAAAAAAGTTCCCATAGTTTTAATGACAACAATATTACCCTGATACCAAAAGAAAATAGGTATCATTCACAAATAATATATGCATCATGGCAAGGATGTATTTATTCCAATAATTATATTTATTCCAGTATTTATGCAAAGATGGTTAACCATACCAAACCAAACAGTGTGATTAAACCATGCAAATAGAATTGAAAACAAAAATTATAACTGTATTAATAAATGCATAAAAAGCCTTTGACAAAATTCATCAACAGGGGAGGAATCAAGGGGATTCAGGTATATTGATAGTGTTATTACAAAAATAGTAAATAAATCAGGTATAGAAAGAATGTGACTCAAAAGGCCACCTATCTAACATTCACACAAAATAATAAAAATGAAAAACATTTTTTCATCAGTTAAAAGAGAAATTCCACTCTCAGAGCTATCAGTCAAACAAAATAGCACAAGAAGTCCTACCCACAGCAACTTAGAAAGAAACTAAATTATCACTATTTGAATATTACATGATAATATATAACTTAAAATAAAGACTCCTCTGAAACTATCAAAATAATACTCAGTGACCAGGAAGACATAATGTATAATATCACCAATAAAAAAGAGGTAATGGGAGTAGATTTTGAAAAATGCAGAAAATTTAAGATAATTATGGGGCAATTGCAAAAGGAACAAGTTTCAAACTATACTAGAAAAAATGGAAAGAGATAATGGCTGATAATGACTGGTGGAACAGATAATTGCTGAAAATTTACCTGCTCTGAGGGAGGCCTTTATTCTTAGTGCTGATAAAGGTTGCTTAAAGAGTGCCAAAGGAAATAAAGACTAATGACATAAAGTGTATCCAAAGTGCCAAGAATCAAAGATATTTATTTCTTAAAGCAATATCCTTCAGTTGCTCAGCACGTATTCCTAGCTCTGGACCCAGGGATCTCTCCTAAAGCAATTAGAGTTAGGAAAGGACATTATACAATTTATCAAGTGATCAATAGATGAAGTATTTTTAACTTTAGATGAAGAATTGGAAGAACTGGAAATAATAGACATTTACATAACCTTCCACCTCGAAAAGTCAAATAGTCACTTTTCTCCAGCATACATGAAATATTCTTCAGGATAATCTAGACACTGGCTCTGATTTAAGTGTCCATAAAATCATAAAAACATAAATCATATCAAGTGTCTTCTCATCACAATTCATAAAAATATAATTAAAATTAAACTTTGGGACAATATAGACATTTAGAAACCAAGCAACATACTGTTAAATAACTATAACATCAAAGAGGAAGTCAAAAGAAGAAATAAAATGATTCCCCAAAACCAAATAGAATGAATACAAAAAATATCAAAGCTTATGGGACACAGAAAAATACTAAGGAAAAAGTTTATAGAATAGAGGTTAATAGGGGCTGGAGCAGGGAGGGCACTTGCATTACACTCAGCTGACACAGTTTTGATACCCAGCACACCATATGGTCCCCTGAACACTGCTGGAAGTGATCCCTGAGCATTTCAGGTGTGGTAAAAACTAACAAAAAAGGATAAATAAATAAATAAATATAGTCTTATTTTAAGGTTCATGGAAACACTTAAATAAATATGATAACCTCAAAGTACACAAGTGTAGAAAAAGAACAACAAATAAATTCCAAAGTATAAGAAAAAAATACTATAAGTTTGAGAAGAAACACTATAGAAACAAACAAATAAAACATTTTCAAGGGTCAGTGAAAGTAGGAAATACATTTTTCAAAATAATGAACAAAGTTGGCAGGAATGTAGCTAGCTTCAGGAAAAAAGAAAAGAAAATTCAAATAAATTGGAACAGAGTTGAAAGGGAAAATTATAATTGACATCTTCATTTTAAAAGAGATATGTAGTGATACATTATCGATAAAATATGTCTAATATCATAAGAACACCAACATGCCACTAAACTGGAGAGCCTAGAAGAAATGTGTGAAATCTTAGAACCGTAAAATTTCCCAGGATTGAATCAGAGAAAGTAGGAAACCTGAACAAGCTAGTAACAAGTAATGAAATTGAAAATTATTTAAAATTCTCTCTAACAAAAAAAGTCAGCTTTAGAGATTCTCTAGGGAATACTGTCAAACTTACAAAGATAACTTTCTAATTTAAGATAGTCCCATTTGTTTATCTCTGTTTCCACTTAGTTGGTCAGTGTAGTGTCCTCTTTGAAGATACCATTAGCCTCAATATCGTGGAGGATTTTGCTTACCTTGTCTTCAATGCACCTTATGGATTTTGGCCTCATGTTGACATCTTTAATCCATTTTGATCTGACTGTTGTGAATGGTGCTAGGTCGAGGTCTAAGCCAATTTTTTTTTGCATGGGGTTGTCTAGTTATGCCAGCACCATTTGTTGAAGAGACTTTCCTTGTTCCACTTCACATTTCTTGCTCCCTTATCAAAGATTAGATGTTCATACATTTGGGGTTGTGTGTAAGGTTCTGCACCTAAAAAGATACAGTGACCAGAATACAAAGACAATCTATAGAATGGGAAAGTATAATTTATCCAATACCCATCTGATAAGGGGTTGATATCAAAGATATACAAAGTACTAGTTGAATTGTACAAGAAGAAAACATCTAACCCCATCAAAAATGAGGTGATGAAATGAACAGAAACATCCCCAAAGAAGAAATCTGAATGGTTAAAAGGCACATGAGAAAATGCTCTACATCATTAATCATCAGGGAGATGCAGATCAAAACCACAATGAGATATTATCTCACACCACAGAGACTGGCACACATCCAAAAGAACAAAAGCAACCGGTGTTGGCGTGGATGTGGGGAGAAAGGGACTCTCCTTCACTGCTGGTGGGAATGCTGACTGGTTCAGCTCTTTTAGAAAACAGTGTGGATGATTCTCAACAATTTAGAAATTGAGCTGCCATTTGACCCAGCAGTACCACTCTTGGGAATAAATCGCGGAGAGGCAAAAAAGTACAGTCAAAATGACATCTGCACTTCTATGTTCATCGCTGCACTATTCACAATACCTAAAATCTGGAAAAAACCTGAGTGTCCGAGAACATGACTGGTTAAAGAAACTTTGGTACATCTACACAATGGAGTATTATGTAGCTGTTAGAAAAGATGAAGTCATGAAATTTACATACAAGTGATACTACATGGAAAGTATCATGCTAAGTGAAATGAATCAGAAAGAGAGGGACAGACATAGAAAGATTACATTTATCTGGGAATATAAAATAACAAAATAGGAGACTAACACACTAGAATAGTTGAGATAAGTACCAAGAGGTTCACTCCATGGCTTGGAGGCCATCCACACACACTAGGGGAAAAGGTGGCTCACCAAATAAAGGGTGTTGGGAGCATCCTTCAAGGATTAGAGATACTTGCTCAAAGTAGACTATAGACCAGACATGATTGCCATTCAATGACTCTTTTGCAAACCACAGCACCCAAAAATGAGAGAGAAAACAAAAGTAAATGCTCCGCCACAGGGATGGGTAGGATGGGGGGGAGGGGGGTGGGAGGGATACTGGGAGCATTGGAGGTGCAGAATGGACACTGGTGGAGGGATGGGTACTCAATCATTATATTACTGAAACCCAAGCACAAAAACTTGTAAGTCTAAAGATAACTTCCTACAAAATGCTGAATAGAAACTTTAGTCCAGCACCCAACTTCTTCTGTACAGAATAATCATGGAAAAATTTCCTAATAACTTTTTTCTAACAGATTTTATGTCCACATTATCCTAATAGCAACAGCAAAGATATTATTTTAAAACAATGTTACAGACAGATATCTTTGTAAACTATTAGTATGTTTAAATAAAACAAATATAACAAAACATTAAAGAGAGCATATGCTATGATCACCAGTGTTTCATTTCAGGGATGGAGAATCGCTCATTACAAGCAAATCAATTAAAGTAATAAACCACATCAACAAAAAGAACATAAAAAATCATATTAAAAATAAAAATAGTATGATCATATTACTTGATGCATAGAAAGATTTTGAGCAAGATTTAACAGTCATCTATGACAAAAATAAAAATCTCTGACCAGATTAGACATACAAGAAACATACCGCAAGATAGTATTAGCCAGGTCCAATGAACTCACATATTCAATGGGGAAAAGAAAAAAGAAAAAATACTACCTGAATCCTGCTGGTTTAATCTAAAGTCTATTATTTCTGTTTCTCTGAAACTATCAGAATCATTTTTAAGGTTTCTTGTCACCTACAAAGTTGTTGATTTACTAAATATGAAGCCATAGCTAAAAAATTTCCTGTAGTGTTCCCAAGTAATGCTGATTATGTAGGCTGCTAAACTCATGAATCTCGATTCCTTTGATGGAGGTGGGAGTCATACCCAGCAGTCTCAGAACTTACTCCGCAGTCAGGAACTGCTCCTGACAGGACTTGGGGAACAACGTGGGGTTCCAGTGATGGAACCCAGGTCATCCACATGCAAGGTAAATACCATACCCACTGTGCTATCTCTAGCTCACTACTGGAACTATTGGAATGCTAAAGAGTAACTCAGGCTTTTGAAACTAGTTGTATGGACAAAATCACAGGAACAATCTAGAAGGGTCTTTACCGCCCATATTTTTCTCACCATCACATCAAATGGTAGAGTAAGAAGGTGTTATGTATCATCCTTCTACTAACTTTATTATGGAACTTTGATTCCACTATTAGCATTACTCCTGCGGTTTTTCTGAAATGTCAAATTTCTTATAACACTACTGTCTATTTCCTGCCTCTCTATATACTACAATTCTGGCTCCAGATTCCAAAATGAATACATATGATTAGGTTAGGCCTCAATCATGTTTTCTTATATTGTTCGTAAAGAAAGGTTAGAATCTTATCTTGGACACTTTCTGATTCTAAGTGTATTGTAGGCAGATCAGTTGTTTTGTTAGATAAGGTCTCTGAGACTGGAATTTTAGAAGATAGGCAGACAAAATAATGAAAACTATCCACTAAAATTTTCTTACTAAATATAATTTTACCACTATTTAGTGAAACATTGTATTCCATAACTGAAAGGTATACTAGGAAAACACAATTCTATCAAAAATGCCCCAGTTTTTATAATCTTCACTAAAGGGAAAAATAAATCAATAAAAAATCATACAAATCCATGTCTTACTCAAGATTATATGTATAGCAAGGATTAGAATACAAGCTGGATTTTGGTGTTACTTAATCTTAATTTCTGGAAAATTTATTTTGTTACTATGTTACTCCCTGGGCTAGAGCGATAGCACAGTGGTAGGGCGTTTGCCTTGCACGCAGTCAACATGGCCGACCCGAGTTCGATTCCTCTTTCCCTCTTGGAGAGACCGGCAAGCTACTGAGAGTATCTCACCTATATGGCAGAGACTGGCAAGCTACCCGTGATGTATTCAATATGCCAAACACAGTAACAACAAAATCTCCAATGGAGACGTTACTGGGCCCGCTTGAGCAAATTGAACAACGGGAGGACAGTGACAGTGACAGTGACTATGTTACTCCCTATCTTTTTAAAATGAAGGCATATAATTTTACTTTATAAAATTATTTCTAGAATTCTTTATCTTCTCACAAGAATTTTAGAAATACTATATTTTCCACCTTTATTCACTTATCACTTAATCACTTAACTTCCCGTTAGTCGTCGATTTGCTCGAGCGGGCGCCAGTAACGTCTCCATTTGTCCCTGTCGCGTGCTAGTGTAGCCCAATGGCATCTGTTCGCTCTGGGAACATGAAGGGCCTCAAACCGATCGTTCATGATCTTGACGAAGAAGTCTGACCATCTGGTAGGTGGGCGGCCACGCGGTCTCTTGACATCCCGTGGAATCCAATCAGTAACAGCTCTAGTCCAACGGTCGTCTTTAAATCTCATTACGTGACCAGCCCATCTGATTTTCGACACCTTGGCAAATGAGACAGCATCCCTGATCCTTGATCGTCTACGGATATCAGAACTCCGGATTCGTTCTCTCATTTGAGTGAAACGTGATATTCCAAGCATAGCTCTTTCTATTCTTCTTTGGGAGACCTGAATAGCGTTCTCATCTTGTTTGCGTAGGGCCCAGGTCTCTGAGGCATATGTTAATGCAGGAAGAACAGTGGAATCAAAGAGATGTGCCCGGAGCCGGAGGTTCTTCGTCCTCTTAGCTATTTCTTCGACGTTCTTGAGGGCGTTCCAAGCCGCTCTCTTCCTCCTGCGCAGCTCGGGTGCCAGGTCATTTCTCATGTTGACCTCTCGACCTAGGTACACATAGCTGTTGCATTCGGAGATGGTCGTTCCATTGAGAGCGAATGGGGTGTCAGGAACAAGGCTGTTTCTCATAAACATTGTCTTCTTAAGATTCAGCTGTAGTCCTACCTTTCCACACTCACGGTCAAAGTCGGCCAGCATTTGTGCCGCTTGGCTGATGTTTGGTGTTTTTTTAATAACACCACCTTTATTATTTATGATAATTTAATAAAATGCAACAGAGAACTGCATTGTGTAACATATGAGAGCACTTTATTAAAAGGGCAAGTGTAAAATTGTAATTTACAATTGCAATTTTAAATTGTAATTTAAAATTTAAAATTTAGGGAGGTTGTGCAGCAGTTAGAGTGCGTGCAAGGCATGCAATATCAATTAGGGTATGATGCCTGACAATGATTCAGAGGGAAAGGATGGGTGGAGCGCCAGGTTAATTTGTTTTAGTTGGCCATTTAAATTTCTCCCACCAGTCTGGAGCTAGATCTGTCTCTGTGTCTATCTCTCTCTGTTCCTCTGTGTCTTTTTCTCTGTCTCTGTCTCTGTTTATCTTCCCTCTCTCAACTCTCTACCCATGCCAATCCTCACAGACAGCAGGATCAGGCAGTCTCTTATGCTCAGATAACCTCTGGGGGATAGTCCTAAAGAGATTCTATGATAAGATATCAGAGCAGTGATAGACTGATATGTGGACAAGAAGAGGCCACTGTACACTGTAGGCAAGCACACAGCAAGGGCCAGGACTCTGGATGTCTCAAACTGGAAGTTGTACATGGACCTGGAAGGATGAGTGATGTAGTGCATGTATAAGAGGAGAGACTTTGGCTTTGGGATGGACATTTTTGTGCTAACAGTAGTCAATGCCATGCCAAGCTAGAGTAACCCTAGAGGTGTCCAGCACCTGAGTACCTGAGCGTCTGCAAACCTTAGTACCGCAGGTCAATATCACCTGGAATAGTCCTAGCTTCCTCTTTGCACAACTTGGGAGGTGCTATTCCCTCCCCCATTAAAGGACGACATGGATAGTTGATAAAATCCAGCGTAACAACAAGAATAACTCAGTTATTCTGTAGGTTCTCTCTGTCAGAATGAAATGTTCCTACTCATTGGATACATTGGATACAGAATTGCACAATGTTCAAGATTTCAAGCCTAACAACAGGATTTCCATCGTCCTGGCCCCGTCCACACAGTAGAGGACAACCAGAACTGGATTAGTAATTTAACCTGTATTGGGTGATTTCTCTAAATCAGATCTGGGTATTATTGTAAAGATAACGTAAATGAGGGAGAGCTCTAAAAATTCATGTCTGGAGCTATAGTATGAAAATTTTACCAATCTTAATGTTTCTATTTTTTTAAAGGTAAAATATAAGGTCCTTCTGCTTCCATGACACCCCATATTGTAATAGAGAGAAAAACAAGGCCCTCCCGTTGATCATCGATTTACTCGAACGGGCCCAGTAACGTCTCCATTGGAGACTTTGTTGTTACTGTGTCTGGCATATCGAATACGTCATGGGGAGCTTGCCAGGCTCTTCCGTGCGGGCGAGATACTCTTGGTAGCTTGCCGGGCTCTCCGAGAGGGGCGGAGGAATCGAACTCGGGTCGGCTATGTTGGCCACTTGTAAGGCGAACGCCCTACCGCTGTGCTATCGCTCCAACAAACATTAATCAACATATTAAGCATAAGAATATTGCTTGGCAACAATTATTTTTCATAAAATTTTGCCATATGTTTTTTCTCCAAAAAAAATATTTTGCCAAGAACGGCTGCTAAGAATTTTTATGAACAAAATATTTTAATTGTTTCATTACCAATATTCATTAAAACTATATTTTCAGCAAGAGAATTGAACACTATAAATTTTAAATTCTATAATTAACAGATCATGTATTACTTTTTATGAATAGTTTAGCATTTGTACTTTTTTTTCTTTTTTGGTTCACACCTGGTGATGCACAGGGGTCACTCTTGGTTCTACACTCAGGAATTACCCCTGGTGGAGCTCAAGGGACCATATGGGATGCAGGGAATAGAACTCGGGTCAGCCGTGTGCAAGGCAAACGCCCTACCTGCTGTGCTATCGCTCCAGCCCCCTTATATTCTTTATTAATCTCCCTCATCACCAATAAATCACTGTCACTGTAACTGTTCTCCAGTTGTTCATTGATTTTCTCGAGCCAGCCCAGTAACTTCTCCATTTTGAAACTTGTAACTGTGTTTGGCATATTGAATACCTCACGGGTAGTTTGCCAGGCTTTGCTGTGCAGGCAAGATACTCTCAGTAGCTTGCTGGGCTCTCTGAGGCAGAGGAATCAAACCCAGCTCTACCTGGCTGGCTGCGTGCAAGGCAAACGCCCTACCGCTGTGCTATCATTCCAGCCCCACCAATAAATATAATTGGTATTATTATATATATTATTTTGCTTTGAACTAAGATTTTATGGTTAGTAAAACCTAAGAATGAAGAACACATTCGTTCTTAGTATACAATACAAAGTTACACAGAGGTAAAATCAGTAGAAATGATTATAAAATTATGTGCATTTGAACTCTATTGTAAAACCTGTTTTGAAAGCACCACTTGCTGATAATTCAGCTAATAGTTTGGACCATAAAGGGAAAATTTTTCTAGAGGGTAAATCATTATTCAAGGATATTCTTATTTTATACCTACTTGAGTCCCAAAGAGCAGGAAATACTATTAGAACTTTTAATTGCTTCAAAACAATAATCTTAGTAATGACTTATATTTTATTACCATCAACTTTTTCACTGAAATAAGGAAAACAACAAAAAATGCAAGTATCCTACTGCACACTGACAAAACTGTTACATTTAGTGCCATTTATTCTTAAATAATATATTTAAGAATATATTTAAGGGCTGGAGCGAAAGCACAGCGGTAGGGCGTACTCCTTACAAGCGGCCAACATGGCCGACTCAAGTGC
This sequence comes from Sorex fumeus, assembly GCF_029834395.1. Taxonomy (NCBI): domain Eukaryota; kingdom Metazoa; phylum Chordata; class Mammalia; order Eulipotyphla; family Soricidae; genus Sorex; species Sorex fumeus. Next base: position 7,245,504 of record NW_026606185.1, on the reverse strand, counting down.
GATTCCTCCGCCCCTCTCGGAGAGCCCAGCAAGCTACCGAGAGTATTCAATATGCCAAACACAGTAAGAACAAAGTCTCCAATGGAGACATTACTGGGCCCGCTCGAGCAAATCGACGATCAACGGGAGGGCCTTTTAATATATTTAATTTTCAGATTATTTATAAAATATCTAATTACTATTTATTTATTTATTTATTGCATCACCATGAGATAGTTACAAAGCTTTCATGTTTGAGTTTTAGTCATACAATGATCAAACACCCATCCCTCCACCAGAGCACATTTTCCACCACCGCTCTGCCTAGTATCTGCCCCCTCCCATCCCACCCCTCCCTCTATGGCAGAAAATTTCCCCCATACTCTCTCTTTACTTTTGGGAATTATGATTTGCAATATAGATACAGAGAAGTTATCTTGCCTGGTCCCTTATTTAATTTCAGCACATGTCTCCTGTCCCGAATGATTCTTCCAATCATCATTGTCTTGGTGATCCCCTCTCTATTCCAGCTGCCTTCTCTGCCAGCTCATGATACAGGCTTCCAACTATACGACAATATTCCTGGCCCTTGTGTCTACTGTCCTTGGGTGTCAGTCTCATAATATGTTATTTTATATTGAACAAATGAATGCAGCCATTCTATGTCTGTTCCTCTCTTTCTGACTCAATTCTCTTAGCTGGATACTCTCCATGTCCCTCCACTTATAAGCAAATTTCATGACTTTATCTCTCCTAATTGCTGCATAGTATTTCATTGTGTAGATGTACCAAAGTTTCTTTAACCAGTTTCTTTAACCAGTTTCTTTAAGTAGTCAGTTCTCAGGCACTCTGGTTATTGTGGCTATTGTAAACAGTGCTGCAATGAACATACGGGTGCAGATATCATTTCTACTGTGATTTCATGAACCCCTGAGATATATTCCCAGAAGTGATTATGCAGGGTCACATTTCCAATTTCTATTTTTTTAAGAAATGGATTGCTCATATTGTTTTCCAAAAAGTCTAGACCAGTCGGCATTCCCACCAACAGTGAAGGAGCATTCCTTTTTCCCCACATCCATGCCAACACTGGTTGCTTTTGTTCTTTTGAATATGTTCCAGTCGCTTTGGTGTGAGATGATATCTCATTGTTGTTTTGATTTTCATCTCCCTGATAATTAGAGATGTGGAGCATTTTCAATGTGCATTTTGACGATTTATATTTCTATATTGAGAAAGCTTCTGTTCATTTCTTCTCCCCATTTTTTGATGGGGTTGGGAGTATTTTCCTATACAATTCTACTTGTGTCTTGTATATTATGGATGTTAACCCTTTATCAGACGGATATAGGGTAAATTTTCTTCCCCATTCATTAAGCTCTCTCTGTATTTTGTCACTGTTTCCTTTGAGGTGCAGAAACTTCTTAGTTTGATGCAGTTTCACCTGCATATGTTTGTTTCCACTCTCTTGGTCAGTGGTGTTTCATCCTTGATCACTTGATATCCCGTTACTCATCAATTTGCTTGAGTGGGTAACAGTAACATCTCAATTTGTCCCTGTAGTGTGCTAATGTAGCCAAATGGCGTCTGCTCATTCTAGGAACACAAAGAGCCTCAAACCGATCATTCAGGGTCTTGATGAAGAAGTCTCGTTCAGGGTCTAGATGAAGAAGCCTGATCATCTCATAGGTGGGTGGCCACACGATCTTTTGACATCCCATGGAATCCAGTCAGTAACAGCTTTAGTCCAGCAGTCATGTCCAAATCTCATTATGTGTCCAGCCCATCTGATTTTCGATGCCTTGGCAAACAAGAGAGTGACACTGATTCTTGACTGCTGAAGGATTCCAGTTTCTTTCTCTCATTTGAGTGAAGCATGATACTCCAAGCATAGCTCTTTTGATTCCACTTTGGGAGATCCTAATAGTGTTCTCATCCTGTTTTCATAGAGCCCAGGTCTCTGAGGCGTATGTTAATGCAGGAAGTACAGCGGAATCGAAGAGATATGTCAGGAACCGGAGGTTCTTTGTCCTCTTAGCTATTTCTTCAACGTTCTTGAAGGTGTTCTAAGTCGCTGTCTTCCTCCTGCACAACTCAGGTGCCAGGTCATTCGTCATGTTGACTTCTCGACCTAGGGACACATAAATGTTGCATTTGAAGATGTTAATCCTATTGGAGTGAATGGAACATCAGTAATGAGACTGTTTCTCATAAACATTGTTTTGGTGAGATTCAGCTGTAGTCTGACATTTCCACACTCACGGTCGAAGTTGGCCAGCATTTGTGCCGCTTGGCTGATGTTTGGTGTTATAAGAACGATGTCATCAGTGAAGCAGAGGTGGTGTAGTTGCCAACCATCTATCTTCACTCCCATTCCTTCTTATTTCAGTCGTCATGTGATGTTCTCGAGGGTGGCACTGAAGAGTTTTGGTGAAATAGTATCACCCTGCCAAACCCCTCTCTTGACGTCAATAATCACCTCCCTGTAAATGGTCAGATCCTGGTAATCGGCAATACAGCTCATGGAGGATCCTGATGTATTGACATTGAACGCCTTGTTTGGCTAGGGCCTCGATGACTGCTTGACTCTCAACAGAATCAAAGGCCTTTTTTTAAATCAATGAATGTTAGACAGAGAGGCATCTTGAACTCCTGAGAAACCTCAATGAGCTTGATTATCCTGTGGATATAGTTGATTGTGCTAAATCCTTTTCAGAAACCAGCTTGTTTGCATGGTTGTCGAATGAATATAAGGTGGTCAATTTCCTTGTGGATCCACCTAATGGGAGACTCCTATGTCCAACTTTTAGATTAGGCCTTCTGGAATTGTGAGTTACAATGGATGGTCTTGGTAGACATGGTGAACTCAGACAATCTCTCACCCTGTTTGTTCCATTCTATGCCATGGGTCCTGATGTGGAGTTCTTCGGCTGATCTTCACGGTCCTATCTTGGCATTAAAATCACCAACAATGTTCTTGTATAAGGTGTGGTCTTCTTTATAGAACTTCTCTAGCTCCATGTAGAACTTCTCAATTTCTCCTTTATTATAATTGGATGTTGGTGCGTAGACAACAAAGATAGAAACTGCTGGCAGTGAGGCACATCTATTCAAGTGCAATCATCTGATTCAGGTTGTTAGGCATTTGAATGAATCAATGTTTATGGCCACTTTCATGTTGACAAGGACACTGACACCACTAACGCCTCTTTTGTCACATGTTCCAAGGAAGAGTTCTTTCCCAGTGACGAAAATGGCATGATATAATTGATGCCTTCTCATCTCAGTCATACCAATGATGTTGTACTTGATCTTTCACTCTTGCACCATTAGGTCCTCGATGGATGCATCCAATTCCAGCATACGTGCATTGAAACTACAGACAATCATTTTTGTCTTGCTTCGTTTTGGCAGCCTAGGTCAGCCCTGAGATTTTATCAGCCTCTCTTTCCTCATTCTTCTTAACACTGCCATACTAGTGGCTCTTTCAGGTCAGGGGAATGAGACCCATTTTACTTACTGGTTTGGACATATTGAATATAGCACGGATATTTGCCAGGATCTACCATGTAGGCGTAACACTCTCAGTAGCTTGCCAAGCTCTCCGAGAGGGATAGGGGTTTTTAGGGTGGCCTCTAATTGTCCATGCAGGTGTTCCCATGGTTTAATCCTTAAAGATGCTTTAAGCTTCTATATCATGGAAAGTTCTGCCTACATTTTCCTCCATCTGTCTTATGGATTGAGGTATGATATTGAGGTCTTTAATCCACTTAGTTCTGACTTCTGTGTCTGGCATTAGATGAGGACAGTTTATTTTATTTTTGCAGGTAGTGGTCTGCTTTTTCTAGCAGACTTGTTGAAGAGGCTTTCCTTGGTCCACTTCACATTTCTTCCTTTTTATCAAAAATTAAGTGATCATATATGTGAGACTATGTAACAAAATATTCAACTCTGTTCCATTAGTCTGTGGGTCTGTTTCTAGCCCAATACCATGCTGGTTTCATTACAACTGCTTTGTAGTACAGTTTAAGTTGGGGAAGGCAATGCCAACCATCTTCCAGCTATCTCCGAAACTTTAGCTTTTCTTAGGGGTTTACCGTTCCATATGAATTTCAGGACTTTTTTTTGTTTATTTCTTTGAAAAATTTCATGGGTATCCTGATAGGAACTGCATTAAATCTGTATAGTGCTTTGGGGAATATTACCATTTTGATAATGTTAATCCTCCCTATCCATGAACAAGGAATATTTTTCCATTTCCTAGTATCCTCTTTTATTTCTTGAAGCAGTGTTTTGTAATTTTCTTTGTATAGGTTCTTCACCTCTTTATTTTTGCTGATCCCTAGGTACTTGATTTTCTGTGGTATTATTGTGAACGGGATTCTTTCTTTAATATCTTGTTCTTCTCTTTCATTACTTGTATATAGGAAAGCCATGGAATTTGGGGTGTTGATTTTGTAGACTTCCATTTTACTGTAAAATCCTATTGTTTTTAGGAACTTGTTTATGGATTCTTTAGAATTTTCTAAAAAATCTCCTGCCCCTGCGCCTGACTGTCCTCACTGGGGCCCCTTGGACAGGGGCTGGTTGAGTTTCCCTCCCCCCCCCCCAGCAGAGCCCCAGCAGCTGAAGACCTCCAGGACCAGCCATAGCCATGCTGAGACCACTTTCCACAAGTCCGGACAAGCCTCATGCATGAAGGAGCAAGCAGAGGAACCCAGGCATGTGGGTCCTGGGACTGAGATCTCCAACCCTGCTCAGATTGGGACTGGGCCTTCTCCACCCAGATCCCCCATCTTCCAGTCGGTAGGTGTCACAACCACCAGCTGCTGCTGGCGCCAGGTTGGTCCCATCAATGGCCAAGACGCAGAGACTATAAAACCCAGCTCCCGGAAGTGCGCAGCTGCATTTGTGGCCATGCAACATCTTATTATCTTGGTTTTCCTTTGGAGAACCCGGCAGGCTACCAAAAGTATCCTGCCTGCATGGCAGAATCTGGTAAACTTCCCATGTCATACTTGATATGCCAAATACCAGTGACAATGATGGGTCTCATTCTCCTAACCCTAAAAGAGCATTGAATATGGCTCTTTTAAAATCACAGGGCTTGGAAGAAGGAGATGTTACTGGTGCCTGCTTGAGGCAGTCTACGAACAACAGGATGATCGTGATCATGAGTATCATATCGTTCACAAATAGTGAGAGCTTGTCCTTTTCCTTTCCTATCTGAATTCACATTCAGACCCGAGTTCGATTCCTCCACCCCTCTCCGAGAGCCCGGCAAGCTACCAAGAGTATTCGATATGCCAGACACAGTAACAACAAAGTCTCCAATGGAGACGTTACTGGGCCAGCTCGAGCAAATCGATGATCAACGGGAGGGCCTCTCTACTTTTCTTGCCTGTTGCTATAGCAAGAACTTCCAGTATTATATTGAATAGTGGTGAGAGTGGGCATCCTTGTATTGTCCCTGATCTTAGAGGGAAAGCTTTGAGATTTTCCCCAGTGAAAATCTTGCCGTGGGCTTGTGGTAAATGGCTTTGACTCTATTGAGGAAAGTTCCTTCAATCCCATTTTGGTGAGAATTTTCATCAAAAATTGGTGCTGGATCTTGTCAGATGCTTTCTCTGAGTCTATCAATATGATCATATGGTTTTAATCTTCTCTTTTATTGATAATACGGATTATGTTGATTGAATTGCAAATGTTAAGCCATCGTTGCATCCTTGGGTTGAATCCTACTTGGTCATGGTGTATGGTCTTTCTGATGAGTCATTGGATTTTGTTTGCTAGAATTTTGTTGAGGATCTTTGCATCTGTGTTCATCAGATATATTGGCCTGTAATTCTCTTTCTTTGTGAAATCTCTGTCTGCTTTTGGTCACTGTCACTGTCCTCCCATTGTTCATCAATTTGCTCGAGCGGGCCCAGTAATGTCTCCATTGTAACATTTGTTACTGTGTTTGGCATATCAAATACATCACGGGAAGCTTGCCAGGATTTGCCGTGCGGGTGAGATACTCTCAGTAGCTTGCCGGGCTCTTCACGAGAGGTGGAGGCATCGAACTCAGGTTGGCCATGTTGGCTGCGTGCAAGGCAAACACCCTACCACTGTGCTATCACTCCAGCCTGAGCTTTTGGTATCAGGGTGATATTTGCTTCATTGAAACTGTTTGGAAGAGTTTCTGATTCTTCAGTTTCCTGGAAAATCTGGAAAAGATTGAGAGTAAGTCCTGGGCCAGGATCTTTGTTTTGGGGGTCTTTTATTACCGTTTCAACTTTCATGATGGTGATAGGTACTCCAGGTCTTCTTGGTTCAGCCTCAAGAGGTTTTAGGAATCCAGGAATTTATCCATTTCCTCATTTCCTCCATTTCTTGTTGTGTGCCATAAAGATTCTCAAAGTAATCTCTGATGGTTCTTCGAATTTCTGTGGTTTGTGTTGTGATGTCCCCCTTTTCATTTCTGATTCTGTTTATTTAAGGTTTTCCCTCTCTCTTTCTTTGTGAGCCTCGCTGGATGTTTACCAATCTTGTTTATTATCTCAAAGAATCATCTCCTGGTTTCCTTGATATTTTGGATTGCTTTTGGGTCTTTCATATCATTAATTTCTGTTCTGAGTTTTATTATTTCCATCCTCCTCCCTGTGTTGGACTCCTTTTTTCTTTTTTTTTGTTTTTATTTTTTAAATTTTTTTAAAAAAATTTATTAGTGAAACACCATTAGATAAAGTTGTAGACTTACAAAATTTTGTGTTTGGGTTTCAATTATACAATGAACAAATACCCATACATCCACCAGTACCCATTTTACATCACCACAGATCCCAGTATCCTTCCCTCTGTGGTAGGGCATTCCCTTTATTCTCTCTCTCCTTTTGGGTGCTGTGGTTTGCAAAAGAGGCATTGACTGCAATCATGTTCGGTTTATAGTCTACTTACAGCATGATTCTCCCATCTTGGGAGGATCCTCCCAAAAACCTTATTTGGTGCTCCTTTCTCTATCTGAGCTGCCTTTTTCCCTAGCATGTGTGGCTGGCCATCAAACCATGGAATAAACCTCCTGGTATTTATCTCGGCTATTCTTGGGTGTTAGTCTCCTATTTTATTACTTTATGTTCTCCAGATGAATGTAATCTTTCTATGTATGTCCCTCTCTTTCTAACTCATTTCGCTTAGCATGATACTTTCTATGTAGTACCACTTGTATGTAAATTTCATGACTTCATCTTTTCTAACTGCTACATAGTACTCTATTGTGTAGATGTACCAGAGTTTCTTTACTCAATCATCTGTTCTCGGTCACTCAGGTTTTTTCCAGATTCTGGCTACTGTAAAGAGTGCTGCAATGAACAAACAAGTGCAGATGTCACATCAAATATACTTTTTTGCCTGTCTGGGATATATTCCCAGGAGTGGTATTGCTGGGTCAAATGGGAGCTCAATTTCTAATTTTTTGAGAATCGTCCATACTGTTTTCCAAAAGGGTGAAACGAGTCGGCATTCCCACCAGCAGTGAAGGAGGGTCCCTTTCTCACCACATCTGTGCCAGCATCGGTTGCTTTTGTTCTTTTGGATGTGTTCTGTGGTGTGAGATGATATCTCATTGTTGTTTTGATCTGCATCTCACTGATGATTAATTATGTAGAGCATTTTCTCATGTGCCTTTTGCCATTCGGAAATCTTCTTTGAGAAAATTTCTGTTCATTTCATTGTCCCATTTTCTGATGGAGTTGGGTGTTTTCTTCTTGTGGAGTTCAACCACTACTTTGTATATCCTTGATATCAACCTGACAGATGTGTATTGGGCAAATATACTTTCCCATTCTGTAGACTGTCTCTGTAATTTTTCACTGGTTCTTTTGAGTTACAGAAGATTCTTAGTTTAAGATAGTTCCATTTGTCTATCTCAGTTTTTACTTGTTTGACCAGTGGCATCTTTGAAGGTATCATTAGCTTTAATGTCATGGAGGGTTTTGCCAACTTTATCTTCAGTTTACCTTATGGATTCCGATCTGATGTTGAGGTCTTGAATCCATTTTGATCTTACTTTTGTACATGGTGTTAGGCAGAGATCTAAGCCTATTTTTTTTGCATGTAGCCATCCAGTGTTGCCAGTACAATTTGTTAAAGATGCTTTCCTTACTCCTCTTCACATTTCTTGCTCCTTTATTAAAGATTATATAATCATATGTTTTAGGGGAGATGTCAGTATATTTAACCATGTTCTATTGGTCTGCAGCTCTGCCTTTGTTCCAATACCATGCTGTTTTAATTATTACTACTTTGTAGTAGAGTTTGAAGTTAGGGAGATTGATCCCCCCAATTTTCTTTTTTCCAAGAATTGCTTTAGCTATTCGTGGGGGCTTATTTTCCATATGAATTTCAGGTGCGTTTGCTTCATTTCTTTGAAGAATGTCATGGGTATTGTTATAGGGATAGCATTGAAATTGTATAGTGCTTCGGGAAGTATTGCCATTTTGACAATGTTAATTCTCCTGATCCATGAGCAGGGAATATCTTTCTGTTTTTTATGTCCTCTTTTATTTCCTGAAGTTGTGTTTTGTAGTTTTCTTTGTACAAGTCCTTTACTTCCTTGGTTAAGCTGATTCCTAAGTACTTAATTTTCTGGGGCACAATTGTGAATAGGTTTTTTTTCATGACACATTCTTCTCTCTCACTGTTTATAGGAAAGCCATGGACTTTTGGGTATTGATTTCATAGCCTGCAAATTTACTATAAAAGTCTATTCTTTCTAGGAATTTCTTGTTAGAGGTTTTAGGTTTCTCTAGGTATAGTATCATATCATCTGCAAAGAGTGAGAGCTTGATTTCTTCCTTTCCTACCTGGATGCCCCTAATATCTTTTTCTTGCCTAATTGCTGTTGCTAGTACTTCCAATACTCTATTGAACAGCAGTGGAGAGAGTGGACATTCTTTTCTCATCCCTGATCTTAGAGGGAAGGCTCTCAGTTTTTCCCCATTGAGGATGATGCTTGTTGTATGCTTGTGCTAGATAGCTTTAACTATATTGAGGAAAGTCCCCTCTATCCCCATTTTGGCAAAGGTACTGGATCTTGTCAAATGATTTCTCTGAATCTATTGATATGATCATGTGCTTTTTATCTTTTCTTTTGTTGACATGATGGATTATTTTAATCGATTTCCGAATGTTAAACCATCCTTACATCCCTGGGATGAATCCTACTTGGTCATGGTGTATGATCTTTTTGATGTGTCTTTGGATTCTATTTGCTAATAGTTTGTTGAGGATCTTTGCATCTGCGTTCATCAAGGATATTGGTCTGTAATTCTCTTTCTTTGTAGTATCTCTGTCTGCTTTTGGTATCAGGGTCATATTTGCTTCGTAGAAACTGGAAGCGTTTTGATATTTCAATTTCATGGAAAAGCTTAAAGAGGTTTGGGAGTATGTACTCTTTAAAGATTTGGAAGAATTCACTATTGAATCCATCTGGGCCAGAACTATTGTGCTTGTGGATACATTTTATTGCCATTTCAATTTCCTTGATGGTGATAGGTCTGTTCAGGTGTTCCAGGTCTTCTTGGTTCAGCCTTGGGAGTCTATAGGAATCTAGGAATTTATCCATTTCCTCGAGGTTTTCATGTTCTGTGGCATAAAGCTTCTCAAAGTACTCCCTGAGGAACCTTTGAATTTCTGTAGTTCTGTTACAATGACACCCTTTTCATTTCTGATTCGGTTTATTAGGGTTTTCTCTCTTCCTTTCTTTGTGAGTTTTGCTAGAGGCTTATTGGTCTTGTTATTTTCTTGAAGAACCAGCTCTTGGTTTCATTGATCTTTCGGATTGTTTTTTTGGGTTTCCATGCCGTTAATCTCTGCTCTGAGTTTTATTATTTCCCTCCTCCTGTTCGAATTGGGCTCCTTTTCTTGGTCCTTCTCTAAGCTCTTAAGCTGTGAGGTTAGGTTATTTATGTGGGCTTACTCCTCCTTCCTGAAGAATGTTTGTAGAGCTATAAACTTTCCTCTTAACACAGCTCTTGCTGTGTGTTGTACTCCTTTTGTTGGTCATTCTCCAATATCTTAAGCTGTGAGGTTAGGTTACTTATGTGGACTCTCCCTTCCTGAGGAATGCTTGTGAAGCTATAAACTTTCCTCTTAACATAACTTTTACTGTGTCCCATAAGTTTTGGTAACTCATGGTCACTCATGTCTTCATTCTCATTTTGTTTCCAGGTGTCTTTTGATTTCCACTTTGATTCCCTTTCTAAGCCACTTGTTTTTCAATAGTGAGCTATTCAATTTCTAGGTGTTTGTTTTGACTTTGTTTTCGTGTGTGTCATTCACTTCTATTTTCAACACATCATGGTCTGAAAAGATCGTTGTTACAATCTCTACCTTCTTACTATGTATTATGGACATATGTTTTGTGGCCCAGCATATGGTCTATCTTGGAGAATGTCCCATGCACTTGAGAAGAAAGTGTATTAATCTTATTAAAGATGAAGTGTCTTGTATATATCTACCAAGCCCCTTCCATCCGTTTCTTCCTTCAGATAAAGTATGTTTTTGCTAAGCTTGAGTCTGGCTGATCTAACTGAGAGGTGATAAAGTGGTGTTGAAGTCTCCCACTAATATTGTGTTGCTATCAGTGTCTTTCTTCAAGTTTATGAGTGATTTTTTAAAGTATTTTGCTGGTTCCTCATTACATGCTTATATGTTTAGGAGTGTAAGTTCTTATAGATCCTTTGGTCAATAAGAAATCACCTTCACTGTCCCTTGTGACCTTCTTCAGTCTGAAGTTAATGTGGTCTGACACAAAAATGGCCACCCTAGTTTTTTTTTAGTGGAGTTGTTGGCCTGTACGATTGTTTTCCAGTCTTTTACTCTGAATCCTTGTTTGCTCTGCCTGTTCAGATGTGTTTCTTGCAGGCAGCACAATGTTGGTTTCAATATTCTGATCCACCCTGCCATTCTGTGTCTTTTAATTGGTGCATTTAGCCTACTGACATTGAGAGAGATTATTGTTATGGGGTTTTGTCTCATCTTTCTGGTGAAGTTTATTATATTTGAGGGCCTTGTCTTGTCTTAAAGAAGCCATTTAGTTGTTCTTGTAACGATGGTTTTAAGTGTATGAAGGTCCTGAGTTGTTGTTTGCTGTGAAACCGTGTTGTTTCTTCCACTATGAATGAGAGTAGCTGAATAAAGCATTTTTAGCGAGGCATTTATTTCATTGAGTTTTTTTTTTTTTTACTATATCCCACCACTGTCTTCGGGCCTTGAGGGTTTCATCAGGTAAGTCAGTGTAAATCTTAAGGATGCTCCTTTATAGGCAATTTCTTTCTTTGATATTGCTGCTTTCAGAATTTTATCTCTGTATATGGTTTATGTCATTCTGATAAGGACGTTTCTTGCAGTATTTTTATTTGAATTTCTTCTAACTGATACCCTTTGGGCCTGCTGTATTTGGTCATATGTTGTCTTCTGCTCTGGAAATGTCTTAGCAATTATGTCTTTGACAGTTTTTCCTTCATCAGGGTTATCTTTTTGTCCCTCTGGAACTCCAATGATTATGTTATTCCTCTTGGCTTCATCCCGGTTTTCTCTTACATCTGTTGGTTCATTTTGATGCTCTTTTCCATTTTCTACTGTTGTCTGGAGATTCTCCGCACCTCATCTTGGAGCTCACTGATTCTGTCCTGAGCAGCTTTTATTCTGCTGCTGAGGTCTTCCACTGAGTTTTTCATTTCTCCTACCAGGTTTTTCAGATCTGTCATTTTTGTTTGTAATTTTGTTTGCATTTTCCTCACTTCTGCTCTCAAATTCTCTTTATTTTATTGGCAGTGTATTCCATTGTTTCTTTTAGCTCCCTATGCATCCTTAATAGATTCCTTCTAAACTCCTTATTAGAGAGGTTATCTACTTCACTATTACTTGTTGGGTAATCTGGGTTAGCTTCATCTCTCATTAGCCTGGTGCGTTTCTGTGTTGCTTTACCATTGTGATGTGTGTGGATTGGACTTTGATGCTCACTGTTACTATTGTGGTTTTTGTGTAGTATTACTTGAGGTAAGGGATAATGAAGTATTGGTCTAATGTGTTTTGGTAATCAGGCTGCCCTACTGAAAGTTCCACATAAGAAGCTAATTTATGGTTCTTATGGAGTGCAGAGAGGGAGATTAAATTGTGCCTGCAGTAGCGGCTGTGGCTCCAGAAGCCACTCCCACTGGGTTTCTGCCCTGGAAATTGGAGTTTTTTTGGTCCTTGCAGCTGAAAAGCAGACTTAGGACTAACTCCTCTGGGTCCCATGGATCCTGCGAAGTTCCCGGCACAGTCCTAGCAGGCGCCCAGCTGCAGCTCCATGCTAATTATTTATTTACTCTAATTTTAGATCAAATTAAAGCAAATTAAAATAAAGTATATTAATAGTACTTATAAAAACTAATAAAAAGTACTTGAGTATTATTTATTAATATTTGAAATAATCTGCATAAGATTTTCTTTCACATATTTCATATTTATCTATAAATATGTTTTCAAAACTGATAATATATTGAAGCTCAGAAAGATAGTAGAAGCCAGCCAGAGAGATTAGGCATTTGCTTTGCACGTGTTTGACCCAGGTTCTTTTCCCAACATTCCAGATGTTTCTCCAAGCACCACAGCAGTGATCTCTATCTGAAGAGCTATGAGTAAGCCCTGAGAACTTCCCAGTGTGGGACCCAAACAAACATAACACAAAGATACTATATCAATAAATTCCAGGCTTTGAATCCTCCCACATAGAAACAAACTATTCCCGGGCTTGCATGAAAGAATAGCAGGTAGGGTACTTTTTTGCATGCACCTGATCCCTGGCACCCTTATGGTATGCAGGACCCTCAAGGAATGATCTCTAAGTGTTAAGAGTAACTCCCATGCATTGCAGATCTGGCCCCAAAACTAAACAGAAAAAACTGACAAACACACCAAGAAACCAAATAATTCTCTAAAGTAAATATTCAACTAAATTAACACAAAATTTGTCAATATAAACTTGGCCCTCGGCAATTTAAACAGAGGCAAATTTAGAGAATCTTCAATTAGTGCTCTTACATGTTTTAAGACCACTCTCCACACATTCAGATAAGTCTCAGACATGAAGGAACCGGCAGAGGAGCCCAGGCATGCAGGACCCAGAACAGAGATCCCCAAGCCTGCTCAGATTGGGACTGGTCCTCCTCCACCCAGATCCCCCATCTTCCAGTAGGTAGGCGTTACACCCACCAACTGCCCCTGGAGCCATGTTATCCCATCAACAGCCAAGACCCAGAGACTATAAAACCCAGCTCCCAGAAGCGTGTGGCTGCATTCACGGTCATGCGATCTCTTATTATCTAGTTCTTACTTTTGGAGAACACGGAAGGCTACCAAGAGTATCCTGCCCACACGGCAGAGTCTGACAAATTCCCCGTGGTGTCTTCAACATGCCAAAACCCAGTAACAATGATGGGTCTCATTCCCCTGACCCTGAAAGAGCCTCGAATGCTAGAATAGACCTAAAATCTCAGGGCTAGAATGAAGGAGATGTTACTGGTGCCTGCCTGAGGAAATGAATGAACAACAGGATGACAGTGATACAGTGATACATATATTATATAACATGCTTAAAACATTATTATAACATAATTAAACTTTGCATTCTTATCTTCTGTAAGTATGATATAGAAAATTTGTATATGTATTGTTATCTATTATAAGCATTAATATGTATAGATTTCTCTCTAGAGACTAGATTTATAGAAGCAATCTAAAGTTAGTTTTATCAGATCAACAACATCTTTGTAGAAAAATCTGAACATGTGTGTATGTGTGAGTGCATGTGTATATGTGCCTGTGTGTTTGTCTGCACTTGTGTAGGAAGGTCAATAGAATTTACAATATTTAAAGGGACAATGTGGATTCCTGTAAATGAAAAAGGCAACTCATTCTTCTAGTCCTACAAATCAGCCAAAAGTACTCCTTTTCTATATCTACCTGAGTTAAAATTTCAGTTAGGAACCAGACTTGAAACTTGTTCTGAAACATGAGGATTAGAGCTAATTTATAAAAATTGTTCAAGAATTCACTTTGAGTAATTCCATCCAGAGTTAAATAGCAATTCCATATTTCTACCTCTAGAAAGATTTTACAAAATAATGCCATTTATTTTCTCAATGACTCAGATTATAATTTGTCTTGAAACCAAATTAATGGAGATTCTTACAGCTAGAAAGTACAGGATCAGTAAGATCTGATAAAAAGCTAAGAAACAAATTGATGTACTCTATTAGCTATGCATTAGATTCAAGGATTTATGGGGAAGTGAAGGCAGCTGTTTCATGTGCCTCTCACTATACATTAACTTCCAGTTTCTCTCCACCCAGAGTGTTTGATTAATAATTATGATGCAGTATCTCATCTAAATTATATATCAAGATAATCTAATGGACTTCCACTTAGTCTAATTCTTCATATTTAGCTATTCCCTAAATTTTCTTAACTCTCTTCCACTCCACTTCAACCATTTGTCTACTTTTCTGCATTTCTATTGTCAAACAGTCAGCCTAAGTTGCCAATGGACAATCACTGGTCTGTCAGGAACAAGATGTTTTATTTATTATAGATAGTGTCTATACAAAACTTTGGCTTTGTTGTTTGTGTTTGAATAGAATCAGTATATTTTAATGCAATAAAGTCATGAATTTGGAGAAACTAGTTGTGGGATGCTATTGATTAACATTGAGTTTTGCCTTTCTTACACATACATATTGAAACCTTTCATCTGTTTTGAGAGGCAATTAAAGCTAACTCATAAGTATGGAGTCTTGACATTTTTGGGTTACTATTCTTGTAAGAAATGACACCAAAGAACTTGTTCTTTTTCTTTTTCTGAATATATAGAACGAAGAATTTATATGATCACACAGTGAAACAGTGACCACCTAGACAGAAACTTCAGAGAACTGACCTTGGAATTTCAGCCAAAAAGCAACAAGGACATACATTTCCTTCATTTCATTTTTGTAGCTTGTGGTATTTGGCTGTGGTAACCAAACCTTATTATTGCATGCTATAAAGGGTTTTCCATTTAAGAGTTTCTATCTTTATCAATTATCATCTACTGTATTTATACTGTGCTTCAATAATATAATTTGCTCACATATTTTTAAATGAGACATTTACTCCATAACTTTATGACTTGAATTATTTTTCTCAATTTACTCTCTTCATAAGTAATTGCTGGTCCATTAAGACTAATCTAAAGAACTTTATTTCAATTTTAAACCAGCTTCCTCACTTTCCTTCGACTATTTTTTACTTTTTTACATTGAAAAAAATTTATTAAAGCACCATGATTTATATATATATAAATATATATATATAAGAATATATATATATATTCTTAGTTGAGTTTTAGACACAGTGTTGAAGCACGATCTCACAACCAGTGTCAGCTTCCGTTCACCAATGTTCCCAGGTTTCCTCCCATAACCCACCTCACCTCCAACCTGTCCTCTTAACAGAAACCTTTTTCCTTGTACTTTTTAAGTAAATTTATCAAGAATTTGAGATGAATTTTTTTAACTTATTGTATTTTTCCAAATAACTATAAACTATTTGTCATATTGTGCTTTGGAATTGAACAAAATTGTGTTCAATTCCAACTCCATCACTGAATATAAATTTTAAGTTAAACTCTCCAATTGAATATAACTAAATTTTCTTAATAAATAAAAAGGCCATTCATTCACTAATGTATCAGTCCCCCACCATTGTTTTAGGGGAACAGAGTGTGTCTATATGCAGCAGGTACTTGGAGATCAGAAGCTGGAGTATTTTGCAAAGCTTATCAGTGTGCACCCTTAAAACTGTCAAGTCCTGACAATTTCCTACCTTCATTTTGACCATTGTTAGCTTAACCTCTAACACTCTCCAGGATAACAGGGGCCCCAACTGTTTGTCTGGCAAGTTTGTTTTCCACTGATATTTGTCATCTATTCTATTATTTTCTGCTATTCTAGTCTTTCCCAGATTCACATTTGCAAACCCTTTGTATTATAGGACCTAAATTATTTTACCGAGGGTCAATAACTCTTTGGTACTCTTTGGTACTCTTTGGTACTATTGCGGCAACATGGGAAGATGCCATTGTTGACAACATTGACGAGGAATACGATCGACTGGTTCAGCACCTCCATGAATGTGCGAGGGACGCCAAGAGAGAGATAGCCACAAAAAATCACCTATCTTCAAAAACTCTTGAGCTAATTCGCCAGCGTGGTTTGGCACATGCCTTAGGCAACCGCAAGCTAACGTCCGAGCTCGCAAAGCAGTGCAGAGATGCGATCAAGGAAGACTTCAAAGAGAGAAGAGCAGAAGTACTGGTAGATGCGGCAGAAGCCGGGAAAAGTATTCGTAACGCCCGCCTGTCCTTCGCCAACTATAAGACCAAGATGACTGCCCTCTGACGTCCTGATGGATCCATCACATCCTCCAGAATGGCAATGGAGAAGATTATCCATAACTTCTACTCAAATCTCTTCGATAGCCGTGTCCACTTGCCGACATACCAAATTCCACAGGATGGGTATGTCGTTCCCAACGTTCTCCCTTCCAAAATCCGACACGCCATTTCGTCGGTAAAGAAACAAACAGCACCCGGCCCAGACAAGGTCAGACCTGAACACCTGAAGAACCTGCCGTCAGTACTTATCAATACACTGGCTCGGCTCTTCACTCGCTACCTGTCTGAATGCAAGGTTCCGTCCCAATGGAAAACCAGCAGGACCGTACTACTGTTCAAGAAGGGAGACATCCATGACATTGGCAACTATCGCCCGATCTGCCTATTGTCTGTCATCTACAAGTTGTTCACTCGAGTCATCCTGAATAGGATTGGCAGAACACTAGATGAAGGACAACCATGTGAGCAAGCAGGGTTCCGCAAAGGATTCAGCACCATCGATCATATCCACACGAAAACCAAGCTCATTGAGGTTTCTCGGGAGTTCAAGATGCCGCTCTTCTTAACGTTCATTGATTTAAAGAAGGCCTTTGATTCTGTTGAGACGGAAGCGGTCATTGAAGCCCTAGCCAATCAGGGCATTCAAGCCCAATACATCAGGATCCTCTGTGAGCTGTATTGCGGATTCACTACCAGGATCTCACCATTCTACAAAGAAGTGATCGTTGATGTCAAGAGAGGGGTGCGGCAGGGTGATACCATTTCACCGAAACTCTTCAGTGCCACCCTCCAGAACATCATGCGACGACTGGAATGGGAAGGAATGGGAGTGAAGATAGATGGTCGGCAAATACACCACCTCTGCTTTGCTGATGACATTATTTTAATAACACCAAACATCAGCCAAGCGGCACAAATGCTGGCCGACTTTGATCGTGAGTGTGGAAATGTAGGACTACAGCTGAATCTTACGAAGACAATGTTTATGAGAAACAGCCTTGTTCCTGACGCCCCATTCGCTCTCAATGGAACGACCATCTCCGAATGCAACAGCTATGTGTACCTAGGTCGAGAGGTCAACATGACAAATGTCCTGGCACCCGAGCTGCGCAGGAGGAAGAGAGTGGCTTGGAACGCCTTCAAGAACGTCGAAGAAATAGCTAAGAGGACGAAGAACCTCCGGCTCCGGGCACATCTCTTTGATTCCACTGTTCTTCCTGCATTAACATATGCCTCAGAGACCTGGGCCCTACGCAAACAAGATGAGAACGCTATTCAGGTCTCCCGAAGAAGAATAGAAAAAGCTATGCT
Organism: Sorex fumeus; assembly: GCF_029834395.1. Lineage (NCBI taxonomy): Eukaryota > Metazoa > Chordata > Mammalia > Eulipotyphla > Soricidae > Sorex > Sorex fumeus. The sequence continues at coordinate 7,227,755 of NW_026606185.1, read as the reverse complement.
TGGAATATCACGTTTCACTCAAATGAGAGAACGAATCCGGAGTTCTGACATCCATCGACGATCAAGGATCAGGGACGCTGTCTCATTTGCCAAGGTGTCAAAAATCAGATGGGCTGGTCACGTAATGAGATTTAAAGACCACCGTTGGACTAGAGCTGTTACTGATTGGATTCCACGGGATGTCAAGAGACCACGTGGCCGCCCACCTACCAGATGGTCAGACTTCTTTGTCAAGATCATGAAGGATCGGTTTGAGGCCCTTCATGTTCCCGGAGCGAACAGATGCCATTGGGCTACACTAGCACGCGACAGGGACAAATGGAGACATTACTGGTGCCCGCTCGAGCAAATCGACGACTAACGGGAAGTTAAGTGATTAAGTGACATATCCCCTATTTAGTGTTTTTTTTCCCATAATTTTTTTGGTTAGGGAGATTAATTTCTATACAATGTATTCCTTTTTTTTACAATGTGTTCTTTATATTCAGAAAATCCTTTTTTTCATTGTCTATCTTCCATTTAATTTTTAAGTGTTTGAGTGTTTTCTCTGATTTTTTTTATTAATTTTTAGAGCACCACAGTCTGAGAGAATGTTGATGCAGTTTTTATTCTCTTGATTTTATGGAGGCTTCTTTATGACCAGGCACATGTTCTATCGTGGTAAATGCCCTACATGCTCTGGAGAATGCTTCCTTGAGTTTTAGTGGATAAAGACTTTATATGTGTAAAATGGGGCTTTCATGTTCATTTTTTCTTCCAAGAGCAGTGTTTCTTTTTCAGTGTTTGTCTCAATTATCCATCCATTAGTGATAGAGCTGCGTTAAAATCTCCTACTGTTGGAGTAGTAGCTATAAATATCTTTCTTAGGTCTGATTATATTAGGGCGCAGATGGAGATCTCCCTGTAACAACAAAGAGACTCCAGAGATTGCAAACAGCAAGCAGGGTTTACTATAAGACTGGCTAGCCAGGGTCCAACCGCCTACAAGACACGCAGGTCTGGCAGGTTGCGTAAAGACCCCAAGCTTCTCCAAAAGAGATCTTATATAGGCCTTCACCGACTGTTACAGCAGAGCCCACACATTTCATAGCCAATAGATTTGTAATAACAGATACTTTCCTAACAATCCAATTAAGGTTACATCACTTCTTAGCCTATAGTTTAAAGATCAGCATTTGAGTCAGTGCATAGGAACATCCTGGTTTTTAGGGCAGTTCTGGATCTTGTGACTTGGGTCTTGTGAGAGACATTTGGTTATCTGGTCTAACCACCCCCCCCTTCTCGTGACTTGCAACTCGGGACACCTGTATCTGAATTCTTTGCTCAGGGGCAGAAAAACCAGTTATTCTGCAATGCGGGTTCCTATTAAGCTAAGCTAAATAATTATGGGGGTTCATTTTGGGCCTCACAATTATAGTTGTTTTCAGTATTTGATGGTCTATCAGCAGGTGCATAAACATTTGGTGCTTTGAGTTCTTGATATATTGGCCCGTTGATCACTGAGAAATGATTATCTCAGTCCCTTTTTGTCTGTTTTAATTTGAAGTATATGCAGTTTAATATAAGTATACTTTTCAAGGGGATTTTTAAAAGAACATTTTCCAGCCTTTTACTTTGAGCCTACATTTACCCTAATTGTTCAGATGTGTATCTACTAGTCAACAGTTAGTTTCATTTTTCTGATCCAGCTTGCCACTGTTCTTGATAGATGAGCTCAAGCCACTGGTATCAATTGATATTACTGCAATGAGGAATGTATCGCCATCATTTGGGAGGATCTCTGTATGTTTAAAAGCTTTGTTTTCACCTTTAAAGAAGATTCTTTAATGTTTTCTGCAAAATTGGTTTCAAGCTATGAGGTTTCTGAGCTATTGTTGTTTAATTCCTGAACATTGTTGGGTGTGACCCAAAAAGCCAAAAAGTAACAATCCTCCAAATCTCAATAGTACTTCACTCTGAATAGAGTATTCTTGGAAAGGAGCTCATTTTGAGTTGTTCTGGTTTCTTCCTTCCTTCCTTCTTTCCTTCCTTCCTTCCTTCTTTCCTTCCTTCCTTCCTTCCTTCCCTCCTTCCTTCCTTCCTTCCTCCCTCCCTCCCTCTCCCTCCCTCTCTCCCTCTCTCCCTCCCTTCTTCCCCTTCCTTCCTTCCTTCCTTCCTTCCTTCCTTCCTTCCTTCCTTCCTTCCTTCCTCCCTCCCTCCCTCCCTCTCTCCCTCCCTTCTTCCCCTCCCTCCCTTCCTTCCTTCCTTCCTTCCTTCCTTCCTTCCTTCCTCTTTCTTTCTTGCTTCCTTTTTTTTATTCACTATATCCCATCACTCTCCTCTGGCCTGCAGTCTCATTTGATAGCTCTGCATTGATTTTTTTTTAAATATACAAATTACTTTGTTGTCTTCAATATTGCGTCTCTGTTATAGGCTTTTGTCATTTTGATTACAACGTATCTTTGAGTTTTTCTCTCTGTCTAATTACTCTGAGACCCTTTGAGCCTTTTGAATATGGTTGAATGAACACTTCAACTCTGGGAAAATTTTATCTATGATTTGTATAACTGATGGTTCCTCTTCAAATTTACATTCCAGTTCATCAGAGACTCCAATGATTCTTTCATTGTTTCTTTTGGACTCCTCCCAGTTTTCTAGTGAACCATTTATTTCTTTTCAGGCTTTCTTCCATCTTATGGTTTATAAAAGTTTCCTACATCACATCTTGGAGGTCCCCAATCATTTTCTCAGCCTCTCTTAATCTGCTCCGAAGCCTATTGTTTTGTTTTAACTTAACCTACCCTACTCTTCAATTATGTCACTTTTGAATGTCATTTTTGCATTTTTGCTTTCAGATTTACTTCTCCTTTTATGATGACCTGGACCACTGTTTCCCTGAGCTCATTTAACATCCTCATCATGATGTCTCTACAGTTATTATCTGAGATCTTCCAGATCTGATTGGTGCCAGTAGAGACTCCTGTGCTTCATTGTGGACTGTTAAGGGTTTCCCCATTGTGTTTTATGTGCTCTAAGGGTGAGCTGATAAGTACATCTCAGCAGGAGCCCCCTGAGAGTAGGCTGAGTCATGCTCTTTTGCCTTTCTCAGACCCCACCTAGAGACTAGTGGTACATGTGTGAGCAATATGCTGTGAGGCGTGATGAGTGGAGTTGTTGTACAGTTTAGAGTACAAAGAATGATGAATGGATGTGGGATATGGATAGAGACCTGGAAAGGTGAATAAGCAAGCAGGAAGCCTGAGATTCATATATCTGTCTGCAGAGCAGCAGGAGTGGGGAGCTGGCCTTCTCAAGGACTTGCCTCATTTGTAGAGCTGAGACCACAGACTGAGTGGTTATCACCTTTTTATCACTTATTTATGACTACACATTAACTTAGAGTTAATAAAATATACAAACTGAATAAAAAGTGTAATTACAATGTGGAAGAATATGAGTTTCTTTTCCTTTCTGCATTTAAATTTTAACAAATTCCTCTAGATTACCCCAAACATATCCCAAATTCATCAGTTTAGATTTCCTTCAGCACATGATCTTAATTACACCTCAGTTATCCTAATGGAAAAAAAAATGGCAGTCGAAATTTTAGGAATTTCATGAAATGCATTGTTTGTGAATTAAAAACAAGCTAATGACTTTCAAGGAAAAGAATATTTGAGTAATTTTTATGATAAAACAAATACATAAAATTGTTTTTAACTTAGGTTCTAAAATATTTATGAAATAATAAAATATTCTGTAAAATAAATAATTGAGTTAGTTTTGAATTAAATTAGATTTGATTGGAGTACTATACTGTAGTCTTGTTTTTAAATTTAGAGAAGATCTTGAAAGTGTAGCATTCTTTTCTTACCTTACAAGAAACGCACTGAAACATTCAATATTGAGATATTAGTTATAGGTCAAGCTCTAATAGAATATTTGAAAAAGCCTTAATTCCTTTATTTTGAAAAATAAACATATTTTCCTTATTCTTGTAAGAAACTGACACCCCAATCTACTTACTTAGGTAATATGTCACTTTCCTATAGCATGCATTTTACTTGATGGAAATGGCAGTGCTGACTTACTCAACAACTTATTTTATTTTATTGTTTTGCCTTGTGGGTCACACCTGGCATTGCACAGGGGTTACTCCTGGGTCATGCACTCAGGAATTACTCCTAACTGTGCTTGGGGGACCATATGGGATGCTGGGAATCAAACCCGGGTTGGCCACATGCAAGGCAAAAGCCCTACCCGCTGTGCTATCACTCCAGGCCCTCAACTTATTTTAAGAGTTTCTTCTATATGTTGTTGCTTAGGAACAAGTGCTATATATGTATATATATATATATACACCTAGGAATGCTCCAGGGAATACTCCTGGCTCTGAGCTCAGAGATCAGCCCTTGCAGGCTTTGGGGGACTATACGTGGTGCCAGGGATGGTACCCAGGTCTCTCATGTGCCAGGCAGCAACCCTGCTCGCAGTCCTATCACTTTGATCCCACCGTACACAATGATTTTTGAGTCAAATGTGAAGTATATCTGAAGCCAAAGTAATTCTGGGGACATAAGCAGCTGCCTGTCAGCGGGTTGGGTTCACCTCCTTGTGGATCAGCAGTTAGACCTGCAGTAATGTCATTTTTTTTTTTTTGCTTTTTGGGTCACACCTGGCGATGCACAGGGGTTACTCCTGGCTCTGCGCTCAGGAATTACCCCTGGCGGTGCTCAAGGGACCATATAGAATGCTGGGAATCGAACCCGGGTCAGCCACGTGCAAGGCAAATGCCCTACCCGCTGTGCTATTGCTCCGGCCCCAGTAATGTCATTTTTCACATTTCCCCTTCCAGTTATTCTAGCTGGGACACTTATGCACACTTAAATACATGTTATTCAGAAATCCCATGCCCCATATTCAAGGAATACAATCTTGAAGGTGTTTTAGTCCATGCTCTTAGGCCCCACTTACTTTTGCGATTCCCTGCTAGTTTATTCTCTCCCAGCTTTACATCTTCTTCCACTATCCTCTATCAACTGTTTTTCCTGTGTGCTTCAAGCTCAAAAAGATGAAGTTATGAAATTTACATACAAGTGGTACTACATGGAAAGTATCATGTTAAGAGAAATGAGTCAGAAAGAGAGGGATAGACACAGAAAGATTGCATTCATCTGGGGAACATAAAGCAACAAAAAGGGAGATTAACACCCAGGAATGGCTGAGATTAGTACCAGGAATTTGGCTCCATGAATGGAAGGCCAGCCACATGTCCTAGTTGAAAAGGAAGCTCAGATAGAGAAGAGAGTACCAAATGAAGGGTGTTGTGAGGACCCTCCCAGGATGGGAGAAGCATGCTAAAAGTAGTCTATAGACCAAACATGATTGCCACTCAAAGCCTCTCTTGCAAAACACAGTACCCAAAAGAAGAGAGAAAGAACAAGGGGGAATACCCTGCCACAGAGGCAGGATGGGACTGGGGGGGGGGGATGGGGAGGGATGCTGGGACCCGTGGTGATGGATGACGGGCACTGGTGGAGGGATGGGCACTTGATCATTGTATAACTGAAACCCAAGCACAAAATTTGTAAGCCTATAACTGTACCTCATGGTGTTTCACTAATAAAAAAAGAAAAGAAAAAAAATAAAAATAATGTGGCAGTTTTCAAAAAAAAATGTACAGGTTCTAAGTGGAATAGTAATTTTACGCCTGTCATTTTTTGGGTCAGAATATACTGATTTTAAATGAAGAATGATCTTAGGTGAATGTTTTTAATTTTTTTTCTAAAGCAACATAGATAAGGAAGTTTATACAAATACCAGACTTTAAAACAAGTTATAGGGGCTGGAGTGATAGTGCAGAGTGGAGGGTGCTTGCCTTGCATGCAGCCAACGCTGGTTCCGTACTTGCCACCCCATATAGTTCCCTAAGCCTGCCAGGCATGATCCTTGAGTGCAGAGAGCCAGGAGTAAGCCCCAAGCAAGGTCAGGTGTGGTCCCCCAAAACAAACACAAACAAAATAAAACAGTGAATTAAAAAAAGCGTTACATATCTGGATTGAGGAAATGTAAATTACATTTGCATGTTGCATTTGAATGATTATAAATGTTATTTTATGTCAGTCCTAGGGTTTTAAATAACAAACATAGCTATGAAACTTAAAATTATTTAAATACATTCAAAACAACCTGAATGTATCTTTTAAACATTTTGAATTCTGTAAGGTGGTGATTTAGTTATTTAGCCAAGGATGGATGTCTATTTCATAAAGTTATAATAATTCTTGGGGCAAAAATGAAATAGCTTTAAAAATATATTTCCAATATTTTTGAAATGAGTGTATTTTATTTCTATTTAGCTCAGAATATTTTAATGTATATGTGTAAGCTCATGTAATCAAAATTACATATTATGAAAGCATCTCGAGTTTCCATAGCAGAATTGATAAATGCTTTTGAATTGTGTTTAAATAGTACATTGAACATGTCATTTAATTAATTTATATAATATGGTATCATTTACAGTGTTTTCTCAAAGCATATTTATTTTATTTCCCATAAAATTGCAGTTTTATGAAAATGTTGTCTTTATCTTGAAGAACTACATATTTTATAAAGACTTTCCTAAGTATTTGTCATGTAGAGCAAATGACCAGAGATGGTATTTTAATTAAACTTTTGTGACTTGCAAAAAGAAAATGTTAATAGAACATCCTTAGACACACCATTAAAAAGAACAACACCTTTATATAAGCAAAACTCAGTAATCATCTCCTCATAGATCTATATAGATATCCACATGTGATAAATGTATCACTGTAGCACTGTCCTCCTGTTGTTCAGCGATTTGCTTGAGCGGGCACCAGTAACGTCTCACAACAAATTGTGGGTAACTTGCCAAGCTTTGCCATGTATGTGGGACTCTCGGTAGCTTGCCGTGCTCTCCGAGAGAGGTGGAGGAATCGAATCTGGATTGGCCACGTGCAAGACAGATGCTTTACCAGCTCTGCTATAGCTCCAGCCCATGTGATAAATGAACAAGTATGAATAGATCTACATTCACATTCATGGATACGTAATGCATACTTACCTGAGAAGCAGGACCACTATATAGATAAGAATGCTTTTATAGAGCTAGGGCATATATAAACGATATACTGACATCAGCTGATCCCAGCTTCACACATCACATATCACAGCACTGTCACACATGATTTTGGCAGTTCCTGGAGCTGCACAGTCCTTAAAGCACTGTGTCCTTGGGGCCTACTACAGAACTGCTTGACGAATTATTTGAGCTGATGTTGCTCCTAGATGCACTAAATGCCGTTTTGGAGGTCCAAATCAGCAACAAAAAAGAATGTATGTATATAGCTTCACAGATAACTACTAAAGGCATGTCTCTAGATCTCGATCTAGAGAAGCCTTGTTGCTCTGATTGAACACAGAGGCTGGTCAGTGTCCAACTTGTTGCATCATATGCTGATGAGACCTGCAACTTGGTGGTATCCAGACCTCCTATCACCAGGGACTACCAAAGCAGTATTACTTAAAATAAAAGATATAACATATATAAAAGATATAAAATATTTATATTTAAAACATGCTTCAAATAAAAGACTAAAAATATAAAAACCTAAGGGAAATGTCTATTAAAATTATACAAAATTATATAAGCATTTCAAATTTTAAAACAGAAGCATCTTTAAGACAATTATGCACCCTTTTGATATAGGAGCTCTACAAAAAAGAAAACACAGGTTAGAATTCAAAAACTATTAGAATCAGCAGTTTTGAAAATGTATATATATATGTATATATATTACACACACATATATGAGTGAACATATTCCTAGACCATGCTGCCACTTTTGAGGCCATGCGACACATCATAAGACACTCCCTATCCATTTTCCATAATTACTACATCATATTTGATGGATTTTAGACAGTAGGCAACAAATCATGCACTGTATCATTGTAGCACTGTCCTCCCATTGTTCATCAATTTGCTTGAGCAGGCACCAGTAATGTCTCCATTGTGAGACTTGCTACTATTTTTGGCATATCATATATGTCACAGGTAACATGCCAGGCTTTGCCATCCGAGCAGAGTACTCTCAGTAGCTTGCCATACTCTCTGAGAGGGATGGAGGAATCGAACCCAGGTAACTGCATGCAAGGCAAACACCCTACCTGCTATGCTAGCGCTCTGGCCCAGGCAGCAAGTCATAGGGTGAAATATGTATATATATATATATATATATATATATATATATATATATGTATCTATGCATCTATACATATTTTCCTGGCACAGACCTTTTGCGATGGGGTCCTGCTCTGTCAGCTGCTCAACAACGTCCGGGTGCACTCCATCAACCTCAAAGAGATCAACCTGAGGCCGCAGATGTCCCAGGTGCTGCCCAAAGATGCAGGCAGGTGCATGATTGTCAGCCCCAAAGCCTCAGATCCTGTTGGAGAGCTCAGCAAGCTATCAAGAGTATCCCACCCACACGGCAGAGCCTGGCAAGCTCTCCGTGGCATATTCGATATGCCAAAAACAGTAACGATAACAAGTCTCATTCCCCTGACCCTGAAAGAGCCTCCAATATTGCAGCATTGGGAAAGACGAGTAAGGAGAGGTTACTAAAATCTCAGGGCTGGGACGAATGGAGACATTACTGGCACCCACTCGAGCAAATCGATGAACAATGGGATGACAGTGATACAGTGATATATGTATATACACATATAAGAACTGTATATACATATATAGAGATAGATAGACGGGGCATAATTTACCATAGCTATTGAAATTTTTAGAATAATCATGTTTTATACATATAAAAAGGAAAAGGATCATAAAATTGGGCTTATAATTAAAATTAATAAGCAATGAGCAAAGCTCATTGAATTAGAGTCTCAAAATAGAATTCTGGAGACGAGTGTTAAGAATAAGGGAATGAGTCGAAGTGACATCTGCACTTGTTTGTTCATTGCAGCACTCTTTACAATAGCCAGAAACTGGAAGAAACCTGAGTGCCCAAGAACAGATGACTGGTTAAAGAAACTTTGGTACATCTACACAATGGAGTACTATGTAGCTCTTAGAAAAGATGAAGTCATGAAATTTACATACAAGTGGTACAATATGGAAAGTATCATGCAAAGCGAAATGAGTCAGAAAGAGAGGGATAGACATAGAAAAATTGCATTCATCTGGGGGATATAAAGCAACAAAATATGAGATCAGTACCTAAGAATAGCTGAGATCAACACCAGGAGGATTACTCCATAGCTTAGAGGCCAGCTGGATATTCTAGGGGAAAGGGCAGTTCAGATAGAGAAGGGAACACCAAATAAAGGGTGTTTGGAGGATCCTCCCAGTAGGGGAAATGCATGTTGAAAGTAGACTATGGACTGAACATGGTTGCCAATCAATGCCTCTTTTGCAGACCACAACACCCAAAAGGAGAGAGAGAACAAAGGGGAATGCCCTGCCACAGAGGCAGGGTGGGAGGGGGGGTGGGGGGAAATGGGCACTGGTGGAGGGATGGGTATTTGATCATTGTATGACAGAAACTCAAGCATAAAGATTTGTAAATCTACAACTGTACCTCATGGTGCTTCACTAATAAAAAAAAAAAAAAACCCAAAGAGTAAAAAAAAAAAAAAAAAAAAAAAGAATAAGGGAATGGGAGCCCAGGGGAAAACACAAGAGTTAGGGTACATCTTCAGGATCCCAATTTGATCCCTGGCTCTACATAGATTACCTGGCAGACTTTGAGGCCTACACATATCTTCCAGGATGACCATGGTACCCCCCAAACTGACAGGGTAGCCATAGTGGTCGTTGATACCTTGGGGCCTAAAGAGGCCTTTATCATTGGTCCCTATTATTGAATCAGCCTAGGTAACTGAGAAGGGCCAGGACCTACTCTGACACCCTGTGCAATGCTTGTGAGAAGGACCAAATAAACCAAAAAAGACTTAAGTGGATGCATTGCAACTTTAAAAATGCCAAAGCTAATCAAGCAATCCACAGATATCTCTGGACTATTTTAGAGGAAACAGTTAAGAGGAATTGTACAACCACTCTTGAATATTTTGATACTTTGAGTGAATTAGCTTGGCAAGCTACCCATGACATATTTGATATACCAAACACAGTAACAAGTGTTACAATGGAGACGTTACTGGGCCAGCTTGAGCAAATCGATGAACAACAGGATGACAGTGACAGTGACAGTGACAGAGTGAATTAGAAGTATATCATTAGAAACATGAATTCTTAGTCGTCAATAAATTCTTAGTCGTCATGTATTTTTAATTATTCATAAATTATATTTTAATTTTTGATTCAATAATTATACTTATTTCTAAAATAAAAAGGAATACCATAATACCACAGTTATAGAGTTAAGAAACTTAATGTTTGAAATTTAAAATTGACAATACTTTGAAATATCTGTTAGTTGCATAGAGGTGAAATAATAGGGAAAATTGTTAAAGACAATAAAAGCAGAAGCTCTAGTTCCTGAATGGTCTCTTAGCAGACATGTGTTATTCTAGATAGCAAAATAAACTATATAATAAATAAATGTGTAAATAGATATCAAAGTTAGGCAATAGGTAAACAGAAAGTTTGTTTACCTACATATCTGGAAGGATAATTCTTCATTAAAAGAGCCTAACAAATGTGACAGCCAAGGACAGTGGATAAATTTCAGGTTTTTCAATAAGTTATTAAAAGAAAATATTAATATCACTGCATGCTTTAAAAATAGATTATTTATCTATTAGGTAACAATAAAAATTTTCCTCCTTTTAGGCAAATTCGTGGGATTGTGGTTTGTAAGGGAATATACTTTCCTTTAGAAAAAGATTTAGTTGTTGATTGAAACATGATTCTATATAGTTTATATACCAAACATGGAAAGATAATAACTATTGGTAGGTCTTGCATAATTATGTTCACCTTACCATATGTTTAACTTCCTTTCTGATTTACGTTACCCAAATAAATTAATGCAGAAAGACAATATCCTTTCTCCTTACCTTTTTGTTTTTGATGCTAAGACACTTAAATCTATAAGGAATTGATAATGCATTTATACTTATAATTCACAAATTTTGTATTGGCAAATATGCTACTTAATAGATTTTATTTTTAAGGTAAAAGTTTACAGCTGTGATATTTTAAGTATATTAACTAAAATGCACAAAACGTCAATAATTTGAGTGGTCAGGAATGCAAGCTCCCCATTGGGATTTTAAAGAACAGTTTTCTTTCTCCTTCTTATTTCTGCTTATATTGTTGAAAAAGAAAAAAACAATAAGTCTTTCTGTGTTCTATTTAGTATAACAGTTTTTGTTTCTTTGTCTACTTTGCATTTTTACCTTTTTATTTGTGACTTTGCAGTTTAAAATCCCCTCAGGATAAGGGGTGAAAGACGGCTTAGAAATTTAAGTATAAGAAGACTGTGATGTGCTTCATGGAGAAAATTCATGTATTAGAGCAGCTTTGTTTAGTCATGAATGACAGTACTATTAGCACTAATCTCAAGTAAAGAGATCAGCAAAATGTATTAATTAAGGTGCCCATTCACAGTAGCACGCACGAAGTAGGTTGTATTGAGTTGCTGATTGATACATTTTGACCAGAGGGCCATGGAAATTTAATTCTGAGTTTCTCCTGAAAGCAAAGATTTTCAAAAGGAATCCTTCGATTCACTGTCAGCATTGAATTTATAATTCACATCTGAAATGAGAATTAACTGAATGTGCAAATAACTATGGACATATGATTGCAATCAAACCCCTTACTATTTATGAGAACTATTTTTTTATTTATTTAGTCAATGGGGCACAGTCAAAGGATCTGGAGAGTAAGGGACAGTCAGGCACCCAGTTATGGAAGGTTCACAATATGGCACTGCTCAGACCAGTGACGCTGGGTCACCAAAGCCTGAAAATGATTAGATTCAGGGTGTCATGCAGTGCCAGGGATGGAGCTCTGGGCCGAGACCATGCTGGGAATATATTCTTCCACTTCAGCCTTGTCCCTGGCAGGAAATTCGAATTAGATATTTTTAATTCAATCATTTTCTTCCCCTTCACACTCCTCTTCAGAGCACAACCAATACACAAAGAGCCGGGCAGGATGCCAGAAGACAGGCTTCCCTGGCGCTCTGCAGGGGGGAGACTAGTGAGGCTAAGAGTGTGGCATGGGACACAACTGTCCCCTCCAGCCTCCCTGGGCCAAGACACAGGTCTCGAATGAAGCCCACTGTAGTAGTGTATGTCCTACTCAAAAGGAGAGTTCTGTGATAGTTTATGGTTTAAAAGCAGTTGAATAATTTTCTGGTTGTTTGTATTTTGTTTTTTGTTTGGTGCTGGGACCACAATTGGCAACACAGAGGTCACGCCTGGCTCTGAACTCAGAGTACCTCTGGAGATTCCTGGCTGGCCCGTGGCCAGGCTGTGCTCCCCGACTCTGCTTCCAGGGCAGCTGAATCTTGATAATTTTGATGTCCAGCGAGGGACACAGCCAGAGGTAGCCACAGTCACAGGGAACCGGCTTCTGTTAACCCATGGACATCACCTGCTGCCAACCCTCTTCCTTCAGAATCACCCCCAGTCTGCTCGCCAGGCGTGCATGCACCAGGCAAAAGACCCCCAACCTGGACCAAGCCTGCAGGCGTGACCCAGAGGGAGCCACATCTCCGAGAAATGTGAAGATCAGGAGACCTTTGTGCCATTTGTGGATTGGCCCACTCAGAGGCACCTGTCAAGGCTCAGAGGCGTTTTCCCAAATCCAGGGTAGGACATATCCACGCAAACCTGCTCAAGCAGGCTTTGAAAAACACTAGATTTCAGATTGGACAAAATGACACTTTTTCAGGACTGTCACCCTTGGGTAAAGTTTTTCGCAGTTTCTTTGCTTTTGTGCAGATGTCTTCTTTAGTGAGTTGATATCGAGAAAATCTCTGCATTTGTATAAATCCCTTTCAAAAGCAGAAAACACTGAATTTCACTCACTGTGAGAGTGTCTAATATCTCCAGATGCTTTGGACAGGAGGACTGGAGAGGCTTGGCTTGGCTCTACTCCTATTTATGCAAAGAAAAGGTACATTCTTGTTTTTCATAGTATCTATTTCTGCATTTAACCTTTTTAAATTATGCAAGAGATTGCCACTTTATTACTGGATGAAAGTTTATTTTTCTATTGAAGCATAATTAGATTTATCTTTAAAAGTGGTAGAGAAGCATTTAAACTACAAAATTCACTTGGTAGGAGGGAATCTGCCTCTAGGTTTCTGTCTAATAATTAGTCTTCAGGGTTAGTCATATAGCAATGCAGGCTACTCTGCAAAGGTTGTTTCCTGATATATAGGAACATAGCTCTGCACTGTAGCACTGTCCTCCCACTGTTCATCGATTTGCTTGAGTGGGCACCAGTAAAGTCTCATAACAAATTGTGAGACTTGTTGTTACTGTGTTTGGATCATTGAATATGTCACGGGTAGCTTGCCAGGCTTTGCCACGTGGGCGAGATACTCTCGGCAGTTTGCAGGTCTCTCTGAGAGGGGGGGAGGAATCAAACCCGGGTCGGCTGTGTTGGCCACATGCAAGGCAAATGTCTTATCCACTGTGCTGTCACTCCAGCCCATGTAGGAACAAAAGAGAATTTATTCAGAATGTTCTTTCCATGTTCCTCTTTCCTCAATCAGAAATCTAGGCTTTGTAATATATATGTATAAAGAAATTAAAATTATGCCACTGCATTTCTTATAGGAAATAAATGGCTCTGAACCAAAAAGTAAGTGTGAAATTCTCCTACAAAATGACTTTTCTGGAGATGTCCAAAGGTCTGGAGCTCATGTCTAGCGTATGAGACCTGGGTTCAGTTTTCAGTACTGCATAACAGATATCCTCAACACTGGTGGGAGCAAACGCCAAGAAGATTGGACATAGCTCTGGACACTGTCAGGTGTGTCCCCAAAGAAAAGTAAACAAAGACCCTAACACCCTTTTCTGTAGATCTTGCAATAACATGCATGGACCATCCCTGTCCAAAATTCACTGCAGAGAGCTTCTTTGACTATGAGAAATCAATGACAGGGTTTAAGAAGTGTTCCCAGGAGTTTTTATTTTATTTTATTTTTTTTATGCAGGAGTACTGCTATTTATTCAGCCACTGATTAGCTAATTGAATTGTGCATGAACTCCACCTTACTTTTTTTTTCATTTTTTATAATTTTATTTATTGAATTACCATGAGAGCAGTTATAAAGCTTTCGGGTCTAAGTCTCAGTCATACAATGAAACACCTGTACCTTCACCAGTGCCCATTCTCCACAACCAAAAACCCCAGTATCCCCCATTCCACACTCTCTCCCTACCTGTGGGGCAGATGGGATTTCCACATTACTCTCTCTCTCTATTTTGATCACATTAAATATTTCAACACCAGACTCACCATTATTATTTGAGATTTTACCCCAACACTCAGATCTTCTAAAATGGCAACAGTAGACAATTTAAGTTCTATTGCTGGTTACAAATAACATATGATGTTGTGTGGCTACAGTAAGGCCATGTGATTTTAAAACTCTGAAATTTTAACACTTAAATCTGGAGGGATTTCTGCCAAAAGCCTCTCTGTTTCGAGATTTGCTCCTGAGTCTCTGGGATCATAGCCATTGAACAGCTTGATCAGGAGCCAGAGAGGCCGATGTGGGTGATGACTTGGGGTCTTGTTGGGGTGGGGAGGACAGCTCCACCCCCATCCCGTGAGGCCCTGCATGTCTTGTCACTGAGGGCCCAAACGTGACTTTCCAGTGGCCTCTGGAGGATAGTGGCCACTGGGCTGCCAGGGGGAACAGGCCAAATCACAAAACTTATTCCCACCTGCGTTGGCCCAGTACCGGTAACCTACTCCAGGGACCGGACGCATTTCTGCCAAAAGCCACTGAGTTTTGAGATTTGTTTCTGAGTCTCTGGGATCATGGCCATTAAGCAGTTCAATCAGGAACTAGAGAGGCCATGTGTCCAATTATATAGCTGAGCCAGAGGTGGTTTGTGGGTGTGTCTCCCACATACCTAACTTTTGGCCATTTGCTTTCTTGGTAAACTTTGCCCCAAGTTTTTTGAGTCTGGCCAAAGACACAGCAGCAATTTTGGGGTATCTGGAAGTCTTAAGACACCATCAGGCTGCTGATACACTCGCCTCACAGGTACAGATTGACCTGCTGGCGGCACCATACCCCCACCCAGGAGTTTTTAAATGTTTTTTTTTTTCCTTAACAAAATAACTCTCAAAGACACTGATTGTTATCCTAAAATTCTGTCAACAGAACCAATGTGAAGACCCTTAGAAAATGCCCTGACACCCTCCTCAATCTCCTTCTTTCCCCCCTCCATGCATACACATATTAAGAAGACAGGAGAATAGGAACACTTAACTCATAAATATGTCAATTATATACTCATCATTTCAGGATTTAGGAAATATGAGCTAAAGAACTCTACCATTACTCTTCCTGTGACAAGGGACCCTGCATTTAGTATTGAACAGATATGTGAGAAAGAAATAAGAAAAGGAAATTGAACTAAGAAACTGAACAGGATACTAACAAAGCAATAACTTGATAGCACAGCGGTAGGGCGTTTGCCTTGCACGCAGCCAACATGGCCGACTCCACCCCGGCAAGCTACCGAGAGTATCTTGCCCGCAGGGCAGAGCCTGGCAAGCTCCCCATGATGTATTCGATATGCCAAACACAGTAACAACAAAGTCTCACAATGGAGATGTTACTGGGCCCGCTCAAGAAAATCAATGAACAACGGGAGGACAGTTTATCATATTTATTTTATACATATCTTAATTTTATTGTAATTGAGACAAAACATTTACAATAGTCTTAATGTTTATGATTTTGGTTTATAGTCACTACATCTCCACTACCAACAAAGTAGTTAAAATTTCCTTCATTTTCCACGTGCCACTTCCAATCCACCTTCTTCTATCCTGTTCCTAGTCCCCCAGGCCTCTGCTTTGTGAATTCAGTTCTGTATGAAGATTTTAAGAGTCCTGGTAATATTAAAATCTCTGTTACTATGCTTTACTTCTTTATGTACCACATTAGTAAAATCTTTTGGTACTTGTTCCTTCCTCTGATATCTTCACTTATCATAATATTCTCTAGTTTGCATCATCCACAGTTTAGTGAAAAGTAACTTTTTTTAAGCTGAGGTAACTTGATATATAATAGTTTCCCTATTACTGTTTGACACTCACCATGTTTCTTCACTAGCCTCACCACCAGAGTACCAGAAATTTTCCACAAGTCACAAGATTCCTTCTTACCTCCTTTCTCTTTGCCGCAGCAAATCACTGATCTTTTGCAACCTTCTCAAAGCCTATTTCCACTTGGGACTCTTTCTTAACCCTTGGTCTTATTTTTTATATTCCACACATGAGCAATATTATTCATTTATTTCCTTTTTACTCCCAATTCACTTCACTTAATATGATACCCTCCAAAACTATCTATAGTGCAAAAATGCTAACTTTATCTTTTCTCATAGCACATTTTCTCATTCCATTTTGCATACATACTAGTATTCCATTACATATACATACATTTTTGAGTATCTGGGTTGTCAGAGAATCATAGTACATTTGACACTTTTGTTCTGAATTTTCTGAGCACTTACCACACCATATTACATAAAGACTGGACTAGATATTAAGTACAACAAATGTGAATGGAGGTATCTTTTTCATGGTATTTCTGTAAGCTCTGGTCTTTTCTTTTAGATGCTAGTTTTTCTCACTGATGATATGCTATCTTATTGTTACTTTGACTTTTATTTTCCTTATAATCAGTGATGATGAGAACTTTTTTCATGTGCCTATTGTCTGTCCTTATGTCTCTGTCTTCTTCAAGGAATTGTCTGTTCAGCTCCATTTTATTTTTACTTTTAAAAAGTTGTTCACAATAATTGAATACATTCAATATTCCAAGACCAATCCTATAGCCATTGTACCTTTTCACCATCATATTTTTAATTATTCCACCCTCATCCCCAAAGCCTTCCCTCAAAGAAGAACATAATAATTTACTTTGTATCACCCATTATGAATAATCTGTTAAAGATGATCCAAAATGTTTTCTTACAGGAAAGTGTGTGAAGATTGTTTTATCACTCTGTAGCCATTAAACCCGTATATAGTATATGAGATCAGACGAGATCGGGCGCGTTCAGGGTGGTATGGCCGTAGAAGCGATAGCACAGCGGGTAGGGCGTTCGCCTTACAAGCGGCCAACATGGCCGACCCGAGTTCGATTCCTCTGCCCCTCTTGGAGAGCCTGGCAAGCTGCCGAGAGTATCCGATATGCCAGACACAGTAACAACAAAGTCTCCAATGGAGACGTTACTGGGCCCGCTCGAGCAAATCGACGATCAACGGGAGGGCCTTTACCTTTATAGTATATGAGATGTCATGTGAGCGCAAATGTGGCCATGCACCCCCACATTTTAAGATTTTTAAATAGGGGGATAAAGCAAGAATTAAATTTTTAACTGGATGGTGACTCTGCAGATGCTGCTCTCTTCCTCTTCTGAGGTTTATTTGTGACTCTCTGGATCATTGCCATTAATAAGCTTGGATGGCACCAGAGGCAGTTTGTGGGCATGACCAGAAGCACAGGGAAATGGGGGTAGTTCATCCATTCCTGGTTCCAGGTGAGCCTGGAGATTTCAGGCACAAGTCTGAAATCAGTAGATTCATTCATGGCTTATCCAAACCTGTGGAGATCAGTGTTGAACATGGCTTACTCCATTTTAAATGAGGCTTTTGTTGCTTATTTTATCTTTGTGAGAGCTTTATGTATATGGGGCGTTAGCCTTTTATGTTAAGTGTTATGTATGAATATTGTTTCCCATAAAGTAAGCTGTTTTTTTAGATTTGGGACCATCTATTTTTCTTTAACAGTGCAATTTGTTTATTTCTGATTTTTTTTTTGCTGGTAGGATTATCTAATTGAAATTTTTCTGAGGTTAATGTTGTGGAATATTCTGTTTATGTCTGCATCAACAAATTTAATGAATAGCCATTTCATTCACGGTATTTTATCTATTTTGAAGAAACCTTTCCATTTGGAATGAGATAGATGTCTAGATTTTTTTTTACATGTGGATAACATTTTTTCCAGCATCAATTGTCAACATTACTATTATTTCTCTACTTCATGTACTTACTCAATTGTATATTAACTGTTTTTAGACTAGAGGGTTTAGATCTGGGCTTTTAGTTACAATCCATTGGTCTTACGCCCTTTATTACAGCATCATGCTGTTTTGATTGTCAGAGATTTGTGTTGTAGCACAATAACTCTGCTATGTTATGGTGTTGTAGTCTGAGAGAGCTAGTGAGATAATACAGAGGTTAAAGCACTTGCCTTGCATGCAGCTGACCTAAATTTGATCCCTGGCACTACATATGGTCCCCTGAGATGACCAGAAGTAGTCCCTGAGTGCAGAACCAGGAGTACACCCTGAGAACAGACTAGCCATGTAAATAAATAAGTAGTCTGAGTGCTATGTCCTCTATATTCATTTTATTCGGAATTCTTTGGTCTTTTCTTAGAGTTTCATAGTTCCATACGAGTTCTAGAGATTTTAAAATTCTGTATCACTTGAAGAATTCTATGGGAATTATGAGAAAAATACATAAAATGAAAAGTGGTTTCATTTGGATGATTATTTTAATAGATTTGAATCTTATAGTCCATATATGTAAGAGATTAGCTTCCATTTCCTTTTGTCACAGATGTGACTCCAGGTGATATTCTGGAAAGCAGCATATGTGGTGCTGGAATAAAAACAGGGACATGGGGGGTGGGAGGGATACTGGGATCCATGGTGGTGGGAAATGGGCACTGTTGGAGGGATGGGTATTTGATCATTGTATAACTGAAACCCAAGCACAAAAATTTGTAAGTCTACAACTGTACCTCATGATGTCTCACTAATAAAAAGAAAAAAAAAGGGAAAAAGAACAGGGACACACCTGATGTGTACATATGAAAAACAAGAGTCTTATCTTCTGCACTATATTTTTTAACATACTTCACCTTTTTTTCTTTTTCCTTTTAAATTGTTTTGGGACAATTTGAGTATACCCAGGTGTGGTCCCAAACAAACAGCAAATAAAATGAATTCATTTGCTCCATTTCACTTATGAAGAAAAAGCAGATTCCAAAGCCTGTGTTTTTGGTACCGTTGTGTTAATACATTCTAATTTTATGAACAGTGATAACATAAAGGATATTTTAACTCAAATTAAAGATTTTAGCTATATAAAATTAAACCATTAGAGTGCTTACAACAGTTATTTACACTAAAATGAAAGCAAATTGGCCAAGAGCTAAAATAATCCACACCTTAATCAAATTTTAAATGCTTGTTGAGTCCTATTAAGTTTTCCACCAACACCTTACCCCAGGAATCCTCCTTCTCTTTCTTAGATACACTTGTTGTTCTTATACATGGGAGCTGTACTTAGGATCTTGTTTGATTTTCTGGTGAGGTGCAGAATTTTCCATATTCATTATAAAATGTTCAACATATACCTAATTGCAGTTATTTATAAATTCAAAATTTTGACAATCACAATTAAGGGATTTTCTTATAATTTTCTGAATCACTGATAATTCTTTAAAATTTATTCTGCTTTTTTTTCCTTCCCAATAGGATGTTTGCTCATTTTACCCTGACTGATTAGAGTGAATGGACTTATATGTTAAATTCAAATTATAAGGATTGGACTGACAGAAGCATATAACTGTTTTTGCAAATAGTGTTTAGTGTTTTCTTTTTATCCTCTTAACACCTTGATACTGATTTCGATTTCTTCTGTCAACCTTCTTTCTTTCTTATATGTACATTGGCTTACATTATTTGTTTGCATTTAGACTCTAAACTGGCTTGATTTAGTAATTCTTTCTAAGATCATTGGCTTTAATGATAAACTAATTTGTTACTTCTTTCATTGACACTCTGTGCTGCTTCAAACATGCATATGCCTATTTGCATACCAGAAAATATGTTTATCCATAACTGTGGGTGTCTTTCTGTGAACAATTAGTAACAAAGTTGCAAAGTTATATCTGCCTACATAGGTTGCAACAACCTTTCTTAAAACCCACATAGTTACAAGTTAGGTCAGATACTCTTATTATATACAACTTCATCTATACTGAAAAGGTGCAAAATGTTGTCTCTCTTGAGAAATAGAGAGGTTTTTTGTTCTATTTGAAGTGATTTACTTGTACAGGAAAAATAGCTTACTGAATAATACTTGTAATTATGCACAAATAACCCCCTGAAATAAAGCTGAAATCCTTCCAAGAGACTTTGCTATGGTCTGGTTTTTAGAACTTCATTTCATTTGCTTTGAAGTAAGATTTTCCTTCAATACAAATTGCTGACATATAATGTACTATTATTATTTCACATTTAAAAAGAACTTTTATGTATCTCTCACTTTGAATTTTTTCATTTTCAAAAAACTAAAACCAATAATCTGTTGTTCTGGTGGTGGTAGTAATTTTTCAGTAGCTAAGAAGTTTTTTGTTATAGCTATGTAATATAACTACCTGTAGCACTGTAGCATTGTCCTCCTGTTGTTCATCAGTTTACTCAGTGGGCACCAGTGATGTCCCCATTGTGAGACTTGTTGTTACTGTTTTTGGCATATCAAATATGCCAAAGGGAGCTTGCTGGGCTCTGCCGTGCGGGCAGGATACCCTAGGGAGCTTGCCGGGCTCTCCATGAGGGATGGATGAATTGAACCCAGGTCAGCCGAGTGCAAGGCAAACACCCTACCCACTGTGCTATTGCTCCAACCTAAAATATAACTACTTATGTCTACTAAAGTTTTATTTCTTTTATTTCATCTACATATTACATATCCTACGTATCGCTGGAGTGATAGCACAGTGGGTAGGACGTTTGCCTTACACGCTGCCAACTGGGCTGACCCGGGTTTGATTCCTCTGTCCCTCTCGGAGAGCCCAGCAATCTACCGAGAGTATTCTGCCCAGAGAGTATTCCGCCCACACAGCAAAGCCTGGAAAGCTACCTGTGATGTATTTGATCTTCCAAACACAGTAGCAAGTCTCACAATGGAGATTTTACTGGGCTCGCTCAAACAAATCGATGAGCAAGGGGAGAACAGTGCAGTGCTACAGTGTAATATCCTACTTAATACTAAATAATCTTTCCTGGACAGTATTCTCCCCCCTTAGTCTTTTCTCAGTCACTGTTGTGGCATCCTTGAGAATGAAGGCCTCGGTTCCCATATCTGTGCCTCCATCTCCCTGCAGCAAAGTGTATATACATATTCACACCAGTACTTTGTACTTGGTCATCTGTTGCTCGGGAATCAATAATTCTTGTCCAAATAACATCTTACCTCACCAAATATAGCCAAAATTGTAAATATAACCAATATAAACCAACATTGTAAAAGAACATTTTTCTGATGGCTGACCCACGGCTTAGCCAGATGAAAGATAAAGTGGAAAAAGAGGAGAAAAACAGGGGCCACAGAGATAAAAACAAACTAGGCTGCTTGACATGCACACAGCTGACCTAGATTCTATCTTCAGCACCTCATATCCCCTGGAACCACCAGGATTGATTCTTGAAGGCAGAATCAGGAGTATACTCTGAACACTAGGATGCGGCTCAAGCAAACAAACAAACAAAAATTGTAAAAAAGAGGAGGGAAATGTAAAGGAGAATGAAAGATGTAATTTTGTTTAACTGTTTTGTTTTGGGGGAAAAACAACAGAGTGATGGCAACGAGCAAGAAAATATGTCTGCAGTAAGGCATCTTGAAGTACTTGCTTGTTAGCCTACATCCAATGCATTCACATTCTATTTTTTCATTCAATAGTTATTTCTTTCTGAATTAAGATTCTGAGGAGTTTTATTTATTATAGACTCTCACTTATGATTATCATCGGAGTAGAATAACTAAGCACACTCATGAAAATATAAAACATTTAGCAGCATAGCATACGACACAATCTCTCTGTCCCTGTATCTATCTCGGGCAACTGTATCTCTTTGGCTGTCTCTGACCTGCACCCTGCCCCAGTCTCTCCCATAGAATTTAGTTAGTAAAATATAGAAATTTGTGACACCAGCAGAATCCATCCACTTTTTTCAATATCCAGACCCTTACCCTCAAAAATTCCTGATTTATTTGTTTATTTTTTGCAGAAAATGTGAATTTATAATTTGATAGAGTTAAAGGAATAAGGATTTTATTCTGAGGCAGAATAAGGATTTGGAGAATCGGCGAGATAGTACAGTGGATAGGGCTCTTGCTTTGTACATGGATGGATTCCCAGCACTTCATAATGTCCCTCGAGCCTGTCAGCACTGATTCCTATGCACAAAGCCAGGAGTAGGCCTGAAAAAAACTGGGTGTAACCTAACCACCCACAAATAAAGAAAGACTTTTTGTTTTGGAGGCCCACATCCAATCTGCTCAGGGATGTTCCCCAGCCCTCTGCTCAGCAATCACTCCTAGGTGCCCAGGGAGTATTGTACAGATCCAAGTGAGGTCATTCATGTGCAAAGCAGACCCCAAGACAAACATGTTATACTTTTTGGTTCCAGAATAAGGGTTATAATTCCAAGACATAGCATTTGTTTGTGAAAGTCTTAAAAAGCTCTCTTTGTTAGAATTATTATAAAACTGCAAATTTTTCACATGTACTCCATTGGAAGTGAAACAAAAGGATCTTAGTTCACTCGTGGTTATGTACTGCCTTCATATTTTAATGGGAAATCAATCCTCTTTTATTTTCCACTTTATCTTTGGACAGCAGAGCTTTCTCTAGTGAGGCTACTTTGATGTGACAAGTGTGAGATATTCCTATTAAAGGAAACTCCCAAAGCCTTCACAGTACAGTAATGCTATGTGCAATAATACACAAACAATCGGCTTAGGTAACTGTCATCAGATTCTGAAATTAAAGAGGAGAAGGCCATGTTTCTTAATATCACAAATACCAGAAAACTTTTATCTCTTCACACTCCTTGCTAGAGCCAGCATGAATTTGTACGTAAATGCTGATTTATTAAAGATTTCATTTTTTTCTTGAAAAAATAATTTTTGTTTGAATTAATGATACTAAACATTTAAAAAAGTATTATGATTAGGATAATTATAAATTATTATCAGCAGTTTTATACTTCTGCTCCATGACTTGAAGGCCAGCCACATGTGCTAGGTGAAAAGGAAGCTCAGATAGAGAAGAGAGCACCAAATAAAGGGTGTTGTGAAGACCCTCCCAGGGTGGGAGAGACATGCTAAAAGTAGTCTATAGACCAAACATGATTGCCACTCAATGCCTCTCTGGCAAAACACAGTACCCAAAAGAAGAGAGAGAGAACAAGGGGGAATGCCTTGCCACAGCGGCAGGGTGGGATGGGGGGGGGGGTTGGGGTGGGGTGGGAGGGATGCTAGGACCCGTGGTGGGGGAGGATGGGCACTGGTGGAGGGATGGGTACTTGATCATTGTATAACTGAAACCCAAGCACAAAAATTTATAAGTCTATAAATGTACTTCATGGTGTTTCACTAATAAAAAAAAATGATAAAAAAATTACATGTTAATAAAATAATTGACTAGTAAAATTTTGTATCTATTTAGTTGGGAAAAACTCATAATAGAAAATTATCTAAAGCAATACTAATGTCTTAAATCAGAGGCTATAATTATACATATTGAGATTGATCATACCCTCATAATTCCATTTCCCAAACCATTGAATTAAACAATTTCAATGGAATGTTGAATTAAAGAATTTTGGTAGGATGTTATAACATTATAATTCCATAATATATAAAATGACTGATGAAGATAAATAAGAGTTAACTTCTAATGTACCATATCAAACTTATCATATTGACTAGAGTCTATATATTATTCATTGATATTATTATACACCAAACCCTAAGTTATCAATAGCTTGGGGACATTTTTGATTTGTAAATTTATCCAATTTCTGAACATGCTTTGTTTTGTTTAGCTTCTTTTCTTCTCAATCATATTTTTTGCACCAATATATGAACTACATCAAAAGTAAAGAAATGTAATTACATCATACAGAGTTTACTCTAATTTTGATCTAATAAATTTTAAACGTGTAGTTTATAATCTTCAGAAATATAGTTAAGTAGAGTACAAAACAACATTTTTACTATTTTCCTCTTTATTTATAAACCACTTAAACATGTTTTCACATTTTTATTTTTTAATTAAATTTTACAGAGAAAGAGGATCCCATCCAGGGGCCATCCCTCAAAATACCTAGCACGCTTTTCCAGGCAGTTAAAAATTTGGTCCCAGGACTGTGGGACTACCCAGGTTCTGCAGTGCTGGGCTATAACTGAAGCCTTGTGCTGCTCGGGCATCTCCTGGATCACGTTCATTGTTGATTAGGGGCAATGCAGTGCTTAGCTGAAATTCAGTCTAATGAAGGCAGTTGTGTCCCTGACCACTAAAGTATCTCCCTAGATAAAAAAACGTTTTAAAATCAACATCGAACTGACCCAGTGGGAAGGAGTCCAAAATTTTAGCAAAAAGACAGACTGAGAGCCGGAAAGTTAAACAAACAATAGACAACCCCTTCCCCCCACCCCCCACCAGCATTCCAAGGTTACTCCTGCCTTAAAGGCACTGAATTCCAGCAGGCATCCTCATCAAGAGCAAGAGAACCCCCACACCTGCAACTGCCAGCTACTCTTCTTGTGGGAAGCACCCTCATGTTCTAGCAGAAAGTTTCCATGCCTCAACAAAGAGCACAAAGCAAGCTAAACCCACTTACCCATGTTAATATTAGAGTGATGCTGTATTTCAAAGACAAGCTGTGGAAGAGGGATGGCTCTTTAAAACATAAAAGATGGAGTCCCACCACCCAAACGGTCTAGGTAAACAGCAAGGATATCTACCTGGCCTCAGTCCTGGGAGGTGGCCAATTGACAGGAGAAAGATGCCCCAGAGTTCTGGGCAGTTGGGATGCTGATGACAGGCAATATAGTGCTAGGAACAACTTTGGAAATATCCAGGAATATCCTCCTCTACATCTTATCTTTCTCACTGCCCTGAAAACGGGCCAGAAACATGGAAAATGAAAGAATACGTCTGTTTTTACACACCTTTCAGCCCTGTATCACTGTCATCCCATTGTTCATAAATTTCCTTGAGCAGGCACCAGTAACATCTCCATTTGTCCTAGCCCTGAGATTTTATCCAGTGCCACATTGGAGGCTCTTTCAGGGTCAGGGGAATGAGACACATCATTGTTACTGGGTTTGACACATCTGATATGCCACAGGGAGCTTGCCAGACTCTGCTGTGTGGGGAAAATACTCTCGGTAGCCTGCTGGATTCTCTGAGAGCGAGAACTAGACAATAAGAAGTCACGAGGCCACAATGCGGCCGCATGCTTTCGGTATCTTGGTTTTATAGACTCTGGGTCTTGGCTGTTGATGGGATTACATGGCACCAGGGACAGTTGGTGGGTGTAACGCCTAGTTACTGGAAGATGAAGGATCTGGGTGGAGGAGGCCTGGTCCCAATCCGAGGAGCCTTGGAGATCTCAGCTCCAGGTTCTGCACACCTGGGTTCCTCTGCCGGTTCCTACAGTGAAGCTCATCCGAGGTGGGGATAGTGGTCTTAATCATGGCTGTGACTGATTTTCCCGAGGTCTTCAGCTGTCGGGGTTCAGCTCAGTGCAGGGAGGGAAATTCAACCTGTATAAACTCTTTCTAAACCCGCTAATGCATTCTTTCTTCCAGCACTGTCAGGAAGGAAGATGGCACACGAGACCAGGAATAATCTCTGAACTCATCTGGGTATGGCCCCAGTTTTCCCTTCAATTTTTTTTGAGGGGGTGAGGAGTGGGATGGTAGATGTGTGAAGAAAACTTTAGAACAGTACTTCTATTTAATTTTAATGTTGGTGGTGGCAGGGAGGAATGAATAGAGTATCAATGAACTAGAAGAGAGTGTGATGGGAAAGAAGAAGAATGATCTCATTCTATAGTCCAGAGCAATGCTATAGCCAGTAGAGAGCTTATATTAGATGCAGCTGACTCAGTTTAGGTTCTTGCAACCACATCTGTTCCCCCAAGCATGCCAAGTATGATTCCTTTCTGCAGATTGAGCAGTAAGACCCAAGCAACCCTGCGTGTGGCCCCCAAACAAAACCAAAATATATAAAAAGTAAAAAGAAAACCGAAACAATAAAAAAGAGAAAGATTTCATTTGAGAAGAAATAAGGGGACAAATGATTAAAAATTATATACTAGTAAGTTTTGGAAGTACAAGGAGCTTAGGTTTATCAGGTTGCACCCATTACTATGTTTGTCTGTAACTACTTATTTGTGCTCTTTTCCCCAACCAATTTGTAAGGTCTCATCCTTCTTAGACACTGAAGCTGTACTGTAAGTTAATATTGCCTTTCTCCTCTCCTTATGCCTTTTGAATAGTTTACTTTAATACAATGTTCTTTTTGTATAGATACAGGAAGACAATCAATATTATGCTTTATAACTTAGGATTTAATTGGCCTTGAATATTATTCACTCCTGGGCATCTGCCTTCTCAACTTAAGCCTCAGTTGCCCTCACTTCCTAGCAACCCAAGGGCAGGGTCCCGACGTGGGACTGGATTGAACCAGGGCAAGCTGGTAAGTTAAGTGCTACCCTGGCATTGAGATGGGCCAGGCCAAGGTGCCACGATTCTTTACTATAAATTAAGAGTTTGATCATAGGCAAATGCTGTCATGATCCAAAAGTAACAAGGAGACTAGGACCCTGCTGCTAGGAACAGGAAAGACATCTGGTCTGAGCACTGCAGTCTGAGATCAAGATGGCCCTAGGAGAGCAATTCTATAAGCTCAAAGTATTTCTTACTGTGTCTATACAAAATGATTTATATTATGTATGCTTGTGTGTAGAGCCTGGCAAGCTCCCTGTGACATATTCGATATGCCAGACACAGTAACAACAAAGTCTCCAATGGAGACGTTACTGGGCCCGCTCGAGCAAATCGATGATCAACGGGAGGGCCTTTACCTTTACAATGCTTGTATGTTGGTCAGACAAGGAGAGGAGAAACACATCCAGGGAAATCTGTTCTAGGGTGCTAAATGAGAATCTGTCCTAGAAGCAGTTTTCCTGTGTGTCCTGACTAGCTTGGATGAGATTGAACCTTTCTCCCCCTCAAACTGCCTTCAGTAAATGATTTCAGTATATTGAGGCAGTTTTCCTTTTCTCACAGAAACCTAGCTGGTCTTAGATATGCAGATCTCAGATGCTAGCCAGGCCTGTTCTTTGGGATGTAGACTCCAGGTTCTAGCAGATGGGTCTTTGGGATGCAAATCCAAGTGCTTATAGCTTGTAAAAGGTGAGGTCAGGATTACTGGCCTGTGGATATAAAGAAACAATGTGGATGTAAAGAAACAATGTATGGTTTGCCACCTCAATGTTCTTTCTGTAACTCCTTTTTGATGACATCACTATATTGCACCCTTTAGAGGTACCATGACCTATATAAGGTAGATTCCAAGGCTCTGGGGGGTGTTGTGCAGAGAAACTGGGAAGATGGGGCTGAGGACAGAAGCTGAGAGAACAAAGGTGCACGTGCTTGAAATATCCTGGGACCTCTATGACATACACTTCTTCCATGAATAAACTGCTGCTAAGACCAACCAGCCTGGCCCCCGTTTCCTTCCTTCACCTGACCATCGCCATCGATCTCTGTGGAGTGGGGATACGGCCTGAGACTACCGAACGCAGGTGGCAGGAGAGATAGGTTGCTGCCTCCCCCTTGCCTGCCGTTTTTTGTGTGTTTACACAAGTATGTCTCAGCAGCAAATGAATCATAAAATCAAATGAATGACATAAAAGACAACATATAACTCCATCACTAAGTAATAGGTGATAATAAAGACACTGAGGAAAATAATGAAGAGAATTTAAGAGATGTTTTTGATAATACCAGGAAGGGCAACTTCAGAAACTCTGCCATATTAATCCCAGAAATAGAGAAGAGAGAAAAGGAAAGAGTAGGTGCCCAAAACTCTACCAGCTCCTAATCTCTTTGTTCTGAAGAGGAGAAGAATACTGATATAGGAGGTCCAAGACTGACAACCAAAGTAGCAAACAAAGATACAGTATAATCAAAATAACAAAATCAAAGACACAGACTCAAAACAGCAAGAGAAAAGAAAGACTTCATATATAAGGAGAAAACATAAAATTCACATGATTTTTATCAAATAAAATCCTTCACTCAGAAAAAGAAATGAATGGTGCATACAAATCATTGACTAAAAAATACTTTCAACCTATAGTATTTTAGCCTACAAGGTTCAACTCTGAGTTGAAGTAGTATAAAAATAAAGATTATCAAACAATAACTAAAGTCATTTGTCACATCTAAACCAGTTTTGTTAGGGAAACTGTGGACTTCATATAAAAAGCAAAGGTCCAATGGAATAAGCAACAAAAATCTCATAGGAAAATGGAAAAATTCCTTTATATCAATAAATATATAAAAAGTTCCTTTATATCAGTCCTTTATCTACATGCTAATGCACTGAAACTTCCAATAAAAAGGCAGAGTAGCTGAGTTGGTAGGAAAAAAACAAGAAACTGCACTGTGTAGATAAACACAGGCTCAGAGTGAAAATTTGGAAAACAATCATACAGGACAATAGCAAGTAAAAAAAAAACAGGGGTAGCCATGCTTTTATCAGACTGTACTGTGTTCAAGTTAAATATATTAATGAGAGATAATGAAATATATTATATACTGGTTAAGGGATCAAAAGATTATAAAAGCAACATATCAGAATTTCTAACAAATGAAGGAGCAGCAATTTATAAAGCATCTGTCAGTAAATCTGAGGTGACATATTAATAGGAAAGCAACAATACTGGAGACATTAACAGCCCATTCTCATCATGTGGAAGATTATCCTGAAGTACATCAGTAAGGAAAGAAAGAGCCTTAAATTAGGAAAATTGGTGTTCATAGACAATAACATGATATACTAACCCCTTCCAAAGATATATTATTCCCCAGTAAATATCTGACATTCTCCGGATATCCCTGGGCCACCATTTTCATGCTGGAGCACAATTTCAGTGCAAATAATTTATACACATTTAGATAATATTGGGCATTCTTTCAGAACACAATAACATGAAAGTAGAAAGTACCAATGGAATCTGGGGACAGGAACTAATATTTGGAAACTGAATAACATACTTTTCAAACAATTAGAAGAAACAGTCAAAAAATTCAAATTATTTCTTGAAATTAATAAGAACTAAAACATAAACTATGAAAGTCTAAGGGACTTAGTAAGACAGAGTTCATAGCACCATAGCTTTCATCAGGAAGCAGGAAAAAGATAAAATAAACAACCTAACTCCAAAGATTGAAAATCTAGATTAATAGCAATGACATATTCAAAAGTAAATAGAAGCACTGTAGCACTGTCCTCCCGTTGTTCATCGATTTCCTCGAGCAGGCCCAGTAACAAAGCTCCATCGTGAGACTTGTTACAGTGTTTGGCATATTGAATATGTCACGGGGAGCTTGCCAGGCTTTGCCTTGCAGGCAAGATACTCTTGGTAGTTTGCCGGGCTCTCTGAGAGGGGCGGAAGGGTGTTTGCCTTGCGAGCAGATGGCCTGGCCGGGCCGGGTTTGATTCCTCTGCCCCTCTTGGAGAGCGCAGCAAGCTACCAAGAGTATCT
This sequence comes from Sorex fumeus, assembly GCF_029834395.1. Taxonomy (NCBI): domain Eukaryota; kingdom Metazoa; phylum Chordata; class Mammalia; order Eulipotyphla; family Soricidae; genus Sorex; species Sorex fumeus. The sequence continues at coordinate 7,197,908 of NW_026606185.1, read as the reverse complement.
CACCCGCACAAATTAGAGGGACCCAAAAATATTACAGAGGGTTCTTGTACGTTAGGGTGCCTATTGCATTCTACTGACTTGGGTTTAATCCCTTGAACACCAAATTGTCCAGTGAGTACTACCATGAGTGATCCCTAAGAGTAGAGCCAGGAGGAAGCCCTGAGCATTGCTGATGTGACCTGACCCCAAAGTTCCCCCAACCACCACCAAAAAAAAAAAAAATAGAGCAGACATCAATGATCTGAAACCAAGAAACCAAGACAGCAGTTCCAGAGAACAACAGTAGGGGTTAGGGCACACTCTTGCGTCATGCCTGGCCCCAGTTAAGTCCTTAGCACCATTGATGGTGCCCTGAGAAATGTCGAAAGTGACTCCTAAACAGAGTCAGAAATAGCTAAAGACCTCCTGAGAGTACTTTTGGGTATGAACCAAAACTTAGCGTATCTATCTATATTTATACCTTTATTAGGAAGAGAAAAATAAACATTGTGATTACATTATTTATATGCCATATATATTAGAAACAAAAACATAATAGAAAATGTCAAATGAAATGAAGTAAGCAAGAAGATTCTTAAAATTTTATAATGAAACAAAGTATTTTGCTCGAGCGGGCCCAGTAACGTCTCCATTGGAGACTTTGTTGTTACTGTGTCTGGCATATCGAATACTCTCGGTAGCTTGCCGGGCTCTCCGAGAGGGGCGGAGGAATCGAACTCGGGTCGGCCATGTTGGCCGCTTGTAAGGCGAACGCCCTACCAGCTGTGCTATCGCTCCAGCCCAAAAACAAAGTATAAATTAACTTTTGTGTATTTGTATTCTTTGAAGATTTAGGTGATTAAAATTGTACAAGATAATTTTGTAAATATGATTATAGCACGGTAGCACGGTCCTCCCATTGTTCATCGATTTGCTCGAGCGGGCCCAGTAACGTCTCCATCATGAGACCTGTTGTTACTGTGTTTGGCATATCGGAATACGTCACGGGTAGCTTGCCAGGCTCTGCCATGCAGGCGAGATATGCTTTGAGAGGGGCAGAGGAATCGAACTCGGGTCAGCCATGTTGGCCGCTTGTAAGGCAAATGTCCTACCGCTGAGCTATCGCTCTGCGACATCTGTCACCCCATTGATCGCCAGGGTTGATTCGGCTGATCTGGCTGGCTAGGCGGGTGTCCCCTTCCTCCCTCACCGCTCCATGTGCGTCCCTCCCGAAGCTGCGTGCTCGGTTGAAGAGGACAGCCTTCCCCGAATAGAGACGGATCAGTCTTCGGTCGAGGGTATACGAGTAGCTGCGCTCCCCTGCTAGAACCTCCAAACAAGCTTTCAAGGTCCATTGTAAATATGATAATACAGTTTATTTTTATTTTTTTGGGACACCCTCAATAGTGCTTAGTGTTTATTCCTAGCTGCAGAGGAATCGCTCCTGGTGGACTTGGGGAGTCCTGTGTGGTATTTGGGAACTTGAGTCTATCGTGTGCGAGCAAAGTGGCCTACTAGATGTACTGTTACTCCAGCCAGGAAACAGTGGATTTGATGTAAGGCAATCCTGTATTCCCCATGGTATCATCAGTTTGACAAAATATTTTATTTGTGAATACACACTGCTAAGAAAAACAAACACATATCTACCTTGAAAACTCCCTGAACAGACAAAACCGGTTTGTCACATGAAGTTTATTCTAGTTTCTTTGGCCAGACTAATTTGTCCTGGGTCATTTCTTGTTTATATGCCTGGAAATCATAACTAAAACAAAGAAAAAAACAGTCATTTTTACAATGCTGATACTAGGTAGCAATTAAACAGTTACTTCAATTTTAGAAAATTATGAACAATCCCTGTGGAGAACAAGAAACAGTTGGGGTCTTTTGTGTAAAAGCTACTAGATAAGGGATAAATTTCTGAGCCTTCTTCATTGGTAGAACTATCAGTTTGAAAACTTTCATTTACAGTATGCCAAAAAAAAGCTCTTAATACTCACTACTGGGGGGTTAGTTTTATTTTGCCTATATGTGAAGTGCCCAAAAGTAGAGATTATGGGGAATATTGCCAGCCATGGAGGCAGGGGGAGGGTGGGAAAGGGGAGGGTATACTGGGGATATTGGTGGTGGGGAATGTGCACTGGTGGAGGGATGGGTGTTTGATCATTGTGTGACTGTAACCCAAACATGAAAGCTTGTAACTATCTCTCGGTGATTCAATAAAATTTTTTTAAAAATTATACCCTGTATAGAAAATTCTGCATTGCAGACATCTGGTGCCTTGGTCTCAGCTTACAAAATGACAGTAGTATGGTTCCATATCAATTACTGAGACAAACCAAATCCCATCTCTGGCTTTTAAGCAGTCCTCGGAGCCAGATGTACCCCAAGAGAGACCTACAATATTAGGAGACAGATGCAAGCAGACTGGACAAAGAAGATCCTATGTGACAGAAGGCGAATCGAGGTCTATTAGTGAAAACAAAACAGTATGACATTCCAGAGGATATTTGGAAAGAGATAATCAGAGTGCTTTTTGCTTTATTTTTTTTCTAGAATTGTACTTAGACTTTAAATTTCTCATATATTCCAAATAGCATGTTCTTAATATCAATCAACATTGTTTAGTTTTTGTATTTCACAATAAAGAAAACACTTATCCATAAGTCACAGTAGAGATTGACTTCAACACATTTAAATTTTTTTAACTATTATAGAAGTATAATAAGCCTGATTTTGCTCTCAGAAAAAGTTGGCAATGTGATAGTGCTGCAAGTTTTTCATACAGAATAACTGAGTTAAGAAACATAATTCAGTTTTATTAAACAGAACAATTGAGTTAACAGAACTGATTGCCACCAAATATTGTCTTTAAAAACCCCATTTTTAATACATAGCTCTTTATTTGTTTAAGTATTTGGTGGGAGGGGGCCAGTTTCCAGTGCTCTGAGACAACCCCATTGGACAGGGCTGTGAGGTCATGGAGCAGTGGTACAGGGCAGCTCTCCGACCGTTGCCCAGGACCAGAGAAGGAGCCACTAGAAAATAATGCACAGCTAGTGGCCAGTGGGCCTTGCAAGGTGCATTATTTGCTACACATTTAAGGTATCTCCCTGGTCTCTTATCTATGGGCTCTTGAGCACTTTTCAGCCTAGCAATTATAAATAGGAACTGTGAGCATCAACAAACGGTGATAGGCAAGTTTTTTCATGCTACTACACCTTCATTAACTCAAGCAGTTCACAAATGCAATATCAAACTGTCTCTTTCAATAAAACCTCATGGAGAGAGGCTGTTTTGTTTTTTATGTAGTAAGTAGTAAGAGTTTGCTAACAGATTGAAAATAAAAGTGTTAAGAGTTTCAAACAGTTCCCAGCTATACACATTCCAGCGTCCCATCTCTCGCTCTGCGCTCAGTTCCTTGCAGTTCTCCTTTATTTGTTTTCCTTCTTGATGCCTCTCTCTGTCTACAGAATCTGCCATTACCAAGAAGAGAAGTGCCACCAGCCCGGCGAAGGGAAATCATTCAGGAAGCTACGTGTTATTCGGTTGGGTCGGTGTGGCAGGAGATCACAGACGAGCCTGTATGTGGGTCGAGCACGCAGGAGGCTTCCTCATGGAAGCTCAGAAACTCATGTGGGTGGAGCAGGGAAGGTGTTTGTCTGGTTCCTAAACCTCTATCTTTAGAAAATTGCCTGGGGCTTTTTTTTAGGGTTCTCTGTGTTTGCTTGCAAGTCAGACATTGTCTTTTATCTGAAATGCTGGGGATTGCAGGCACAGCAGATGGCAGAGGGGCACCTAAGCAATTATTGTCATTATTTGATGTAAAGATGAGAAGCCTGGTGCCTGAGTTAGAATTCAATGTTAGCATTAGAGTATGAGAAAACGAACAAATAAAAATCTAACCTGCTGAAAATGTTCATTAAGTGGAGCCAAATATCATTATTTCATACCCTTCTCATTCATAATAAGCAACCTTTGGTCAGTATCTGTAGATATTATACTCTCCTGTGCGTTTTTACATGAAAATCTGGCTGTATTTTCCCACTGTGTACATAAAGGTGGTCATTTACTTAACAAAAAAAGATATTCTAAATGCAACAGATGGTTGCTAACCAGCGCTCTTAAAGAGTAGAAAAAAATATATATTTTAAAGTTTTAACTTTAAATAGTTTAAATTAGTGTATCATTATTTAAATTTCTGTATATAGTTCCATGAATTGTAAAGTATGCATGGACTCATGTAACTATCTCACACAGCAAAATACAGAATGATTTTATTAAGACCAAATCCACTTCTGCCTAGAGTGCAGTATTTTTTATAGTAGAATTCAGTTTCTCAGCCCTTTTCTTCTTGGAATTACTTAGGAAATATTAGATGGTACATACAAGCTACAGCATTTTTAAACAATGCCCTTGAGATCCAATTAAGCTTCTACTATATTATATTCATTTTTTTTACTGTGATTCAGTAGACCAATGTATGGATTTGCTACATGTATTAATTTATTCATCTGTCAAAAGACATTGTGGCTTTCTCAAACAGAGGTAATTATGAATATAGTTGTATTATGCATTTAAGAAGAGAATTTTTTGTGACTGTAAGTTTTAACTGCTCCAGTAAAAATGTCTCAGGATAAAATTACCAGGTCACACAGAAAGTGCATTGATTAATAAGGAAATGAATTTTCCAGAGTAGTTATCCCTTGTCTCATTTCTACCCCTGACCTATGAGTCCATTTTCTTCACAGCCCCATCAGTGATATTTTTTGTATTTATTTTTTGTGTTTGATTTTCTAAGGGATGTGATATTCTATGTTCTTGAAATTGCTTCAAACTGATATTGAAATATTTTCATATTATTCATAGTTCATATTTCTAGAGACTACTCAACATTTTTATTCAATCCTTTGTAAGTTTTTTTTATTTACAGTTTAGTTCTTTGTGGTTTTTTTTATTTTTTAAAAATTCTTTTCGGATGAGTCCCACCCAGCAATGCACAGAGGTTATACTCCTGGCTCTGCACTCAGAAATTACTCCTGGCAGTGCTCAGGGAACTATATGGGAAGCTGGGAATAGAACTTGGGTCGAGCATGTGCAAGGCAAATTCCCTACCTGCAGTGCTATTGCTCCAGCCCCTCTAAGGGTTTTCAAAGTTTATTTCTAATGATTTTTATGTAAGAAATTTATTTAAGAGACTGGAGATATATTATGGAAGCTAAAGTACTTTCTTTGCACATGGCCAGTCACAGTTTGAGTTCCCACATAGCATACATATAGTTCTCTAAATATCACCAGGAGTAATCTCTGAACACAGAACCAAGAGGAATCCTGACCACTGCCAGGTGTGACTTAACCCACTTCCTCCAAATGAAGAAATTTACTTCATATGGAATTTAAAGTCTATACCTCATCTGTAGTCTCTGCATTTTCGCAATAAAAATTTCACATATGATATTAATATCTAAGAAATACACTAAAAAACTAATAAAACATTAATAAGAAATACATTTATCATATATATACTCCTAGTAACAAGTCTCATGATGGAGACGTTACTGGGCCCGCTCGAGCAAATCGATGAACAATGGGAGGACTATGACTGTGACTGATTGATATTTTTATTAGTGTATTTATCCAGGTTAGGAGATAAAGATTAAAATCCATATATATGTATATATATGTATATATATAGAGAGAGAGTCTTTGTGATTTATAATCCCAAGGTATCTTGCAGCAATATTTTGAACAAAACATCCTTATAACCTTTCTTTACAGATAATGCAATGATTATTTATTTATTTTTTTATTAGCGAAACACTATGAGGTACAGTTATAGACTTACAATTTTTGTGCTTGGGTTTCAGGTATACAATGATCAAGTACCCATCCCTCTACCAGTGCCCATCCTCCACCACCAAGGGTCCCAGCATCCCTCCCACCCCCCCATCCCCCCCATCCCACCCTTCCTCTCTGGCAGGGCATTCCCCCTTGTTCTCTCTCTCTTCTTTTGGGTCCTGTGTTTAATGCAATGATTATTTTAATGAAATGATAGCTTCAAGAAATTACATTCTTTTTTCTGTTTAAGCAGCTGTTCTGTTAGAGCTGTTCTGTTAGGTTCTCTGTGTATCTAACCCTACTTCTCCATTTTGAGAGACTGCATATCACATGTTTGTGACTTAAGCTTTGTTTTATAAACCACAGGCTCCACATCATAATTTTGTTTGTTTGTTGGTTGGTTGGTTTTTGGGCCACACGCAGTGGTACTCAGGGCTTCCTCAGGGCTCTTCACTCAGAAATCACTCCTAGCAGGCACACACAGGGGACCCTCTGGGGTGTGGGAGTCAAAGACAGCTGGCCATGTGCAAGGCCGGCATCTATCTACTATCTATCACTTACGCCCTCCACGTTATTCTTTATTATTTGCTCATTCAATCATATATCTATCATTCATGGGGATCTGTTAATAGTCCCATTATTTTTAACATGCTGTACTTTTAATGTCATTTCTCATACTTTTTCCTTGAGCAGGGTGATGTTGTGCTAATTTACTTATAGAAGCTTGGTATATTTAATTTTAAATTTAAATACGTGATCCACTCTGAATTAGGTTTAAAGTTTTTAAGTTTGGATCTTTGCTCACGGGTTCCAATACTCAAAAGTTATTATATTTCATTAAACTTCATAACTTTGTCAAAAAGCAACTGTCTATATTAGCATGCATCTACTAGACCTTATGTCTACCCTTCATTGATATCATATTGTTTTCATTGCTCCAGGTAGAGTAACTTTACGTTCAAGTGAAGTTTTCTTTTTGTGACAACTGTTTTGAACTACATAGTAGTTCATAGTATATAGATGAAAAATTTAAAAATAAATCGTATAAATTTGTAACAATTTTATGTGATTCTCTTTAGAACTGCATTAAAGCTATAGTTCAGTTGATGCTGCTATGAAGTCTGTTGGTGCTTTTCTACTCTGCATATGTGTGTGTTCTTTATATGCTTCACTATTTATCTCTCTCTATATCTCTATGTATTTATCTCTCTATATGTCTTTATGTATTTAACTATTATTTTATCTTTATGTACTTCACTATTTTTGGAACCTTTAAAATGGTAGTCACTATTTGTTATATTTTAATTTAGTTTAGAAATGTGGCATTTTGTGAAAATATAAAAGTGCATCTTGTTTATATTATGTATTGCAAAACTTGCTCATTTCTTATTTCTAGGAGGTAGTTTTGTATATCTTGGGAATTTTATTTCGGAGGAGGTGTGGAACTATGATAGCCACACCAGGGGTTGTTCTGGTCTTAATCTTGGTTTTGTGCTCAGGTATCATTCCTGACAGTGCTAGAAGACCAGAGGGATTCTAGGAATTGAACCCAAGTAATCTGCATGCCAGACAAGTGCCCAACTCATTGCACTTTTGCTTCAGCCCTCTTGGTATTTTTAGATAAAAAATAATGTTATCTGTCAAGGACACCCTTCTTACTAATTTAATTTTATTTGGGGGGTTCCCATTTTCCATGTTTTATGCAATGGTTAGGCCAGTTTTATTTAATAGTGTACTGCATAGTGTAGCACAGAGTCTTCTGTCCCCATGCCAGGCTGCCCTCACCAGGGCCCCTTGGAGGGGGGCGGGTTGAGTTTTCCTTCCCGCCCCGAGCAGAGCCCCAGCAGCCAAAGACCCCAGAACCAGCCACACCCAGGCTTAAGACCATTCTCCACACATTCAGATGAGCCTCACACATGAAGAAACCAGCAGAGGAACCCAGGCATGCATGACCTGGGGCTAAGATCTCCAAGCCTGCTTGGATAGGGACTGGGCCTCCTCCACCCAGATCCTCCATCTTCCATTAGGTAGGCATTACACCCACCAACTGCCCCTGGAGCCATGTTATCCCCTCAACAGCCAAGACCCAGAGACTATAAAACCCAGCTCCTGGAAGCATGTGGCCGCATTTGCGGCCGCACGACCTCTTATTATCTGGTTCTTACTCTTGGAGAACACTGCAGACTACCAAGAATATCCTGCCCTCATGGCAGAGTGTGGCAAATTCCCACTGGTGTATTCGATATGCCAAAACCCAGTAACAATGATGGGGTCTCATTCCCCTGACCCTGGAAAAGCCTCGAATGTGACACTTTCTAAAATCTCAGGACTAGGACGAAGGACACGTTACTGGTGCCTGCTCAAGGAAATCGATGAACAACAGGATGACAGTGATACAGTGATACTGCATTCTTTATAATAAACACCATTGCTCATGATTTTAGGAGACAACATTACATATTTCAGCAAGTAGGTAAGAATGATTTTGCTGTGTACTATTTTGTTGCCCTTCATTAATTTGACATTCCCATCTGTTCCTAGTTTGCTTGGAGTTTTTTCATATAAATTTATGAAATTCTTTCTATTTTTTAGTTTAAAACATTATTTGATAATGCCATAGTTTTCTTAGATTTAAGCACAAATATTCTTTAATTGATTTTAAAATGTGCATTATTTTCCATGAGTTGAACCACATTTTGTTATTATTGTTTATTTTAATAGTATATATTGCCAGATTTTATTTTAGTTTGCAATTTTTTAAAATGATTTTCTCATTTAGGTATATAATCTCCTGCCATTACCTAACATTAGTCTCCAAACTTGGTAGAGTAGCTTTATTAATTTTTCACCTGTGCTTCTCAAGTTCGGAACAAGAAAATGATTGGTGTCTCTAAGCATTTCAAACTTGGAATCAAGTTGTCAGTTGGACTGAGTTCATAACTGAAATCTGTTAAATTCACTCTCAAGTTTACTCAAATTATTAGTATGATTCAGGCACCTACTGGTATGAAAGTGTGGCCCTTAAATACTCTTGAGCTGTAGCTAGAAATACTACTGACTCTGAAACATATGCATGCATTACTAAATGGTGGTTTCCTACTTCAGAAATAGTTGCAAGGAAGTTCTTCTTTATTGAATCTGCCTCACTTGAAACTTTGACTTGTTCTTGTGCCACCAGTCTAAAAAATTGTATTTAAGCAGTTAAATCAGGTACACTGATAGAAATTTTCTGCTTATAAATTATAAACTGATCAAGGAACTCAGTTACATCTGAAAATGCCTTCATAGCAGTATTTGAAATATACAGACCCAGGTGACTTGGAAGCTGTGTTATCAGTATATGACGTTCAGGCCCTACTTGGGTGGGTGAGTGGGGCAGATATTGCATCATAGGATATATATATATGTATATATAATATATATATATATATTAAACCTTTTCAAAGAACCAACCATTAGGGTTAGGTTGATCTATTTCTTAATATTATTTTTTAAAAGGCATGTTGCTTTTTTCTATTTTAGATATATCATGGTTTTTTTAAGAGAAATATTCAGAACTATAAATTTTGTATTGCACATTGGTTTAACTGCATTATGAATAATCAATCTGAAATATTGAACTTCCATGGGGAACTCATTTTCACTCATCAGTTACAAAGCTAGCCATTTTCATTTCTTTTTTGAGATTTTCTTGTTATCTTTCTGGTATTCATTTTCTGTCAAAGTTTATTATATAGAGAGAACATGCTTTATATAATTTATTTTATACTTGCCAGTGATTTATGGCCTAGAAACAAAATACCTTGATTTGTGTTTAATGTATTCTTGAGGAAAGTATTCATGTTATTTGTTGAGGTAATATTTATATGTGAGTTAAATTTAGTTATTAATATTAGCACTTTGTTTCTTGCTCTTGATTTCATCAATTACAGAGAGATTCTTGAAATATCCATGTTTTAGTTGACGATTTCTCCTTTTATTTTTGTCTTTTTCTCTTATATTAGTTTCAATCTTTAGTGTGGTTTTATGTAGCTTAGTAATGTTATGCCATTATTACTGTGAGGCGCCATCTTTAACTTTGGTAGTTGTCTTTGGTCTGTAGTTCATGTTATCCAATATCACAATGATCTTCTTATTGTTATAGCAAATGTGTAAAATAGTTTAATAAACTATGGAATAGATTTACTGCCACAGGAAATTTTGTAGACAGTCAAGTGTTCCAATATAAGTCTTGATTTCATACTTTCACAACTTTTCCATTATCTATATCTCTCATTATGTTACCATTGACAAATCAAATAACATCAGGCAAAATCTACATTTTACATTTTGTATTTTTCACTCTTGATAAGCATTCTTCATAATTGGTTTCTTTTCATTAAACTTTAAATGCAAAAACATAAAAGTTATTTTTTTTAAGGATGGAGTAAATTTTTATTTTCAGACACTTTCACAAAGAAGCTTCTCAGTGGCTAAGCTCTCCAGAGGGGAGAAGAGGAACAGGGTTCCTGGCAACTGTCCCCAGCGACTCTGCTCAGGGCTGGGGCTCCTCTTGGCCACAGTGGTGAGGCGGAGGAGTGTACTTTCCTACCTCTATTAGTTTATCCCGCTGCTTCCTGATGGCATTCAGGCGACGGATCCTTTTCTGCCCAAGCAGACATTCAACGGAATCATCGAAGTCTATCTTGCACTCCTCTGCTAATATGCCACCAATCCCATGTGCACATTCTATCTATTCTTTTTCAAAAGCATAGCATCGACTTGGAATCTTGTTAGACTGCTCGGCAATCTGGATTGTCACCCAGCGGTCTAAGTTAATACCCAGTCTTTTCTGTACATCGAAGAAAGGCATGGCCTTCGGCCTCCGTGCCCTTGTCTCTTCACTGGCACAGCTACCCGACGACCGGTGGACCCAGCGGAGACCTGCCACAAAGGACACCGGTAGCCTGTTTCATTTTTTAAGGGCCTTATTATGGCTTAAAGGCTCATTTATTTTTAATATTTGGCATTATTTTACTGCTTGGATGTTTCAATTAATATAATGAAATAAAATTAAATTGATTTACCATTGGATTATGACAGTACATACATTTTTCTTTATTCATTGGTTTTGTTTGGGATCTGTGCCTTGTGTTTCCTCCTGGTTATGGCCCATTGATCATTCATGGCAGTGCCTTAGTTGGTGACAATGACCAAGGGAAGCACCTTAACCTCGGTAGTGCTTCTCTGGCCCCAAATACTCTGAAGTTTTGAAAGTGAAGCTTCAAATTTATGCATATCTATCTATCTATCTATCTATCTATCTATCTATCTATATCCTTCATAACACCCATAATAAAAATTTTAGTATATGTTTCTCCAAGTTTTAGATTTTTGTTGTTGCTGCTATTTTGTTTGCTTTATTTGTTTAAATCTCATGTATGAAAACACAATCATTCAAGCTCCTCAACTTGCCAACAACCAGCAGAAGTCAGAAAAAAATGAAAATAGAATTTTACTGAGAAGTTCTTGTTTAAGTACTGCCCTAGCAGCACATGATTTTAATATTTTGATTCTGATAATTATGAGACAATAAATCTCCTTTATTTTAAATTACCTAATTTTTAAGTTTTGCAGCATTAGACATAGAAAAATAATGTTGCTAAAATTACTGTATATTTTAGTTCCATATATTTCCTTCTTATTGTTTACTTCTTTTTCTATGCTGAGATATTCTATCTATTCTTTTCTATTCTATTCCATGGCTTCTGTTCATTTTTAAGCATTTTTTGGTGATAAATACTGAACCTTTTTCTAGATCAAATCTTCCTGAAATATTTTACACATGATATTGTAGCACTGTCTGTCCTCCCCTTGTTTATCAATTTGCAAAAGTGAGCCTAGTAACGTCTCCATTGTGAGACTTGTTACTGTGTTTAATATATCGAATACCATGGATAGCTTGCCCGACTTTGCCGTGCCGGTGATATACTCTTGGTAGCTTGCTGGGCTCTCTGAGAGGGGCAGAGGAATTAAACCCGACTTGGCCAGGCCAGCCACACACAAGGCAAATGCCCTACCACTGTGATATTGTAATGTTATCAAAATAATGATAATTATAACCACATTTGCAGTGGAGTAAAGTTAATATTAGATCTGTTTTCCAATAGCCTACAGGTGGCAAATAGATAAAGTTGCCTGTTCTACATTCCTAAAAGTAAGACATGATAACATTCATAAAAGAAAATATCAAGCCCTTAAAGAAAGTAACATATGAGAGCCTATTTAGTTAACATTTTCATAAAATTTAATGACTTAACATCATTTACTTCTAAGTACACAGTTCTGTAGGATAATAGGTTGGACAAAAATAAAGATGTTCAAATGGTAGACAAATGCACTTGTGTATTAAAGTATTTTCTACTTCCAAATCTAGATACTAGTATATTATATTAGTCATGTTGCCACAGTCATATCTCTATCACTATAAAAATATATACACACATATAAGTACATTTGTATCACTAGATCACTTGACATCCCGTTAATCATCAATTTTTCGAGTGGGCGCAAGTAATGTCTCCATTCGTCCCTGTCGTGTGCTAGTGTAGCCCAATGGTGTCTGCTCATTCTAGAAATACGAAGAGCCTCAAAGATCCTTCAGGGTCTTGACGGAGAAGTCTGACCATCTGGTAGGTGGGCGGCCACTGATATTTTGATGTCCCGTGGAATCCAGTCAAAAATGGCTCTAGTCCAGTGGTAGTCTCCAAATCTCATTACATGTCCAGCCCATCTGATTTTCGATGTCTTGGCAAACCAGACAGCGTCCCTGATTCTTGACCTTCGACAGAGGTGGGAACTTCATATTTTTTTCTCTGATATGAGTGAAGCATGATACTCCAAGCATAGCTCTATTGATTCCTCTTTGGGAGATCCAAATAACGTTCTCATTATGTTTTCATAGGGCCCAGGTCTCTGAGGGGTATGTTAATGCAGGAAGAACAGTGGAATAGAAGAAATGTGCCCAAAGTCAGAGGTTCTTCATCCTCTTAGCTATTTCTTTGACGCTCTTGAAGACGTTCCAAGCTGCTCTATTCCTCCAGCACAACTCAGGTGCCAGATCATTCATCATGTTGACTTCTCGACCTTGGTACACATAACTATTGCACTCAGAGATGTTCATTCCATTGAAAGCAAATGGAACGTCAGGAATGAGACTGTTTCTCATAAACATTGTCTTTGTTAGATTCAGCTGTAGTCCAACCTTTCCACACTCACGGTCAAAGTCGGCCAGCTTTTGTGCTGCTTGGCTAATGTTTGGTGTTATTAGAACGATGTTATCAGCAAAGTGGAGATGGTGTAGTTGCCAACCATCTATCTTCACTCCCATTCCTTCCGATTCCAGTCATCACATTACGTGCTCGAGGGTTGCAATGAAGAGTTTTAGTGAAATGATATCATCCTGCCGAACCCCTCTAATGACATGGATGATCACTTCTTTGTAGAATGGTGAGATCCTGGTAGTGAATCTGTAATACAGCTCATGAAGGATCCTGATGTATTGAGTTTGAATGCCCTGTTTGACTAGGGCTTCGATGACCTCCTCAGTCTCAACAGAATAAAAGGCCTTCTTTAAATTAATGAACATTAGACAGAGTGGCATCTTGAACTACCGAGAAACCTGAATGAGCTTGGTTATCATATGGCTATGGTCGATCATGCTGAATCCTTCATGGAAGCCAGTTTGCTTGCATGTTTTCCTTCATCTCGTGTTCTGCCAATCCTATTCAGGATGACTCGAGTGAACAGCTTGTAGACGACAGACAACAGGCAGATTGGGCGATAGTTGCCAATGTTGTGGATGTCTCCCTTCTTGTACAGTAGTAAGTCCTGCTGGTTTTCCATTGGGCTGGAAACATGCATTTAGACAGGTAGCATGTGAAGAGCTGAGCCAGTTTATTGATGATTACCAATGGCAGATTCTTCAGCACTTGACGCAGACAAGGTCAGACTCGAACATTTGTATAGAAAAATAAAATAGATATGCAAGTGTATATGCAGTGTAGAGATACAAATATATTTATTCCCACATAAATACACAGAAATAAAAATGTTAGTGAAAGAGAATATGAAGTTCTATTTCATATACTTTTCTTTTTGTTCAGGGTCTATGCCTGGCAGTACTGAGAACTTATTCTTAGCTCTGCACAAAGAAATGATAATTCCTGGCAGGTCTCAGGATACAAATGTGATTCTGGGAATTGGACCCAGGTCTGTTGCATACAAGGCAAGCACACTTCCAGTACTATCTTTCCTGTTCTTTGTTTTGTTTTTAAAGAGATTCTAATTGGTTTGTATTTTGAATAAATATATGTATTTATTCTCAGTTACTAACAAAACAAGGTGTTTTGTATCCTATTTCATTAAGTATTATGACATTCTTATTTCATTTTGCCTTCGGTTTTTAGTTTACATAAATGTGATTCATTTTATTTATTGGTATAAGTTCACCCACTGTATATGGTATATATGTCATGTATGTGTCCTATAGCACACATATTACATCCCCAACAGTAATGTTTGTGATCAAGTTATCCATAATTTATTACTTAAGTTATCATACTTGTTTAAAAATACTCTTACGTTTATGGATTTGTATCTTCTAATTTAGTGATAATTTGTAAATATTTCTACTGGAAAGAAAAGATTCAATTCTACTTTTACAAAATGTATAATCTTAGTTGTTGCCTCTACTTAAAATATAGAATTCTAAAATTGGAATTTTTATCAGTACTTAATTTTTATGTTTAAGTAGTTGAATCTTCCATTCAGTCTGTTTCTGAGTTTGATTGTATTTGGTTTAAATCTCAGTTTTTATCACTGTTGGGCTCCAAACGGGATGGTTTGCTAGGATCATTTGTCTCATGTGAAGTGCTACATTGATGTCACTGTAGTGAAAGTCCCACTGAACAATAGACTTTTTATACTGCTAGGAAATGTTGCCTTGGGGACAGCAGGAAAAAAAAAACAACATATTAGAAAATCTGTTTCTCTTTATTTGAATATCAGCAAATGATTTGATAATGTTAAGCTTTACCAGTTAAGAAAATTAAGTTTCAATTATATTTTCTAGTCTTATTATGCAAACACAACCTAGACTTGTCTAACACAGATATTTTGCTGAGCCAGTTATATGATTTGATTTAAAAAAAAATGAGAAGACATTTAGTCAGCTCTTTGACAAAGCTCTAATCCCAAGTAACTTTTCATTTAACTACTGAAGTTTACTAGAAAACTACTATGTGAAATGTTAATAATGAACTTGAAAAGATTCTGAGACCTGTAAGGTCAAAGAGTTAAAGAAAATTGTTCATGAGCATAGATGAGAGTGAAGTCCTTATTGACGGTGTTAAAGTATAAAAACTGAGGGATAAATTAAGTACAGAGCCTTTTTTTAAAATTGAATCACTGTGAGCTACAGTTTCAAAAGTTTCATGTTTGAGTTTTAGTCATATAATGAACAAATACCCACCCCTCTACCAATGTACACTTTCTGCCACCAATGTCCTCGGTATACACCCCTCCCACTCCAACCCTCCCCATGCCTCTACAACAATTTCCCTCTTACTCTCTCTCTCTAATTATGGGTATTATGGTTTGCAATAAGATAATGAGAGGCCATCACGTTTGGTCCTTTATCTACTTTCAGCACACATCTCCAATCCTGAGTGAGCCCTCCAACCATCATTGATTTAGTGATCCATTCTCTATCCCATCCGCCTTATACCCCAGCTCATAATGCAGTCTTCCAACCACGAATTAATCTCCCTGGCCCTTGTCTCTACTGTCTGGAGGTGTTAGTCTTATAATACGATATTTTATATTCCACATATTATTCTATATCTGTCCCTATCTTTCTGACTCATTTCACTTAGCATGATACTCTCCATGTCCATCCACTTATAAGCAAGTTTCATGACTTCATCTTTCCTAACAGAAGTACAAAGCCTTTTACTGATTGTTCCAAACTTCTACTTAAAATTTTCCGATTTTAGGAAATGCAATGAAACTTCATTATAGAATTTATTCTTTGCATGTAAGAAACCTGTGATTCACTCCCCAACACCTTTCAAAAGGAAAATGAAAAGTTTTTCAATGACTCAATAGTGCAAATCAATGTATCACTGCATTTTGACCAGATAAAAAATACATTTCTAATTTTTAATTTACATCTTTTCTCTGGAAAGTGATCTCTGTTTAGATCATCCCCTGACACTGGGAAATGGCAGCAATCTCTAGCTCTCAAGCAATCATGAAACTCAGAACAGAATTAATCTACCATCTATTCTTGAACTATATCACAAGATAAATCCTTGACCTTGTCACTCATCCGCAATTAATGTTCTAACATTATTCAAGTTCATTATGCTTCCAGCTGTGTATGTGAATGATTAAAACAGCATCAATTACTATGGTTTTCACTTCAATGAAATAATCAATAAATTATATGTTATTGTCAACACTTATAAAGCAGACTGTGTGTTTGATGACCTTTTGCACTGCAGATTAATGTGATTTCAAAGCATGCTCAAGGTGGACTAGCTAAGTCATGATATTTGACAGGTTATATGTATTAACAGCAGTTTCAAGTTGAAGTATTTATCACATGGTGGATATACTGGAAAATAACCCCTATATAAGTAGAGGACTATCTGTTCATTCAAAATCGGTGAAAGAAAATTATGAGAAAAAATGAATTTGGGGCATCAGTGAAGAAAACTGTTTAAAGCACATAATAAATTGATTACAACTCTACATAAAATATTTCTGTGTAGGTACAAATTCAAAGATAATCATTTTTCATTTATGAGAATCTTTAAATCTAGTACCACACAGGTTGTTCTCATAGATGGAAATTCAATACAAAGTATAAGAAAATCTTCAAGCAATTATTAGAACAAAAGTAGGACAAGTTGACCTCAAACAAACAGCCAGATAGTTCACCAGCAATATAAGTTTGTTAAGAAATAAGAAGAAAAAATTCAGATTTATAAATTGTCAGGCTGTTGATGATCTTCTTTTGGCAAGTGATATGAGGTTATCAAGAATTCTGGCCGGTGACCAGTGAGCTGAGAGACACAAGTGCAGGTAATTTATGTTTAGCAGAAAAATAAAAGGATTTTCATCTTTCACATAATATGATGTCTGTCAGCATGATTGAGGACTGTTTGCATCTGGTGAACACAGGGCCAGGGAGACCTGCTCTTCTGCTACTTCACTGTTCTCCTGTTACTGTGCTTCACTCTCAATTTGCTATGTCAACAAGAGCCTGTGCATCTAGAGAGACCCAGTCTACCTGTTATTCAAGCGACCCATTTGCTTTATTTCAAGTACATTTTGGTCTTGATTTTGCTAAGAAACAAAAAGCAAAACTTTAGTCCATCATTCTGGAATTTGCCCATGTTTGAGGTAGTATTTTCATCTGTGTGTTCTATTCAAACCCATTGTTAATTGTTAAATCTAAAGGATGACTGCTTCCTATAAATAATACTTGAGATTGCAGAAGTGCAATAACACCTCTTCTGGCTTATTTCAAAGTTCAATAACAACACTCTTTCAAAACATAGTTTTGTAATAATGTTCTCTGAAAATATATCCATCTTTGTTATAAAGCATCTATGATGTGTTCATTGATTTGAATAGCAAGAGTTTCAGACAAGTATGAAATGTGTTTCTATTTATTTTTTTAAATATTAAATACTATCACTTTTCTGGTGTTTCATTAGTAATATAATTTCCACCTACTTGAATACTGCTTTACAGATGTTTTACTTCCTTTAACAATAGAGCAATCAAGGATCAGAAATCTAGTTCAGAACTTAAGGTGCATGCCTTATATGCAGCCAAACTGGTTCGATTGAAGCATCTCAATTCCCTGAGCTTTGAGAAGTATGGCCCTGGACGTTCCTGAGTGCTCACGCCGTGACGGAGATAACACAGGACTAGATCATAACCATATCCTTGACCCCCTACACTGAAATGCCAGCCTAGCTCTCTGATAATTGTAGGGACGAATGCTTCTGGACACCCTCTCATCACACACACACACACACACACACACACACACACACACACACACACACAAAGAAAGGCAGCAACTAATTCATTTACATTTAAAGACCTTTTGAAAATCAATCTTTCCATCTGCAAATACAAAATACAATTTTTCTCCCACTTTAGGAAAAAGTTATAAATCATATTTGTTAAATAGATGAAGGAAAACAATATACACTGTGATGCTGACAATTGAATTTGTAAGGAGGATGAGAGAGCTGTTCAAATCAGAGGGAAAGGTAGACATGCATCTTTAGCTCTGGCAACTATTAATAAAATTAATTAAGTTCTGTTTTCTTCCAAAATAGTTGGCCTGAGTTTGGGTATATTAAGCAAACATGTGCTGGCTTGCCTGACCAAGAATTACCAAAATAAGTCAAGGAAAGGCTAATTGGGACAGATCACTGTTAATCTGCACTTTTGAATGCACGCTATAGTGAGCTGTACTAGGGGAGAGAAGACCTGAATTGTGATTTCTCTTCTCTTAATACTTCCCTCCACTGTATGAGCTTTTGTTTCTGGTGAGGTGCCCAAGTGGCTTATGTGAAGTGGGGAGGTGATAGTTGGTAGCCTTAATAAATAAACCTGCCATTTTCTCTATTTCCACCTATGCCACCTAGGGAACAACTGAAAATCTAGGACTGTGAGCTTTGTTCCTTGCAGGAAATGAAAGTCAATCCTAGACCTTCCCAGGCCTTTCAGGTTCCTACCTTTCCCTTCCCCTCACAGAAAAGAATTTTGGAAAAAGACAAGACAAGATAACAGATAACAGGGAGTATAACAGATTTTATTTGGAAGGTTTGGTGAAGGGGTGGGGGTGAAGAGAGAGAGAAGAGAGAGAGTGAAAGAGAGAGACATAAACATAGAGACAGAGACAGAGAATAGTGTTGTCAAGAGATAACAAGTACTTCTCCAGAGCAGAGAGGAGCCCTGCCTAGCATCCTAGCACTAGGCATGAAAGTGTGAAAGTGAGCCAGGCAGGGAGATAGGGAAGAGCCCCAATGGAATATGAATTCTTGGGAAGCAATATTCAATTATTCCTAAGTCAATCAGGACCACCTTATGGACACAGGATCTAAGGCCTGACAAGACCAGCACAGACTAGAGAAGGCTGGACCCCCCTCTCTGGGAGAAGTAACAACAAGAATAAAGGTCAAGAAAGGAACTTCAACAAGAGTTAATCCCAACTGTATCCCCTTGGTAACCACCCTAGCAACAGACTCTGATGTATGTAGAAAGTCCCAGGAGGGGCAGCTTGGGAGAAAGCCTGTCAAAGCCAACTTGAGCCAAGGATGAGCATGCAGATGCTCCCAGAGCTCAGATGCTGCCTGTGCTCATGTATTGTGGCCAAGCACACGTGTCACTGCATCTGCCTTCTTGAGAAGTTGTTCCCTCATGCTTTAATGCTGGCATGGGTGATCTCTCTCCACCTTGATAGAAGCCCACATTCTCTCATATGTGCATTATTCTCTCTCTATTTCTCTCTCTCTCCTTCCCCATCCTAAAAAAATGATCCTTCAAATAAACTGTTTTTACTTCATCTCTGAAAATCTTTTCTGTGAGGGAAAGGTGGAGGGCCCAAGAAAGAACTGGGCAAAGCTTAAGATTGGCTTTCCTTTCTGCAAAGAGCAATCCCTCACTCCAGCCTGAGGATTCAGGCAGTGGAGATTAACTCCAGGTCCGCGTAGGACAAGTGAACATTAGGTGGGGCTTGAAGAGTGGAACCATGCAGGGACTCATCACAGACTCATCATATCATCGTCAGTCCTAGACTTTTTCAGCCAGTTCCAGGGCTGAGGTGGATCAGGAGAAAGTGGCTATCCCCTTTCAGCTTCACAAAAATCACCTGGGAAACTACCAGCATCAAATATAGACATTTTAAGCGGAGAGATGCAGGTAACACTTGTGCTCTCTACTACATGTGCTCAGCAGCAGCACATGAGACCAAGGCAGCACATGGGCTCAGACAACATATGTGGACACTTCCTTGTTTGAGTTGGTCTTTGTAGGGTTTCTTCAGAGCTGCCTCAAGAGGGTTTTCTGTTTGGGGGAGAGTTCATTGTTAGGTGGCTGCTGAGGGTGAGGGCTAGTGCTGTGGCCTTTATTCCTGCTGGAGCATCTCTCGGAGATGGGCCCAGTCTCCATCCTGTCTGTGCTGGTTCGAATAAAGGTTTATCAGGCCTTAGTGCTGATGCTCAGATAGTGGGTTTTTGCAGCTTTGGACTACTGATCTTACTACTTTCCAAGAATTAATTTCTATGGGGGCCCCTACCTGCCTGCCTGCATCATTTCATAAATAATGAGCCAGTTTGTAGAGTAGGGAACAGAAAAAGAGGCAAACCACACATTCAATATTAATCTTGACAAAAAAGAAAAATAAATGTGATCATTAAAATAACTACAAAATAAGAGGCTAATAAAATTATTAACTATACTTGCTCATTTTTTGACATATACTCCCCCATCTCTGGGAATCAAGACAGAGTTTCTGGACTTAGTCAATAGTTTCATTTTATGTGTTTTTTTCCCATAAGGGAATGTTATACTGGTATTATGGAATGAAGTATGCTCGCTCTATTAATCAAGACAAATTTTTTTCAATTACTTTTCAATAAACATCTATATTTGCGTTTTATTTTTTATATTTTAATGAATCATCATGAGATAAATTTACAGACTTACAGACTTTCATGAATGTGTTTCAGTCAAACAATGTTTAAGTACCCATCCCTCCACCAGTGCCCATTCTCCACTCCCAATGTTACCAGTATCCCTCCCCTCACCCCCATCCCTGCCCACCTCCTGTCTCAGTGGCAGGCACAATCCATCTTACTCTCTCTGTCCTTTTGGGTGTTGTGGTTTGCAATACAGGTAACAACTAGCCATCATCTTTGGTCCATAGTCTATTTTCAACATGCATCTACTATCCAGAGCAAATCCTCTAACCGTCATCTATTTACTGCTTCTCTCTCCATCCCACCTAACTTTACCCCCAGCACATGAAAATGGCTATCAAGCTGTGAGGCAGTTCTCTTGACCCTTATTTCAACTGTTCTTAGGTGTTAGTCTCCTAATATGCTTCTTATATTCCACAAACAAATGCAGTTCTTTTATATCTGTCCCTCTATTTCTCACTCATTTCACTTAGTATGATACTCTCCATGTTGATCTACTTATATGCAAAGTTCATGACTTCATTTTAATTAACAGCTGCATAGTATTCCATTGTGTATATATACAAAAGTTTCTTTAACCAGTCATCTGTTCTCAGGAACTTGGGTTTTTTTCAGACTCAAGCTATTGCAAATAGTACTGCAATAAACATACAAGTGCAGATACCATTCTTACTGTACTTATTTGAATATCTCAGATATATTCCAGAAGTGGTATTGCTGGGTCAAATGGGATCTCGTCTTCTAATCTTTTGAGAAACATTCATTTTTTTTTCCAAAAAAGCTAACCAGTCAGCATTCCCACCAGCAGTGAAGAGTCCCTTACTTACCACATTCATGCCAACACTGGTTGTTTTTGTTCTTTTGTATGTGTGACAGTCCTGTGGTATGAGATGATATCTCATTGCTATTTTGATCTGCATATCCCTAATGATTAGTGATGGAGAGCATTTTTTCATATGCCTCTTGGCTATTCAGATTTCTTCTTTGAGAAAGTTTCTGTTCATTTCATCACCCCATTTTCTGATGGTATTGGATGCTTTCTTCTTGCAGGGTTCAACCAGTGCCTTGCATATCCTTGATATTAACCCCTTATCAGAGGGGTATTGGGTGAATATCCTTTCCCATTGTGTAGATTGTCTTTGTATTCTGGTCACAGTTTCTTTTGAGGTACATAAACATCTTAGCTTAAGTTAGTCCCACTTGTTTATCTCTGCTGCCAATTTTTGGGCAATGGCAGTTTGTCCTTGAAGATACCTTTAGCTTCAATGTCGTGGAGGGGTTTGCCAAACTTTTCTTCAATGTACCTTATAGATTCTGCTTTGATATTGAAGTCTTTAAAACATTTTGATCTGACTTTTGTCCAAAATTGTTAGGTAGAGGTCTGAGCCCATTTTTTTTTTGCATGTAGCTGTCCAGTTTGCCAGCACCATTTGTTAAAGAAACTTTCCTTGCTCCACTTCACATCTCTTGCTCCCTTATCAAAAGATTATATGCTTATATATTTGAGAATATGTGTAAGGATGTTTAATACTATTCCACTAATCTGCGGGTCTGTTTTTGTTTCATTACCATCCAGTTCTAATTATTATATATAATTATATAGTAATTATAATTATATAATTACTATATAGCTTTATAGTACAGTTTGAAGTTTGGGAAAGTGATGCCCCACATCTTTATTTCCCTGAGAATTGCTTTAGCTATTTGTGGGTGCTTTTTGTTCCATATGAATTTCAGGAGTGTTTGATCCATTTCCTTGAAGAGTAAAATGTGTACCCTTACAGGGATCTCATTGAATCTGTATAATGTTTTGGGGAGTACTGCCATTTTGACAATGTTAATTCTCCCAATCCATGAGCAGGAGATATGTTTCCATTTCCTCTTGTCTTCTTCATTTTTTAAAGTAGCATTTTGTAGTTTTCTTTGTATAGGTCCTTTACCTCCTTAAAGTTAAGCTGATTCCAAGGTACTTGATTTTCTGAGACATGATTGTAAATGGGATTGCCTTTTTCATATCACATTCCTCTCTCTCGTTATTTGCATACGGAAAAGCCATGGATATTTGGATATTGATTTTATGGCCCCACAACTTTACTATACAAATTAACTGTTTCTAGGAGTTTCTTGGTAGAGGCTTTAGGGTTATCTAAATATAGTACCATGTCATCTGCGAAAAGTAAGTTTGATTTCTTCCTTTCCTATTTGGATGCCCTTAATATTTCTTTCTTGCCTAACTGCTATGGCAAGTATTTCTAGTACCACATTGAATAGTAGTGGTGAGAGTTGGCATCCTTGTCTTCTCCGCGATCTTAGAGGGAAGATTTAGTTTTTTCCCATTGGGGATAATGCTTGCCATAGGCTTGTGGTAAATGGCTTTGACTATATTGAGAAAAGTTCCTTCAATCCCATTTTGGTGAGAGTTTTCATCATAAATGGATGCTGGATCTTGTCAAATGTCCTCTCAGCATGAATTGATCTGACCGTATGGTTTTTGCCTTTTCTTTTATTGATATGATGGATTATGTTGATTGACTTGCAAATGTTCAACCATACTTGCATCTCCAGGATGAATCCTACTTGGTTGTGGTGTATGATCTTTTTGATGAATTGGTAGATTCTATTTGCTAATATTTTATTAAGGATCTTCACATCCATGTTCATGGGGGATAGTGGTCTGTAATTTTCTTTTTTTGGGTGACTCTGTTTGTTTTTGGTATTAGGTTTATATGTGCTTCATAGAAACTGTTTGGCAGAGTTTCTGTTTCTTCAACTTGTTGGAAAAGCTTGAGAAGAACTGGCAACAGGTCCTCGTTAAGTGTTTGGAAGAATTTGCTAGTGAATCCATCTGGACCTGGACTTTTGTTTTGGGGAAGATTTTTAGTTGCCTTTTCAATTTCCTTAATGGTGATAGGTTTATTTAGGTATTCCAGATTTTCTTAGCTCAGTGTTGGGAGGTTATAGGAATCCAGGAATCCAGGAATTTATCCATTTCCTCTAGGTCCTCTTGTTTCCTAGCGTATAGATTTTCAAAGCAATCTCTGAGGATATTTTGAATTTCTTTGGTTTCTGTTGTGATGCCCCCCTTTTCATTCTGTTTAGGTTTATTAGAATTGCCTCCCCCTCTTTTCTTGTGAGCCTTGCTAGTGGTTTATCAATCTTGTTTATTTTGTCAAAAAACAGCTCTTGGTTTCATTAATTTTTTGGATAGTTTTTAGGGTTTCCATGTTATTAATTTCTGGTATAAGTTTTATTATTTCCTTCCTCCTGCCTGGTTTGGGAACCATTTGTTGAACTTTTTCTAGGATCTTGAGCTGTGGAGTTAGGTTATTTATGTGAGCCCTTTCTTCTGTCCTGAGACATGCTTGTAGAACTATAAATTTTCCTCTCAAAACTGCTTTAGCAGCATTCTACAGGTTCTGGTAGCCTATATCTTCATTCTCTTTTGTTTCCAAGCATCTTTTGATTTTTTCCTTGGTTTCCTCTATAACCCACTTATCGTTCAACATTGAGTTGTTTAATTTCCAGGTGTTTGATTTGACTCTCTATTTCCCTGTCTGATTAACTTCTATCTTCAGTGCATCATGGTCTGAAAAAAAAAACAGTTGATATAATTTCTATTTTTCTGATTCTGTTGAGGTATGTTTTGTGGTCCAGCACATGGTCTATCTTGCAGAATGTTCCATGTCAACTGGAAAAGAACATGTATTCAGTGTTTTGGGGGATGAAAGACTCTGTTTACATCTATTAGCCCTCTCTCTTCCATTTCTTCATTTGAAGACAGTACTTCCTTGGTGAGTTTTGGTCTGGTTGATCTATCAAGAGGTGATAGAGCAGTGCTGAAGTCTCTGACTACTATTGTGTTGCTGCCAATTTTCTACTTGACGTTTATTAGTCTATTAAGTCTATTAAGCCTAATAGACTTAATAAGTTGGTCTCTTATTTGGTGAGAATATGTTTAGGTGTGTTATTTCTGCCTGTTATACATATCCCCTAATTACTAAAAAGTGGCCTTCACTGTAACTTCTAATATTTTTCAGCCTGAAATCTATGTTGTTGGATACTAGTATGGCCACCCTGGCTTTTTTGAGGGAGTTGTTTGCTTGAAGGATTGTTATATATCCTTTGACTTTGAGTTGTTATTTTCTCTGACTGTTCAGATGTGTTTCATGTAGGCAGGAGAATGTTTGGTTCAGTTTCTGAGTCCATTTTGCCACTCTGTGTCTCTTAATTCATGTACTTAGACTACTGACATTGAGAGATTATTGTCTGTCATCTTGCTGTGGAAGTTTGTTTGTGCTTATAGGGGTTTTCTTGTCTTACAGTAGCCCCTTTAGTCCTTCTTTCAAGATTGGTTTTGAGTCTATGAAGTTCTTGAATTGTTGCTTATCCATGAAATAGTGTATTGTTTCTTCAAGTTTGAGTGGGAGTTTAGCCGGATAAAGTATTCTTGGTGAGGTGTTCATTTTATTGAGCTTTTTCACTACATCCCACCATTCTCTTCAGGCTTGGAAGGTTTCCTCTGAGAAGTCTGCTGTAAATCTATGGGGTACTCCTTTGTATGTGATTTTCTTCTTTTCCCTTGCTGCTTGCAATATTGTGTCTCTAACTATGGTATATGTCATTCTGATTACCATATGTCTTGGAGTCTTTTTATTAGAGTCGCTTTTAGCTGGTACCCTTTGGGCTCCTTGGATCTTGATGCCTACATTCTCCAGCCCTGGGAACGTCTTGGTGATGATATATTGAAGTGTTGCTTTTTCATTGGGATTGCTTTCCTGTCCTTCTGTTACTCAGATGATTCTTTTGTTTTTCCTCTTGAGTTCATCCTCGAGGTTTCCCTGTAGCAGGACTTGCAGTTTTTGTAAACTACCATTTGAGTAATTTGCCAAGATAAGGAATTGGCAATAGGGTCTGGCCGCTCATGAGGGGTTGGGTCTGGCCAGTCATGATGAATCACTCTACACCCCCCCCCCACTTATAAACTGTAACAACCATTTCCTAATTGCTGACCACCATTGTAATAGGGCCAATGCTAAAAATAGACCAGTATATAAATTGCTTCTTAACTTTGAACCCTGTATAATGTGCTTGTGATTTGGTTCGAGGTTCTTGTCAAGACTCCACTGTGTTGGATGAGACCTGGACACTAGCTTGGGCTAGTGCTGGCTTGGGCTAGTAATAAAATCCCTTTGCTTTTCCATTATTGTGTGCGGACTTGGTCTCTCTGCAATTGGGGATCTGAAACTTGGACACAATGCTACCTCTTCAGTGCTCCTCTGTGCCTTATGTGGGGCCACTGGTGTAGCTTCAGTTTGTGTTCCTTTTCATTGGGATTGTTCAATTCTTTGTGTTCATTGTTATTTTGCTGGTTTGGGGGAGTATTTTGACTGAAATAGGCTAGCGGATTATGGCCTATTATGATTGGGATAGCCAGGATGTCCTCTTCAAAATTAGGCAATGGAGTCCAAAATGCTGGGAAAGGGAAAATAACTGCGACCGCATGTGCAACCACTGTCCCCGGAGTCCATGTCCACAGGTTGCTTTAACTGTGCACGGGGAGGCAGGACACTTCAGTGCCTGTGTGGGCTTTGGCACTCAATTCTAACGCTCCTGGGGCTCATGGGGTTTTCCCTGGCCAGGCACTCCACAAGAGGCCTTAGCCAGGAAGGGGGCCTAAGGTCTTAGGTCCAGTCACCAGGCATGCACACCAGCCCCCTCACCTGTGTAGAGAGCAGAAGATCATTTCAGTGCCTGTCCGGGGTTTGGAGCTCACTTCTGGCACTCCTGGTTTCAAGGGTTTCCCCACCCACCCCCCTCCCCACCAGGCCTATGTTTTTTTTTTTTGGAAGGTGGACCACACTCCGCAGAACTCAGGGCTTAATCTTGGTTCTATGCCCAGGGATCATTGTTGGTGATATTTCGGAGTCTATGTGTTCCTGGGATAGAACGCTAGTCAGCTACATGCAAGGGAATGTGAGGGAAACTGGTGGAAGTTTATAGGTATTCAGCTTTGGAGGAAGTTGGTGATGAAGTATGTGCCAAGTGCTTGTCTCTCTAATGACACACCAGAGAGAGATAGCAGGATGGATCAGTTAGTCACTTCTGTGCAAAACCCTCTGCTCTTCACAACCTCATTGGCTTAACTGCAAATTAGCTCATGTAAACTCTTTGTTTGCTTGATTGCTTCCACAATTGAGGACGTAAATGAAGAGTGAACCCATTGTCTGGTGCCGAAAGAGTTGCCAGGATGGACTGAACAAATCCTTTCTCTTCCACCCACTTTGGCTGCGATTTTGATTCCCCAACCAGAAAAGTCTTATCCACTGTACGGAACAACATAGATTTTTTGATAGCATTCTATGTGTTAAATTTCACAAAACGGTGGATTAAATATCGTTTTTAATTTAATTAATTAATTTGGGGAGAAATTTGATTTACTTTATTCCCTATGTATTTATCTCTGTTAGGAAGCCAAGGAGAGGCTGAGTCATAGCACAGTGGGTAGGGCATTTGCCTTGCACACAGTTGACCCAGGTTTGATTCCCAGCATCCCATATAGTCCCCCGAGCACTGCCAGAAGTGATTCCTGAGTGCAGAGCCAGGAGTAACTGCTGTGCATTGCCGGGTATGATCAAAAAAAGCAAAAAAAAAAAAAAAAAAAAAAGAAAAGAAACCAAGCAAATTTGCAATTTCTGTTTGCCATGAAGTAAACCTGAACATATTTTATAAATAAACTAGTTTATATTATAAATATAAATTATAAACTTTTCAGAAAAGAGATTTTTATGAAAAATAAAACTATATGAATGCAGATAAAAAATTACTTTAGAGTTATAGTAATAAAGATAGTAATAAAGATCTTATAATGAGTAAACAACAGATAGATACATAATTTCAATAAAAAATAATTAATATTGATTTTTAAGAAAGCAAACACACACGTACACACACATAGACACACAAACAAACATATGTTTGTATGTGCAATGGTAATGCCATAGAAAAATGAGTATTATTTCACCAAACGGTACTGAAACTAGACATCTACCTGAAAAAAATAGTGAACAACCTTAAAAACATGTAAATACTCATGTATTTTATGTTTCATCAACATTATTATTTATCAGTTTTAAATATAAAATAAAATACTATATGACATATAGAAGGCATTGCAGAAAAAAACAAAAGTCAAGATGACCTAAAGTTTGCTGGTATCCTATTAGATAGAGTGAAAAGATGTAAACAAAAAATTTTGATAAATTGGACTTTACTAAATTATGATTTTTTTTGATCTGTAAACCAAAATTATAAATAAAAATAAAGATAATTCACAAATTGGCAGAAAATATTTGAAAACATAAATACCTGATAAATGACTTTTAGGAAAAATATATACAGGGGCTGAAGAGACAAAGCAGAACTTAAGACAATTTTCTGGCATGTGGCTGACCTAGTATGAAGCTCTACATCCCATATGATCTCCTAGCATCACCAGAAATAGTCCTCATCACTGACACACAAGCAGGCCCTGAGCAAATCTAGATATGGCCTTCAAAGAAAACAAAAAGCAAAGGAAGCAAAGCACAAAATATACAAAGAACTTGTAAAACTCCTAGATGTGGATGCCAGTGCACTGGTGCTATAGTACGTAGCTACTTTCCACAATGTGAAAAAATAGTAACACATTTAAAAGTTGAAAAAATATCTGAACTGACACCTTATCAAAGGATAGATAAATGTGACAATTATGCATGGAAAACTATGTTTAGTAGCATCATAAAGGACAATAAATCCAAGCAATGATTTCTGATATTCATCAATTAGATGACCAGATTCCAAAATCCTCACCACATCAAATGCTTGTGAGAAAGTATAACTGTAGAAATTCTATTCCATTGCCAATAAAGTGATGCAGACAGTTTGGAAGAGACTCTGGCAATTTCTAACAAAGATAAATATGGAAGCACCAAATAGCCTTGCATTATCCTATGTACATACCAGGTGAGGCGAAAAATTATTTAATTAAAAATATTTCCCAAGGAGCCAAAGCGATTGTCCAACAGGTGGGGAATTTGCCTTTCACATAGCAACCTGGGTTCTATCCTCAGCATTACCATATGGTCCTCCAAACACCACTAAGAGTAATTTCTGAGTGCAGAACCAGAAGACAACCCTGAGCACATTCAGGTGTGACCCAAAAAGATAAATATGTATATATCTACACACACATAGAGTCTAACATTTCCAAAACATTTTATTAATAATTGCCAAATAGTGCAAGCAAATAAGATATCTTTTAGCAAATTAATTATAAATCAATTTTTATATAGTAGAGCTCTGCTCAACCATAAAAAGGAACAAGCTGAAAGAACACGACACAATAATTTTTGCTAGAGAACAATGGTGGTTTCCAAAGCTTCTTAACCATGGTGGGGGGACAGGAAATTGGGGAAGTTGGGGAACACTTTCATGGAGGGTGTAGTTGTAATTTTGAATGCATTAAGCCTTTCATTAACATTATCAGAAATCACAATGCCGAAAATTCAAAAAACATGATAAAAGTTACCGTAGTCTATGTTCTAATTACAATGCTTCTGTTAAAGCTTCTGCTCTGCGGACTATAGCAGAATTAATGACAGATGGCATTCCTCTAGCTCTGTTGCAAGGTGAAGGAAGGAGGGAATAGGAGGAGCAAAGGTATTTTTAGAACCATTTTTAGAACCAGTTCTAACCATTTTTAGAACTGTTTTCTATAAATAGGTAATATATAATGATACTTACCTGGTAATAGAATGGAAATACAATAATGGTGAATTCATTATACTGTACAACTGTTAAAACCTATAAATTTGAGCTGCACAGTGCCAACAATGGACTTTCGTTAGTCATGATACATTAACTCTGGTGCCAAATCAATGCAGAATGTTAATAATAGGATGATGTGTGTAGGTGTAAAGAAAAAAGATATAATATATTCACATAACTGTTCTAAATAGCCTTTTTTTCTGGTTTGGGGCTATACCTGGTTATGCTCAGGAATTACTCCTGGAAGTGCTCAGAGGACCATATGAGGATTGAACATGGCTCAACACACAAGACATAACTTGTTGCTATGCTTTGTCTTTGTCTCTAAAAATGCCTGTCTTTTGGAAATTAAACAGCACTATGACAAATGAAAGAATCAATTAGAGAACGTTAGTTTTATTATAAAAATTAGTGATAAGAACAAGTCAGGAATGTATAATGCCCTGTCAGAAATTAGATGAGTTTCAAGGAGTGTGAGCAACTTAACCAAAAAGACTTTTATTAAAAAGGTATATATATATATATATATATATGCTATTGGGGTGGAGTGATAGCACAGTGGGTAGGGCATTTGCCTTGCACGTGGCCAACATGGCCGACCTGAGTTTGATTCCTCCATCCCTCTCCGAGAGCCTGGCAAGGGACTGAGAGTATCCCGCTCACAGGACAGAGCCTGGCAAGGTCCCAGTGGCGTATTTGATATGCAAAAAACAGTAACAACAAGTTTGACAATGGAGACACGTTACTGGTGCCTGCTAGAGCAAATTGATGAACAATGGGAGGAGAGTGCTACATATGCTATTAGTCATTTTTAGGCCACTACTGGCAGTGTTAAGGGCTTATATCTGGCTCTGTGCTCAGCCAAACCTGGGGTACTTGGAAGGCCATATATAGTACTGGGGATCCAGCCTGTGAGGGCTGCATGCAAGCCGAAAGCCTGGCATGCAATAATATCTCTCGGGCCCCAGAAATCTTTTAAAACAAAAAGGCTAGAATATCTTCTAAACAGTCTATTTGTTATCTGTTTTTTTTTTTGAGTGTTAAGAAAAGAAAAAATCACAAGATTTCTACAGACCTCTAAAATCTTTTGCTCTATTTTCTGTCTTCATTCAATTTGGAATGATCTGGACTATATGAAAGAGATTCAAGTTTTAGAACCAGTACAGCTCTGACACAATGACATGGGCTAAGGTATAACTGTCACTTCATTGTTAGTATGTAATTAGCAGATATTTAAAATAATAGTAGCACTGTAGCACTGTCCTCCCATTGTTCATCAATTTGCTCGAGAGAACCCAGTAACGTCTCCATGGTGAGACTTGTTGTTACTGTGTTTGGCATATCGAATACGTCACAGGTAGCTTGCCAGGCTTTGCCGTGTGGGCGAGATACTCTCAGTAGCTTGCCGGGCTATCTGAGACGGGCAGAGGAATCAAACTCAGGTCGGCCATGTCGGCCACATGCAAGGCAAACGCCCCACCTGCTGTGCTATCGCTTCAGTCCCAAATAATTGTATATTATTATTATTAAGAAGCATTGATGAAACGTTGGTGAAAAACTGCTATTGGCACTATTTTAATAACCTAGAATAGCAGTCTTAAGGTAAATTTGAATATTTCAAAAGTTTGATGTATGGAGAATGAAATTTTTATATATATGTATATATGTATATATGTATATATGTATATATGTATATATGTATATATGTATATGTGTCATGTGCATTTGTGTGCCCATAAGCATACATATGTTAGGAGGCATAAAAAAATCGCTTTAAAGTTCTGTGTTTTTGTATAAATTCCAGATGCTTTTGAAACTGCAGTGTACCATGAACAGTAATTGTTCATTTTGAGGAGAATATCAACCAAAGTCGATTGTATCATCTACCCAAAAGAATGTTCACAAAGACGAGCAACATAGACATTTCAAGATTTATGCAAGGTATTTAGAAAAGAATTATTGCGGGCAGGTAGATAGTGGAACACAGACTATGAGTTTTGGGGAAATAATACTGAAAACAGATTGCCTAGACTGAAGTAATCCAAAGGCAGGTACACACCTTTTTGGGATACAAACACTGAGCAATTTGCAGGTGATTAAACAGAAGCATTGGCCAGACACAAAAATAGAGGCACTGTCCAGAGAAGGGAGCACCCTTAAGAAAAGGAAGAGCTGTAGGAGAATCCAAAGGTCTAATTGAATAGTCAATAAGAACTTCAAGACTCAATAATCAATAGTCAATAAGAACATTAAAGTTTTCCCTGTAAGAATGCCCAGATTAACTTTAGGTATGCAGAGAACTCTGGGCCTGACCATTTGGCTAAATCTTATGTAACCTTCTCTCAAATGTCATTGTGTACCCTTTTCACTCTATGAAAATCCAGGCAATCTTTTGAACAAGTATCTCTCTCTCTCCATTACCTTTCATATTTCTATAAGTAAATTTCTTTCAATGATACTATTTTACTTCACTATTTTGTCTTGCTCCAAAATTCTTTTTGGGGAGGGAAAGCAGAGTTCCCGGAATGTCTTCTGAGGCTACGACTGAGTTTCCTTTTTCTACAAGAATAGTTCTTCAGGGTTTGAACAATAATACAGAGGACAGGGTGTTTGCCAGACATGCAGCGAACTCAGATTTGATCCTTGGTGGCACATTCATTACCGAGAACACCTCCAGGACTGATACTTTGGTGAAAATCCAGGAGCATGTATTTGCATAACCAGGCATGCATATTCTGAAAAATTAGAAATTCTTAATCTAAGTTTGAATCCATAGCCCTGAAAACTTCACTGTTGAAACAAAGTTCTGTGTTGTTCTAGAGCAGACCAAGAACACTTCAGGCACAACTTGATAAAGAGCCCTCATGGGACTTGTGAGACAAAGTCCACACATGCTTTGTAAGTGCTTATATTCATCTTTGCGGTCTAGAACATACTAGATCTTGGCCCAGATGCCCAAGGTGGATCAGGCAGAAAATGAAAACATTTCCTTGAGGCTACCTCCCTTCCTCCCCACTTAAGGCAAATCGCTTGCAACATGATCAACTTTAATTTTTACTGAATTTTTACATCAGTAAATACCAGATTAGCAGTACTGAATATTGGATGTGAAGCCTATTAGAAGTTGCGTAAATACAAGAACAGCCAGAGTGAGGACAAAGATGAGCCTATCAACAGCTGCAGACCCAACCCACTTGCAGTGATGATTCTCATGACTCCACTCATGCTCTCCAGACATCAAAGGTTGGAAGCAAAAGCAAAAGGAAAATGTTTATCCCAATCAGTTTTTATTAGAAAATGAAAGAAGATAAGAAAGAAAGAAAGAAAGAAAGAAAGAAAGAAAGAAGAAAAGAAGGAAGATGGGAAGGGAGAAGGAAGGGAGGAAGGAAGAAAGGAGGGAGAAAAAGAAAGAAAATGAGAGAGGAAGAAAGAGAAAGAAGGAGGAAGGAAGAAGGAAGGAAGGAAGGAAGGAAGGAAGGAAGGAAGGAAAGAAGGGAAGAAAAGAAGAAAGGAAGGATAGACAGAGGCTAAAAAGAGAGAAGGAAGAAAAGGAAGAAACTAGTATGGAAAGGAAAAAGGGAAGAAAGGAAGGAAAGAGAAGGGAAGAAGGGAAAGCAATTTTTAATGAAAAATTTCTCATGAAACAGAAGCAGCGATATTATCCTCTCTCTCTCTCTCTCTCTCTCTCTCTCTCTCTCTCTCTCTCTCTCTCTCTCTCTCTTTTATTTTTTAAGCAGACTAGGGAGCAGAACTGGCTTTCTTCATAGGATATTTTCCAGCCCAAAGCATGCAGGGTCAAGACAGAGAACATATTTCAGAATTATCATTTTAAATGTTCCTCAGCTCTGACCCTGTGGCTTCCCATTCTTCAGGGATAATATTTTTTTTCTTTTTCTTTCTTGTTTTTTTTCCATGTTCCTCATTATTTTCTACAGTGTTCCTTCCTATTATCAGGAGACTTTTAACAGCTGTTGGGGGACAAGGATAATACACATTCTGC
The DNA here is from genome assembly GCF_029834395.1 of Sorex fumeus. Lineage (NCBI taxonomy): Eukaryota > Metazoa > Chordata > Mammalia > Eulipotyphla > Soricidae > Sorex > Sorex fumeus. The sequence continues at coordinate 7,164,518 of NW_026606185.1, read as the reverse complement.
CTATTTCTGCTTCTTCCCTAAATAGTCTTTGTCACCAGTCTGGTCCCTAGAGTAATTATCCCTTTGAGCCATGTGCTTAGAGTCTGGAGGGAGGGTGCTGATATCTTCTCAATGGTTATCAGGGAATAAAAGAGTAAAGGAGACAGAAAGAGAGAGATCAGAAATTACCACTGTTGTTTACAAGAGGAATTTTAACTGTTTCCTGGAGATTTCTTTAACCTTTGACTTTATAATCAAATTAGAGCAATGTGAATTGTCCCAGGAGAGCTTTTTATTTTAGCTTTCAAACTACAGGCCCAAAGCTAGCCTGTTATGCTTTGCAAACAACAGACCCCAGGCCAAAATCAAATGGTTTCAAGTTTCTGAGGAGACAATTGTCCCTCTCCCTATATGAGTAGAGGCTGTATCTTTGAGACTTTGCCCTTTGCCAATGTAAGTAAGTTTTGAGACCTTAGACTATTTCAGGTCAATAATTAACCTCTCTGAATCCATCCTAGTCTCCTGACAAAACTCAGAAAGAATTAAAGAGTAATATAAGTTAGAATTTTAGGGCAAACTGAAAAATTTGTGCTTTGGGGTTCACCACTGGTTTCAAAGTATCCACTTACCCTATTAGAACACTGAAACCATTTACAAAGTTTTAGTACATTACCATTCTTTTTTCTGAGTCTATAAAAATAAGACATTGACATTAAATGTTTAAAACATACTAAAGTGGCCAGACAGAAACATAGCAAGTACAGTGCTCACCTGTATGCACCTGACCTGACCTGCATTTTATCCCTGGTACCACATATATTCCTCAAATCCTGCCACAATTGATCCCAAAAGCACAGATCTGGGAGTAAGCTCAGAATTACACTCTCTCAATCAATAAATACAAATATACTAAAGGTGTTCAGAATAAAAAAAAGCAAATACCTCACTGATGAAACATAATATACTTCTTTTATGCTGTTTATAGGTGAAAAAAGAGGATTAAATCTGCTAGTGGTAAAATATAAACTAGAAACAACACAATTTATTTCTTTGGTCCTTTTAATTCCATGGCAAAAACCGTGATTTTCTGCAAATTTGAAATCTTTAACAAATTTGTACTATGTAGTACTTGGTACATTTTTTTTGCGTTTTCTCTAAACCCAAGGTGATAAAACAATTTTATGGGGGTCAGAGAGATAGTAGAGTTGGTAGAGTGCTTTTGGCCAACCCGCATTCAATCCCTGGCACCCCATTTGGTCCCTGCACTGCCAGGAGTGACTTCTGAGCCCAGAACCGATAGAAACACCTAAAAGTTTCCTGGAGTGGCACAAAAACAAACCAACAAAAATTAATGAAACTGAGGGAGGCAGGCAGATAGATAGGGAAGGGACCCGGACAATGGAATTTCTGGAAAGTAGTAAAACCAATAGCCCCACTCTGCCCTCACGACCTGACTTGTAGAAAAGAAACTAAAACCTGATAAGACCTTTACCAAACTCCAGCACCAACTCTCAGAAGGCTGCATCCAGTTTTGAGAAAGCTCTAGAAGGAACGGAATTTCAAAGAATTTCAAAGGCCTGGACAAAAATTTCAAAGAACATCAACTACTCCCAACTGTACACCTTGGCAGTGACCCTAGTAAGTGTCCCTAGACAGAATCCCCCACATAGGCGACTTGGGAGAAACCATATAAAAGCCAACTTGAATAAAGAAAGCACCCATTTATGCTGCCCATGTCCACATGTTTCATGTGCCCTATGTTGTGGCCAAGCTCATGTGCTGCCAAGCACATGTGTCACGGCATCTCCTCTCCTGAGCTCTGTATTGCCAGACTTTTTTTATCTATGGCGTGGCTGTGTGCTGAGGTGCTCTCCACCTTTGGAGAAGCCCACATTTTCTCTTAAACACATACTCTTTTTCTCTTCTTCCCTCTCCTTCCTCAAAAAACTCCAAATAAAATCTGTTTTTGTTTTCTTTTGTTTATTTTTTTCACTGCTTGATCTCCTAAAATTCTTTTCTGTGAGAAAGGCAAAGAACCCCAAAGGTCAGTCCTAAGACTGATATTCTTTTCCTGCAAAGAGCAATTCCTCACTCCAGCCTGAGTCCACCACTCCTTGAGAAAACAGGTGGTGAGGATTAACCCCTATGTCAGACAGAACAAGTGGACATCAGGTGTGGTCTGAGGGCGCCTCTTGGGGTTTGGGCTGGCGGGACTTGAGGTCTGTGCTATGCAGGGACTCATCTAAAACTGCTCGGTGGGTCCAGGGTGGCAGAGGTGGATACGGAGAAAGTGGCCATCTCTATCTTTTAGCTTCACATAAATCACTCTCAGGCCCACATGCATATATAGCCTATTTGATATATTAAGCCATAATGAGATGCGTTGTTACATAAAATGACAAATTTTCTTAACATATGAATATAATATTATATTAAAAAAATAATTGATAACTTCTTCAGACTTAGCCGGGAGAGGCAATACAGCAGATCCCCTTCTCTAGGTTGGCAGCTCTTCCTCACAGCTTCACAGGAGTTAACCTGCGACCACTGACATCAAAACAAGTTTATAAGTGGTGAGAAGTCTTTAAGTGTTTACAGCTTAGAACACAATTTTTAAGTAAGTGAAGTCTGCAGCAGCAAGTTAGTGTGGGGGTTGGAGTTCCTCTGGTAATGAATTCCTGGGACATAATAAAACCCAGAAATGGGATTCGAAGAAGTTACATTACCAACCAGCCCTAAAGCTGCTAAAAGCTCAGTCTTGGACATGGCAACTAAAGCCTGCTATAACTGTTAATAAGGGCCAGCACAGACCCAGAGAAGGCTGAAACCCCTCTAAGAAGCTCCAGCAGGAACAAAGGCCTGGACATGAAATCCAAGCACCATCAACCGCTTCCTGCTATCCTCCCTGACAACCACCTTAGCAACAGACTCTTGTATGGGTGGGAAGCCTTGGGAGAAATCATATACAAATTCTCTGAACAAAGGAAGGGGAAGTGAGTGCGTGCTGCTGCCCCGTGCTGCCTGGACACAAGACCCGCACTGTTGTACTGCCTCTGTCTGGAGCTCCCTTCTTGGTCTGTTCTCTCTGTCTCTGTCTCTGTCTCTGTCTGTCTGTCTCTGTCTCTCTTACCCCCTCTCCTTCTCCCTGCTCGCCCTCCTCTTCTCTTCCTCAGCTCAGATTACCTATATAAAAGCTATTTTTTGCTTTGTAGCTTGTCGACTACTAAAACTATTTTTCTGTAAGGAGAGAAGACAATAGACCCCAAAGCCTGGGTAACATCTGGACTGATTTTCTTTTCCTGCAAAGAGAAATTTTTCACCCAAGTTGAGAATACTTCATTTCACAGCTTCCTGAGGAAACCGGAGGCAGGGCCCGTCTGCCACGCCAGGCCTAGCTACAGCTGCCTTGTGGAGATGGGGAGAAGTGAGATCTGGACCATGCAGGGCTCATTGCAGATTTTATCCATCCCAGTTTCTGCAGGCACTTCCCAGGATGACAGAAGTGGGCAAGGAGAAAGTAGTATTTCCTCCTTGAGGCTGCTACACTTCACATAAATTTTCCATGAAACCTCTACCAGCATCATAGGTAATGCCTATTAAACAGTGGCCTACAATTTTCTGAAAAGTCCAGAATTACCGAGAATATATTAGTACAAAAGATTTATTGGTTTTATATTTTTGTTTGGGGACTATACTCAGATCATTGCTTAGAGATTGGCTCAGGGAACCATGTATGGTACTGGGAACTGAACCTGGGTGAGCCATGTGCAAGGCAAGTACCTTCACTATATATATATATATATATATATATATAATTTCATATATATGAAATCATATACACACATATATATACATATATATATATATATAAAATCATGATCTTGTCTGAAATAATTCTCACTAAGTAGCTCTAGATATTTAGTCACCTGAAGCGATAGTACAGTGGGTAGGGTGTTTGCCTTGCATGTGGCCGACCTGGGTTCTATTTCCAGCATCCCATATGGTCCCCCAAGGACTGTCAGGAGTAATTTCTGAGTGCAGATCCAGGAGTAACCCCTGAGCATCACCGGGTGTGACGCAAAAAGAAAAAAATATTCACCTAAAACCTCACAGTCCTATTTTCTACATTTCTTTTTAGCTTAACACAACATCTATTTATAATTGCCTTACAGGATGTGAGAATTCCAGAATGGGTTCCATTAGGCTACAACCAAGGTGTTGGCAGGACTGTATTCTCTCTGAAGGGTCCAGGGAGACTCTATTTCCTGTATCATCAGAGGTTGCCTTGCCCTATGGTTTTTTCTCAATATCCAAGTCCCAGCACCTTCATGATCCAATTCCTCCCTCTGACACTTCACTCTCCATTTGTAAAGCCCTTGGGGTTATCTTAAACAAATTAAACCATCTTTCCACCTCAACATCCTTCATAATCTTGCTGCAACATCCCTTATTCCCTGTCAGTAACAGGGAACTGACTGTTCTATTCTATTCTATTCTAACATTGTATTTTATTTTTATAAAGTTGTTGACAATTTTGCTCGAGCGGGCAAAGTCTCCATTGGAGACTTTGTTGTTACTGTGTCTGGCATATCGAATACTCTCGGTAGCTTGCCGGGCTCTCCGAGAGGGGCGGAGGAATCGAACTTGGGTCGGCCATGTTGGCCGCGTGTAAGGCGAACGCCCTACCCGCTGTGCTATCGCTCCAGCCCCCCTTGACAATAATTCATTGCATTTGATATTCAAACACCAATCCCTTCACCATTCTACCTTCCCACCACCATATTTTGAATGTTTCCACCCCAAATCCCAAATAATGCCCCCCAAAACTTGGTATGTCAGTGGTGTAGAATATGAGAGGTTGTGAGGCCACATTTGCTTCAGGAATTCTAAAATTTAGAGCATGATTATACAGCAGATTCACTCATGGCTGAGGCCTGTGTAGCCCTCTTCTGGGAGCTTTATTTCTGAGTCTCTGGATCTTGGCAATTGATGAGATTCTGTGGCACCAAGGGAAGTTTGTGGCTGTGACCACTGAGCTACTGGAAAACTTGGGAGATGGGGAGAGGAGGCCCAGTCCCATTCTGAGTGAGCTTGGAGATCTCAGTCACGGATCCCTCATATCTGAGTTTTTTTACAGGTTCTTTCATGGCTGAAGCTTGTCTGAGCTTTTGGAGAGCAACCTTGAGCATGACAGCAGTTGAGTTCTAGAGGTTTTTGGCAGCTGGGGTTCAGCTTGCAGCGGGGATGGAAACTCAACCGGCCCCCTTCCGAGTTGCCCCAGTGAAGACCTTGGTACAGGGGCTGGATGTCTTTTTTTCTACATTTTTGTTTACTCCTTTATCTCTCAATCAAGTTAATATGTGTATATGTACATATTATATATATTCCATAATATGTACTCTTTATATCCCATTTAATATATGATTATATTACATGACATTACATATATAATTTTATATTATACAGGATAGAGAGAGTATATATTATGGAATGTCTTACAAGTGTCTTTAACCTTCCATATTTACATAAATTACCACAAAACAATATTCAGTTTTTCATTTATCCTACCATGGATAAATAAAGAATTAAAAAACTGTAAATGAGACTTAAGTGTCCTCAAATTCAAGATTAGGTTGGTTTTAAGAAGTCGCAGAAAACCAGAAATGAGGTAAGTTTATTTTAATAATACACTCATATGTATTTACAAGGCAGACTGACATCAACATTGTCTGAAAGGGCTGATTATAGTCATTTCTAAGAGCCTCTAATGTAAAATGGACATTTTCTTGCTATTTTTCTTTCAAAGTTACTCTCCCCACAACACACACACACACACACACACACACACACACACACACCAGTTAGTTTCTGGGTAGATTCATGAGAAAGTACAATAAGAAGTTCCTGTGGGCTAGATAAAAGCTTTTTTTTGTGAGCCAAAGAGTCTTTCTTTCAGCCACTTGAGGTGACAAGGTCAAGGGGACAGAGAAAGGCCCAATATAAGGACTTTAAGAATCGTGGCCTTGACAATGTCAAAGGCACCGTTTTTTGCTCAATTCATCATCTAGTACCATTTACAAGAACAAATACAGTGACTTCTCTATTTCTTGGTACCTCCAAAATTCATGCCTGGCAAAACCCAGTTAATTCCAGGAACATCCCTAATTATTTTAGCATAGTTGCTTCAGACTTCCTTTGGATTGCTGAGAAACATTTTGGTGTTAGTTATATTTGTCCTCCTGGAGTTAATGATAAAATAAGTTACCTCTTTTTTTCACCTAGAAATATAAAGGTCATATAGCATGTCCCAACTGACATTTAAGGTATTTTTAAAGACAGGTTTCTGTGGTTTACCAGGGTATTATCTTATTCCTTCCACACAACAAGCTGGAATCATGATCTTGTCTGAAATGATTTTCTCACTAAGAAGCTCTAAATGTACAAATATACTTATGTATTGGCAATTTTGAAGTCTTGAGTCCATAGTCAAGCTATGAACAGGGCTAATTTCTCAAGAGCCTCTCTTGGTTGTTAGATGGCTATTTCATTGTTTCCTCATGTTATAGTAAACTGAACCTTCTGAAGAAACAAGAGGGAATTCATACAGAGGCAGGAAAATGAGAATGGAATCATGATTTTGTCTGAAATTATATTCTCAGTTTGAAAATTTAGTTACCAAAAAAGCTCAGAAACCAAACAGGTCTACCTATTTTCTACATTTTTCTTTAATCCTTTATCTCTCAATCAAGTTAACTTAACCTTACTCTCACAGTCTTTGGTAGAGAAAATGTAAATTATATTTCTTGCTCATGAAAGTTCATAGGTTATGTAATCCAATTAATGACCAAGTTATCAAGTTTGTATGATTTTAGTCAAAGAATCAATACTTAGTGAGTTACAGAAATCTTATGTTTCTTTTTTAGATAGCTCATTTAGTTGGTTAAGCAGAGTTTGTTTATAGAGCTCTTCCTGTAAATGGATAATTCTTTCCTTCTCTGTGCAGGGAGGATTCACTTTAGATAGAGGCATGGTTCCTGCCTTTGAGGCAACAAAGAGAAGAGTCAGAGATAATTCCTGCCTTAAAGAAAAAAACTGCTTAGGGTTTAAGCTATCATTCACCTGTGGACTGTTTCTTTGATTCAGAATAATCAATATAGTACTTTTTTCATCTTAGATTTATATAGTCTGTATCCCAATAGTATTTTTTTTAACTTTGGCACTTAAAAATGTTTCTGCTGCTCTGTCATGCTCTATAATTATTCAGTCCACATAGAGAGATGGTAGATAGAATTTTGTTTGCTGGCTTGCTAAAGGAAAAATGCTACAAATTAAGTGGCTGAAACAACAGTATTTTATTTAATTATAAATAATTTATTGCAAAACTTTTATGATAAATTTTGCAAACTCTAAAAATATTTTACAAATAAACCTATGTATTTGCAATTTTGAACTCTTGAGTCTGTGATCAAGGTAGGAACAGGGCTAATTTCTCAGGCGCCTCTCTCAGCTTGTTAGATGGCTTTTTTGTTGTCTCCTCTTGTTATGGCAAACTGAAACTTCTGAAGAAACAAGAGGGAACTCAGAGGGGTAGAGGAAAAACAACTGGTTTTATTATGTCGGTGAGTTCATGTCAGTTCCAGGCGTTGGCTGTACCAGTACAGGGGCTGCACTTGCAGCTAGAGAGGAAGCAGGGGATCAGGGTTACATAAAACAGAGTAGTTTTTATTAGGGATGCCTAAGGATTTAGATATCCACTCAGCATTTTTATTCACCGATTCTGGCCAGTTTGACCATGAAAAAGGACCAGTGTGAACCTTAGGAAATTTCTCTGTGCAACCAATGAGGGTCTTTTTGCTTGACATATCTGTTGACCAGAGATAAGTTTTTTTTTAATCAAACTGTGGGAGGAACTCTAAACCAGCTAGAGAAGATGGGCAGGGAAAACCACCCAGTGCTGGTGATACTGATTTGGGGTGATTCCATTCATACTGAAAGGTTATTCAGGTGATATCTTTATAAGCATCACGATTCATATAGTGACTCTATTACTAAAACAGTATCCTGAGTATAGTAGAGATTTATATTTGAAGAGATTAAATATTTGAGAGCCAGAGTTAGAAGAAGCTATTACTGCTGAAGTCTAGATTCACTTTACTGAAGTCTATAAACAATATAGTTATGCTGGAGTTCTACACTGCTTGTACTATTTAAACTAACTGGCCTTCCTCCCTCCCTCCCTCCCTCCCTCCCTCCCTCCCTTCCTTCCTTCCTTCCTTCCTTCCTTCCTTCCTTCCTTCCTTCCTTCCTTCCCTCCTTTCCTTCCTTCCTCTCTCCCTCCTTCTCTCTCTCTCTCTCTCTCTCTCTCTCTCTCTCTCTCTCTCTCTCTCTCTTCTCACCACTCTCTCTTTATTTCTTTTTTTTATGTTAAGGGAAGATGCCATTTAAAAAAATGGTATTCTTATAGTATTCTTACCTAAAGCACATAGAAGAATTGTCTTATATTTTGAAACATAAATCACACATAATAGAAAATAGAAGAGAATTGGAAATGTGATGCAAGTTAAATCTATGTGGTGAGCATTTTGTTCTGAGAAAGATTCCAGTTGCATCACTGATCCGGGGACGATGCTAGAGAACATTAAAAGCTATCAAGAGTTTTCTGCAAGGGAACAAATTATTACTTGGTAATCAGAATTATTTTTAGAATGTATTTTTCCATTGTTTCTAAAATCTTTCACTTACTGATCAAGTTTATTAGACCATAATATTGGCTAAAGTAATGTTTATTTCTATAGGCATGGCTTTCAATGACCTCTAGTCTCACACTATGCGAATTTCAATTGAGTCAACACCATTAGTTCAAAGTATATTTCTTGTTAGCTGAGTTCTCCTAGAATCATTATACTTCGTGATTCTTATAACTGAGAACACATTGTGAGATGATACAGCAGCATCGCTGATGTTCTAGCCAGAGCCCTAATTGAACAGAAGAAAAAAAAACCTTTTGACTATTGTCATCTGTTCACTCTCCATATTCTTTCAATGTTAATTTCAATAGGAATGTTTTTTTTCTAATTAGGAAAACTATTGAATGTTTATGTCCTATATCGATTTTTCAATAATTCATTTGAATTTTTTATCATTTCAAATTGAAGTATTGAAATTATATTTGCCAATATTGTATTGATAATACAATATTCTCCCTAGAATACTATTTTAAATGTCTTAATGGAATCTATATAGAAATATCAGTTCACAAAATTGCAACCAAAGTAATTCACAAACTATAATTGGATTTTAATATATTAATTACATAATATATTTCCTTATATGCTGTTCTATATTTATAGGTAACATTTTATGTGAATATAAGATTATTCTAAATATTAATTGCTAAAGCATTTAATTACAAAAGATATTTGGCTGCAAAAATACTGCCATCATCAGTAGGAATGTTCCATTTCAATTGATTAATTATGTCGGCATGTGTATCATAATAAAATTATACCGCTTTATATTTCTGCTGCATCTTTTTCTCTGAGAATCAAAAAGTCATTATTTTTAATACTCATAAAAAGTAATGTATGAATAAAATCACCTTGGTTTTAAAATATTAAGTTCATCAGCTACTTCTTTAGCAAACTATGAATTCATTTAAATAATTGGAAATCCAAAATGGCACTTAATACATTTAAGAGCAAATAAAATCACTTAGAACTTTTAGTTGTTGACAGCTGATTTTGTAATGACAAACTAAGATCTGTATTTATTTCATTTGTTATCTTGATGTCAAAACTTTGTTAAATTGTTAGGTGAAAATACTATTTAAGTGAAAGCATTAATATTTGTCCCAGAAAGCTGAGAGCTAAATGTTTACTATTTTGATCAATTATTTGAGATCAGTGGGCTGGAGCGATAGCACAGAGGTAGGGTGTTTGCCTTGCGCGCAGCCAGCCCGGCAGAGCCGGGTTCGATTCCTCCGCCCCTCTCAGAGAGCTTGGCAAGCTACCGAGGGTATCTCGCCTGCACGGCAAAGCCTGGCAAAAGCGGGCCCAGTAACATCTCCATCATGAGACTTGTTGTTACTGTGTTTGGCATATTGACTCTTCCACTGGTTGCTTGCACTTACTCCTGGCTCTGTGCTTCAGGATCACTCCTGAGAGTTCTCAAGAGACCACATGAAGTGCCATTTAAAAGTGAAAATTTAGTTTTATGTGGAAATAAATTGATGCTTTATAGTAAGATAAATGGTGAAGATGAGGCGGGTATGGTGCCGCCAGCAGGTCAATCTGTACCTGTGAGGCGAGTGCATCAGCAGCCTGATGGCACCATCAGAGTTTCAGATACCCCTAAATTACTGCTGTGCCTTTGGTCAGACCCCAAAAACTTGGGGTAAAGTTTACCAAGAAAGTAAAAGGCCAAAAGTTAGGAATGTGGGAGACACACCCACAAACCACCTTCGGTCCAGCTCTATAATTGGAGGCATGGCCTCTCTGGTTCCTGATTGAACTGCTTAATGGCCATGATCCCAGAGACTCAGAAAGGAATCTTGGAACCTAAAGGCTTTTGGTAGAAATGTGTCCTGTTCCTAAAGTAGGTTACTGGCGCTTGGGGCACCCCAGGGGGGGAAGAGGTTTCATGCATTGGCCTGTTCCCCCTGGCGGCCTGGTAACCGCCATTCTCCAGAGGCCACTGGACAGTCAGGTTTGGGCCTACAGTGACGAGACACACGGGGCTTCAACAGTTGGGGATGGAACCGGCCCTTTCCTCCCCATCCTGACGAGACCCCAAGTCACCACCTACAAACGGCCTCTCTGGCTCCTGATCAAGCTGCTTAACGGCCATGATCCCAGAGACTCAGAAACAAATCTCAAAACCCAGTGGCTTTTGGCAGAAATGTTCCATAAAGTATAGGAGGTTCTAGCAGCAGCAATTAGACAAAAAAAAAAGGGGGGGGATCTTGGTCAGACAAATCAAATTGTCACCATTTGTAGATGAAATGATAATATCTGTAGAAGACCCTTACAATTTCACTAAACAACTTTTAGAAACAAAAAACACATCCAGAGGGCTAGAAAATATGTGCACAATACATTGTGTGTTGATATGCGAAGAGTGAACAAGAACTAAAAGAAATAGAAAATGACTACATTGAAAATTGTGTGAAAATATAAAATATCAATTAATCAATTTTAAAGAAAAGAGGTGAAAGATTTATACCTGGAATAACTACAAGTCTCTGAAAAAATCAAGAAGATATTTGGAAATGAAATATATTCCATTTTCATGCATTGGTAAGCATGTCAAATTATGTTCTACCTAAATTATTATAAAACTTCAATGTAGTTAGAATAACCGACCTAATCTCCAGAAAATAATTTACAACAGGGATCTGGGTCCAAGAAGTGGAATTAAGATAAATTCTTCAGCAAATGGTGCTCAGAAAACTGGGGATCTCCAAGAAACAGCAGCAGTGAGAAGAAACTGGAGAGGTATCTCAAACGTTACACAAAAATGACTTCAAGTGTATCAAAAATTTTGAGATTATATCTGATTCCATAAAATACACCGAGTTTAATATAGACAAAAGTCTCTAGGATTTGGACTTCAAGGATATTTTCAACAATGTGATAACACTGACAAAAACAACAGAAGCAAAATTATACAAAGAGACTACATTTAACTAAAAAGTTTTTGCATAATAAAAGAATCCCCAGCTAAAAATCAAAATATCCTTCAAAATGGAAGAAAATACATACAGTAAATCCAATTAAGGGTTAATATTCAAAAAATACATAGAGGGCAGAGACTTGGGCACATCTGTGGTGTGGAGGTGTGTTTTATTTATGTATCTGAATCATAGAGCCAACAAAACTGAAAGCATGGGTTATAAATGACAACAATCAAACTTAAAAATGTTCCTGGCAAAGAGACAGGCTGTAGAGTTAGGCGCAAAACTGCTCACATTTGTGAAGTTAAGTTTTGTACTGAGGATGGAGTTTCCTTTGTAAAATTGTATGCCCGAAACTGAACTATGTATAAATTCATAAATAACTTCACTTCAATAAATTTTTGTTCTTAATTCAAGATATACAAAAGTAGTTGGAAAGATCAACATCAATAAATCCAAGAGTAACATTGTAACCTGAAAGGAGGCAGGGGAGATGGTAGAACAGGTAGGGCATTTGCCTTGCAGATCACTGACCTGGTTCAATCTCTGGCACCCTGAGCACCTCCAGGACGGGCAGAGCCAGTAGTAAGCCCTGAGCACCGCTAGGTGTGACTCAAAGTTTAATAAAACAAAACAAATAAAAGTAAAAGTAAGTCTCCCAAGTAAATCATTTTTGCTGTTGTTGCCACATTAATTAATCTTCACCAGGTATCAATTATCAGTTCAGTTTAAATGTGGTAATATTGTGAAAATTAATACTTAAGAACACAGAAATGTATATGTTACAGTAAGTCAGGTATTTATTCAAAAGTACTCATCTTATATCCTGCTAAGAATTTTTAAATTTAAGGATTTAATCAGAGTGCCTAAAAATTACAAGCAACGACAAAGATTAAATTTAATAAAGCAAAGTGGAATTAAAACCTATTAAAACAACTCTAATTTTGTGGATAAAGCACCACCACTAATCGGAATATGCAATGCAGTCACAGAATATAAAGGTCATAAGATAAAAATAATGTGTTTATCAATATAGTTTAGATATCATTTCTATAAAAATATTCATATGGCATAATTATGATGGTAAATAAAACAGAATACACAAAGAATTCTTAACAATTACTCAAGATATCCCGGACCTCCTGTTGTTCATCAATTTGCTCGTGCAGGCCCAGTAACGTCTCCATCATGAGACTTGTTGTTACTGTGTTTGGCATATTGAATACGTCATGGGGAGCTTGCCAGGCTCTGCCGTGTGGGTGAGATACTCTCGGTAGCTTGCCGGGCTCTCCAAGAGGGGCGGAGGAATTGAACTCGGGTTGGCCATGTTGGCTGCGTGCAAGGCAAACGCCCTACCCCTGTGCTATCGCTCTAGCCCAAGAGAGCAACCCATTTTTTAATGGTCAGTAATGTGAATAAACACTTTACCAAAGAACATGGGGCTGGAGTGATAGCACAGCGGTAGGGCGTTTGCCTTGCATGCAGTCAACATGGCCAACCTGAGTTCGATTCCTCTGCCCCTCTCTGAGAGCCCGGCAAGCTACTGAGAGTATCTTGCCCACACGGCAGGGCCTGGCAAGCTCCCCGTGACGTATTCGATATGCCAAACACAGTAACAACAAAGTCTCCAATGGAGACGTTACTGGGCCCGCTCGAGCAAATCGATGATCAATGGGAGGGCCTTTACTTACTTACTTTACTTTACCAAAGAACATGAAAATAAGTATCTGAAAAATTAAATGTGGTAATATTGTGAAAATTATTTCACGATAACTTATCTATTATGGGTTATTTTAATAGGTTTTGATCCTTGCATACATCTGACCCCAGTTCAATCACTGGCACCACATCTGGGCCATTGAATCCTGTCAGGAGCGATTCCTGAGCACAGAGCCAGAAAGCAGAGCCAAGAATAAGTGATGCGCTCAGTGTGGCTCAAAGAGGAAAAAAAATGGAGGAATGGGTGTTTGATCATTGTGTGATTGTAACCCAAATATGAAAGCTTGTAACTATCTCTCGGTGATTCAATAAAATTTAAACTAACTAACTAAATAAATAAAATAGGGAGTTGAAAATCAATTAATATATAAACCATTTTCTATCAATAAAATTTCAAATTGTCTTAAAAAAAGACAAGAGTTTATGTTTTCTCATAGCTGTGCAGTTCTTATAAATACACACACATGCACATGCACACACACTCACACATACATATACAGTCTCAGTCATTCTTTATTTACTCATGTCTTCTTGGATGCTTTCAATGTTTCCTTATCTTCACTACTGAACTAGTGCTATAACGTATGTGTTTATATATCTTATTAAATTTGTGTTTTTGTGTTCCTTGGATAAATGCCTAAAAGTGAAACTGCTGGATTATACGGTAAACTTTTTTAAAATGTCTTTTGCAAGGTGTATGTTATTTTTCCATAGAGACTGAATCAGTTAATATTCCCAACAATAATAAATGATGATTACTTTGTTTGCAACATTCTCACTAGGATTTTTTACAGTTCTTTATTATATAGACCACTCATACTCGCATCTAATCATCATTTTTATTTGCCTTTTCTTAATAATCAGGGATAATAATTTTTTTCAATTGTTTCTTAACCATCTTCATGCTTTTTTTTGGAAAAGTAGTCAGCTTGTCTCTTCATTAGGACATATTTTTCTGTTACTGATAGTTTCCTTTGCAGTGCAGGGGTTCGATATACTCCAATTTATTATTTTAATAATGTAGTTGAATCACCAAGTACATCACTGAAGCCAGGAACATGAAATCTTTTACCTGTTTTCCTCAATTAAGTTTATGAACTTGGGTCTAACATCTAAATCTTTTATTAATTCTGAATTGTGTGTGGTGTGAAATAATGGCCAAGTATTTTTTTATTTTTATGTGGTTACTCAGTTTTCCCAACAATATTTGCTTTCGATAATTTTCTTTCTCTAATGTTTTGTCTACTTTGTTATAAATTAGCTTCAATTGATGTATCATGATTTAGTCCTTAGTTTTCAGTTCTATTCCACTACTGTGGGTGTCTTTTATTTTAATAACACACTTTTATTACAGTACATTTATAACATAACTTACATTTTAGGAACATGATGTCCCCCATCTTTTTTTCCCTGAGGATTGTTTTGGCTTTTCAGATAGTTTTAAGGTTTTATGCACATTTCAGTGAATGTGTTTCTTTTACCTGAAGTGCATCATTGGAATTTTGGTAGGAATCGCACTAAATATATACAGTGATTCAGGTAGAGTATATTTTTAATGATATTAATTCTTTCAGTTATTAAGCATGAATTAATATTTTAAATGTCTGCTATATAAAAATTGATGTCAATGAATATTGAAACCTCCCTTGTTAAGTTGATCCTTGAATAATTATTCTTAAATTTGTAATTGTAATGTGGCTTTATTTTAGATTTATTTCTCTTATAGTTTACAGATTGGTTTTATAGTCTGACACTTTAGTTGAGTTCTTTTTTTCATAAACAGATGTTAAATCTTGTCAAATTCCTTCTCTGTTCTATTTATATAGTCATATAATTTATCTTTACTTTTGTTGATGTAGTTTATTATAGTAATTATTTTGAATGTGTTGAAGCAAACATTCAAATATATTAATATAATGTATTCTATCAACAAAAGGAAACATAGAAATTATATAATCATTTCAATAGTTGTAAAGAAGACATTTAATAAGATTCAGCATCCATTTATGGATTTCTTGACATAGTCTTCTTATTTGAAAACAAGTAATGGTACCATGGAGTTATTCCAGTGATAAGCAGATCACTGCTGTAAGAAAACTAAACTAAGAAAAATCAGGACAGGGAAGTAGCAAAACTGCTGTTGTAAATCTTAAGAAAATTCTCTACTTAACTCCTTAACCTTGCATTAAGCGTACTAAGGCAAGCTCACATGCAGAAACTATTCTTGCTCTCCTGCAAACCCAATGCTCTCACATCTACCTATATTCCAAAGTCTCCAATTAATGAGAGCAGTTATTGCTTATTTCTGTGGCATTGTTTAAAAATTAAACATCCTCTACTATGCAAACTGTATAAGTGACATGTCACCATAAACAGAGCCAAAACTGCGACAAGAAAGAGGTACAAATATGTTTAATTAGACAAAGTTTCAGTTTCCAACTTTCTGGATTGAAGTTGGACGGAACATATTATAGGTAAAGAAGAAATGGTCTTAAACTAATTTTTAAATACCGAGTAGACTTTTAGTCCCATAAACACATGCAAATATATAAGCTTAGAAAGTTTTTGGCAATAATATGCCAAAAATAATATATATGGAGGCTTCACTGCATGAATTTAAAGACAACTCTGATAAATTAAAATTTTGATAAAAGTTTTTGTGTGCTAATTAATCTTTACACACAAAAAAGAAATGTCTTTTAGGGGAATAATGCTTACTTTTTTCTGTCAAATTCTTAACAAATGACATTTTAACTTTTATGTCTCTTAGGACACATGTAAAAAAGAATAATGCATTTCTAGATACCATTTGGCAGTTGATGATGGTTTATTTATGTCCATTGAATTAAGAATAATCTCAGTAAACTGTTCTTCCCAAAATTGCACCATGAGTAACAATTAATAAAGCACAATTTTTAGATAGATATAATTCAAACTATAATTTGAGATATAACTGAAGAAAAACAATTGTTGTTTTCAGTTCTGCTTCACAACATTATATGTTACTTTGGGGAAAATGTGCACATATTAAAAATTAAAAATGAATTTTTATAAAAGTTTCCAGTATGAAGCCTAGAGAAATTTTGATGGTTTACTGAAGATGTGATTAAGTAAAATGCTATAATACTTGTGAAAAGTACAAAAATATTGCCACTACAGATTATAGGTGGTCTCGTAATGTAAATTTTATTAGTATTAGTTGTTTTTTAAATGTAGTGGTGTAGAATAAAAGGAAAGTGAATCATTATACAGTAAAAGATAATATTCCCTTTGTAGAATTACAATTATACAAATTCAAACTTTTTACACTAAAATAGATATCTAGTTTCATCTTCACATTTAAAGAGCTAAGAAGATGCCACCCCTATACTTATAACAACAACACAATCAACAGTTTTCTTCACTATCACGAAGATGTCATTGATAAGAAATCAACACTCCAAAATCAGGAGGTAGAGTAAGTTCAGAGTTTCATTGTTGAGGCACGTCCATTTCTAAATATTGCTATTCTATAAACAATCAGAAACACAAAAATAATAATTTTTGAAGAATTTCCAATTACTATATAAGAACTAGTGTGAATGAGATAGTAATAATGGTCAAATATTGAATAGAGTCTTCTTCAAAGAAGACATACAGATCACTAAAAGGTATATGGAAAAAAATGTTCTTTATCACATATCATAAGGAAAATTAGATATTTACTGTATTAACAATGAGATATCTCACACTAGTAAACTTGGCACATTTTAAAAAGAACAAATACAAACAATGTAGCTGGAATTGTGGAGAAATGGAACCCCCATCCACAGTTGGGAATGTTGACTGGTCCAATCCTTTTGGAGGACACAGACACATCTCTATGAACTAGTGGTCATAGTGATGATACAACAGGTAAGGTGGTGACCTCACACGTGGCTGACCCAGATCCCCTCCTCTGCATTTCCTATGGTCCCCAGCACTGCCAGGAGTAATTTCTGAGCACAGAGCCAGGAGTGATGCCTGCAAACCAGTGGGTGTGTCTGTTGAGGTCCTGGCCAGTAAACCCCGGCACACTGGAATATGACCCCCCAAACCGCCAGACTTAGTCCCTATGGAAGAGGGATTGGGAAGGGAAGAAGCCTCTGCCCCTCTGCGCAACGCAGGCCCACGCCCCCATGGAGAAAGAACCACACAAAGGGGGGAAAGCTGGAGGTCAAGCAGCAATTTCTTTATTAGTTCTCACACAGGAGTTTTTATATACGTATTTTAGGTCAGCCTACACGTATGTCACGTCCACCTCGTCAGGCTTAGTATAAATGTAAGTTAATGATTTACATTTTCTTCTCTCAGGGCCGGGTGTATTAGCTCAGGCAAATAGGAACTGTCAAGTCCCTCATTCCGTTATCTCCTCAACCAGAGTGCTTTTCTGGGTGGAGTGCTGGCAAAAGGCCGTGGGCCACTGTGAACAGAGCCAGCAACTGTTTCCAGGGTCAGGGAATTTGGGCAGGGTCTCAGGCTGGCTGCTGAGACCCCAATATGTGCCCATCAAAACAAAACTACAAACTCAAACTTGTAAAAGTTGTGTTGTGTTTTGATTTCTCCTCAATTCATATTCCATTGACATCTTCTTGCTTGATTACTATGGCAAAAACTTCTAATGCTCTCCCTTGGCGGCCCGGGGGCTGCCATCTGCCAAAGCCATTGGACAGTCAGGTTTTGGCCCGCAATAACGAGACACGCAGGGCCTCACAGGATGGGGATGTAGCTGGCCCTTTCTTTCCCACCCCAACAAGACCCCGAGTCACTGCCCATGAACGACCTCTCTGGCTCCTGATCAAGCTGCTTAATGGCCATGATCCCAGAGACTCAGAAACAAATCTCAAAACCCAGCGGCTTTTGGCAGAACTCCCTCCAGATTTAATTGTTAAAATTTCAGAATTTCAAAATCGACATCATATATTATTCATAACTAGCAATAGAAAACAAATTGTTTATGGTTGCTTTTTGGGCAGATCTGAGTTTGGGGGTAAAATTCCAAATAATAATAATAATAATTGTGGGTCAGGTCTCAAAATATTGAATGTAATCAAAGTAGAGAGAGAGTAATGTGGAGGTCATCTGCCTCACAGACAGGGGGAGGATGTGAGACGGGGTATACGGGGGTTTTTGTGGTGGAGAATGGGCACTGGTGAAGCTACAGGTGTTTAATTGTATGACCAAAACTTAAACCTGAAAGCTATTTGCTTTTTGATTGGATTTTGGGAAGTCACTCTTGGTTGTGCTTAGGGCTTATTCCTGGTGCTGGGCTTAGGGATCATACCCAGTGGACTCTAAGGACCATAAGAGGTGCCACAGACTATGTGCAAGGCAAGTGACATACATGCTGTACTAGCTCCAGGCCATATTATTTGACTTGATTTGGTAGGATTTTTGTTGAGGATATTTGCATTAGTTTTCATCAAGGGTATTTGGCTATATTTTTAGAAACATTTAACTCAGTGAATTAACTACATTTGTTTATAAAAATAATCTGTATGCAGGTTGGTATTAAAATTTGACATCAACTCAATTTTCACTTAACCAAAAAATGATGAAATTGTATTGTATCAATATGACTGAATAGTATTTAGTGAAATACTACAGAACAATAGAAAGTATCAAAATATAGATACACTTAAGAAAACTGGATGAATTCGAATCAGAAGTGAAATAAATCAGATTAAGAAAGTAACAAATAGGAAGAGAAGGGCCACGTGGAGGGCGGGACCCACAGCTCCCGGAGAAAATGAAAAAAACAGGTTCCAAAAAGAGCCGAGATCATCGGGAAATCCCAGATGGGGTAGGTACCGCATCCCGCCTCCCCCAGATGGAACCCCGGTGACCAGAAGCCTCTACAAGCACAGCTCAAGTATGCAGGAACTAGGACTTTTTCTCAAATCTGCCGGGACTACAGCTCCCAGGTAACCTCTGATTCCGGAAGTCACGCCCACAGCCCGCCCCCCAGCACCATCTTTACAGCATATAGCCGAAGAGAAGGGCCACATGGAGGGCGGGACCCACAGCTCCCAGAGAAAAAGAAAAAAACAGGTTCCAAAAAGAGCCGAGATCATCGGGAAGTCCCAGATGGGGTAGGTACCGCATCCCGCCTCCCCCAGATGGAACCCCGGTGACCAGAAGCCTCTACAAGCACAGCTCGAGTATGCGGGAACTAGGACATTTCCTCAAAACCATGCGGCTGCTTGCGCAGCCGCGCGACATCTCTCTATATACAAAGTGATCAATGGGAAATAAACCACCCAACGTTTCTCCCTGAAAATCAGAGTTAAGTTTGGAGCACGGCCACAGCACCAGAAACACAAGGACTTAACGCAGAACCCAGCAGCTTGGAGCAGAAAAGTGAATGGACTATGCGTTAATCCAGGCCATCATGTCTGCTCGGAGGGGAAAGGGTGTTGCCCCATTCGCCCTCTCTTCACTGGAAAGAAGGATGGCGGCCACATGGGAGCCTTGTGGACAGCAGGTATGAGCCGGGGGTGTGGGGGCGACTAAAACCTCATGGGAAAGGGGGCGTTCCGGTCCGTCCTTCACGCCCTACCGAGGTCACCAGTTGTCCCCCGCGAGCGGCTCTCCATCACAGTCACAGCCCCAGAAGCACAAGGACGTAATGCAGAACCCAGCAGCTTGGAGCAGAAAAGTGAAAGGACTATGCGTTTATCCAGGCCATCATGCCTGCCCGGCAGGGAAAGGGTGTTGCCCCATTCGCCCTCTCTTCTCTGAAAAGAAGGATGGCGGCCGCATGGGAGCCTTGTGGACAGCAGGTATGAGCCGGGGGTGTGGGGGCGACTAAAACCTCATGGGAAAGGGGGCGTTCCGGTCCGTCCTTCACGCCCTACCGAGGTCACCAGTTGTCTCCCGCGAGCGGCTCTCCAGCACAGCCACAGCAGCAGAGGCACAAGGACTTAATGCAGAACCCAGCAGTTTGGAGCAAAAGAGTGAAAGGACTATGTGTTAATCCAGGCCATCATGTCTGCCCGGCGGGGAAAGGGTGTCACTCCCTTCCACCCTCCTCCCTCCGGAAAGAAAGATGCCGGCCACATGGGAGCCTTGTGGACAGCAGGTATGAGCCGGGGTGTGGGGGAGACTAAAACCTCATGGGAAGGGGGGGCGTTCCGGTCCTTCCTTCACGCCCTACCAAGGTCACCAGTTGTCCCCCACGAGCGACTCTCCAGCACAGCCACAGCCCCAGAAGCACAAGGACTTAATGCAGAACCCGGCAGCTTGGAGCAGAAAAGTGAACGGACTATGAGTTAATCCAGGCCATCATGTCTGTCCGGAGGGGAAAGGGTGTTGCCCCATTTGCCCTCTCCTCTCTGGAAAGAAAGATGGCGGCTGCATGGGAGCTTTGTGGACAGCAGGTATGAGCCGGGCGTGTGGGGGCGACTAAAACCTCATGGGAAGGGGGGTGTTCCGGTCCGTCCTTCACGCCCTACCGAGGTCACCATTTGCCCCCCGCGAGCGGCTCTCCAGCACAGCCACGGCCCCAGAAGCACAAGGACTTAATGAAGAACCCAGCACCTTGGAGCAGAAAAGTGAACGGACTATGCGTTAATCCAGGTCATCATGTCTGTCCAGAGGGAAAGGGTGTTTCCCCATTCGCCCTTTCCTCCCTGGAAAAAAAGATGGCGGCCGCATGGGAGCCTTGTGGACAGCAGGTATGAGCCAGGGGTGTGGGGGCGACTAAAACCTCATGGGAAGGGGGGCGTTTCGGTCCGCCCTTCACGCCCTACCGAGGCCACCAGTTGCCCCCCACGAGCGACTCTCCAGCACGGCCACGACTCCAGAACACAGAAACCAATTTCTTAACTATCTGACTTTCATTAGAAATACTTCCAGGGCCAATAAGTAAAATAACAGAAATCCAAAACGAACATTTAATTCTTGAACCCAGCTGTAGAAAGCAAATCACTTCACAATGCTTTTTCAGCATGTCTGATTGGGGGGTGGGGGGTAAACTCTAAATAATAGTGGTGAATCTTTTAATGAAACAATGAATCTAATCAAAGCAGATAGAGTGTTAACTAGAATTCATCTGCCTCACAGGGACTGGGAGGGGTAGGGGTGGGGTCTTATTGGGGTTCTTCATGGTAAAAAATAAGTATTGGTAAAGGGAAATGTGTTTGATATTTGCATGACTGAGACCTAAACCTGAAAGCTTTGTAACCTTTCCCACAGTGATTCAATAAATAAATAAATAAATTTGAAAAAAAAGAAAGTAACAAATATATCCAGTCATACTGGATGCTAAAGCAAAACTTTATTGCAAACTTTTAAAACTAAGAACAGGGGAGGTTTTAGAGTTGATAAATCTACAGTCTTAAAAAAATAGAGGTCTCACCCAATGATCTGCAGATGCTACTACAAGAACCATTGCAGTTGTGGAGGCCACAGTGGGAAGTGTCCAGTGCTCAGAGGACCTTTAGTGCTGGGCAAAGTACGAGCTGGAAAACTTAAGCTATCTCCCTGACCCCATAAATCTATTCTATATCTTAATTATAGTACTAGTCACATTACTGTGTGTTTGTTAAATCCTGGGGAAGTTGTAAAGTTAATGGATGAAGCTGAATGATGAGGACTTTCCTTGCATATGAGAAGCTCTGGGTTTAACCCCTAACCTTCAAAACAGATACAACCAACAAAAATTATGAAGGAATCAGCTCTAAGCATGAGATGCCTTTCAGTCTAGCTATACGCCAACTTACCCACTGGCCTCTCTAATATGACTGTACAAAAAAAATATGAATAAAGTCAACTTTGGGGCGATATAGTAAAATAAGGAATAGTTTGCCTTTCTTTCACCTTTTATAAAAAAAAACCAACCTGAGGTTTTTAAGATAGATAGGTTACTTCATAGTATTTTGGATGCCTTCATATTCTGGCTATTGAATCAAGAACTACAATGGACATAGGTGTGGAGCAAGGGTGTGAAACCAGGTAATATATTCACACAAATATTCATAGATGTGAACATGGGTATTAAGCGAGTTCAATTCTTACATTTTTGATAAATATCAATATTGTTTTCCATAAAGGCTAGACGAAAGGACAATTCTACAAAAAGTGCATAAAAGTTTCTTTTTGTCATGCCCTCACCAACACTTGTTTTTTTAGCTTTTAAAAAATTATTTGTAATACATGCTATTATAATTGGTGTGAAGTAACACTTCATTGCTGTTTTGGTTTGTGTTGTGCAGAAACTATGTTCTAATAAGCATTTTTATTGTCTTTTTTTTAATGGAGTCACCGTGAAATACAGTTACAAAGCTAATGATCAGGTTTCAGTCATACAATGATCCAACACCCATCCCTCTACTAGTGACCATTTCCCACCACCAATGACCCCAGATTTACTCCCCACCTCCCCACTCCAGGCTGTCTCTATGGCAGGCACATTCCTTCTATGTCTCTGTCTCTGTCTCTCTCTTTACCTCTCTTGCAATGAACATCTTTTCATATGCTATACGCAATTGATCCATCAGTACATATTTAAGGTCTCTATTTTCTTTGCTTATGGAATCTGGTCATCAAATAAAGCTATCCTTGAAAAAAGGATGCTGTGAGGTATTGAATTTCCTAACTTTAAACCATAAAGTTATAGTAAGCAAATTATAATATAACCAAAGTAAGGATAGACTATTAAAACAATGAATTGACATTTCATTGGCATCTTATGGATTAAGCCCTTAGATTTATATGAAGAGTTAATCTAAAGCAAATGATTTACATGCATAAAGTGGAGAAAGGAAAGCCTCAAAATTATATAGTGTTTGAGAAAATGGATAACCACTTATTTAAAACAAAATAATGGATCCATATCTCACACGTTATACACAAATTAATTTAAAGTGGATCAAATGTTTGGAAATTAGAACAGAAACTATAAAATCACTGAAGGAAACATAGGAACTCCAAGGGAATTGGATCACTTTTTATAGGATAACATTGTTTTGTCCTTTTTGCATTTCCACAGGGAGCTTAGGTTTATTTGGTTACTCCCATCACATTGCTCCCATTTCTCTGTGTTTACCTAAAACTTCTTTCTTTGTGCTCTGCTACCTCAACCAGTGAATCACCTTTATCTCCTAATCAGACTCTGTTAATTTGCAAATATTGCTCTTCTCTTCTCCTTCAGGGCTTTACATAGTTAATTCAGAGAAAAGTTCTTTTTGTGTAAACTCAGGAAGACAGTTAATGCTATGCTTTTGTAACTTGGGAATTAATTACTCCAAATGATATTCACTCTGGGCATCTGTTCTCTCGACCTCAGCCTCAGTTGCCCTTACTTCCTAGCATCCCCAAAACAGGGTCCCAATGAGGGACTGGATGAACCCGGGGCAAGCTGTGAGCTACCCTGGCATCAAAATGGGCCTGGCCAAAGAGCCATAATACTTAACTAGAAGTTAAGAACATTGGTAAAGGTAAGGTAAAGGCCCTCCCGTTGATCGTCGATTTGCTCGAGCGGGCCCAGTAACGTCTCCATTGGAGACTTTGTTGTTACTGTGTCTGGCATATCGAATACTCTCGGTAGCTTGCCGGGCTCTCCGAGAGGGGCGGAGGAATCGAACTCGGGTCGGCCATGTTGGCCGCTTGTAAGGCGAACGCCCTACCCGCTGTGCTATTGCTCCAGCCCAGAACATTGTCATGAACAAATTCTGTCATGATCCAAAAGTAATAACTAGACTTGGACCCTGCTAGGCTTAGGAAAGATTAATCTGGCCTGAGCACTGTAGTCTGAGTTTGTGGCGAGATGTCCCCAGGAGAGCCACCTTACAAGCACAATGTATCTCTTACTGTGTCCATACAAAATAACTAATATTAAGAAGTAGAATTAAGATAGGCTGGAGCGATAGCACAGCGGTAGGGCCTTGCATGCAGCCAACATGGCTGACCCAAGTTCGATTCCTCCGCCCCTCTTGGAGAGCCCGGCAAGCTACTGAGAGTATCTCTCCCACACGGCAGAGTTTTGCAAGCTACCCGTGGCATATTCGATATGCCAAACACAGTAACAACAAAGTCTCCAATCGAGACTTACTGGGGTTACTGGGCCTGCTCGAGCAAATTGATGAACAATAGGTGGACAGACAGTGACAGAATTAAGGTGTTAATTAAGTTATTGAACTAAGGAGAGGAGAAACAACCCAAGGTGGTATTTCCACCCTTGACCCTGATGGATGATCAGGAAGGGCTTTTGATATGTTGATTGTGCTACCAGATGGGGGGTAGTGACTACCCACAATGCGGGGAGTTGGTGAGAAACTAGAGAGAGACCAGGCTGTAAGATGGAGAGACTAGCAAGGGGGACAGAGGGAAAAGAAAGTAAGAGAAGAATGCAGGATCAGGCGTGTGGAGAGACAAGAGACGCAACTGCAAGCAGGAGCGCTGAGAGATGAGCACAAAGACAGGAGGATATGGGAATGAGGGCCAGTGTGAGACTAGAATGGGGAGCTCAGTGCGACTGGAACAGGCACGTGGGGAGAACGGAATAAATAGCAACTGATCATCAAGCAGCCTAGTGGCCCTTGTTTCCTCCTTCGACTACCCATGGCATTGGCCATCCCTGGTGGGCAGAGCAGCTCGAGACTACCAAACAGGGGCAGTGATTGGGGGAGCCACCATGGCTTTCCCTAGCCACCCTGAGATTACACAACTTTTATTACGTTTTCTTTTTTACCCACTATGAACTTTGAAAATTATATTAAATAACAGTGATAGAGTGCTTGATGCCTGCTATTAGAGGAACGTATATTCTTTTTTATATTTTCACCTTTGTATTTGATGTTGGCAGAATCTCCTGCCACCATCCAAGGCTGTCTCCACCAGGGCCCCTCGGAGGGAGGCAGGTTGAGACTCCCTGCTCGCCCCAAGCAGTGCCACGGCAGCCAAAAATCTCCAGAACCCAGCCAGAGTCATGTTCAAGGCCACTCTCCACATGCTCGAACAAGCCTCACGCATGAAGGAACCGGGATAGGAACCCAGGTATTTGGAACCCATGGCTGAGGTCTCCACGCTTGCTCAGATCAGGGTTGGACCTCCTCCACCCAGTCCCCCATTTTCCAGTATCTTGGCAGTCACACCCACAAACTGCCCCCGGAGACATGTAATCTCATCAACGGCCAAGACCCAGAGACTATAAAACCCCAAAAGTCTCCACTCCTCTCAGAGAGCCTGGCAAGCTACCGAGAGTATTCTGCCCACACAGGAGAGCCTGGCAAGCTCCTCGTGGGGCATTCAATATGCCAAAAACAGTAACTATAATGGGCTTCATTCCCCTGATTCTGAAAAAGTCTCCAATATTGTGCGTTGGAAAGGGCGAGTAAGAAGAGGCTGCTAAGATCTCAGGACTGGGATGAATGGAGATATTACTGGCACCTGCTCGAGCAACATGATGAACAATGGGAGACAGTGCTACAGTGCTACAGTATTAGATGTTAAATATAGGTTTATCATGTGTCATTTTTACTATATTGTCGGATAAGTCAGAATTACCATTTAATTGGATGATTTTATTATAAATAAATGCTGAGTCTCAAAGTTAATGAATTCTATTTGTCTTATAATTTTATCATATAAATGTGGTTATGTCTTGAGTTAATGTGATGCATTATCTTAATTCTTTTTCATGTGTTGAAACATCCATGAATCCCTGGAATGAAATCTATTTCATCATGGTGTATGATACTTTTAATGTGTTATTGAACTTGTTTATAAAGATTTTGTTGAAATGTGGGCAACTATTTTCATCATAAATATTGGTATGTAGCTTTGATTTTTGCAGTGCTCTTTTCTACTTCTGATATCAAAGTAATATTGGTATTATTAAAAATATTCAGAATGCTTTCCCAGTATCTTTTACTTTATTTAAACACTGTGGCTTACAAGGTTATTCATAATGCAGTTATGAGTTTTTGATGTTCTAACACCAGTATCACCACCTGTGTGATCTTCCCTCCACCATTGTCCTCATTTTCCCAGCTACACCCCAAGCATAAAGACAATAATTTGATTTATATGTTTGTTACAATCAAATGGATAAAATAATTATCAAAAATACTTCAATAAAAATTATAAAAATTATTATATTTCACGACAGATTTCTTAAGTCTTTGTCTGAGAATTTACTAAACTGCCCTTAGCTAATCTAGCCTTCTATGCAATTAAAAACGTTTTTTTACTTGGTAAGAACTTAAGAAGGATGATAAAAGTTAACTCTGCTGCAAACTCACCAGTGATAACATCCAGGCTTGACATTTTGTTTGGGGGAAGGTTTTTGATTACTGTTTTGTTTTATTGCTTACATTTTATTTTTTGGTTGGTCAAGAGGTTTTATATTTGACCATTTTTTTTATCACGGAGGTTGTATAGTTTTAGAAATTTTTCCATTTATTTTAAGTATTTGAACAGGGGAATATAGTTATTTATAGCAGTTTCTTATGATCATTAGTGTTTCTATAAAAATGTAATTTTTATACATTTAGACATATACTTTTATATCTGACCATATAAACCTAAGAGTTTACTGGTACTCTTTATACTTTTGAAGAATTAACTTAAACTTCAATCAAAATTATGCTATCTTTATAATTTCTACTCTAATTTTTATTATTTCCTTGTTGCTTGTACATATTTTTTTCTTCTCTAGTTAGATATGAAATTAAGAAATGTTTGATTTGGATATGATTTTTTCATTTAAGCATGCATAATTATGAGGTAATTCTTAATAATTGTATGAATCTGTAACACATCTTTTATAGTTATTGATTTCATTTCTATTTGTTTCCTCGAAGTTTTTGTTTCACTTATGCAGGAACAAATTGTGTTGTCTCAGTATGTTTTAGCTTCATTTTCCTTTTTTGTTGAAGCTGATTTCTGTTTTCCTTCATTTTCATTCAGAATAATAGTAGATATTTTCTCAGTCTTCACTAATTTATCAACACTGTTCAGTATTGTACTAACACAAAGTCTGCCCCTGGGAATGTCTCATGTGCATTAGAAAAACAATGTATTAGATTTTGGGGTCAAAGTTTCTTGTTAAAGCTTATTAGGTTTGTCCAAATCTTTTATTTGAGACTTTTTCTTCTTGTTGCTTATCTGTCTGAATAATAGTCTTTGGTGGAAATTTGTTGTTGAAGTCTTTGGATATTGTGTTGCCGTCAATCTCACTTGTTAATAGTTGATTTAAATATTTTGATGCTTTCATTTGACACATACACGTTAATATCATCTTGATGAACTGATGCCTTAATAATTAATGTCTAAATCTTTTTCCTGTTACCTTCTAGCTTGAAATCTACATTTTCTGATATAAATAAGACTGTCGTTCAGCAATCAGTTCTGTTATTTCATAACAATTTATATTTTTATATTTAAAATTTAAGTGAGTCTCTTACAAATAACCAGTATTAGGACTTTGCTTCCTGGACCATCTTAACTATCTGTGCCTTTTGAAGGCACAGCGGGTAAGCCATTTGCCCTGCAAGCGGCCAACATGGCCAACCCGAGTTCGATTCCTCCGCCCCTCTCAGAGAGCCCGGCAAGCTACCGAGAATATCTTGCCCGCACGGCAGAGCCTGGCAAGCTCCCCGTGATGTATTTGATATGCCAAACATAGTAACAACAAAGTCTCCAATGGAGACGTTACTGGGCCCACTCGAGCAAATCGACGAATAACGGGAGGGCCTTTACCTTCACCTTACCTTAAGAAAATAGATATAAAATAATCGATTGGCAATTTTCTACATAAATTATGTCTTGGCATTTTTATGTGGTTGTCTCTGTTCTTTTGTTTTTATTTTTTTTGTGAAGTTCTATCTTTTTATAGTGACCAGATTACATTTCTCACTTCCAAGTATTGTTCTTGCCTAATTAATCACATCATTTATTTTTAGAAATCCATATCTTGTTTGAGGTTACCATGAGTTGTATAGTTAGGTTTCTAAATTTAGAGTGTACTTTAAATTTAGAAGGAACATGCAACTATTTCATTTGTTCTTTCAGTCTGCATTGTCATTTTCTTTCTGTTAAAATGACAATAACATTTTATTTTCTTTCATTATATTTACATCATATTACTTTGAAATTCTTTCATGCTTTCTACTAGTGTTTTTGTAATAGAATCTTATTTAGTAATTCTTGCATCTCAGAATCCTGAAATTATTACTGACAAAGTTTTCTATTCTTTCCTAATATTGTCAGACATTTTGTCTTGTGGAGATTAATTTTTGAAATTTGAAGTCTATATTTTACTTTTTTGTAATTGGAAGCAAATTCACTTGTCTCTATTTTACGTTTTATCTCAGATGTTGGTGTTAAATTTAATAATTCATGGGCTAAAATAGAGTCAAGAAACTTAATTCACCATATTTATATATCATATAATATATGTATGGTGTATATATATACATATGTATATATATACACTATATATGTACATGGAACAAAGTTTAAGAAAATTTTAGGCTTTATGTTAAGATGATGGGTAAGCTAACACGCATGAGATTTGCAAGTTGAAAACTTTAGATATTAATGACTCTTTATTTGTCCACTGTACCTCAGTAAAGGTGGAGATAAATTCACCATAACATTTCAAGCATATAAAATTTCTCTTTTTATTAAGTTAAAATTTTTTGTGATTAAATAAAATATATAAAAACACTTTTTAAAGAAAATAAATTCAACATAATGGCTTTGTAAAGTATTAATGATAATTACATGCTTTTATATAAACTGAAAGCCCTGAGTCATGTTAAATAGAGAAACCATATAATCATTCTGGTTGACTTTAACTATATTTTCATTTTCCTTAACATCACGATCACGATCAACCTGTTGTTAGTCAATTGCCTCGAGCAGGCACCAGTAATGTCTCCTTCTTCCTAGCCCTGAGATTTTAAAAGAGCCGTATTCAATGCTCTTTCAGGGTTAGGAGAATGAGACCTATCATTGTCACTGGTATTTGGCATACTGAGTACAACACGGGAAGTTTGCTGGACTCTGCCGTGTGGGCAGGATACTTTTGGTAGCCTGCCAGGTTCTCCGAAGTAAAAACGAGATAGTAAGATATCGCATGGCCCTTCCGGGAGCTGGGTTTTATAGTCTCTGGGTCTTGGCCGTTGATGGGAACCACCTGGCGCCAGCAGCAGCTGGTGGGTGTAACGGCTACCTACTGGAAGATGGGGGATCTGGTGGAGAAGGCCCAGTTCAGATCCAAGCAGGCTTGGAGATCTCAGCCCCGGGACCCGCATGTCTGGGTTCCTCTGCCAGTTCCTTCATGCATGAGGCTTGTCTGGATGTGTGGAGAGTTGTCTCGGCATGGCTGTGGCTGGTTCTGGAGGTCTTCGGCTGCTGGGGCTCTGCTCGGGGCAGGGAGGGAAACTCAGGCAGGGAGGTCCCTCTCCAAGAGGCCCCGATGAGGACAGCCAGGCACGGGAGCAGGAGACTCTGCCTTAACATATATTCCTTAACTTATCTCTAAATAATTTGTAAACTGGGAAATTCTGAATTTTAAAAAAACTGACCTGTTCCAGAGCACATATCTATAGTTAACATAAACTGAAAGGTCTCCATGTGTGGTTTAATTCATCATTATGACTGGAATTATGCAATGTTTCTACCTACCACCAATCTAGACACAGTCCACAAATGCTGTGTAAGGAATTATCTCTAAGTTTATGGAGCATGTGTTAGACATAAATGGACTATCCTGATGGCAAACCTGGTAATTACAGTTGTGTGGTGTGGTTTAAGTTTTTTCCATGTTTGATTTAGTTTTGCTCACATTCACTCTACACCTTGTTGCATTTAGTAGAATTCACCATCTTACAATTCTGGAAACTTAATCTAGCAAGGGCAAATTATCCACATAGGACACCTAGCTTCCATTATAAGCTCATTGCTCTAATTTACCTCTCAGAATTTTGAAATATCCAAACTTCAATGCACTCTACCTCCACTTCTGTATATCACTGGAATTTTAAAATTCATCATCATCCTTGTGTTAATGTATCAGACAATGGAATTCTTCTTTGATGCATAATGGACAAGCTTTAAAAATATCAAATAAAGTATATATCAGATATAAAATGCAAGCTTCAGTTTTTCATCTTTTAAAATTTTTAATTTTTCCTGTATCAATCTTCAGATCCTTCCTGTCATCATTTTTTTGTCCCCTTGGCAAGCATATAACAAATTTATGTCACATTACCTGGTCTAAAAGAACTTAAAAGAATAGCAAATATAATTATCAGAAAATAAATTAATAAAAGTCAATTTGACATGGTTAATTGCTATATGCTTTAAATGTTTCTTTCTTAACCTATGGACAATCCTGTGCACATCAGTGAGTGTCACACTCAACGGCGTAATAGGAAGTTTCTCCTGCCTTTTATTGTTATAGTCTTTCTTTCTTTCTTTCTTTCTTTCTTTCTTTCTTTCTTTCTTTCTTTCTTTCTTTCTTTCTTTCTTTCTTTCTTTCCTTCCTTCCTTCCTTCCTTCCTTCCTTCCTTCCTCCCTCCCTCGCTCCCTCCATTCCTTCCTTTCTTACTTTCATTCTTTCTTTCTATCACCTTGCTGAATGGCAGTGAGATACATAGTTACAAAGCTGTTCGTGGTTCTGTTTCAGTCATACTCTTTTCCAAACCCCATCCCTCTACTAGTGTACATTTCCCAACACCAGTGTTCCTAGTTTCTCTCCTGCTACTCTCCACCCCCCACCTCACCTCCCACTACACACACATTCCAGCCTGCCTCTATGGCAGGAACTTTTTGTCCTCTCTCTTTCCTTTTGGGCATTATAGTGTGTAATACAGATATTGGTAGGTTATCATGTATATTCCTTCACATACTTCCAGTGCTCAGTTCTTGTCCAGAGTGATCATATTCAACTATCATTGTCACAGTGGGCCCTTCTCTGTCCTAACTGCCCTCCCTCAATCCTCCACATGCCCAAATTGTTGCAAGTAGAGTAGAAACAAGGGCCAGGAGGACTGGTCCACAGTTGGAAGCTTAATCCTTCAACTCTTAACATATCTGAACAGAGTATACCTGGTAAGCTTTCCTTTTGTTGGGTTTTGTACTATATTCATCTGTTTTCTTTGAACTTGTAGGGTTCATTCTCTACCCCGACTACCTTCGCTCACAGCACATGAGTCAGGCTCCACAAATGAGTGCAATCATTCTGTGTCTGTCCTCCTTCTGACTCATCTCACACAGAATGATACTCTCCATGTCCATCCCTTTGTAAGCAAATTTCTTGGGTAAGGAAACTATGATACACACACACACACACACACACACACACACACACACATATATATATATATATATATATTTCAGCACAATATGAAGCCACCAGGAAAAATAAATTCATGAAATTCTTCTATCCTTTAAAAATCTCTTAATGCTTCTTGCAAAACTAGTTTGAAGGTTATGAAACCTGCAAATTTGAATGATAATCTAGCTCGGTAAGAATATTCTTAGTGTTCAGTGCACTAGGACTTTGCACTATATCCTTTCATACTCTTTTGGGTATGGTCTCATATAACAGACCTACTGTATATCTTGTTTGCTTTCCTTTGTATGTAAGTTCCTTTATTTGATCTCGCTGTTTTCAATATTCTGTCTTTATTACTGGATTTTGTCATTTTGAGTAAAATGTCTTGGAATTTTGCTAACTGAATATATATTCACTGAGATCAACCAAGCCTTTTGAATCTCACTGCATGTAATCCTCAATTCTGGGACGTCATAATGGATGATATTTTTTCCAAATTTTATTTTCGTAAAACACTCTGAGTTATAAGTTTATATCATAATTGGTTTTATCATATACAATGTTCCATCATCAATCCCACCACCTGTGTCAGCTTCCCTCTACCAGTGTTTCCAGGCTCCCTAAACTATCCCTCCCCAACCCCCACCCCCAAGCTTCTATCTTGACATGCATCTTTTATGATTGGTTATTAAAATTTGGGTCTTGTGATTTCAGTGATGTTGGCTCTGTGGTTTGGATATTTAGCTCTATCATTTGTTGACACCACACTTGGAACTTACTACGCTGCCTTGGCTTCTGTTGATTCTCACTTATCTCTTCTCCCAATTTCCTCCACTCTTCCTTTCCTTCTCCTCCTTATATTCTGGGGACAAGGTATATATGGACATCCACCTTTAAACTATTCCTCATACAGTTACTTTAAATGTCTCATATAACTGATATCCTGTGTTTGTCCTTCCTCTTACTTTATTTAATATAATATTTTATAGTTCAATCCATGCTGCAACAAATTTCATGATTTCATCATTCCTTGCAGCAATGTATTCACATACACACACACACACACACACACACACACAAACACATACCCCATATCTTTATGATCCACTAAACTGTTGTCATGATGAAGTCCCATGATGAAGTCCCAGGTAATGCGGAACTTTGTGACCTTGGACTCTGGGCTCAATGGGACCCAGGAGCAGAGCTCCTCTGCATGCTTCCTCCAGTTTCTGGCAACACAGAGATCACACCCATAAGCCACCTCCTGCCGGTGCCTCATCGGTCACCCTGCAGAACTCACGACTCTTCCTCCCAGATGGGAGTATAAAATGAGGCCCCCATAACCATGTCACCAAACTCTGCACCAGGGTTTTTTCACTCAGGATGCCCCAGCAGGCGGCAGGTGAAAGCCCTTCTCGCCCCAAGGGGTCCAGCCCCAGCAGCTGACCTTCACTACCCAACTGCCACCATGCTCCAGGCCATTTTCCACACACTTGGGCTAAGTCTCACATATGAGTTAACATATTCCTGGACACATCATAAGACACTTCCTAGCAATTTCCATAATTACCAAACCATATTTGATCGGTCAGGCCGTAGACAACAAATTATAGAGGGAAATATATATATATATATTTGCCTCTTAGAGAGCCTGACAAGCTACCAAGACTATCCCACCCGCATGGCAGAGCCTGGATGGAACGCCTTAGAGCAGATCAATGAACAAGGGAGAACAGTGCAGTGCTATATAATAACCTTCTTGCTACAAACAGTAATATCTTTTTTTGTTCTTGAGATTTGTCAAACTTCAGTCCGTCATTGAACATTTTAGCCTGTATTTGGAACACTCCACTCACTCCACTCTTGGAGAGATCTTTTTCTGTTTGCTGTGGGGTTTTTTTGTCTTTATTTTATTTTATTTTATTTTTATTTTGGTGGGGTAGGGTCTACTTCTGGCAGCACTCAGGGATTTATTTTTGTTTTTTTCAGTGCCAGGGATTGAAACCAAATCAGCTGAAAGCAAGACAAAAGTCCTACCTATTGTTCTATTGCTCTATCTACCTTGAGAGAGCTATTTAGAGCAAAATTCCAGAAGTCAACAAGTAATGTATTTGACAAATGTGTATTCTATTCTTAAATCAGTAGCAGATCAGTGTTTGTATCCTTTATGGGAGATCAAGAGCCTTTTATGCTTTATTGTTTATATTTTTGTGTGTTATAAGTTGTATATTTTTTTTTTTAATTTTTGTTTTTAGGGTCACACCTGGCGATGCACAGGGCTTACTTCTGGCTCTGCACTCAGGAATTACTCCTGGCGGTGCTCGGGGGACCATATGGGATGCTGGGGATTGAACCCGATTTGGCCACATACAAGGCAAGCGCCCTCCGGCTGTGCTATCGCTCCAGGCCCATGTATACTTTTTACTTAATATTCTCTGTGTAATTTTATAGGTTAGCTAATTTTAATCACCAAAGACCTTTGATTCTATGCATCCTTGATTACTTAATCTATCTACTAATTTATGTTTTTCTCAAAATTTTATTAATATGTTGTTGACTCCATGTTACTCATTAATGAGGATACTAAATTAGTTCTCAATGGATCTATTCCTGCCAGAAGTTCTGTGTAGAACAGGACATAATGATTTTATAATAGCATTTAATGTGTGCCCCCATTAAACTGTGCAAATATATATCAATTTAATGTCAAAATATTATATTAATATCTTAATAAATAATGCATTAAATTTTACTTTAAATGCCTAAATATTAAATCAATTGCTGTTGAAATATGTATTAAGATCAATTAATACTAGCAAATATCAACTTTCAAATATACAATGTCTCCTTCAGAATGAATAATTAACATAATAAACAAGTTATTCCTATTGGTTTTTAATACAATGTACATTCCAGAAATTCTGCTCAGTATAGTACACGGCCTTCTTGAAGAGCTAACAAATAATTTTTGTTTTTCTTTATCTTGGGGCCACACCCAGCAATGCTCAGCTCTGTACTCAGGATCATACTCCTGGCTGTTCTAGAGGAGCCATATGGCATGCTGGTATGGAACCCAAGTTGGCTGTATGAAAGGCATGTTAGCTATCCACTGACCTATCATTTTGGCTTTAAGAAGTAAAGTTTTAAAAAATTAGTCACTGTAAAATTTTAAAGTTATTTATGATTGGGTTTCAGGCATACAATGTTTCAACAGTGATCTTGTCTCCAGTGTCCACTTCCTCCATCAATGTCCCTCTCACCCCCATTTCATTCCCACTCACCAGTCTGTTTCTATGAGCAGCTCAGTTTTTAAAAATAAGGTTTTGTACTTTGCACTTAAATATTATAAAGGGATTTTGATCTTTATGTAGGGAGGTTGCCTACGAAGGCTCATCTGGCACGGGATTTAAGCATAAATAATTGTACAAAGGTATAGAAGAAAAATTTTAAATCCAGTTCCCTCTATACAAATAAATGTTGATACATGTTCTCTGTGATTATTGAAAATGACAAGCCAAATATATGCAGGGTCAGTCAGGAGACTGAACACTCAGGATAGTCCAGGTTTCAGGTCAAGTTCAAAAGAAAGTAAATTCTCTTTTGTTTAAACAGGATTTATCTGTTAGTTTATTGGATTATTTTGCCCTATTAGTCTATCCAAACTATGGACCATTCAGCTTTACATAAAGTCTGCAAACTTAAATGTTATGCTCACCCAGAAACAACCTCACAGAAATGTACAGAACGATCAGGTGCATACCTGTGTGACATATTCTCAAGAAGTTGATACACAAAACTAAACATCACATCAACTTTGCTGTTACTGAGAACCTCTAAACTTTTCTAACAATTTCTTGATATTTAGTTGTGTTTTTTGCAGGCTGTTATCGTAACAAAATTCACTTAATCACACTAAAACCATCTTTAAGCAAGAAAGCAAGATTTATCCAATGTCACAATGGACTACAACTAAGCAATAACCTAAAGTTTGGGCCCATAGCAGAGGTATGAGCACTTTTTATGAATTTTTCTAGCAGTTAGATCAATGGTGAAACAAGAAGAAGATGGGCATACAAATGGAGATTTTTGATGGGTTACTTCACACACACTGAGGTACATTGTGGCAGGGGGGACACAATACAGGCTGTTGTGAAAGACTCTTTCTGGAAATCTTTGTGGTGATTATTTTCTGTTTTAAGGCCATGGAAATATTAATTTAGTAATTATTTTGGTGCCCTGTTTCCCCCTCCTGCCTAGGAAATAGGCAGGATTTTTTCTGAATCCTAAATTATAATTTATTTTATTTTTTTGCTTTTTGGGTCACACCTGGTGATGCACAGGGTTGACTTCTAGTTCTGCACTCAAGAATGACTCCTGGCGGTTCTCATGGGACCATATGGGATGCTGGGAATCAAACCTGAGTTAGCCGCGTACAAGGCAAACTCCCTACCTGCTGTACTATTGCTCTAGCCCCTAACATAATTTTTTTCTTTTATTTTTAATTTTTATTAGTGAAACACCATGAGGTACAGTTATAGACGTACAAATTTTTGTGCTTGGGTTTCTGTTATACAATGATTGAGTACCCTTCCCTCCACTGGTGCCCATTCTCCACCTCCAATGCTCCAAGTATCCCTCACAAACCCCCCATTCCCCCATCCCACTCCACCCCTGTGACAGGGCATTCCATTTTGTTCTGTCTGTCCTTTTGGGTGCTTTGGTTTGCAAAAGAGGCATTGAGTGGCAATCATGGTCGGCCTATAGTCTACTTTCAGCATGCATGTCTCATCTTGGGAGGATCCTACCAACACCCTTTATTTGGAGCTCCCTTCTCCATTTGAGCTGCCTTTCCCCCTAGCATGTGTTTCTGGCCTCCAAGCCATGGAGTGAACCTCCTGGTACTTATCTCAGCTATTCTTGGGAGTTAAATCTCCTATTTTGTTATTGTATATTCCCCAGATGAATGCAATCTTTCTATATCTGTCCCTCTCTGACTCATTTCACTTAGCATGATACTTTCTATGTAGTACCACTCATGTGTAAATTTCATGACTTCATCTGTTCTAACAGCTGCATAGTACTCCATTGTGTAGACGTACCAAAGTTCCTTCAACCAATCATTTTTCTCGAGCACTCGGGTTTTTTCCAGATTTTGTCTATTGTGAATAGTGCAGCAATGAACATAGAAGCGCAAATGTAATTTCAACTGTACTTTTACCTCTCCAGGATATATTCCCAGGAATGGTATTGCTGGGTCAAATGGGAGCTCATTTTCTAATTTTTGAGAATCGTCTATATTGCTTTCCAAAAGAGCTGAACTAGTCGGCATTCCCACCAGCAGTGGGATATCTTGCTAAATCCATGCCAACACCAGCTGCTTTTGTTCTTTTGAATGTGGGCCAGTCTCTGTGGTGTGAGATGATATCTCATTGTTGTTTTGATCTGCATCTCCCTGATGATTAGTGATGTAGAGCACTTTCTCATTTGCCTTTTAGCCATTTGGATTTCTTCTTTGGGAAAGTTTCTGTTCATTTCATCACCCCATTTTTTGATGAGGTTAGATGTTTTCTTCTTGTAGAGTTCAACCAGTGCTTTTTATATCCTTGATGTCAACCCCTTATCAGATTGGCATTGGGTAAATATTCTTTCCCATATGGATTCAATGCAATCCCTATAAGGATACCCATGAAATTAAAAAAAATAGATCAAGCACTCCTGAAATTCATATGGAACAACAAACGCCCAAGAATAGCTAAAGCAATTCTTGGGAAAAAGGTGATGGGAGGCATCACCCTCCCCAATGTCAAACTCTACTACAAAGCGGTAATAATTAAAACAGCATGGTATGGAACTAAGTCAGGACTGCAGACCAATGGAACAGTGTGGAATATCTGTACACACAACCCCAAATGTATGAACATCTAATCTTTGATAAGGGATCAAGAAATGTGAAGTGGAGCAAGGAAAGCCTCTAACAAATGGTGCTGGTATAACTGGACAACCACATGCAAAAAAAATGGGCTTAGACCTTGACTTAACACCATGCACAAAAGTCAGATAAAAATGGATTAAAGATCTCAACATCAGGCCAAAATCCATAAGGTACATTGAAGAAGGTCAGCAAAACTCTCCACGATATTGAGGCTAACGGTATCCTCAAAGACTCCACTGACCAACCAAGTGGAAACAGAGATAAACAAATGGGACTATCTTAAATTAAGAAGTTTCTGCACCTCAAAAGATACAGTGACCAGAATACCTAATATAAAATTTTGACCTGCATCTCTGCCTGACTCTCAAAAGGGGCTGGGCTGCTGAGAGCCCCTGCCTCTGTCTGCTTCCCCATCACCTGGCTTAGTCACTTGCTATGTTTCTAACTTTCCCATGACTATCACAATACATCAAGATAAGGCATTTCTTAATTCCTATGGTATAGGCAGAACAAAGTAGAAACTGCAAATTGAATTCTTATATATCACATTATTAATATTGT
Organism: Sorex fumeus; assembly: GCF_029834395.1. Lineage (NCBI taxonomy): Eukaryota > Metazoa > Chordata > Mammalia > Eulipotyphla > Soricidae > Sorex > Sorex fumeus. The sequence goes on along the minus strand of NW_026606185.1, from coordinate 7,126,349 downwards.
ACCTACAGCTTTATTCCAAGCTTCTAAAGATGTAAGTAAAATGTACTTTTACTTTTCTTGTTGAATGAGAAAGTCACATTAACCAACATTTGAAAAATGTAATTGTGCTTGCTCACAACATACTGTGCCACAGCTTCCTTTTTGTTTTTTGTTTTTTTATTTGTTTGTTTTTAGTTCTGGGGAACTTGGTACACATGTTTTATTTTGTTTGGAATATTCCTCCCTCTACTTTTATGTGTATAAGGCCAATTTTTAAACTAACTTGTGTCACTGCTTTGTGAAAAATCTCTGAACCACTTAGGTTGGATTTTTCCCCACATGTTTTAACAGCACCTTGATTATTCTCTTAAGCCATCAATTATCTTTCCATATAATTTATGATTTCCATTTTCTGTCTTCCTGTGGTCATTAAGATTCAGACAGGCAGTTTGTTCTCTGATGCGTTGTAACCATTGCTTATTACTGAGCAGGGGCAGCAATTTGAGCTACTTTGTAAGATTTATTTTGTAAGTCTGGAGTGGGTCTAAAATGGATCAGAGGCTGGCCCTGCATACAGCCCACAAGGGTTTGATCCCTGGCACCTCATAATGTGTACTGAGCTCATATTGTACACAGGAGTGATTCCTGATCCCTGAGTGCAGAGCCAAGTGTGAGTCCCAAAGCACCGCAGAGTGTATACCTATACCCACAATTATTTTATATAAGTGAATGTATGCTGAGTAAATGACATCTAATGATGAATGATGGGACAAGGTCTCAAATGACACACACCTAATTCTAATGTCAGAGATGTTTATAAATGGAACTTTGTTATCTATATAGGAAAAAAGAAATAGCAGAGGCATAATATATGCTTGAGAGGAAATATTATTTTGGAGAGCACATGTTCAAATGCATGAAGCTATGTAAAACAATTAAACCTGTCAGAAGAAGCCTCTGTTACATCACTTAAAAGAAAATCAATATCATAAATAATCTTTAATATTAAAACATTAATATAAAAATGATTAACTATTTTTCTATTATTATACTCTATAACCTCAATGAGTTTTCTTGGGAGTTCAAGATGCCACTCTGTCTAATGTTCATTGATTTAAAGAAGGCCTTTGATTCTGTTGAGACAGAAGCGGACATCGAAGCCCTAGACAAACAGGACATTCAAACTCAATACATCAGGATCCTCCGTGAGCTGTATTATGGATTCACTACCAGGATCTCACCATTCTACAAGGAAGTAATCATCCATGTCAAGAGAGGGGTTCAGCAGGGTGATACCATTTCACTGAAACTCTTCAGTGCCACCTTCGAGAATGTCATGCAATGACTGGAATGGGAAGGGATGGGAGTGAAGATAGACAGTCGGCAACTACACCACCTGTGCTTCGCTGATGACATCATTCTCATAACATCAAACATTAGCCAAGCAGCACAAATGCTGGCCAACTTCAACCATGAGTGTGGAAAGTTCAGACTACAGCTGAATCTCATGAAGACAATTTTTATGAGAAACAGTCTCGTTCCTGACACTCCATTCCCTCTCAACGGAATGAACATCTCCGAATGGAACAGTTAGGTGTACCCAGCTCAAGAAGTCAATGTGACAAATGACATGGCACCTGAGTTGCACAGAAGGAAGAGAGCGGCTTGGAATGCCTTCAAGAGAATTGAAGAAATAGCTAAGAGGACGAAGAACCTCCGGCTTTGGGCACATCTCTTTCATCCTACTGTTCTTCCTGCATTAACATACATCTAAGAGACCTGGGACCTACGAAAACAGGATGAGAACACTATTCAGTTCTCCCAAAGAGGAATTGAAAGAGCTATCCTTGGAGTATCACACTTCACTCAAATGAGAAAAAAAATCCGGAGTTCTGACTTCCGTCGACAGTTAAGAGTCAGGAACACTGTCGAGGAGTCGAAGATCAGATGGGCCGGACACATAATGCGATTTGGGAATAACTGTGGGACTAGAAGCCATTACCGACTGGATTCCACAGGATGTCAAAGGACTGTGTGGTCGCCCACCTACGAGACGGTCAGACTTCTTCATCAAGACCCTGAACGATTGGTTTGAGGCTCTTTGTGTTCCTAGAATGAGCAGACACCATTTTGCTACACTATTACGCAACAGGGATGAATGGAGATGTTACTGGCACCTGCTGGAGCAAATCGATGAGTAACGGGATGTCAAGTGATCAAGTGATATTGTACTATTGTTAATCCTAATTTGTGTCATACCATGAAATAAAATCTTACTTCTGTTTTCCTCGCCCAGTGGCTTCATATTTCAACTCCTGCCATTAAACACTTTACTCCCATGTCCTTAGTGCACTCATACACGCAATTCACCATGTATGTACTTAGTGTGTTAGAAAAATTGAGTCTCTCAATTTAGGCAACTGTTGGCTGTGCTGGCCTTTGACATTCAACTCATTCTACCTGGCATTTGGCCAGCAGCCCATGTGTCCACTTTGGCCACTATTATGTTTTCAGGGTTATGGTCGTATCCATCTAGATCATGATTCATTTACCTATATTCACCATATTTTTTTCACGAACACTGGTTCCTTATGGTCTACTAGCTTTCAATTAATTCTAAAATATGTCGAACTCTATATAAAAATTAAAGGTCTTAATATTTTGTGAGATCAGGCAAACCATGCACAAAATTTAATTATACTAAAACCTAGTGCTTGCCTTCATGAATAAATTTTTTTCTTGATTGTTAGTGCTGGAGCGATAGCACAGCAGTAGAGCATTTGCCTTGCACGCAGCCAACATGGCCGACCCGAGTTTGATTCCTCCGCCCCTCTTGGAGAGCCCGGCAACCTACTGAGAGTATCTCGCCCCTCGCCCGCACAGCAGGGCCTGGCAAGCTATCCGTGATGTATTCGATATGCCAAACACAGTAACAACAAAGTCTCCAATGGAGATGTTACTGGGCCTGCTCGAGCAAATCAATGATCAATGGGAGGGCCTTTACTTTTACTTTAGTGTGCAATGGTGAATTGTGATGGAAGCTGTAAGACTGCAAAATTTATACATTTCTTTTGACTAATCTAAGAAACTTAACTAACCCCTGAATTGTACAAATGTAGTACTTCTCCAGAACCTGAAAAACATTGTGAGAACTTAAATGCACATGGGAAATAGTCACATATTTGAGATTTATATTTTTATAAATTATCACACAGAGGAGGTAAAATGCAATTATTTTGGAAGAAATCACATGTAACTTTTACTAGTATGTGTTTGGTAATACCAAAGAAATTATACATATGAGGGAGAAGAAAAGTAAATAGGAGTGAGAGGAAATTAGTAACAAAATTATATATATTATATTACTAGAATATGCACTGCCCTATTGTATTACTAAAATATATATAATATATTTATAACATATATAAATATATATTATTATAGAGGTAAAATGAACTTAAATATTTGCTTACAAAACGTGATAACTAATTGAGCTCCCATTTGAGCCAGCAATACCACTCCTGGGAATATATCCCAGAGAGGCAAAAATGTATAGTCGAAGTGACATCTGCACTTGTTTGTTCATTGCAGCCCTCTTTACAATAGCCAGAAACTGGAAGAAACCTGAGTGCCCAAGAACAGATGACTGGTTAAAGAAACTTTGGTACATCTACACAATGGAGTACTATGTAGCTCTTAGAAAAGATGAAGTCATGAAATTTACATACAAGTGGTACAATATGGAAAGTATCATGCTAAGCGAAATGAGTCAGAAAGAGAGGGATAGACATAGAAAGATTGCATTCATCTGGGGGATATAAAGTAGCAAAGTATGAGATTAATACCCAAGAATAGCTGAGATCAGCACCAGGAGGATTACTCCATAACTTAGAGGCCAGCCGGGTATCCTAGAGGAAAGGGCTATTCAGATAGAGAAGGGAGCACCAAATAAAGGATGTTTGGAGGATCCTCCCAGGAGGGGAGATGCATGTCGAAAGTAGACTATGGACTGAACATGTTTGCCACTCAATGCCTCTTTTGCAGACCACAACACCCAAAAGGAGAGAGAGAACACAGGGGATTGCCCTGCCACAGAGACGGGGGGATGGGGGGATGGGGGTGGGAGGGATATTATCCATGGTGGTGGAAAATGGGCACTGGTGGAGGGATGGGTATCTGATCATTGTATAATTGAAACCAAAGCACAAAAAATTGTAAATCTACAACTTTAAAAAAAATAAAATAAAATAAAGGAAAAAAAAAAACAAAAAACAAACAAAAAAAACAAAACGTGATAACTTATTTTAAATGTTATGAAAGCAAAGAATTTCACAAAAGTAACATGTAAGGTAGATTATAAATGTGATAATGTGTGCCAATTATGAAAATAGGTATACCATTCACTTGCACATTTGTTTTGAACAAAGTTCATCATAAAATAAAATTTTATGAGCCAGAGATATTGTACAGTGCACAGACTCTTGCCTTGCAGGGAGCCTTATTTGGATTTGATGCCCCGGTGCATCTCTGGTCCCAAGTCCCTTCAGGCATCAGGTGTAAATCCTGAGTGTAGTGCCGGGAGTAACCCTGAGATAGCTGTTGTGACTCAAAACCAAAAGCAAAAACTGAATCAAACCAAACCAAACCAAACCAATTTCAACAAAACAGGAATGATTTCTGAGAGCAGAAGTAAAACCCGGATGCAATATGGCTGGGTGTAACTCCAAAACAACCAAAATTGTGCAATACTTCAAAATAGTGTTGGAATAAGATATTTTCATTTCATAAGATAAAAATAAATAGTACAAGCAGGCGCTTTAAATAAATGTAGATATATTAGCAAAAACAATGTATAAGTTGATCAATGAACCAGAATAAAGTTCAGATATAGAATCAAATAAATTGAGTAAATTAATCTTTGGCAAAGGGAAAATGGCAACACAACAGAGATATGTTTTTTCCCAACAATTGCAACATGAATAGCTAAGCATTCCAATATAACACTGAAAATCTACACATTTCCCTCTACCCATATCTGAGTTGATTATGGACTCAAATTTAAGAGACAAATTATAAACTAGTAAGTAAAACAGTAAAATATCCAAAAAATTTCCGTTTATGGCTTTTTAATGCAACAAAACATAATGTATGAATGAAAAAAATAGATTTCTTCCAATGAAAAATTAACTCTTCTAGGGTCACAAGATTCTACTGTGTCTTGCAGCGACCCAGTTCTATTAAACACCCAGTTGGTACCCTGAGCACTGCCAGGAGTTATCCCTGAGTGCAGAGCCAGGAGTAAGCCCTGAACACAATAGGGTCTGCCTCAGGACAAATGAATAAATAAGTGAATAAACACATCTGCTCAGTACAAGTAATTAATGGAGTGAAAAAGAAATGCTATGATTGTATAAAAATACGTGATGGGTGTATGTCTGATACAGAATTTAAATTCAAAATGTATCACATTTAAAAAATGTAACTCGATTTAAAAATGAGCTAAATGCACATATTAACAACAAAAGATATACATCTGACAAATCACGGTCACGGTCCTCCCGTTGTTCATCGATTTGCTCAAGCGGGCCCAGTAACGTCTCCATCATGAGACTTGTTGTTACTGTGTTTGGCATATTGAATACGTCACGAGTAGCTTGCTAGGCTCTTCTGTGCGGGCGAGATACTCTCGGTAGCTTGCCGGGCTCTCCAAGAGGGGCCGAGGAATCAAACTCGGGTTGACCATGTTGGCCACTTGTAAGGCAAACGCCCTACCGCTGTTCTATCGCTCTGACAAATAAGCACATGAAAAGATGTTTGATATAATACATTGAAACTATGATCATCCTATATTGAAACTAAGAATAAAGCTATCTGACACAATATTTAGAAAATGGACAAGGTAACCTGACAATATTCTGTTAAACCAAACAGAGCAACTCACATAGCAACTCATGTGTTTTTGTGAATTGCTTTTAACAGGAAGTAAATATTTCAATAAAGATTCAGAAACAAAAATCCACACATAACCTTTCTTCCCTTGCCTAAGTTTAACATTCAGGATACTCAAAAGAGCTTATTAACTTAAACTTATTAACTTAAAAGAGTTTACATTAACATTACATTAATTACATTAATGAAAACTTAAAAGAGTTTACATTAACATTCAGGATACTCAAAAGAGTTTATTAACAAACTTATTAACTTAAAAGAGTTTACATTGTGTGTTAAGAACAAATGAATAGAAAACACATTATCATGCAGGGAACATCAAGGCCCATTCCTATTTATTCTAAAAATTATCTTCTAACATTTAAAAATTATGCAGGTGAAGTTTCCCACCCCTTTGTTTCATTGAATATTATATGAAACAAGAAATGAGAAAATAAATTGAACATGTTTCTTATATTCCTTGAATTCTGAACTATATAGTAAGACATACCCTTCTTGAAAAAGCTGTATCTGGCTGTCTAGTAAACCAAGCAGCAAGCTGATTATTGGCTTCAATACAATGAAGAAATTCAAATTGATATACAGCAATAAAGCATTGCATACCTAATAGAATGGATGGGACCCCAAACATTGCTAACACCAAATTCTAATAAGAATACAGAAGAATAGAAAGTCTTTGTATTAGTGGTAGAAAGTTTGCAAAATGATATAAGCACTCTGAAAGATAGTATGACAATTTCAAACAAGCAGTTTTTTCTTAGAATGCAGGAAACATGTTTCTAAGTATTTACACAAGTGAGTAAAATGTATGTCCAAGCACGAGCTAACACTTTATTATTTTTAGTAGCTTTATTCATAAATGACAATGTTTGGGAGAATATACCATAGTGAAAAAAGAAAATAGTGGCATTTCAATATGAAAAAATACCATTCTAAAATTAGGTATTTATCTCTCAAGAGAAAACAAACTGTTAAGGAGAAATAAAAATAAGGTCCTAAAGGAAATGGCAACTCTAAACATAAGATGTTCTGAAAAAAGGAAAAAGTTTAGAGACTAAACTGATGAATGATTTCCAGGAACTTGTGTGAGGAAGAATAAAAATAAGGACTGAAAAAGATTTGAGGTTACAAATTATTCTGTAACATATTTTACAATAAAAATTCATGCATAAATTATACATATCAGATACTGTAAAGCCTAAAAATATTTACTACTCTTTACTACTCCCTTTTTTTGGGTAAAATTGACTCCTAAATACCACATATAGTCCACAATTAGTTGAGATGCAATTAAGAAAAACTAAGTTTAGTTATAGAGGGAAGATTGAGTAAGAGACAGAAATATGGTCTTTGAAAGTCTCAAATTAAGTGTCAGTTAAACTATACTGTGTTTGTATGTGAAATGGAAAAAACAATGTATAGAGTACAAAAGGGAAAAAATAGCCAGAAAATATTAAAAATAGTCAATTTTTATTAAGAAAATTATTTGTAATAACACAATCATTAAACAATAAAAATAAATTATCACAAGGACATAAAAATATGTATCAGGTTTCTCTACTTTTTAAGATAGATTAATAATATAATATGCAAATTATAGAAAGTCTGACAAATTAGTAACTGTGGGGGAATTTAAAATTAAACACATACTTAATTCAAAACACAAAACAGCAGGAACATTAGAATTTTGTTTGATTTTTTTGGCCACACCCAGAAGAGCTCAGGGCTTACTCCTCCCTGCTCAGGAATGATTCCTGGAGGGTCCCTGTATACTATATGTGCTTTTGGGTATAGAACCAAGGCAAGTGCCTGCCCACTCTGGTCTCAGGAAAATAGTTAATTGTAAAATTAATAACTGGAATATAAGAACTACTGAAATATGAAAACTATTACGTTAAAATGCTACTTTGGTAATTATTAATATCCCAAGAATAACTTATTTCTTGATGTTGTTTTAAAACTTTAAATGGTGTCATTTTAAATTATTTGGATAGAAATAATTTTCTATAATGCCTACTCTCAGAGAAATAATTATTTTACTTAATAACTAGGTATCAAAATGATGTAAAATAAAATTTTGTGCCCACATTTGGTAATAGTCAACCCTGAGTATGTGCTTCTGGAGTTGTCCTGGTGATGCTCTGGGAACCATATGACAGTGGCTCAACATGTCCACCAAAAAAACATCTAATTTGTGACATTTTTAAAACAAAAGTGATTTTGATTTTTGAATGTGAGAAGCAAGTTTATTCATTTCTCGAACATGTAACATACTTATTTGTAGATTTTCTTAAAATGTAATTATAACTTTAATTCATTCCCAAATATAATAAAGATTTTGATAGAAACACATTAAGGAAACTTGGATCCAGAGAGATAGAACTTGGCCTAAAGCTCATGAATGTAGCAGACCCCAGTTTAATCCTCGGCGCCACAAGGCCCACCAATTATCAAAAGATGAGGCCCCAAGTACCACCAGGATGGCCCCTGTAACTCCAAGAAACTTGAAGTCTTCATTGTACTACCAGTCCGGGTGCTGAAGGGCAGTACCCAGAAGAGCCCATCTCCCAGAAAAAAGAAATTCCATGTATCTAGACACAATAATTCACATGATCGTAGATTATATTTACAATTTCATCACTTTTATTTTGGTTCTAAAATAAGATACCTTAACTACATATTTTCTAAAATTTATAAGAAGCTATTGCACGAGTGTTCCATTAGGGACTCTGAGGCGCTGAGATAAGAAACTGGAAAAAAATTATAGTTCACAGACTCGCTCAGGTCTTGTGACAAAGAGCAGCCTTTTCAGCCTCCTTTTATTTGCTGTCTTATTATAATCACGTCCAATGAAATTTAAGAGCGTTGGAAGAATCGCCAATGAAATTCAACAGTGTGGTAAGAACAAAGAAACAAGATACCTAAAACCTGATCGATGATAGGAAGAAAAATACGTCAGTTACAGAACCAAAAACATAGTGAATTCCATAGGTCAAGTGCTCCTCACACCTGAAAATGGTCAATTATAACACGACCTCCTCACACCTGGGGTCTGTAATAAATAGGTGAGAATGTTTACATCTAAAGTTTAGCTACATTTGAAATCCGTGAGAAGGGGAAGTAGCTGTTTTGTGTTGCAGGAATTTGCTGGCCACAGAGAGTTAGTTTTGCCTCTCCCATATCAATCCGACTCTGGAGTTTAGGCTTGCCCACTTAGTGCAATGTGAGGTCCTGGTTCTGCTTCCTGCTTGCAGGGCAGTGTCCAAGGACTCATCTGCATGATCTGGCTGGCACCAACAGAAGCATTTCTCATTACCCTAAAAATTAATGAAAGATAAACATGCTGTTCTTTTTGTTGAGTCCTTTTTTGTTGACTTAAAATTGTGATTCAGATCGTTGATTAGCAGATCACACTATTTAAATGATGCACACAATAGTGAATTTGAGTGACCATAGGAATTTGCATGTTAAATGAAATAATTTTCCAGATATATGGAATTAACTTCCTAATAAAAATTTATGAAGAATGTTGAATAAATTTTTTTCAGAAAATAGCACAGTGTTCAGAATTTTGGCATCAAGATGACTTTAGTAAAAGTGCTTTCAAAAGTATCATATCCAGTATGATACACTTCAGTTATTAAGTTTTTATATTTATATCATTTTTAACCACAGTTTAGCATAACTTTATTCATCCCCATAATTGTCCAGAAGATAAAAAATGTTACCTACCATGAGTTGCTGAATCTTCACGTTTTTTAACTTCCTATAATCTGTGCAATTTCTTTGTTATTTCAGTAGATATTGCTTAAATAATAACATTATTAAATGTTTTCGAGCCACAGTCCTTGTGAATTTCTCACTGGGATTGTCTTATTTATTTTTTTAATTTATTTTATATCAAATGAGTCATTCATAAGGATGTCATTTAGAAACAACATCAATTAGAGTTATGTGTGTTTGATGATGATAGTTTTCAACACTAACAATTTCATTTGATTTATGATACACACCTGGGGGGTGGTCAGGACTCACTCCTGGCTCTGTACTCAGGGATCCTTCCTGGCTGTGCTTGGGGGACGATGTGTGGTGCTGGAGATTGAAGCCAGGTTCACTGGGTTGTAAGGCAAATGCCCTCATCTGCTGTAATATCTATCCGGCCTCATTCTTACATTAACTTTAATATGTTTTTGAATGACTTTAAAATTACATTTGAACCCAAGACCACATAAAATGATCCTCATAAAAGAATATTTAGCTGCCAAAGAGCATACACTACAAAGCCTGTACCTGTGGTGCTCATCTTTCTTAAAAGCTGCAAAAATATGTTCCCTACTGTGACATCCAATACACCGAAGAGCCTTCTCTGAAAATCACCCCTTCATTATGTCTTTGTAATTACTGTTTTCTGTCTGATGAATCTTCAGCAAGCTGTGAGACTTTGAATTATGGATCTCGGAGAGTTACTTGAATATAACTAGCTGCAGTGCACCACTGTGTGCTGTCAACCCCTGCTTCCGAGGCAGTACATGTCATATCTATCTGCTTCTGTCATCAAGGCTCATATTCAGTGACTTGATAATTCTAAGTTTTAAGACCTTGGAGTGAATTTCTCATTTAACAAGTCCTGAGTGTCCATGGAAGGCTGGATATTGTATATAACAGTACTTCCGAGACCTAACCTTTACTCTCAAAACTTTCAAATTTTTTAAGAAACATCTCAGCATTAAATATAAGCCCTGATTTCATTTCAGAACCTGAGAATTTTTATCATAGAATTATATACATATATAAATGCCATATATTATACACACATATATTTTATACACATAGATATCTGTGAGGAGCTTTAGCAAATACACACTTTGTTTTTTATGTGTTGAGTAAACAACTGAAAGTATAATAAAAGCTCAAGAGAGAAAGGCTGCAATAGCACGGAGTTATATTCTAAAATTTTCTCCAAGTATCAATTTCCAAGTTGGAATATATGCACAGAGAGTAAAACTTGAACTTGGGGGTAAAAGGAGTGGGGTGGACCACAGTCAGTGATGCTCAAGACTTCTCAAGACTTACTTTAAGCCAAAAGTAAGTCTCAAGTAAGCCAAAAGTAAGTCGAGATGTGACACAACACTGCATGTGCTCTGGGGGCCGGCCACATGCAGAGTTGTGAATAAACCGGGACCTGCCTTGTGCCAAGTAAAGCACCTTAACCCCTATACTTTTTCCCTCTGACTCACAATTTAAACTATAAAACTGAATAAAATATTATTTCACTAACCAATTATGAAGTGACACTATTCTGCTGAGTACTGGCTTTACAATCTATGAAAGCATACTTTATTTGACACAACCATGTAATCATTAAGGGAGCATGCACGAGTTATTTTATTCACACTTAAGGTCATTTTAAAATTAAATGTAATGCTCTAACAGAGTAAAAATTGTACAGGTAAACATTGTTTAGGGTAGAAGCAAGCACAGCTAAAAAGGTCAGTAAACCAATGCTGGTCAATTCCTGGGCAGGCATGTAAAAAACTGGAGATGTGTCAGCCTAATCCTGCAGTTCTCAACCAGATTCCACGATTGGATTCACTGTGGTAACTTTCCTGACACTTAGTAAACATTTATAAATTCCTCTCTAGACCATTTAACTCAAAATAGCATAATGTGGATATTGCAAAGCACTCAGATACTCATGTAGGGGTAAGAACTTGAAGCTAGTCTGTGCAACCCATACCTTAAGATATATATCACCTATGATCTTAAAATTTAAAATTTCACCTCCACTATTGTAGAGGTGAAACCAATTTTTAATGAATATTTTTAAAATTAATTGAGTTCATGAAGCTACATTAATGTTTAACTTGATTTAAAGGTAAATATTTTTATTTTTTTAATTTAAAGAGTTTAAGGAAATTGTGTTTCAATGAAGAAAGAAATTATCACATCTTGAAAATATGTAGGTGATATTTTTCATAAAGAACAAAGTCACAGAAAGCACAGAAAACTTATATTGACATTATTCATTATTGCTTGAAAGTGCTCAGATCTCAACCAACTGCCAAAGGTATACAAATATACTATGTCCCCACAATGGAATGCTGCTGACCCATAAAAAAAGGAACAGAGAGCTGACACGTTTATCATAAAGCTTGCTTTAGAGTTAAGGCACTTAATACCCATCTTCCAAGATTACCGTGCCATATTTGATGGGCTTCGAACCATGGGAACACCTAAAAGGGTGATTAGAGGCCTCCCTAAAAGCCTCTATCACTCTCAGAGATCCTGCAAGCTATCGAGAGTATCGCACCCACACATCAGAGCATGGCAAGCTATTTGTGGCGTATTCAATATGCCAAAACCAGTAAATACAATGGGTCTCATTCCCCTGACCCTGAAAGAGCCAATAATACGGCAGTGTTAGGAAGGATGAGGAAGGAGAGGCTGATAAAATCTCAAGGCCGAGCTAGGCTGCCAAAACAAAGACTAAAATGACTGTCTATTTTTAATGCATGTATTTTGGCATCGGATGCATCCATCGAGGACTTGATGGTGCAAGCATAAAAGATCAAGTATGACTTCATTGGTCTGACCAAGATGAAAAGGTATCAACCACATTACATCATTTTTGACACTAGAGAAGAACTGTTCCTTGGAACATGCGAAAAAAGAGGCATCGGTGGTGGTGTCGTTGTCCTTGTCAACACGAATTTGGCCATAAGCATTGATTCATTCAAATGCCTAACAACCCGAGTCAGACGATTACACTTGAATAGATGTGGCTCACTGCCGGCAGTTTCTATCTTTGTTGCCTATGCACCAACATCCAATTATGATGAAGAAGAAATTGAGAAGTTCTACACGGAGCTGGAGAAGTTCAATAAAGAAGACCATACCTTCTACAAGATCATTGTCAGTAATTTTAATGCCAAGATAGGACCAAGAAAATCAGCCAAAGAACTCCACATCAGGACCTGTGACCTAGAATTGAAGGAATAGGGTGAGAGACTGTCTGAGTTCATCATATCGACCAAGACCATCCATGGTAACTAACAGTCCCAGAATGCCGAATCTAAACTTTCGAAATGGGAGTATCATGGTGAACGGTTCCACAATGAAAATGACCACATCATATTCAATCAACAGTGTTGCCTGACCGATGTTGCTGTTTCCCCCAAACTCCAAATCTTATCAGACCACCGCCTCCTTCATGCAAAATTCTACTTCATGGAGTGAGAACAAAGGGCTGCAAAGTGTAAGAAGAGAACTCCCAGAATGACCACCAACTGGGAGATCTTTGGCACTATTGCAGCAACATGAGAAGATGCCATCATTGATAACATTGACGAGGAATGTAATCGACAGATTCAGAACCTCCATGAATGAACACTGAGAGAGAGATATAGCCATAAAAAGATGCCTGCCTTCGAAAACTCTCCAGCCCATTCGCCAACATGGCTTGGTGCGAGCCTCGAGTGAATGTCCGAGCTCACAAAGCAGTGCAGAGAAGCAATAAAGGAAGACCTTAAAGAGAGAAGTAGTGCTGGCTGATGAGGCAGAAGCCGGGAAAAGCATTTGCAACACCCACCTGTCCTTCGCCAACTACAAGACCAAGATGTGCCCTGCAACATCCTGATGGATTTATCACATCCTCCAGAAGAGCAATGGATTAGATTATCCATGTCTTCTACTCGGATCTCTTCAATAGCCACATCCACCTGCCCACATACCAAATTCCACAGGATGGTTATGTCGTTCCCAACATTCTTCCTTCCAAAATCCAACATTCCATTTCATCAGTAAAGAAGCAAACAACACCCAGCACAGACAAGTTAAGACCCGAACACCTGAAGAACCTGCCGTCAGTACTCATCAATACACTGGCTTGGCTCTTCACATGCTACCTTTCTGAATGCAAGGTTCCATTCCAAGGAAAACCAGCAGGAATGTTCAACTGTAAAAGAAGGGCAACATCCACGACATTGGCAACTATCGCCCAATCTGTCTGTTGTCTACAAGCTGTTCACTTGAGTCATACTTAATAGGATTGGTAGAACACTAGATGAAGGACAACCATGCAAGCAAGTCGGGTTCCGAACAGGATTCAGCACCATCTACCATATCCACACAATAACCAAGCTCATTGAGGTTTCTCAGGAGTTCAAGATGCCACTCTGTCTAATGTTCATTGATTTAAAGAAGGCCTTTGATTCTGTTGAGATGGAAGCAGTCATTAAAGCGCTAGCCAATAAGGGCATTCAAACTGAATACATCAGGGTCCTCCGTGAGCTGTATTATGGATTCACTACCAGGATCTCACCATTCTACAAAGAAGTGATCATTCATGTCAAGAGAGGGGTTCAGCAGGGTGATACCATTTTACCGAAACTTTTCAGTGCCACTCTTGAGAATGTCATGTGACATCTGGACTGGGAAGAAATGGGTGTGAAGATAGACAGCTGGCAACTACACCACCTCCGCTTCACTGATGACATTGTTCTCATAACACCAAACATTAGCCAAGCAACACAAATGCTGACTGGGTTCGACCATGAGTGTGGAAAGGTCCGACTACAGCTGAATCTTACAAGACAATGTTTATGCGGAACAGTCTCATTCTTGACATTCCACTAGCTCTCAATGGAACGAACATCTCTGAATGCAACAGTTATGTGTACCTAGGTCGGGAAGTCAACATGACGAATGACCTGGCACCTGAGTTGTGCAGGAGGAAGAGAGAAGCTTGGAACACCTTCAAGAGCGTTGAAGAAATAGCTAAGAGGACAAAGAACCTCCAGCTCTGGGCACACTTCTTCAATTCCACTGTTCTCCCTGCATTAATTACGCCTCAGAGACCTGAGTCCTATGAAAACAGGATGAGAACGCTATTGGTTCTCCCCAAAGAGGAATCGAAAAAGCTATGCTTGGAATATCACACTTCTCTTAAATGAGAGAAAGAATCTGGAGTTCCGACCTCCATCAATGATCAAGAACTCTGTCTCATTTGCCAAGGCGTCAAAAATCAGATAGGCTGGACATGTAATGCGATTTGGAAATGACTGCTGGACTAGAGCCATTACCAACTTGGTTCCACAGGATGTCAAAAGATCACTTGGCTGCCCATCCACGAGATAGTCAGACTTCTTTCTCAACACCCTGAATGATCCATTTGAGGATCTTCATGTTCCTGGAGTGTGCAGACACCATTGGGCTATACTAACATGCAACAGGGACAAATGGAGATGTTACTAGCACCTGCTTGAGCAAATCAATGAGTAATGGGATATCAAGTGATCAAGTGATTTTTTTCTTCGTGAATCACCGTGAGGTACAGTTACAGACTTACAAACTTTCGTGCTTGTGTTTCCGTCATACAATGCTTGAGTACCAATCCCTGCACCAGTGCCCATTCTCTATTACCCCCCCCCAACCTGGCCTCTGTACAACGTATTCCTTTTTGTTCTCTCTTTTCTTTTGGGTTTTGTGGTTTGCAATGAGGTGTTGAGTTGCCATTGGAGAAAACACACTTTATGTGTTTATGTGTTAGTGCAGGGTTTGATGTCAATGATGCTGTAAATAAGTGTTGAGCAATAAAGAAGGAAAGAGTGAGAAAAGAGTTGGGCGGAGCTGGGCATGGAAAGGGAATGCCTAGACCTCTCTTTCCAGAGCTAAACTTGGAGTGGCGCATGCAAACATCCAGGTGCAGCCCTGTGCTCACCTCCGGATGGGGGCGCTGGGTTGGGCAGGATCTCCTAGGCCTCGTGCTGTCCTTGAACTCCCAGAAGTTCCAAAGCTGGCTGAACTGTCCAAAGCCCAGCCTCGCTAGATCTCAGCTCAGATGATGACCCTGTGCCATCCCAACACACTAGCATCTGCCCGAGCAGGCCAGCCGCACTGGCTAGCACCTGCTGGGGTGTGGCAGGGAAACTCCTTCCCTGGCCCCTCCTGGATGGCTCTGCAAGCAGCATCAGGTCTTTGACCTGCTGCCCAGTCATAGATCTGTTTTATATCATGAAAAAACATACAATTGAAAGAGGTTTTGCTTGCTTGCTTGCTTGCTTGCTTTGCTTTGTTTATTTTGGAGTTCGTTCCCCAAAGTTACGACTGAGTTGCTGTTCACAAGGCCAAATCCTGGGATGTCTTTTTTGTGTTTACATTTTTTTGGTATTTTATCCCTGTCTTTTATCCATTTCAAGTTAAATGTTGTGCTTAACGGTAAATATTGATCTTGTTTCGTGTGTGTGTGTGTGTGTGTGTGTGTGTGTGTGTGTGATGTGGTGTGTATATCTGTCCAGCTTTCTCAATTCCATTTACTGTAGCACTGTAGCATTGTGCTCCCGTTGTTCATTGATTTGCTCGAGGGGGCACGAGTAATGTCTCCATTATAAGACTTGTTGTTACTATTTTTGGCATATCGAATACGCCATGGGGAGCTTGCCAGGCTCTGCCATGTGGGTGAGATACTCTCTGTATCTTGCTGGGCTCTCTGAGAGGGACGGAGGAATCGAACCTGGGTCAGCCACATATATAAGGCCAACGCCCTATCTGCTGTGCTATGGCTCCAGCCCACCTTTTACTAAAGAGAATTATTTCTCCACCTGAATGCTTTTGACTCCTTTATTTACTTCATGTCTGTTGGGACTTATTTCTGGTATTATATCACTTTTCCATAGGTAGAGTTTCTTTCTTTAATTGTTATTTAAATACAATTACATTTTTATTATTATCATTTTATAATGTTGTTTGGTGTAAAAAAAGTATGATGCCTCCTTGTTTTGTTTTATAATGGGGCGTTATTCAGAGTCAGTGCTTTGTGTTTTCATACAAATATTAGATATTTGACAATTGTAAATGGTATCATATTCTTGATTTTTGTTTTTCATTATTGTATATTGTGTTGTACCTTGCTACTTTACTGCATTCTATTACCATTTCAAATTGTTCTGTCTGTGAGTATGTGTGTAATGGTTACAGTTTTCCCCCACATGTTACTACATCATCTCTATCTTGTTCACTTTCCATGCGAAGGAAGAAAGAAATGAGGTCAATTTGATAATGGGATAACACTACAGTTTTGAGGAAGGTGATTTACTTATTTATAAATATTTGTATGAGAGCATACTCCTGAAATTTATTGGCAATGTAATAGAGAAATCATAAAATAATTTTAGAACAAAGAATAAGTTGGTGAAAAATAAATGAAAAGTATGTTTCAAATAACTTCAAAAACTAGAGAAAAATTATTGCACTGAATCAACTTTCAATTATCATGTTTGACTATAAATTCTGTATAGAGAACAAAATGACTATGTCACGTTGCAACCAGACTATATTGATGTCATACAAGGCAAGAGAGTATGTAAAGTGTATTTGTTTTACCTAGAAACTTGCAGTTGTGATATCACAAAGACCTATTATTTTTATGTAGTTAAATAGATGGTTCTGTTTGTTCTGAGGACAATGGGTGGGTCAGAGGCAGTAGTTAGGACTGAGCTGAAGTTGAATATATTTCAATCCATGACAATGCAGGGTTGCATGTGAATTTAGATTATGCTTAGAAAGTGGGATGTGGACTTACCAGTTTGCTAGTGATGGCCTTAGAAAGTGAAGGAGGTCAAGAATCAGAGCTCACTGGAACAGAACCTTCCTCATGTTTCAGAAATGAAATGAAAAATAACAATAGGAAAATGACTTGAACAATCATACATATATTTCTTCTATTTTGCAATAAACCATGCTTTTTATCTAGTATAGCTATCATCTATGCAGTAGAGAGTGTGGGTTTAGAACTAAGTGGAGAATCTGAAGCTAAGGAAATACATTTTCAATTCATTATGTGTGATTTTTTATAATGTACATAAACAAGAAGTTGAAAGACATGGGCTAACAGAGATAACTGGCAGAAAATATACAGAATGTGACTAAATATAAATCCAGAGTGTGTCAATATTCATGGAATAAAATCAAAGAGAAGTTCTAGCCCAAGAAAAATAGTCATCAAGATTGATAAAACTTCTGTAGCAGTAGGAGGGCTGGGGGTGAATCCCTAAAGGTGGAGTTCATTTATCATACCAACTTTTGGTAAAAATTCAAAGAACTGAGCCATCATTGACTAAGTAAGAAAATTATTGAGTATTCCAGTCAAAGATCTGAATTAAGGGGAAATCGTGAATGGATGAATTCAGAGCCTAGAATGTCCATTTATTATTTGTGTGGCACAGTTAGAAAAATAAAAGTGCTAAAGTGAGTTTGTGAGCTTTAAAAAAATAAATAATGTTTACTGAAACACTGGATTTTACAATAATGCTAGTAATAATTTCTAAAGACATATCATTCCAACACCAACCCCACAACCAAAAGGATTGTTTGCATCTTCCAGTGTCCCATGAATCCCTCTAACTATCCCTCCCAGGTAAGCTTTGTTCTATATACAATACCTTAAGTTCTGATGACTTGGATTGCTTGTTGATCCCTTACTGTTTCTTTGGTATCTTATATTTGAAATGTGTCTGTGTCTTTAAATTGTTGAGGAGGAAAATGGGGCTAATCTGCTGTAATTTTACAAAAATATAAATCAATAATAAATTGATTAATTTTTCCAAAAACTTTTTGTACATTTATATCAATTTGAAACAATAATTACATCTGTGCAAATATATTTTAGGATTCACAAGAAATAGGTAAATCATGCAAATATAGATATTAATGAGTTAAGAAAAACTAAGGGAGAAAATAGGCTGAAAAAGCATAAAAATATGCTTTTTACTACAAAAGAGAATATTTGGTATATATCATCACTATTTATATTACGGATTCACTACCAGGATCTCACTGTTCTACAAAGAAGTAATCATCCATGTCAAGAGAGGGGTTTGGCAGGGTGATACCATTTCACCAAAATTCTTCAGTGCCACCCTCAAGAACATCATGCAAAGACTGGAATGGGAAGGAATGGGAGTGAAGATAGATGGTCGGCAACTACACCACCTCTGCTTTGCTGATGACATCATTCTAATACACCAAACATCAGCCAAGTGGCACAAATGCTAACCAACTTCGACCGTGAGTGTGGAAAGGTCGGATTATAACTGAATCTCACAAAGACAATGTTCATGAGAAACAGTCTTGTTCCTGATGTTCCATTCACTCTCAATGGAACCACCATCTCCGAATGCAACAGTTATATATACTTAGGTCGAGAAATCAACATGATGAATGACCTGGCACCTGAGTTACGCAGGAGAAAGAGAGCGGCGTGGAATGCCTTCAAGAGCGTTAAAGAAATAGAACTAAGAGGACAAAGAACCTCCATCTCCAAGCACATCTCTACAATTCCACTGTTCTTCCTGCATTGACATATGCCTCAGAGATCTGGGCCCTATGAAAACAGGATGAGAATGCTATTTGGGTCTCTCAAAGAGGAATTGAAAGAGCTATGCTTGGAGTATCACGCTTCACTCAAATGAGAGATAGAATCCGGAGTTCTGATCTCCATCAACGCTCAAGAATCAAGGACACTGTCTCATTTGTCAAGGCATCAAAAATCAGATAAGCTGGACACATAATGAGGTTTACAGACAACCGCTGCACTAGAGTCATTACTGATTGGATTCCACGGGACGTCAAAAGATTGCATGGACGCCCACCTACAAGATGGTCAGACTTCTTCATCAAGACCCTGAATTATTGGTTTGAGGCTCTGCATGTTCCTAGAATGAGCAGATGCCATAGGGCTATGCTAGCACACAACAGGGATGAATGGAGACGTTACTCGCACCCACTGGAGTAAATCGATGACTAACAGTGTATCAAGTGATCGAGTGGTTTATCTGCCCATAGGAAGAAGGGCAGAGAAGGGAAGAAATTTAAGGATAAGGATAAAAATGAGAAAGGGAAGTAGTCAGGGGCAGGGGTCAGATGATATTGGCTATACCAGGTTTGTGGAAGAGTGCTATTACATAAGTACAAAGCACAGAATGACAATACTGAAAACAGGAGATTCAAACTATAGCCACTGAACTTTGAAATGTTCCTGTAAAAGTGGCAGGAGGAGGGGTGGGGTGGGATGGGGAATTCAGGAAGGAACATGGAAACACGGGTGGAGGGAAGTTGACATTCATAGTAGAATAATTGTTAGAACATTATATGAATGATTAGACTATCAACAAATTTACAAACCTAGGTTCTTTAATTTAAAAAAAATAGAAAAGCAAAAGGAAGGAATGCTGTATGTATGTTACTAAGTATTATAGATAGTACTTCAGTGTCTGGATTAATTCATAAAGAATTACAGTAAAAATACGGAAATGTAAACACATAAATGTAAATAAAAATATGTGGGTGTAAACAAATCACCTGTACAGATATGATATTCAATATTAATTAAATGTTAATCTGTCTGTTATTGTGATTGGATGAAATTCATAAGCAGGTTAGATGTGATCAAATCTTTATTAAACTTGTAGAGTGCAACTTTAAGTGCCAAGTTTTGAGGATTCTGTCTTATCTTTTAGAGAAGTCCCTTTAATGTTTATTGCAAGACTGCTTTCAAGGCAATGAATTCCCTAAGTTGATTCGTGTCCCTGAAACTTTGTATTGTTCCTTCAACTTTTAATATACCTGGATTGAGTATTCCTGGTGAGGTTTACATTTGTTGAATTTTGTATTATATGCATCCACTCTCTATGGTCTCATTTGACTGATCAGCTATGAATCTTAGAATTTTCTTTTCTATATAAGTTCATATTTTTTTTTATTTGGCTATCAACTTCTGTTTCTCTCAGTGTTTTTCCATTTTAATTTCAATATGTTTTAGAGTTTTCCTATTCGAATCTATTTTTGCTGGTACCATTAAGCCTCTTAGATATCAATTCCTTTATTCCTATACGAAGAGAAATTGTTATGTATGATTTCTTTAAGTATTGTTTATTCATCAAATCCACATTTTTATTTTTCAGGGACTCTGTTAATCATTCATGTATTGTTCCTCTTGAGTTCATTTCATAATTCTCTTATATGCTGTTCATTTCTTTCAGATTTCTTTTAACAATTTTTATACTTTCTTCCAGTGGTTTCCTCCATCTTTTCTTAGAGACTTACATTCTATACTCAGCTGCTGTTACTCTAGTTCACAGAGTTTCTGTTGAGTTTTTTTATCACTGACCATACTCTTCATTTTTGCTTAAGTTTTCTAATTTCCATTCTAATAATTTCTTATGTTTTTTGTTTTGTTTTGTTTTAACTATAGTTGCT
Organism: Sorex fumeus; assembly: GCF_029834395.1. Lineage (NCBI taxonomy): Eukaryota > Metazoa > Chordata > Mammalia > Eulipotyphla > Soricidae > Sorex > Sorex fumeus. The sequence goes on along the minus strand of NW_026606185.1, from coordinate 7,105,169 downwards.
GTGCTTACTTTAAGCTCATTAAACATCCAGACAATGGTGTCACTCCTGTCATTGTCTGAAACTTTACTGGGCTGGGTGGTACTCGTTAAGTCTTCCATGTTTCTGCTTCTGTTTATTGAATTTGGTGGGATTCTATGTGTCTCCCCTCCTGGGAACTCCACACTCCTACTGTGTTGAAGATTAATCCTTGTAGTTAGTTCCTACTGACACTTTGAGAAATTAGACGGTGACTTTATATTTTCGTTGCCTGCCTGTCTTCATCCAGGGGTAGGAAGTATAACTGCGAGTTGTGGTGAGTTATGTACAATGTGATGTGGAGCTGTCGGTCAGTAGATATGGAGCTGAGCCCATTTAAGTGACACAATCCACTCTGCAGGCTCCTAGCTGGAAAGGAGGGTAATCTATCTAATTCTGGTTCTGTTAGTGGGAATCTATATTAGTTGATCATATGAAGGAAATAATATGAACTTTCATAGAATACTTAAAAATTGACCCATAAAAATCATTCAAAATTTTATAAAACAACAATTTTAGAAGAAGATATGCACACATCTTTTCATTGCAGCATTATTTACAATAGCCAAATCATGTAAAACATGGATAAAGAAGATGTGGTATACATACCAACAAAATACTATACAGTTATAAAAATATTTATTTTAAAAATTGCGGTGTTAAAATGAAGTACTATGTAGCTGTTAGAAAAGACGAAGTCTTGAAATTTACATACAAGTGGTACTACATGGAAAGTATCATGCTAAGCGAAATGACTCAGAAAGAAACGGATAGACATAGAAAGATTGCATTCATCTGGGAAACATACAGTAACAGAATAGGAAACTAACACCCAAGAATGACTGAGATTAGTACCAGGAATTTTACTCCATGACTTGGAGGCCAACCACACATACTAAGGGAAAAGGGAGCTCAGATAAAGAGGGAAACACCAAATAAAGATGTTGGGAGGATTCTCCCAGGATGGGAGAAGCATGCGGAAAGTAGACTATAGACTAAACATGATTGTCACCCATTGCCTCTTTTGCAAACCACAGCATCCAATAAGACAGAGAGAACAAAAGGATTCGAATGACCTGCCACAGAGGCAGGGTGAGATGGGGGGGATGGGGGATGGGAGAGATACTGGGATCTGTGGTAGTGGGAAATGGGCACCGGTGGAGGGATGGGTATTTGATCGTTGTGTAATTGAAACCCAAGCACAAAAATGTGTAAGTCTGCAACTGTACCTCATGATATCTCACTATTAAAAATTTTTTAATAAAAAAAATTGCGGTGTTATCTTCCCAGCTGGGTTTGGAAGTTCTGGGAACACTCAGAAAATCACAGTATATATTTCTTGATATGATAAGTTTATTATTATCTTGGTGATGTAGAACTACTTGACTCTTGTGGAGCTATGCTAGACACTAAGATTACTGTGAAAATCTTATATGTATATCCTCTAAATGTATAACAAGAATAGCAAAGAATATAAAACTAGCAATTATATAAAAATATGTAACAATTGCCAAGAACTGTTTGTGAAACAACATTGGAGAAACTCAGGGTAGAGATATTGACAGATAGCTAAGAATTTATCATAAAATCGTAGCAGGAAAATCTGTTTAAAATAAAATATTTAAGGATGAAATTGCAACAATTGATGGAAAAGTAACCCAACTGAGGCCCTAGAAAAGTACCATCTTACTCCTGAGCTTTCAAGAAAATAGGAAATCACAAAAGTAATTCTGGGTTCTCTTGGAGTACAAGGATCTTAGATTTATCAGGTTGCACCCATCACAGTACTCCCGAGTCATTCCCATTACTTTGTCTGAAACTACTTCTTTGTGCTCTCTTCCCCAACCAATTTGTAAGGTCTCATCCTTCTAGGACATTTAACATGTACTGTAAGTTAATATTGCCTTTCTCCTCTCCTTATGTCTTTTGTATAGTTTATTTTAGTGCAATGTTCTTTTTGTTTAGATACAGGAAGACAATTAATATTATGCTTTGTAACTTAGGATTTAATTGGCTTTGAATATTAATCACTCCCGGCCATCTGCTTTCTCAACTTAAGCTTCAGTTGCCCTCACTTCCTAGCACCCCCAAAAGCAGGGTCCCGACGTGGGACTGGATGGAACCAGGGCAAGCCGATAAATTATGTGCTACCCTGGCATCGAGATGGGCCAGGCCAAGGTGCCACAATTCTTAACTATATGCTAAGAGTTTGATCATAGGCAAATGCTGTCATGATCCAAAAGTAACAAGGAGACTACGACCCTGCTAAGAATAGAAAATATATCTGGCCTGAGCACTGCAGTCTGAGATTGAGATGGCCCTAGGAGAGCAATTCTATAAACTTAAAGTATTTCTTACTGTGTCCATACAAAATGATTTATATTATGTATGCTTATATGTTGGTTGGACAAGGAGAGGAGAAACACACCCAGTGAATTTTGTTCTAGGGTCAGTTGATCTGCTAAATGAGAATCTGTCCTAGAAGCAGCTTTCCTGTGTGTCCTGACTAGTTTGGATGAGACTGAACATTTCTCCCCTTCAACTGCCTTCAGTAAATAAATTCAGTATATTGTAAGAGGCAGTTTCCCTTTTCTCACAGATCTCAGGTGCTAGCCAGGCCTGATCTTTGGGATGTAGATTCCCAGTTCTAGGCTGGCTAGTCTTTGAGATGCAAAGCTCAGATACTTGTCTTTCCAGTGTATATGCCAAGCTCTCCCAGACTGGTCTTTGGGATGCAAATCCAAGTGCTTGTAGCTTATGAAAGGTTTCAGTCTTGGTTTTGTATCTTCTTTCTGGAGTCCAAAATTACTGGCCTGTAGATGTAAAGAAACAATGTATGTTTTGCTGCCTCAATGTTCTTTCTGTAACTCTTTTTGATGACATCACTGTATTGTGCCCTTTAGAGGTATCATGATCTATATAAGGGAGATTTCAGGGCTCTCTGTGGGGACACATGCTTTGGAGAACCTGGGAAGATCGCTGAAAGAACCGAAGAGACAGGTCTGAGAGAGAGAATGGGGACAGAAGTGAGAGACTAAAGGAGCACATGCTTGAGAGATCCTGGGGTCTCTATGACATACACTTCTTTCATGTAATAAACTGCTGCTAAGACTAACCAGCCTGGCCCTCGTTTCCTTCCTTCACCTGACCATCGCCATCAACCTCCATGGAGTGGGAAATCGGCCTGAGACTACCAAACTCGGGCGGCGGGAGAGATAGGCCGCTGCTATCCCTTTGCCCGTCCTTTTTGTGTGTTTACACAGGTTCCAGCTCAGAATTTGCAGTTACCCTGTAAGGATCATCTGGCAACTATGAGACCTCACTAAGACTATTTATCTTCTTGTTCTGGCAATTAATTTCTTTGGGTCCAGAAAAACATGTGAATATTTTTTTCTACCTTACAAAATCAGATTTTTGTCATGCTAAAAAAAAAAAGAAATAGGTTAGAAGATTAATTTAAAATTTAAATTTCTTATGACACAAAAAGATTTATTTGGAAAAAAGTATAAAGGGCAGCACATAGCTGAAACTAATTTGTTCATCTATGTCAATAAAGAACAAGACTAGAATTTAGATGATAATAGAGAAATCATTTAAGTGACAGTACAATGTCTGGAGCGATAGCACAGCGGGTAGGTGTTTGCCTTGCATGCAGCCAACATGGCTGATCTGAGTTCGATTTCTCCACCCCTCTCGGAGAGCCCGGCAAGCTACCGAGAGTATTTTGCGCACACGGCAGAGTCTGGCAAGCTACCTGTGACGTATTCGATATGTCAAACACAGTAACAATAAGTCTCACGATGGAGATGTTACTGGGCCCACTTAAGCAAATCGATGAACAATGGGAGGACCATGACCGTGACAGTACAAACTGGAAATGTGGGGGTGAGCATGCATATGGGAGAGCCACATACAACAATTTGAGGGTAAAGATATATTAAAGAGTAATGTAAGAAGAATATGAATAAGATATTGGGCATAAGTAGCATGTTTGGGATGGTGCTAAAGTGGTGTATGTGTTTAAGGACTACATATGTAGATTGCTCATAAAATACATGTCTCATTAGCATCTAATTATGTCATGTATGGTAGTGACATTTTATCCTTCATGAGGAGAAAACTAATGCATTCAGGGCTCTTTTTACTAAACATAGGAAGTAGAATCCAGCTCTCTCTCTCTCTCTCTCTCTCTCTCTCTCTCTCTCTCTCTCTTTCTCTGTCTCTGTCTCTGTCTCTCTCTCTCCCTCTCTCCCTCTCCTCCATTCCCCCCTCCTTCCCTCCCTCACCCATTCCCTCTGCTTCTTTCTCTGAGAGGGGTAGGGTAGGATTTACCAACCTGGTGTTGCTCAGGGTTTACTCCTAGCTCTGAGTTCAGGGATTACCCCTAGTGTGTCTGGAAGACCATATGGGGACAAGAAGTTGAACTCTAGCAAGGCAATTGCCATACCCCACTGTATTATCACTCCAGCCCCAGATTGCTGTTTCATATGCAAAAACACAAGTGTGAACATCAGAAACATGAAGTTAGTTGAAGATCAGTAGTGAACAACCTGTTTCATGGACTAATTTAAAGGTTAACTATACACAAATGAATGAATTTTGAAGACTTTGTATCTGTATTTTGCTCGAGTGGGCCCAGTAACGTCTCCATTGGAGACTTTGTTGTTACTGTGTCTGGCCCTCTATTAATTTCTCATACTGGTTAAACTCTTATTGCCATGAGGAAACTTTTATAATAAAAAGTGTTCATTAAAATTCTAGTCTGAAATAAATTGAAATTAAAAGCATAAAGGCAATTGATAGAATACAAGAGTACATTTTTAACCCACCTAACATACCACAAATAGCTTGACAAGCATAAAGAACCAGCAAAAAACAATATTTTTAAAGATGAAATTTTAAAAAATCAAATAATAAAATAAATAATTACAGATTATAAAAGAAAAATCAAATGATTAGCATATATTTTAATTGCCCTACTTATTCAGAGATATGTCTTCCTCTGAAGTAGAGTCAGAAAGTTATCCACTTGCACTAAATTTCATGAAATAAAAAATAAATATATAATCTGAAAAAGAATTAAGTTACTCTGCATTAGACTTTGACAAAACATAAAGGTAGAACCTCTAGTAATTCATGAAGATAAACTATAATCCCAAGGGAAAAGCACCAGTGTTTAAAATTTTGAAAATTCTCAGCAATGACAGAGAGGCCGAGTCCCAGATAGCCTGCAAAAGCCTATGTAATATTAACAAAGTTCATCTCCCTAGGTTCTGTGAAGACAACACCATTAGGCATATCATTTCTATTTTATTTAGTTTACAGTAATCTGTTTTGTACTAACCCATATATTATGGCATGCCATTCTTGGATTTCCCATATCACAGCAAGGGTATATATATTTCTCTCTTTTTTTCCTCTGTGAAGTGCAAGGATATGCTTGACAACCCTGGCTCCCTCCAAATCAGGACGTGGTTGGGGCAGCTTTTACTTTTTTCTTTTCCTTTTTTTTAAAAAAATCAAATGTGTCTCAGATATTTCTTGACATGAGTTTTACAGAAACTCACAGACTGTATGGTGCTACTTTCATGAGCTCATGTACATGTTTAATTGTCCTAAACTCACTAGTCATTTTCCCCACTGACAAATCATGGAGAACAAGCAGGAACAAAAAAAAAAATCTCTTTGTGGTAACATCCTTCTTCTGTTATATGGTGATCTCACAAGATAACCTCACATTTATTTATTTATTTATTTTTTTATTAGTGAAACACAATTAGGTACAGTTATAGACTGATAAATTTTTGTGCTTGGGTTTCAGTTATACAATGATCAAGTACCCATCTCTCCACCAGTGCCCATCCTCCACTACCACAGGTCCCAGTATCCCTCCCACCCCCCCTACCCCCCCATCCCACCCTGCCTCTGTGGCAGGGCATTCCCCCTTGTTCTCTCTCTCTTCTTGTGGGTATTGTGTTTTGCAAGAGAGGCCTTGAGTGGCAATCATGTTTGGTCTGTAGACTACTTTTAGCATCACATTTATTTATTTACATATTTATTATCTATTTACAAATCCCTCCACATCATCACCCCTGAACAATGTACTAATTTCCTTCTTTCACAATATTGTAGGAGAAATAAATAAGCTCAGTTCTACATGATAAATTACTATGAATGAAAATCTAACTGTTCTTCTTGTTCTTATTCTTGTAATATTTTAATAATTCATTTAATTTTAATTTTAGATAATATGCAGAGAAATAATGTCATGAAATATGTCATAGTTTTCAACTATATCACACACAAAAAAGATATAATAGATACAGGTTAGAACTAAGCACACAAATGTTCTCTTAAATATAGAAATGGTTTTAAATGGTCTGATATGAGGAAGGAGTAAGCAGTTCATTCAACCCTGGCTCATCTCAGAATGACACAAGGCTCTGTCCTCAGTGGTCGTTGCATCTAGGGCTCCAGCCAGCAGCTGTGGTTCTGAGGATTGGACGAGGGTTACTTGCACCCAAGGTGAGTGCCTTAACCTTTGTACTGTTTCACTGGCTTGCATATATTGCAATTTTTAAAAGCTCCATTAGTAAACTTCACAAAAAACAAAGAGCTATTTCTTCATCATTATTTACTAGTTCTCCTACATGTTTGTTTCAAAACGTTTTCTTCAATTACACTAGTTTTGCATCATTTTTTGATGATTTGGACAAGGCATAGGGATTAATTACTGAACAGAAAAAAAAAGATGGGGGTGGATCACATAGATTTATTTCCAAGATGATTTCTTTATCTCCTAAATTCCACTTTCTCAGTTCAGTTCATGTATGCTCTGCTTTCATATAATAGACTTTCTTTCTTTCATGTTAAAAAAAATTGTTGCAACGCTTACTGTTATTCCATTCTAAAAATTAATATTCTACAGTTTAAAATCTTGGGACTGTGAAGCAGGAGACTTAGAGAGCAGGTTTGGCGCTTTCCTTGCATGCATCCCACCCTGGTCAATGCCTGTATACCCTCTGCTCCACAGCGCCTGCCCAGAAGTGACTCCTGAGCACACCCTTATGAGTAAACTCAGAGCACAGCCAGGAGTGTTCATAAACAAAGATACTTTGGAATGTATATATGCTTACATAGGGATATATACATATATGTGCACATATGTAAGTGCACAGATATATATGTGTTAGATATATGTTTTTGACACATATGTATGCTGTTATATGCAGATTTTCCATTTGTTGTTTTGATTTGTTAGTTCAACTGAATATTTTACATAGAGTCATCAAAAACATTTCCATATAATATTATAATTAATGTGCACACATGAATATTTATGGCAACATTATTCATTTTTGCTTTTAAGTATTCAGATATCAATCAAATGCAAAGGTGCACAATTATGGTAAATCCACACATGGAATACTATTAATCGTTAATAAAGGAATGGAGTATTGATACATTTGTCACCATGACTTGACCTAGAGAACATACTAAGTAGACGGAACCATGAAGACCCCATATTTTATAATTCCAATTATACGAAAATCTCTATACATAGAGAAAAATTATTGCTGTTTCTGGCCAGAAGGCATTGAATGATAGGTGTGAACAGGATTTTTTTTAAGATGAAAATGCTTTCAGATTGACTGTAATGATGGATGCATATATCTGTGACTGGATTGTAAGCCATAGTTTTATTATTCGTATTTACTTTTTTCCCTTTTTTTTATTGAATCACTGCAAGATACAGAGTTACAAAACTGTTCATGAATGGATTTCAATCATACAGTGTCTCGACAAATATCTGTCCACCAGTGCCCCCAGTTTCCCTACTGTCACACTAATCCAGCCTGTTTATATGGCAGGAACTTGTCTTCTCTGTCTCTTTGTTTCTCTGTCTCTTTCTGTCTGTATCTATCTATCTATCTATCTATCTATCTATCTATCTATCTATCTATCTCCCTCTCTCCCCCTTGCTCCCTCCTCTCTCCACTTTGGGCACTGTGGTTTTGCAATACAGGTACTGAGTTTCAACATGCAGTTCTTATACAATGCTGTCATTTCCAACTATCTTTGTCATGGTGGTCCCTTCTCTATCCCAACAGTCTTCTTCCCAGCACTTGAGGCAAAGTCCCATCCTTGGACCAAACCTCTGGCATTTGTTTCTACTGTCCTTGGGTATTAGTCTCATATTATGTGTTTTTATTTTCATATCCCACAAATGAGTTCAATGATTCTATGTCTATCCCTCTCCATCTGATTCATTTCACTGAGCATGATACTCTCTATGTATAACAAATTTCATAACTTCATTTTTTCTCTAACATCTGAATAGTATTCCATCGTGTACATAAACCATAGTTTCTTTAATCAATCATCTGTTCTCAGGCACTTGGGTTGTTTCCAGATTCTGGCTACTGTGAAGAGTGCTGCAATGAACAGAGATGTGCTGATGGCATTTCTGCTGTGTTTTTTTGAAAAGAACATATGTTGGAAAAGGTTTTTTTTTGTTTTCGTTTTTAGAAATTCCAACATCAATCCCATAACCATAGGGATTGTTGTACTCCACCACTGTCTCATGGATCCCTCTAGTTACCCCTCTTAGGTATGCTCATTGCTTTATTTCAAAATCTTACATTAAATAGATAAATTCTACAAATACAAAATTTATTGAGTTAAAAAATTCATGGAAGAATAGAAATTATCTGTATAAGTGTAAAAATGTGTTTTATCTTGGGGGTATGGTGCCGCCAGCAGATCAATCTGTACTTGTAGGGCGAGTGCATCAGGATCTGATGGCACCTTCAGACTTCCAGATACCCCAAAATTGCTGCTGTGCCTTTGTCCAGATCCCCAAAACTTGGGACAAAGTTTACCAAGAAAGTAAATGGCCAAAATTTAGGTATGTGGGAGACACACCCACAAACCACCTCAGGCTCAGCTATATAATTGGAAGCATGGACTCTCTGGTTCCTGATCGAAGGGCTTAATGGCCATGATCACAGAGACTCAGAAACAAATCTCAAAACCCAATGGCTTTTGGCAGAAATGCGTTCGGTCCCTGCAGTAAATAACCAGCGCTGGGCCAACGCAGGTGGGAATTGGTTTCGTGCCGTGGCCTGTTCCCCCCGGCAGCCCAGTGGCCACCATCCTCTAGCGGCTGCTGGACAGTCAGGTTTAGGCCCCTAGTGATGAGACACGCAGGGCCTCACGGGATGGGGGTGGAGCCGGTCCTGTCCTCCTCACCACAATGAGACCCCAAGTCATCGCCCACGAAGGCCTCTCTGGTTCCTGATCAAGCTGTTTAACAGCCATGATCCCAGATACTCAGAAACAAATCTCAGAACCCTGACTTTTGGCAGAAATGCGTCTGGACTCAGCAGTAGGTTACTGTCACTGGGCCACCCCAGGCGGAAAAGGGTGCTGTCCCTGATGTCCCTCTGCCTGCCCCCCCTAGGTGGCTCGGTGGCCGCCATCCTCCAGAGGCCACTGGAGAGTCAGGATTGGGCCCTTAGTGACAAGACATGCAGGGCCTCACAGGATGGGAATGGAGCCACCCCTTTCCTCCCCGCCCCAACAAGACCCCGAGTCGCCGCCCATGAACGGCCTTTTTGGCTCCTGATCAAGCTGCTTAACGGCCATGATCCCAGAGACTCAGAAATAAATCTTGTAACCCAGCAGGTTTTAGCAGAAATCCCTCCAGATTTAAGTGTTAAAATTTCAGAATTTCAAAGAGGATATTTGGTATAAATTTTTGTGCTTGGGTTTCAGTTATACAATGATCAAGTACCCATCCCTCCACTAGTGCCCATCCTCCCCCACCACGGGTCCCAGCATCCCTCCCACCCCCCATCTACCCCCCCGTCCCACCCTGCCGCTGTAACAGGGCATTCCCCCCTATTCTCTCTCTCTTTTTTTTGGGTATTGTGCTCTGCAAGAGAGGCATTGAGTGGCAGAGTTGCAGACCAATGGAACAGAGTTGAATATACTGACACCTCCTCCCAAACATATAATCATCTAATCTTCGATAAGGGGGCAAGAAAAGTGAAATTGAGCGGGGAAAGCCTCTTTAATAAATTGTGCTGGCAAAATTGGTCTGCTACATGCAAAAAAGTGGGCTCAGATCTCTGCCTAACGCCATGCACAAAAGTAAGATCGAAATGGATTTATGACCTCAACATCAGACCGGTTTATTGAAGACAAAGTTGGCAAAACTCTCCATGATATTGAAGTTAATGGTATCTTCAAAGATGTCATGCCACTGGCCGAGCAAGTGAAAACAGAGATAGACAAATGGGACTATCTTAAACTAAGAAGCTTCTGCACCTCAGAAGAAACAGTGACCAAAATACAAAGACAGCCTACAGAATGGGAAAGAATATTCACCAAATACACAACCGACAAGGGGTTGATATCAAGGATATACAAGGTACTGGTTAAACTACACAAGAAGAAATCACCCAACCCCATCAAAAAATGGGGCAAGGAAATGAACAGAAACTTTCTCAAAGAAGAAATCCGAATGGCAAAAAGGCACATGAGAAAATGCTCTACATCACTAATCATCAGAGAGATGCAGATCAAAACAACAATGAGATATCATTTCACACCACAGAGACTGGCCCACATCCACAAAAGCAACCAATGCTGGCGTGGATGTGGCGAGAAAGGGACCCTCCTTCACTGCTGGTGGGAATGCAGGCTGGTCCAACCCTTTTGGAAAACAGTATGGACGATTCTCAAAAAATTAGAATTTGATCTCCCATTTGACCCAGCTATAGCACTCCTGGGAATATATCCCAGAGAGGCAAAAAGGTATAGTCGAAGTGACATCTGCAATTGTTTGTTCATTGCAGCACTCTTTACAACAGCCAGAATCTGGAAAAAACCTGAGTGCCCGAGGACAGATGACTGGTTAAAGAAACTTTGGTACATTTACACAATGGAGTACTATGTAGCTGTTAGAAAAGATGAAGTTATGAAATTTACATACAAGTGGTACTACATATTCATCTGGGGAACATAAAGCAACAGGAATGGCTGAGATTAGTACCAGGAATTTTGCTCCATGACTTCAAGGCCAGCCACATGTGCTAAGTGAAAAGGAAGCTCAGATAGAGAAGAGAGCACCAAATAAAGGGTGCTGTGAAGACCCTCCCAGGGTGGGAGAGACATGCTGAAAGTGGTCTGTGGACCAAACATGATTGCCACTCAATGCCTCTCTTGCAGAGCACAATACCCAAAAGAAGAGAGAGAGAACAGGGGGGAATGCCCTGTTACAGTGGCAGGGTGGGCGGGGGGTGGGGGTGGATGGGGGGTGGGAGGGATGCTGGGACCCGTGGTGGGGGAGGATGGGCACTGGTGGAGGGATGGGTACTTGATCATTGTATAACTGAAACCCAAGCACAAAAATTTATAAATCTATAACTGTACCTCATGGTGTTTCACTAATAAAAAAAAATGATCAAAAAAAAAAAAACCCAAAGCTATAAATTCCTAAGCTGTTGCCTGTCCCTAAAGTACTCTATTGTTCCTTCAACTTCGATTGTAGCTAGATTGAGTATTCCTGGTGGCTTGCATTTTTTAAATTTGTACTATAGTCACCCATTATCTTCTGACTTGTAAGTTTTCACTTGACTGACCAGCTATGAATTTTATAAGCTTTCTTTTCTATATAAGTTCATATTTTTATTTTTCTCCTATCAATATTGTTTTTAGTACTTTTTTTTTCATTTTGATTACAATATATTCTGGAGGTTTCCTATTTCAGTTGATTTTTGTTGGGGCATTTGGGCCTCTTGGATATCAATGCTTAATTATTCTACTATGAAAAATTCTTATCAGTGATTTCTTTAATTATTGCTTATTCATCAAATTCACATTTATGTTCTTCAATGACTCTGATAATGATTCTTGTGGCCTTGAACTCATCTCATAATTCTCTGGTATGCTGTTAATTTCTTTTCAGACTTTTTCTACAATTTCAGATTTTTTTACTAATGGTTTGCTCCATCTCATCTTGGAGTCCCTCAATCTTTACTCAGCCTCTATTATTCTACTGCATAGTTTTTGTTGAGGTTCTTAATATCTTAATATATATAAATATATACATCTATTATATATATGCATATATAAAAGCTGAAGCAATAGCACAGTGATAGGGCTTTTGCCTTGCACGTGGCCGACCCAGGTTTGATTTCTCCATCCCTCTCAGAGAACCCAGCAAGCTACCGAGAGTATCCTGCCCACACGGCAGAGCCTGGCAAGCTCTCTGTGGTGTATTTGATATGCCAAAAACAATAACAAGTCTCACAATGGAGACGTTACTGGTGCCCGCTTGAGCAAATTGTTGAACATTGGGAGGACAGTGCTACAGTGCTACATATATATAATATATATTATATACATTTATATATATGTATATATCACTGACCATACTCTTCATTTCTGCTTAAGATTTGTTTCTGGCCTTATAATTTCTTTCTTATGTATGGTTGAGTACCTGTACTGTACATTCAGTTCATCAAAGATCCAAGAACTCCTTGAAATTTCTGTGTTATTGCTTTCTTTAATTGAATATGGTAGGTTTCTATGTCTCTTCTCCATTGGGATTGCTGTACTCCTGCTTGTTGAAGGTGAATCTTTGTAATTAACACCGACTGGAACATTGAGGAATTAGGTTGGAAATTGCTTTTTTCTTTCCTTGACTATCTTGACACTGTAACAGGAAGTGTAAGTGTGAGCAGTAAAAAATTTGATGGGAAGCTGTTCTTCAAGAGATGAGGAGCAGAGCCAATTGAAATACCACAGATCAACTCTGCAGGCTTCTAAAACCTACCTGGAAGGGAAGGGTCTCCTCAACCCACCCTAGTTCCAAAAAGAACCATGCAGTTTTTAGAAGGGACAATGATCTACCTGGATGGATGATGCATAGAATACAAGTTCAGGGATGTGGAAGTGATTTGGTTAAAATTGTGGCAGTCAGGCATGGGGGCTGTAAGGACCTAGGTTGAAAGAAGGATAATCCATATGACTTACAGTTCTGACTTATTTTTTCTAAGTACTGACACAGAATTTTGAGAAAAGCTGTTAGTGGGAAATTAAATTAGTGTGTTCTCTAAAGAAAATCATATAGACTTTCCATAGAAAACTAAAAATAAAAAATAACACCTCATCGAAACCAAATTAAGATTAAAATATTAATTTTTCAAAAAGATGCACACATTTGTTTTTTAGAAGCATTATTTACTGTTGTAAGAATATTTATTCAGTCTAAGGCACTGAGACAAGGAATAAGGAAGAAATTACTTTTCATGGAGGGCCCAGATTAACTCAGATTCTGTGACAAAGGCAGAGTGTCCTGAGATCTTCTTTTATTACCACCCTACCATTCACACCTCTAAAAGAAACAAAGAAGTTACAGGAAGAACATTGAGACATTGAGGCATGCAGTGTTTCCTTATGTCCACAAGCCAGTTAATTTCAACCCTAGGAAAGAGATGCACAGCCTAGAGCATTCAGGGGCATCTAAGGTTTGCATATCAAAGACAGGCTGGGCAAGCACCTAGGATTTACCTATCAAAGACAAACTGGGTCTGGGTTTCTGTGAGAAGAGGAAGACTGACTCTTGGTTTTCTGAGATTTAGGTTATTTACTGAAGACAGCTTAAAGACAGAGATGTTCAACTTCATCCAAACCAGTTTGAAAGCAAAAGTAATCTCGCCCATTTTCATGGGTTACTGTGTTCCGGCCCATTTGCTGGATAGTCAACAATTCACAATAATCAAGACATAATAAATATAGATCAAGAAGTTAGATTATGTTTATCAAGAGAATACTATGCAGTTATAAATAAACAGTTTTGAAAAATCGGGAGGTTATCTTCCCAACTTTGCTTGGAAGTTTGGGGTACACCTTCAGCAATACACTGCCTAGCTTTCTTGGCCTAATGGGTTAATGATTAGTCTGATGATGTTGAACTACTTGGCTCTTATGGTGCTAGGGTTGCTGTGGAAATCCAAGTAAGAGTTACATTGGAGTCTTCAAACATACAGACATGTACTCCACCACTTTGAGCTCTCTATCTCATCAGAAACAGGAAATCCTTTACTAACAAAGATGAAATTTGAAGTGGCTATTCTGATTGAAAACATCAGGATATAAGACAGTGACCTCCCTAAGAGCACCACTGGGGTTGCCTAGTGACGCCCAGCACTGTGGGCCAGACTACATCACTGACCGAACTGAATCGCTGACCCAAGGACTCTACCTACCGACCCATATAATTGGGAGCGGCCTTTGGGTCTTCATAGCACTTCAGATTGCTCCCCAAGTAGAACTTCAATCATCCAGTGGTCTCTCTCATATGGAATATAACAAAAACACATGAACAAATATAACTTTTAGAATCCAAGAAAAATATGAGGTTTACCAGAGTGGTGGATGAAGAGGAGTGGGAGAAAAAAGTAGAGTGTGTCAGCCTGACAAGTAGTACTTACAAATTTAGTGGAGAGTATAGTAAGGATGGTACACTTATAGGGAGGTGTCAGGAAATAACTTTTGTGTATAATATTTTATGCCAATGTTTTTGTTGCAGTTAAAAAGAAAGAATCAGTAAATGTTTCAGCATTTCATTCTTTTAAAAAAGCAAGAAATATAGGCATTACATGCTAGTAAAAGGTGGATGGAGCAAAGAGAATGCTTCCTGGTGTCAGTGTATGGAGGGTGTGCAGTATCCAGTATCTGTAGGTATAGGAGAAGGCTGGGGTGGGACCTGACATTGGAAATGAGATTTATTTTTTCTGCTATATCAGTGAAGTACAATGTAGCGCTCCCAACATAAAAATAGGTGAAATAATATATACTGGGCCTGGCTGAAAAGCTTAAATTGTGAAATAAAGTTCTCATTATAGGCAAATAGCAGGATAAAGAATGTGGTAGATTATGAGAAATATAAAAGTCACAGCTCACAGATGAATTCTTAAGAGCTAAAAGCCTACGCATATAATATAATTTCCCCCTGGAGTTTATTTTAACTAGCACAAATAGAGATTATGTCCACAATTACTTTTAACTATTCTGATGTTTTACAAATATGATACTAACTATGATGCTCCGAAATAATTACAGGATGAATTGTTAAGAGAATCGCAGTGAACATTAAGAGCTCTCCTGAGCAACAGTACCCTAGTGTGTGTATAGGGAGGTGAGGGGACTTGTATATATATAATGAAATATACATATTTATATACATATGTGTATATTTACACATACATAGATGTGCTCATATGCATATTTGCATATGAGATAGAAATGGACATGGATTTGTTATCAAAACTTGTATTACTTATCAAGCTTGAGAAATTGCAGATTTATAGTCAAGAACTGGAGATATAGAAGAATTATGCAGACAATTATAATCCACATCTGACATCTCAGCTCTATTGCAGCTGGAGACGTATTTACTCCGTCCTCCACTCTGTTAAGTGGAGGCCACAAATCTGCTGTACTTAATCTATAAATCTGAAAGTTAGCCCCAAAGAGACATCATCAGACACACCCAGAAATAATATTTTTAAATTATGGTAATTATAGATAGAAAAACTATGAAAAGAAGAAATCATGATGAAATCGAAGATGTATGTGATAAGAAAAAGAATTTGGATAAAAGGACAGAGAGGAAAAGGTAGTTTTTGGAGTTGGGGTTTATAACTGGAAGTTGTGAAGTTGTACGTGTCCATAGGAGCCTGGTGAGCACAGTCATTAAAGTCATATAAACAAGGACCAGGGTCAAGGCAGAAGGTAAGTATATAACTAAAAATTAAGGTCAGGAGAAAGTAATTCAGATTGCCAGTAAGTGAAGTAATAAAAATAAAAATGAGTCAACACATGGTTCCCGACATTTACAATTTTAAAGGTAATGTTTTAAAAATAAAAAATAAAATAAAATTGAAAACAAAGTTTGGAAGGAAAAGCACGGAGCATAAAAATCATTTCTCTGGTCCATGTATGAGGGATCAAGGGACGCTTAGAGAGAAATAGCTCTGATGTAGGCAGGCAGAGAGACAGAAAAAGGCCCTATGCAGTAAAATTCTAGGTAATAAAGTCACTGGGATGTACAATGAAATTTCTGGGAAATAAACTCCCATAGTTGACCCACCTTGTGGGTCTCTCTCTTTTTCTCTCTCATTCTCTCCCTTTCTGTCTGTCTGCTCTTTGTCTGTGTATGTGTCTCTCTCTGAGAGTAGGACAGTTACACTTGGTGGTACTCAGGGTTTACTCCTGGCTCTGAGCTCTGGGATCACTCCTTGCATGGCTGGAAGACCATGTGGGGTGTGAGGAATTGAACTCTGTGTGGCCATGTGCAAAGCTTACCTCACTGCAGCTCCAACTCTCTGTCTCTTATGCAAAAACACAAGCATAAACATCAAACTATAACGTTAGTTTAAACTGTAGTGAATGCTTTGTTTTATGGGATTATTCCAAATATTAAATATAGGCATACTAAATGAATTTTGAAGATTTTTGTCTTTGTAAACAAACTTAAAAAACTTCCATTAATCTCTCCCTCTGGTGTTCTTAAGAAATCTGAAGAACACCTCCTGCCATTGATAAAAATTTTATAGTAAAGAATATTTGTTAAAAAAATCTAGTTTAAAATAAAATGAAATTGAATTCTTAAATGCAAATAACAGGATATAAGGTTATATATTAACCCACTTATCACATAAGAAACAATATAAAATCAGAAAATACCAATATTTTCAATGAGAACATTTAAAGTTGTGAATAAAAAACTTTGTAATCATGTAATTTACATAAGAAAAATCAATTATTAACACACATTTACCTGTCCCCTACTTGTTTAGAGAAATGTCTTCATCTGAAATAGGGAATCAGGCAGGTATCCACTTAGCACTAGGTTTCAAGAAATCATAAATCAATATATAATGTGAAAAAGAGTTATGTTGTTCTGCACCAAGCCTAAACTCCAGACTTATGGCAATCCAGACAAAACCTAAAGCTGGAAACTCCTCAGAAAGTAAATCATGAGGGTAAAATATAAACCCAAAGTAAGATCACCAGAATTTCAAATTTCGAATAAAACACTTTAATATTGATTAATCATACAGAGAACCCTAGCCCAAGATAACTTCTACAACTCTATGCAATAAGCATTTTACGTTCATTTCACTAAAGCTCTGGAGGCAGTCACACCAACAGAGGGGGTCAATTCTAGCCTTTTCGTATGTTAGAATTCTACTTGGTAATCCTGTAGAATTCTGTACATGAGGGCATTCCATTCTTGGATTTCCCATATCTCACAGAGAGCATGTAAAATTCTTTCTTGTTGCATTCTCCTTTCAACTACTCTCACAATTTCTAACTAAAACTATTTCATTTCACTATTCCGCTTCTCCTAGAATTCCTTTCTGTAAGAAAAAAAGCCTAGAAAACCCGGGTGAGTGTTGGAATTAACTTTTTCTTGTCAAGAGAATTAGCCGGGAAACCTGGGGTCTCTCCATCTCTTGATTGTGGGGAGCAGCTCTGATGCTGTGTATATCAAGTGGGGCTCAGGTGCTAACTGTCTTTCATTTTATAGAAGCTCTCAGAACTGTACCACCCCACTTGCAAGAGTTAATGCAGATTTTTAACTGTCTTGACCTAATCAGTCATTTTCCCCATTGGCAAAATTGCAGAAGAAAGACCAGAGACATTACAGAAATCTGTTTTAATTTCATATTTCCATTTTATGACCCCTCATATGCTTACCTCACATTTATCTATTTACCTACATTATCTATTTACCTTCTCTGTCCATATCACCACCCCCTCTAACAACAAGCTTATATCCATTCTTGGGAAGATTTTAGGAAAATTAACCTCATAACTATGTGATAAATTATTCAGAATATTGATGTAACAATTTTTCTTGTTTTTAATTTTAATTTTATAGTTTATATTTATGTAATTTTAGTTGTAGATTAAGTGAACACTAATGAGATGAATGGTGAAATAGCTCATCATAACTTTGAAGGATATTAACAAAAACAAGTGAAGATAATAAGACTAGAAATATTTAATTTAAATATTAGCATAAAAATGTCTGCCAAGATATTGAAAATTCTTTACCTGGTAGGTTGTAATGTTTTTGAGATGGAAGGAATAGTAAGTTGGGTTATACCTGGCAGTTCTCAGGATTTAATCCTTACTTAGGAATCACTTCAGGAAATGTATAGGGGTAACATATATGGTGCGAGGGATTGAACTTGGGGTCACTTACATGTGGTGCAAGTGCCTTAACATTTGTATTGTTTCATTGGAATATATAGATTAAAATTTTCTTCTATTTTTTATTAAGCAAACTTTATAGAAAGCAAAGAATTTCTTTCTCTTCATCATTAATTACCTGTTCCCCTACACATTTGTTTTAAAATGTTTCCTTCAATTTATGGTAAATTTTGGGATGGAGCGATAGCACAGCAGGTAGGGCATTTGCCTTGCATGCTGCTGACATATCTGACCCGAGTTTGATTCTTCCACCCGTCTCGGAGAGCCTGGCAAGCTACAGAGAGTATCTCAACCGCATGGCAAAGACTAGCAAGCTACCTGTGACATATTTGATATGCCAAACACAGTAACAAGTGTCACAATGGAGACATTACTGGGCCCGCTCGAGCAAATTGATCAACAATGGGAGGACAGTGACAGTGACAGTGATGGTAAATTTTGCATTTTTTTATGAATCGGACAAGGGAAAGGGGGAGATAAATGAACAGAGGGAAAATGTTGAGGTGGAAGAGTAAGTCTAACTCTTCCAGGGCTGTTTATCCATGTCCTAAATTCACTGGCCCAGTTCAACTTATGTCTGCTCTGGTTTCACAATATATAGGCTTTCCTTAGAGAGAGAGAGAGATAGATAGAAAGAGAGACAGTTATCACTCATTGTTTTACTCTTTTACTCTTTTCTAAAATTTAATAATGTGTTACTAAGGAAAACAAAACAACAAAAACGGTCAACTAAAATCTTGGAATGTGGAGCTAGAACAATAGAAGAGCATGTGCTTGCCCTGCATGCAGCCTAGCCTGCTTCAGTTCCTGACATCCTCCATGCTTTCCAGAACCCCACTGGAAGTATTCCCCGAACACACTAGAAGTATATCCTGAGCACAGTCAAGTGTGTCTCCAAACAAAAAAAATATTTTGAATATATATGTGTTCGTATATGAATATATGTATACACACATATATTTATGAGTGTTGTATATATATTTATTAACATATTTATTATATATTTTATTAACACATTTATAAACACATTTCCCTGTGTATGTTGTCTTACACAGATTTTCCATTTGTGTTATGTTTTGGTTATTTCAACTGAAAATTTTGCTTAAAAACAGTGATCAAAAAATTATTTATGTGAATATACTGACATTTACATATATAAGCATTTAAACATTTCCAAGTTTTTCCTGAACAATAATCTGCTGATTGTTTTTTTTGAAAAACTTATATGCATTAAATAATGTTTAATTTATCATTTGATTTATTTAAAATGATGGCAGATTTCAAATATTTGCAAAACAATATGAGTGACACATAGAGTAGAGATTTTCTCGAGGCTCTTTCTCTTCTTTTACAGATAACTGCACATAATTAATTTATAAAACTTGCTTTGGAAACTTCTATTTAAGTCTTTACAAAATACTAGCTAAATTAACATGTGTATTTATTTTGGGGTCATTCATATCGTACAATAGCACAAGACACTTACTTGCCTTACACATGGATAAATATCCTGTTAGATTCCCAGGACCATAAAGAATTAAATGAGTGTTCATTTTCAGAAAAATCACTTGGAAGTTCTATTTTAGGAGAATGTTTCTGAGAGTAGAAAATGACAGGACAAATGATCATCCTGGAAATATGCCTTATCCCAGTTTCCTGCATATGTCCTTAATTTCTGGGCTTTTAAATAAGGTTGTTACGTTGAATGTTTCAGTTTCAAGCAATTTCCACATTGTTAGATATGCATGTATATATTTAGGCAAGTTGCTAAACATTCGGTCCTCCTGTGTCTTCTGGTTTCCACCAGGAGTTTCAGAAGAACTCTAGATAGAAGGTTTAAACAGTTCTAATTTGTATGCTTCATTCCTGTTCACTTACTCTGAGCCCTCTGGGAACAAGGCGACTGTCACCTGATGGAGTCAGGGTGATAGTGGTAGGGGAGGAGAGGGGAAGAAAAGTGTGCATTCCCGTTACAGCACTATGATTATAAGTACAAACAGGGCTAGTTTGCACTGAAATGTGATCTTGGTGATCTCATTTCAAATAGTTGATAGGAGTGCTGGGGGTACCATATTGAATCTTATTCTATAGAAACCCAAGGGCAAATTGCTGAGGAGAGCTCTACCTGAAGCAGTCAGGAAGGATGAAACCTCAGAAGCAAGACCAGATTAATAGCCAGAAAGTGCCAGAGACACAAAGTGCTATCTATCATTAACCAACGCTGACATGAAAAGCCATCACTAATCACTTTGATGATTGAAGCAGATTGAAACTAGGTTTTTGTCTTCAGCATGTGTATTCTTAGGGTATAAGTGGCCCTGTATCAGCCTTTTCTTTATTATTGTAATAAAAAATCCAGCTCTAGAAGGAGCATAGAAGTCAATTTTGGGGCAGAAATTAATGAAGAAGCACATAGACCAATCATACCTAGATAGACATTACACGTCCTTAGTACTCCGACACCAGCCTTCCCGGGTATTAAATCCTATTAAAGACTTAGAGAAACTCTAATTGGGGATTTGATTTGAATTCTGACACTTTGCTGATTCTCATTTGTTCAAGTCAAAGTCATTTTTAATAAGAAGCCTTATTCTTGTGTTACATTATCTCCTTTATGCTTTATATCGTAAGAGATCATGCAGACCCTGGGATAAGTAGCCCTCAATTATCTCTGATCTAAAGTGCCCACCCCAGTAAATAGCTGAGACAGGCTTATATTAGAGAAGCGGTGTTGGAGTGCTTCTCTAGAAGATAGGGCATGTTCTAGTCAGTCCAGATTTCATATGCACATTGATATATATTACATTAAGCAACTTTTAATGATTGTACTGTACATTATTTTTCACTCAACACATATCAAAATGTTAGCTAATTACTCATTCTGATAATGTTTTATATTCATTTAAAATGGTTTATAGTCATTAATATAGAAAAGCAATTTCCCTAAAAATATGTAAAGTAAATGTCTATATATATAGGCATAAACTCCAGGAACTGTTGTGGTATGGGTAAAAGGTGATTATGTATAGGTCAAAAAAATGTAACATGTAAGGCTAAAATTTTATTTTGAAATTAACTTTGGCTTTCATGCTTTATAGAACCAAATGTTTTACAAAATTTGATAATTTGGATATAATTTCACTGAAATCAGCAATACTAGTAAAATTTCTTAGTTACTGATTCTTATCTCAATTCAGAATTGGTTATCTTTGAATTTTTCCAGTTCAGGTTATACGATGGTTCCTTGTATGTTCTTAGTGGCTTATAGGTCATTATGCCATTCACCATAACTTCATGTTAATAGTGTTGCAAACAGACACACTTTGATTATTATACTTTCTTTTCAGAAGTTGCTGGATTAATTTTTGGCAGATTTTTATATCTTTAGAACAAAAGAACTTCTACTAAATAGCATTAAAATACTTTTTAAAATGTAAAATGGTTTATATCAAAATGATTCATTTTTCATGTACTAAAAATGTGATGCTCTTAGTTGAATGTGTCAGTTACCTGATTGTGAAGTTATTACAACAAATTGCAAAATAAAAATGCATCTAAGCAATTTTCCCTCTCAACATTTCTTGATTATAGAATGTCATTAGGATAATAGCACACATAGCAGGCTTACAATATTATGTGCCAAAGAGTTAATTTTATTGAACTTTTTCAAAAAAGAAACATTTATAGTAATGTAATAAATTATTTTCTTTATGAATATGAAATTTTATTCAACAGTCCTTGGTGTTTTCATATTCTCTTTTTCACTTCTTTTATACACTGCACTGAAGTACGTTAAGTATGTGCAAATATGGAAAGATAACAGGTAAGAACTTTAGTTTCTGTTAGTTTTACAATTAAAGTTCATTTGTTTTTTAATATTGTCATCTCCTACATTTAGTTCATATAGATAGAATTGGTTGTTTGTGACCTTGACAAAAAGACACTCATCATACTGTCAAATTATACATATAAACAGGATAAAATAAATATTCTCTGTGAGTAAAGACACAAAGTTGCAACGATAAGTTGATTCCAGAATCTTTCAATTAGGATATATGTTTTTCCTAGAGGTTTTCTGACAGAAACAAATATCATCCAAGGAAATAGCTCTGATTGGTTTGTTTTCACCTATACTTTATATCAGGTCTGAGAATTTATTCTTGATGTTTGTAGTTCAGATATTTCCTAGTAGAATAGTGGCTTCCTTTGTTTTGCCTATGCCTAGTAAACCTTACTTTATATGAACTTTCCTTACAAGGAGAAACTGGTACTAATTCACACACTTTTCTTACCTGTATCTCTAGATGTGTCTTTCTTAGTTCAGTGTAAATTGTCTAGTGCTTGGATCTATATTTCAGCTTCTGGATATTTACAACATTGAAGAATATATGTTAAACCTAATTTGTCAAAATTTTTCTTCTGAAATAATTTTAGATTTTTATGATGTCTAATCTATAGTTACTAGTGCCCACTAGAGCAAATCGATGAGCAACGGGAGGACAGTGACAGTGAGTCTACAGTTTATTCAACAGAACCTAACACTAGCATCTTCTATAACATGGCATGCTTATTATAATTTTAAAAGTAAAATTGGGGCTGTGTTCTCTTTTGAATCCCCCTCTCTCTCTCCGTCTCTCTGTCTCTCCCCCACTTTCTCTATCTCTCTCTTTGTCTCTCTTTCTTTCTTGCTCTCACTCTCACTCTTGCTCTCTCTTTTCTCACACTACCATAAATATTTTTTTTCAGTAAAACTATTTTTGTGGGGTCAGAGCAGTAATACAATGGGAAGGGTCCCCTTGCACGTGATCATTCTGTTTAGATTCCCTGCTCCCTGTTCACAACCCTGGAGCCACTGAGAGTGTTGGCTGAGCTCAGAGACAGGATTAAGACCTCAGCGTGAACACAAATGACTCAAACCACCCCACCAAAGGAGAAACAAATCCACACTATTTTGCTTCACTAATGCAAAGTAAACCGGTATAACATTACAAATTAAGCTGTTGTTTTTATTTGAAATCAATAATAAAATTTTCCATCAGTGTCTCTTCTCTGTTGGAATCCAATATTACGTGTTTGGGTAGTTATCAACTCACCTTAGTCACCTCCAATGATAGAGATTCTCGGTCTGTTCTCAGGGTCTGGGTAGTTTTGTAAAATTTTACGTTAAGTAGATTGTAATTTTATTTAAAATTAATTTATTTTTGGTTTGCAGAAATTGAACCTAGGACCTCACACATGCAAAGTGTTTTTCTACCATTTCTTATACCCCATCCTAAGACAATATTTTAAAAAGTTACAGTGAGTTAAATATATCCTGAAAAAAAGTTACAGAAAAGCTGTTGTGCTTTAGTATTTCATGATTAAGGCACAGATCTGAAATTATTAAATTTGTAGTTTTTTTAGATATGAAACACATTTTTAACTTTATTTCTGTGTGAATGTGACCTCACTCGGTAACTGATGCTGTTAAATGTGAAAGGAAATGGGAAGAGTCAGAGAATAATGCAGTACTGTTGATGAGAAAACTGTCAGAAAAGCTGACCTAAGACAGGATCGTGCTAAGACCCTATAAAAATTGAAATTTAATTAGGTTGAAAAGGAGATTAAGTATCTAGCCAATTGCATCACCCTGATTACTGTCAGTATGGTATTCATTTTTGTATCCTAACATACTTATTGAGAGATTTTTATTGATCCAAAATTGTTACTAAATGCAAGGGACTAAATGGTAACTGAGAAAACAGGAAATTAAAGATCAGTGAAAATGAGCTAGGGGAAGGTTAATTCAATATAGTGTTAGACCTATTGTTATTGCAGGTATAAACACTGATTGACATGGGATTTTAAGCTTTTCTGCTGTTGATGATTCAGAATAGAAGAATCTGAGGAAAACTGAAATACTTAAGATAAGTAGAAGTAAAAATCATTGTGGGTGAAAAGGGTGAACAAAAATTTAACAATTTTGACTGTTTGAAGTTGTTGGGGCCTTGAAATGAAGATGAACAGTGCTGGAATTCGAGAGAAAAAACTCTAAGGAGATGATTTTGTCTAGTTTATTGCATTGGGTGGTTTGTTGCACTTGGCTTGGCTTGTGTCTGACCAATATGTTGCTCTTCTTTCAAATTATCTTGGATTTAATTAGAAATTATATGTGAACAATTAAATTGTATAGACCATAGGTACTTTATATACCAATTTGTATAGATATGGTTAAGTAGACATAGCTGGGATGGAAGAACAGGACCTGGAGTGGTGTTCTTACCTTCAGTAACTGAGATTAATTTCTTGTGAGGCATTCACATTGAATACACATTCAATATATATAATTAAAATTGATAAATGAGTTGTGGTATGTATGACTTTGCTGATGTGTATGGGCAAAGAGAGAGAGAGAGGAAAAAAAGAGAAATTCAAAGTAGGATCAGAGAAATTTCAGTTTTAGAATAGTTAAGCTACCGTATTTAGAAGCAGTCAATTCTATATCCAGGTTCTCACCCATAAATTAAGCCTAATGTTACTCAGTTCACAGTGTTGAGGAGTTGAAATACAATACCATGTAACTGCCTGTATCCAGAAATCAATGGATTGTATTAGATATACATGTAGCTATTGACACATTTATATTACAGTCTTGTAGAGTAATTAATAGCTTTATATAGTAATTAATAACCTTACATGTAACATGTTAAGTTAATATAATTTCTTATTCTTTTTTATAAAGAAAGTAAAAGAATAATTTTGATGAAAGAATATTTATTTGAAGTTTTATTTTTTCATAAAATAAGTAGGAGCACTGTAGCACTTTCCTCCCATTGTTCATCGATTTGCTTGAGTGGACACTAGTAATGTCTTCATTGTGAGATTTGTTGTTACTGTTTTGGACACATTGAATAAGCCACGAATAGCTTCCAAGCTCTACCGTGCTGGTGGTATACATCCAGTAGCTTACTGGGCTCTCTGAGAGAGATGGAGGAATTGAACCCGGGTCAGCTGCATGCAAGGCATATGCCCTATCCACTGTGCTATCACTCCAGCCCATAAAATAAGTAAGTATTTAAAATGATAGACATATATTCTTCAGAGAAAGAGAGTCGCAAAAAAAATGCCTGTTTTTGAAAACTCTCAAGCTTATTCACCAATGTGGCTTGGTGCAAGCCTCAGGCAACTGCAAGCGAATGTCCAAGCTCAAAAAGCAGTGCAGAGAGGCAATCAATGAAGACCTCAAAAAGAGAAGAGCAGCAGTGCTGGCAGATGTAGAAGAATCTGGGAAAAGCATTCGCAATGTTCGCCTGTTCTTCACCAACTAAAAGACCAAGATGACTGCCCTCCGAGGTCCTGATGGATCTATCACATCTTCCAGAAGGGCAATGGAGAAGATTATTCATGACTTCTACTCGGATCTATTTGATAGCCATGTCCACCCGCCCACATACCAAATTCCGCAGGATGGATATATCGTTCCCAGCGTTATCACTTCCAAAAATCTGACACGTCATTTTGTCATTAAAGAAGCGAAAAGCATCTGGCACAGACAAGGTCAGACCTGAATACCTGAAGAACCTGCCATCAGTACTCATCAATACGCTGGCTCAGCAATTCACATGCTACCTGTCTGAATGCAAGGTTCCATCCCAATGGAAAATAAGCAGGACTGTACTACTGTACAAGAAGGGAGGCATCCCGAGCAAGTGAAAACAGAGATAGATAAATGGGACTATCTTAAACTAAGAAGCTTCTGCGCCTCCAAAGAAACAGTGACCAAAATACAAAGACAGCCTACAGAATGGGAAAGGATATTCGCCAAATACACATCTGACAAGGGGTTGATATCCAGGATATAGAAAATACTGGTTAAACTCCACAAGAAGAAAATATCCAACCCCATCCAAAAATGGGGCAATGAAATGAACAGAAACTTTCTCAAAGAAGAAATCCGAATGGCAAAAAAGCACATGAGAAAATGCTCTACATCATTAATCATCAGGGAGATGCAGATCAAAACCACAATGAGATACCATCTCACACCTCAGAGACTGGCCCACATTCAAAAGAACAAAAGCAACTGTTACTGGTGCGGATGTGGCAAGAAAGGGACACTCCTTCACTGTTGGTGGGAATGTCGACTGGTTCAGCCCTTTTGGAAAACAGTATGGACTATTCTCAAAAAATTAGAAATTGAGCTCCCATTTGACCCAGCGATACCACTCCTGTGAATATATCCCAGAGAGGCAAAAATGTATAGTCGAAGTGACATCTGCACTTGTTTGTTCATTGCAGCACTCTTTACAATAGCCAGAAACTGGAAGAAATCTGAATGCCCAAGAACAGATGACTGGTTAAAGAAACTTTGGTACATCTACACAATGGAGTACTATGTAGCTGTTAAAAAGGATGAGATCATGAAATTTACATACAAGTGGTACAACATGGAAAGTATCATGCTAAGTGAAATGAGTCAGAAAGAGAGGGATAGACATAGAAAGATTGCATTCATCTGGGGGATATAAAGTAACAAAATATGAGATTAATACCCAAGAATAGCTGAGATCAGCACCAGGAGGATTACTCCATAGCTTAGTGTCCAGCCTGGCATTCTAGAAGAAAGGGCAGCTCAGATAGAGAAGGGAGCACCAAATAAAGGTTCTTTGGAGGATCCTCCCAGGAGGGGAGATGCAGGTTGAAAGTAGACTATGGACTGAACATGTTTGCCACTCAATGCCTCTTTAGCAGACCACAACACCCAAAAGGAGAGAGAGAACACAGGGGATTGCCCTGCCACGGAGGCAGGGGGGGATGGGGGGATGGGGGTGGCGGGGACATTATCCATGGTGGTAGAAAATGGGCACTGGTGGAGGGATGGGTATCTGATCATTATATAATCAAAACCCAAACACAATAATTGTAAATCTACAACTGTATCTCATGGTGTTTAACTAATAAAAAAATATATATATATAAAAAGAAGGGAGGCATCCACGACACTGGAAACTGTCACCTGACCTGCCTGTTGTCTGTCATCTACAAGCTGTTCACTCTAGTCATTCTGAATAGGATTGGCAGAACACAAGATGAAGGACAGCCATGCTAGCATGCTGGGTTCCACAAAGGATTCAGCACAATCGACCATATCCACATGGTAACCAAGCTCATTGAGGTTTTTTGGGAGTTAAAGATGCTGTTCTGTCTAATGTTCATTAATTTAATGAAGGCCTTTGATTCTGTTGAGACAGAAGTGGTCATCGAAGCCATAACCAAACAGGGCATTCAAACTCAATACATTAGGGTCCTTAGTGAGCTGTATTATGGATTCACTACCAGGATCTCACCATTCTACAAGGAAGTGATCACCCATGTCAAAAGAGGGGTTCAGCAGACACCATAAGGTACATTTCAAATACAAAGTTGGCAAAACCCTCCATGACATTGAGGCTAATGGTACTTTCAAAGATGCCACACCACTGGCCGAGCAAGTGAAAACAGAGATAGATAAATGGGACTATCTTAAACTAAGAAGCTTCTGCACCTCCAAAGAAACAGTGACCAAAATACAAGGACAGTCTACAGAGTGGGAAAGGATATTCACCGAATACACATCTGACAAGGGGTTGATAACAAGGATATACAAAATACTGGTGGAACTCCACAGGAAGTAAACATCCAACCCCATCAAAAAAAGGGGCAATGAAATGAACAGAAACTTTCTCAAAGAAGAAATCCGAATGGCAAAAAAGCACATGAGAAAATGCTCTACATCATTAATCATCAGGGAGATGCAGATCAAAACCACAATGAGATACCATCTCACACCTCAGAGACTGGCCCACATTCAAAAGAACAAAAGCAACCGATGCTGGCGCGGATGTGGTGAGAAAGGGACACTCCTTCGCTGTTGGTGGGAATGCCGACTAGTTCAGCCCTTTTGGAAAACAGTATGGACGTTTCTCAAAAAATTAGAAATTGAGCTCCCATTTGACCCAGCGATACCACTCCTGGGAATATACCCCAGAGAGGCAAAAATGTGTAGTCGTAGTGACATCTGCACTTGTTTGTTCATTGCAGCACTCTTTACAATAGCCAGAAACTGGAAGAAACCTGAGTGCCCACGAACAGATGACTGGTTAAAGAAACTTTGGTACATCTACACAATGGAGTATTATGTAGCTCTTAGAAAAGATGAAGTCATGAAATTTACATACAAGTGGTACAATATGGAAAGTATCATGCTAAGCGAAATGAGTCAGAAAGAGAGGGATAGACATAGAAAAATTGCATTCATCTGGGGGATATAAAGCAACAAAATATGAGATCAATACCTAAGAATAGCTGAGATCAACACCACGAGGATTACTCCATAACTTAGAGGCCAGCCGGATATTCTAGGGGAAAGGGCAGTTCAGATAGAGAAGGGAACACCAAATGAAAGGTGTTTGGAGGATCCTCCCAGGAGGGGAAATGCATGTTGAAAGTAGACTATGGACTGAACATGATTGCCACTCAATGCCTCTTTTGCAGACCACAACACCCAAAAGGAGAGAGAGAACAAAGGGGAATGCCCTGCCACAGAGGCAGGGTGGGAGGGGGGGTGGGGGGAAATGGGCACTGGTGGAGGGATGGGT
Source organism: Sorex fumeus (assembly GCF_029834395.1). NCBI lineage: Eukaryota > Metazoa > Chordata > Mammalia > Eulipotyphla > Soricidae > Sorex > Sorex fumeus. The sequence goes on along the minus strand of NW_026606185.1, from coordinate 7,076,241 downwards.
ATTTGATCATTGTATGACCGAAACTCAAGCACAAAGATTTGTAAATCTATAACTGTACCTCATGGTGCTTCACTAATAAAAAAAAAAAAAGGAAAGAAAAAAGAGGGTTTCAGGAGGGTGATGCCATTTCACCGAAACTCTTCAGTGCCACCCTTGAGAACGTCGTGTGACGACTGGAATGGGAAGGAATGGGATTGAAGATAGATCTTTGGCGAGTACACCACCTTCGCTTGCTGATGACATCGTTCTATGAACATCAAACATTAGCCAAGCAGCACAAATGTTGGCTGACTTCGACTGTGAGTTTGGAAAGGTCGGACTACAGCTGAATCTCACAAAGACAGTGTTTATGAGAAGCAGTCTCGTTCCTGACATTCCATTCACTCTCAACAGAATGAACATCTACGAATGTAACAGTTATATGTTCCTGGGTTGAGAACTCAACATGACGAAGGACCTGGCACCTGAGTTGTGCAGGAGGAAGAGAGAGGCTTGGAACACCTTTAAGAGCATTGAAGAAATATCTAAGAGGACGGAGAATCTCTAGCTCTGGGCATATCTCTTAGAATTACACTGTTCTTCCTGCATTTACATATGCCTCAGAGACCTGTGCCCTACAAAAACAGGATGAGAATGCTATTTGGGTCTTCCAAAGACAAGGAGTATCATGCTTCTCTCAAATGAGTGAAAGAATCTGTAGTTCTGACATCCATTGATGGCCAAAAATCAGGGATGCTGTCTCTTTTGCCAAGGCATCAAAAATCAGAAGGGCTGGACATGTAATGAGATTTAGAGATGACCGCTGGACTAGAGCTGTTCATCAAAAGATCGCCTGGTCACCCATCCACGAGATGGTCAGACTTTTCGTCAAGACCCTGAATGATTGATTTGAGGTTCCTCATGTTCCTAAAATGAGCAGACACCATTGGGTTACAATAGCACGTGACAGGGATGAATGGAGACGTTACTGGCCCTCACTTGAGCAAATTGATGAGTAACTGGATGTCAAGTGATCAATCAAGTGATATTCTTCAGCACACAGTGTAGTTTGGGAAAGGCCAGTTTATCAGGAAGCAAAGTGAAAAGAAAAATCTAGTAACAGGAAGAGACCCATGAAGTTGTGTTTTTAATTTGCATTCAAGAGAAATTTCCATTTTACCTCTGATTATCCTCTGTATTACTTGTCTGCAGGGATTTTGAAGAGACAACTTTTGGGTAATCATAATCCCTTATCATGTTAGCTAAGCCTATATGAGGATGCTTGACAAGATTTTAAAAAGAATTACCTGAATTCCTCAAATAAAACAAACTCTAGTCAGAAGTGGCATATGGATTTTCTTCTCTGCAGTAAGCCAAGATGAAGCAGATGTTTAAAAGCAAAATAAATTCACAACTCCATAAAGCCATAGAGACATATAGCATACCAAAAAAAGGAACCAGTTAACAGAATGTGAAGAAAATCAAGCAAGGATAGTAACTACACAGGATAATCTACAGATTACAGAATACATTTTGATTTTTATTGGTTATGAAATATCTGTGTTTAGCAACTGTTTGAGTTGTTCTTTAAAGTATTATAATACAAAGCATGGGCTGGAGCGATAGCAAGTAGGGCGTTTGCCTTGCACGCCGCCAACATGGCCAACCCGAGTTCGATTCCTTCGTCCCTCTAGGAGAGCCTGGCAAGCTATCAAGAGTATCTCACCCCCGCAGCAAAGTCTGGCAAGCTACCCATGACATATTCAATATGCCAAACACAATAAGAAGTCTCACAAGTTACTGGGCCCACTCAAGCAAATCGATGAACAATGGGAGTACCGTGATCATAATACAAAGCATATGGAAAAAATTAGGTCATATGTATCTTTTCAAGCAGTGATGAAAATTAAATAAACATTAAATTTTAAGAACTCCAATTAACCCCCACCAAAAAATGGGGAGTGAAACAGTATGTTCTTTATAACATTAATTTAAAGATTTAATGCCATTTGGAGGTGTTCTCAAAGTTCTCAACTAATAAGTATAGCTGTCACTCATGAAGTATCGGAGTTCATGGAACATAGATTTTCATTCTCAACAATGTTCTTTGGCAGTTTTGGGACACATTTAGTGCTCAGGGTTTAATTCTGACTCTATCTAAGGATTATTTTTGTGGTAATCAGGGCATCATATGCAGTACCAGGGATCAAACAGGAATTGGTTGCATGAGAGGCAAGCTACCTTAAGCCTTGGACCAATACAGTTTTTAGCACTGCATTCTAAAATACTGTGGAATGATTCTACTTTGGTTTAGTTGCAATTCCTTTTCATTATGTTTTCAAATTTTATATAAAAATTAAAAACAGCCATATTTTCTCTGTTTAGGGGGAAAAGAAACACTTTTTGTCCTCCTATCCGTTTATTTATGTTTATTTATTTGTTTGTCCTCCTATCCGTTTATTTATTTGTTTAGTTTCTTACATGAATTTTTTGGCATGCACAGCAGTGCACAGCGATTACTCCTGTATCTGTGCTCAGTGATCACACCTGGTGAGTCTACAGGTGGTGATAGGGTTAGAATTTGAGTCAGTTACAGTAAGGTGAATCTCCTGTCTACTGTGTTATCTCTCCCACCCTACCCAACAACATTCTCTAAAATATACACTTACATACATAAACATATAACTATAAAATATTTTTAAAAAACAAATGATTCATGATTACAGGAACTAATTAAAATGACATTGAGATAGCCCTTCACATTCCAGTAAAATTGCTATGAATAGTAGGTAGAAAATAAGTAATGGGAAAGCTGAAAAGAAACTTTATTATTGCTGATGGAATGAAGTGTCAAAACCACTTTGGGAAATAATTTCACTGGTTTTTAAGTCTTAAACATTAATTTTATATGTGACGAAGTTGTAATATCCCTAGAATTTCAGTTCAAAGTAAAAAAAATTGTTTGTTCTTACATTTGTAAGCAAAAGGTTATAGTAGATATTCATAAGTCTAAATGAAGAAATAACCCACTCATCCATGAACTGATAAATTGACCCAAAAAAGTAGAATATCTGCGGAACACAAAAATATTCTAAACTTTAGCCAATTGTTTTTAATAATTTAATCAAACTAAGAGAGACTGCTGCTCAATATTAGCTATCATCAATATTCTAGGTACCCATTAATCTTTTTGCATTCTTAGAGTTTTGATATTTCTGCTTATTATTTTATTAAATGGAACACAATACATAATTTTGATGTCAAATTTGTATATGTGATTATCCACATATTGCATATATCATTACACATTGTTTCTTTGTTCTTTAATTCTATAATGGCAGAATTGAGTATACTTAAAATAAGAGAAAGGTATCTTATGCAAATCGCATGCCATTTAAGCTGCTATGGTTCAAAAGAAGAAATGAACGGTTTTTTTCCCCTAAGATTTATCTTGCTCATTTAGATAGATCCATATGTTTCCCTTAGAAAAGATTACAATTTTTGTTTTGTGAATTCAAGTATAAGGAGTTAATATTTAGATATCCATATTCATGTCATAATTTACCCATACTTTATGTAGAATACATTTTTAGAGGTTAAATTGGTGAAAAAGGGACGTACATTTTCTAGTAGTCAAAAGATAATATTAAATAACTGAAAAAAGTTTTTAGTAATTAAACTGAAATAAAAAGTGTTGAAAGGTGAAAATATCTTCCACATTTACCAATATAGAGTCTCATCAAGATTATTCATCAATTCCAATGTGAAAGTTTAAGAGAATGTTAAAAGTTTAAGCATGGGAATAAGGCAAAATCTTTCTCTCATAAAGAATATAAAGTATAAAAATATAAAATACAAAGGCAATATATAACCCAACTAAAAAGTTGCAGCGGGCATAGAGACAGTTCAGATGTTAAGGCTCTTGACCTTGCACACCATAAGACCCTGGTTTGATTCCTGCAGTTTTTACAGTTTCCCATTCCCTACCAGGGATGATCTCCGAGTAAGTCCTGAACACTGTTAATGACCTTATATGGCTTCACAAGCAGTTCATGGGCATGGGTGCAAGTCTATCAAAAACACAGGGAGATGGGGAGAGGTCAACCATTCGACTCTGTGAGGCCTTGAGATTTCGGTCACAAGTCCCACAAGCTCATTAACAGCCATAATTCAGAGACTCACAAGTAAATATCTCAGTAGAGAGTAACAAGTGAGCAACATAATGCAGAGATGCCTCTGGATCCCATGCCAGGTTGTCGTATTGGGCAACCTGTAGGGGGGCTGGGGGGTCCCTGGTTAGGTCCCCTCACCAGTCCCAAAAGAGCCCTGGCAACTGAAAACCTCCAGAACTCAATTGCCACCATGCTCATGGCTGATCTCCATTCGGACGAGCCTCATCCGTGAACGAACCTGCTAAAAAACCTAGTTTATAAATTTGATGTAGATAACTGATAGAGAAGCAAAGTAATAATTTGCTATGACTTGCATGTATTAACATTAATTAACATGTGCTAAAATCTGCTATTTAGAGCCTTAGTTAACTCCCCTATTCCAATCTCACCCAATACTCAGCAACATAACAAAAATTTGCTTTGACTCTACACATAACTGCAATTTCTAATTTTTATGACTTTGTCTCTCTATTTTCATTTTTGCTTTTATCTATTTTCTATCTATATGTCCATTGTACACACAATGTATATATATACATATCTGCATTTTGTTGTTTTTGCTTTGCTCCATATATTTTGATGTTCAGGTTCTATTCCTAGCTTTGTGCTCTGTGGGGGAGGGGGAGAGTCATCCCTGCAGTGCTCCGATGCAAGGCAGCACTGGCCATCAAACTGGAGCCTTCAATATACAAAGCAAGCAGAGAGCCTAGTTTCCATTTGTTTTAAAATTCCACCACTCTAACCTCCACTTGTTTTTAAATTCTCCTTGAATTGAATATAAACTATGCCTGTTTCCCCACTTATGTAAATTTCTGAACATTTTATGTAATACATACGTATAATATGTTTTATTTTATTTAAATGAATTAATACTACCTGCTGTGATAGCACAGTGATAGGGCATGTGCCTTGCACACAGCTGCCCGGTCGAGCCAGGTTCAATTCCTCCGCCCTCTCAGGGAGCCTGGCAAGCTACCAAGAGTATTCAATATGCCAAACACAGTAACAAGAAGTCTCACAATGGAGAGGTTACTGGGCCCACTCAAGCAAATCAATGAACAATGGGAGGACAGTGTCAAATGAATTAATTTAAATTAGTAGATTTAAATAAAGAATTATCTGCAACTTTGGTAAAAGCCTGCCTTGCTTTGCAGAGATATCTAGCTCAGCTGATTGGGTCAGTAAAATTTGGCACTGGCACCCTACATCAAATAAACAATGGTACAGACCAGGAAGTTCCGCTCCTAGTGTCTGCATACCAAGAATCATGGAGCCAGCTGGTCTGACACTGTATCCAGAGAGTGGAGTCATCCAGTCTCGCTCACCACGTCAGTAAAATCTCAAACTGAAGACCATCCCTCCCAGGGGTGGATTATGTGAGTCATAGAGGAGAGATGGTCAATTTCTCCTGACCTGCCTCTGCCACTCTGGGACCAGCAGGGAAGACCAGGACTGATAAAGTCCGTGACTGAGCCCATGAGTGACATGGACCACGTGGCCGTCATGCCACAGCCAACACCCTCTTGTTCTTCTTGGCTGAAGTTGAGTCCCTCCACCAGATTTCTCAGGGAGTCATGGACTCAGGCCAAGAAGGGAATAGCTCCTTAGAGAAAAGTCAGCCTCAGCCCCAGTCCTTACCAGGATTTCAGGGTACTTTGTCTTCTGTCTCGCAGAAAAGAATTTCAGGAGTAGACGAGCAGTAAAGTAAAACCAGATTTTATTTGGAGGCATTCAGGAAGGGGAAATAAGGAGAGAAAGAGAGAAGGAGAGAGAGAGAGAGAGACAGAGAGAGACAGAGAGAGACAGAGACAGAGAGACAGAGAGACAGAGAGAGAGAGAGAATCATGCAGCATATGTGCCTGCTTCCTTTGTTCAAGGTGGCCTTTATAGGGTTTCCCCCCATGGTGTATCTTCTACATAGGTAAAAGTCTATTGCTATGGTAGTTGCAAAGGGGGTAGAATTGAGAGTAGTCTGAGGTCTTCTCTGAAATTCCTCTCCTGACCTATGCTCCTGCTGCTACTTCCGGGTTCTCTGGGTCTGTTGGGATCAGGTAAATCATGATCAGGGCTGAGCTCACAAGGCAGACTTTTTGCAGCCCTGAGTTATTGGTTTTATTTCACCCTAGGAATTCCATTGTCATGGTGGTCCTTCCCTGTCTACTTGCCTACATCAAAACCCGTGGAATGGCATTTGCAACCATGAAATTATACTCCTTCTGCACATTCCTCACGGAACACAACATCTCCTCAAAACAATGTAGGACACCCAAAACAAGTAATAACAAATTTCAATTGATAGCTTCAATAGGGAACATGCCTACCAGTTGAACCACCAAGGCTTCCCAGTGGTGAAGCAGAACAAGTAGTGAGTTGAAGGATTTACTCCCAGTTTGTCACAAGGGTAGTGACAAAGCAGTGCAGGATTGCACCACACCTAGTGAGCAAAGATAGTACTTCAGAAGACTCAACAGAACTAATAACCATCTATATAAACTCTCAGACAATGACGTCAGAAAAGAAACACTGAGGATATTTTAGAATCTCAAAGGAAAAATGAGACAGATAGTCAATAAGACACAGAATATAAGAGTAAAAATGAGAAACCTACGAGCAGAAATGACCAAATTAAAGAATTTGGTAGGTAAAATGAAATATTCACTGGAAGGACCTAGAAGACAAAAAAGAGCAGCAGAGAACAATATCAGTGAACTCCAAGATGAGATAATGAAAATCTGCAGACAAGAGCAGAAAATGGAAAACAAAAAGCCTCAAAACAGCAGGCTAGTAAAGTCTGGACTAAATCCAAGAGTAACAGCATAGGACTCATCAGGGTCCATGAGGCCCAAGAAGGCAAAACAGATGAAGAAATAAAAGTCAATATAATAATACACCCTTTAATCCAAGAAAAAATCATATGATCATAGAAATATATGCAAAGAAAATATTTTATAAGTTACAACACCCTTTTTATGATAAAAACTCAATAAAATTGAAATTGAAGGAGCTTCCCTCAACATATTTCAAACTATTTACCATAAGCACAGAGCAAACATTATACTCAATTGAGAAAACTCAAAGCCTTCCCCCTATGTTAAGGTACAAGAGAAAGTTTCCAACTCTCACCACTTCTATTCAATACAGTATTAGATGTATTTGCAATATAAATCAGGCAAGTAAAAGATAATAATAGGATACAGATTAGACTTCGAGATGTTAAGATTCTTAGTAGCTTTGGATGACATGAAACTAAAACTAGAAAATTCTAGAATAAAAGATCCTAGAAACAGTGTCTTTGTATAGTTTGTATAGTAAAGAGGCAGGCAACAAAGTAAACACACAAAAGTACATGATGTTCCTACATGAAAATAATGAAATAGATGAGAAATATATTTTTAAAAAACAATTCCATTCACTGTGGATGTCAAAAAACCTAGAACCTAAGAATCAGCTTAAGTAAAGAAATGAAATACCTATAGAAAGAAAAACAAAAAACACCACTTCAAGAAATAAAAGAGGTCTTGAGCAAATGGAAATACATCCCCTGCACATGGACTAGCACTGTCAAAATGGAAATGCTCTCCAAAGCACTGTATTGATTCAATGCACTTCCTATAAGGATACACATGATATTTTTCAAAGACAGAGACCAAACACCCCTGAAATTCATATGAAACAACAGCCCTCACCCAAAACCCCAAATAGTCAAAGCAATTCTTTGGAAAAACGAAAATAGAAGTCATCATTTATCAGTTTTCCCAACTTCAAACTGTATTACGGGATGATAGTAATTAAAACAGTGTGTTATTGGAATAAGGACAGATGCTCAGAAAGATGACATATAATTGAATATCAAGAGACAGATCCTACCACTATATTAACATTAATCCCTTTACCATAGTATGTTGGTCTACCCCTTCACTTATTCCTTTCTCCGTCACACACTGGCAAATTAATTTCTCAGTGGAGTTCAAGGGTTGGTTTTTCTTTAACTTTGTCTCTTCCCCGGCTTTGGTGCTGATATCTAACATATTAGGAAGATCATTGAGATTTGTCCTTTTCTTTTAATTGGTTTTGCTTAACATGACCACTTATAATTCCATCCATACTCACACAGAAATTATCATGCTTGGGGGTATGGTGCCGCCAGCAGGTCAATCTGTACCTGTGAGGCGAGTGCATCAGCAGCCTCATGGCGCCTTCAGACTTCCACATACCTAAAAATTTCTGCTGTGCCTTTGGCCAGACCCCAAAAACTTAGGGAAAAGTTTACCAAGAAAGTAAACGGCCAAAAGTTAGGTATGTGGGAAACACACCCACAAACCACCTCCAGCTCAGCTATATAATTGGAGGCAAGGCCTCTTTGGTTCCTGATTGAACTGCTTAATGAACATGATTCCAGAGACTCAGAAACGAATCTCAGAACCCAGTGGCTTTAGGTAGAAATGCGTCTGGTCTCTGCAGTAGGCTACCGGTGCTGGGCCAACCCAGGTGGGAATAGGTTTTGTGCCTTGGCCTGTTCCCCCTGGTGGCCCAGTGGCCGCCATCCGTCTGAGACCACTGGATAGTCACATTTGGGCTCCCAGTGATGAGACACACAGGGCCTCACGGGATGGGGGTGGAGCCGGGCTTGTCCTCCCCACCCCAACGAAACCCCAAGTCATCGCCCACGAATGGCCTCTCTGGCTCCTGATCAAGCTGCTTAACGGCCATGATCCCAGAGACTCAGAAACAAATCTCAAAACCTAGTGGCTTTTGGCAGAAATGCATCCAGACTCTACGTTACTGTCGCCGCCGCAGGGAGGAAAGGGTGTTGTCCCTCTGCCTGCTCCCTCTTGGCGACTTGGTGGCTGTCATCCTCCAGAGGCCATTGGACAGTCAGGCTAGGGCCCGCAGTGATGAAACTTGTTGGGCCTCACAGGATGGGAGGGGGGGGGGGAGGCGGGTGGAGCCAGGCATGTCCTCCCCACCCCGAGACCCCAAGTCATCGCCCACGAATGGCCTCTCTGGCTCCTCATCAAGCTGCTCAATGGCCTTGATTCCAGAGACTCAGAAACAAATCTTGAAACCCAGCGGCTTTTGGCAGAAATGTGTCCAGACCCCGCAGTAGGTTACTGTCGCTGGGCCGCCCCAGGGGTAATGGGTGCTGAAATCCCTCCAGATTTAAGTGTTAAAATTTCGGAATTTCAAAACCACATGGCCCTACTGCAGCCACACGACATCATATGTTATTCATAACCAACAATAGAACACAAATTGCCTATTGTTGCCTTTACAGCAGATCTGAGTGTTGGGGTAAAATCTCAAATAATGGTGGGTCTGGTGATGAAATAGTGAACGTGATCAAAGTAGAGAGAGAGTAATGTGGAAATCATCTGCCCCACAGGCAGGGGGAGGGTGTGGGATGGGGGTATACTGGGATTTTTGGTGGTGGAGAATGGGCACTGGTGAAGGTACGGGTGTTTCATTGTATGACTGAGACTTAGACCCAAAAGCTTTGTAACTGCTCTCATGGTGATTCAATAAATAAAATTATAAAAAATGGAAAAAAGAAAGTAAGGTGAAGTTCATGCACAATTCAATCAGCTAATCAGTGGCTGAATAAATAGCAGTACTCCTAAAAAAAAATTATCATGCTATTTTTTCAATATGATTGCATGGTATTTCATTGTGCCTATATAACATATCTTCTTTATTCATTCATTTCTTAGGCAGTTGTTTTAGTTCAATACTGTTTATTATAAATAAGCTATAATGACATAGATATGCATAAATATGCTCAAATTAGTGTTCAGTTTCTTTGTGATTGATGCTTTAGGAGTGCAATTTGGATCATCTGATAGATGTATTTTCAATATATTGAGAAATTTAATTTTATCATAGAGTCTGAATTATTTGCCCTCCAATACTCTGTGAGATTAATTTTTTTCTTCACGCTATCTCCAGAACTTTCTTAATTTTTTTACATAAACCATTTTCCAGTCATTCACTTTTTCAATTTATTTTATTGGTATAAGTGATAATGGGCATTAATTTTGTGTATCAGTTTGGCATCATGATTTCTTCAGTTTAGTGTCTATTTAACTCTCCTTTCCATTTTTGGATGTGGTTGTTTATTTTATTTATATTTCATTGTCAGTGAATTATTTATACATCTTAAATGAATATCTAACCTAATGTTTGTGAATATTTTCTTCTATGAAGAAGAATGTCAATTTGTTGTATGATAGATTATTTTTCTGCTGCATATGCTGCAATCTAACATAATTCCATTTATTGTGGGTTTTTTTTTTGGTCTCCTCACATTGCAGTCTTAAGAATTCATCCATAACATGAAAGAAATTATCTAAACATTTTTCTAGTTTTCCATGTAGCTATCAAGTTACTCAACAAAATAATTTTCTTTTACCAAAATAATTAACAAAACAATTTTTCTTTTCTTTTAAACTTTTGTTGTAAATTAACTGCCCTTCTATGCAAGAATTTATTCTTTTGCTTTTAAGTCTAATAAAATGTTTTATATAACTACTTTACTTCAATACCACATTGATTGGGTTAATAAAACTTTGTAAGAAATCAAAGTGGTTGAAGTAGATGTCTCCAATACTTTTATTTAAGAACTGCTTGATTTTTTCAAGGTCTTTTAGGTTACAGACAAATTTTAGTAATGTTTAGCAATTTGTTTTGTTCCCTTTATTATATTTTATCAAAATATGTCTTTGATACTTTGATAGATAGGGCAATAGTTTTGTTTGGTGTTTTTAGTAGAATGGCCATTTTAACAATATTAATAATTCCCATTTAGAGCATGAGATGTCTTTCTAATCTTTCTTATTCTTTTACTTACTTTAATAGAATTTTACAATTTCAATTTGCATGTCTATTTCATTCTTAATTATGTTTTTCACTGGGTAATCATTTTTATGCAATGAAGAATTGTTTTCTTGCTTTCTTTACTTTATAGTTTACATATAAAAATCAACTGATTTTTTAAAAAATGGATCAAAAACCTTGAGATCAGATTGGTACCTATAAAGTAAATTGAGGAAAATATTGGCAGAACACTTCACTTGGAATTCCAATGTGTCTTTAATGACATGAAACCATCGGTAAAAGCTACATAATTAAACAAATGAGACTACATAAAATTAAAATGGTGCTAGGTGGTAAAAAAAAATAAAATCAGGCTAAAACTAAAAGACTTCTCTCAAATGGCCAACTAATGGCCAACCTGAAAAAACCCTCATCACTTATTATGGAAATCTAAATCAAGACAATGAAATGCTAACACCAGTGATAATGGCACATATTAAAAATACTGTGAACAATCTTTACTGGCTGGGGTGTGGTAAAAATGAAACTATTATCTAGTGACTCTTTTCCATTGATTATATACTGAAAATATTTTTTCACCATTCTCTCTTCTTCAATTGCTATAAAATGAATGTTTTTTCTTACTAATGTTGTCTTAAGCAAGTTTCATTTTTTAAACACTTCTTCTGATCTATTTTGATATTTCTGTATCTTATTCTTTAAAATCAAGTGGCCAACATGGCCCACCCGAATTCGATTCCTCCGCCCCTCTCAGAGAGTCCAGCAAGCTACCGAGAGTATCTCACCTGCACGGCAAAGCCTGGCAAGCTACCCATGACATATTCGACATACGAAACACAGTAACAATTATCACAATGGAGACGTTATTGGGCCCACTCGAGCAAATCGATGAACAACAGGAGGACAGTAACAGTGACAGTGATTCTTTAAAACATCATTGCAATTTAGATAACATAGATGTTCTTGTCAGTGTGCAATCTTGGTAACCTCTTGTAAGCTTGCTGGTAATACTAATACTTGTTTTTGATGTGCAAACTTAATGCTCACTCAGCAGCACCATCATGCCAAAGCCTTTGCTCTATTGCCCTTGAGTCACTTCCTCAATTTACAATTCAGTATTCAGGTTCTGTCATTCTGATCCTGAGCACCTGTACTTTAATTTTTGTTTAGCTAATGTATTCTTAGATTAAATGATTAGTATTTGAGTTTCTTATATTTTCCATATATATACTATTTTAGGAAAGTTTTTTTTTTAATTTTAGTAAACCTTATTAGAATTGATGCTTGGTGTCTTTTTATGGAAGTTTGCATAGCTCTATTGTACTCGGAGTTTTTCTAGCGTTTGATTTTTCATTCAATACTGCGTACTAGGTCTTCTGTTTCCTAATTATATCTGGTGCTACACAAAATTCTAAGTTGATGACTTGTCTTCAAGCAGGCCTAGAGTGACATAAGGTTTTCAGAATCCTGAATGTCAAACAGCATCTGTGACTCCTAAGGTCATGTTGGCTTGTGTGACTTCTAGACCCCTATGTTTACAAGTTCCCTGATGAGATCGCTGAAAAATAATCACATTAGTTGTCAGTAGCTGTGGCATCAAAGTGGCCATTGGTGTTAGTCACCTACAGTTCACAGTCAAAAATGCCTCAACAGGCTGTGGCACCTTGTAGTCCTACATAAAGCAAAGGCATTTGTGATCATAGGCATCAGATAACAAATTTACAGTCAAGTTCAAGTTGACCTGGCAGTATTTAAGGATACATCAGATTTTGCAAGTCCTTGTCATCAAGTCCCAGAGGCTGAGACTCACTAAAAGATTCAAAATTACAAGTACCCAGGGGAAAATTTGAGTAGGTTTGGAGAGAGAACATGAATGTGCTGACATAAATGCCATCACTGTGTTAAATAAAATAAATACATGCATAAGCAGGAAACAAGATTATTGCAAATACAAGTGTACAGAGAGATGTATATATCAACTTTGAGTAGGCCTTGGTTAGAATCATGGATCTGAGGTCTCCTTTTCCCTGCAGTCACTAAAACAGACACATCATCATCAGGAGCTATGCTAACTAACCTGGGTCATTAGGTCAGGTTCAATAAACTGGGGTCTCAATTACAGAGCATCTGGTCTGGAACTAGCAGTAGAGCAAGACTGGTAGAGAGCCAGAGAATATAACAGAACCTTGCTAGCTGATTATGATTAGAGGTGATCTTTTGTTCATTGTTGGGTCACCCCTGACAATGCTCAGGGTTTTGTCCTGTTTCTGCACTCAGGGTTCACAACTAGTGTTGAGGAGGACATGAGTGGTACTGGGGATTGAATCTGGGTGGATCTTGTGCAAGGAAATCACCCTACCTGTTGTACTGTCTCTCCAGCCCTACTCGGGAGATCTAAGGATATTTTATGTCAGTAGAACTAAGGAGGCTTACAAATGCAAGTGAAATGGGAGGGAAGGAGATGAAGAAATCATTATTAATGTCTCGTAAACCTGAGATAGTTCAGTTATGTTCAAATGTAAGAAGAGCTCTACTCAAATATCTATGCAGTATCTGTTATTGTGCAGAATGAGAGCAAATATGACACCTATTAGTATTACCAGCAAGCTTAGAAGAGGTTACCAAAATTGCACCTGCTAATGACTTCAACCCCTAATTGTAATTCATAGATCCTTGTCTCCCATCCCAGTACTGTATAGAGCAGATGGTACAACTGGGTGTCTCGTAGTGTCTGATTCAGTACCTCCCTGCTGTCCAAGATAAGTTTTGCATCTTAGAAATATTTTTGCTTCTTATATATATCTTTCTAATTTCAGTTTATTCTCCCAGATTGTTTATTTTTTATTAAACTTCTTTCATTCTTCTTTTGTTTAGGGCCACACTCACCAGTGCTCAGGTCTTACTGCTAGCTCTATGCTCAACAATCACACTTGGGCTTGGAGGCCACATTAGGTGGGAGAGTTTGCACCAGGGATGCATATGGGCAGGAAAAGTGCCCTGCTTCTGTAGCATCTATCACCCACAGATTGGGTTTCTTTTGGGCTTGATGGTTCTTATTGGGACTTCAGGTTGGTTTCTGCATAGATTAATCCAAGTGTTGGCACATACTTTTCAGAATTATAGGCAGATGATAGCACATATCCTTATATTTGAATTATTTTTGCCCTTGTTTTTACCCACTATATGATTTCTATCTTTCAAATTCTATTATTAAGTTATGAATGCTTATATTTTGGAAACAATATGTCAGTATCATCTTATTTTGGTAATTTAATTGTTATCTATATGTATACTTAAGGTAAAATGATTCAAATGACCAAACAATTAAGAATTTTCTTTTTTTTTTTGTTTAAGGCATCCTGAAGTGTGAATTTTAGTTGCATTTCTAGTGAGTAAAATTATTTTAATTAGCTAGATTTTCCTTAAAAATGATCTAAAGCTTCTCTATTCTCTATACTACTATGGTTAGATTTCTAACATAACCATTTGCTGGTTACTAACAAAGCAGAAAACTGAATACAGGGATCATAGTATTTGATGATCTTCAAAACAAAATAATGGATGGTTGTACAGATAGTTACAAAGAAAAAGTGTACATAAACAGATATCTATATAAATCAGGGTGATTTGGAAAACCCTCAGTTAAAAGAGTAGGTGAGAATGCAGTCATGCAGACTAAAGTCCCTTGTAAGAGTAAGATAAGACTGTAGGTATCATACAGAACACCAGGGGCACATTTCCCCCATTGCTCTTCTTCCAAAGTCAAGTTTCTCACCCCATGTCACCTGATGTCTCTTAGAGAACTGAGAAATGGTCTGCCTATATTAATGTAGGCAATGCTGCCCTTTGAACAACTCTTTTTTTCTCCTTGTCTCAGATAAAGTAAAAACTCAGGCTTATTCAAAGCCTTTTATCCTATTATGCAAATGTGCTAAAATGTGCTAAAATGTGTTAAAAATCCTATTATGCAAATGTGTTAAAATAACTCATGCCTTTTTATCATTAATAAATTCATATTTTTGGAACTGAACTTTGAGACTGTGTTTTCATTTATCCTTGCAATCACAGACTGATGAGTCAACACTTAGAACATTTAAATCTAGAAACAACCTAGCTATATTCCATGTCTCTCTGAATAAAAAAAGGATACTTTTGAGATTACATCTATTTTTTATTTCTTGTTTGCACATTAGTTGGAAACAGTTTGAAATGCCCCTGTGAATTTCTGATTGCCCTTTTTTTTACTTCTCTGTTCATCCATAAATAACTTCTCAGATCTTTCTCTTTTACAACACACTAAATACATAAAACAATGTACATAATATTCCTCATAAACCTAAGTTGCTGGTAGGGCCCCATAAATATAGAATTCAGCACTCATCCATTCACCAGGGTTCATTATCTCAATGCACATCTCCCTCCTAGTTTAACCTCGAGAGAGAATACCTTAAACTGAACTTAATTTTTGTTGCCTTTGGGTGCTTGTTATTCCCCTAAAATGTTTCTTTTCTCATTGGCATTTTTTGTCTGATTTTGTAACACACTTTGTCATGCTCAGGGGTTACTCCTGGCTTTGCACTCAGGAATCACTTCTGGTGGTGATAAGGGGACTATAAGGGATGCCAGGATAGAACCAGGGTCAGCTGCATGCAAAGCAAGAGCCTTACCCACGGTACTATCTTTCAAGTCCCTTTACATTTCATCCCTCTCCTTCTAACTACACTCAGCATGTTATTCTCCCAATTTATCTTCTTAATGAAAAACCGTATAAATTCATCTTTCCTTAAATCCAATTTGTATTCCAATTTTATATGTACCATAGTTTATTCAGTGGAAATGTGGGTTATTTTCAAATTTTGGCTATTATGAGTTCAGATGAATTCATATAGAAATATAAATGTCTTGAAATAGATGTCAAATAGAATTTCTTGGACATAAGGAAGTTCATCTTCTAGTTTTTTTGGGACGTGTCTATCCTATTTTCCAAAACGGTTGGACTCCTTGATATTGTAAACAGTAGTGGATAAATGTTCCTTTTCCCAACATATAGAATTCTGGTTGTTTTTTACTTTCTTTTTTTATGTGGTGTGTATTATTCTCACTGGTGTGATATGATAGCATATTGTTTTTATTTTTCAAAGTCCTGGATATAAGTGGTGTAGAGCATTTTTTCATATATCTTTTGATGAATATATATGTATTTTGTTCAAATCTTCCCTCCCAGTTTTTGTTGGGGATGGTTGTATTTTTTCTTATAAAGTTATACCAGTGCTTTATATATCTTCAGTATCAACATGTATCAGATGAGCAGTGCACAGACATTGTTTGCAAGTATATGGAGTATCTTGAAACTCAAGTTTTAGAGGTCTTGGGGGCCAGAGTGATAGAACAGTGGGTAGGATATCTGCTTGAACACAGTCAACCTGGGTTTAATCCCAGGCATTACCAAGCACTACCAGGAGTGATTCCTGAGTGCATAGTCAGGAGTAAGCCCTGACCACCACCAGGTGTGCCCCTCACGAAAAAACAAATGACCAAAAAAGATTCAACATTTCTAATGGGTTAAAAGAGTAAAGAATAATATTATAGGTCAGGTAGATATTGCAAGGATAAAGAGTCATGATTTACATGCAATTAACCTTAGATGGATCCCTGGCATGCATGGTCCTCTGAGAGTTTCCAAGCATCCTGCCTCAGAGGCCTCAAGTCATCTTCTTGGGGGGTTCTTGAGCTCCCCAAGCAACTCCTTCAGTGACCTATTATTACCAAAGAGCCCGAACAGAATTATCGTGACCACACATTGATTACCAATATATTTGCCCTGCTTAGGAGGACACTGTGCCCACAAAATTGAAGAGAAAGAAAAAATAAATTTCATTCTTTATCATAAATTTAAAATGAAATTAAAATATATTTAAAAAATTCAAATGACATTGAAAATGGGAGGAGCATATTAACACCAATGGTAAATTTTTTTATATTATATAACATTTTTGAGATATTAACCAAGCAATTTTTATTGGTTAGAATGATGCAAAAATGTGCAAAGAATAACAATGAAAAATAAGTTTATTACCATAACATTTGATAAAGCATTTGATAAATATTTCCTGAGAACAAGGATGTTGGATGTGGATAAAAAGTTTATTTCAATGTAAGTTTATTAGTAGTATTATTTAAATTTTGTGCTGCAGAGAATTGCCAACTATATATCTGTGTATATATATATAGATATACATACACACAGATATCAATGCTGATATTGCCTGAAAATTATATACATCTAGTTATATATACACACATTTAGCACGTAGGGTGTTTGCCTTGCATGCAGCTACTCAGGTTCAATTCTTCTGCCCCTCATGGAGAGCCAGGCAAGCTACTGAGAGTATCTCGCCCTCATGGCAAAGCATGACAAGCTACACGTGATGTATTTGATACGCCAAACACAGTAATAACAAGTCTCACAATAGAGACGTTAGTGGGTCCACTTGAGCAAATCGATGAACAATGGGAGGACAGTGCTACAGAGCTACATATTATATATATATATATATATGTGTGTGTGTGTGTGTGTGTGTGTATACATGTATATATATACACATACATAACTAGATGTATGTTATTTTCAGGTGATATCAATTCATGAATTTTAAATGTCAACCTAATGTACCAATTTACATTTTAGGCAACACTCTCTTTTTTCATACAGCAGCACAGCGGTAGGGCATTTGCCTTGCAAGCAGCCAACATGGCCGACCCGAGTTCGATTCCTCCACCCCTCTCAGAGAGCCCAGCAAGCTACCGAGAGTATCTTGCCTGCATGGCAGAGTCTGGCAAGCTCTGATGTATTCGACATGCCAAACACAGTAACAAGTAACACAGTAACACAGTAACAACAAAGTCTCCAATGGAGACGTTACTGGGCCCACTCGAGCAAATCAACGAACAACGGAAGGGTCTTTGCCTTTACCTTTTTAATAATACAGTTGCTATCAGTTAATAAATTCCTTTCTGAAAGAAATTTTTAGCTGTAAGATTTTAAAAATTTGAGAGTCTCCTAATCCCTCTTCATAAACTTTGACTCTGTCTGTCTGACTTTCACTTAGTGAATTATGTACTAAGCAGGGGGCAGGACATAACAGCTGTGCAGGTGACAAACACAGCACCTGCCTCTTTGTCCTCCATTTTTACCCCTAAGCAACAAGCAATGCCAGTAGTAAATAGAACCTACCTTCTGGACCTTCCTGTTGCACAGCTGGACCCTGTCCCATCCAGCCCTGTGCTCCCGATCGCCTGACACCCAGACAGCTCCCTGAGGGAACCCGCCAGAGTTCCACTGCATGTGCACACCCAGCCCCTGCCTTTCCTCTGCCCAGGTCTGGCCTCCACAGTAGGGAGTGTGGCCTTCTCAAAAGTGGGCTTGGCCTTCTTTTGGTCAGTGAGCTGCAGTTATATTTCCCACTCCCTGCACTCTTGACTCACATCCCAATGTTTATCACCTAATTTTGTGGAAAAAATTCTTGGCCACCTCAATCACAATATGACAATAATCCACTAGCCTACTCCAATTCCAACAAAAGAGCAGTGTATGCAAGAAGCTGTATAAGTCCAATATAAAAGAGCACTTCCTCCAATGCTTTACTAGATGCATATCATAAGCCACAGATAATGGAAGGACATATTCTAGAAGGGTATAAGGGTGATCACCATAAACCGACCTTATTCAGATTCCTTCCCCACAATATCAGGGAGCAGTGCCAGTGAACTTGAGTATTTTACCTCTATACAACCACAACAGCATGAGGAAATAGTGCAAATCTCCACTACAAGGAGAGAACGAAGAAAAGAGTACAAAATCCTCAACAGTGGTTACCCACAAATACAATCTCTCCAATAAAGAATTCCGAGATAAAATGCTGAGGAGGTTCGAGGAACTCAAAGAATCAATGGAACAGTCATCCAGAAAATTAAAGGAAGAAATGAAAGAAACAGTGGAACGAATAGTTGAGAAAATATAGGAAGAAATGAGAGCAGAAATAAGAAAGCTAAAAAAGAAATATCACAAATAAAGCATTCACTTTCACTGTTCTCCCGTTGTTCATCAATTTGCTCGAGCAGGCCCAGTAACGTCTCCATTGGAGACTTTGTTGTTACTGTGTTTGGCATATCGAATACATCACAGGTCGCTTGCCAGGCTCTGCCGTGCGGGCAAGATACTCTCAGTAGCTTGCGGGGCTCTCCGAGAGGGGCAGAGGAATCGAACTTGGGTCGGCCATGTTGGCTGCATGCAAGGCAAATGCCCTACCGCTGTGCTATCACTCCAGCCCTCAGTGGGTATGCTCAGCAATAAAATGACTACAGCTGAAGACAGAATTAGTGAGCTTGAAGATGAGCAACAGAAATTGTAGAGGCAACAACAAACAATGGGAAAACTCTCAAAATAACTCTAAGGCAAATCAGAAAACTAGAGGATGACTCCAAGAAGAAGAGCATTAGAATTATAGGAGGACCAGAAGGACAGGGCGGCAACTCCAATGAAAAAGACACAGTTAATGAAAACATTGCTGAAGAGTTCCCAGAGATAAAGAAGGCAGGCATCCAGATCAAAGGAGCAAGAAGGGTGCCAGCTAAAAGTGACCCTAATAAAAATACTTCAAGGCATAACAAAGTCAGAATGATGGATGCCATGGATAGAAACACAACACTGCAAGCAGCAAGGTCAAAGAAGGATCACATACAAAGGAGCATCCCTTATATTTACAGCAGACCTATCAGAGGAAACCCTCCAACCCCGAAGACAATGGTGGGATATAGTGAAAAAACTCAATGAAATAAATGCCTCACCAAGAATACTTTATCCAGCTAAACTCTCACTCAAACTAGATGGACTGATAAACCATTTTATAGATAAACAACAGGTAAGAAACTTTATAGACTCAAAAGCAACCCTAAAAGAAGGATTAAACGATCTCCTGTTATTCAAAATGGAAAACAACCATAAGCACAACAAACCCTTACAGAAAGATGGAACAAAACCCATTGACAATAATCTCTCTCAATGTCACTTTCTAAATGCACCAATCAAGAGACAAAGAGGGGCAAAATGGATACAGAAAATGAAACCAACATTCTGCTTCCTACAAGAAATTCTAATGAACAGTTAGAGAAAACACAGTCTCAAAGGTAAAGGATGGAAAAACAATCCTGAAAGCAAACATCTCCCTCAGAAAAGCTGTGGTGGCCATACTAGTATCTGACAACATAGATTTCAGGTTGAAAAAGATTAGAAGGTACAGCGAAGGCCATTTTCTACTTATCAAGGGATATGTATAATAGGAAAGAATCACACTCTTAAATGTATATGCAGCTAATGAGGGACCAGCTAAATACTTAAAACAACTGCTAACAGATTTTAAGGAGGACATTACCTACAATAATAGTCAGAGACTTCAACATCACCTTATCACCTCTGGATAGATCAACAAGAACAAAACTCAGCAAGGAAACACTGGCTTTGAAGGAAGAGATAGAAGAGAGAGAGTTAACAGACCTATACAGGGCTTTAACCCCCAAAAGAAAGAATACACATTATTTTTCAGTGCACATGGAAGATTTTCTAAAATGGACCACGTGCTGCTCACAAAACATACATCAATATAATAAGGAAGATAGAAATTGTATCAACTATCTTTTCAGACCACTATATGCTGAAAATGGAAGCAAATCACACACAGATGCAGAGAACCAAATCAAACACCTGGAAATTAAACAACTCAATGTTGAATAATGAGTGGGTCAGGAAGGAAGTCAAGGATGAAATCAAAAGATACCTGGAAACAACGATAATGAAAACACGAGCTACCAGAACCTATGTGAAGTAGCTCAAGCTGTGTTAAGAGGACAATTTATAGCTTTGCATGCGTTCCTCAGGAATGAAGAAAGGGCCTACATATATAACATGACTTCACAGCTCAAGATTTTAGAAAAATACCAGCAGAAGGAACCTAAACCTGGCCGAAGGAAAGAAATAATAAAACTTAGAGTAGAAATTAACGACATGAAAACCCAAAGCACAATCTGAAAGGTCAATGAATGTAGGAGCTGGTTCTTTGAGAAAATAAACAGGATTGATAAACCACTAGCAAGACTCGCAAAAAGAGAGAGAAAAAACCTAATAAACCCATCAGAAATGAAAAAGGGGCATAAGGAAAAAAAACAATGATATTCAAAAGAACAGAGACTACTTTGAGAGTCTGTAAGCCATGAAACAAGAGAACCTAGAAGAAATGGATAAATTCCCGGATTCCTACATTCTCCCAAGACTGAGCCAAGAAGACTTAGAATATCTGAATAGACCCATTCAAATCAAGGAAATCGAAACTATGATCAAAAGTCTTCCCAAAAGCAAAATCCCAGAACCAGATGGATTCACTAGCAAATTATTCCAAACACTTAAAGAAGACCTGCTGCCAGTTCTCCTCAAGCTTTTCCAGAAAATTTAAAAAACAAGAACTCTCCCAAACAGTTTCTATGAGGTATATATCTCTCTAATGTCAAAAGCAAACAAAGACACCACTAACAAAGAAAATTACAGGCCAATATGTCTGATGAACATAAATGCAAAAATTCTCAACAAAATATTTTTTTTGCTTTTAGGGTCACACCTGGAATTGCACAGGGGTTACTCCTGGCTCATGCACTCAGGAATTACTCCTGACAGTGCTCGAGGTACCATATGGGATTCTGGGAATTGAACCTCAGTTGGCCGTGTTCAAGGAAAATGCCCTACCCGCTGTACTATTGCTCCAGTCCCAAAATTCTCAACAAAATATTAGCAAATAGAATCCAACAACTCATCGAAGACATCATACACCACGACAAAGTGGAATTCATCCCAGGAATAAAAGGATGGTTTAACAATCGGAAATCAATCAACATAATCCATCATATCAACAAAAGTAAAGATAAAAACCATATGATCATATCAATAGATGCAGAGAAAGCGTTTGACAAGATCCAACATCCGTTTATGATGAAAACTCTCACCAAAATAGGCTTAGAAGGAACTTTCTTCCACCATCACCAAATCTATTCAATATAGTACTGGAAATAATTGCAATAGCAGTTAGGCAAAAAAAGTTATTAAGGGCATCCAGATAGGAAAGGGAAAAACCAAGCTCTCACTATTCACAGATGATATAATACTATATCAAGAGAACCCTAAAGCATCTACCAAGAAACTCCTAGAAACAATAGACTTATGAAGTGGCAGTCTATAAAATCAATACCCAAAAATCCATGTCCTTCTTATATGCAAATAATGAGACAGAGAAAATAAAGATAAAAAAGCAATCCCATTCACTACCCTGCCCCAGAAAATCAAGTACTTGAGAATCAGCCTAACTAAGGATATAAAGGACCTCTACAAAGAAAACTACAAAATGCTACTCCACGAAATAAAAGAGGACATGAGGAAATGGAAACAGATCCCCTGCCCATGTATAGGAAGAATTAACATTATTAAAATGGCAATACTCCCCAAGGCACTATACAGATTCAATGCGATCCCTATGAGGATACCCACAAAATTCTTCAAAGAAATGGATCAAGCACTCCTAAAATTCATTTGGAACAACAAACGCTCACAAATAGCTAAAGCAATTCTTGGGAAAAAGGTGATAGGAGGCATCACCCTCCCCAACCTCAAACTCTACTACAAAGCAGTAACAATTAAAACAGCATGGTGCTGGAACAAAGGCAGAGCTGCAGATCAACGGAACAGGGTGTACTATCTCTAACACAACCCCAAATGTATGAACATCTAATCTTTTATGAGGAAGCAAGAAATATGAAGTGGAGCAAGGAAAGACTCTTTAACAAATGGTGCTGGCATAACTGGACAACCAAATACAAAAGAATAGGCTTAAAACTCTACTTAACAACCATGCACAAACATTAGATCAAAGTGTATTAAAGACCTCAGCATCGGATGAGAATCCATAAGGTACATTGAGATAAGGTCGACAAAACCCTCCATGATATTGGGGCTAACAGTGTCTTCAAAGATGACATGTACTGACCAACCAAGTGGAAACAGACATAAACAAATGGGACTATATTAAACTAAGAAACTTCTGGACCGCAAAAGATACAGTGACCAATACACAAAAAGAGTCTACAGAATGGGAAAAGATATTCACCCAATACCCGTCTGATAAGAGTTTGATATCAAGGATATACAAAGCACTGGCTGAACTCCACAAGAAGAAAACATCCAACTCCATCAAAAATGGGGTAATGAAATGAACAGAAACATTCTGAATGACGAAATCTGAATAGCTAAAAAGCACATGAAAAATGCTCTACATCACTAATCATCAGGGATATGCAGAACGAAACCACAATGAGATATCACCTCACACCATAGAGACTGGCCCACATCCAAAAGAACAAAAGCAATCCATGTTGACGCAGAAGGGACTCTCCTTCACTGCTGGTGGGAATGCCAAATGGTTCAGCCCTTTTGGAAAAAAAGTATGGAGGATGCTAAAAAAATTAGAAATTGAGCTCCCATTTGATCCAGCAATACCACTCCTGGGAATATATCCCAGAGAGGCAAAATGTATAGTCAAAATGATATCTGCTCGTGTATGTTCATTTCTGCACTGTTCAAAATAGCCAAAATCTGGAAAAAACCCGAGTGACCGAGAACAGATGACTGGTTAAAGAAACTTGGTACATCTACACAATGGATTACTGTGCAGCTGTTAGAAATGATGAAGTCATGAAATTTTCAAACAAGTGTTTCTATACATGCTAAGTGAAATGAGTCAGAAAGATAGGGACAGACGTAGAAAAACTGCACTCTTCTGGGGAATATAAAGTTTCATAATGGGAGACAAACACCCAAGAATAGTTGAAATATGTACCAGGACGTCTGTTCCAGGGCTTGGAAGCTTCAGCACATGCTTGGGGAAAACGCAGCTCAAATAGAGAAGAGAACACCAAGAAAAGGGTGTTTGGAGGACTCGCTCGGGATGCAAGATGTGTGCTGAAAGTAGACTATAGACTGAACACGATGGCCACTCAATACCTCTATTTCAAACCACAACAGCCTAAAGGAAAGAGAGCAAAAGTGAATACCCTGCCACTGAGGTGGGGCGCGATGTGTGTGTGTGTGGGGGGGGGGGTTAGAGAGTGGGAAGGCTACTGCGTCATTGGTGGTGGTGAATGGGCAGTGGTGGAGGGATGGGTACTTGATCATTGTATAACTGAAACCCAAGTACAAAAGTTTGTAAGTCTACCACTGTACCTCATGGTGTTTCACTAATAAAAAGAAATAGATAAATAAATAAATAAATAAATAAATAAAACAGAATCCAATCTCTGTTCTATCTGCCTACACCCTGAATGATTGCTCAGACTTCTACCTGCAGGTACTCAGTTTCATAAAAGAGTGTGCAGTTTTGCATACAGTTGTGTGTGTAACTCAACTGAAGAGTTCAAAAGTCAATAAGCAGTGCAGCTAAAAGATGTTTGTGCATCAGGGCCAGGAGGTGATGCTCTGGGAAACACTGTGAACACTGCCGCTATAATATAATATCCACTTGAACACTATAGACAAGTAACAAACAGCAATCATGCGTTGGTGAAACTTTTAATCATTGCAACAATAACAAAAGAACTAAAGGGGAAAAAAATTTTAAGTACAACTGACAGCTAAGTAGTAGTTACTCTAATATACAATTGATTATATTATGGCAAGATTACATTTGTAGGCGCAACCAAAGAACATCATAAGGTGTTTGGGATTTTCTCGAAAGTAGTGGAATTTTTTTCAGGAACTTGTGCTTATATAATGATATATAGGGTTAAGGAAAACAATAAGAAACTGAAAAAAATGAACCTAAAAACTGTAGTTGGAAATGAACCAAGAACATGAAGGCGTAAAGTGAGGATATTCTGAAAGTCTTAGGGGAAGTATTTATTTCAAGTGGCAGGGTAGACAAGAATGACAGAAGTTCTGAGGGAAGATATAGCAAAAACAAAAATAGCATGCACTTATTAGATTTATTATATGCAAATTATTGGTGTTTCCTGAAAGACAAAGCCAACAAAATAGTTTAAATTTATTGACAAATCAAAGGAAAGGTGTTAGAAAAGAACAGAAGTAGAATGATAAGCATGAAATTGGAAAATAATATGGGAAGTGATGAAAATTCAGAAGTCACAGAAAGTTGTGAGATGGGTTGAGATATAATACAAGTGCTAAGGAGGGATTAATACTAAAGAGGGCTTATATGTAATTTTTTATGTATAAGTTTGACTGGACTATTTGAGGTGTTAGAATTTCCATGTGTCCCTAAGAATATCTTTGAAGATATTAATGTTTTATTCTATAACTTGAATAATAGACTTACTCCACATCAATGTAGGTATGCAATGACCAATCAATGCTGAGATAAAATAAAATGGGAGAGGAAAAGCAAGTATGCTCTCTATATGAGTTTATTAATCTGCTTTGTTTGCTTTTGCCCTCAGAAACTATTTTATTAATTTCAAATTTTGATTCAATATGTCTACAGATGACTTACTATTATAGCTTATAGACAGTGATTAGTGGGACTTTTAGGTCGTTATAACAATTTATATAATATTCTAAATATAATTATATGGCAATATTTGAATTATATTTGGTCTGTTTCTCTGGAGAACTGAAACTAAAACCAATATCTATATGTGATTATTTTCAAAGCAGTTATACTTTTATTACTGGTGGTATGAAATGAATAGATTTCCAAGCAGATAACTTCTCTGATAACTTCTCTGATTTTCAATTATTAGAAAATATTGCCTGAATTTCTTAATGTTAATGTAAAGAAGAATGACAAATACAGGGAAATTAACTGAAATATTTTTGTGGAGAAAATGAGGACAATCAAAATGAAGCTACTGCATTAGCTAAGAAATATTGTTAGCTAAATATAATAAAGGAAATGAATTAAAAATAATATATAGAAACTATATTCAGCAGCACTGCAGCACTGTCCTTTCATTGTTTATCGATTTGCTCAAGTGGGCACCAGTCACATCTCCATTGTGAGACTTGTTTTTACTGTTTTTGGTATATTGAATAAAACACAGGGAGCTTGCCAGGCTCTGCCTTGCAGGCAGGATACTCTTGGTAAGTTGCTGGACTCGCAGAGAAGGATAAAGGAATTGAACTTGGATCAGCTACATGCAAGGCAAATGCCCTACCCGACTACCCACTGTGCTATTGCTCCAGTCACTGTCCTCTCATTGTTCATCGATTTTCTCTAGTGGGCCCAGTAACATCTCCATTATGAGACTTTGTTGTTACTGTGTTTGGCGTTTCGAATAGGTCACAGGGAGCTTGCCGGGCTCTCCAAGAGGGGTGGAGGAATCGAAGTTGAGTTGCCCATGTTGGCTGCGTGCAAGGCAAATGCCCTACCCGCTGTACTATCGCTCCAGCCCAGTATTATGAAAAATTAATAATGCCTCTCCAAATTTGTACATATCCACGACTAGCTATTTTCATTTTGTTTTTATCCACTGTTAAAAGGAGTCACTTTCAAAGGGATTCAGTGGGAACGGCATTTGTCTTACACAAGATCAGAGTTAATACCTCAGCATACCATATGGGCCTGAGTCTGACAAAAGTGATATCTGAGCACAGAGTCATGAGTTAACTATGAGCACTTCTGGGTGTGGTCAAATAAAGAAAAGAAAACAGATCAGTATAAAATTTTAAGAAAATCAAGTTTTTTGAAACATTTCTAAATATTATTCTTACCATTGCGTTTTATATAAATTTTTTATAGTCTGCAATTGACCAGAAGTAAAATACTATTTAAAGGTAGGACAATTTGGTTTTATTGTCTTTCAGATATTTAGGTTTTCTTTTCTTTTCTTTTCTTTTCTTTTCTTTTCTTTTCTTTTCTTTTCTTTTTTTCTTGTTCTGTGAGGGGAGACTCTTAATTTCAGAGATATACACACACACAATGAAGACAAATAATTTCTGTATCCTACCTAGAATTATTTAGGGACCCGGGCTGAGATCTCTAAGCCTGCTTGGATCAGGACTGGGCCTCCTTCACCCAGACCTCCAATCTTCCAGTAGCTAGATAGTTACAACCACCAACGGCTCCCCATCAACTTCCAAGATCCAGAGACTTGGAAGCTCCCGGAAGATCTCTTATTGTCTAGTTCTCACTCTCAGAGAACTCAGCAGGCTACCGAGAGTATCCTGCCCACATATATGCCAGAATGGGAACACCTGTATAGATGATTAGAAGCTTCCATTCATCTCGGAGAGTTCAGCTAGCTACTGAGAATACTGCGCTTGCATGGCAGAGTCTGGCAAGCTAACTGTGACATATTCGATATGTCAAAAACAGTAACAACAAGACTCAAAATGGAGATGTTCCTGGTGCCCGCTCAAATGAATCGATGCACAATAGAAGGACAGAGCTACAGTGCTTTATTTAGTAATTCACACAAAGGTCTTACTCACAAACCTAGAATTACAAATCTGTGGAATCTGTGGAATCTTCCTTCTCTATGGTAATAAGTGCAGTAGGTTTAACAGAGCCTGATACTGATAATTGAAAACAACCAATTATGAAGGTTGTGAGCAGAGACTGGGATGCATAAATATATTATTTCAGGTGCCAAGAAAGAAAAATGCAGTGGAAAGTTCATACTGTGACCACATGGAAGTAAAGAAATTAGGTAATTAAAAACAATTAAATAGTGTAAGAAAACTGTACACTCAAATATTTGAAAATTTTTAATAGATTCTGAACATATGTCTTAGTAATTTAATATAATTACAGTTTAGATCAAGTCTATGCAATATTTGCCACTTTGTGTAATAATAGCCAAGAAGCTGGTAGGTGGTAATGATGAGAAATCCTGAGTCAGAAAATAAGTCCAATCATCAAGTGTTTATTTACATAGCTGCTAGTTTAATACTCACATAGGCATAGTCTGGAATTTATAATAATATGAGGAAATACATCATAGAACTTCTTTTTGATTGACCTCAACCACAGAGATCAAGCATGGAATCCATGTATAGAAAGATAACAGAGTACAAAATAAATTAAGTAGAACCTAATTGACCATGATCCTGGGGACTGGAAAACTCCACAGCGAAGAGAAGAAATTGGTTGAGGAATAATAGGGCTTGAGGAGCGCCTGGAAATATGGTACACTGGGTACCATATCTTGCATGCATTAAACCTGGCTCCAATCGCTGGCATTCTGAGTTCCAGGGGTGATTGCAGAGTCCAGAGCCAGGAGAAAGTCCAGTGTGCCGAGCACCGCACCCTCCCTCCAGGAAGATAAATGTCCAGTGTGCCCAGCACCACACCCTCCCTCCAGGAAGAAAAAATAAAACCTGAGGAAGAAAGCCTGGAAAGGAAGTAGATTGTTTGCATTTCATGAGCTGGAGAGTGTTTTTAGGTGCAGTGGTTTTAGATTTTCCATTAAAACTTCTCTCCACAATTAAAAAGCATTTAGGCAAATGGAAGAAACCAATATTCATGTTCCTTAGTGTGGTAAATTTCATCTCTTGAAAGAAGTTGGCAAAAGACGTTTCTACTCTCAGGGATCTTGGCATAGTGGTAAAAGTTGATGTCATATGGTTAAAGAATGTTTGACCAGTCTGTGGTAGATCTTCCCTTGGTCTGGTGATTTCATGACTTACTCTCAGTTAAAGCACATTGATTTCAGTTTATTATTTTGTCTATTATATTTGATAATTAAATAATATAAAGTCATAATTGAGCTGAAAAAATACAGCAATTATATTTCTGAGGTCTGGAGCTCACATTTTCTATCTGTAAATGGAATTCAAAAATGAGATTTTGATAATCTATGACAATAGTAGTGAGAGTTAGGATATCAGATAGAATAAAAAGATATTTTACATTTGCCTTTTTTTGTGTGCATGTTATCTTTATGTGTATGTATGGGAAAATAGAGCAGTAAACAGCAGTGTTTTGTTGATTCTGTAGTATCAGAATTTAAATCTAAGACTATCATATGAATAGCATGCAATTCAGTACCCTATTAATCATTATTGTT
The DNA here is from genome assembly GCF_029834395.1 of Sorex fumeus. Lineage (NCBI taxonomy): Eukaryota > Metazoa > Chordata > Mammalia > Eulipotyphla > Soricidae > Sorex > Sorex fumeus. Next base: position 7,047,145 of record NW_026606185.1, on the reverse strand, counting down.
TGCAAGTCTATTAGTGAAATTCAACTACAGTTTATTTTTACTATCTTTGGAACAAATGAACTAGCTTACACATACTAACTCTAGTTTATTGAAAATTCCTCCTCTTTTTTCCCTTCCTTCCTTCCTTCCTTCCTTCCTTCCTTCCTTCCTTCCTTCCTTCCTTCCTTGCTTCCTTCCTCTTTCCTCTTTATTTCTTTCCTCTTTCTTTTTTTCTTTTCCCCTTCTTTCCTTCTTTTTTCTTTTTTTGAGGTGCTATACCAGTCTATGCTTAGGTGTTACTTCTGCCTCTGCACTCAGGAACTACTCCTCTTGGTGCTCAGGACACCATTTTGGATATTGGGGATCAAACCCAGACAGCCTCATGAAAAGCAAATGTCTTACCCACTGTACTATCTTCCTCACCTGTGAATTCAACTTTTGTATAGAGTATATGAGTTACTGTGTTGGCAAAGTTTTAATTCCTCTTTTCTATCGATTCCCCAATAGAAAAAAGTTTTAGGGTTGGAACAATATTACAGCGGGTATGGTAATATCCTTGCACATAACTGAGTCAGGCTGTATCCCCAGCACCACATATGGTCCCCTGAATCTTGCTAGCAGTGATCCCAAGTATGAAGTCAGCAATGTCTTGAGTACTCTTGGGTGTTCTCCCCCACAAACACAATATTAAAAAAACATGTAAACATCAGAAAATCAACAATAATAATAAAGTAAATAAAAGTAAAGGTCCTCCCGTTGATCATCGATTTGCTCGAGCGGGCCCAGTAACGTCTCCATTGGAGACTTTGTTGTTACTGTGTTTGGCATATCGAATACGTCACGGGGAGCTTGCCAGGCTCTTACATACTAAATAAATAATAGATAGAAAAAAAATTGATAGGTCATATGTCACTAGTGAATGACATAGCTCTTATACAAATATATTGATTATATTAATGAGGGCAATGAAAGTTTAATAGATGAATGTATGCTTGCATTTTAATCCCTTTTCAGTGAAATGAAAAACTTTTTGTTAAATAATATAATAAACATCAAATAGTTTATTTCCCCACTTTTTAAAACTACCTTCACAATATAATGACAACAATGCTGCCATAATTTTGTTTAACTTATTTTGTTTCACATTTTCAACACACATAATTAGTGATGCAGTTCACTGATAGATGATTCATGAAGATTTTATTCTGAATCCCACCTTAGCCCCTTCAACAACCAGAACTCACCTGCTATTTTCAAAGTTTTCTCTAGATTAGTTAATTTACATAGACTCCTGGGAGACGCTATGGAGCCCTGCCTTCACCCAACAGTGCAGGGATAGTGAACATAAACCTGCACAAAGCTCTTAGTCTTCCAACACCACACTGTGAAAATTAGTTCTGCTGGTGGAAACCCCACTTCCGGGGTACCTCCTCTCAGTGCAGTTAGGGTCTGATTCACTCAAAATATTCCAACAGGAGTGAACTACAAAGATACACAGAAAACAGCAGAAGAAGCAATGGGAGCCCAGATGAAAGCCTACCAAACAGAGGAATGTGTATAAGAGCCCAGAGGCTTACCAATACCAACCAGCCCTACAACCTCTCATTTGACTTCAGGTACACCTGAGTTCAAATAAACAATGGTTAAATTAGTCAATAATGCCTCATAAAGTAACAGATAATAATTGAGAAAACAACATACAGAAATGATAGATCTGAAGAGTATGGTAGATAGAATAAAAAACTCTCTGGGAGTCCTCAACAGCAGAGTCACATTAACTGAGTGGGAAAAATTGGTGAGCTCCAAGATGTAGTCAAGAAAATATAAACCAAAAGATCATGGAAGAAAATCTGAAAAGAAATGAAAAACACATCAAAGAGCTATGTGATAACCTTAAAGGGAACAATATAATAATCCTCAGAAACTGGAAGGTAAATTTAATAAGAACTAGCCATCAAAGAAATCACAGATGAGAGCCGCCACACCTGAGTTTGCCATACTAAGGGGCCTCCTGTATCTTTGCTTCCTCCCTACCCTCCCATGAGAGACTAGGATTCCAGCTGATGTGTCCAGTCCTGCTCAGAAGGGGAGGCAGATCTTCTTCCTACTAAGTCCCAGATGCTTTTTGCACAGACTCTACCTTAAGCAGCTCAGCCCCCATATGTCTGGTATACGTTTCTCTCACTCTATTTCAGGCGGCAGCTACTTTGTTGTTGGGGACCAGACAGATGAAGGAGATGGCTTTTCAGTCCAGAATGCTGCTCTGGATGGGGTCCTTTAACTGTTCTGACTCTGCTTGGGCTTCTGGAAGAATTTCCTCTTGAGAAAGCCCTGTACAAAAATGTTCATCCTGATAAACTGATACACTCAGATGTGATAAAGTCTAAATCCAGATCAATCAAGAAAGTTAGACATCTCACCAAAGATTGCATTTTTCCTTTGAATGATTACTCGTTCTGAGCCATAGGCAGTGTACATGGAGGTCAGTGTATATCCTCAGTCCAGGAGTCAGTTAGCCCCCGACTCCATGCTTTTTCCTCTTATTCCTGTCTCTTTGCTTAATGTTCATAGCATCCCTGATTCCAGTCTTTCATGTGGGGCTGGGCTGCAGCACTTTGTCATAGACTAACCTTTCAGAAATCTGAGGATCTATCTCTGAAATCTCAATTCTGATTTATTGGCTCCAGAGCTTATCATTATTCAAATACCACACAATTTTTATTGTTATAACTTTATATTATTATACAGTATCTCCATATCCTTTCTTCTCAGAAATGCTTTAGGTATTTAGGGAGTTTAATGATTCCATACAAATTTTAGTTGAGGTTGTTTTATTTTCTTAAAAATGTCTTTGAAATTTTAATCGGGATTGTATTCATTTGTACAATTCTTTGGATAGGATGGTCATTCTGAAGTTGTCAATTCTTTCTATCCATAAGCATGAGATTTTTTTTCTATTTCTGGTGCCATTTTCTATATCTTTCAATAGTGATATAATTTTTATTGTTTTAGTCTTCACGTGTCTTGTTTAGTTGACTGCCATGTGTTTTACTTTTTACACTATATTTTAAATGGGGTTATCTATTTAACTTTTTTCTCTCCCAGTTTACTATTTGCATATAGATATGCACCCAATTTTTCTTCATTGTTCTTTTTGTTTTTAAGTTTACAGTGGTTCTTCTGTTAAGTCCGAGTTTCAAATCTCCAGTCGTGGAGAGACCAACTCCACACACAGTAATGCAAAAGCAAAGGAGCTTTATTGCTAGCTCCGGTTAGGGTCCAAGTCTCATCCAACTAAGTAGAGTCTTGACAAGGACCCTGACTCCAAATCACAAGCAATTTATAAACCTTTCGAAGTTAAGCAAGCAGTATGGTAACAGTGGTCAGGCAACAGTGGTCAGCAGTTAGACAATAGTTCCCAGTAACAGTAACAGTTTGTGGTTACATAAGCTGCTCATTCTTTACAGTTAACGAAAGACAATTTTCTGGCACATGGTGATTGATTGAGCCCACTTGCTGGACCCAGGAACTTTCCAGGTGGGATCAGTCTGGCTAGTTATGCATTGTTTCATTGCTGGGAAACCAAAACTGTTTCAGTGCCAGAAACTGAAACTGAGGCCTAACTGATTTTGCGGATTTCTGCCAACCTGTCATGTCATCAGTTTTGCCCTTGCACCTCATGGACAAAATTTCAGCACATTCATCATCACTGTACCCTGTTTTTCACTGCTGATTTTGTTGCCTGCTAATTTGCTATATCCGTTTTTTTATGAGCTTTTTAGTGGATTCCTTCTTAGAGTTTTCTATGCATATTATCATATACTCTGAAAATGGTGAAAGTTTAACTTATTTTTTTCCATTTGGATTTATTAATTTTTTTTCTTCTTGTCTGATTACTGTGGTCAGCAAATACTGAAGATAACTCCCTTCTTCCCTATTTGGATCCCTTGGATTCCTAATTCCTGATTTCCATTTGCTTGTAGTGAGGAATTCTAAAACTATACTTTGTAGAAAGGAAAAGAGAGGATATCCTTGTCTTGTGTCTGATTTCAACATGAAACTTGTTTTTTTTTTTTCCCATTTGAACACTACCTTGACTGTGGGTGCGTTGGGCATGGCTGCTGCCCTCCAGAGTGCTGTTGCACAGGTGAAGGTGAGAAGGGAAGGAGTGAGGCCCAGGCAGAGTGTAATGTAATCTATGTCAAGCCTGGGGCATTTGCCTGAGGCGTGATGCATAACAGGATGCCTGGGTCTGTAGCTCTTTTCTGGGCTGTCCTCTGGGAGACTTCAGGGCAATGGTGCAGCTTCTGCAGGTCTTAGATGCTGGGGGCCATTACTCCTGTGCTGCTGCTTCTCTCCTGAATTATCACAGCAGGCACAGAGCGGGGCTGGGCACACATCTCCAGGGCAGAGCGACTGCTGCCTGAGCAGTTGTTACCTCAGCGGTCCTACTTCAGCTGAGAAGTAAACAATGCTGGCTCAGGGCACACCCCAGCCTACTGCTGCTGCTTTGCTCAGTATAGTAATTTTTATTAGAAGAAAATACTGAATTCCCTGGTATCTAAGTAAAATGACAAAAAAGTGAGATTACACTTACTTCACTTAATGGAGTAATCAGCATTAGTAATACACCTGAAAATTAATTTTCTCAAAATTAGCTTTTCTCAAGGAATGTTACTGAATAATTATCAAAATTTGAGTCAAATAGGGTTGCATAGTATCTGCTGACCACAGTAATAAAGTCGCATAATAGAGTTGGGAACATTGCAAGACATCCTCATGCCAGTCAACTCTTGGTCTTTTATACTTAATATAATTTTGTTTTAGAAAATGTTCAAGAAAGGTATAGGAATTGCTCACCTATATTTTCAAATATAGACGTCCTTGAGATCCTTTATTTATGCATTAAGAGATATAATAAGCTAATTTATTATATTAACTCTTATCAAAAATTTTAAGTTTACATTACAAAATATATAAAATTTCTAGTGCTTCAGCTTGGTTCAAGTTTTTTTTTTATATTTCCCTTTTAATGTATGTTCTAGTCTTGAAAATGGAGTTCAGTAGCCAAATAATTCAACTGGATTAATATCATTAATGATTAATATCATTAATATTAGTTCAAGGATAAAACATATTTTTATAACATATGCTCATTATACAATTAAATTGTTTCCTGCTAAAATAACTGTAAATAGAAAGTGCACTGTGGACACTTCTCTTAACTGAAGCTGCTGTTGATGCTAATGAAATGAACAAGCACAGTCGCATTACTGAATATTCATAATTATAACTAATTTGGCTTTTTGATTCCTAGAATTAGATTTATTGTCTATGAAACCAATATAAATTCAACATCTATCAGGATCATAGATTTGCTGTGAAGATATAAACTCTATACATAAAATAATTAATGTAAAGGAAAATGATACAAGTTTCTTATTTTATACTTTTGCTTTGTTTCTAATGCCCTTATACATGCAGAAAGAAAAATATGAGGAAAAGGCAGGTTGATTTATTCTGATTTTCTTTTAATATTTTTTTTATTTACAAATTAAATCATCTGGCAAATTCCTAAAATATTTGTATTTCAAAGACATTCAAATAGTTTTCAATCAGGGTTCTAAGATCTTAAATCATTAAAGGATAATTTCAAATATTTTTTGTGATAATTACTGACTCTTAAATATAAATATCCCATATAATTACTACAATCATTCACAATTATAGATTTCTATGTACTGGCCAGGCAAAGTTAGTTTAATGAGTCTTAAATTTGTTTATTCAAAAACCTGGTTAAATCTTCTACCCCAATACTTAAACTCCACTTTTAATAAAAAATATTTGTGATCAAGTGAAAATCCAATTGAATTAAAATTAATTAAATCAATTAATTTAATGAATCAAAATTAATGATATATACTCTTATTAAATTTAGGTGACCTCTTTGAATGGTATGTGTTATCATTCTCAAATATCCATATTTAAAGGAATTATGCCTTTTATTTTGAACAATTATTATTTTCAGTTTAATAGAACTCCTTAGGAAAAACTAAAGCAGAAAGTGAAAAAAACCTATTTACAAAATATCTAGCCGTACAACCTGTTGACAGATCTTTATTCCTCCAGGAGTGGGGAAGCAGTCACTGAAATTTTAGATGAGTTCAGATCCTGAGTTAACTTAATGCTATTTCTAAGTAGATTTCCTTATTTTGACTGAATGTAAATGGCTAACATCATTCACTTAGCAAGATGTACATGGATAGTTTTTACTTCTCTCTTATTGAAAAGTGCTCTCTATGTTCTTTTATGTAACAACATAATCACCTGGGTAGGTTTTTCAGCACATAAATAATAGGCATTAGCTGACATCCACAGATACATTTTTCCATCTCTCATAAGGCTGCAAATGCAAAAATTAATAATAACAAAACATTGGACATATAAATAGGAAAATTAGTAAGAATGAAATTATTACTCTTGGGGAATGGGTTTCAATACAAAACCATTTCCTGTAATACTTGTTTAGAGTAAGCATCAACATGAGTTCATTTGCCAGACCACAGAAAAAAGATATAGACAAAAAGGTGAAAATTTATCTTACATCCTTAATAGAAAATCAAATATTCAACAGAAAAGTAAAATAAGTAGCACTGCTTTTTAGTAAGAAAGATAGGTAATTCCTATTCATATTAACATGCAAATCATCTGTTTAATAGATATTTTAAGGTTGTACTTATATTGTTAGTAATATTTCCTATTTTTTCTGTTTTGCTATATATTCTAAGAAATAACTTTTCATTATCTTACCCTTTTATGGCTTTAAAAAAATTACAGTTAGGTTAAAAACAATCAAATAATTTAGAATAACACTAACACTTAGAAAATGTTATGAGTATAAACAGAAGATAGTTTTTAGCATATATAGATTGCATATAATGAATTTTCACTGTAATTTCTTATTACTACTTATAATGCAATTACTTATAACTATGATCTCTGATATTTTCAAAAGAAGTGTTTATGATTACATTTCAATAACGGTCATGGTCACGGTCCTCCCATTGTTCATCAATTTGCTTGAGCGAGCCCAGTAAAGTCTCCATCAAAAGACTTGTTGTTACTGTCTTTGGCATATTGAATACATCACAGATAGCTTGACAGGCTTTGCTGTGCAGGTAAGATATTCTCTATAGCTTGCCAGGCTCTCTGAGAGGGGCAGAGGAATCGAACCCAGCTTGGCTGGCTGGCTGTGTGCAAGGCAAACAGCCTACTGCTATGCAATCGCTCCAGCCCATGTACAATAAACTTAAATTATTTTTATTATTTAAAATGTTATTATTAAGTTTAAACATGCAATATTCCAAATCCAAACCAACCACCATTGTCATTGTCCCCAAATAAATGACCCCAAACTATGATTTATATTTTAATTCTAATTAAATGGAATAAACAGCTATTGTTTCCATCTTGTCAACACTTGATAACTATTATTTGTAATTACACATTTCTCTCTGATATTTCATTGCTAATTATCTGACATTTGTTCTCGTAGTTGACTTCCTTTGTATAGATGAAATGCTAACCATTAATAATTTACAAACTCATAAGTGAGCTGTGAGGGCAAGGCACAAATATATTATAATTAGGCCAGCAATTGCAAGCAAGTAGGCTATTTTATAGCAATTCTTGTCCAGTAAATTATGAAATAAATGAGATTCTTTCTGAATATAAACTGCTTCTGATGTTATAATTAGACAAAAAAATCAAGAGCAATATTATTAATGGATTTTTTCTTGAAAATATATAATTATTAGAATTTCAAAAAATACTTTGGGGTCAAGAAAGAAAGGATTTTTATGAGATTACTAAATTTTTTATTTTATGTAATATAGCTTGCCAAGACTATACTAAGTTAGGTGTTTCAATTTCATATATTTGGATAAAACATAATAAAATGTATATTAAGAATTTCTGGTACTAGGTAGAATTTTTTGCTTATACCACAGGAATTTATCTTCTGGCCTAAATACTAAAAGTCAGGTATATAAGGAATATTCTAAAATAGCAAAATCATTGCTTTTTCAAATTGTAGTGAGATATGAATTCTCTATAATTCACGAAATATTTTTTAGGGATATGTGAGATTTGCTGCAGTCATGTTATATATAATATTGAGTAGTGATATGATTAAATTCTGGGTGGACTACTCAGCACTTGTCTTTTTTTATATCTGTCTTTCCCCCCCCCATTTAATCAGCAACTGCAGTGGCTGAATGAGGATATTAGATTCTAAGACCTCCAACCTATAAATGTTGTCTTACAAGAAAATCGTGCCTTTGCAGATGGAATAAAATCTCATGATTAAGTACTGCAAGTTATGAATGTCCTCTTTGATTATCTGGACGTATTTTAAATTTAATAGTAAAACTTATTTTAAGGGAAGCATAAAAGGGATTTGACAGCTGAAGGTAGCTATCTCATATCTTAGAATTCTGGCAGTCAACAGATGTTGGAATAAGCAAGCTCTTTGAAGCTCCAGAGTCAGATGGGGCTTGCTGAGACCATGATACATACCCAGAGAAAATGAATTTAGACTCTGCACTCAAAACTACAAGAAACTAAATTTATGCAGTTTTAAGCCACAGAGAGCTAATGTCACAGCAGTCACATAAAATTCAGGCCATTGCATCTAGTAATCAACTGTTAAAGAACCAAATTGTGAAGAAAAGAAACATTATAGAATTTATTTATACCCTCTTAATTAAATTAAGCCATACCTTGAAAGAACTTTGAAAACAACAGTAACTGATTTATTCAGAATTTTATAGTAATTGCACTTGAGACATTTTTTACTTTATTTACTTTTTATTCATTCTGTTATTTTTAATTTCTAGTGATATTTTGGGTTTATACCTAGCTCTGAATTTAGGAATCATTTCAAGCATGCCCAGGGGACTATTTAGGTTACTGAGAAAAGAACCAAGGTCAGCTGCATGCAAAGGAAGTGCAATGCCTGCAGTACAATATCGTGGGCCCAAATATCAAGTACAGGGATTGACCCAGGTTGGTTGCATCAAGGGCAAAATGTTCTCTGTGCTGGCTTTTTTTTGCCAATATGAAATATTTATATAAATGTAAACTATATATGAATTTGAGATTATAGATTATCTAAAATATCAGCTACTTTCAATGATGAATTAAAGGAAAAACTATGTTATTAAGAAAAGATTCCTGTATTTAAATCTATGTTGCAACCAACTAGCTGTCTATCACAGACACAGCCGGTTCCTGACTTGTGTGAATGTGTGCATTCCACATTCATAAGTACACACATATATCTAACATTAAGATGATTTTTTTAAAAAATAATAGCATGTCTACTCTGAATTTGAATATATTCTAATAGGGTTTCTCTGTGGTCTTTTCTCTGAGCCCATACTTCCCAGTAAAGTTGCTTATTAATACTGATCTAATAGTCTTACCACTCTAATCAGGTAACACTAGGTCTTCCCAGGGGAAAATTAAAACAGAAAAACAAAAAATACATTTCTTGTTTCTCTCCTCCTGTTTGTCCTAAAATAACATCTGTTTAGAGGCCAGAAAAGATTGTGTTTTCATTGACTTTATTATTTTTTTAAATTAATTTATTTTTTCTTTTTGGGTCATACCTGGCTATGCACAGGGATTACTCCTGGCTCTGGACTCAGGAATTACTCCTGACAGTGCTCGGGGGGACCATATGGGATGCTCGGAATCAAATCCAGGTTGGCTGCATGCAAGGCAAATGCCCTACCCAAGTGTGCTATCATTTCAGTCCCATTGACTTAATTTTTAAGGAAATAACTGATGCGGGAGCTGTAAAGCAGGTCTCTCTGAACAAAACATGGTTCCCAGATTCTTCTATCACTTGATCAATTGACTTCCTGTTTATCATCGATTTGCTCGAGTAGGTGCCAGTAATGTCTCCCATTTGTCCCTGTCACATGCTAGTGTAGCCCAGTGGTGTCTGTTCATTCTAGGAATACGAAGAGCCTCAAACCTATCGATCAGGGTCTTGATGAAGTCTAACCATCTGGTAGGTGGGTGGTCATGCGGTCTTTTGACGTCCTGTGGAATCCATTCAGTAATGGCTCTAGTCCAGCGGTCGTCTCCAAATCTCATTCATTGCGTGTCCAGCCCATCTGATTTTTGACACCTTGGTAAAAGAAACAGCACCCCTGATTTCCTGACCATCAATGGAAGTTTACATGATACTCCAAACATAGCTCTTTCGATTCCTCTATGGGAGATCCGAATAGCTTTATCATCCTGTTTTCGTAGGGCCCAGGTCTCTGAGGCGTATGTTAATGCAGGACGAACAGTGGAATCAAAGAGTTGTGCCTGGAGCCAGAGGTTCTTTGTCTCTTAGCTATTTCTTCAACGCTCTTGAAGGCGTTCCAAGCCACTCTCTTCCTCCTGCACAACTCAGGTGCCTAGATACAAATAACTGTTACATTCAAAGATAGTCATTCCGTTGACAGTGAATAGAGCGTCAGGAGTGAGGCTGTTTCTCATAAACATTGTCTTCGTAAGATTCAGTTGTAGTCCGACCTTTCCACACTCACAGTCTAAGTCGGCCAGTATTTGTGCTGCTTGGCAAATATTTGGTGTTATTAAAACAATGTCATCAGCAAAGTGGAGGTGGTGTAGTTGCCGACCATCTATCTTCACTCCCATTCCTTTCCATTCCAGTCGTCGCGTGATGTTCTCGAGGGTGGCACTGAAGAGTTTTGGTGAAATAGTATCACCCTGCCAAACCCCTCTCTTGACATCGATGATCACTTCTTTGTAGAATGGTGAGATCCTGGCAGTGAATCCATAATATAGCTCACGGAGGATCCTGATGTATTGAGTTTGAATGCCCTGATTGGCTAGAGCTTCAATGACTGCCTCCGTCTTGACAGAATCAAAGGCCTTCTTTAAATCAATGAACATTAGACAGAGCAGCATTTGAACTCCCAAGAAACTTCAATAATCTTGGTTATTGTGTGGATATGGTCAATAGTGCTGAATCCTTTGTGGAACCCAGCTTTCTCGCATGGTTGTCCTTTATCTAGTGTTCTGAAAATCCTATTCAGGATGACTCGAGTTAACAGCTTGTAGATGACAGGCAATAGACAGATTGGGCTATAGTTGCCAATGTCGTGGGTGCCTGATTTCTTGTACAGTAGTAGAGTCCTTCTGGTTTTCCATTGGGATGGAACCTTGCATTCAGACAGGTAGCATGTGAAGAGCTTAGCCAATATATTGATAAGTATTGACGGCAGGTTCTTCAGGTGTTCAGGTCTGACTTTGTCTGGACCAGGTGCTGTTCATTTCTTTACTAACAAAATGGGGTGTCGGATTTTGGAAGGGAGAACATTGGGAATGATATATCCATCCTGTGGAATTTGGTATGTGGGCAGGTGGAGGTGACTATAGTAGAGATCTAAGTAGAAGTCATGAATAATTTTCTCCATTGCCCTTCTGGAAGATGTAATAGATTCATCAGGACGTCAAGGGCAGTCATCTTGGTCTTGTAGTTGGTGAAGGACAGGCGGGAGTTACGAATGCTTTTCTCAGCCTCTGCTGAATCTACCAGCACTTCTACTCTTCTGTCTTTGAGGTCTTCCTTAATCGCATCTCTGCACTGCTTTGCGAGCTCAGAAGTTCGCTTGCAGTTGCCGGAGGCAAGCGCCAAGCCACGTTGGCAAATAAGCTCAAGAGTTTTCAAAGACAGACTTTTTTGTGTGTTCATCTCTCTCTTGGCATTCCTCGCACAATCGTGGAGGTGCTGAACCAGTCGATTGTATTCCTCGTCAATGTTGTCAACAATGGCATCTTCCCATGTTGCAGCAATAGTGGCAAAAAGCTCCCAGTTGGTGGTTGTTCTGGGAGTTCTCTTTTTGAACTTTGCAGCCCTTTCTCCCCGCTCTGTGAAGTAGAATTTTGCACGAAGGAGATGGTGGTATGATCCCATTTGGTTTTTGGGACAACAGTGATCTCGGTCAGGCAAAACCATCGATTGAATAAGATGTGGTCTCTTTCGTTGTGGAATCGTCCACCGGGAGAATCCCATGTCCAACGTTTAGATTCAGCCTTCTGGAACTGTGAGTTACCATGGATGGTCTTGGTAGACATGATGAACTCAGATAGTCTCTCACCCTTTTCATTCCATTCTAGGACATGGGTCCTGATGTGGAGTTCTTCAGCTGATCTTCTTGGTCCTATCTTGGCATTAAAATCATCTACAATGATCTTGTAGAAGGTGTAGTCTTCTTTATAGATCTTCTCCAGCTCCATGTAGAACTTCTCAATTTCTCCTTCATCATAATTGGATGTTGATGCATAGACAACAAAGATAGAAACTGCCGACAGTAAGTCACATCTATTCAAGTGTAATCATCCGATTCAGGTTGTTAGGCAATCGAATGAATCAATGCTCATGGCCAAGTTTGTGTTTATAAGGACACCTATGTCTCCAACGCCTCTTTTACCACATGTTCCGAGGAACAGTTCTTCTCAAGTTGAAAATGGCGTGATGTGATTGATGCCTTCTTGTCTCAGTCAGACCAATGATGTTGTACTTGATCTTTCCCGCTTGTACCATCAGGTCCTCAGTGGATGCATCTGATGCTAGCATACGTGCATTGAAAGTACAGACAACCATTTTTTTCTTTCTTCATTTTGACAGCCTAGTTCGGCCTTGAGATTTTATGAGCCTCTCCTTCCTCATCCTTCTCAATGCTGCCATATTGGTGATGCCTTCAGTGTCAGGGGAATGAGACCCATTGTAATTACTGGTTTTGGCATATCAAATCCACAGTGGATAGCTTGCCAGGCTCTGCTGTGTGGGCGGAATACTCTAGATAGCTTGCCCTGCTCTTCGAAAGGGATAGAGACTTTTGGGGCAGCCTCTAATTGCCCTTGTAGGTGTTCCCATAGTTCACACCATATTTGAACCCTATCAAATATGGTGCAGCAATTTTGGAAGATGGGTACTAAGTGACTTATAATGTGCCGCGTGGTCGCTAAGCAGCCATGCAGTCCAGATAGCATCATGGAGCGTGGCGGCGGCTGGGTAGTGGAGGTAGTGGAGGTCTGCCGTAAGGAGTTTATCTGGTACTGGTAGGGTTAGCGTGCGTTCTGTGCACAATCCAATCCATGGGTCTCTGGCAGTTGGTGAAAGCAGACAGGGCAGGGTAGGGTGGGGCTCCTGGTTTTAATCCCTCGGTCACCTGTGGTTAGTGGGAGCAAGCAGAGGATCTCTGTCCCCGGGTCTATTGAACCTGGAGTCCAAGGTCTCAGAGTTCCACTTATCTTGTTCTGTGGGGCTTCAGTCGTGCATGAGCCTTGGCCCGAGCTTCTGGAAAGCTTCCTGGAGTGTCGAGGTGGCTGGGTAGTGGAGATTCTTCAATATTTAAAAAAATTAAAATATTAATAAGAAAAAAGTGATGTTCCTGACTCCAAGTTAGAAAATAAAAAAGTTTACTGGCAAGTAAAAGATAGAAACTCCCCAACTTGGGAGGAAGATTAAGTATACTAAATATACTCATTTTGTGTATGTTATTTTACAAGAAAACTGGGTTTTTGTGTGAGTTGTCAAGTGACTGGAATGTTGCAGAGAATGTGAGGATTTTACAGACTGCTTAGGCTAGTTAAGGTTCTTTTAGGCTGCCAATTTGCCCATTTACATAGATATTGCCCATTATCTCCTAGTTTCCTGCAGGCCTAAGGTTTGGGACAGTCTATAAACCTGGGAAATCATAAATTTCTCATTCTTGGAAAAAATCCATGAATTTGCAGAAATGTTAAAATATAGGATGGGGAAAGCTAAAATGGAGCTGCTTGTAGCAGCTGTCAAGAGAAGATGAGCCTCTGGTCTCTCATCCCCATCTGATCATTAACTGTCCTGTTGAAACTCAAAGAAGGAAAGAAAAAAAACTCAAAACAGCAACAACAAACCTGGCCTGAACACCGATGGAATCTAGGGTTCTTCAGCCTTTCTACATCTGCAGGCTGGCACAGTGCCCTGACTGGTGATGATGTACATTAATGTTCAGAACAGCCCTGACAGAATTGTTCTGCAGAGAGCAAAAATGACAGAGCACTCTACCGTGGATGGGAGTGGGGACCCTCACCAGAAGGAACATTGTTCCCCTGACTCGGCTTCCGGGAAGTGGGAAAGGACAGGCAATTGCATGTGAAATCCCACCTCTCGGGTTCCTCTCTACTCAGCCTTGTGAGGAAGAGACTGACCCAGTTTAGGGGTGACGAGAGTCAGTGATGAGACCCACATGGTACAGAACTTAAGTCCTGTTTTTCCCCTATTAGCTCAAACTACCTAAGTGCCACATTTGGTGCCTTTGGTGGACAAAGTTCCCTGCCACCACATATTTCTATTTCCCTAGAAGTCAGACTGCAGTGAGAGAATCCTTTACAGGAAAGGAGATTCACTCCATAATCTTTCCAGGCACCTCGGATCCTTTGCTTTCCCTCACAGGAAAGAACTTTAGGGCATATTAAGAGTGAAATGAAAGTTTATTAGAGAAATTTGCTTCAGAAATGTGATATGGGATATGCATTCAAGAGAAAACTCAGCGTTCTCCAGAGTGGAAATGTCCAGATGGCTTTGTGGGAGAAGATCTTGTACAGATATTGCCCGTAACTGTCTTGGTCCCAAGTTCTCTACATAAGTGGAAATTAACTGTGCATTTTTGGGAGTTGGGGGGAGCATTCGACTTCTTGACATCTATTCCTGATTCAGTGCATCCTGGTGACCTGTCATTCATCCCAGCACTCCCTGGGACTGGAAATCTACATCAGAAAAGCTTTCTCTGTTTCTGAGACAGGTCTTTGTTTTAAAGGCCTTCTTGTCTTCCTTCCAGCTGGTTTCAGTATCAAATAATGTTTTTCCTAATATAAATTATCTGCCTCCCACCTGTCTCTCCCTGCAACAACTCTTTTATTTTGTCTATTTTTGATAATTGTTGCTACTTTACCATCAACAATGGTAAATCCTTACCTTCATCCATCCTCACATCTTCTGTATAAAAATTATTAATATACTCAATCATAAAATCTTACAATCTCTTGAAAGCATAACATCTATACTAACTTCAGTTTCCTAACCCCACCTTTAATCATATAAACCAAGATTAACCCATGGAAAAAAAAACAAACAAGCAAGCAAACAAACAAACAAACAAAACAAAAAAAAACCCTCCAAACTTTCCCTTACTCCCAACAAACTCACTTGCTTTTGCACTTAAAAAAAAAGAACTTTCTTTCCTTTCTAGTGTTATCAGGGTTTGGAGTTAGGCAAAC
Organism: Sorex fumeus; assembly: GCF_029834395.1. Lineage (NCBI taxonomy): Eukaryota > Metazoa > Chordata > Mammalia > Eulipotyphla > Soricidae > Sorex > Sorex fumeus. Next base: position 7,031,818 of record NW_026606185.1, on the reverse strand, counting down.
TGTTACATGCAGAGCTGGTGAAATGTTGTATTGGTTAGCGCAGAGTATTGCTTTTATCTTGCTCCCATTGCTTCATCACACATATTGCTGTTAAGATTCTTTTCTTTATTGGGTAGTTCTTATAGCTAGGAATTATCCTGTGATAAGCAGTTAATTCATCTTTAACTACACAGAAGAATTCTGAAACTGGTCTCTGAAACACAAGGGAATCTGAAGACATCAGCCAGCATGTTCTGTGCTTGGCTTTATACTGTTTCAGTTAATGTTCCCTAATTTTCTTTAAAACATTTATGTTTATTTGTTTTGGGGTCAGAAATTACTGTGCTCAGGGCTTACTCCTGACTCTGAAGTCAGGGATTACTCCTGACGGTGCAGGAGACCATATGAAATATCAAAGATCAAAAGGACCAAACACGATAACCTCGCAGTGTCTGTATTGCAAACCATTATGTCCAAAAGGAGAGATAGATTATGGGAAATAATGTCTGCCATGGAGGCAGGGGGAGGGTGGAAAAGGGGGGTATACCGGGGATATTGTTGGTAGGGAATGTGCACTGGTGGAGGGATGGGTGTTTGATCATTGTGTGATTGTAACCTGAACATGAAAGCTTGTAACTATCTCACAGTGATTCAATAAAATTAAAAAGAGAGAGAGAGAGAGAAAACCTGGTGAACCACATGCAAGGGAAGTCCCCTACAGTCTGTACTATCATCCCAGCCCCTTTCCCAAGTTTTTGACTGCCTGCCTCCAGTCCTACCAACACACATGCTGTTTGCATGGCAGTGTGGTAGGATGCTTCACAAGAGAGAGGCACAAAGTTTTCTCAGAAAGCAGTTTCAGGCTGTTTTAAGCTTGAAAACAGAGGATTCATATCCTCTGGGGTCTGAGCCGAAGGAACAAAAGTAGCCCTTAGCAAGTATGGCTGCAAAAGCAGAAAACAGGGTCATTCCAGATAAGAACAGCTGACTGAGGAGAACTTTGCCTAAGGGACTGTTTGGGTGTCAAGTTCAGGGACAAATGCATCCCCCTCTACTCCTACCTCAGTGCCTCACATTCCCATATGCTACATACATTGTTATGGATTGCAGCAACAACAGTTCAAGACAACGATTTCATCATTCATACCACTAGATACTCACAGTTAGGACTTGCTCGTTTTTCTGTCTCATAATGTTTCTAAAACAACTTCCTTTGTCATTATGGCGTGAAATGAGCTGACTAGACTAAATATTGCCTGAGCCTGGTGCCTGCTCACTCAATAAGAATGGTGACCCACACTCAGTCTCCCTGAGAACAGTGTCACATTCCCTGATATTACAATGTGCAGGTGATAGAATGAGACCTTAATCCAGTGATTCCCAAGATGGATACCATTGCCTACTGTGGGTGGTTGGAACTGGAATGTGGCAGCAGGCAGCACTAATATCAGATGCAATTGGAGAGCAGTTTATGATTACTTGATTTAAAAAGATAGATTTCCAAGAGGCATGAGTGATCTGGTTTTTAAGTGAAAGTAGTGAACTGATTAAGTTTGGGAACCTGAGCATCATTCAAGTTCTTAGCTTGTTATTAAAGAAATTTGATTATTCTTCCACCATTCTTCCAATATATTTTCCAGTCTAGAATTTGCTTTCAATTGTATCATATTTATAAGCTCCAATATAAGTCTTGAGATCACAGAGTATGCTACTTTAATAACAAATTTTTTTAAAAAAATATTGTACTATATCCCAATATCAGTTGTATATGCACATAGTTTTATTTGGTTAACGTTCAAAATATTTTGTTGTTGCTGAAAAGAGCTTTAATTTGAGATACTGGTATATCTAGATCTGTAGACATGGGCAAATTATATCACTCATTTTTTTGCTTTGAAAGTATCACGGAAGAACTATAACAACTTAATTATGGTAAATACATATAGCTATTAATATATAATTTTGCCCCCAAGCATGTCAATCCCATACTATATAGATATAAGAAAAAATATATTTATTTTTAAATTATCTTTTAAATCTAAATTTTTAATTTGTTTTTGGGCCACACCCTGCAGTGCTCAGAGGTTACTCCTGGCTCTGCACTCAGGAATTTCTCCTGAAAGGATAGCAGGACTTTGCATGATGCTGGGATAAAATCTGAGTTAGGTACGCATCCTACCTGCTGTACTATCTTTCTAGCCCTAAATCTAACTTTTATCATATATATTTCATGTTTTAGGTCGGTGTCATCTAACAAAAATCATATGCCTCAGAATAGATTGCTATATATAGGTAGAAAATTTTACTTAGTTATGCCTGGAGCGATAGCACAGCGGTAGGGCGTTTGCCTTGCACGCAGCCAACATGGCCGACCCAAGTTCCATTCTTCCGCCCCTCTCGAAGAGCCCAGCAAGCTACCAAGAGTATCTCGCATGCACGTCAGAGCCTGGCAAGCTCCCCGCGATGTATTCGATATGCCAAACACAGTAACAACAAAGTCTCCAATGGAGACGTTACTGGGCCCGCTCGAGGAAATCGAGGAACAACGGGAGGGCCTTTACCTTCACCTTTACCTTATGCCTATTTATTAGATTTTTTCACACTTCCAAATTATAAATAATAGCATAGAGAATAAGTTAGTGCATGAATTGTGCTTTAGATGCTTCTGAAAAATATTTTGTTGTTACTATCAAATTTATTAATAAAAAATCTGGACAAGTTATGTTGCTGTGCCAATTTTCTAATAATTATTATTTCACTTATCCCTTGCTATCATGGCATTTCTGCAAACACACACACACACCTTCAATACTTTTATAATTTAAAAATCTTTGCTTAGGTTATATGTCAAAATATTATTAAACATTTTTTTTCAAAATATAATTTTAAAAAGTCACTGATACTAGAACTTTCCATTAATTTATTTAGATATGTCACTGTCACTGTCACTGTCGTCCTGTTGTTCATTGATTTGCTAGAGTGGGCACAGTAATGTCTCCATAGTGAAAATTGTTACTGTATTTGGCATATCGAATACATCATGGGTAGCTTGCCAGGCTTTGCCGTGTGGGCAAGATACTCTTGGTAGCTTCCCAGGCTCTTTGAGAGTGGTGGAGGAATCCAACCCGAGTTGGCCAGGTCGACCACATGCAAGGCAGACACCCTACCTGCTGTGATATCGCTCCAACCCATTTAGATATGTATACGATGAAAAGATTAATAAGACACAAAATGGAGAGAAGTAATTAGCAGTAAAGCATGGATTGGAAATCAACTTATTAATATCAATTGTTTACTTCCAGGAGTCCTGTAGGACAAAACTGGAATAAGGTCTGAAAATCTTTTATCAAATTTAGCATGCACCAAATATTTGATAGATTGAAGATCCAGTTGCATATCTTAAATAACTCATCTACATATATCTTCCAAAACAATACTGTGTATATGCAAGCCCTGTCGTTCATGACTGTGCCTTCTTTCAACATGAAATTTTTGAATTCCTGTATATACAGACCTATAAATTTTTAATAGACTTTTTTAAAATTTGGTTCATGGGCAAGGCCTAGAGCGACTCAGAGTTTACTCTTAGCTCTGTGCTCTGGGGTCCCTCTTGGCAGTGAGCAGAGGACCAGGTGCAGTGCCACAAATCAAACTAGGTGGGCCACATTCAAGGCAAGCACATTGCTGTTGTTAGTATCACTCCAACCCCCTTATGATTCACTTTTAAATAAGAAGCAAAGAACAATTACCAGATAGTTTTTGGTACATATATGGAATATATCTAAAGCAAACAAACTGGAAATAAATAATAAACATTAAGCCTTGAATCTATAAAAACTATGGTGTTCCCAAATAAAGGATGTTTGGAGGATCCTCCCAGGAGGGGAGATGCATGTCGAAAGTAGACTATGGACTGAACATGTTTGCCACTCAATGCCTCTTTTGCAGACCACAACACCCAAACGGAGAGAGAGAACACAGGGGATTGCCCTGCCACAGAGACAGGGGGGATGGGGGGATGGGGGTGGGAGGGATATTATCCATGGTGGTGGAAAATGGGCACTGGCGGAGGGATGGGTATCTGATCATTGTATGATTGAAACCAAAGCACAAAAAATTGTAAATCTACAACTTTAAAAAAAATAAAATAAAATAAAGGGAAAACAAACAAACAAACAAACAAACAAAAAAAAACAAAACTATGGTGTTTACCAAAGTAAAAGTGAAATTGAAATGGGATGAATAAGTAGGGGGACCTAATTGTTTGTGGAATGGTATTAAAACTTCAGTTGTATGCTTGGTAAATTTTACACATATATAGAGATATGGACCTAAACTCCTAAAATACAATAACACTATTAATCAATAAGAAAATTAAAATAAAATTAAATTTAATGGAACAATTAATTATGATTTTTGAAAGCATTCGTGTGTCCACAATGTCTATATTGGACAGATACAAAATTATTTCTTGCATATAGGGGCAAAGAAATATTCAAAGCTAATTACAAATTGCCAATGGCAAGAGAACCTGAATACTGGTCCAGAGAACTGAGCTTTCCAGAAGAGGAGGGGAGGCAGGGAGCAGATACTGAGACAAGGCTGGAAGGATGCGAACACTGTGGGGAGGGATCGGTGCTAGAAAGTATGCATAAAGCCCTAGAGTGGACAGTATTGCAGGGATGTTAGTCTTGTTTAGGTTTTTAAAAAAATCAATGAATTTATTCTTCATGTTAGCAGAAAAGATTTTATCAGCCTCTCCTTTCTCATCCTTCTCATCCTTAGAATGAACAGACGCCATTGGGCTACACTAGCACGCGACAGGGACAAATGGAGATGTTACTGGCGCCCGCTCAAGCAAATCGCCGATTAAGGGGAAGTCAAGTGGTCAAGTTAGCAGAAAAGATAATGATCTTTGAAAAGATAATGATCATATGAATTTATCATTAGTTATTGTATGATATTAATTCAATACTGGTGCATGTTTAAAACTGTTAGCAATCTAGAAGGTTACTTTTCTCACTTTGATAAATGAGAACTAGAATAATATGCAGTTAATACAGTGCTTAGTGCTGATATAATTGATGTTTTCCCAATGAAATCAAGAAAAAAGTTGGTTACCTGCTTCATAGTTACTGGAAATAACAGTGGAAGCAATAGCCAACCTGATTTAGAAAAGGAAGCATATTAAATACATATTTAAGAAGAGAGAAACAAAATGTCCTTATTAACAGATAAAAACACCATCCTCCCGTTGTTCATTGATTTGCTCGAGTGGGCCCAGTAATGTCTCCATTTTGAGACTTGTTGTTACTGTGTTTGGCATATTGAACACATCATGGGTAGCTTGCCAGGCTTTGCTGTGCGGGCAAGATACTCTCAGTAGCTTGCTGCGCTCTTCAAGAGGGGCAGAGGAATCGAACCTGGCTCGGCTGGGCTGGCTGCACGCGAGGCAAATGCCCTACTGCTGTGCTATCGCTCCAGCCATTAACAGATAACATATTTTAATATCTAAGTTGTCAAGAAATCTTTTTAAACAAAGGGAAAAAAATAAGCAAATTCAAAGTGGTTGCATATCAACAAACAAAACAGTATTATTTCTATTTATTTCTGTAATATACTGTTTTATTACAAGTGTAATATGCTTATCATTTTTATTTCTTAATACTAGCAAGAGATGTTTGGAAATTAAAACTAATTACAATCACTCTCACTAACTACAATCACTGTCACTGTCACTGTCCTCCCATTGTTCATTGATTTTGCTGGAGCGGACCCAGTAATGTTGTGAGACTTGTTGGTACTGTTTTTGGCATATCAAATACGTCATGAGTAGCTTGCCAGGCTTTGCCATGCAGGTGAGATACTCTCAGTAGCTTCCCGAGAGGAGTGGAGGAATCAAACTCCGGTTGGCCAGGTCAGCCTCATGCAAGGCAAATGCCCTACCTGCTATGCTATCACTCCAGCCCAATATAATTTAAAATAACTACATATTGAAATATATATACACACATAAGTATATATGACATACTAAAATACCAAGAAAAAATAGTGACATATTAGATAATGTTCACTGTAAGATCATGATCACGATCATCCTGTTGTTCGTCGATTGCCTCAAGCAAGCACCAGTAATGTCTCCTTAGTCCAAGCCCTGAGACTTTTAAAAAGTGCCATATCCAAGGCTCTTTCAGGGTTAGGAGAATGAGACCCATCATTGGTACGGGTATTTGGCATATTGGGTACGCCACAGGGAGTTTTCCAGACTCTGCCGTGTGGGCAGGTTACATTCAATATCCTGCCAGGTTGTCCAAAGTAAGAATGAGATAAGTCAGGATCTGGGTTTTATAATCTCTGGGTCTTGGCTGCTGATGGGATTACACGGCACCGGGGGGCCAGTTGGTGGGTGTGATCCTTGCCTACTGGAAAATGGAGGATCTGGGTGGAGGATGCTCAGCCCCGATCTGAGCAGGCTTAGAGATCTCAGCCCCGGGACCCACATTCCTTTGTTCCTCTGCCAGTACCTTCATGCGTGTGGAGATTGGTCTCAGCATGGTTGTGACTGGTTCTGGAGGTCTTCGGCTGCCGGGGCTCTACTCGGGGAAGGGAGGGAAACTCAACCTGGCCTCCTCAAGGGTCCCCCCGAGGACAGCCAGGCGTGGGGGCAGGAGACTCTGCGCTGTTCTCTTCCTGGAGCTGGGTTTTGTAGTCTTAGGGTCTTGGTCATTGATGGGATTACATTGTAAGATAAGCTTATAAAAGGTTAATTCTATCCAAATTTAAGGATTTTATATAATTTCATTTAAAATATTGAAGATTTTTTTATTCTAGATATAACATTTGCTGGAGCGGGCCCAGTAACGTCTCCATTGGAGACTTTGTTGTTACTGTGTTTGGCATATCGAATACTCTCTGTAGCTTGCCAGGCTCTCTGAGAGGGGCGGAGGAATCGAACTCGGTTCGGCCATGTTGGCCGCTATTTCTTCTAAATGTATGTGAAAAAAATTAAATAGCCAAATTATTTTGAAAAGAAAAATAAATTTTGAGAAATCATTCAAACAAAGTATATAATAGCTACAGTTAATGTATGCTAAATATGTAGTATTGGAGAATACATAGATATTTAAATCAATTGAACAGAAGCACAAAAATTAGACCATGTAAATAATTCTAATTCATTTTTTATGTAGTTATGTATTCAATTAGGTAGAGTAAGTCAAGTCCTCTCTGTAAATTATGATATAACATTGGGTGTGTAAAGTCCTACCAAGAAAATGTCAGCAGCGAGCTAAGGTTCACATCTTGTATTTAGAGTAACTCAATGTGGATCATGATTTCAATGTAAGAATCTAAAAACATATCAAGAGAGAATAAAATTTAGTAAGGTGTTAAATTTATATCTCAACATGATATTAAGAACATAGTCATTATAAATAAGCACATCCTCTGTAATGGAATATGGCTCAAAGTTAGAACACTTGTCTTCTGAGCATCAGGCCTTGACTTCAATGACCTGTGTATGGCAGCCTGCTTTGGATGCTGGGAGAAACGCTATTTGAACCTGCAAGTCTATTAGTTTGTAATACCGGGTGCTAGAAAGAAACGTTTGTCACAACATAGTCAGTTGTGTGTGAACAATATTACTAAATAATGTGCAAGGACTGTGACCTTATAAGCAGAAAGAAATACTTTGACTTTTAGAAGACTAAAAGAAGTCAATTTAATAAAATATATTCAACATGATGATCCAATACTCAACAATATTTTTTTTTGTTTTCAAGACATGTGTTTTTGTTATATAATAAAGAATTGGGACTTTTATGAGGACTAAGGAAATAAATGAACAGAGGTTAGATACATTTATTCCATTTATTTTTATGAGTTGATATTACTTCTTTTGGATCCGTTTCAGTGATTTAAAACAGCATTTACACTATCAGCAGCAAGGACAATTTCTGTTTAAAGCAGGTGTTTTATTAAAGAGCCCTTTTATGATATATCTATCTTAAAGATAGGAAATATAAGAATCTCCAAGTGGTTGGTTCACTATATTTAAAATGCACTTGCAAGGTAAAATGTTGACATAATAAAGAGAGTCAGTTTTCTCATTATTTTATTTCATGATATCACTTTTGCAGTTTTACTATAGTCATAAGCAACACGCATGAAGGTACCAGCAGAGGAACAAAGGCATGTGGGTCCTGGGGCTGAGATCTCCAAGCCTGCTCGGATCAGGGCTGAGCATCCTCCACCCAGATCCTCACCAACTGCCCCCTCCCCGCACCCCCCCTGCCCCGGGCCATGTAATCCCATCAACGGCCAAGACCCAGAGACTACAAAACTCAGCTCCTGGAAGCTGGAAGACATCTTATTATCTCATTCCTACTTTGGACAACCTGGCAGGCTACCGAATGTAACCTACCCACACAGCAGCGCCTGGTAAACTCCCTGTGGTGTACCCAATATGCCAAACACTAGTAATAATGATGGGTCTCATTCTCCTAACCCTGAAAGAGCCTTGAATATGGCACTTTTTAAAATCTCAGGGCTAGCACTAAGGAGATGTTACTGGTGCCTGCTCGAGGCAATCAATGACGAACATAAGCAACAAAACAGTGAACTTATTTAGCTTATATTCCATAGAATGACAGAATTCTAGGCTTATCAAGTAATATCTAAAGAATTATTAAAAGTTGACCTGGAAGAGATGTTTTAAGTTGCTCATAGTATCTTTTAAACTTTCTTTATGCAGAGTAAGTTTTGAAACCAAGAAAGAGTAGCAAAAATTAAAATTATTTCTGTATGATCTAAGAGTGTTCTTGCCTCTGGCAAGCTAATTTTTCAAGTTTTTGATTGCCACCTATCATTAGCATCATTATAATTATGTGTTTTTCTAGTGTGAGTTTCCTTACTTTTTGTCCTCTGAATTTCTTTTTGCAAAATTCAATAGATTTCCTACTTGCTGTGTGAATATCCCTAGCATTCACATGGCATCTCGACCAGTAAACCAAGCAAGCAACTTGACACAGGTTTGTCTACCAACTTGCAAATTTAGGCTTTTCAAACTTATGGGTTTAACAATCAATTCCGGTTCTTGCTTCAATGTTTGGACCTGTGCTTTTTGGAAATAGAATAGCATGGTTCAGTTAAACTAACAATTACTTTTATTTGGCAGGACTGAATTCAAATCATGTACTTTTAGTCACAAACCTAAAGCCAGAGAGCATTAAGCCTGATTTTGTTACAGGGCCCTTCCAAGTCTCCAAAGTAGGCTCTTGAAAAAGATTTATTCAAAAGTAGTAATTCTGGCAGAAAGACTTTACTTCAAAAGGACTTTCAGTTAAAGAGAAACAGAACACAAGGTATCCGAAGAGGAAACAACTCTACTTTGTGGTTGACAGCCTAAAATTTTTAAGGGGAATTGACTTTTCAGGCCCTCACTCCAACAGACAGCCTGATTTTGCCCATATTTCATCTGTTCTAGAATATTCCGGGTGGTATGCCTATCTCTCACTCAGGACGGATTGTGCTGCAGAATCTGTCATTAGAAATTTGTCAGGACCTGCTGCTGCTATTTTCTCCATGGTCCTAGTGCCAGTGGTTGGTTGCAGGGTCTGCACAAAATATCCTGCCCTGGGGTAATTCAGGTGAGAAGATATTTTGATTGCAGGTTTAGGATACATGGTTTCACACATTGTTCTTATAACATATCTTTGAGAAGGCATGTGTGTAGAGGGTACCTGGTAACGATTTTTTGAAAGCAAAAAAAAAAAACACGAACAAAAATAAAACAACAGAAAACAAAACAAAAGAAAACAAAAAACCCAAAGTATGATTTAGAAAAGTATTACTGTGACTAGCCTACATTATGAGGAATGAGGAGCCTGCACCCTCTTTTGAGATACGGAACACAGGTGGGATAAAATTAATGTGTTTGATCATTATATAATTGAAACCCCAGCACAAAAATTTGTAAATCTACAACTGTACCTCATGGTGTTTCACTAATAAAAATTAAAAAAAAGAAAGATGAAAGAAAGAAAGAAAGAAAAAGAAAGAAAGAAAGAAAGAAAGAAAGAGAGAGATAGAGAGAAAGAGAGAGAGAGAGAGAGAATGAGAAAGAAAAAGAGTGAGCTCATGAGCTCTATTGGTATACCAAAACTGGCAAATTTATTTTTGGTCAAATAGATGTAAACCTGAGAGAGTGAGACCTTACTATTTTCAGGTCTCCTAGCTCTGAGAAATAAAAATTTTGGTTACCTGAAAAAAAATTAATGTTGTCAGCTACTTCTAGGGAAGGCTGAACTTCTCAGAACAATAGGCAGCTTCAGTAGTACCAAAAGACCATAAGACATGAAAGCAAACAAGAAACAGTTAAGTCCTTCTTGCTTACTGATACTCTAGCAACTCACTCAAACAGGAAGTCCTAAACCAGAGCAGTTTGGGGGAAAGCCCTATAAATCCAAATTTGCAAAGGCAAACGGTGTATGTTCCATTTGATATCACTTGCATTGCATCTCGAGGGGCAAAATTCCTTTCTCTTAGTTTATGGGATACCCTCGCTCAATTTATCTTTATTTCCTCTATAGTTCTACATTTTCTCTCACTGTTTTCTCTCTCCCTTCTCTATCCCAAATAAAATTGTTTGACCTTATTAATTTTTACCTTTCTAAATGACTTCCTTCAAGAATGCACCAAGAACCAAGGAATCCCCAGAGACGTCAGGGCTCTCGTTTTTATCTGAGGAGCAATCTCATGCTCCTTCCTGAAACCATCCAAAACACAGGTGATAAAGACGAGTTCCCGCCGACCAAGCAACCTCAGGAGCAGTTTGATATTGCATGATAGTGGGTTGGTGAAATTCTAGCGCTCACACTGTGCAAGTATTTCTGGCATATGTTAGCAATTCTAAGCCTCAAGTTCACCCCGTCCACTTCCCCAGAGAGACCAGGAGCAGCACGCAGGCGCGACCATTGCTCACACGAGTAGTGCCACTCTCGCATTTTCCACTCTTCGCATCAATATCAGTTTCATATCCTGCAACATAGAAAACAATATTTTACTAAAACCTTTGCAGACTTTTCTCATTATTGAAATGAGAAAACTATACGGAATGTGCCTCCAAATGAAAATTCCATATAAAATATTTGTAGTAATCAATATATTGGGGATCCAGGTTTCCACTTCAGCTCTTTCTCTCCCAATTCAGATATGTCTACAAATATGGAGAGGCAGCAATGTCCTACGAATTCAGAGCTGTATTTTCTATGAAATTATTGGTAAAATAGTTTCCAGAAGGAAGATAGGTTAAAGACATATATAAAATCATGGGGAAGTGGTCCAGGGAAAAAGGATGGTTCAAAACCTGGAACAGGATCTGTAAAATAGATTGCTTTGTGTTGTAACCTCATGTCCTTCAAATCTAAGAGTGAGCAAGGCAAAAATTCAGTGAACATAACTAGAAAAAAAACTCTTCCATGAACCTTTCCTGGATCTTAAGAAAAAAAATTAAAAGCTTGCAGATCAAAAGCTTTGAAATCTTTTCTTTTTTCCTTTTTGGGTCACACCTGGTGATACACAGGAGTTACTCTTGGCTCTCCACTCAGGAATTACTCCTGGTGGTTCTCAAGGGACCATATGGGATGCTGAGAATCGATCCCGGGTTGACTGTGTGCAAGGCAAATGACCTAGCCACTGTGCTATCACTCCAGTCTCCAAGCTTTGAAATCTTAATTAGGAAGTTCTTAAGCAACAATTGGGCCAATTGGACATTTTAAAATCCTTGGAGACCGTCAAGGATCAATGCCATAAGCTAAAGAAACAATTTATCTCGAATTCACAAAGTGCAGGTGTATATCTGTTCTTTATAAACATATGATAGAGGTATAAAATGTGCAAAACATAAGGGCATGTTGCTCAGGGAGCCCCTAAAGGCTCTTCTTTTCACTTGCACAGAGATCGGAATAGAGATAAAAGTACAGATTAAGACTGGAGAAAAAATCAGGGAGCAGAATAGAGTCAAATACAGAACCAGAGAGAGGAGAAAGTATTTATGCTGCTCCCCAGGAAGTAAATCTAGAGAGATTTTGGGGAAGAAGATTGCAGATGGAGATGCTAAGTAGAGATGCAACTTTACATGTGAGTAGAGCACTTACAGTGATGACTGAATCCTTGGTTGCAAGATCATGTAAACCATAACCAACTGACTTGGCACACCCAGTGGTATAATAGTTTCATAATTCGTTACAGGAATCTAAATGTCACATCTAGGATTACTCATTGGAAGCATGCTTTTAAAAAAAATTTTTAAAGGGGGACTCAGGTTTCACTCAGGTCAGATATGATTTCTGGGACAAGATTCTGACAGCCTCAGTGTTAATGATATGGCCCATCAAATATGAATAGCTCTCAGTTTTATGAGAGTAAGAATGGCATGCTTACCACCATATATCATCAATTTACAGCTCTGTTTTCAATGTGTTAACCAAAAGAAAAATTAGGCATGTATCTGGACTGACTCTTTAAAAGAATTGGAAGTAGCAAGAGTCCTAACGTTAGTAGTGTTTCCTTTACTCAATGACCTGGGTTCATTTTCATCACTACACCCTCTACAGTTGTACATTTTTTTGTCTCATCAGTTATGAGGATTGTGAAATAGACAAATCATACTGTGTATGCATTTATAAATAAAGGGCCCAGATTGGAGGGTGCATGTGTGAGTTAGGCCAATCTTAAATACCTTAAATTCTTAAATCCCATCTTACATTCCCATCTCTTGTAAGTCACTTGCTACAAGAAAACTGTGTTCTTCAGGTATACAGATTTGAGATTCCTTCTGAAAGTAACTTCTTAAAATTTTAATCTTTTGCAATATTCTTCTGAAATTAATTTGAAAAGAATCAAATCTTCACTGTTTGCTATTTTTCTCATTTTAAAGTAAATTTCAAAACAAGCATACTTTGTTTTTCTTAGCACAGCACATTCTAAAATTCCATCAAACATGCATTTTTAATAGTTTTCCCATCCCTTTCTTTAATATTTAATAGTTAAAAATTACATTTTAACCAGGTGTCAACCATTTGTTTGGCCATAGTCTTTATATACTTGCAAACTTTATGATAAAAGAAAGAAAATGAATAAAGATGATATTCTGCATTTATTAGTTTCTCTAAATATTAGAAATCAATCCTTTTCATTGACAAAGAGTAGCATGTTATTACAATTACAAAACGCAAGTTATTGCAGGAGAGTATGATATTGTGAAAATAGAAATCTATAATTGGAAAGATTAAAGAGTATTTATTTGAAGTCTGTGAAGGGATGGATATTAGAGTGAAGGGATGGCAGGGGAGAGAACCCTGGATTGTTAAATAATATGCATTTTAATAAATGTAAGTTCTCCATATAATTTTAATTCATTATTTTATTGGGAAATAGAAGAATACTCTGATACAAGATTCCTTTGAAAAAGTGGAGATCATTTACATAATCTATAGGCATTTAATAAAGAGGTAAAGAATATATATTTTAAAGAAATAAAGCAGAGATGGATGGGCTGAGGGATAATATGAGAGTAGGGACAACCTGGGTTCCATCCCCAGTACCATATATGGTCCCCCAATCCCCACCCACATAATCACTGAGCACAGAGGCAGTAATAAAGCCTGAACACTCCTGGACATGTCCTCAACATCAAGGGGTGGGGGAGAAAGAGAAAAAGAAAGCAGGAAGTATGCAAAGTGTAGACACGAACTTCCAGTTTTGGACAGAGGGGTAACTTGCAAGAGAAGAAAATGAACTCTGCTGTTTTCCTAGCTCTAAAACTTTCCGAAACATTTTGCTCATCTATAATGTCATCTTTAAAGTACTATATACCATTCATACTATTGCCACAATTTCATTAGATAATTACTATAAAGAATCAGCAAGAAATAGTGGGCATCAGTTAAATATGATTTTTATATCTCCAACTGTATTTTTTCTCACCAGACTCTTGAAAACTTTTCTAGAATTTATCAACTTATTGCTATTTTGGTTCTCATTTGTTACCTCTTCTGTTATCCATATGTGTTCAATTCTAAAAAATAGACATTTGCTGTTCATAAGAATTCTTACTTCCCTTTCTCTTACTCTGCTATTGTGATGTAGTGAGGTTACACATGGTTGGTTGTAGTGCTTACACATTTTTATGTACGATGATCAGCATTATTATAATCATTTTAATATAAATTTTATAATTCTTTTCTCTAATTTGGAACTCAGATGAATTAGAATATTTACTTTTGCTGATCATCCTATTGTTTGGACAAAGGATGCAAGAACACCACATGACTAGGGCTTCACTTCACTCTCATGCAAATAGGATAAAATCTGTCAATTCTGATGACTGCTATGCCGATTTTATAGTCACATCTGGCCTGCTCATCTTTGGAATCACCCAGGCTCACAAAAACCTAATTAATAGCAGAGCAGGAAACAGTAGTGGAACCCTGATATTTTATTTCAGATAGTAAAGTGTTGCAAATAAAATTTGCACCGTGTCTGTGTGTCATTTTACCTAATAAATTTTCTATGTATTATGGCATATATGTACATATGGCACATGTATTGATAATTTTATAACTCTTTAAAAATAAGCTAAAAATGCCCAACGTGATCATACAGTGGTTAGGACATTCGTCTTGCATGCAGCTAAAGGGAGCTGTTCCCTGACACCTTATATAATTCCTTGAGCCTGGTCAGGAGTGATCCCACAGCACAAAGCCAAGACTAAGCCTTAGCACTACTAGGTGTGGTCCAAAAACAAAACAAAGGAAAACAACCAGACAAACAAAAAGACTAGAAAGAAATAAAAACTAAGTTGATTTTTTTCCAGATATGTCTTTAAAATAAAACAGCAAAATCCTTGCTTTTTTTAAATTATGGTGGTTATTTCATATTCTAAGTTCATATATACACAAATGTGAAGAAGCATTTGAAATATAAACCACATATTGAGAAATACTTTTCCTGGATGTTTACTTTTGACATTTCTTTTTTGGAAATATGTCTTGACAAAATTGAAAGAAGTGGTGTTGAGTCCCATAAAGCTCTCCTGGCCATTCTTTAGGGACTTGGATTCAATTGATTCAATTATTTTTATTTTGTATGGGAGTTCTGTTGGACCTCAACACTTAATCCTGGCTCTGTGCTCAAAGATTATCTCCTAATTCATTTAGTTTAATTTGGGGTGGAGGGGTTTTTTGACCACACCCTGTGATGTTCATTGTGCATATGAGATGCTGGAAAGAGAGCTGGAGGAAGCCACTTGCAAGGAAAGCATTTCAAACTCTGCACAGTTTTACAAGTTCAATTCATTTACTTAGGGGTGAGGGAAAAATCCCTCCTTTTTGTACAATTCAATTATTTGATTTGTATGAGAGATACTAAAAAGAAATAAAAGAAGAAATTCTGCTTAGAACACTACATATAAGAAGTTCTACTGCAAGAAAGTAAAAATGACAAACAAGAACAACTCATTCTTGTCTATTCCCAGAAGACCCATTTCTCTATTGCATATGGAAATCTTAGGGCCATTTTCTCAACTAGGAAATGTATTGAAATGATATAATGGTTGATATTTAAATGGAATATAGTTAAAATACATCTGAGAACAGATTTTACAAGCTACATCAACCCATCAATTCACAGCAGCATTGATCATTGCATGACATAGTTGTAGTCTTCAAAGGAAGGTGAATTAGACCATTAATGTTCCTCAGTAATTACGCCTTGGGAGTGGGATGCTTCTCCCCCGGGCAGTTCTCAAACATGATATTTGATTACCATTGTTTGATATGGAAAGCTAAAACATAATTGTCATAAAATTATGAACACTCCTCTGTTCAATAGTAATCACATTTTCATATCAAAAGCACCAGAAGGTGTTTTATTGAATTCAGACATCAAAGTTACAGTAATAAGGAACTTGAAAAATGGGGAAAAAAACCCATAGCTATCTATCTACTTTTCAGAAAGAGGAATTTACAACATGCTTTTATATCTCTATACATATGTAATTTCTGATTTTTCTCATTAGGGTAGGAAATGACTTCTAAGATAGATGAAAAAATTACTCTGCCTCTTTATCCTACTTTTTATTTTTTATTTTTTTGCAAAGATTGGAGGCAAATATTACACAAATGACTCTAAGAAGACAGGAATTCTTAGTATTCATCACCTGGCCTCCGTTTCAAGAAAGTTTATTATAAGATCTATTTCACTTGGTTGACAACACTAGCATCAAGGTTTTCAACCAAAATTGTAAGAATGTGAAATATTCCATAGAGAAGAGATCTTTTAGTTTGGAACTTTAATAATCAGAAGCTATACATGAAGGAGAGGCAGTAAAATGATACAGATTCAATATCTTCATCATGCACTAACTTACTTGGAAGTTCCCTTCAGGAAGTTAGTAACTCTGGTCCTATCTAAAAATTTTAAATAGAAACTGAAGAATATATTTAAATTTTTATTAGACTTTATTAGACCATTTTTATATTTTCTCCAATGAACTACTTACAGCCTACCTCAACACTACTTTAGAGTTGAATGGCAAACTTCGCTGTTACGTCTATAGTTCCATGCTCATTGCTACTGTTACCCCATTCTGCTTTTGGTCTCTGGTCTGTATTTTCCTTTTTTTTTAATATATTGCATTACATTGTATTTTTTACTTGGATCTTATGGTGGTAATCACCGTATTTCTCCTATCATAATAAAGCACTTTTCTTTTTAGTCCCCTTGGTCGGCATATAATATCGCTTGGTCCAAAAAAGTTTTTAAAAATGTCAAATAGAATGATCATGAAATAAAATTCAATTTGTGACTTTTATTTGTATGCTTTCTATATGTTTTTAACATTTCTATTTTACTTTCTTTATTTTTTTAAATTGAATCACTGTGAGATACACAGTTACAAAACAGTTCATGATTGGGTTTCAGTAATACAGTGTTCCAACACTGCCCCTTCACAAATGTACATTTCCCACCACCACTATCCCAGTTTCCCCAAGGAGAGAAACAGCCTGCATTTTCTAACCCATGTTCTTCAAAGATATTACAAACAAAACAAAACAAACAAAAACCTTCTTTTCTAAGTGCCTCATATCTGTTAACTTCCTATACTGATAACTATTTCCCATTTTAACTGTAAACTTCTCATTCGTAAGTGTTGTATGCTAACTTCTTCAGATTATCATCATAAATCACATTTATACTCACTCTCAATAAAGTGTAGACACATAGAGTACATTCATTTCCACACTTTAATCTTTAGGTGTATCTTCTTTTAAATCTCAACAAAGCTTAATCCAGCTTCACCTGAATAGAGATTTGTATCAGGTGTTCCTTCTCCAATGGAAACATTATTTTGTAATCAAATGTAATTAATAAATCCCTAAATTTTATGACGTGTTATAATTCACTTAAAATATAATATGTGTGATTTGTAGTAAGTTACAAAGGGTATTTATTTAGTGAATATCTTTTCCTTCATTTTATTTGCAACTTTTCATAATGCTTGAGTATCATATTTGCCTAAGTGAAAATACTCTGTGAAGACTGGAACTTTTACTTTGTATGTCATTGGTGACTAACAAATTCCAGGCATATCAACTTATATAGTAAAATTCTTAATCTTTGGTTTCTGAATCCCTGTTTTAGAATTTCCTAGATATGCTGCTATACTTGTGTAATATAATTTCCCTGGCCCCCATATTTGCTAATTCTGTCTGAAGGCAACCCATAAAGGCAATATTTAATATACTCCTTGTTGATTATAATTTGCACACTCTTATAATTTCCAAGTATATTACTGAGATTTATCTTACATAAGTAATTAAGATATATTAGGAGATACAATGAGTCGCATAGGCTATCACCAGCCAATTTGCCACTCTAATTTGCAATACTTGCACCTAATCTACTTGGCACATGTAAAATGTGGAGATAATATTGAGTTATGAGAATGCACTACAGGTAAGTGACTTTCAAAGACATTTTATTAGACCACTGAGATAAGCATATTAAAATTCTAAGGAAAACCAAAATATCATTACATTAAATTTTGGGGTTTAAAAATAAGCTTCTTTATGAAGTGTAGATTATATATACATATATAATGAGTCTTCAATGTTATAGACTTTAATAATTCCAAAGTTTAAAATCAAGAAATGAAACTTTCATGACGCTAAAATACCCTATGAATATATAATCCTTTTGCTTTCACTTTTCCAGTTTTTAATTTGAGCTAGAATGGTATAATCAGAAGATATAGTGGTTCCAGATGTATGGTGCTAGGGTATTCTGATGGATGTGAAGTGTAAGTTACAAGCATCTTTCTTGTTCTATGCAGTTATGGCTGGAAGTAGGGGAGTCTCTGGTCTGATCTGAAGGTCTTTCAAAAGAGATAGTTAATTTAGTTTATCATTCCTCCCTTTTCATTCCTATATACTTGTGGTCTGTTTCCTCAGCCCTGTATGTAACACCTGATAAGTCCCCAGTTGATAACATGGAAAAATACAGGTAATATTTGAAAATTGCGTTCCTTAAAATGTACAATTAACAATTATCCATTGAATACAAATACTTTTCAAGCCATTTGGTGTATATATGATTATTCTCTAGCTTGCATGAGTTTGACCAGGATTATGGTTAAATATGAATGATATGTTTCCTTATTTTCACTCTGACATGAACGATATTTTTCTGCTAAAGTCACAAGTGTTTTTCATCTTTATTCTAAGTTCTTGTTTCTAGATCTCCACAAACCCCCTCACCCAAATTATTATACATTTTAAATTGGTCAACATAACACAATTTCAGGTGGTGACTCTTTTCAGTTTCAAATGGAGACTCATTTTCAAGGTGTGTCAGGAAGGAATTATTTTCTGAAAATATCAGGTCTGCACTTAATCAGAAAAGTAGGAGAAATTGGAGAGGTTATGATATTATTTAGGACAGAAATGTTGAGAATAAAAGTTGTTCCTTGTTTTTCGAATAAAGTCTCTCATAAAATTTCCTGTGTTGAGACTGTTCAGTTTTGAAAGCATCAGGTATTCACCCTCAACACAAGTAGCAAACATCGAAGCTAGAGAAGCAATGCAATAAGCAGGGTGTTAGGGTGTTTTCCTTACACACAATTAACCTGGGCTCAGTCTTCGGCAAACTATATAGTCTCCCAGGTCCTCCAGAAGTGATCCCTGAACAGACACAGAGGAAGCCCCGAGCACTGTCGGGTGTGACCCCAAAAATAAATTAAAAAATGAAAATAAAGGTAAGAAATTATATGTACATATAAAGAGACAACTATTTTGTTATATTTAAAAGAAATCATCATACCTATTTTATAGAAGAGAGTAATGATCAGTGGCATGGACCTATTCTTTTCATTTAAGAGTAGACAAAATACAAGAATAGATCAGTCGCATTAATTTCTTGAATCAAAAGGAGATGTTAAGTTTTAGTCTTGCCTGAATATACTTCCCCAACACAAAGCAATGAACCTTAAATCTTTCATTATACTATTCTTATTTTTGTTTTCATTGATTATTGTTATTTTAAAGTTTTCACTAAATATTCAGCTAAACACATACATATATGTGTGAAATAAGGAGATATAAGGTATTGGATGACATTTTTCTTTGGAGGAAATTAATGTAAAGTCCCAGAACATTCATAAAAATTAGCTTTAGGGCACCACATAATTATGAAAAATGAAAAGATCAAAATATTCTACTGAAAATAAAACCTTACTGATGCTGAGAGGTGCTGGGTTGATAACTCTACTCCAGTAAGTTCAATGTGTTAGTCTATGTATCATGAAACAAGGACACTCTCCATATTATTTGGATTTCCTTTATTCTTGATGTAGTGGCTAGATTTATATTCTCAAGTATAGCTGAAGGCTTAAGTTTTACATCCATTATCTTTTTAGGGCTGGAGCGATAGCACAGCGGGTAGGGCGTTCGCCTTACAAGCGGCCAACATGGCCGACCCGAGTTCAATTCCTCCGCCCCTCTCGGAGAGCCAGGCAAGCTACCGAGAGTATTCGATATGCCAGACACAGTAACAACAAAGTCTCCAAAGGAGACGTTACTGGGCCTGCTCGAGCAAATCGACGATCAATGGGAGGGCCTTTACCTTTACCTTTTTATCTTTTTAGGAGAAGGTCTTTGGTTCTTCATACTAGGGCATCTTTGTTCCTTACATTCTTCTCTTCCAAATTTAGCAAAATAAATTCGTCTCTTTGTGACCTCCTTTATATTTTTCTCATACACTTATTCTTAGAGATTTTGATGCTGAAGTCATATGTTAAAAATCAAAATGTCAGGGCTGGAGTGATAGCACAGCATGTAGGGTGTTTGCCTTGGACGCGGCTGACCCGAGTTCAATTCCCAGCATCCCACATGGTCCCCTGAGCACCGCCAGGGGTGATTTGTGAGTGCAGAGACAGGAGAAACCCCTGTGAATCACTGGGTGTGACCCAAAAAGCAAAATAAATAAATAAATAAATAATATTGTCCTCTTATCAATGATAGTGCCTTAATGCTGATACTTAAGTACAAGATAAACTCAGTATAAAATCACAGCTTTTATCAATGTACGAAGTAGTTTGGGTTATAGTATAAAATTTCTTGGGGGGATTGTCATAATTATTCAGCAGTTTTGTCATAAATAAGTATACCAGATTTTATATATATATATACTTTAATTAGATGGTGTTATTGGATGCATATATATATATATATATAACAAAAATTGTGCATTCCTTAAAATAATGTTTTTAAAAATAAGACATTTTTACAGACGTTTTGTTTTTGGGGGGCGACACAGGGACTTCTCCAGACTATACTTGCTGTCACTCCTAGTAGTGTTCAGAGGACCATATGTGATGCTGAAGATTGAACCAGGGAATCTTGCATGCAAAGCATATTCTCCAGAATATTGAGCTATTTCTTAGGCCCTGCAGTGTCTTATTATTTTTTAAGTTAATTTTATGGAAATAGTAGCATAATGTAACTCTCCTCTAATATATTTTTAAAGTGTCTTAGAGTAACATGATGGACAGGAGAAAGATGAGATACATTTCACAGATATCTGTTTCAGTAAGTGTTAGAGGCAAGGCAGAGATGTCCTCAATTGCTGACAGACTTGAAACTGAAATCCATTCTGCTCCTCCAAATTATTCTTTGATAGCAGGATTCTATTAAACTATTAAATAATACAAACCTGGGGAGATTGTGCTAATATCATAAAATATAACCTATTTTTAGCAGAATTCCTTACATATAGTACCCCGCACATACTAATCAATGATTATTGAAGCAACTATTAGCTGTTGTTCATGTCATTGCACTGTAGCACTGTCCTCCATTGTTCACTGATTTGCTCAAATGGGCATCAGTAACGTCTCCATTGTGAGACTTGGTGTTACTTTTTTGGCATATTGCATATGCCATGGGGAGCTTTCCATGCTCTGTCATGCGAGTGGGATACTCTCGGTAGCTTGCCAGGCTCTCCAAGAGGGACAGAGGAATCAAACCCGAGTCAGCCTCGCACAAGGCAAATGCCTTACCTGCTGTGCTATTGCTCCACCCTATTTCATTAAGATTCTTATATATTAATTTAAACTTGAATTATTTTGTTTTTATTTTGTTGCTTTTTCTCGAATAAATGAACTCAATTTGTGAACATTTAGGTACTTAGTTAGAGAGAAAACCTGCATAAGTCAATCTGCATGCCATTTCATATTTTGCTGTACCTGATTTAGTAAAAAATCTATAGACATCAGTGGTGGGATTGGCACAGAAATATTTTATGTCTAAAACACAACTGTCAGTGCTTTGTAAAATGCATTTCTATAATAAAAATAAGGGGAAACCCTGTAAAGATGGAAAATCAGACTTTTTAAATACTAAAATTAACTTTGGTTGAAGAATAGTAGAATAGAGAATCAAACTTTTTTTTATTTCTACCCCTTTTCCACCTTAATGATCAGAAATTTATTTATTTATTTTTATTTTGCTTTTGGGGTCATACCCAGCAATGCACAGGGGTTCCTCCTGGCTCTGCACTCAGGAATTACTTCTGGTGGTGCTCAGGAGACCATACGGGATGCTGGGAATCGAACCCAGGTTGGCCACATGCAAGGCAAACCCCTACCTGCTGTGCTATCGCTCCAGCCCCAATGATCAGGAATTTAGAAAAAAAAATCTGAATCAATGCTTTACAATGACATGAATATGTATCTCCGTATTTCTGTTTATGTTCTTGATGTAATCTCATATTAATAAGTTAAATATAATTAAAAAGTTAAATAAAAAAAGTTACATATGTTTAGAAACAGTTCTACATTTTGAAAAAAATGTGGCTTATTTCTTTGCCTGTTTTTATTATTCAATATCTTATTTTTAAAATTATTTTGAGGGGGAGTCACACCCGGCTATGCACAGGGGTTACTCCTGGCTCTCAGGAACCACTCCTGGCAGTGCTCGGGGAACCATATGGGATACTGGGAATTGAACCCAGGTCGATGTATGCAAGGCAAATGCCCTACCCGCTGCACTATCACTCGAGCAGAGCTATAGCACAGCAGTAGGGTGTTTGCCTTGAGTGCAGTCAGCCCAGCCCACCAGGGTTTGATTCCTCTGCCCCTCTAGGAGAGCTCAGCAAACTACCGAAAGTATCTCGCCCACGCGGGAAAGCCTGTGATGTATTCAATATACCAAACACAGTAACAACAACTCTCAAAATGAAGACATTACTGGCCGCTCAAGCAAATTGATGAACAATGGGAAGACAGTTATTTTTAAAAATTTGAGAGTAAATCACACAGATCCATGCTTCAAATCACACATATATCTTTAAAGTATCACACAACATTTTGAGGTAGATCAATCTAGCATTTAAGGATAAAATAAACATACAGATGATACCTGAAAATCAGAGGCTAAATAAGTTTCAGTGTGAGGTAGTAGTAGAAGAATTAGTACTTCGCAAGTACAAATGGAAATTGAAAGTTAAATAATTAAATATTATTCAATTTAAAAATGGGTAGTTGAATTTAAAAGAAGTGATTCAAGCACAGTTCATTTCTCTTTTGTTACAAAATTATTTGTTGCCAAAGAGAAGTACATCTTTCAACACTATATTTTTTTCTGACAATCAGATATTTTTTCTACAATAATATACTACCTTGTTTTTGGTAACAGTTGCAAAGGTTGTGAACAACTTAAAGCAGCAGAGCTCACATTCTGGCAAATTTTATGATGTAAAAGTGACAAAGAAGGTAAAGTCAGCAGATACAGCTTATTAAGTGTGAACATAAAGTGTGCAGTGCACAGTGATAGCTAAATAAATGTATTCAGAGGAACCTCATAGAAAATCATACCTTAGAGAAACATCTTTAACTATTAAATATACATGTTATCCTAACTGGAAAAAGTTGCTGAGAGTTTTATTTTGGAAATAGAATGCTGACCCCATTAAATACTTAAGACAAATTTAAAGTTTATAAAGCCAGCTGTTTTACTTTGAATTGCTTCATGCCATTTTGAGATTTTGTTCTTATTGCTACTCTGACTTCACTTTCCACTTTTGCTACCTTTACCTCTGACCCAGTAGGATGGTCTCTATGAACTGTACCAACTAATATTTTTCCCACTGACTTCAAGCTGGTTTCAGGTGATAAGATGTAATGGCCATAAATGGAAGATGAGTTGGAAAAAAGATATTCACTCTTACGGTTACTCCCCTGTAAATTTCAGCAGTGCATCTGGTCTGTTCTACTGAAGAAATAACTCCATCTGACACCCTCCACATATATTTACCAAAGTTTCTAAAAATCCATACTCTGGCTTCCCATTTACACTCAGAAATGTAAATTTACAAGAATTCTGATTTTTGTAATCTCAATTATTTTTACTGAAGTAGATGAAAATATAAAAGTGAACACCAATAACATATTAATACATGAGTTATTTCCTATCATGGTTATCGCAAATAGTACTGAAATGAGCATAGGTATGAAAAAATCTTTTCAGATAGGTGTTTTTTTAATCTAATTTTGATAGCTACCAAAGAATGAAATTGCTAGATTGCATGATAGTCCTATGTTTAGTGGACTGAGAAATCCACATGAACTGTTCAAAGAGAAATTACGAATTTACATGTCCAACAATGGTGCACATATATTTCTTTTTCTCTGTTCCCCAGATGATGCTACACTAGTTGTTTCTGGCCTTTCTATTGAAGACGTTCACAGAGATATAAAATGATATTTCATTTTCATTTTATTTGTAGGTATTTTACAGTAAATGAGACTAGGCATATTTTTATGTGTGTATTGGAAATTGTATGTATTTCTTTGATGAAATAGATTTTTGTTGATGCTGTCATTGAATATTTTCATAATTGTTTTGAAAGAGAGTTCTCTTAATTTTTAGAAGGAATTGCATATTTAGCTAATGACATATTTGTTTTAATTTTACTTTCTGTGATATTTGATATAATAATGAGATATTTCTTCTCCAAAAGTTTAGTAAAATGATTTTTTAAGTTATCAATGTGTCCTCAAATATCAAGTGTTGCTGGAAATAATAATATACTACTGTGGATAGGTAAATTGGCTCAACTTCTGAAGAAGACAGCATGATGAATATTTAAAATACTTATATTAAATCTACAATTTGATCCAGCAATTCTACTCCTGGGTTTCTATTCAAGGAATAAAAAAAGTCCATTTGAAATATACATCTTGATCATTGCATCATTCACCCAAGAACCCAAATGCCAAACAGTAGCCAAAAATGTGGCAGGCGTGGACTGTAGAATACTAATGTCAAGGAAAATTATGACATTTGTAGCTACTCTATACAAATAAAAGGGGATGATAATAAGTAATACAATGAGTCAAAAGAAGAAAGAAAAAGACCAGACTGCACTTATATGCGGGACATAGAGAAGTCAAAGAAGAGAACATCTATGGAAATGGGTGAGGAAAAATAAATCATAAACTTGGACTCTGTAAGTGACATTACCAGAGATGGATATGGGCTTAAAGGTGTAGATGGTTTCCATTAAGTGTAAGCCATCGGCAAGCCAAGTACTGTTCAGAGAGTCCCCTGTCATCCCCAGAATGGGTGAGAGTTTGAAAAAGAGAAGAATAATGCTGTCAAAATCACCTATAATGATTTTCTAAAAATATAAAATTATCTTATAGTATCACAAATAATATATATATAATTCACACTATATTATCACATAATTGGTATTACATAATTAATATATAACATTCTTTTTTATAGTCCAATTCTATTTATTTTACAATATAATTTCTATTTATTGTCTGAGAACTGTCTTTATTCAGGTAGCAAACAGTCTGAATTATTATAGTTTTAGAGTGTAGTTTAAATTTGGGTAAAGAAAAGCTTCTCATCATCTCTGTCTTATGATTGTTTTAGTTAGACAGGAAGCTTTATTAGTCCATATAAATTTCAATATTATTGGTCTATGTCTCTAAGAAAGGGAATGTATATTTTCATTGAATCTGAATAGTGCTTTAGGGATAATAGCCATTTTGACATCGTTAAACCTTCAGATTCATGAAAAAGAAATATGTTTTCAATCCCCAGGTCCTTTGTTTCTTAGTATTTCCCATTTTCTTTGCAAAGGTTTTTAACAGACTCTTCTGTAAAGCTGATTCCACATATTTGATTTTTTTGAGGCACAACTGTGAATGTGATTTTTTCTTTGACTCGATTGCTTGACTCTAGAAATGAGATGGATTTCTGATTTATAGCTTGACATTTTACTGTATGGGATTTTTATTGTACATGAATTGCTTTTTAATGTATTTGGAATATCCTAAGTATAATATCATATTATCTGCAAATAATAATAGTCTGACCTTTTCTTTAACTATTTACAACTCCATAAAATCTTTTTTCTTGACTAATTATTATGGGAAAGATTTCCAACCTTATACTGAACACTAGTGGTGAGAATTGGCAACCTGCCTTGTTTCGACCTGATTTCAGAGAGGTTAGTATTTTTTCACCACTGATTTTGTCTTTTGTTTGTTTGTTGTTTTATTTTTTATTTGAGCCACAACCTGTAGTGCTTAGGGCTTACTCCTGGATCTGCATCAATCACTACTGGTGGACTCAGGGAACCATATGGGATGCTAGGGATTGTACTTGGGTTAGTTGTATACAAGGGATATGTCCTACCTGCTGTACTCTTTGCCCTGCCCCTTTGTACTGACTCTGTGCTCAGGGATGACTCATGGTGGGGTAGGGTTCCAAGGATAGAACTCAGGTCAGTCACATACAAGACAATTGCTTTATCAGCTGTACTTTCTCTCAGATCCACCCACTGAGTATGTTAGCTATGTGTTTGTGGTGTATGGCTTTATCTATGTTGAAACATTTCCTTCTATTTTCATTTTATTGAGAGATTTTATTATGAGTGGCTCTTGGGTCTTATCAAATGTTTTCCTTTCATCTATTGTTTTAATAGAGCTTTTATTTTTCTTGTATCGTTATGGTGTATTGACTTGCATGTATTAAATCATTCTTGCATCTGTGATATAAATCCTACTTCATCACAGAGTATAATACTTTAAGTATATTGTTTGATTTGATTTAATAATATGTAATTAAAGATTTGCTCGAGCGGGCCCAGTAACGTCTCCATTGGAGACAAAATTAAAGATATTTGCATACATGTTCAATGGTGAAATTGACCTATGGTTTTCTCTTTTAGTGATATCTCTATCTGCTTTTGGTACCAGGTAATGTTTGTCTCAAACTATGAGAATTCCTTTTTCTTCAGATTTCTGGAAGAGCTTGAGAATTTCAGAAATAGGTTAACTTTGAAGGTTGGAAAAGCTCACTAAGACAAACATGGAACTGGACTTTTGTTTTGGGGGAGAATTCTCGATTACCATTTTAATTTTCTTATTATGAATTTGAGCTATAGCACAGCAGTAGGACGTTTGTCTTGCAAGAGGCCGACTTTGCCAACCCGTGTTCGATTCCTCACCCCTCTCTTAGAGCCTGGCAAGCTACCGTATCTCGCCCACATGACAAAGCCTGGCAAGCTACCTGTGAGGTATTCTATATGACAAACACAGTAACAACAAGTCTCACAATGGAGATGTTACAGGGCCCGCTCGAGCAATTCAATGAACAATGGAAGGACAGTGCTACAGTACAGTGCTACTATGAATTTGGCTTTTCAGACAATTGGGGTCATTCAGGGTGGTATGGCCATAGACCAATTTGTTTTTACAGATGCTCTGTTTTCTCTCGAGTTACTCTTGAAAAGTTATGAACCTAAGGATTTATTGATTGCTTCTAGTTCTCCAATTTCATGGCATAAACTTTTTTTACAGTAACCTCTGATCATTGAGTTACAGTGACGTGGTAACTTTTGTAATGTTTCCTCTTTCTTTTCTGACTCAGCTTATTAGCATTTTTGCTCTTCTTTCCTTCATGAGTCTAGCTAATCATAATTTATTTATTTATCTATTTTTAAAGATCATGATTTCATTGATCTTTGAATTGTTTTTTGGTTTTGTCTTCAGTTTACATTTTATTCATTTCCTCTCTAAGCTTTATTATAAAACAGTTCCCCTTGTTGAACTCTTTTTACTATCTTAAACTGTGAAATTAGGTTATTTAAGTTCTTACTTGTTTCCTGATGTATGCTTGCATTGTTATTAATATTCCTCAACAAAACTTTTTATATGTCCCATATGTTCTAGCAACTCATGTTTTTGTTCTCATTTATTTCCAGAATCTTTTTACTACTCCTTTGATTTATTCTTTGACACACTGCTTCTCTATAGTAAGTTATTTTTTATTACTATTTTGGTTTTTTTTGGTTTGTTCTTAGTTTCCAACTATTTGATACCTCCCCCAGTACTCGTGATTCATTTCCCCTTTCAAAGCATAATAGTCTGAGAAGACATGATTTTTATCTTCTTAATTTTATGAAGATGTTTACAATGGAATATCATGCTGCTATAAGAAAACATGGAGCCTTGAAGTTTTGTGTGTCTTTGAGGAACTGGAGAGACTATGTTAAGTGAAATAGGTCAGAGGAAAAGATATGTACTGATGATCTCATGTAGCTGAACTGTTTAGAGGAACAAAGCAAAGGATGGGCAATATAAAATGATGACAAATCTTGACTTTTGAATATAATACAGTTTTACAAAGGCGGGTTTCAGGTATAAGAGACATACCACAAGAGACATAAAAAGTAGTGTAGCATCTTGTACATTTTGGTGGTGATCAAGATGCAATAACTCTACACTTTAAAATCATGAAAGTTAACTTCATTATTACCATGCTACTGAAATTACAATTAAGAAAATAACAGTAAATTATAAAGCTTTTATACTAAAGAAGATGTGGGAGAATTTCTTTATAATTGTGAAAGGGGAAAACACTATCTATTATTACATACAATTTCAGAAGACACAAATAGAAAACTAATTCCCCCATTTAAATATAAATGCAACAACAGAAAGTATCCCCAACCAAAAAACTTTTTGTGCTACAAATGCCACTGATAATGTTATGATATAAGTTGAAAATTAGAGAGAATACTTTCTTCATTAATTGTGATTATATCACAAAGAGCGGATCTATATAATACTTTAAGAGTTTTAGGAAGCCAATGCTTTAAAGGAATAGTAATTAAAAATGTAAGCCGATGCTTTATAAATTGGAAAAATTGAAATTGAAAGATACTGATATGATTAATACTTTTACAAATTGTCAACAAAATAAAATATATATTTTTAATAATAAGTTAATAAATTTTGGTTTGATATTTTGTGAAGGAATAGTAAAGGTTAAGCAGTGCTATGAAAAGTGTCCTAAAAATCTATATAATTATCTGTTTTATAGTATAAATAAAGAGAATGAACATGAGAACAGGAACAGAGACCAGTTAGGTTAATTCCATAAACCAAATAAATAGTGATGATATCTAAAATTATCATTCTAAATTGCTAAACAAGGAAAGTCAAAAACTAGTGTCTCAAATCATTTCATCTTTTAGAACAAGTGGAAAGAAAGCAACATTATTTGAATAGTTAACAATGATTAAACAAAGAATTTAGAGTTGAGATGTGAACAGTTTGCATGCTGAATAGTCACTGCTAGGAATATATTGAGTAAACTGGAATGCAGAAACTGTTTTAGAGAAATTAAAATTAGAAATGTGCTTTGGAATTTTCATACTGCATAGAGAGTATACACTCATGAGATTGGATGATGTTTTTGAGAAATGAAATGGGTTTTAAAAAGTACCAGGGGCTAGAGTTTTTAACACACACTTATATTTAATGTGCATGAACTTGCCCTATAGTGGGCAAGGCATTTGACTTGAACCCAGCTGAACATGGTTCTGTCCTGACCACCCAGTATGGTCTCCAGAGCATTTCAGAATTGATTCCTAAGTAAAAAGTAGGAAGAGTGAAATGCTAGCAAGAGTAAAATCTGTGATTATGAAGACTTTGCTAGATTCATAGAGAAAGAATACACTATCTTGTATTTGAATGGTATGGGAAGATTTGTTTCCATAATAATATGAGTAGTAGCGCTGCACTGTAGCACTGTCCTCCTATTGTTCATCAATATTCTCGAGGGGGCCCAGTAACATCCCCATTGTGAATCTTGTTGTTACTCTTTTTGGCATATCAAATAAGTCACGGTAGTTTGCCAGGCTTTGCCGTGAGGGTGGAATACTCTCAGTAGCTTGTCAGGCTCTCAGAAAGGAGTGGAGGAATGGAACCTAAGTTGGCCATGTGCAAGGCAAATGCTCTACCGGCTATGCTATCGCTCCTACCCATATGAGTAATATATCACAAAAATAGAGGATTAGTGCGTCTGACGTGATCATAGTTTATGTAAGGGTGATGGTATAGAGAGGATGAAATATCTAATTGCTTCTGCTTCTTTGGTGTATAAAAACCATATGAAGAGAAAGTGGAGAGAGGAGATTAGTGTAATTTTATTTACTTCATGTGAACTCTGAAAGATATATGCTTAAATGTTTATAAAAAGTTAAATATTTTCAATGCAGGAATAATATTAAGAAATAAAGTAAAGCATGATTAGAAAATTAACATTTTTTAAAATATAAACACCAGGATTTTTCTTCACAAACCCTTTCTCACCAAATGGCTGCTTGTTTTTGTGAAGTATATGCATTAAGATCCAGTTGTATGAGGATCTTTCTATTAGTAATCTACAACTCTTTTAGTTTGACATAGTAAGGAAAAAACAATTCCTAACTTATCTTTACTTAGTTATTAACAAAGCAAATCATGTATGTGGTATTTTCCTTTAAGCTGAAATGTCTCAACCATAGACATACATGCTACATTTGTGTTCCTTTCTTTCTCTGGCTCCTGTGCTCTGTGCTCTACCACTTAATTTTGTGTGTCTGTGTGTTTGTTCTAAGAATGAACCCCAGATACTCATACTGGTGAGTCTATGCCTTACTATTATACCAAGTCCCCAGTTCATTTACAATCTGTAATTCTTGTTCTGAAAATTCACTCTTTATATTTCACAAATTATTTAATATTCCCCAAATTTTTGAATAGCATATTCCTCTATATTCAGCAAAGGGTCTCATTGATGAACCACATCTGGACTACTACATTTTATAAAAGAACCATAATTCAGAAACTTCTGGGTCTTACTATGTGTAAACTCAAAAAGACACCAGTGGTCTATCTCTCCCGCCACCAGCGTTTGGTAGTCTCGGGCTGTTTCTCCAACCTTGGGGAGGTTGATGGTGATGGGCAGGCAATGGAAGAAATGAGGGCCAGGCTGGTTGGTCTTAGTTGCAGTTTATTCCAATCCTCTCTCCATTCACTCCTGTCTCTCCTCTAACTTTCCAAGCCCACTCTTACAGTCTCATTATATCCCCCAGCATGAGGGGTGGGTGTTGAGTGAACCATCATTCAGTCGGAGGGCTGGGACAAGGAATGCAAAAGAAATTTATATCATGGAGGGCCCAGGTTCTCTCAGACCTGTCTCCCTGGTAGAGCCCCCCCAAATCTCCTTTTGTTGATCATGGTACCTCTAAAGGGCACAATGCAGTGACATCATTAAAAGAAGTTACAGAAAGAACATTGAGGCAGCAAAACATACATTATTTCTTTGAATCTGCAGGCCAGTAATTTTGGCCTCCAGAAAGAAGATACAAAACCAAAACTGAAACCTTTCTTGGGCTATAAGCACTTGGATTTGCATTCCAAAGACTAGTTCAGCTAGAGCCTGGAATCTACATCCCAAAGATCAGGCCTGGCTAGCACCTGAGATCTACATGTCAAAGAACAGCCAGATTTCTGTGAGAAAAGGAAAACTGCCCTTTACAATATAGTGAAATTATTTAATGAAGGCAGTTTGAAGGGGGAAAATGTTCAGCCTCATCCAAACTAGTCAGGACACAAGAGAAATCTCGCCCATTTTCATGGGTCCCTATGTTCCTACCCTTTGTGCTGTGCAGTCTACATGGGCTCACCCTGACAGCTCAGTCCAGCCCCAATTGGGGTAACAATTACACATAGGCGTGGTCACAATCAATAGGGGTAGAGTTCTTTCCCTCAGGGAAAGCCCTTCTCATTTAGCAGATTGATCCACCCTAAAAAGGAATCCCCTGGGCATGTTTCTCCTCTCCTTGTCCAACAAACATATAAGCATACATAATATAAATGATTTTGTATGGACACAGTAAGAAATACTTTAAGCTTATAGAATTGCTCTCCTAGGGCCATCTAGTTCTCAGACGACACTGCTCAGGCCAAATAGTCTTTCCTATCCCTAGCAGGGTCCTAGTCTTGTTGTTACTTTTGGATCATGACAGCATTTGTCTATGATCAAACTCTTAACTTATAGTTAAGAAACGTGGCACTTTGGCTTGGCCCATTTCGATGCCAGGGTAGCTCACAGCTTGCCCTGGGTCCATTCAGTCCCTCATCAGGACCCTGCTTTGGGGGTGCTAGGAACTAAGGACAACTGAGGCTTAAGTTGAGAAAGCAGATGCTCAGGAGTGAATAATATTCAAACCAAATTAAATCCTAAATTGCAAAGCATAATATTAATTGTCTTCCTGTATCTGTACAAAAAGGACATTGCATTAAAGTAAACTATTCAAAAGACATAAGGAGAGGAGAAAGTCAATATTTGCAGGGGGCCCCAGTAACCACTCTCAGGTCCGCGGAGGTGGCCCGAGGATTGATCCGATGGTGCAAGGAGGGACCAACCGAATGAACACGAGACACAAGAGACAGAGTACAGTTTAGAAACAGAGAGAAAAAGGGACAGGCTTTATTGAGGGATACAGGCTGTTTATATAGGGTCCGAGCAGAAGCAATATAACCATATATGGTAAGGTCAGCAACAAGAGCTTTACCTAACATTCAAGGTAGACATTTGTGCATCAAAGGGCCTTGTGGCAGTAGGTGCATCCTGAGTTTTACATTTGTATATCAAAGGGCCTTATGGCAGTAGGTGTATCCTGAGCTTTACATTTGTATATCAAAGGGTCTTAGGGAGTAGATGCATCCTGGAGGTTACTATAGATAAGGCCAGATAAGCTCTCAGCCTAATGTGTGGCTATAGATCAGGTATCCACTGAGATCAGGAAGTCCTGGGAGACTGTCACCAATATCTGTCCCAAGCAGTTCCTAACATGGGAACCATGGCCAGGGTCTATGAGAGAGCTCTTGGCTTCCCACAAATATTAACTTACAATACAAGTTCAGTGTCCTAGAAGGATCTGACCTTACAAATTAACAGATTCTGATTAGGGGAAATGTTGATTAACTGGTTGAGGTGGAGAGCATAGAAGTGGTTACAGATAAACAAAGGAATGAAAGTGAGTCAGGGACATTGTGATGGGTGTGACTCAATGAACCTAAGCTCCTTGTGGCAAGGGAGAAAGGACAAATCAATAACTATGCTCCATTACTATACACTAGTAATATTAATGATTAATAGCTAATTAAAAACTATTGGAATATTTTAATAATATATTTTGAATGGGCTGGAGCGATAGCATACCAGGTAGGATGTTTGCCTTGCATGCGGCCAACCCGGCCAACTCGAGTTTGATTCCTCTGCCCCTCTCAGAGAGCCCAGCAAGCTACTGATAGTATCTCGCACACACGGCAAAGCCTGGCAAGCTGCCCGTGACATATTCAATATGCCAAACATAGTAACAAGTCTCACAATGTTACTGAGCCCGTTGATGAACAATGGGAGGACAGTGACAGTGATGTTTTGAATATCTTATCAAGATAATCTTATCTTCAAGAATTTGTATCTTCCTTCTGTACCTATATGGAATTCTTAAAAACAGAACAGAGAAGACAATTAATGTGAAAAAAAAGGATAAATGCAAAGCTGAAAAAGAAAGCTTTGGTATTGCATTTTAGTTGATGTTTTAATAATTTGTCTAAAATATCTAAATCAGGAAAAATCTGAAGTTCAAAGTATATAAGAATTTTATCTGAGCATGACATTTGTTGGTCTTGATGGAGTTAATTTTACCTGATATGAAAATTAAATGTGATAATTTTCTAAAAGATTCTCTGAAGATATTAACCTTAACCTTTTACAAACTCATATATTTAGGTTCAAATTTTATATTATTTTTGAAAAAAATTAAGACAATAGACAATAAATAGCAAGAGAAAAATTATAGCATAATCAGAATACCAAAGCAAGAGTAGGAAAGTAAGGGATGAGAGAGTATTAAAGAAGTAATTGAAAGAATCCATATTAGGGCATCAAATTTTTGTGTACTTTAGCTAACTTGCAACATTGCTTTCTGTAAAACTGTTTGGCTGCTTTGCACCTGGGGGAGAGGGGACTTGGAAAGTGAACAGGGCATAACTTCTTTCTAAACCAAGTGTGACAGGATTCAGGTGTATTTACTGTTCCTGAAATGTATTGTCTCAGTAAAACACCCTGCAGACTTGGGTAAAGGATAACTCAGGATGAGGTGGTTGGGGGAAATTGCCCTTTCCTGGAGTGTATTGTCTCACTAAAGCACCCTGCAGACTTGGGTAACTCAAAACAAGGATGGTCAAGGGAGATTACCTAAGGCTTAATGATTCCGGCTATAACCTTGCTTGTGCTGACAATCGATGTAGGTAAATGCTGATCTTTGAATCTATAGGCTAAGGAGTGAGGTACTTTTGAATGGATTGGTTGGGAAAGTATATGTTGTTACAAATCTATTGGCTATGAGATGCACGGGCTTTGCTGTAACGGCCAGTGAAGGCCTATATAAGATCTCCTTTGAAGAAGTTCGGGGCTCTCAGCCACTGCCCATTTTGGGGTATGCTGCGGAGCCCCAGCATGCTGGTCTAAATAAACCCCGTTTTTACTCCTGCAGGAATTGTGTCTATCTGGTCTCTCCGCGCCTCCCAGGGCTAGGGAACTCCCGATCCCAACAGTAATAACTGCACATTTCCACACTCTAAGGAGGGACATCTGTGTGCAGATCCAGAAACCTCAAAGAATTCCAAATAAACTAAGCCTAAATAAGTCACATAAAGACACATGTGATCAAAGTGGTGAGAATCTAAAAGAGAGAAAGAGAGAGAGACAGGCAGGTAGATAGACTATCCAAGGCAGAAACAGCCAACAAAAATCTCAAATAAAATGTACAGAACATAAAATTATGTAATTTAACACATAAAACTTTACAAACAAGAAGCGATTAGAATAGTATAATCAAAACACTCATAAAGAAGACCTTAACAATCAAGAGTCCTCTTCCTTGCAAGCTTATTTTTCAGATTTGAAGAAGAAATTAATATATTATTAGGAAACCTCTACTTGCTGTACCACCTTTCAGGTGAGATTAATTTCTGGCTAAGATCACTGGCCCTATCAGAACATGAAAAAGAGTTCCTCACTTCTGACTATATTATAGTAGTCTCCACACCCCATTGCTGTGTTTAAGGACCCATATCATATCTATCTCCTAATGCACATAAAAACAGACACAGCCATGTAACAACTCTATTCTGCAAACTGTAAGCTGTTCACAAGCTGGAACAGTAGACAGTACAAGTAGTTCTCTACCTATAGGTAGGTCACTTGTCTTACGCAAAGCTGACTTGGTTTTGATCTTTTGTACCCCATATGGTACCTAGGCCGGCTGTTAGTGACCCCTGAGCACAGAGCCAGGAGTAAGCCCTGAGCACTGCTGTGTGGGGCCCCAAAACACTCAAACAAACAAAACAAGTATTTACAGTCAGACTTCCTGTCACTGATGAAAACAGGAAGGAAAAGAATAGCAGTTCCAAGCCTAATCCTTAATAAGAGTCTCACACTTTAACCACAAAAATTCACCTTCAGCTCTGCAGGAACACTGCAGAAATAAACCTGAGGTAATATGTGTAGAAGCTCTCATGCCGACTGAGTGAAAACAACAGCATTGAAGGATCAGTCAGCTCTGTGAAACCTCAGAAAACGACTTGAGTGACACAATCTTGAGGGTGTTTAATGATTTCAAAGAGACAACACCAAAGATCGCCACAAAGGTTATAGTAGGCGATATAAAAAATTAAGTAGGGGCACTAAGCAGCAGAGTAGCAGCAGCTGAGGAAAATATGGAGAAGCGCCAAGATAAGATGGAGGAAACTTCTAGAAAACAATAGATCATGGAAAAAAAAAAAAACAATTAGAAACAAACAGCACAGCAGAGAATTATAGAATGAATTCAAAGAGGAACAATTTAAGAACCAACAAAATTTCTGAGGACCAGAAAGGTGAATTTGTTAAATAAATCATAGTTAAGAATTCAGGCAAACAAATGCAAGAGGCCTAAAGGTTCCTAGTGTAAATATATTCAACTAGGAAAACTCCAAGAGAAGTCCTCAGAAAGACAAAAATTAAAGACAGAGATAGAATATTGAAAGCAGCAGGGTCAACCAGTTACCCTACATACAAAGGAAAGCCCAGGAGATTTACAGAAAAAAAAAATTAACAACAACAACAACAACAAACTGTCTTGACAAAATGAATACCTCACCAAGAATACTCTATCCAGCTAGATTTTCATTCAGATTTAATGAAGCAGTACAAAACTTCATGGACAGGGAAAAGCGTAGGAAATTCATAACCTCAAAGTTGTTGAAGGAGCTTTTTTAAATAAGACAAACTTCTCACTAATGGAAGTTATGGTTACCCTTTACTAGATTAAAAAAGTGTATGTTTACTGCTAGCTTGCTAAGGGATTTTATGCATGTTTAGTAAGCAATTAATGTTTAATTTATATTGATATTTTGTGTCTGATCAGATTTTAACATTTATAGATTTTATTGCAGTATTTTACTTATTAGTGCAGACAAGCAGTATTTATACAATATTTTATAATATAAAGTAAAAATTTCTTTGCTTAGGATAAAACTTTAAATATTTTAGGTCTATATAAGTGTTTTCTTCAAATATTTTTGATTTAACTTTACTTTTATAAAGTTGTTCACAACAATTTGATATTCTAACACCAATCCCATCACCATTAAATATTCCCACCACCATATTTCTAATGTTTCCACCCTGCCCCCCAAAACCTGCCCCCAAAGCAGGAACTAAATGATTTATTTGTATTGCTTGTCATGAATAATCCACTAAAAGTAATAAAATAATCCACTAAAAATAATCCACTAAAAATAGTACAAAGAGTTCCCTTAGAGGAAACTATGTGAAAATTGTTGTACTTCACCCTGAAGCAATTAAGTCCTTGTCTTGGTACATGTATGTCTTAGAGTATGAGATGATTGCGACTGTGCACCCCATGCATTCGGCCTTGAGCACAGAGGAGAATGAGATCTGGAGGTTTACAACTGCTGGGGCTCTTTCTTTGATCTTGCTGCTTTCAGAGTTTTACCTCTGTTTACGGTTCCCAACATTCTCATGAAGATGTGTCTTGGAGTGTTTTCATTTGGATTTCTTTTAGCTGGTACCCTTCGGGCCTCCTGAACCTGCTTGCATGTGCTCTTTCACTCTTAGAATGTCTCAGAAGTGATGGCTTTGACAGTTTCTTCTTCATCAGAAATTCCTTCCTGTCCCTCTGGGATGCCCATGATTCTTATGTTATTTCTCTTGGCTTCATCCCAATTTTCTCTTTACATCTGTTAGTTTATTTTGAGGTACTTTCCCAATTTTTGCTGTTGTCTGGAGCTTCTCTGCAACTCATCTTGAAGCTCACTGATTCTGTCCTCAGCAGTTTTCACTCTACTGCTGAGGCCTTCCACTGAGATTTTCAATTCGCCTACCAGTTTTTTCAGAACTGTTATTTCAGTTTGTAATTTTGTTTGCTTTTTCCTCATTTCTGCTGTCAATTCCTCTTGTATTTTATCGGCATTGCATCCCATTGTTTCTTTTAGCTCCCTATGCATCCTTAATAGCTCCCTTCTAAATTCCTTATTGGAGAGGTAATCTACCTCCCTATTACTGGTTGGGTCATGTGGGATAGCTTCTTCACTCACTAATCCTGGTGGGTTTCTCTGTTGCTTTTTCCATTGTACCTGTGTGGTTTGGACTTTCATGCTCACTGTTACTATTGTGTTTTTGATGTAGTGTTAATTGAAGTAGGAGCTAATAAATTGTTGTCCTAATGTGTTTTTGGTAATCAAACTGACCTAGTGAAATTTCCACAGAAGAGGCTAATTTATGGTTCTTATGGGTATAGAGTATATCTTATGGGTATACACATCCACAGTGTGCGGATGGGTATAGAGAGGGACATTAACTCTGGAAGTCACTCTCACGGGTCTCTGACCTATAATTGGAGGTTTTAGGTCCTTGCAGCTCACGCCTGGAATTGAGTGATCTCCTGCCTGAAACTTGGACAGTGACTTGCAAAAAAATGAACACAAATCTGTCTAATGCCAGGCCATAAAGTCAGAACAAAGTGGATTAAAGACCTCAGTATCAGATTTAAATCCATAAGATACATGGAGGAAAATATGGGCAGAACCCTCTAAGACAATGAAGCTAAAGACATCTTTAAGGATAAACCACCACTGACCAAGCAAGTGGAAACAAACATAAACAAATGGGACTACATTAAACTAAAAAGCTTCTGCACCTCAAAAAATACAGTGACCAAAATACATAAATAACCCACGGAATGGAAAAAAATATTGATCCAGTAACCATCAGTAATATCCAGAATATATAAGACATTAGTAGAACTGTGCAAGAATAAAACCTCCAACCCTATAAAAAATGGGGAGAAGAAATAAACAGAAACTTCATCAAGAAAGAAATACAAATGATCAAAAGGCACATGAAAAAGTGCTCTACTTTATCAGGAAGATGCAAATCAAACAACAATGAGATATCATCTTACAACACAGAGACTGGCACACAACAAAAAGAACAAGAACAACCAGTGCTGGAGTGGATTTGGGGGGAAAGGGACTCTCTTTCATTGTTGGTGGAAATGCAGACTGGTCCAGCCTTTCTGGAAAACATTATGGGCATTCCTCAAAAAAACTAGAAATTGAGTTTCCATTGAAACAGCAATACTACTTCTGGGAATATATTTCATGTGTGCAAAAAAAATAGAAATGACATCTGCACCTGTATATTCACTGAAGCACTGTTCACAATAGAATCTGGAAACAACCCGAGTGCCTGAGAACAGATAACTGGTTAACGAAACTTTGGTACATCAATACAATGGAATACTATACAGCTGTTAGGAAAGATGAAATAATGAAATTTGCTTATAAGTGGATGGACATGGAGAGTATCATGCTAAGTGAAATGAGTCAGAAAGAGAGGAAATACATAGAAGAACTTCACTCCTTTGTGGCATATAAAGAAACATAATATGAGTCTAACACCCAAGGTCAGTAGAAACAAGGTCCAGGAAGATTGTTCCATGATTGGAAGCCTGCCTCATGAGCTGGGGAAGAAGGCAGCTGGGATAGAGAATGAATCACTAAGTCAATGTGGTTGGAGGGCTCACTTGGGATGAAAGATCTGTCCTGAAAGTAGATAAGAGACCAAACATGATGGCCTATAAGTATCTATATTGCAAACCATAATGCCCAAAATTAGAGAGAAAGAAGGAAATTGTCTGCCATTGAGGCAGGGGACTGGGATGGAGTAGAGGTTGTAAGAGGGATACTGGAGACATTGGTGGTGAAAAATGTACATTCATGGAAGGAGGGGTGTTTGATCATTATAAGACTGAAATTCAATCATGAAACCTTTGTAAATGTTTCCCATGGAGATTTAATAAAATATTATTTAATTAATTAAAAATTTTTACTTCATTTAAAACAGTGTTGTAAAGATACTTAGGACTTAATGAAGGATGTGATAGACCTAAGAATGAAAACCATGCCATTTATGAAGTATCTAGAAAAGGGCATCATAAAATAGAAAATAATGGGTCAATGGATTAAAAGAATCAATATTGTCAGAACGTCTATACAAATCTATGCACTCAGGCACTATAGACATTTAATGTAATGCCCCCCCAAATATATATGACATTATCACAGATTTAAAATAAACACTTCTAAAATTTGTATGGAAGAATAATCTCCACAAATAATTAGTCAAAGCTGCCCTTCCCCCCCCTTTTTAAAAAAAATAGCTCTTAGGTATTATATCCCCTGACTTTAAACTATAACACAGACCTTGAGTAATTAAAGCAGCATGGAACTGAATAGAATGATAGGTCAATGAATAAGAATTGATCCTAGTGACAAATCTTCAAATAAGTGAACAATTAATTTATGACAAATGATTTCAGTATATGAATTAAAATAATTAACCTTTTTAAACAAGTAGTGTTAGGAAGACTGTATGACCACTTTAAAAAAATTAAACTGAATGCCACCTCATACCACTCAATAAAGTAGTTAAAAGTGGATCAAAGACCTAGAGATTATACCAGAATCCATAAAATATATTGAGGAAAACATAGGCAGAACTCTCCAGTATCTGGGCACCGAATGACCTGATTTCACAGACAAAGGTAATAAAAAAAGTAAAAGCATTTGGGCCTCTATGATTTTTTTAAGTTTCTATATCACACAGAACATCAGAATAAGTTTAAAAGACTCCCAATCAACTTAGAGTAGAAATTCACATGTACTTCTTCAGATGATAGACTG
Source organism: Sorex fumeus (assembly GCF_029834395.1). Taxonomy (NCBI): domain Eukaryota; kingdom Metazoa; phylum Chordata; class Mammalia; order Eulipotyphla; family Soricidae; genus Sorex; species Sorex fumeus. The sequence continues at coordinate 6,991,611 of NW_026606185.1, read as the reverse complement.
ACATTCAAATCTATAAAGTACTCACAAAACTCAACAACAAAAACATTCCAATAACTTCATTAAAAATTGTGGAAAAGAAAGGATGATACATCCGGGAAGATGGCATATGAATGGCCGATTAGCACATGAACAAGTGCTCATTATTTCTCAGTGTAAAGAAGCACAAATCAAAACAAGAATGAGATATTCTTTCATGTCAATGACAATGTCAACAAACCTGAAAACAAATATTTGTAGTGATATGTTGAAAAGGAATTCACAGTTAGTGGGAATATTACATGGTCCAGCCTCTATGGGAAACAAAATGGAAATTTCTTACCCAAAAAGTAAGATTGAAGTTCCCATTTGATCCAGCTATAGGTATCTGTCCAACAAGCACAAAAGCATTCATTTGAAATTCTATATGTGAACTTCTGTTGATTACATCACATAACTCTTAATAAAATAGCTTGGATATAGAGGAAGTCCATATGTTTAACAAAAACAGATAAATGGATAGGGAAGTTTCTACTTGGTTGGAATTAGAGGTACATACTCAGAAAAAAATAAGACAATGGCAGCACAACAAATATAGAATGATCTTACTCATCTATATTATCACTGTCACTGTAGTCCCATTGTTCATCAATTTGCTCGAATGGGCCTAGTAACATCTCCATTGTGACAATTGTTTCTGTGTTTGGCATATCAAATACATCATGGGGAGCTTGCCAGGCTTTGCCGTGCCGGCAAGATACTCTAGGTAGCATGCCGGGCTCTCTGAGAGGGGTGGAGGAATCGAATTGAGGTGGGCTATGTTGGCTGCATGCAAGAAAAACACCCTACCCACTGTGCTATCGCTCCAGTCCATCTATGTTATAAGAGAAATAAATTAAGGGTAGATAGGCATGCAGAGTGTCAGTTGATAATAAACCTCTAATACTAGAATGCAGATCTGAGAGTGACATGATTATGGAGAGGTTTGGACAAGAATGAATAGGTTGACTAATAGTAATAAAGCATGATAGGTAGAGAGTTGAAAATCATAGATGGTACAAAGGGAGGCAACAGTATAAACAATACCATCACTTTCAATTCAAAATAATTGGAGTTGAAAGATAAGTAGAACTTTGGACTGGAGGCAATAGAGGGATGGAGGAGGGTCATAGATGTATTGAAGCCTGAAGTGTAAAATAACTCTGTACACCAATACCAAAAATTTAAATACTATTACCTAAACTACAATATAAAAATAGATCATTAATATAGTAAAAATTATATTATTTCTGTCTTAGTAGCACATGTAGTGTTGTGCCAATCCGATTCAGGATGACTTGAGTGAACAGCCTGTAGATGACAGACAACAGTCAGATCAGGCGATAGTTACCAATGTCGTGGATGTCTCCCTTCTTGTACAGTAGTCATCTTGGTCTTGTAGTTGGCGAAGAACAGGCAAACATTGCAAATGCTTTTCCTGGCTTCTGCCACATCTGTCAGCACTTCTGCTCTTCTCTCTTTGAGGTCTTCATTGATCGCTTTTCTGCACTGCTTTGCAAGCTCGGACGTTCCCGTGTGGGTGCTTGAGACTTGTGACAAGCCGCATTGGCCAATAAGCTCAAGAGTTTTCGAAGACAGGTTTTTTTTTTTTTTGTGGCTGTCTCTGTTGGCATTCCTCGCACAATCATGGAGGTGTTGAACCACTTGATTGTATTCCTTGTCAATATTGAAAAAGATGGCATTGTCCCATGTTGCTGCAATAGTGCCAAAGAGCTCCCAGTTGGTGATCATTCTGGGAGTTCTCTTCTTAAACTTTGAAGCCCTTTTTACCCACTCTGTGAAGTAGAATTTTGCACGAAGGAGATGGTGGTATGATCCCATTTGGAATTTTGGGATAACAGAGACATCAGTCAGATAAAAGTGTTGATTCGATATCATGTGGTCAATTTCACTGTGCAACCATCCACTGGGAGACTCCCAAGTCCAAAGTTTAGATTCAGCCTTCTAGAACTATAAGTTATCATGGATGGTCTTGGTCAACATGATGAACTCAGTCTCTCACCCTGTTCATTCCATTCTAGGCCATGAGTCCCGATGTGAAATTCTTGGCTGATCTTCTTCAGTCCTAACTTGGCATTTAATCACCGATGATGATCTTGTAGAAGGTGTGGTCTTCTTTGTAGAACATCTTCAGCTCCATGTAGAACTTCTCAATTTCTCCTTCATTACAATTGGACATTGGTGCATAGACAATGAAGATAGAAACTGCCAGCAGTGAGCCACATCTATTCAAGCGTAATCACCTGATTCATGTTGTTAGGCAATTGAATCAATCAATGCTCATGGCCAAGTTCGTGTTGACAAGGACACCGACACCTCCAAGGCCTCTTTTGTAGCATGTTGCGAGGAACAGTTATTCTCCAGTGTTGAAAACAGCATGATGTGAATGATACCGTCTTGTCTTGGTCAGACCAATGATGTCGTACTTAATCTTTTGTGCATGCACCATCATGTCCTCGATGGATACATCCAATGCCAGCATACATGCATTGAAAGTACAGTGAATTTTGTCTTTCTTCATTTTGGCAGCCTAGTTCGGCCTTGAGATTTTATCAGCCTCTCCTTCCTCATCCTTCTTAATGCGCAATATTGGTGGCTCTTTGAGGGTCAGGGGAAAGAGACCTGTTGTATTTACTAGTTTTGGCATATTGAGTATGCCATGGGTAGCTTGCCAGGTTCTGCCATGTGGATGGTATACTCTCAGTAGCTTGGTGGGCACTCCGAGAGGGATAGAGTCAGAACACTAGATGAAGGACAACCATGATAGCCAGCCGGATTCCGCAAAGGATTCAGCATGATCAACCATATCCACATGATAACCAAGCTCATTGAGGTTCCTCAGGAGTTCAAGATGCCACTCTGTCTAACGTACGTTGATTTAAAGAAGTACTTTGTTTCTGTTGAGACGGAAGCAGTTATTGAAGCCCTAGCCAAACAGGGCATTCAAACTCAATACGTCAGGATCCTCTTTGAGCTGTATTACGGATACACTACCAGGATCTCACCATCCTACAAAGAAGTAATCATCCATGTCAAGAGAAGGGTTCAACATCATAACACCATTTCAGCGAACTCTCCAGTGCCACCCTCTAGAACATCATGCAATGTCTGGAATGGGAAGGAATGGGAGTGAAGATAGACAGTCGGCAACTACACCGCCTCCCTTTCGCTGATGACATCGTTCTAGTAACACCAAACATTAGCTTGGCAGCACAAATGCTGGCCAACTTCGACCGTGAGTGTGGAAAGGTAGGACTACAGCTGAATATCACGAAGACAATATTTATGAGAAACAGTCATTCCTGATGTTCAAATCACTCTCAATGGAACAAACATCTCTGAATGCAACAGTTATGTGTACCTAGGTTGAGAAGTCAACATGACGAATGACCTGGCTCCTGAGTTGTGCAGGAGGAAGAGAGTGGCTTGGAACGCCTTCAACAGAGTCGAAGAAATAGGTGAGAGGAAGAAGAACCTCCAGCTCTGGGAAAATCTGTTCTTCCTGCCTCAGATACCTGGGCCCGATACAAACAGGATGAGAACGCTATTCTGGTCTCCCAAAGAGGAATCAAAAGAGCTATGCTTGGAATATCATTTCATTTCATTTCATCATCCTGTTATTCATCGACTGCCTCGAGCAGGCCCCAGTAACGTCTCTTTCATCCTAGCCCTGAGATTATATTCAAGGCTCTTTAGGAGAATGAGACCCATCATTGTTACTGGTATTTGGCATATTTGGTACGCCACAGGGAGTTTGCCAGACTCTGCCCTGTAGGCAGGCTACATTCAATAGCCTGCAAGTTTGTCCAAAGTAGGAATGAGATAATAAGATGTCATAAAAAGATGTCCTGATATGATGTCCAAGGGGCCCCGGCGAGGAACAGCCAGGCGCGGGGGCAGAAGACTGCACTGTTCTCGTCCGGGAACTGGATTTTATAGTCTCTGAGTCTTGGCCGTTGATGGGATTACATGGCGCCAGGGGGCCAGGTGGTGGGTGTGACCCCCGCCTACTGGAATTTGGAGGATCTGGGTGGAGGATGCTCGACTCCAATCCGAGTAGGCTTGGAGGTCTCGGCCCCGGAGCCCGCGTGGATTCGTCCCTCTGCCAGTACTTTCATGTGTGCGGAGAGTGGTCTCATCATGGTGGGGGCTGGTCCTGGAGGTCTTTGGCTGTCGGAGCCCTGGTCGGGGTGGGGAGGAAAGCTCAACCCGCTCCCCTCCAAGGGGCCCTGGCGAGGAACAGCCAGGCGCGGGGGCAGAAGACTGCACTGTTCTCGTCCGGGAACTGGATTTTATAGTCTCTCAGTCTTGGCCGTTGATGGGATTACACGGCGCCAGGGGGCCAGGTGGTGGGTTTGACCCCCGCCTACTGGAATTTGGAGGATCTGGGTGGAGGATGCTCTGCCCCTGCGCCTGGCTGTTCCTCGCCAGAGCCCCTTGGAGGGAGCGGGTTGAGCTTTCCTCCCCACCCAGACCAGGGTTCCGGCAGCCAAAGACCTCCAGGACCAGCCCCCACCATGCTGAGACCACTCTCCGTACACATGAAGGTACTGGCAGAGGGACGAATCCACGCAGGTTCCAGGGCCAAGACCTCCAAGCCTACTCGGATTGGAGTCGAGCATCCTCCACCCAGATCCTCCAAATTCCGGAATATCATACTTCACTCAAATAAGAGAAAGAATCCTGAGTTCCGACCTCCATCAATGGTGAAGAATCAGGAATGCTGTCTCGTTTGCCAAGGTGTCAAAAATCAGATGGTCTGGACACATAATGAGATTTGGAGATGACCGCTGGACTAGAGCCATTACTGACTGGATTCCACGGGACATCAAAAGATCGTGTGTCTACACACCTACAAAATGGTCAGACTTCTTTGTCAACACCCTGAACGATCAATTTGAGGCTCTTCGTGTTCCTAGAATGAGCAGAAGCCATTGGGCTACACTAGCACACAAAAGGGACAAATGGAGGTATTAGTGGTACCCGCTCAAGCAAATCGATGAGTTATGGAATATCAAGTGATCAAGTGATCAAGTAACACATATGATTTGTGAAATTTTGTATCATATATTTATTTTAGAATTTTAATTTAGCAGTATCTTAAAGCATTCAGCATCTTTAATCAGTTTAATATAGATTTCACTTTTATGCCTTGGATATTTTGATTTAGAAATTTGTATAAATTTTACTTGAATACTTTAAAGACTTGACATTATGTGTCTCTGGAGAACACTATCACAAATTTACCATTCAAGTAAAATTAGTTGTTTATGCTAAATGAGAGTCAGTAAAATTTCCTGAATACACACAGAGCAGAACATAGCCTGGAATACTGGTAAGGAAATATTCTTAGTAGGATAGCTCTATATACACTGTACTGGAGCTTATAATTACTCATGTTTTAGACTAGTTCATATCCTTCCATTGAAGTGGGAGTTATTGCTCTTATTAACTACTAATGAAAGCTACTCTATGACTGGAGGTTATAAAAAGGTACAGAAACGTAAGTACCTACGATGTCTTGTGTGATCAGAAAATAATGCTGTAATGCAAAGGGAAGTTTTGAATAGTGTATAATAAAATTAAAGTAGTTTATACAGCATTATGCTGTCTGGGAAATTCAAGGCAGGTGTAAAAGCTAAGTAAGACCTTCTTTTCATATAAAACAAACTTTGAAAGTGCATGAGGAACTGTGGAACTTCTGGATTCTTCTGTCACCTTGTCAGTATTTATCAAGATCATTCAATATAGAAGAGCAGTTTGGTTTGTAAAGAATAATTCTGTGGTGAAGAAATAACTTCCAATTTGCTAAACCACCACTTTGATGAAATAAAGTAGAAACAGATCATCCTGCTGTACTATTTTTCCAACACCAGTTGCCTCTTGTTTTTACTAAACTGCTAAATGATAGTGAGGAAAATGTTTCTCTAAAATCTGTGATCCTCTTTAAAAGTTCTCCTTAACCAAGTTGGGAGGGGGAGATGGAAAACGAGGTCCATAAAGCTCACAGGTAGTGGTGAGCAATCTTAAAAGACCAAGCTACTAACCCTCCAGACCTGACCTATCTTAATTAAGATATCTCTGAATAGTTTGGGAAATGAGGTCTCTTGGGGATAAACAATTGCTTGGAGGTGCTAAGAACCACCTCATCGACTTTACACATCAATATTGTGCTCATGACATTTTATTTCCTCTCCTAATAAACAGATTTCCTTTCTGTCCTTTTTGTCTCGAATTCTCAAATATCAATGTAGTATAATCCCTCAATAAGAAAATAGCTTTGGGTACCTAAGAGATAGTATAGTAGGAATATGACTGACTCCTGGCCCAGGTTCAAACCTTGATGGACCCCTGACTCCACCGAAGGAGTTATCTTTTAATACTGAGTTAGGAATAAGACTTGAGAATATTCACAAATAGCCCCCAAATGAACAAATATTAGCTTTTAAATGTTCTACTGGGATAATGTTACAAATTTACTCTCATTTTTTATTGTGAAATAATTACGTGTATAATTCATCAGTTATTATCACCCCAATTAAATTGTATTAACTTTATCACTGCTCCAATAATCATATGGGATTTCATCCTGTTTCTGTTTCATTACAATAATGGAAAAATTAATAAAAGTTTCGGAGGTAGAGGGGCTTCCAAGCAATGCTCAGCGTTCCCTGGAGTTGCTTTCAATAATACTCTTCTAACAGGGTATAATAGATCAATAACTGGGTCAGTGATACAGTGATACTCAGTATGTTGAGCTGCCGCACTGGTTCACAAATTAAATCTTTTAAAACGTGAATTGACAATATGTCTAGAGGTGTCACATATACTCACAGAAAGACTTCTTAATTAGCAGAGGTGGTAACACATTCAAGGTGTGTGAGTACATAGTTTATTTCAAACCAGGAAGTCTATCCCGTAATATTTTCTGATGATATATTGTAAGTTACAAACTGATTGAGAATTGTTGACTGAAAAGTAAAAGACCATTTAACCCAAAGGGAATCCACAATATTTGCATTTGCCTAGCGAATTATCCTGAATACCAATATTATTTCCCAGGAACTCATACAGCTTTTATACTAAAAGTAAAACAGATGTAAAGTCAGGCACACAGAAAAATTCTATTGATTTTAGATGAACTGATCTTGGCCTCTTACCTTATCTATAACACCTTCAGACTATTCCAGTTTTTTTTTGTTTTTTTTTTTTTGTTATCATCAGCACTAATCAATGACCAGGAAGAGTGCAAGAACTTTCAAACAAAGCAGTCACAGAGAAAACAAGAGTTAAAAAATAAAGACAAAGATATTATGTAAGGAATAAGAATGGTGAGGTTTCCATGGTGCCACCAGAGCATGGTTCTAATGAGCGCTTCAAGTTCTTTAGTTACTTATTTTTAACTTTGGTGCAAGTTTTCTCACATGATTTAAATTATTTTTGTCACATATTAAATGAGGAAACTGCTATATACTGATTTTGAGTTTTAAATAATTTAGTTTGTAGACATTTATTGGTTATTGGCCAAACATTTTAATTAAAATTGGATCCTAGATTATTCATTCTATTTAAAATAAATCTCCTTACTCAAGGAATATTCCTGTCATCGATGAACTTCCTGCTACATGTTGAGAATACTGACAAAGAAGCAGAGAGATATATGTCAGCCACTGTGTTGGCTCTGTGAGAAGAACTGCATTTCTATGATGTCTGGCACTTTGAGTTATAACAAGCATGAAGCAGAAGCTCTCCAGTATTTATGGAAGAAATAAAATAATTTCCCCATGTAAAGAAGCCACCAATTTGTTCTGGCATGTCTCTTTGGTGGAGCAGAAAGCTTTCAGGCACAAATTAAGCACATGCTTAAAATTGGCATTAAGAACTCTGCCAATTCCGGGACTGACCAAATCCTCAGGGATGGCAGAGTGGAAGTTGTAGAAAATATGTGTCTCAGAAATTACTTGCATCTACATCCCTAAAGAGAGTGGGGCCAGCTGTCAGGTTTGGCTGCAATTAAAAAATGCCAACGTATTGTGTTCTTTACAGCAGCTTGGCCAACAGTGTATTTTTATCTTGATCGCTCTCTCTCCCTTCTGTTCTCCCTTAATTTTGTCCTCCCCTACTTTTCTTCCTTATTCCACTTTTTTCATTTTTCCATTTCTTCCTTCATTTTCTGCTTTTTTCTCTTTTCCTGTCTCAATTCTTTTCCTCTGATTTTGTTATTTATCAATTATCCAAAGAAAAATAAAACCTTAGGCATTTTGTTGAGAAATATTCAAATCTGGTGTCATAAAATTAAGGAATCAATTTGTTAAAATATTAGACATTTAATCCCAGGAGTCAGGTTAGGATGATGAGGTAGAATCTAGGGTATGCAGTTAAGGAATGGAGACATTGGGTGTTGTGGACGCTAAATAACAGAAAACCCATTTTTTTTAAAAGTATGTAAGTGACAGTGTATACATTTAAAAAAATAAGAAGTCATTCAGAAATCTTAGAAGTTAACTCTGAGCACTCAGAGTTAACTCAGAGTTAACTCTGAGCACAGTACATCAATTAAAGTATTGCCAATATTTTTCCAGCATCCCCTAGTGTAAGAGGGTAAGGGTGTTATAACTGTCTCACATTAAATATTTAAGTTGTCTGGTATTGAAATTGGAGATGATTTATTGATTAAAGATGGTATTTGGGGGTCTGGTTCTCAGCAGGACGCTGAACAAATTAGCTCAAATACTCAGTATTATTGACATATTTTAGGGCTTCTTCACGGTTTGTAAATTTCTCTTTCTGATATTACAGTTTGAGCACTACCAGTTAGCCCCCATTTGTAAACCTGAAAAATATTTTATCATGATTTAGAAATAAAAATAAATGAGATTTTCCAAGGTATTAAATTTGGGGGGAAGTATGAGAATTTTACTACTGTAACTGCCTTAGTGTCAGAGAAACCCAGTATAGCGAAACACAAAATGTAATTCTGGGAAGCGGCTTTCTGTACAGAATAGGCTAACACAGATTATTCTAGTACATTTATTCATGGCACAACTATGAGTCCCTTTTTAACCACAGAGGCCAAAGTAGTTCATCAGTGAATACACAAAGAAAATCAAGCCCTCTGCAAGCAAAATATCCAGCAGAGTCTCTAGTAGGAATCAAATTAGAAGTCAAGAAAACAAGCTTATTTTGTGGCCTTCTGAGAGAATGTTATTACATGATTTTAATTAAAAATGTGTCAAATTCATAGTAGCAGTCTGGGAAGGGACTAGTGCGGGACACTGGGGACACTGGTGGTGTGAAATATACACTGGTGTAGGGAGAGGTGATAAGACATTTTATGACTGAAACTGGATCATGAACAGCTTTGTAACTGTGTATTTCATGGTGATTCAATTTAAAAAATGTGAAAAATTGTGTTTCCACTAAAATTTTTTATATGACCTATATATATAAAACACATATAACACATTTAGCTAATATGTAACATTATATATATAACTATATATGTGTTCTTAAAGATTGTTTAAAGTGCTGATCCCAACAAAGCATGTTAGTTTTGATATGTGCTCTTCCCTATATATGTATGCATATAATAAATTATTCTAAAGTTCATATAAGTCCTTGTTTAGTTACATACATTTTATTTTTCCATTTAACATGCATTCATGTTTATTTTTATTTTTAGCTTTTAGGGCCATACCAGACAATTTTAAAGGTAAGTTATACCCGGTTCTGTCTCAGAAATTAATCCTGGCAAACTCAGGGAGGCCATATGGAGTGCTGGGTATTAAGTGCTGGTTGGTCACATGCAAGACAACACCTTCTCTTCTATATTGTCACGAGCCCTGGTATCCATAATTTTTTGAAGCAGATGTTTCCATGAGCCATATAGTTCTTTTTTCAGATTGATGAATGAATATTATTTCAAATCTAGAATGAATTCCAAGATATTGTTCAACAATTTCACCCAAAATTCATAAAGCAAAGTACATTTATCAATTTTTTCATTTCTTTCTTTTTAATTCTTTGCAATCTAGGAATGCCACTTACTTTAATATGACTTAACACAAGACTGGCAAACTTTTAGTTCTCCATAATTTAATGCAAATGCTCACATATTTTATATTCAAGGTTTGATAAGTCACAGAAGTGTTAGTAGAATATTACAACTTCAAGATTTTAATTACAATTAATTAGTGAGAGTTACAGAATAAATAATTTGTTCTGGAGATAAAAATGCAAATATTGAAGATAAAAGTTTAATTGGCATTTCCCATTGGCATCTAGTTGTCATTTCCCATTGGCATCTCACTGAAGATTGAAAAAAATAATTTTTTCTTCTGAACATGTTATATATTTTTCCTAATGTGATAGCTTTTTCAAAGAAACAGCTGGGATCTTTTTTTTATTGTGTTTTGTAATTATGGATTTTGAGGCTTTTCCTTCATGTTGTAACTGATTTCATTTGTCTAATTGCATAGTCTAAGTGGTTCGGTCTATTAGAAACCATTTCATAGCTACAAAGCCCAGATCTGAAACATAATTTACAGAGCAACTAATGAAATTGTCCTTATCTGGATGTTTTAAGTAAGATAAGAAATTAAATGTCAATTCTGTTATTTCTATAAAGCAACAAGTCACGGTACTCAACACATAAAGGAAACATTTAGAATTTCTCTGTGGTCTAATTGAAAGTTCAATTAAGGAAACTATAATGATTTTCACTAATAAACTTCTATAATAGGCACATTTTAATAGATAAGCTTTGGTACTAAAAAAGTATAATAAACCATTTCAATTTCAGTAGAAATCCATTTGCTATTGAACCACTTTTGACAGCAGTTTCATTTCATTGTGATTCTGAGAAAGCATATGGATAAGGATCTCTGGAGCCTAGAGCAGGTTGAAGAACCCTGTGGAGAGATGCTCTCAGCTGATTTATTTTGCAACACCATAATCCACCTTCTGCTCAATGTCTGTACTAAGTCCTAGAAGAGACTGTCTTGTTTGAGAATATAATAGATGCCCCATTGGGGAATCTAAGCAACTAAAAAAAAAATTTTAAATGCCCCAAGAGAATTTTACATATAGGCAAAACTGCTTCCATACCCATGGCTTTGTCTGATTTTCACATGCCTTTTAAGGGCTATAAAGGACAGCTGTTACTGTTTTTGATATGCAAATAAACCCTACATCAAATCAGGAACCATAAACTGTGCAGCACAGGGAGGTTAAGTGATTTGATCTAAACCAAAAAGTAATCACAATCCAGGACAATGAGGACCTGGGACTCCAAAGGACTTGTGTGTGTTCTTTACACTGCATAAAACACCTTCAATGACTGGAACCAACAGTCTTTTCTAAAGTGACTTGTAAACCTTTGAAAGACAGATTTTGGAAACTCTAGTGGCTAGTGATTGAAAGAACACTTACATTTGGTTTTAAACTTAGTAGTACATTTTTTTTTTTCCATTGGCTTTCTTGCTTTTGAAACATCCTGAGGAGACTGTGCAGCCATACTGAGAGAATTTTTAGATTTTCATGGAATCCCTAGTTCAGCTTTAACAGAGAAGCAATTAATGGAAAATTATTTTTTGTTTATGTTTTTTTATGTATGAGTAGAGCTATTTATTCAGCCACTGATTAGCTAATTGAAATGGGCATGAACTCTACCTTACTTTTTTTCTCATAATTTTATTTATTTTTCTTTTTATATTTATTTATTTATTTATTTAATCACTGTGGGAAAAGTTACAAAGCTTTTAGGTTTAAGTCTCAGTCATACAATGATTAAATACCTTTCCCTTCACCAGTACTCATTTTTCACTACCAAGAACCCCAATATACCCTCTTCCCACCCCTCCCAATGCCTGTGAGGCAGATGATTTCTACTTAATTCTTCTCTACATTTATTACATTCATTATTTCGACAAAAGTTGCACCATTATTGTTTAGAATTCCACCCCCCCCAACAATCATAACTGCTGAAAAAGCATTGTGAAATACTTTGTTTTCTATAGCTGGTATGAGAATCATTTAATGTCATATAATGATTTTGGATTTCTGCAAAGAGCCAGATCATTACGAGATTGGTTTCTGTGCATCTGGTGTTATGGCTGTGTTGGAAAGCCACTTGTGGGGGGCAACTCATGACCTCAGTAGGGTGTGAAGGACAAACCGGTACCACCCCCTTTCCCATGAGACTGCAGTTTCCCCATCACTGCTGGCTCATACCTGGTTTTCCAATAAGCTCTGAGGCGGCGGCCAGCTTGCTGCCAGTGGTGGGGTGGGGGGGAAGGCAGAAGGGAACAACACCCTTTCCCTCCCAGGGAGGCATGGCGTGGAGTTTAACGCATTGTCCATTCACTTTTCTGGCACAAGCTGCCAGGCTCTGGATTAAATTTTTTTGCCTCTGGAGCCATGGCTATGCCAGAGAGCCGCTCGTGGAGGGCAGCTTGTGACCTCAGTAGGGCGTGAAGGATGAGCCGGTACTGTCCCCCTTCCCATAAGACTGCAGTTTCCCCATCACTGTCGGCTTATACCTGGCTTTCCAAGAAGCTCTGAGGTGGCGGCCACCTTGTATGCGGTCCAGATGGATTTCTGCCAAAAGTCAGTAGTTTTTGAGATTTGTTTCTGAGTCTCTGGGATCATGGCCGTTAATCTGCTTGATCAGGAGCCAGAGAGGCCATTTGTAGGTGGTGACTCTGGGTCTCATTGGGATAGGAAGGAAAGGGCCAGTTCCACCCCCATGTGGTGAGGCCCCGCGTGTCTCATCACTGCAGGCCCAAGCCTGACTGTCCTGTGGCCTCTGGAGGATGGCGGTCACCGGGCCGCCAGGGGGAACAGGCCAAGGCATGAAACCTATTCCCACCTGGATTGGCCCAGCGCCAGTAACCTACTGCAGGAACAGGATGCATTTCTGCCAAAATCCTTTGGGTTCCGAGATTCGTTTTTGAGTCTCTGGGATCATGACCGTTAAGCAGTTCAATCAGGAACCAGAGAGGCCATGCCTTTAATTACATAGCTGAGCTGGAGGTGGTTTGTGGGTGTATCTCCCACACACCTAACTTTTGGCCATTTACTTTCTTGGTAAACTTTGCCCCAAGTTTTTGGAGTCTGGCCAAAGGCACAGCAACTTTGGGGTATCTGAAAGCCTGACAGTGCCATCAGGCTGCTCATGCACTCGCCTCACAGGTACAAATTGACCTGCTGGAGCACCATACCCCCGACAAAAATTAATGGAAAATTTAAGGAATAAAAATTTACCCCTTATCCCTAAAGTTATTGGTATTCTCACGAAGAGGAGCATCAGTGTGGAAGAACATATTATAAGAGCATATTTACATAAATGTTTTTAGTTGACACATTTTGTTAAAAAATCAATAGTTTGTTCAATTCTTTTACATTTTGTTATTAAAACAAACTTGTATGGTAGAATCCATTGTCTTTGCTTTATCTATGATTACTTTGATACTAAAAAAATAAAACAGTTAACCTCTTCCAAGCTAGGACTGTTGGACTAAGTAATCCTGGGATTCAAATTTGACTCTACAAACTACCATAAGTAATGAGTACAGCTGTTGAACATGTTCTATAATTCCAGAATTGTTGTCAGCCTAGACATTAAGGAGGGAAATTAAAAAGAAATTCCAAGTTTGGTCAAAAAAATAGGAACTTGGGGAGTTAGAATAGAGAATGATGAAATTATTTAAAACTGTTCAAGAGAGCTAATGTTTTTAAATATAAGCTATGCTACTGACTCTATTCCTAAGAACAGTAGCAATCATCAGTTCTCTTGATATAACTGATATCTCAATTGTTTGCCTGATAATTTCTTAAAACATTTGCATCTTTTTTATTAGTGAAACACCATGAGGTACAGTTATAGACTTACAAATTTTTGTGCTTGGGTTTCACTTATACAATGATCCAGTACCCATCCCTCCATCAGTGCCCATTTTCCACCAGCACGGGTCCCAGTATCCCTCCCACCCTCAATTCCCCCCATAAAGTAACAAAATAGGAGACTAACACATTTGCGTTTTTAATCAGGTCAAATAAAATTGGTAGCATAGCTTTTGCAATGACCAACAGGCTACATTTCCTTTTTCTTTTTGGGTCATACCCGGCAATGCACAGGGGTTTCTCCTGGCTCATGCACTCAGGAATTACTCCTGGCAGTGCTCAGGTGACCTTATGGGATGCTGGGAATTGAACATGGGTTGGCCGCGTGCAAGGCAAACGTGCTATAGCTCCAGTCCCAACAGGAGACATTTTAAAAACGTCCTTAATATCACATTTTTATAGAATGTTGATATACACTCTCATGTGTGGTGACCAATTGAATCTACATTTAAAAATTCCATCATGATATGCTTTTTACCAGTTCTCTAAAAATGGGGCATGTCTTAGTTTATTTAAAATGGTTAGATGTGTTTGTTGCTCTATCTATCTTATATTGTTTCTACCTACAAATCAATGAGATCATGCAAGGCTGAAGACAATGGCAGCGTATTGGTAAAATAAAGCTTAATGAGATGAGCACCTCACCAAAAATCCTTTACCCAGCTTGACTAGCATTCAGAGTTGAAGGAAAAATAGAGCTTCACAAATACTATATCAGGATTTTCATAGCTTTGAAGCCAAATTTGCAGGAAACACTGAAGGAGTTTCTAAAAAACAAAATAAATCACAAGTATGGCTGAGTTCTACAGAAAATTTGCAACCAAAAAATAACAATAATCTCACTTAATGTTAATGCACCAATTAAGAGACAGACAGGTAAGTTGGATAAGAAGGTGAATAAACAACTTTCTGGTGCCTATAAGAAATGGATGTGAAGAATCAGTTTAAACACTCACTCAAAATCAAAGGTTTGAAGACTATATTTCAAGCTAACAACTTTCTTAAAAGTGCTGAATCGGTCACCAGAGCAATAAATAGTACAGTGAGCAGTTGTGTGCCTTGCACAGGGCCAACACTGTTTTCATCCTCAGCATCACATAGGATTACTCTGAGCCTACCTGGAGTAATCCTTAAGTACAAAGCCAGGAGTAAACCCTGAGCACCACTTGGTGTGGTCCCAAAACAAAAACAAAAGGCCTGTATGGTGACACTTCTATCAGACAACATAAATTTCAAGCCAAGCTAAAATTATAAGAGACAGAGATAGTCAATATTATTGCTCAAAGATCATGTAAACCAGCAAGAACTCATACTCTTAAACATTTATGAACTTAATTAGGGACCATCAAAATATGTAAAGCTACTAGAATCGAAGAAAGATATTGACAGCAACATAATAATTGGAGACCTCAACACTGCTTTATCATCTCTTGATAGATAAACTAGACTGAAACTCAATAAGGAAACAAAGAAGCACACGCTATAAGATAAGAAATGAATGATCTCATTATATATATGCATATATATGTATGAAATATACATGATGAAATCCAAAGTAGCAAAATTGTGGAAAGAAATAATATATGTGTGTACATATGTGTATATATATGTATGTATATATAATATATATAAAATAAAATCTCAGAACTGGGATGAATGGAGACTTTACTGGAGACTGCTCAAGTAAATAAATGAACAATAGGAAGACAGTGATAAAATTAGACCATTCATTAATTTTTACCTTAAAACCTGTGTTTCCTTGTTTCATATATATGTGATAAACTAGTGAATAGTATTAGGATATATGTGTATATCCTAATTCAAACAAGAATTCTCATTCTTGCTTGATTCCAGAAATATTTTTATTTTCTTTTTGACCACAAGGTAGTTTATTAGTTTAATTTTCATTTGTTGAATTTTCTGATTTCTGATTGTAATCAATTTCTATTTCTAATGCATCGTGGTCTGAGAGGATAGTTGACCCAAATTAATTTGTCTCCCAAATGTCTAATGTACATGGGACATTAACCAAAAGAGACAACATTTCTGGCCATAAAACTTACCTCCATAAATTGAAGAGAATAAAAATTGGGTCAACTGTCCTCTCAGACCACAATGCATTAGAAATAGAAGTTGATTACAATCAGAAATCAGAAAATTCAACAAATGAAAATTAAACTAATAAACTACCATGTGGTAAAAAAGAAAATGAAAATATTTCTGGAATCAAACAAGAATGAGAATATGAGCTACTAAGACTTATGAGACACAGCAAACAAGGTTAATGGAAAAATGCATAGTAATGCAAGAACTTATTAAGAAGCAATAAAGGGCCACATAAAATTCCTAATTACATATCTTAGGCAATTATAGAAGGACAAACAAAAGGAACCAAAAACAAGTAGAATGGATAAAATAATAACATTTAGAGAAAAGTTAATGATGGTGAATCTAAATCAAGCATATAAAAAATAATGAAACCAAAAGATAATTTTTTAAAAAGTAAACAAGTTAAAAAAATTACTTGCAAGGCTAACCAAAAATAAACTGAGAAAAACCCTGTTAAGCCTAGTAAACCCTAGTAAAGCATAGTAAAAAAAAAGAGAGAAAATAGGAAAATGAAAGAAGAGAAGTCACAAAAGCTGAAACAAATTTGAAGGATTATCAGGGATTGCTTTCAAATACTTGTGCCATAAAAGAGAAGATTCTAGAAGAAATTGATATGTTTGGACTTTTATAATATATCTTCCAAAATTTACAAAGAAGAAACTGAACACCCGAACAGATTAATTACTGTCAAGAAAATCAAAATAGGAATCATATTTTCCCACTAGGGAGCAGAGAGATAGCAGAGTGGTGAAGGTCCTTGTCTTTCATGTGCACCAACAGGGCTTGATCCCTGACCCTTAATATGGTTCTCTCAAACCTGCCAGGAATGGTCCTTTAATGCAGTGCCAGAAGAGAATCTCATGTACCACCTGATGTGGACCAAGAACAAAAATAAAACACAAATAAAATTCAAATGCCAGAGGGATATGCTATTGAGTTCTTTGGAACCTTTGAAGAAGATCTACAGCCAATTGTTTTTAGATCCAGAAAGCTGAGGAAACATAAGTCCTCTAAGTAATTCCTATGAGGCAAATGATGTCCAAATGATGTTCCATGACCAAGTAGGATTCATCCAAGGGATACAAGCATAAATTAATGTGTGCAGTCAATAAATGTAACATACCATGTCATTATAAGGAAAGTTGAAAACCATTTAATCATATCAATAAATGCTGAGAGAGTTTTTGACAAGATGCACTAAACATTAATGATAAAATCTCAATAAAATGGGAGTTAAAAAAACTTTCCTCAGCATAGTTAAATCTTTAGCACAACCTATAGCAAATCCTTCAATGGTGAAAACTGAAAGTGCTTTCTCTATGGCCAGTAAAAATAAAAGATGCCCACTCTTACCATTACCATTCCACATAGCACTGGATGTCCTAGCCATAGCAATTAGGCAAGAAATATATATATTAAAGGCATCCACACAGGAAAAGAAGAGGTTAGATGCTCAATACTCTTGGATTATATAGTAATATACTTAGAAAATCTGAAAGCCCTCACAAACATCCCTGAGAGACTCCTAGGATGCTAGGTAAATAATCAGTACACAGAACAGTACATTTCCTATATGTAAATACTGAAATAGAACATAGACAAATTAACAATTTTATTAACAACAATAAAACAATATCATTCATGGTTGTGCCTCAGAAACTCAAGTAACTAGGGATCAACCTAATAAAATAGATGGAAGACATATATATCTATATATATGTATGTAAAATACACTCAAAAAGGACAAGTAATTAAAATGCACCCCTTGTCCATGGATTAGGAACATTAATAATGTCAAAATGACAGTAATCCCAAAGCATTATAGAGAATAAATAAAGTCTCTATAAAGATAACAATTACATTTTCCAAAGAAATAGATCAAACACTCCTGAAGCTAAATAGAATAATATAGGTCCTGAATAGCCAAAGCAATCCTAGGCAGTGGGTGGCGTTGTTTACCCCAAACAAAGCTTTTACTATAAAGTTGTAGTGACTAAAACTGTGTGTTACTGTAGTAAGAAAAGACTCTCAGAGAAATGGAATATAAATAAGAATCTATAGACAGTTTCGCAGGTATATGGATAGCTTTGATAAAGAGTAAAAATTATGAAGTGGGCAAAGAAAAGCCTTTTCAATAACTGGTAGTGGCAAAAATGGTTAGCCTTATACCAAAAAAAGTTAATTTACATTTATTTCTCATCTCATTCACAACTTTAAAATCAAGACTGATTAAAAACCTCAATATCAAACCTTAAGTCATAAGTTACATTGAAGAAAACATAGGCAGAACACTCCTGGACATTGAAGCTAGAGCATCCTTCCTAGGATGCTGTCAACCAAGCAAAGAGCAGGGAAGATAAAAAAAAAATAGGGTTACATAAAAGTAGGAGGCTTCTGACCTCAGAAAAAATTGAAGACCAAAATAGAAGACACTTCACAGATTGGGAGAAAAATATTTTCCAATTTTCATCTGATCCACTTTTCACTGGTAGAACATACAAGAAAAAATCCTACCCCATCAAAAGAAAATGGGTTAAAGTGATGAATAAAAAATTTCTCAAAGAAGGCAAAGATAATACTAAATGGCATATAAACAAACTAAAAAAAACTGACAAGAATCAGGGAATTTCAGATTAAAAAAACAATGAGATATCATCTCGCATAGAGAGACTGGAACATATCACAAAAATGACCACTATTGGCATGAATGTGAAGACAAGGAACTCTCATTCATTTTTGGTTGGAACCCAGCTGGTCCAGCCTTTGGAAAAAAACACTTTTCAAAAAGCCAGTAAAAACTGAGCTTTCATAAGATACAGTAATTCCACTTCTTGGGATCTATTCCCAGAGCCTAAAATTCTATTAAGAAAACACACCTTAACTCCTTTGTTCATTATGGCACTATTCACAATAGCCAAAATCTGGAAGCAATTCAAGTGCCCTAGAATGAATTACTGGATAAAGAAACAATGGTATACACAAACAATGAAATACTATCTGGATTTAAGAAAAAAAGGGCTCATTCAATTCACCTCTACATGGGGAGCACAGTTGTTGATTGCAGTTAGTCAGAGGGAGAGGAATGACTGGGATTATTTCCTATAAGTGGGAAATAAAGAAACAAAGTAGAGGTGTTACAATTAGGCAATGGCAATGGAAAATGAGAATTGTACTTTATTACAAAGTTTACCACCTGGGAAGTAAAGAGGGAGAGGATGGGGTGCAGGAACCCTGGGACAGTGGTGGAGGCAGTAGACTACTCTTGTGAAGGGGGTGGTAAGGGCATGAGTTATGCAGGAAACCCTAATATTAACAGGACTTCAAACTAAAATGCCTAAAATAGTATTTAAAAGTAATAATTTTTCCAATAAAATATATATTATATAATATCACTTACAAAATTAATAATAGCATGTTATCAAATAAATTAAATAGAAAAATTGTATTTGTTTTAATATTATATTTTGTAGAAAATATAACTGCTTATATGTGTTATGGGCTGGAGCGATAGCACAGCGGTAGGGCGTTCGCCTTACACGCGGCCAACATGGCCGACCCGAGTTCGATTCCTCCGCCCCTCTCGGAGAGCCCGGCAAGCTACCGAGAGTATTTGATATGCCAGACACAGTAACAACAAAGTTTCCAATGGAGACGTTACTGGGCCCGCTCGAGCAAATCGACGATCAACAGGAGGATCAGCATGATCAGGATCAGCCATATGTGTTATGCCAAAATAAAACTTGCACAGGGATCAAAGATTGGAAATGCAAAGAACAGGGAGTAAAAAATAAACCATATATGTAATAATATGTATAGCACTGTCTAGCACTGTCCTCCATTGTTCATCAGTTTGCTCGAAGGGCCCAGTAATGTCTCCATTGTGAGACTTGTTGTTACTGTGTTTGGTATATCGAATACGTCACAGGTAGCTTGCTAGTTTTGCAGTGCGGGTGAGATACTCTTCATTGCTTGCCAGTCTCTTCGAGGGGGACGGAGGAATCAAACCCGGATGAGCCAGGGCAGCCGCATACAAGGCAAATGCCCTACCACTGTGCTATTGCTCCAGCCAATATATGTAAATGTGTATATATGATAAAATTAATTATTTTCTTTAAATTGACATATGAATAAAATGAAATGAAATTAACTTTTGCTATCCCTACTTATACTTTATCTGCACGTTATAATATTTGGGAGAGGGAAGGCATGAGTAAGAACAAAAATTAGTTCTGTGAAACTGGTAAAAAAAATAATAGGTCATTATAATAAGTATTCAATTGAATTTAATTTCTATGATGCCAAGGAAGCTATTTCATGCCTATATTATTCAATGTCGTGTAAGTGGAATTCTACCTGAAAGAACTGTCATGAAATTCAAATTAGAGAATTTTACTAAAACACATTGTAATGATGTAGTAATAAGTGTTAGTGTTCATATTTAAATAATTCATAAAAGTCATTCTACCAACTGAACAACAAATTCCTCTGTGAATATACCCATTTAGTTCTATGACTAAAAGAAATGACTCCATATATGGAGCAAAGAAATGGACTAATTATATTAATGAAAATGCAATAGTATTTAAGTTCCTGATAGTAAATAAAGTATTGTTTATGCTTGGCTCTCGATTGTAAATTATAATGCAAAAAATTGAAAACACTATTATAAGATTTTAGAGGATATTTATCTAAAAGAACAAACAATGTGGGGGATAGTGTAATTCCTTAATTGTGTAGCTTGAAGAAATCTTCTATGAAGAAAAATTGGCATTTCTGATTAATTAAATGTTTCATATTATAATTGATTAATTCAATGAATATTTATGAAGTACCAATCATATCCTAAAGACAGCAAGACACATAATAACATAGGCCTACTTTCAAGAAGCAATATTTAAAGTACACAAGAAACAATAAACAAGAGAAGCAAACATACATATCTAAATATCTAGCTATATATACATATTTTTCTAATAATTGTAAAATTCTAAGAAAATAAGTTAGCAAATTATGTGCATGTGTGACTTGTTTGTCATTGTTGAGGTTTGTGTAAACTCAAAAAAGGACAGCAGCAGCCGTGGCTCTGTCTCTCCTGCCACCCGCATTTGGTAGTCTCATGCCGGTTCCCCATCTCCCCGCCCCCCCCCCCCCCCCCCCCGGGGAGGTCGATGGCGATGGGCAGGAGAAGGAAGGAAACAAGGGCCAGCCTGGTTGACCTTAGTTGCAGTTTATTCCAATACTCTCTCCATTCATTCCTGTCTCTCTCTTCTGCCTCCTGCTTCTTCCTCCGCCATGCTACTTCATTCTCCTTTTCGATCCCAATTCATCCTTCTTCTCTGGAGTCTCAATTCTAATCCCCCAGCCCACTCTTACAGTACAGTAAATCCCAGAACATGATGGGTTGGGGTAACAATTACACGTAAGTGCGATCACAATCAATAGGGGTAGAATTCTTTCCCTTAGGAAATCCGCTCCTAGGACAGATTCTGATTATCAGATCAATCCATCCTAGAGCAGAATCCCCTTGGATGTGTTTCTCCTCTCCTTGTCTAACAAACTCATAAGCACATATAATATAAATCATTTTGTATGGATACAGTAAGAAATACCTTAAACTTATAGAATTGCCCTCCTAGGGCAATCTCAGTCTCCGACTACAGTGCTCAGGCCAGATAGTCTTTCCTATCCCTAGCAGGGTCCTCGTTTCATTGTTACTCTTGGATCATGACAGCATTTGTCTATGATCAAACTCTTAACTAATAGTTAAGAATTGTGGCACTTTGGCCTGGCCCATTTCGATGCCCGGGGAGCTCACCGCTTGTCCTGGGTCCATTCAATCCCTCGTTGGAGCCCTGCATCTGGGATGCTAGGAACCAAGGGCAACTGAGGCTTAAGTCGAGAAAGCAGATGCCCGGGAGTGAATAATATTCAGAGCCAATTAAATCCTAAGTTACAAAGCATAATATTAACTGTCTTTCTGTATCTATACAAAAAGGACATTGCATAAAGTAAACTATTCAAAAGACATAAGGAGAGGAGAAAGGCAATATTAACCTACAATACAAGTTCAGTGTCCTAGAAGGATCTGACCTTACAAATGAACAGATACTGATTAGAGGGGAAGAGCTGATTAGCTGGTTGGGGAAGAGAGCATAGAGAAGTGGTTACAGATAAATGAAGGAATGGGAGTGACTTGGGAACAATGCTGTGATGGGTATAACCTGATAAACTTAAGCTCCTTGTGGAGAAAGAGAGAAAGGGCAAAGCAATGTCATCCTACAAAGGTTGTTTAAGGAAATGTAGTGGAATAAGTGGAAGTTGAGTATCAACTTGAAGAGCAGAAATGAAATATGGATTCTTGTATATCAGTGGAATGAAATAAAAGTTCCATAGTCCTGTAAAATATGCATACTTAGGAAATTTCAGAAGTCATAATTTAATCAAAACTATTTTTTATGTAGGAGTACTGCTATTTATTCAGCTGTTGATTATGCTGATTGAATTGGGTATGAACTCTGCATTACTTTTAAAAAAATTTTAAAAAATTAATTGAATATCCATGAGATAGACCATTACAAAGCTGTTCATAATTGGATTTCAGTCATACAATGATCCAGCATCCATCCCTGTGTACATTTCCCACCACCAGTGTCCCATGTTTCCCTACCATCAGCCCCCAACACCCCACCTTTGTACCCCCCAAATCCTAACTCTATGGGAGGCACTTTCCTTCTTGATCTCTCTTTCCTTTTTTTGTGTGTGTATTATGGTTCTAATAAAGGTGCTAAGGGATCATGATATTTGTTCAGGGCATTCGGTATTTTTATTGGGAAGGTGAGGCTGGAGTAGCTTTTCAAGTAGGTGGCAGCTTTGGGGTGTGGATGTGACTGCTGAGTCTTCCGGAAGAACAGGATGGTGTGAGGAAGTAGGGGAAGTAGCCCATCCTGATCCTGAGGAAGCCTGGAGATTTCAGTTAGAAAACCAGCATACCAGAATTTTTAGCAGACTGTATCTTGTTGAAGTCCATCCTGAGACAGTGGAATTAGGCGAGGATATGGCATGATTTTGGATTGAGGAAACAAGTGACTGATGGGGGCTCTGCTTGGGCAGGAACAGGCCAACTTGCCCCCCTCTGGTTTAACCCAGTCTGTTCAGCCATGCACAGGTCTGGAATTAACTGTAGTTTTTGATCTCTTTCGAGGTTTATTTATGGGTTTCTGAAATAAATAAACGGGGCTGGAGCGATAGCAAAGCCGTAGGGCGTTTGCCTCGCATGCAGCGAACATGGCCAACCCGAGTTTGATTCCTCCGCCCCTCTTGGAGACTCCGGCAAGCTACCGAGAGTATCTCACCCACACGGCAGAGCCTAGCAAGCTACCCGTGATGTATTTGATATGCCAAACACAGTAATAACAAAAGTCTCCAATGGAGACGTTACTGGGCCCATTCGAGCAAATTGAGGAACAACGGGAGGACAGTGATCCAGTGATCCAGAAATAATTCCAATAAATGTGCTTGAAAAGCTGACTGGAGGTGGTTTGTGGGCATGGCTCTCACATAACTAATTTAATTTCTTGGTAAACATGTACCCAAATTGTTTGGGTCAGACCAAAGGCACAGCAGCAATTTTGGGGTATCAGGAAGCCTGAAGGCACCATCAGGCTACTGATGCACTTGCCCCGCAGGTACAGGTTGCCCTGCTGGTGGCACCATAGCCACCATAATCACAATTATTGACATTTCTTTTTTATATTTTTCACAGAGATTATCTGGTATAAACATAAACCAGGCAATCTTTTCCCATGGTGAAATAATCAAATATGGTGTTTTGAAAACATTAATTCAAGAGTGTGTAAACTCAAAAAAGGTCCGCAACGGTGGCATTCTAGCTCTCCCGCTGCCTGCGTTCTGTAGTCTCACACCGGTTCCCCCACCCTGGGGAGGTTGATGGTGATGGGCAGGCAAAAGAAGGAAAAAAGGGCCAGGCTGGTTGGTCTCAGTTGCAGTTTATTCCAATCCTCTCTCCATGCATTCCTGTCCCTCTCCTCTGCCTCTCCCATGCTACTTCATTCTCCTTCTCAATCCCCCCTTCATTCTCCTTCTGGCTCTGGAATCCGGACCCCATTTCTCCTTCTCCTTCTGGATCCTGATCCCCCAGCTACTCTTCCAGTCTAGTTAAATCCCAAAGCATGAGGGGTTGGGGTAACAATTACACATAGGTGTGGTCACAATCAATAGGGGTAAAGTTCTTTCCCTCAGGGAAAGAAGATTTTAGGACAGATACTCTCTCAGCAGGACGACCCACCCTAGAGAGGAATCCTCTCCTTGTCCAACAAACATATAAGCATACATAATATAAATCATTTTTTATGTATACAGTAAGAAATACCTTAAGCTTATAGAATTGCTCTCCTAGGGCCATATCGATCTCAGACTACAGTGCTCAGGCCAGATAGTCTTTTCTATCCCTAGCAGGATCATAGTCTCATCGTTACTCTTGGATCATGACAGCATTTGTCTATGATCAAACTCTTAACTTACAGTTAAGAATCGTGGCACTTTGGCCTGGCCCATTTCGATGCCAGGGTAGCTCACCATTTGCCCTGTGTCCATTCAGTCCTTCGTTGGGTCCCTTCATCTGTGGTGAACTAAGCGCAACTGAGGCTTAAGTCAAGAAAGCAGATGCCCGGGAGTGAATCATACTCGAACCCAATTAAATCCTAAGTTACAAAGCATAATATTAACTGTCTTCCTGTATCTATACAAAAAAGAAATTGCATTAAAGTAAACTATTCATAAACATAGGAAGAAGAGAAAGGTAATATTAACTTACAATACAAGTTCAGTGTCCTAGAAGGATCTGACCTTACAAATTAACAGATTCTGATTAGGGGGAAAAGCTTATTAACTGGTTAAGGTGGAGAGCATTGAGAAATGGTTACAAATAAATGAAGGAATGGGAGTGACTCCGGAGCACTGTGATGGATGTAACCTGATAAATCTAAACTCCTTGTGGTAAGGGAGAAAGGACAAAGCAATGTAATCCTACATCTCCCCCTTTTCTGTTTACAAAAACACAAAATTTTGAAATAGAGGAATAATTTCAATCACAAAACAGTCTCATCTTTGTATTATAACTTCAAATCACCCCCAAACTCAGAGTAGTGCTTATTGTAAAATGTCCAATAGCCGTGCACTGTTGAAGGGTGAACAGAGTCATTTAGTACATTTTGAAGAAATGGAGAGTCCGGATCACAATTTTAAGAGTTGTTTCTGCAACAGCAGCAGTAGTGGTCATAGCAATGAGTCCCAGGAGAGTAGCTATAGGAGTCTGATGAACTTCAGGAAGCACTGGATTGGGCAGGGAGCACTGGAACAGGAGCATCACAACTTCTTTCAGGAACTTTTCAGCAGGGGATTGCAGTCATTCTCTGTTCAGGTTCACTGGCAGTCATAGATGTGCTACCTAGCTTATGTTTGGAAAAACACTTTTTTAAAGCTATCAAATGCTTTAACCGTTGGGGTTTGGTACAGGTTCATATCTGGGGGTAGAGAAAGAGACAGGAGGGAACTCCAATACAAACAGTTATCCTAGAGGTAAATGAAAAGGTTTTCCTATTAAAAGTCATTCCTTCCTCCTTTGAGAGCTGAGACATCTGTGAATTCCAAGGAGAAGGTAAAAGTAAAGAATTGTTAATCCAAAACATGGAGTCCTGGAGTTTCCCAATCCATAACCTGTAAAAGAAGGGTATAAGGAATGCTCTTAATGTCATCTCATGATATGTTAAAGGAGCTAGAAGCCTTTGCTGCAGGCCTTCTGATGCTGGCTCCTCTGATTTCCTCCTGACTTCCAGCAGAAATCCAGCTTGACGATGGCTTGAGGCTGGAATTTAGAGGGTTGTAAGACTGCAAAAGTCTGAAAGTTAAAGCAGGGAGATGAATTCTGCTCCTGACAGAATGCAATGGGACCCAAAGTTTTTGGTGGGGTTATCTGTTGAAAGAAAAATATAGCATTTTCCTCAAATGATGAGTCTCCCTGCTACCCATTCTTTGTCAATTTTAATCCAAATTAGGAGAATTAACAATTTTCTGAGTCTGTGCATCTTCCTGAAAATGCTTTCCAGCTGCTGTATATGGCTTCCTTTGAGGTCAATTCAAAAATTGTAAAGAGAACAATGTCAAGGACAAAGAGTCAAACGGGGAGTACCTCCTTTAAAAAAAACTATGCTCAATTCATAGGTCCAGGAAGACCAAAATGAGATCTAATATAAATAATAAAAACAAGTTCAGAGCACTTTTGTAAAAGAGTCTGTTGCTGCTGAAGCAATTGTTCAGCTACATGATTAGATATTTCAGCAATCCTTTATTTTTTTAATTTTGGTTTGAGGGCCACAACCAGTGGTATTTAGAGCTTACTCATGACTCTGTGCTCAGGGATAAGCTTTGGTGGGGCTCCAGTAATAATATGAGGTGCAAGAGGTTGAAACTGGGTCAGATGCATACAAATCTAGTGTCCTGCCTGCTGTACTCTCTCCTCCCAAAGCAATCTTTTATTTTGCTTTAATTTTAAAATTAAAATTTGTAAAATCAGATTAGTAGTTGATATTCTTCACTATTTTGATATGATTTCTGGTGTCCATTTTTTCTCTTAAAAAGGGAATTGCTAATATCACTGAGGTTTTGTTGTCAATAATGTGTCATTTTTTCTTGCTGGTTTCTTTTGTGATTTAAATTTATTTTTTATTTCTTTTTTAAAATTTTATTAAAGCACTGTGATTTATAAATTTTTTGTAGCTGAATTTTAGATATACAGTACTGCAGAACCAGTCCCACAACTAGCATCAGCTTCCTCCACCATTGTTCCCATTACGCCCCTCACGATATTCCCATTACACCCCTCCAGCTTGCCCTCATGACAGGCACCTTTCTGAGTTCAGTTGTTAAAGCTTGAGTCTAAAGACTTCAGCATTGTTGACTCTGTGGTTTGAGTATTTGGCTCTCCCATCTGTTAACATCACCTTTATACCTGATGCCCCTGATCTGGCCCCCGTTGCTTCTGTGTCTCTTCTACCTCTTCCCTCCACTCTTTCTTTCCTTCTGCTTTTTATTTACTAGGTAAGCAGCCCACCTTTAAAACAGTTAATTCCCTCATCCAGTTATTCTAAGTACCAAGTATAAGTGTTATCCTTCTTCTGGCTTAATCTGTTTTATATGATGTGTTAGAGTTCCATTCATATTACTGTGAAATGCATGATCTCACCATTCTTTATGTCTGTGCAATATTCCATGTGTATAGATTCCACATCTTCCTGATTCATTTATCTATTGTTGGATATCTATGTTGGTTTCAATTCTTAGCTATAATATTAAGAGCTCAATGAATAATGTGTGCTCACATTCTTTTGAATCAATGTTTTTCAGTCCTCTGAATAGATACTCAAAAGTAGACCTGCTGGGTCAAATGGGAGTTCAATTCTGTGTTTACTGAGAACCCTTCATACTGAGAGGTTGGACCAGACAACATTCCCACAGTATTGGATGAGTGTTTCTTTTTCTCACCACATCCTGATAATTTTTTATTTGTCATTTTTATTAGTGTAAAATAACACTGAATTGTCATCTTGATTTGAATTTCCCTAATATTAAGTGATGATGGTATTTTTTCCATGTGTCTGTCCTAATGTTCTTTCTGACTTTTGTTGATACTGCGGTTTATGTATTTGTGGATCATTTTGCATTTAACTTATTTTAATTGACTGTGTCCTTTATATATTTTCAACAAAATTGAATATTTTTAGGGCTCTAGATCACTAAATCAACAGGTGGGATGCTTGCCTTAAACGTGCCTGACCCAGCAGGAGTAATTGTTTTTCCTATTAATCAAATCACTGTGAATTAAAAGTTACAGAGATATTTATGATTAAGTTTCAGATGTATATTGTTCCAACACCAATCCCTTCACCAAAGTCTAGGGTAGTGCCCTCCACCAATGCCCTCCCCCCCACGCCCTATCCCACTGCCTGCCTCTGTAGCAGACACTTCCCCTCCCCCACTGTCCTAGTGTTCTCTTCCCTAATGTAATCCCCTCACCCTGGGCCCAGTATCAAGCTTCCTACTGCAGACCAGTTCAACCAAGAGTAATTCTTGATGCAGAGTCAAGAGTAACCCCTGAGCATTTCTAAGTGTGATTTCAAAACAAAACAAGCCAAAAGTTGGGTATTGTTAATTATTTTCTTCTGTCTCTGTGTCCATGTCTCTGTCTATTTCTCTCTTTCTCTCAGTTCTACCTCTCCTGTATTCCCAAACACTAAGTCACTAAGCCATGATGTGGGAAGGTCATCTGTGAGCTCTCAACCTGAGCAGGCCTGCTTTCGGTAGGACTCCTCTTCTTTAGTAGGAGACTTGAGCAGCTTTAAAGTTTTACTATGAAACAAACCACTCATGGTGACAAACCAAATACATAAAAGAAAACTTGAAATGGATAGAGACTCCTCAGTTAGCAGTAAACAAAATAAGGCATGCAGTTAACAAAGTAAATGGCTCCAGAAAGATAGTCTAACAGTGCCTTTCATGCAGCTGACATGTCTTCAGCACCAGGAGTGTTACCTGAGCACAGAGTCAGAAGTAATCCCTGAGTACCAGATAGAGCCCCAAACCCTATTTCCTGACCCCTACTACCGGTGAAGACCCCCATACAGAACCTACATGTGGATTTGGATAGATCATATTTTAAATACTAATGGTCCCAGCCATTGCTTAATGTGGTAATAACCATTTGATTACTAGCTGTTCATAGGAGCTGTGAATTTATAGTTCCCTAGGGCAGGCATTGCTTCTACCAACGTATAAAAATTGCTTGACACTTTCCTGTTAAGTATAAATTGTTAAATATATATGCTTTAGACAGGGTGCATATTTCTGTTCAGACAAGTAATATCTTCCAGCTTTATAAGACCTCCAATTTCATCCCACATGGAATTAGTAATGCTACCTCTTGTATTTGCTACTTTGCAAGATCTCACCTAATGGCCATCTTTAGTTTTGATCATGTGTCCTTTTTTAAAAATGATATTTAAGCTTCTCAGTCTGGGCTTAATATTGTTTATAAAAAGAGGTGGGTGTTAGGCTGTGTTCACATTAATGCTCGTCAGGCTCTGACTCTGGCTGCTGATATGTTGAGGGTCAAAGCTTCCCATTCTCCAGGAGTAGGGCCAAGGGCAAAAGGACCACAGAAGTGGTGAGGGAAGGACAGATGCCTGTAGTCGAGGACCAAAGAGAACCTCCCAGATAGCAAACAAACAAAGTTTGACATTGAGTCTGACAAACACCAGCAATACCTCGTAATTGTTCTGTTTTGTTTTGGGATCACAACCCTTAACGCTCAAGACCTACTTCTACCTCTGTGGCCAGCAATTATTCCTGACTGTTAGGGCTGTGTGGTGCGGGGAATGGAACCTGGGCCCTCCTAATGCAAAGCAGATGAACTGCCTGCTGCACAAACGGCTCTGGCCCATACCTCAGAACATTAAAAGAAAGGAGATGAACTGCATGGTACTCCAAACTGGTGATAGGGAGATAGAGATGCACAGCAGGGGTCTGTCTCTGCCTTGATTCTTGATCACACACAGTTGGAGCACAGGCCCAGTCTGTGCTGGGCTAAAGAGAGTGACGGAAAAGTTGAATAGACACCACTGGATTAAATGCCCAGTGTTTTCAAATGCAGCTCTGCCTTTGAATGGTTTAATAGAATGGATGATGGAAACAAATTGAACTAAAAATTATTAGTAAATTTGAAATGAGATTGTCTTGTATCAGTGGACTTAAGATGATCACAAGGTTTTACGTGGAAAATATAGGCAGATGTTAGACCAACAATGATGACATTTTAGATGAAAGTTAAGGTCATGAACATAGACAGTTTTATATAATAAAAAAATGAGGAAAGCGCTTCTTTCAGAATCCTGTAAAATAAAAGGCTATCCTATAAGTAACCTTGATTTTTAGCTTTTCACATTTTATCTCAAAAGTTTTTAACTTCAGAAAAAAAAAGAAATAAAATAGTTATATCTTAAGCCATTAAGTTGTAGTAATTTGTTACAGCAGCAACTAGGAGCTAATAAACTAATCTGATAAAAAAAAAAGTAGCTATAATTTATCATTGGCTCTAGAACTTTAGCCCTCTTTTTCCTTTGATTGGGCATTTGAAATTCTAGGCACAGACATAGTTTCTATGTGTATCTAGGAACACAAAATAAAAATTAAAAAATATATGTTTTATATTTTATTTTCAGTTAGATTAATAAATCTTTCAAAATGCTACAAGTCAAATGTCTTATAATCTGGAGAGATTATGAATGACAATTAAAAATGAATGGCAACGGCAATAGAACTTGCCTTTTATTTGTATTCTATAATCAACAAGGTAGTGAAAAATAACAAGAATACATGAGGATGATAGCTCAGGAAACTCGAGAAGCAGCTTAGGCTTCAGGGCTGTATAGAACTTGTGAGCACTTCAAGACACTGATTGATGAATTGCAGAGCTCTGACTTAGCAAGAGCATAAGAAGAGGGCAGCTGAAGTTTGCAAATTTGTTCTCCTTGTGGAAAAAAACATGGAAAAAGGCATCTCAGCACAAAAAGAAGACTAATCTATTAAATACTTAAGACATGATCCATTTGTCCTTGTAATTAAATAGATAATTCAAATACTAATCTGATATATTGTGTTAACAACTGATGTGGGCTGTCAAGGCAAACATGAATGTCTCTTTTACATGATATCTAGAATATTCAGTGATTTCTATGCTGGTTCTTTCAAACCAGATTTGGATTAATTTCGAATTCAGTTTACTCAGATTTTTTTTCCTCTAGTACATCTTTCAATAAAAATTATAAGGTTACCTATATGTTGTCACTCCAAAGAACATTTGTTAAACTCAATTTTCATTATATAGCAATATGTTAACATCAATAGCTTTAATTCACTGATTTTATTAAATTTTCTTTAATAAAATCCATATAAATCCATGATCCATATAAATGATTCATTTCTTCTGTCTTTTATTATAAAAGCCACTGCCTTCTAATTTTTCTGTACTGTCATCAGTATGACTTACATTATAAAAGAACTGATATCATTGATTTCTGCAGAGATATGATAGGTAATATCCAAACACTAAAAGTGATATTTTTTTTCTGACATTGGCTTTAAGTTATCTGTAAAATACAAAATGATTTTCTGTGTAATTCACTAGTTTTGTTAGTGACTATTGATTTTTTTCTACTTTTTTATACCAGATGAACATATATTCTCTAGTTTTTCATTTCATTTTTTATACTGAAAACAAAAATGACAAGATAAGTATTTTGGAAAAAACTTCCAGTAAGACGAACGATAAAATATCACTGTGTCACTGTATCACTGTCATCTCGCTGTTCATCAATTTGCCCGAGAGGGCACCAGAAACGTTTCCATCCGTCCCTATCGCGTGCTAGTATAGCCTGATGGCATACTGGGGGCTCTTTCAGGGCCAGGGAAATGAGGACCATCATTGTTTCTGTTTTTGGCATGGTATGCCATGCGAGCAGGATACTCTTGGTAGTTTGCCAGGCTCTTTGATATAAAATGATAAAAAAATTTTTAGCACTGTAGCACTGTAGCACTGTCCTCCTATTGTTCATCGATTTCCTTAAGCGGGCCCAGTAACATCTCCATTGTGAGACTTGTTGTTACTGTGTTTGACATATCGAATATGTCACGGGGAGCTTGCCAGGCCTTGCCATGTGGGTGAGATACTATCAGTAGCTTGCTGGGCTCTCTGAGAGGGGCAGAGGAATCGAACCCAGGTCAGCTGCCTGCAAGGCAAATGCCCTATCCGCTGTGCTATTGCTCCAGCCCAATAAAAATTATATAATCACTAAAAACTTACACTTAATTTTTTGCAAGTATTTAATCAATAAGCCTTTAAAGCTGTTTACTGAAAGTATATCTGCTTTCTGAATGAAACTGGTTATACAGTATAAACCTCTAAATTGCAATTCAAACTTCTTGGAGTGTTGCCATAGACTGTGACTGAATAAAATGACCCTAGGCACACCAAGAATTTCCTCCCAGGGGTACAAGAATCAACTATGTTAGTTTGGTTTGAAACAACAAGGATAAAATAATAACAATTATATTTTAAAAACTAGATAAAAATGAAAAATATATAAATATTCTGACATTATATCTTGAACGGTTAATGAAGTTTAAATGTTTAAATTAAATTATCCAGTATATGAAAGATTAAAGTATGAGAGAGATTTCTATCATTTTATACCATCAACAAACTGTAAATGATGCTTTATCAATACATGTGCTAAAGGTGCAAGGGGATACATTATTACTGAAACTGGAAAAATTGATTTTGCCCTCTATAAAATATAAATTCTTGGTGAACGGAATAATGCAGCATTTAAAGTGCTTGCCTTGCATGTGGCCAACCTGTCTACCATTCCTACCACTGCATAAGTCTATGCCAGGAGTGATGCCTGAGCACAGAGCCAGGAGGAAGTGATGAGCCCTGGTGGGTATGACCCCAAAATCAACAAATAAAAAATGATGTAATTCAAAATTGATATTATACACATAATCCACACTTACAATTAAGGAAAAAATTCCTTTATGGGAAAACAAAGAATTTATTTGTTTGTTGAACAACAGGAGGAACAAGGAAAACAAAGAATTTCTTTCTTTGTTGAATTTCTTTGTTTTCTTTCTTTGTATTTCTTTCTCTTTATTCTCAGTGTTTATGTCAATATCTTTACCTTTCCATATGTACTATTATGTACTTGTGAAACTTCATAGAGATATTGCTATGCACTGTCCTCCTGTTGTTCATCAATTTGCTTGAGAGGGCCCGGTAACATCTCCATTGTGAGATTTTATTGTTACTGTGTTTGGCATATCAAATATGTCACGGTAGCTTGCCAGGCTTTGCCCAGGTGAGATACTCTAGGTAGCTTGCCAGGCTCTCTGAGAGAGATGGAGGAATCGAACTTGGGTTGGCCATGTTGGCCACATGCAAGGCAAATGCCCCACCCGCTGTGCTATCGCTCCAGCCCGTGAAGATATTAACTTTCTAATTTCTTTCTGCTTTGGTAGGGATACCTGTTTCTGAGCTTTTGAACAGCTAAAATTAATATTTTTTTCAGATTACATTTCATTCTTCTTAGTATTATTGATTGTTAGGAACACATGAATCTCTGTTGCAGGATGAGGGACTCTGTACAATGTTGCATGTTTGCTCAGTGCAGATGATGGTCTAGGTTTCAGTCCCAAATCCCTATCTTGAAGACTGAAAAATATCTTCAGACATGGGTAATGTTTGTGGGGTGCATAAAATCTACATCAGCTGATGATCATAGTTATTTTTTGTGTGTGGGGGGGGAGGAGTCACACCAGGCGATGCTCAGGAGTTTCTCCTGCCTCTGCACTCAGGAATTACTCCTGGTGGTGCTAAGGGGACATATGGGATGCCACAGATCAAATCCTATTCAGCCATCTGCAAGGTGAACACCCTACCCGCTGTACTGTCTCTCTGGCTCCTGGTTGTAGTTCTTATCTGTGAAAAGTATAGATAAGTATAGGTAAGTTCTAAACTTACCAGGTCATTAGATATTACAATTAAATCACTTAATCACTTAATCACTTAACTTCCCGTTAGTCGTCGATTTGCTCGAGCGGGTGCCAGTAACGTCTCCATTTGTCCCTGTCGCATGCTAGTGTAGCTCAATGGCATCTGTTCGCTCCGGAAACATGAAGGGCCTCAAACCGATCGTTCATGATCTTCAGGAAGAAGTCTGACCATCTGGTAGGTGGCCGGCCACGTGGTCTCTTGACATCCCGTGGAATCCAATCAGTAACAGCTCTAGTCCAACGGTCGTCTTTAAATCTCATTACGTGACCAGCCCATCTGATTTTCGACATCTTGGCAAATGAGACAGCGTCCCTGATCCTTGATCGTCGACGGATGTCAGAACTCCGGATTCTTTCTCTCAATTGAGTGAAACGTGATATTCCAAGCATAGCTCTTTCTATTCTTCTTTGGGAGACCTTAATGGCGTTCTCATCTTGTTTGCGTAGGGCCCAGGTCTCTGAGGCATATGTTAATGCAGGAAGAACAGTGGAATCAAAGAGATGTGCCCGGAGCCGGAGGTTCTTCGTCCTCTTAGCTATTTCTTCGACGTTCTTGAAGGCGTTCCAAGCCGCTCTCTTCCTCCTGCGCAGCTCGGGTGCCAGGTCATTTGTCATGTTGACCTCTCGACCTAGGTACACATAGCTGTTGCATTCGGAGATGGTCGTTCCATTGAGAGCGAGTGGGGCGTCAGGAACAAGGCTGTTTCTCATAAACATTGTCTTCGTAAGATTCAGCTGTAGTCCTACCTTTCCACACTCATGGTCAAAGTCGGCCAGCATTTGTGCCGCTTGGCTGATGTTTGGTGTTATTAAAACAATATCATCAGCAAAGCGGAGGTGGTGTAATTGCCGACCATCTATCTTCACTCCCATTCCTTCCCATTCCAGTCGTCGCATGATGTTCTCGAGGGTGGCACTGAAGAGTTTCGGTGAAATGGTATCACCCTACCGCACCCCTCTCTTGACATCAACGATCACTTCTTTGTAGAATGGTGAGATCCTGGTAGTGAATCCGCAATACAGCTCACGGAGGATCCTAATGTATTGGGCTTGAATGCCCTGATTGGCTAGGGCTTCAATGACCGCTTCCGTCTCAACAGAATCAAAGGCCTTCTTTAAATCAATGAACGTTAAGCAGAGCGGCATCTTGAACTCCCGAGAAACCTCAATGAGCTTGGTTATTGTGTGGATATGGTCGATGGTGCTGAATCCTTTGCGGAACCCTGCTTGCTCGCATGGTTGTCCTTCATCTAGTGTTCTGCCAATCCTATTTAGGATGACTCGAGTGAACAACTTGTAGATGACAGACAATAGGCAGATCGGGCGATAGTTGCCAATGTCATGGATGTCTCCCTTCTTGAACAGTAGTACGGTCCTGCTGGTTTTCCATTGGGACGGAACCTTGCATTCAGACAGGTAGCGAGTGAAGAGCCGAGCCAGTGTATTGATGAGTACTGACGGCAGGTTCTTCAGGTGTTCAGGTCTGACCTTGTCTGGGCCGGGTGCTGTTTGTTTCTTTACCGACGAAATGGTGTGTCGGATTTCGGAGGGGAGAACGTTGGGAACAACATACCCATCCTGTGGAATTTGTGTGTGTGTGGGGAGGAGTCACACCACGCACAACTGAAGACCCACAGAACAAGATAAGCGGAACTCTCTGAGACCTTGGACTCCAGGCTCGGCGGACCCAGGGACAGAGCTTCTCTGCTTGCTCCCACCACCACAGGTGACAAAGGGATTCTAATCAGGAGCCCCACCCTACCCTGCCCTGTCTGCTTCCATCAACCACCCAGGGATCGAATTGTGCACAGGAGACCCACCCTACCCAGATAAATACCCCACTGGCAGACTTCCACTCTCGACACGACTTCCACTACCCAGCCGTCGCCACACTCCAGGACGCTTTCCAGACCCGCGCGGCAGCTCCGGCACAGACCCACGCACAACATTACAATTAAATAATCACATAAATTCAACTTTTAAATTAATCCTAAATCTACATGTTGTTTGTCCAAGACAGTGAATGCAAGGGTAGGGAGAACTGGTCTACTGTTGGAAGCTTGCCCCAAGTGTGGTAGGAAAGGCAGTTAGGGCAGAAAAGGGACAGCTATGACAATGACAATTGGAAATGATCCCTCTGGAGAAGAACTGATTGCTGAAAGTAGGTAAAGGAATGTACATGATAACTTTTTGGTCACCTGCATTGCAAATCATAATGCCCAAAATCAGAGAGAGAGAGAGAGAGAGAGAGAGAGAGAGAGAGAGAGAGAGCAAGAGCAAGATAAAGAAAATACCTGCTAGAAAGGAAGGTTGAGAGTGGAGGGCATTGGTGGGAGGTAAAACTGGGAACATTGGTGTTGGGAAATGTACACTCATGAAGGATTGGGTGTTGGAACATTGTACGACTGAAACTGAATCATAAGAATCATAAACAACTTTATACCATGGTAATATTCTGAAAGTAGACTGGAATTAGAAAAGAACCAAACATGATGGCCTCTCAGTATCTGTATTGTAAACTATATTGCCCAAAAGTAGAGAGAGAGAGTAAGAAGTAAACTGCCTACCATAGAGTCTGGGAGTGGGGTGGAGTGGAGGTGGTGGGAGGGATACAGGAGAAATTGGTAGTGGGTAAGCTACCCTGGTGGAGAGATGGATGTTCTCATGGATGTTCTTATGGATGGATGACTGAAACTCAGTCACGGAAGTGCGGTAATGGCATCTAATAGTAGTTCAATAAAAAAACAATTAAAAAAAGATGCTTCTAGGATTATTTATATAACATTTATAATTTTTATAAATGGAAAATTTTAATTTGGAAAACAACAAATTTGAGTTAAAACAGGTTCAATTTATATTTGCATCTGATAGTTTTAATTTTCTTTTTATAGCTAAATATTAAATAAAATTCCACTGATAATGTAGGTAACATATAAGTTTTTACATTTCTATTTTAGCATAATTTGAAATACAGATATTAAAATAAAGACTGAATATTTAATATGTTTGAATATATTAATTACAAAGATATAGCACTGTAGCACTGTCCTCCCATTGTTCATCGATTTGCTCTAGCGGGCACCAGTCACGTCTCCATTGTGAGACTTTTTGTTACTGTTTTTGGCATATTGAATACACCATGGGGATCTTGCCAGGCTGTGCTGTGGGGGAAGGATACTCTGGGTAGTTTGCCGGGCTCTCCAAGAGGGACAGAGGAATTGAACCTGGGTTGATAGTATAGCAAATGCCCTGCCTGCTATGCTTTCACTCCAGCCCAGAGATATAAGTAATTAAAAATGTGTAACATGTATAAGTACTTCAAAACATGTATTTAGCATCATTGGTAGTTAATAAACTTTAATTATCATTAGGTTAAAAGAACTGATCTTAGGTGAGTGAACTCTATTCACACGTAAACAAATGTCATACTTTTCAATAAACTTATAAGGATTCCAAATACACTGGAATTCATAAAATTTTAAGTTAATTTTATTATTTATAGCCCTACAATAATTAGTATTAGAGTAAACAATTCAAGTATTTCAGGAATGGAGAGAAGATGAAGATATGATGAATGACGCTATAGTATAGTGAATAAACTGCTGAAGCATCTATAAAGCAACATTTGCAACTCCGTCAAAAATCTTGAATATATATGAATTGCTTTACAAATTTTTTCAGTTACATTATGTTAAATATACATAGACATATGTTGATAATATGTATAACAGGAATTAAATGTTTAATAACAGGGATTGACTAATGTCTTGCTTTTCAATACCTCATCATTTTAAAAGTCTATTAAATAAGGCAAATAACATTATAGATTTATATTTAGTTTTGCAGAATAGTATTTTTCAGCAGATGGTTTATTCTAGCAAGTTTTGTGTTCATACAGTGCTATGTTTTTATGAGTTCCAGCTGTTAACTGATATTTCACTGCTGAATTTATCATGTGTTATATAATTGCTCATTATATGCCTAAAAACACCACCAATATATTTATTTTCAACTTGAAGTGAAATAAAATCTTACCAGCAGTTACTGAATCTACAGTTGTCTTCTTTGGGTTAATCATTTTAAACATGAATATTTTTATTTTGTTATTTTGTTAAAAATAAGAAATCAAAGTTAGTTTTATATTTTTATGTGTTATAGATAACAATTTTGTTTCTGAGGAAATATATCATACACAAGAAGAAATCATTGGGGCATTCTAGTCATATGAGAGTTATTAAAATATTCTAATTTCATTGACATTTTGAAAGAAATTAAAATGTGACTAGTTTTTTGTTACTGGTAAAAAAAATTTATCATGGTTTGTAAATGTATTAGTTGACTGGTATTTCTCTTAAATTCAAATGAGAAGAATATGGCATTTTTCTTATGTGATGCTGTGATCTTATGTGATGCTGAGTGTAAACCACTGTGTCGTAGGGACACAGAAGAGTGATATATTGACTCCATGTCTAGATTTGCTTCTTCCCCAAGATTGTGGTATTTCTTATTCTGCCTATGCACATTTAATATGAATTGAATTACTTTTCTATAAAACACACACACAAAACTTAAAAATACTCATCTTTTATTTAAATACAGAAAAAGCAATGAATTAATTTACACAATCCACAACGCTACAAAGTTCAGGTTCTAAAATATAGAATTTGGATGTAGACTCAACTTTGTATGTTTAATTGACCTGATTGTCTCTGTTATAATTGGATATTTCTAAACAAATAACACTTCAGAGACAAAGGTTTTCTTTGAAATATGAGCGTATGCAGTAAAGTTTGGCTAAAATTTATGTTGAAATTTAGAAACCAGAGCATTTAACTCCATGTTTCCCAAATTAGGTAGTATTGGGTACTGTTGGTATGCTCAGGAATGAACACAGATGTTGCATACCTTTAATGCTTCCTAAGTCTTGTTAGGAAAATTTAGAGAATTATAATCAAAATTTATCATTTTTCTTTAGCACAATTATAATAAAAATTTTAGACTAAAGAAACTTAGATTTCTTAAGGTGTTTATGATGCCTAACCTAGACTTTCCATTTCTGTGAGGCAGTGAATTAGAAGCTTCAATGGATATTAATCTTCTTAAGACTCAAACATGAACGCTTGTAACTGTATCTCATGATGATTAAATTTAAAAAGAAAAAGATTGAAGCCTAAGGGCTGGAGCAATAGTACAGTGGGTAGAACATTTGCCTTGCATGTGATCGACCAGGGTTCGATCTCCACCATCCCATATGGTCAACTGGACACCGCCAGAGGTAATTCCTAAGTGCAGAGCCAGGAGTAATCCCTGAGCATCACCAGATGGACCTAAAAATTAAAAAATAAGAAAACTAAACTTTGCATACTTTACCATATGTTCAGAAAATCAATGTCAATGTCAATGTCCTCCCATTGTTCATCGATTTGCTCGAGCAGGCCCAGTAACATCTCCATTGTGAGACTTTGTTGTTACTGTGTTTGGCATATTGAATACGTCACAGGGAGCTTGCCAGGCTTTGCCGTGTGGGCAAGATACTCTAGATAGCTTGCCGGGCTCTCAGAGAGGGGCGAAGAAATTGAACTCCAGTCGGCCACGTTGGCTGCGTGCAAGGCAAATGCCCTACCGCTGTGCTATAGCTCCAGCCCATGTTCAGAAAATGCTCAGTGAAAAACTTAGAGTTGCTTCATTTTTACCTACTGTATTCACTCCCTGAAACACTTACTTCATGTGTTCTTATTATCCTTTTTAGAACATATATTTATTTTTAATTAAGACACAGTAATTTATAAGGTTGTTTATAATTGAATTGTTTCAGGCATACAATGTTGCAGCCATAATCAGTGTCCCCAGGGTCCCTACCATCCACCAGCTCATCACGTTGCCAGGCAAATAACAAATTTATTTCATGTTACTTGCTATAACAAAACTGAAAGACATGGCAAATGGAATTATAAAAAAATGAAGGTCAATTCATAGGGATTAATGGATATATGATTTTAACTTATGTAAATATGGAAATCTAAATGATTAACACAACATAGTCTATTGCCTATTCTCATTCACAATAACTAAATTTTCAACTCTGGTGTTTAAAGCATATTGCATTAAATTTTATTTCAAGCTTAAATCTTATTATAGCTTATTAAATCTTATTGTAGCATCATCTCTTCCATCATCATGTCATAAATAAGACTTCTTTGTTTTTGCCTGTTTGGCAGGCATATAGCAAATTTATTTCATATTACTTAATCCCCAAACTTAAAAGAATGGCAAATAGAATTATTAGCAAATCAAGCAATAAAAGTCAATTTGTGACAACTAATTGCTATATGCTTTTAATCTTTATTTATCCTTTAACTTTTTATTATCCTTTTAAAATTAATTAATTTTCAAAATATAGACACTTCATGTTAATGTTTTTCATAGGTGGATTTCAGGTACATTCTTTTTTTCAAGACCTCTGCCCTCACCAGTGTCAATTTCCCTCTCCCAAAGTTCCCATTTACCTTCCGAACCCTGCGCCTCTCTTCTTGACAGGAACATTTTTAAGTATGATTATTGTAGCTTAGGTCTGAAACTTTCAATTTTGATTCTGAGTCTCAGATGCATGCTTAAATAAAACCTCATCATTACCAGTGAATCACCACCACTCCCAACTCCCTCTGTTCCTTTCTCTTCACTTAGTCCTTTCTCCCCATACAGTTTCTTTCCCCATACCATTTCTTTCCTTTCCTATTCTCAGTTCTGAAAGCCAAACTCTAAGATTGTCTAGGTATCCCCATAATGATGCCTCATTTTCTTGCCCAGTTATTCTATATACCAGAGATAACTGGGTTTTTTTCGTCTCATATCTGACTTTTTTCTGACTTACTGTACTTAACATGCTATCCTCCAGTTCCATCCAAGTACCAAGGAATTGCATTAATCCTCCTTGAAGTTTCATAATATTCATTATGTATATATGTATTGATGGCAGATTATTCAGGTGTTCAGGTCTTATCTTGTCTGGGCCATGTGCTGTTCAGTTCTTTACCGACAAAATGGTGTGTCAGATTTCAGAAGGGAGAATGTTGGGATAGACATATCCATCCTGCAGAATTTGGGATGTGGGCAGGTGGATGTGGCTATTGAAGATATCTGAGTAGAAGTCAGGGATAATCTTCTCCATGCCCTTCTGGAAGATGTGATAGATCGACCCATCAGGACATCGAAGGGCAGTCATCTTGGTCTAATAGTTGGCAAAGGACAGATGTGCATCGTGAATGCTTTTCCTGGCTTCTGCCATATCGGCCAGCACTGCTGCTCTTCTCTCTTTGAGGTCTTCCTTTATTGCTTCTCTGCAGTGCTTTGCAAGCTCAAATGTTAGCTTGTGGTTGCCTGAGGCTCATGCCCAGACACATTGGCGAATGAGCTTGAGAGTTTTTGAAGACAGCCGTCTTTTTGTGGCTTGATTTAAAGAAGACCATTGATTCTGTTGAGACTGAAGCAGTCATCGATGCTCTAGCCAAACAGGGCATTCAAACTCAATATATCAGGATCCTTTGTGAGCTGTATTAAGGATTCATCACCAGGATTTCACCATTCTACAAGGAATTGATCATAAAGAGAGGAGTTCAGCAGGGTGATACCATTTCACCAAAACTCTTCAGTGCCACCGTCAAGAACATCATGCAACGACTGGAATGGGAAGGAATGGGAGTGAAGATAGATGGTCGGCAACTACGCCATCTTCGCTTCACTGATGACATCGTTCTAATAACATTACCAAACATTAGCCAAGTGACACAAATGCTGGCTTACTTCGACCATGAGTATGGAAAGGTTGGACTGCAGGTGAATCTCACGAAGATAATATTTATGAGAAATGGACTAATTCCTGACATTCCATTTGCTCTCAATGGAATGAACATCTTCGAATGCAGCAGTTTTGCGTACCTAGGTCAAGAACTCAACATGATGAATGACCTGGAACCTGAGTTGCACACGAGGAAGAGTGTGGCATGGAATGCCTTTGAGAGCATCAAAGAATAGCTAAGAGGATGAAGAACCTTAGGA
This sequence comes from Sorex fumeus, assembly GCF_029834395.1. NCBI lineage: Eukaryota > Metazoa > Chordata > Mammalia > Eulipotyphla > Soricidae > Sorex > Sorex fumeus. The sequence continues at coordinate 6,949,830 of NW_026606185.1, read as the reverse complement.
CCCAAACACATCTCTTTGACTACCGTTATTCCCAGATTAACATATGCCTCAGAGACCTGGGACCTAGTAAAACATGATGAGGACGCTATTTGGGTCTCCCAAAGAGGAATCAAAAGAGCTATGCTTGGAGTATCATGCTTCACTCAAGTGAGGGAAGGAATCTGGAGTTAGTTCCAACCTCTGTTGATGATCAAGAATCAGGGACACTGTCTCGTTTGCTAGGGCATCGGAAATCATATGGACTGAACACATAAAGCGATTTGGAGACTGCTGGACTAGAGCCATTACCACCTGGATTCTATGGTACTTCAAAAGATCGTGTGACTGCCCACTTATGAGATGGTCAGACTTCTTCATCCAGACCATGAATGAACAGTATGAGTCTCTTTGTGTTCCTGGAGCAAGCTGATGCCATTGGGCTTCACTGGCACGTGACAGGGACAAATGGAGACGTTACTGATGCCCACTTGAGCAAATTAATGAGTAATAGGATGTAAAGTGATCAAGTGAAATGATATACATTTGTATATTATATATAATTTTTCTCAGGATTCTTTATACTATTTTCCACAGTGGTTGAAGCAGAGAACATTTCAGTGGCACTGAACGAGAGCTCCTTTTTCTCCCCATCTACACAAAGACGGGCTGGAACAATAGCAGAGCTGGAGCGATAGCACAGCAGTAGGGCATTTGCCTTGCACGCAGCCAACATGGCCGACCCGAGTTCGATTCCTCCGCCCCTCTCGGAGAGCCCCGGCAAGCTACCGAGAGTATCTCGCCCGCACGGCAGAGCCTGGCAAGCTCCCCGTGACGTATTCGATATGCCAAACACAGTAACAACAAAGTCTCCAATGGAGACGTTACTGGGCCCGCTCGAGCAAATCGATGATCAACGGGAGGGTCTACACAAAGACACATTGTTCACAGTGTTTTCTTTTCCCTTTTTTGATATGCAATCCATTCTCACTTGTGTGAGTTGATGCCTCATTTTTTTCTTAATTTGAATTTATCTGATGAGAAGTTATGATGAGCACTATTGGACCTTTGACTATCTTCAGACAGATGTCTGTTCATTTCTTCCCCATTTCTGATAGGGTGTTTGTATGTTCTTTTTCGCTCAGCTTGCTAAGTTCTTTATGTATCTTGAATGACATGACGGAGTGATTAATGTGGTTATTTAGATTTCCCTGGATGACTTTTGAATAGGTTATCTTTGCTCATTTCATGAACCTGCTCCACTTTTGAAAATTAGTTAACCACAGACCTGAAGATTTATCTTTGGGTCTTTGTTTTTAACCCATTGGTCAGAGTCTTCCTATTTGAGTGCCGTGCTATTTTTTTATCACTTCATATAAAGCTATAACTCGAAAGCTTTAGCAACTTTCCTAAGATGAGCTTTGCTATAACAATGCCTATTGCAATATTAACATTGCAAACTTATTGATTTTATGCATGCAATAGATTCTTTTCTTTTTTGGGGAGAGGGGGCACATCCAGTAATGCAAAGGGGTTACTCCTGGCTCATGACTCAGGAATTACTCCTGGCAATGCTCAGGGGACCATATATGATGCTGGGAATCAAACCCAGGTTGGCTGCATGCAAGGCAAACACCCTACTCACTGTGCTATCACTCCAGCCCCTAAATTCTTCTCTATCATATTGATCCACATTATAGTAATACCTGAAAAGCTAAAATAGGATGAGAACTTAAATATTTTGTATAAAATCTCTTTACATAAGAACATTGCCTTTAAATATTTAGAGATTTGTCTTTAACCATTTCTTAAAATGTGACTAACATAGATAGAAGTATCCCTTATCGCATTTAAATTTTTCTACTCATATCCTTAACCACTCTCCACACGCATGAAGGTACTGGCCGAGGAACAAAGGCATGCGGGTCCTGGGGCTGGGCTCTCCAGGCCTGCTCGGATCAGGGCTGAGCATCCTCCACCCAGATCCTCCAAATTCCAGTAGTCAGGGTCACACCACCCACTGGCCCCCTGGAGCCATTTAATTCCATCAACGGCCAAGACATCTTATTGTGACATCTTATTACCTCATTCCTACTTTGGACAAACTGGCAGGTTACATTCAGTAACCTGAGTAACACGGCAGAGTCTGGCAAACTCCCCGTGGCATACCCAATATGCCAAATACCAGTAACAATGATGGGTCTCATTCTCCTAACCCTGAAAGGGCCTTGAATATGGCACTTTTAAAAAACTCTCAGGGCTAGGATGAAGGAGACGTTACTGGGGCCTGCTTGAGGCAATCGAAGAACAACAGGATGGTTGTGATCGTGATACTTAACAAGAATAGGTGATATAAGCATATCAACTACTCAGTCTTTCTTTTTTGCCGAAGTATTTATTAAGATGTTTAAGCAATTTTTTTGAGGTTATATGACTTCTTTTACTACCTAAATGCAAGCTTGAACATTGGGAAAATGGAAAAAGAGAAAAGTAGTTTTTGTGGAATCTTCTATAAATCATAATAGCATGTAATACTATCATGGTGGGCTGGAGCTATAGCACAGCGGGTAGGGCATTTGCCTTACACGCAGCCAACATGGCCGACCCGAGTTCGATTCCTCCGCCCCTCTCGGAGAGAGCCTGGCAAGCTACCGAGAGTATTCGATATGCCAGACACAGTAACAACAAAGTCTCCAATGGAGATGTTACTGGGCCCGCTCGAGCAAATCGACGATCAACGGGAGGGCCTTTACCTTTACCTTTACTATCATGGTAGATAATGGATCTACAATTGAGGAATGTTGGTCATTTAATATCCTCTTTATCTCAAAAACATTTACACGGGGTTGGAGCTATAGTACGGTGGGCAGGGCATTTACGTTGCATGCAGCCAACCTGAGTTCGATTCCCAGTATCCCGTATGGTCCCCTGAGCACTGCCAGAAGTAATTCCTGAGTGCAGAGCCAGGAGTAACCCTTGAGCATTGCCAGTCTGACCTAAAAAGCAAAAAAATATATATTTACAAGATGAGACATAAATACACAGTGTAAATACAATGTATTCCTATGCTTACACATATTCCATAAATTGCATATGTGACTACAGGGATTTTATAGTGATTTTTCTTAGTAAAATAATCTATCACTAGATTTGGTATCCTGAGTTTATATCAAGCTGACAATGTATGTCATTATCTCCTTTATTACAGATCATCCCCAGACAACCAAGCGGAATATTTTATCCTGAGTATAGGTTCAGGAATAGCACCAGAGCAATGCTACCATCCCCAGACACATGAAAAATAATGGCAAATTATCTTTATGTCAATCAAACCTCAGGAACATCAAAGTGTCTCACCTGACAGTTAAAATGGTAAAATGTTACATACACAAGATATATATTATAGAATACAATATTAATCATAGTCTATAAATAATCTATATCTTATTCACATAATGTTTGTTAATGTGTTAAATTAAATGTATCATTAAATTTTATTGCAAATCATCAATAAACTTATTTTCAAACAAAATTAAAACTTTATGCTGTCAATAAATAAAATTCATGCACTCTTTTGAAGACAGTACACTTTAAAGACAAACCATTGCTACTTTATACTGTCACTGTCACTGTCCTCCTGTTGTTCATTGATCTGCTCTAGTGAGCACCAGTAACATTGTGAGATTTGTTGTTACTGTGTTAGGCATATCGAATATGTCATGGGTAGCTTGCCTGGCTTTTGGTGATACTCTCGGTAGTTTGCCAGGCTCTCTGAGAGGAGCGGAGAAATAGAAATTGGGTCGGCCTTGGGTAATGCAAATGCCCTTCTAGCTGTGCTGTCTCTCTAGGCCCTACAATGAATTTTTAATTTTGCTTGTTTCTTTTAGGGCCATACCCAGAGATATTCACGGCCTACTCCTTACTCCTTTTTGGGATTGATACTAACAGGCTCAGGAAACCATATGAGATGCTGAGGTTCAAATTTGGATTAGTCTCATGCAAAGGCAAATGTTTTACCAAATGTACTATAACTCTGGCCCAAAGTATTAGAAAAGCTTAAATTAATCATAATGCTGCCACGTATACATGGTAAATGATGATTAATATTATCAAAAAGCACTGAATATATTATAATAGAATGACTCAGATAGGAGTAAATAGGAGTATTTGCTATAAAAGTATATAATTTTACTAGTCATAGATGTAAGGTATAAATAAATTAATTGTATGAATATAAAGATTATTTGCATATAGATGACACATAAGAAACATATTATAGATATATTATATTGGTAATAAAGAAAATTTAAATTGAGTCAGAATTTCAATTATTTTAAGATCCAAAATCTTTGACTAATTTTTTATTTAGTTTTTCTTTTCTTTGAAACATTTTACATATGTTGCTACATTTCATCCTGAGTCTAAAATTTTAAATGAATTGTATAATACAGATGTGAAAGATGTTGAGAGGTATAAAGAAATTTAAGGGGCAGAGACATAGTTGAGCAGGTTGTGCACTTGCCTTGCATGTGGTAAATGGGTTTGATCCCTGCATCACAAAGGTCACACTGGGAGGGATCCCTGAAAATAGTCTGAGGAGGAAGCCCTCAGCAGAGCTGGATGTGGAGCCCCAGACAAAATGAAAATTAAAAAACAAACAAACAAACTTGTGACTTCTTCATTGTAGGTTGTATCAAACCTTCTTGTCCCGTGGGGTTTGTGTGTGTGTGTATGTGTATGTGTGTGTGTGTGTGTGTGTGTGTTATGCATGATAACAGTATAGCATTCTGCCTTAGGGTCTATTCTAAGGATTGTTCGGTACTAACTTCCTTGTTGTTGATAAATTACACAGAATTTTACTCTAAGTAAATTTGATTTAGTATTGAAACATGAATTAAGAGGCTCTTTCTGTTTGTTTTTTCTTTTCAACATCTTACATAGATAGATAGATAGATAGATAGATAGATAGATAGATAGATAGACAGACAGTAATATATTCATATGAGAAATATTAGGGTTCATGAGAAGATGAATATCCAGCTAAAGGAACATCTGAGGGAAAAAACTCTGTGTGTGTGTTTGTGTGTGTGTGTGTGTTTGTGTGTGTGTGTGTGTAATGAACTCATTGCTAAATGGAAAAGATGTACAGAGAGATGAACATATAAAAATTTTTTTCCTGAGACACTTTATCAGATAATAAAACTAGTAACTAGATACATATGTTGAGCTATTTATAGCAAAAGACTTAAATTTTGATGGCAGTATTATTAAGAGTAAATATCACTTATTTTCCAATATGTAAAATTCAAGGGAAGATAGAAAAGTCTCCCAAGCATTCCAATCCCTTTAAAATAAAGTATTATAGATACACATTTTAGTGGTGGGGGTGGTGGTGGCAGTGGTGGTGGTGGTGATGATGGTGTTTTGAAGTCACATCTGATGGTATTCAGGGTTTACGTCTGACTCTGCATCAGGCATCAATCTTTGTGGAACTCAAGGGACTATATGGATTATCAGAGATCAAATCCAAATTGACTGCATGAAAGGAAAGCACCTTCTCCACTGTGTTTTATTTCTAGACCCTGCAAACACATTTTTAATTGGGTGACACTGTTATATTTTTTCTATTACACAAAGTGGTCAAGGAATAAAAATGAGTTTTTAGAAAAGTTTGTGTGTTTGTGTGTGTGTATAAACAAGTACCAAATAACGAATAGTTGCATATTATTATCACTTCTAGGAGTGGCAATGTTAACTTTTGAAACTAATTAGTCACTAGCTTTTGCTTTTTTACATTTTTATTAAGTCAAAGACAATCTAGTTTAAAAAAATTCAACATTTCATAGAAATACTGAAATTTACTGTGTGTATAAGGGCCAGCCATGGCTTGTCAGAGTTATACATTGTATAACACTGAGGTGAAAATTTTTGCTTGCTATGGTGGACCACAATGAAAAAAAGTTAAGGTTAATAAAATAAATTCAAACTCAAGGAAAAAAGCAAATGGATTCACATCAAACTTCAGTATATGAGCTATTTACTTTCTTTTTTTTCTAGTTTGGCACTACAAATTATTCCCAAATCTGTAAATCTTCTTATAACATGTGTTCAATATTTTAAGCATTTTTCCACTACCATCTACTCAAATAATTTTATATTTCTTTTAAAATGATGATATGTAAAAAACCAACAAGAAAAATTTAGATAAAAGGATGTTATTGCCCAGATATAGTTCAGACAATTATGGTACCTTAAAAAGATAAACCTATTTTCTCATGTGAAAACAGAGAGAAGATGCATTCTAACCAAACAAGTGCAAAGTTATTTGCACACATGGTATTAGTTTAGTGTATTGGTTGGGCATGGGACCACAAGAATTAACCCAGAAACAAATAGTATAAACTTTTTCTTGATCATGCAGTAAATTTATTCATGCTACACACTTATTAAGAGTGGTCATGGGACTCTTCAAAGTACCGTTGTCAACATAAAGATTTGGAGAAGTATCTTTCGTTTACAACACAAATAAAAAAAAATGTGTCATGAGGCATAAACAGTATTGTATAACATAGAAAAATATCTACTACCTCAGCACTCACTTTAAGATATTTATACATGCATAATGAAAACAAATAGACTTCAAAAAACATGATCAAAATATAAAGGAAATAATATAGGGTGAAAATGTGATATCACTTGATCACCTGACATCCCATTACTCATCAATTTACTCAAGCAGGCGCAGTAATTCCTCCATTCATCCCTATTGCGTGCTAGTGTCGCTAAATGGCGTCTTCTCATTCTAGGAACATGAAGAGCCTCAAACAGAACATTCAGGGTCTTGACGAAGAAGTCTGACCATCTTGTAGGTGGGTGGCCTAATCTCATCATGTGTTCAGCCCATCTAATTTTTGACGCCTTGGCAAATGAGACAGAGTTCCTGATTCTTGATCGTCGACGGAGGTTGGAAATCTGGATACTCTGTCTCATTTGAGTGAAGTGTGATACTCCAAGCATAGCTCTTTTGATTCCTCTTTGGAAGACCCAAATAGTATTCTCATCCTGTTTTCGTAAGGCCCAGGTCTCTTAGGCATATGTTAATGCAGGAAGAACAGTGGCATCTAAAGGATGTGCCTGGAACTGGAGGTTCTTACTCCTCTTAGCTATTTCTTTGATGCTCTTGAAGTTGTTCCAAGCTGCTCTCTTCCTTCTGTACAACTCAGGTGGCAGGTCATTCATCATGTTGAATTCTAGACCTAGGTACATATAACTGTTGCAGTCAGAAATGTTCGTTCCATTGAGAGCGAATGGAATATCAGGAATGAGACCGTTTCTCATAAACATTGTCTTCTTAAGTAAGATTCAGCTGAAGTCTGATATTTCCCCACTCATGGTTGAAATTGGTCAGCATTTGTGCCACCTGGCTAATGTTTGGTGTTATTAGAACAATGTCATCAGCAGAGTGGAGGTGGTATAGTTGCCGACCATCTATCTTCACTCCCATTCCTTTCCATTCCAGTCGTTGCATGACGTTCTCGAGGGTGGCACTGAAGAGTTTTGGTGAAATGGTATCACCCTGCCGAACCCCTCTCTTGACATGGATGATCACTTCCTTGTAGAATGGTCAGATACTGGTAGTGAATCCATAATATAGCTCCCGAAGGATCTTGATGTACTGAGTTTCCATGCCCTGTTTAGCTAGAGCTTCAATGACTGGTTCCCACATGAACAGAATCAAAGGCCTTCTTTAAATCAATGCACGTTAGACAGAGCTGCATCTTGAACTCCTGAGAAACCTCAATGAGCTTGGTTATCAGGTGGATATGGCTGATCATGCTAAATACTTTGCAGAACCCGGCTTGCTTGCGTGGTTGTCCTTCATCTAGTGTTCTGCCAATCCTAGTCAGGATGATTCGAATGAACTTGTAGACGACAGACAGATTGGGCGATAGTTGCCAATGTTGTGGATGTCTCCCTTCTTGTACAGTAGTACAGTCCTGCTGGTTTTCCATTTGGACAGAACCTTGCATTCAGACAGGTAGAGTGTGAAGAGCCAAGCCAGTATATTTTAGAGTGCTGAGGGCAGGTTCTTCAGGTGTTTAGGTCTGACCTTGTTTGAACAGGATGATGGTAACTTCTTTACCAATGAAATGGCGTGTTAGATTTCAGAAGGGAGAACATTGGGAAAGACATATCCATTCTGCAGAACTGGTATGTTGGCAGGTGGATATCAAAGAGATCTGAGTAGAAGTCATGGATAATCTCCATTGCCCTTCTGGAAGATGTGATAGATCCATCAGGACTTTGGAGGGCAGTCATCTTGGTCTTGTAGTTGGTGAAGGACAGACAGGCACTGCGATATATGTGATATATGAAGAAAAACAGCAAAAATGAGTAAATGTAAGGGGTAAAAGTACATGTAACAATGATTTAAAAGGGGAGCTATATTGTTTTGAGCATATGATCATCTGGCAGTTCAATTCAGTTCAATTTCCCACAGGGGTTTTACCAGAAATTATGCCCACTAGCAGTGAATGAACTTTCCTTTCCACCACACCTCTTACAACATGGATTGCTCCTGGAACTTCTGTAAGGTTCCATTCTCACATGTGTGAGATGGTATCACATTGTCCTGAGTTTGATTTTTCTAATAATAAATGATTATGAGCATTTTTTAATGTTCCTGTGGGCCATTCATTGGTTCTCCTCAAAGAAGTCCTTTTTCAGTTCAATTCTCCAGATTTTCATAAGGTTTTCGATTTGTTTTTCATCTCTTTATTTTTGTGAGTACTTTATATATCCTGGATATCAGCAACTGTCTGAAGTATTGAAGGAAAATAACTTCTCCCATTCAGTTGGCTGTCTTTTGGTTTTAGCTTATGTGGGGATTTTTCCACACAGAAACTCTTTAATTTGATGTAGTCCTATTTGTTTATTTTTGATTCTGCAAACTTTGACTTTAACATCATATCATTGAAGACAACTTTGGGGTCCAGATATTAGAGTGCTGTGTCTAAATTTTCCTCAATATACTTTATTGATTTTGGTCTGGCCTCAAGATGTTTGATTTTCTTTGAGTTGACTTTTATATAAGGTGTGAGATGTGGATCCAACTTTAATGATTTACACTTGGTTATCAAGTTTTCCCAGAACCATTTGATGAAGAGGTTGCCTTTATTCCATACCCTCTGCTCCTCTGTCAAAAATTAGCTGATAATATATTTGGGTTAAATTATATATGCATAATTATGTATATATGTAAGTATACATCATGTGTGTACTTAATTATGTATAACATTTAATTTTATAATTAAATATATATACATACATATATGCATAAAAATATCATGTATTAATCTATTGACATTTTTGCATGTCCAAAAAAATATAAAGAAGCTGGTTGAGAAATGTTTTTTATTCTATTAGTTGATATCCTTGGGTGAATTTTTTAGTCTATCTGAATCTGTTTATAAGAAAGACCTAATAATTTTCTAATATAAAATAATAGCAAAAAATTTAAGAATATTGACATCTTAAATTCATTTGTTTCCACTGTATCCTATTCTCTAATAATCTTAAATTTAGGTCATGGACAATAATGGTAAATAAATGAAGATAATAGAAAGATAAATACTGATTAATAAAAATCTATCAATACTAACACATCATAAGACACTTAATACACATTTTTCATTATTACTGCACCATATTTGATGGGGTTTAAATATGGTTTGAATCATGGGAACACCTGCAAGTTCGAGTAGAAGCTGCCCTAAAAGCCTCTATCCCTCTAGGAGAGCCTGGCAAGAGTATATTGCCTGCACGGCAGAGCCTGGCAAGCTATCTATGGGAAAAACAGTAAATATAAAGGGTCTCATTCCCCTGACCCTGAAAAAAGTCCCCAATATGACAGTGTTAAGAAGGATGAGCAAGGATGGAAGAAGCATGCTTCAAGTAGACTATGGACCAAACATGATTGCCACTCAATGCCTCTTTTGCAAACCACAACACCCAAAAGGAGAGAGAGAACAGAGGGGAATGCCCTGCCACAGAGGCAGGGTGGGATGGGGGGATGGGGGTGGGAGGGATACTGGGATCCGTGGTAGTGGAAAATGGGCACTGGTGGAGGGATGGGTACTTGATCATTGTATAATTGAAACCCAAGCACAAAATTGGTAAGTCTACACCTGTACTACATGGTGTCTCACTAATAAAAAAAAAAAGGAAGGATGAGCAAATTGACGCTGATAAAATCTCAGGGTTGAACTAGGCTGCCAAAACAAAGAAGGATTAAATGACTGTCTGTACTTTCAATGCATGTATGCTGACATTGAAAGCATCCATCAAGGACCTGATGGTACAAGCGCAGAAGATCAAGTTTGCATCATTGGGCTGACGGAGACAAGAAGTCATCTATCACATCGTGCCATTTTCTTTTTTTTTTAAATTTTTATTAGTGAGACACCATGAGGTACAGTTATATACTTACAAATTCTTGTGCTTGGGTTTCAATTATACAATGATCAAATACCCGCCATTTTCAAAACTGGAGAAGAACTGTTCCTCCGAACATGCGACAAAAGAGGCTTAGGTGGTATCAGTATCTTTATCAACACAAACTTGACCATGAGCACTGATTCATTCAAATGCCTAACAATTCAAATCAGATGATTACACTTGAATAGATGTGGCTCACTGTCAGCAGTTTCTATCTTCCTTGTCTATGCACCTACATCTAATTACGATGAAGAAGAAATTGAAAAGTTCTACATGGAGCTGGAGAAGTTCTATAAAGAAGACCACACCTTCTACAAGATCATTGTTAGTGATTTTAATGTCAAGATAGAACCGAGAAGATACGGACCCATGGCCTAGAATGGAATGAACAGGGTGAAAGACTGAGTTCATCAAGTCGACAAAGACCATCCATGGTTCTAGAAGGTTTGCGGTTCTAGAAGGCCGATTCTAAATGTTGGACATGGGAGTCTCTAGATGGACAGGTCCACAGTGAAATTGACCACAGCATATTCAATCAACGATTTTGCCTGTCCAATGTCGCTGTTTTCCCAAATTCCAAATGGGATCAGACCACCATCACCTTTGTGCAAAATTATTATTCACAGAGCAGGGAGAAAGGGCTGCAAAGTTTAAGAAAAGAACTCCCAGAATGAACATCAACTGGGAGCTCTTTGTCACTATTGTGGCCACATGGGAAGATGCTATCGTTGATAACATTGAAGAAGAATACGATTGACTGGTTCAGCACCTCCATGATTGTGCTAGGAATGCCGAGGGAGAGAAAGACACAAAAAGACGCCTGTCTTCAAAAACTCTCGAGCTCGTTTGCCAATGTGGCTAGGAACAAGCCTCAGGAAACCACATGATAGCGTGTGAGCTGGAAAAGCAGTGCAGAGAAACAATAAAGGAAGACCTTAAAGAGAGAAGAGTAGCAGTGTTGGCAATGCGGCAGAAGCCAGGAAAAACATTGGCAATTCCCACCTGTCCTTCACCAACTACAAGAAAAAGATAACTGCCCTCTGACATCCTGATGAATCTATCAAATCTTCCAGAAGGGCAATGGAGAAGATTATGCATGACTTCTACTCAGATCTCTTCAATAGTCATGCCCACCTTCCCACATACCAAATTCCACACGATGGATATATTGTTCCCAATGTTCTTCCTTCAGAAATCCGATAAGCCATTTTGTTGTTAAGGAAGTGAACAGCACCCAACCTAGAAGAGGTCAGACCCAAACACCTGAAGAATCTTCTATCAGTACTCATCAATACACTGGCTCAGCTTTTCACACGCTACCTGCCTGAATGCAAGGTTCCATCCAATGGAAAACCAGCAGGACTGTTCTAATGTACAAGAACGAAGACAACCATGACATTGGCAACTATCACCCAATCTGCCTGTTGTCAGTCATTTACAAGCTGTTTACTATAGTCATCCTGAATAGGATTGGCAGAACACCAGATGAAGGACAACCATGTGAGCAAGCCGGGTTCCAAAAAGGATTCAGCACGTCCGACCTTATCCACACAATAACCAAGCTCATTAAGGTTTCTCAGGAGTTCAAGAGAAATGTTTATTGATTTAAAGAAGGCCTTTGATTCTATTGAGACTGAAGCAGTCATCAAAGCCCTAGCTAAACAGGGTGTTCAAACTCAACACATCATGATCTTCCATGAGCCATATTACGGATTCACCATCAGGATCTCACCATTCTATAAGGAAGTGATCATTGACGTCAAGAGAGGAGTTCAGCAGGGTGATACCATTTCACTGGAACTCTTCAGTGCCACTCTCGAGAACATCATGTGACAACTGGAATGGGAAGGAATAGGAGTGAAGATAGACAGTCGGTAAGTACACCGACTCTGCTTTACTGTTGACATCATTCTAATAACACCAAACATTAGCCAGGTGACACAAATGCTTACTGATTTCGACTGTGAGTGTGGAAATGTAGAACTGCATCTGAATATCATGAAAACAATGTTCATAAGACACAGACTCGTTCCTGACATTTCATTCACTCTCAATGGATGAACATCCCCAAATGCAGCAGTTATGTTGCATATAGGTCTAGAACTCAACATGATGAACAACCTGCCACCTGAGTTGTGCAGAAAGAAGAGAGTGGCTTGGAACGCCTTCAAGAGTATCAAAGAAATAGCTAAGAGGACAAAGAACCTCCAGTTCCAGACTCATCTCTTTGATTTCACTGTTCTTCCTGCATTAACATATGCCTCAGAGACCTGGGCCTTATGAAAACAGGATGAGAACACTATTTATTTCTCACAAAGAGGAATAGAAAGAGCTATGCTTGGAGCACAACGCTTCACTCAAGTGAGAGAAGGAATCCAGAGTTCCGACCTCCATCTATAATCAAGAATCAGGGACGCTGTCTCATTTGCCAAGGTGTCGAAAAGCAGATGGGCTGGACACATAATGCGATTTGGAGATGACTGCTGCAGTAGAGCCATTACCAACTGCATTCCCCGGGATGTCAAAAGATGGAGTGGCCACCCATCTATGAGATTGTCAGACTTCTTCATCAAGACTGTAAATGATCAGTGAGGCTCTTTGTGTTCCTAGAACAAGCAGACGTCATTGGGCTACTCTAGCACACCACAGGGACGAATGGAGATGTTATTGGCGCCTGCTTGAGCAAATAGATGAGTAACGGGATGTCAAGTGATCAAGTGATCATTGAAAACAATTTTCTTTTAGTTTTATTCAGTTGCTATTTATTTAAATTACTTTTACATCTCCCCCAGTCCCCTATGGTTTGTGTTGTTCCTTTCTTTGAAGCAGTCAGGAAATCAGATCCCTCAAGAGCAAGATCTCCAATACTAGGCAAGTGATGCAAATCAGAAAGAAAGACAACTATTTCCACCAGTAATGCTTCAAAAGAGACCCGTGCTCTATTTATACCTACTAAGATGTGATGGGAGTTGCCTGCTTCTGCAGGGTCCTTATGTGGACCTAGCTCTGGGTGTTGCCTCACTCAGAGGACCAAGAGTACTTGGCATAGCTCTCTGTCTTGCCACCTCTAATACGTGGGGTAGTCATTATGTCGCTAACTCAAGCCTACAGAGAAATTAATACTTCATTATCCTCAGTTTGCAAGAGAAGTTAATAAGAAATTAATGCATTGCTATTTTGTGTCATATGAAGGAAGTAACAACTTGGTAAATCATGAAAAGAACGCAGGAAGGGTCAGAGTGTTCTTCAGTATACTTTGTTATTATTTCTACCTGTTCTTATATTCTGTTACTGATCTAAGTAACATTGTTTTCAGTATGTTATGCTTCCTATGCTTGTTATGATAAAAGAAATGTATGATTTTGGGAATATGTTTTTTGCAATTACAAAGGATGATTTTACCTGCCAAGTTCCTTATAGAGATGTATAAGAGGCTGTTTGAAATAAATATCAATGCTGCTGTTCCACGAGAACTCAGCCCTCTCAATCACTTTATATAGTTTCTTTGATGCTCACCTTCTCTCTCGACCCGTTGGACTGTCTGCTGGACCAGCAAAGATCTTTCCATAGACTTTCTATCCTTGTTGAAATGACTTTATAACTTCAACTGCCCCCACTTAAATTTTAATTTGTTATAGTAATAAAATATCCATATCTAATATTGCTTCAATGCTATTTTCAGAATCATAATCCATTTTAATAAGTATGATTACCACATATAAGAAAAGGACCAACTCTATACATTGCCTGATCTCACTATTTCATCAATGCTTATTTTCTATTTAAAAAAATGTAACAGTAACTCTGTTGGTGGTGTTTCTGGCTCATTTCCATTTCTTGTACAAAGACAGGTAGGTTTTATGTTTCTATAAATACATTCAAAATTAGATAATAATGTTGATAACTTTAAGAACTTAATGTGTAAACTCAATAAGCAAATATTCAGCTTACAGTTACATATTTTTTGTAATTGACAATTTTAAGTTTTAAGATAACACATATTTTTATATTTATAATATAGCTATATTGTTGTCCATTAGAACCACTTTTTTAAATTGGACAAATGAAAGAGTACTTATTAAAACATAATAAATATATATATTTTTTTACTTTTTATTAGTGAAACACCATGAGGTACAGTTGTAGATTTACAAATTTTTGTGTTTGGGTTTCAGTTATACAATGATTGACTATCCATACCTCCACCAGTGCCCATTTTCCACCTCCAAAACTCCCAGTATCCCTCACCCCACCCCATTTCTCCCCCCCAATTCCACCCCACCCCTGTGGCAGGGTATTCCCTTTTGTTTTCTCTCTTCTTTTTCATTGGAGTTGCCTCCCTGTCCTTCTGCAACTCCGATGATTCTAATGTTGTTCCTCTTGGCATCATCACCTAGGTCTCTGATTCTCCTTAGCGCTATTTTGAGGTCTTTTCCCATTGTTTGTTGTTCCCATGTGATTTCTGTTGCTCATCTTCAAGCTCACTGGTACTGTCTTCAGCTGTATTTATCATACTGCTGATGGCACCTACTGAGTTTTTAATTTCGTCTACTGAATCTGTTATTTGTGACACTTCTTTTTGTAGCTTTTTATTTCTGCTCTCATTTATTCCTGTATTTTCTCGACTATCCATTCCACTGTTTCTTTCATTTCTTCCTTTAGTTTTCTGGATATCTCCTCCACTGATTCTTTAAGTAGTTCTGCATTTTTGTCTCAGAATTCTTTTTTGGAGAGAGCATATTTTTGGATAACCCCGGTTGAGGACTCGGGACTCTTTTCTTTGTCCTCTTCTTGTTTAGATATTTGCGCTGTTTCTTCATGCTGCTTTGGTGTCTAGTGGTAAAACTCTGGAACTCACTAGCACTGTTCCCTCTTATCGTGGGAAAGGATTCTGGATAAGGTTTGTCGATGGTGGTCACCCTTCTCTATTTCTTGGGTCTGACCTTCCTTTCAGGTATTATTCTTTGGCTTATGATGGACATCTAGTGAAACTTTGGAGGAGGTGCCCTTTAATATTGGGCTTGTACAACTTCTTGCATACTGGTCTTTTGTTAGAATTGGAGTCAGCCTGTGGATTATTGTTGTAGCTGAGATGGCCAGGAATTTTTCCAGAGAATTAGGTGATAAAGGCTCGGATGAAAGTCGAGAGTGCTGTGAGTGGGAAATGTATTGGCAGCACCTCGATAGAGGCCACACCAACTTAGGGGAGGCCACACCCCTACAGTGGTGGCCACGCCCCCAGCCAGTCCAGATGCTAGTTCACAGATCTGTTGGGGCTGGCGCTTTCTGGGGAAGTGGAGGCAGTTGCCCCAGGCTGGGGTCCCTGTAGCGGCTGGCTTTCAGGGTCCCAAGTTTAGGTGGGGAGGGGGCACCAAGCGGGTACAAAACATATAATTTAGAATTAATGCTTGTATAGTCAAGTCAATATTCTCTTTCTAATATTTATTCTTTTTATTTTTAACTTTGTGTTAAAAATAAATTTTCTTTCTTTAATTTAATTTAAGCTGAAGTGTATTTTGTTGAATAATAAAACTAATATGTAACAGCAGTTTTGCATTTCAGGAATAATATAGATTTGTGCTGAAAAATTCAGACAATAAAAATGGCACTGTCCATTGTTACATAGAAACTGAGAACAATTTTATATTAAATGAGATAGAATACGAATTGATAGAAAATAAATAGAGATAATTTTGTATTCTATTGTTGATTTATCTTTAACTAATAATTTTCCTCAGTGGATGGTCTTAATTCTTCTAAAAATATAGAAGCTTAAGTTTTATATCTTCAAAGGCTTTAGTTGAGATTTTCTGGCAAGGACATCCCCTTCATAATGATTAAATCAAAATCAGTCCTAACATACTAATATGCTGTTATGTGACCTTTATTGAAAGTTGTAGCACTGTAGCACTGTCCTCCCATTTCTCATTGATTTGCTTGTGTGGGCACCAAATTGTCTATTGTCTAACAACAAATTGTGAGACTTATTACTGTTTTTGGCATATTAAATATGCCACGGAAAGCTTATCAGGCTTTGCTGTGTGGGAGAAACACTCTTGGTAGCTTGCAGAGCTCTCCGAGAGGGACAGAGAAATCGAACCTGGATCAGCAGCATGCGAGGCAAACGCCCTACCTGCTGTGCTATTACTCCAGCCCATTGAAAGATGTACACAAGTCAAACATGAAATGATGGAAGATATTATCTGACAATATTCTGTCAACTACCTTCATAGTGACATTCTCTTACTTTACTTTTACTAGCATCGCTAAGTAAATCTTTTCATTCCAAAACATCCAACCCCATAAGAAAATGGGACGATGAAATGAACAGAAACTTTCTTAAAGAAGAAATCCAAATGGCTAAAAGGCACATTAAAAAATGCTCTTCATCACTATTCACGAGGGAGATGTAGATCAAAACAACAGTGAAATATAATCTCACACCATAGAGACTGACTCACATCCAAAAGAACAAAAGCAACTGGTGTTAGTGTGGATGTGGGGAGAAAGGGACTCTCCTTCAGTTTCCATTGAACGTTTTTACTTTCACCTACCAGAGTTCTTAGTTCTATTATTTCCAATCCTAGGTCACTCATTTCCTCTCCCCATTTCCTTGTACTCTAGTACTCCACCACTGTTTTAAAATTCATTTAATATCCTTAACATGGTACCTAAGATATCTGAGAGATATGGAACTACTTAGTACTGGTGGAGTCCTCTGGGCTATTATCTTCACCCATTAGGTTTGGTGGGTTTCAAAAATGCTTCTTCATTGGATTTGTTGCTGCCTGAGGGTGCACCATTGTAATTAACTGCCGCACTCCAAGGAAGTTTCCTGAGGGATTCAGGCGGGCATTGCTCTGTTCCTTCCCAGCTAGGAGCCAGCACAGTGAATTTTGATTGTTTCAGCCTCATTTTTATGAGTTCCCTATGAGGGTTTTAGGGAAACTTTCAATATCATTGCCTCTGTCTCTCTGGCAGTAATTCAGGTTTCTATGATTTATTATTGCCACCGTTCCTTCTGTGAGATTTTGTGTATGATAGTAGAACTTATGTAGGCAAGTAGATTAGGGAAGGGCCCCTACACACCATGGCAATGAAATTTCCAGGAAATAAAGCCTCATGGATTCATAATGAAATTTCAGGGAAGTAATAAAGTTACCAGTCCTAAGTCTGACCCACCTTAGGACCTAGTGACAGACCTGATAAGACCTTCTCCCTGGGGAGACTGGACCCCTCCCTACAGAAAAGGCCTGAAGGAAATTACAGGAGAACCTTCAATTTAGTCCATTAACCTTTAGTTAGCCCAGATGAGAGAAGGTAAACCCATCCTCTGAGAGAAGATCCAGCAGGAACAAAGGTCAAGAAAAGGAGTTTCAAAGACCACTCCTAACTCTACCCACTTAGCAACAACCCTAGCAATTCTCTCTCTCTCTTTCTTGCTCTCTCTCTTTCTCACTCTATGTCTCTTTCTGTCCCTCTTTCTCTATCTTTCTCTCTTTCACTCTCTGTTTCTCTTTTTCTTCTCTTTCTCTCTCTCTCTTTCCCTCTCTTCACTTTCAAAACACTCCAAGTAAAATCCGTTCTACTTCACTGCTTGTCTACTCCTGAAATTCTTTTCTACAAGGTAAGGCAAGAATCCGGTAACTCTGGGTAAGGCCTGGGACTGACTTTCCTTTCTGTGGCTCCCCTGGAAATAGGGTGATGGGGTTCTACTCCTGTGCTGAGAAGTCCAAGTGCAGATGTCAGGTGTGACTTGATGGCCACCTGGTGGGGCAGGCTTGGGTTTGGTCTGTGCTGAGCAGGGGCTCATCACAGACTTTATTACTCCTAGGCTTCCAGCTGGGTCTAGAGGTGGCAGAGGCAGATCAGGAGAAAGTGACTTTCTCTCTTCTCCCCACCTCACATTAGCCACCCGAGGGGCCCACCGACATCAGAAGGAGCTTGGAAAAAAGTTCCCATTAGCATGGTGTGCCTTGGGCCAGCTATGTCTGCTCCTGTGGTTTCACTTCAGGATAAAAGTGTAAGTCCCATGAGGTGGGAGACAGGGCACTATTACACAACTGCTAAAACAGCTGGGCAGCTCTGGAAAGCCCAGGAGAGATGCAACATTGATAAACAGGAACAATCAGAAGCCCATGGTCTGCTGTCCCCTGGAGGTTGTGAGGACATGAGAACAGTAGGAGGGGGGAAATCTGGCTTAGGAGTTTGCTGTAATTTTTTAATGCCATATTAGAAGTTTTAAATAATAATTATAAAGGAATATTGGCATGCCTGTGTTCACAGAGGTTATTGGTTCTATATGTTTAAGTTTAATGATTCTTAAAAATAATGTTCAATGCTAATCAACATTCAATATGGCAAATAGAATGTAAACTCATGTAAGAGGTTGTGTCTTTGAACAGTGTTGGTTTTATTTAAATTCTTTAAGCTTGCAAACATTATTAGATGTTGCCTAATGTTGCAGGCAGAGAGATGGTATGCTGTAGTGATGTGTACTGAAAAGCAATTGTTTGGAAACTAACATTCCAAAACCATAAAATACTTTGGGATCATGACCCACCTCAGGATCCTGTAAAGTCACGGATGTGCACAATTTTAGGCCCCGAGCCTGGTTGTAACCCCTGAGATGTTGTTGCACAGCTTGAACTAAGACCATGCCAAAAGTATCAGAACAGAATGATGGCAGCTCCAAGGTCATACTCATGACAGCCACCCAACAACAGAATTTGGGTGAGTAGGAAACCTGTATATAAACTAACTTGATGCACCTTTGCCTGTGTCTTCCCTGAGATAAGTGCTTTCTTACCCTATGGACTCTTTAGCCCAAATCAGACTGAACTATATGCTTTCATAATTGAAGCTGCATCTCCTCATTCTGGGCAAGTGCATGCGCATCTCTCCTTGGCACATGCACTTGGCTTTTCTCCACTCTGAAGAAGATGCACTTCTCTATTGAGCTCATCTTTGTATCTTCCACTCTCCCTGTTTTGTACTAATAAACTTGTTTCACAGGACTATTCATCTTCCCTAAAATTCTTTACTGTGAAGCAGACAAACTTGGAAACACTCAGTAAGATTTAGAAATGACATGTTTGCAAAGAGCATGGCTTGCAGAGAAATGCTATAGCAGCCATGTCCCACAGCTGGGAGAACAAATGAACAGCAGATACGGTTTAATGACCGCCTTCCCTGGCTGGGGAGACATAAGAATGCCCCGTGCAGGTGCTCAGAGTAGACTCCTAGCAGTCCTGTATTTCAGCGGGCAGTTTCCCATGTGACCATGAGGCAAAGGACAGGTAGAAGTAGGTTCCTTCTCAAGACTGCTGACTCCTCTCCCCATTTCACAGAAGTTACGTGCAGAACCTTACTCTTCTGATAAGCCACATCACCCACCAGCAACAAGACCAAGTCATCTTTTCTTCCTTTTTTCTGCTGGTGTGAAAATGTACAATATACTTCAAATGAACTTAACTAATATATGTATTGAATTAAATTTACATGTCTGGTAATTTGCGCATTAAAAATTAAAATAAAATATTTCTGCATATTTAAAAATGTGCAAATTTATAGAAAACCTATTTTGTTTATTCTATTGTTTAGCTTGTTACAAATAAATCAATATCATATGTTTTTGTATGATTAATTTTCTTATATTAGATTTATATACATCATAAAGTTTTGATTTGGCTTTTTTGTTGTTATTGATGCATTTATACAGTCAGGAGGCATATATAAAGATTATATAATTTAAGCTCTCCTTTTAATTGTCCTATGATATCCTTTAAATCATACTTCAATCCTTTCTTATTTTGTTGTTCATGTTCACGGTCAATATGTCCACTCTCTGTCCACTGTCCTCCCGTTGTTCATCGATTTGCTCGAGCGGGCCCAGTAATGTCTCCATTGTGAGACTTCTTGTTACTGTGTTTGGCATATTGAATACTCTCAGTAGCTTGCCAGACTCTCTGAGAGGGGCGGAGGAATCGAACCTAGCTCAATGTGAAGCTATAAAATTATCCGTAAATGCTTTATTTTAAATATTACAAATATTCCATTATTTTAGGTGATTTTAATTTATTTATTTTATTTGTCAGCAGGTCAACTTGTACCTGCAGGGAGAGTGCACCAGCAGCCTGATGATGCCTTCAGGCTTTCTGACACCCCAAAATTGCTGCTGTGTCTTTGGCCAGACCACAACTTGGGCCCAAGTTTACCAAGAAATTAAATGGCCAAAAGTTAGGTATGTGAGACACACACCCACAAACCACTTCAAGCTCAGCTATATAAACTTGATTTTATTGGCCTTATTTCAAAGACCCTTAAATCTCAAAAAAGATCAAAAGGCACAGTTAGGGCCTGTAGAGCAGAGGTAGGCGGGAACCCGTGACTGAGCGCTCAAGACCAGCTTGGATCGGGACTAGGCCTCCTCCCACCAGGTCCCCAGTGTTCTAGTAGGTTTGCAGTCATACCCACAAACTACCCCCAGCGTCATGTAATCTCATCAATGGTCAAGACCCAGAGACTATAAACTAAAACTCCTGAAAGAGCACTGCAGAATGTCCTGACCCCGCACCAGGCTGTCTTCACTGGGGACCCCCAGAAGGCAGTGGGTGAGAGCCATCCCTGTCCCAAGGGACACAGCTCTGGCAACCAAAAACCTCCACAACCCAACTGCTGTCATGCTCATGGCTTGTCTCTACATGTTCAGGCCGAGTCTCACATATGAGTAAACATACTCCTGGACTGTGTGGCCACTATTTTTTTCCTTTTTGGGCCACAATCGACGATGCTCAGGGGTTATTCCTGGCTTTGAACTCAGGAATTACTTCTGGCAGTGCTCAGGGGACCATATAGGATGCTGAGGATGGAACCTGGGTTGGCCGCATGCAAAGCAAACGCCCTACCTACTGTGCTATCACTCCAACCCCTGTGTGGCCACTTTTATGGCTGTGCCACACATCATAAAACACTCCCTAACCATTCCCCATAATTACCACACTGCATTTGATGGGGTTAAGATAGTAGGCAACAAATCAAAGAGTCTCCTGCCCCCACACCGGCTGTCCTCACTGGGGCGCCTTGGAAGAGGGAGGATTGAGTTTCTCTCCCCCCTGCCCCGAGAAGAGCCCCAGCAGCTGAGGACTACTGGAGCCAGCCACGGTCATGCTGGGACCACTCTCCACAGGTCCGGACGGGCCTCATGCATGAAAGAACTGGCAGAGGAACCCAGACATGCGGGTCCCGGGGCTGAGGTCTCCAAGCCTATGTGGATTGGGACTGGGCCTTCTCCACCTAGACTCTCCATCTTCCAGTAGGTAGGCATCACACCCACCAGCTGCTGCAAGCACCAGGTTGGTCCCATCAACGGTCAAGACGCAGAGACTATAAAACCCAGCTTCCAGAAGTGCACATCTGCATTCGCGGCCACACGACATCTTATCTTAATTTCCTTTGGATAACCTGGCAGGCTACCAAAAATATCCTGCCAGCATGGCAGAGTCTGGCAAACTTCCCGTGTCATATTCACTATGCCAAATACCAGTAACAATGATGGGTCTCATTCTCCTAATCCAGAAAGAGCATTGAAATGGCTCTTTTAAAATCTCAGGGCTAGGAAGAAGAAGACGTTACTGGTGCCTGCTCGAGGAAATCGACGAACAACAGGATGATCGTGATCGTGATATATATATATATATATATATATATACACACATATATATATACACACATATATACTATATATATACACACACATATATACTATATATATGTATATATATATATATATATATATATATATATATATATCACGGTCACGGTCCTCCCGTTGCTCATCGATTTGCTCGAGCGGGCCCAGTAACATCTCCATTGTGAGACTTGTTGTTACTGTGTTTGGCATATTGAATACGTCACGGGTAACTTGCCAGGCTTGGCCGTGCGGGCAAGATACTCTCGGTAGCTTGCCAGGCTCTCCAAGAGGGGCGGAGAAATTGAACTCGGGTCAGCCATGTTGGCTGCATGCAAGGCAAACGCCCAACCCCCTGTGCTATCGCTCCAGCCTATATATATATATATGTATATATATATATACATATATATATATATATCTCAAAGCTCACATACCCAAAGTTTAACAACATGTTAGTGATGTTATATAGAATATCTTAATGGACCCTGCAAAAATAAAAAAATCTTCACACTATATTCTTTATGAACACTTTTTTGTAAGCATGTTCAGCAGTTCTTCATAACAGACAATACTAAATATAATGTTTCATTTGTGTTTTGAGACAGGGATTGGGGTTTGGGATGGAAATGTCCCAAATTTGATTCTGGGAAGGTGAAACAGTGGTAGGATTGTGTTTGAATATTGAGTGTAATCAAACATTGTGAACTGTGGCACTGTAGCACTGTAGCACTGTCCTTTGGTTGTTCATCAATATGCTTGAGCGAGCACCAGTAACGTCTCACAACAAATTGTGAGACTTTGTGTTACTGTTTTTGGCAAAGCGAATGTCATGGGTAGCTTGTTGGGCTTTGACATGCAGGTGAGATACTCTCAGTAGTTTGCCAGGCTCTCTGAGAGGGGTGGAGGAATCGAATCTGGGGCAGCTGCGTGGAAGGCAAATACCCTACATGCTGTGCTATTGCTCCAGCCCAAACATTGTGAACTAACATCACTGTCACTGTCCTCCCGTTGTTCATCAATTGGTTCGAGTGGGCCCAGTAACATTACAGGCCGATATCCCTGATGAACACAGACACAAAGATCCTCAACAAACTACTAGCAAATAGAGTCCAACTACTCATCAAAAAGATCATACACCATGACCAAGTAGGATTCATCCCAGGGATGCAAGGATGGTTTAACATTCGGAAATCAATCAACATAATCCATCATATCAACAAAAGAAAAGATAAAAAGCATGTGATCATATCAATAGATGCAGAGACAGCATTTGACAAGATCCAACACCCCTTTATGATGAAAACCCTAGCCAAAATGGTATAAAGGGGACTTTCCTCAACATAGTTAAAGCCATCTACCACAAGTCTACAGCAAGCATCATCCTCAATGGGGAAAAACTGAGAGCCTTCCCTCTAAGATCAGGGATGGGACAAAGATATCCACTCTCTCCACTGCTGTTCAATATAGTACTGGAAGTACTTGCAATAGCGATTAGGCAAGAAAAAGATATTAAGGGCATTCAGGTAAGGAAGGAAGAAATCAAGCTCTCACTATTCGCAGATGATATGATACTATACTTAGAGAACCCAATAACCTCCACCAAAAAACTCTTAGCAACAATAGACTTGTATAGTAAAGTTGCAGGCTTTAAAATCAATACCCAAAAGTCCATGGCTTTCCTATACGCAAACATTGAGAGAGAGGAAAGCTACATGAATAAAACAATCCCGTTCACAATTGTGCCCCAGAAAATCAAGTACCTAGGAATCAGCTTAACTAAGGAAGTAAAGAACCTGTACAAAGAAAACTATAAAATGCTACTGCAGGAAATAAAAGAGGACATGAGGAAATGGAAAGATATCCCCTGCTCATGGGTCGGGAGACTTAACACTGTCAAAATGGCAATACTACCGAAAGCATTGTATAAATTCAATAAGGATACCCATACATTCTTCAAAGAAATGGAGCAAACACTCCTGAAATTTATATGGAACAATAAGCCCCCACGAATAGCTAAAGCAATTCTTGAGAAAAAGAAAATGGGAGGAATCAACCTCCCGAACTTCAAACTCTACTACAAAGCAGTAATAATTAAAACAGCATGGTACTGGAACAAAGGCAGAACTGCAGACCAATGGAACAGTGTTGAATACACTGACATCTCCCCTCAATCATATGATCATCTAATCTTTGATAAAGGTGCAAGAAATGTGAAGTTGAGTAAGGAAAGCCTCTTTAACAAATTGTGCTGGCATCACTAGACGGCTACATGCAAAAAATGGGCTCGGAACTCTGCCTAACACCATGTACAAAAGTAAGATCAAAATGGATTAAAGACCTCAACATAAGACCAGAAATCATAGGGTACATTGAAGAGAAAGTTGGCAAAACCCTCCATGACATTGAGGCTAATGGTATTTTCAAAGATGCCACGCCACTGGCCGAGCAAGTGAAAACAGAGATAAATGGGACTATCTTAAACTAAGAAGCTTCTTCACCTCCAAAGAAGCAGTGACCAAAATACAAAGACAGTCTATAGAATGGGAAAGGATATTCACCGAATACACATCTGACAAGGGGTTGATATCCAGGATATACAAAGTACTGGTTGAACTCCACAAGAAGAAAACATCGAACCCCATTCAAAAAATGGGGCAATGAAATGAATAGAAACTTTCTCAAAGAAGAAATCCGAATGGCAGAAAAGCACATGAGAAAATGCTCTACATCATTAATCATCAGGGAGATGCAGATCAAAATCACAATGAGATACCATCTCACACCTCAGAGACTGGCCCACATTCAAAAGAATAAAAGCAACTGATGCTGGTGCAGATGTGGAGAGAAAGGGACACTCCTTCACTGTTGGTGGGAATGCCGACTAGTTCAGCCCTTTTAGAAAACAGTCTGGACATTTCTCAAAAAATTAGAAATTGAGCTCCCATTTGACCCAGCGATATCACTCCTGGGAATATATCCCAGAGAGGTAAAAATGTATAGTCAAAGTGACATCTGCACTTGTTTGTTCATTGCAGCACTCTTTACAATAGTCAGAAACTGGAAGAAACCTGAGTGCCCAAGAACAGATGACTGGTTGAAGAAACTTTGGTACATCTACACAATGGAGTACTATGTAGCTCTTAGAAAAGATGAAGTCATGAAATTTACATACAAGTGGTACAATATGGAAAGTATCATGCTAAGCGAAATGAGTCAGAAATAGAGGGATAGACATAGAAAGATTGCGTTCATCTGGGGGATATAAAGTAACAAAATATGAGATTAATACCCAAGAATAGCTGAGATCAACACCAGGAGGATTAATCCATAGCTTGGAGGCCAGCCGGGTATTCTAGGGGAAGGGGCAGCTCAGATATAGAAGGGAGCACCAAATAAAGAGTGTTTGGAGGATCCTCCCAGGAGGGGAGATTCATGTTGAAAGTAGACTATGGACTGAACATGTTTGCATTCAAAGCCTCTTTTGCAAACCACAACACCCAAAAGGAGAGAGAGAACAAAAGGGAATGCCCTGCCACAGAGGCAGGGTGGGAGTGGGGGTTGGGGGGATATTATCTATGGTGGTGGAAAATGGGCACTGGTGGAGGGATGGGTATTTGATCATTGTATGACCGAAACCCAAGCACAAAGATTTGTAAATCTACAACTGTACCTCATGGTGCTTCACTAATAAAAAAAAGAAAAGAAACTAAATGCCATTCAAAAATTCTCAAACAAAATGTTAGGATTTTGGAATTTGCTTAAGATCAAATAGTATTTTTAGAGAAGCTAAATGCCTCCAGGAGAAGCATACTAAAGAGAGCCAAAGAAACTCTAAAATAGACTGCAAAGAATTGCCTATTTTTAATTATAAAACAATCAAAGAGTCACTAGAGCAACAGTTTATGTAGCAGACCCGGGTTCAATCCTCATCACACCATGTCGTCCACTGAGCGCCAGTGAATAATTCCTGAGTGCAGTCAGAAAGAGACCCTGAGCATCACTGAGTGTGTCCCAAAAGCAAGCAAGCAAACAAACAAACAAAGAAGAGCAAATAGCACAGTTTATCACAATACACTGTTAGTGTTTAGCAAAAATTAAAATAGTAATTTTAGTTGAAAAAAGTTATAGAGAATAGAGTGGGTAGATTGGCCATGCACTGCTCATCCATGTTTGATGCCCAGAACATCTATGGTACCCAAGACTCTGCAGGATTGATTCCTTACTACAGAGCCAGGAGTAAGCCCTGAGCACTACCAGGTGTTGCCCAAGAAAAAACAAAACAAAATAAGGACTGAATTTAAAAGATATAAAAGAAAAACAACATATACTACTTGAAAGTATAAGCCAAAGTGTTGAAGTATTCCTGCATTTTCTAAAAGATAAATGACATGGTATTTTATAACTTTGTTATTTATTTAGGTTTTCTGTTACTAGAGCATCATGGAGATAATAAAAAAATAAAAATGGTCATCTAAAATGTTCTTAGAGAAGAAATAAACACAAATAGAAGAAAATAAGACACATGATATTAAACTTTGCTTGTATTTGGTGATATATTTAATTTTACAGGCATCAACTCACTATTTTTACAGTCTTCTTCTTTCCTTTAAATTCACTTGATCACTTAATCACTTGACATTGTGTTACTCATCAATTTGCTCAGGCAGGCACCAGTAATGTATACATTCATCCCTGTATTGTGCTAGTGTTGCCCAGAGGCATCCGCTCTCTCCAGGGGTATGAAGAGCCTCAAACCAATCATTTGGAGTCTTGACAAAGATGTCTGGCCATCTCATAGGTGGGCGGCCACACCATCTTTTGACAACCTGTGGAATCCAGTCGGTAATGGCTCTAGTCCAGCCGTTGTCTCCAAATAGCATAACGTGTCCAGCCCATGTGATTTTTGACGCCTTGGCAAATGAGACAGCATCCCTGATTCTCGATTTTCAACAGAGGCTGGATCTCCAGATTCTTTCTCTCACTTGAGTGAAGGATGATACTCCAAGCATAGCTCTTTTGATCCCTCTTTGGAAGACCCAAATAGCGTTCTCATCCTGTTTTCATAGGACCCAGGTCTCTGAGGCATATGTTAATGCAGGGAGAATGGTGGAATTGAAGAGACGTGCCTGGAGCCAGAGGTTCTTCATCCCCTTAGCTATTTCTTTGATTCTCTTGAAGGTGTTCCTAGTTGCTCTCATCCTGCGCAACTCAGGTGCCAGGTCATTTGTCATGTTGACTTCTCGACCTAGGTACACATAGCTGTTGCATTCGGATATGTTCATTCCGTTGAGAGCAAATGGAATATCGGTAATGAGTCATTATTGGAACTATATTCACCTATTAGCATTCCTGCTCCTAGTCAGAACACGGTTTCAGCACAGAAATGTCCTGATGGTCCATGTGCCCCGAGTTCATAAGAAGGCGGCTGGTCTTTTTTAATAATGGCAACAGTAGGTTGAATAGCTGCCTTGTACTTCCTTTGAGCTTGTGGTGGGTTGAAGTTTAAACCTGTCCATTGTTCTCCTCCTGAATACACATCCACAAAGTGTTAAAAAAAACAATTACAGATTAGAAGTACCCAGAAGTAGATATATTAATAACAACTGAAGCAGCTGTGAAACTACAGTCTATAGGGTCAGCCCAGAGGAGGCGGAATTTACAACTATCACTCCACTCTTCTCAGTTATGACAGCTACTTTGGTTTACTAAATTTCTAAATATAATTTGTGGTACACTCCAACAGTCATCGACCATTTACTCCTTTAATATATGTGATACTGATTTTATAATCAATTAAATAGATGTATGGGCATCAGGCTATGAAGAACAGAGCATGATGCCTGGGTATCATGAATAAATATACATGTTCTACATCCCCTAGCCTTCAAAGCAGATTAAGACATACACAAGAAGTGAAAAGAAGAGAGTGAATTTAAGGCATAATAGCTAATATACTATACATAACACCGTGAAGAAACAGAACTTGCATGAATGAAAAAGAAAAATTCAGAATCAAGTTCAAATAACAAAATCAAAAAAAGCAAAAAAAATCACAAACAATTCAAATAACAGTACTAAATAACAACAACAAACACAAGACTAAAAAGCCTGTTTAAAATGAGTTTAAAACAAGATTTATAGAAATTTTAATAAAATATTGAAAAGGAAACAAGTCAGATAATGTTATAACAATGACAAGAAACTATTAGAGATTTTCAAACATAAATAAGGGGTGTGAGATAGAAGAAATAATACATCAGGTCGGGTACATGCCTTGCATGAGGTAAACCCGGCTTGATAGCTGGCATTTGCTGTGTTTCTCTGAGCACCTCCAGAAGTTAGCTGTGAGTGAAATGTCAGGAACAAAACCTGAGTTCCAACAGGTATGGCCCCAAACCAAAAATTACAGAAAAGTAATGAACTTTAAAACATGCTGGATGAAACAAATTATAGTACAATGGTCTAAAAACAAATAAACCATTGGTAGACTTGGAGTTGGAAATAGTGCAGGCACAGCAGAAGGATCTCTCATATAATAGGAATTTTTTTGTCACAGCAATTTGCAATAAAAAAGATATTAGGGGGATCCAGGTTGAAAAAAACTTATACACCCACCATCTTAAGATGATGTCTTATACTTAGACAACTCTAAAAGCACTCAGAAACAATAAACCTGAATAGCTGAGAGGCAGGTTACAAAAGCAATACACAGAAGTCAGTTGTTTTTTAACATTACAATAATGAAGTAAAAAAGAGAGAAGTTAATACAAGTTCCACTCAAAGTGTGTCCCACGAAAGAAAGTACTTGAGAATCAAAGTAACAAGACAAATAATTTATACAAAGAAAACTAGATTTTTTAAAAATGAACACAGACCAAGACAAAAATAGATGAAGTATCTAGGTGTATGAAATTGAGCAGGAAAACTCTGTGAACAAATGGTATGGAACAAACTGGATAGGCAGATCTCCAAGAGATGGCTTTCATCTCTACCTCACACTCTGCACAAAACTTAATTCAAAGTGGATGTAAGTCCTCTATATTAGACTCTAACCATTAAATTACTTACATCAAGGAAAACACAGTCATAACCCTATATTAGATGGAGAAACAAAAATTAAATAACTTCATAGTAGTAAGATAGGCAGACCTAAACTATATTAGAATCAATCATTCCTACTGGACGTGCATGAAAAGGAACTCTGATCCACTGGTAAGACTGTCATATCGATCAGTCTAGAAAACAACATTGAAACGTCTCACTAAATTAAAAATTTGAGTTTCCGTGTGACCCAGAAATTTTATTTATTGGCACTGACCCTATAAGCCTCCAAACTTTTCTTTTTACATTAGAGATATTGAGCCCTCCTGGCAATGCTTAGGGTTACTCTTGGTTCTGTGCTCAGGGATGACTCCTAGTAGTGCTTGAAGAACCATTTGCAGCGCCGGAAATGAACCAAACCCAGACAATAACAAGATATAAAGCAACAAAAAGGAAGATTAACACCCAGGAAAGGCTGAGATTAGTACCAGGAATTTTGCTCCATGAATGGAAGGCCAGCCACAGGCTCTAGGTGAAAAGGAAGCTCAGATAGAGAAGAGAGTACCAAATGAAGGGTGTTGTGAGGGCCCTCTCAGGGTGGGAGAAGCATGCTAAAAGTAGTCGATAGACCAAACATGATTGCCACTCAAAGCCTCTCTTGCAAAACACAGTACCCAAAAGAAGAGAGAGAGAACAAGGGGGAATGCCCTGCCACAGAGGCAGGATGGGACGGGGGGAGGGATAAGGGTTGGGGGGGGGATGCTGGGACCCGTGGGGATGGATGACGGGCACTGGTGGAGGGATGGGCACTTGATCATTGTATAACTGAAACCCAAGCACAAAATTTGTAAGCCTATAACTGTACCTCATGGTTTTTCACTAATAAAAAAAGAAAAAAAAAGATAAGTAATTTAGTCTCTGTACTCTATGGTCCGCCCCATAACTCTATATTGAAAAGAAATTTACATTATTTGCTTTCTTTTGTTCACTGTAGTATTATTCAAGCAGTGCAGATTTTTTTATGTTTTTTTAAAATTAATTTTTATTAGTGAAACACCATGAGGTACAGTGGTAGACTTACAAATTTTTGTGCTTGGTTTTTGATATACAATGATCAAATACCCATCACTCCAGCAGTGCCCATTTTCCACCACCATGGATCCCAGTATCCCTCCCACCCCCATCCCACTCAACCCACCCTGCCTCTGTGGCAGGACATTCCCTTTTGTTCTCTCTCTCCTTTTGGGTGTTGTCTGTAAAAGAGGCATTGAGTGGCAATCATGTTCAGTCTATAGTCTACTTTTAACATGCATCTCCCATCCTGGGAGGATCCTCTAAACACCCTTTATTTGGTGCTCCCTTCTCTATCTGAGCCGCCCTTTCCCCTAGAATGCCTGGCTGGCTTCTATGCCATGGAATAATCCTCCTGGTACTGATCTCACCTATTCTTGGTTATTAATCTCCTATTTTGTTACCTTATGTCCCCCAGATGAATGCAATCTTTTTATGTCTATCCCTTTCTTTCTGACTCATTTTGCTTAGCATGATACTTTCCATGTAGTACCACTTGTATGTAAATTTTACGACTTCATCTTTTCTAAAAGCTACATAGTACTCCATTGTGTAGATGTATCAAAGTTACTTTAACAGTCATCTGTTCTTGGGCATTTCGGGTTTTTTCAGATTTTGGCTATTGTGAATAGTGCAGCAATGACCATATAAGTGTAGCTATCATTTCAACTGTACTTTTTTGCCTCTCCGGGATATATTCCCAGGAGTGGTATTGTTGGGTCAAATGGGAGCTCAATTTTTAACTTTTTGAGAATCGTCCATACAGTTTTCCAAAACGACTGAACCAGTCGGCATTCCCACCAACAGAGAAGGAGTATCCCTTTCTCGCCACATCCACGCCAGCAACGGTTGCTTTTGTTCTTTTGGAAGTGGGCCAGTCTCTGAGGTCACTTGATCACTTGACTTCCTGTTAATCATCGATTTGCTTGAGCGGGAGCCAGTAAAGTCTCCATTTGTCCCTGTTGCATGCTAGTGTAGCTCAATGGCATCTGTTCATTCTAGGAACACGAAGAGACTCAAACCAATCGTTAATGATCTTCATGAAGAAGTCTGACCATCTGGTAGGTTGGCGGCCATGCAGTCTTTTGACATCCCGTGGAATCCAGTCAGTAATGGCTCTAGTCCAGCATTCATCTCTAAATCTCATTACGTGTCTAGCCCATCTGATTTTTGATGCCTTGGCAAACGAGACAGTGTCCCTGATTCTTGATTGTCGACAGAGGTCAGAATTCCAGATTCT
The DNA here is from genome assembly GCF_029834395.1 of Sorex fumeus. NCBI lineage: Eukaryota > Metazoa > Chordata > Mammalia > Eulipotyphla > Soricidae > Sorex > Sorex fumeus. The sequence goes on along the minus strand of NW_026606185.1, from coordinate 6,918,313 downwards.
TTCTCTCATTTAAGTGAAACGTGATACTCCAAGCATAGGTCTTTTAATTTCTCTTTGGGAGACCCGAATAGCATTCTCATCCTGTTTTCGTAGGACCCAGCTCTCTGAGGCATATGTTAATGCAGGAAGAACAGTGGAATCAAACAGAGGTGCCTGGAGCCCGAGGTTCTTCATCCTCTTAGCTAGTTTTTTGATGCTCTTGAAGGTGTTCCAAGCTGCTCTCTTCCTCCTGTGCAGCCTGGGTGCCAGGTCATTTGTGATGTTGACTTCTCGACCTAGGTACACACAACTGTTGCATTCAGAGATGGTCGTTCCGTTGAGAGCGAATGAAGCGTCAATAACGAGGCTGTTTCTCATAAAAATTGTCTTTGTAAAATTCAGCTGTAGTCCGACCTTCCCACACTCATGGTCGAAGTCGGCCAGCATTTGTGCTGCTTGGCTAATGTTTGGTGTTATTAAAACAATGTCATCAACAAAGCAGAGGTGGTATAGTTGCCGACCATCTATCTTCACTCCCGTTCCAGTCGTTGCATGTTCTCGAGGGTGGCACTGAAGAGTTTCAGTGAAATGGTATCACCCTGCCTAACCCCTCTCTGACATCAATGATTACTTCTTTGTAGAATGGTGAGATCCTGGTAGTGAATCCGTAATACAGCTCACGGAGGATCCTAATGTATTGAGTTTGAATGTCCTGATTGGCTAGGGCTTCAATGACCACTTCCATCTAAACTGAATCAAAGGCCTTCTTTAAATCAATGAACGTTAAACAGAGCGGCATCTTGAACTCCTGAGAAACCTCAATGAGCCTGGTTATCGTGTGGATATGGTCGATGGTGCTGAATCCTTTGCGGAACCCGGCTTGCTCGCATGGTTGTCCTTCATCTACTGTTCTGTCAGTCCTATTCAGTATGACTCGAGTGAACAACTTGTAGATGACAGACAATAGGCAGATCGGGCGATAGTTACCAATTTCATGGATGTCTCCCTTCTTGTACAGTAGTATAGTCCTGCTGGTTTTCCATTGGGACGGAATGTTGCATTCAGACAGGTAGCATGTGAAGAGCCGAGCCAGCGTATTGATGAGTACTGACGGCAGCATTTATGAGTCTCTGAGGTGTGAGATGGCATTTCATTTAGGTTTTGATCTGTATCTCCATGATGATTAATGATTTAGAGCATTTTCTCATGTTCCGTTTTGCCATTCAGATTTCTTCTGTGAGAAAGTTTCTGTTCATTTCATTGCCCCATTTTTTATGGGATTGGATGTTTTCTTCTTGTGGAGTTCAACCAGTAATTTATATATCCTTGATTTCAACACCTTGTCAGATGTGTATTTGGCGAATATCCATTCCCATTCTGTCGACTGTCTTTGTATTTTGGTCAGTGTTTCTTTTGAGGTGCAGAAGCTTCTAAGTTTAAGATAGTCCCATTGATCTATCTTTTTTCACTTGCTCGGCCAATCTCGTGATATCTTTGAAGATACCATTAGCTTCAATGTCATGGAGGGTTTTGCCAATTTTGTCTTCAATGTACCTTATTGATTCCGGTCTGATGTTGAGGTTTTTAATCCATTTTGATCTTACTTTTGTACATGGTGTTAGGCAGAGTTCTGAGCCCATTTTTTGCATGTAGCCATCCAGTTTTTCCAGCACAATTTGTTAAAGAGGCGTTCCTTACTCCTCTTCACATTTCTTGCACCTTTAGTAAAGATTAGATGATCATTTGATTGAGGGGAGATGCCAGTATATTCAACCCTGTTCCATTGTTCTGCAGCTCTGCCTTTGTTCCATTACCATGCTGTTTTAATTATTACTGCTTTGTATTAGAGTTTGAAGTTAGGGAGGTTGATTCCTCCCATTTTCTTTTTCCCAACAATGGCTTTAGCCATTCATGGAGGCTTATTGTTTCATATGAATTTCAGGAGTGTTTGCTCCATTTCTTTGAAAAATGTCATGGGTATCCTTTTAGGGATTGCATTGAATTTGTACAATGTTTTGGGAATTATTGCCGTTTTGACAATGTTAATTCTCCCGACCAATGAGCAGGGGATGTATTTCTATTATCTCATGTCCTCTATTATTATCTGAAGTAGCGTTTTGTAGTTTTCTTTGTACAGGTTCTTTACTTCCTTAGTTAAGCTAATTCCTAGGTACTTGATTTTTTTGGGCACAATTGAAAAAGGGATTATTTTTTCATGGCGCTTTCTTCTCTCTCACTGTTTGTGTATAGGAAAGCCATAGACTTTTGGGTATTGATTTTATAGCCTGCAACTTTACTATACAAGTCTATTGTTTCTAGGAGTTTCTTGGTAGAGGTTTTAAGGTTCTCTAAGTATAGTATCATATCATCTGCAAATAGTGAGAGCTTGATTTCTTCCTTCCCTACCTGAATGCCCTTAATATCTTTTTCTTGCCTAATCGCTATTGCAAGTACTTCCAATACATTATTGAACAGCAGTGAAGAGAGTGGGCATCCTTGTCTCGTCCCTGATCTTAGAGGGAAGGCTCTCAGTTTTTCCCCATTGAGGATGATGCTTGCTGTAGGCTTGTGGTAGATGGCTTTAACTATTTTGAGGAAAGTCCCCTCTATACCCATTTTGGCTAGGGTTTTCATCATAAAGCTGTCCTGGATCTTGTCAAATGCTTTCTCTGCATCTATTGATATGATCATATTTTTTTATCTTGTCTTTTGTTGATATGATGGATTATGTTGATTGATTTCCAAATGTTAAACCATCCTTGCATCCCGGGATGAATCCTAGTTGGTCATGGTGTATGATCTTTTTGATGAGTCATGGATTCTATTTGCTAGTAGTTTGTTGGGGATCTTCACATCTGTGTTCATCAGGGATATCGGCCTGTAATTCTCTTTATTCATGGTATCTCCATCTGCTTTTGGTATCAGGGTAATATTTGCTTCGTAGAAACTTTTTGGAAGTGTTTCTGATATTTCAATTTTGTGGAAAATCTTAAAGAGGATTGGGAGCAAGTCCTCTTTAAAAATTCGGAAGAATTCACTACTGAATCCATCTGGGCCAGGAATTTTGTGCTTGGGGAGACTTTTTATTACCATTTCAATTTCCTTGATGGTGATAGGTCTGTTCAGGTATTCCAGGTCTTCTTGGTTTAGCCTTGGGAGTCTGTAAGAGTCTAGGAATTTATCCATTTCCTCGAGGTTTTCATGTTCTGTGGCATAAAGCTTCTCAAATTACTCCCTGAGGATCCTTTGAATTTCTGTAATTTCTGTTGTAATGACCCCCTTTTCGTTTCTGATTCCGTTTAATAGGGTTTTCTCTCTTTCTTTGTGAGTTTTGCTAGAGGTTTATCAATCTTTTTAATTTTTCGAAGAACCAGCTCTTGGTTTCATTGATCTTTCAGATTGTTTTTTGGGTTTCCATCTTGTTAATCTCTGCCCTGAGTTTTATTATTTCCCCAAAAGAGAAGAGTGAATAAAGAAACTCTGGAATGGGACACAATGGAACATCAAACAGATGTAAGTGAAAGTACAGTCATGCAACATGGATTAAGAGTATTAGTGGAATCAGTCAGAAGGAGAGGGAGAGACACAGAATGATCTCACTTATATGAGAAATATAAAAAAATTCAGAAAAAAATGGGAATAACATTTGGCCAGAGTTATCAGGTCCTGAGATTCAGTCTCCAAAATTTACTTTGACAAAGGAGCACGGTTGTGGAGTGTGTGTAGTGTGTGTGTGGTGGGGGAAGTGCGTACCTTGTACATTGTTGGAAGGATACTAACTCTGACATTGGACATATAGTTGAAGGACTATGTATAGAGCTCTAATATTAACAGAATTATAGATCATGGTACAACAAAAATTGGAGAAAATATTATATCCAATGAGAACAGCAAAGTAGTTTCAATATATATACAGAAATCTATTTTTTATTTCGATAAATCATAGCAATGCCATTCTTTATTCCATTCAAAGTAAAATATACCAAGGAAAATGAATGATCTAACATATTGCATAAATAAATATAAAAATTATCGTTAAAATATATAAAAAAGTTATTAGGACTTGAAAAGATATTTTATCCACAGAAGTGATGGGGGAATGGGGTAGGGGTGTCTGGATGGATGCTGGGAACATTGGTGGTGGAGAATGAACAATGGTGGAGGGATGGGTACTCAATCATATTATGACTGAAATATAATGACGAAAGTTTGTAAGTCTATAACTATATCTCACAGTGATTCATTAAAAAAATATTTTAAAAATTAAAAAAATACAGGAAAGGGCTGGAGCGATAGCACAGTGGGTAGGGAGTTTGCCTTGCACGCAACCCACCCAGTTCACCCAAGTTCAATTTCTCCACCCCTCTCGGAGAGCCCGGCAAGCTACCAAGAGTATCTTGCCTGCATGGCAAAGCCTGGAAAGCTACCCGTGACGTATTCGATATGCTAAAGACAGTAACAACAAGTCTTACAATGTTACTGGGCCCGCTCAAGCAAATTGATGAACAACAGGAGGACAGTGACAGTGACAGTGACAGGAAAGGAAATGAATGCAAAAAAAAGAAAAGCTATTTCATCTACATGTTGGGAAAGGCAAAATGTCGTTTTTATCAAGATCATGCTATTTAATAAAATTCCAAATAGACTTCCATTAAAATTTTAAAGAAATTGAACAAATATACTGGGATTTATATGGAGTTAGAAAAAGTATCAAAGTTATAAGGCAATCAGTCCTAGGAAAGATAATGGAAACTACACTTTTTATGTTACTTGACTTGAAACTACTATAAAGTGACAGTAATTAAAGCTATTACAGGCATAAAATTAAGCACATGAGTCAAAAAATATAATTGAAAATCCAGAGATAAACCCAAGAATTTATCAATATTTAATTAATGTCAAAAGAAATAATGCTATACAATGTAGAGTCTCCTTAACCAATTGGAGAAAGTTACTTGCTAAAGAATGAATATAAAGTACCCTATAATCTCATGCCCAAAAGTAAATTCAACTTGATTAAAGACCGTATGTAAGAACCCAAATCAAAGAGAATATAGTTTTTAATATAGTGTTATTCTACAATGTTCTTAATATAATTAGATGTATCATATAAAATGCATATAATTATAATGTACTATAGATATATTTTATAAAATTATTTACATAATATAAAATTATATATTTTTGTAGCTGACTATAATAGCAATTGCAGACTGTAAAATAACTAAAAGTTCATTTATTTGAAAGGTGTTTGCTCAGCAACAGAATATAAAAACAATAGAAAAACAGATCAAAGGACATCATATGAAATGGTAGACTATACGTACACCAGAAATCTGATAAGTGTTTAAATTAAAGTTATACTGAAAAAGTCAAACAGCTCACCAACAAAAATATAAGAAAAAGCCAATTATAACACAGCCAGAATTTTGAAAAGACATTTTTCCAAATAGGGCGTATAGATGAACCATAGCTATATTAATAATCACTCATTCATCTGATAGAGCACATAGCTAGCCTGTATGAAACACTGGGTTCCATCCCTGAGCAGCACAAAGTGTTCTAGTTACCACGTGATCATGACCAGCCTGATTCTGGACTCCCTGATCAACACTGGGCATGGTTGTGAAGAAAGAGAGAAAGAGAGAGAGGGAGAGAGGGAGGAAGAGAGAAGAAGAGACAGAGGAAGGAGGGAAGAGAGGAAGCAAGCAAGGAAGGGAGGAAGGGAGGAGGAGAACGAGCAAGCTTATTATCATATTTGTCATCACATATTAATCAAAACCTCACCCTTGTAACAATGACATCTTGACAATAGTAATAAAGGCCCTCCCGTTGATCGTCGATTTGCTCGAGCGGGCCCAGTAACGCCTCCATTGGAGACTTTGTTGTTACTGTGTCTGGCATATCGAATACTCTCGGTAGCTTGCTGGGCTCTCCGAGAGGGGCGGAGGAATCGAACTCGGGTCGGCCATGTTGGCCGCTTGTAAGGCAAACGCACTACCCGCTGTGCTATTGACAATAGTAATATCGTGCTAAAAGTATTAATATCATATAAATAAGGTTTAGAGTAAAATAAACTCACATGCTCTGTCGGTAGAAATGTAAATAGGTGTAATCATGTAAGAAAATGCTATGTATTGCCTTTAAAAATTTCAGGTGTTTGCAATTACTGTCTAGCTGCTCTAATGGCAGTACTGCCTATGCGGTAAGAAGTCTCACACTTTCAGGTCTGGTACTGCGACACTACCTCAGATTAGGCATTATTTGAAGTCCACTGAACCTCTCATTTGCATACTGCCTTTCAAGCTACAGGTGAAAGAAATTGCTTAGAACTTAATTCAAAACACATCTGCTTCCAGGGAGCGGGTGTTGGTGCATTGCAGGAATCAATTGGGCCTATCTGGCTGGCCTTTTTTGAAGATATCAATCTGTGTGCCATCCTTGCCAAATATCTGATAATTATGCCAAAAGACACCCAGCTAGCATACTGCATATATGAAGAACGTGCTGAAGAATCCATTAAGATAAGAAACATTTCATTTTTTTAAAAAAGTGTTCTCTCTCTCTCACTCTCTATTTTTTTGGGGGGAGGGGGTTGTTATGAACATCCCACTCACTACCCTTGTTTAATATGGTTAAAGGTACCTAAGTGCGTGATTTAAAGTGAAAAAATAGAAAACAAAAATGAGATATTAGCCATTTTTCCTTATTTATTAGTATGTGAATTTTTAATATAAAAGTGGAGACATAAATCATTAACGCAAGTCAAAATATTTGTGAACAAGTTCCAGCAGTTCAACTGTAGAGCAATTATAAATAAACCTGTTAAATAAAAACCATTTAAGATAGATATACTCTATATAATCTAAAAATCCTACTTTTACTTGTCTACCTAAAGATTGTAAAAGCATAATCAACAACAAAAAATGCTCATTACATTGATTATTGCATCATTACTTACAGAAACCCAAATATGGAAGCAACCAATTGATAGATGAGTGGATAAATATGTTTAAAATTTATAAAACTGTCATGTTATTTAGCTATAAAAATGACATTTTCTTCTCAAGAAAAGTGGAGGAATTTGAGGGATATATGTGAAGTAAACTAAGTCAAAATAAAGATGCAGCTTTTTATGATTTTAACTATGCATCTAATATAAAGTTATATGTTTGATGAACAGGCAAGAGTAAATAAATCAATAAATCAGGGCTGAATAGTAGGTGTAAGGCACTCTCCTTGCTGTCAGCAGATCCCTGTCTAATAGGACACTGCATATGATCCATTGGTCCACCAAGTGTAGCCGAGAAGCACAGAGCTTAGAGGAAGCCCTGAGTACCACTGGTGGTGGCCAAACCATGACCCAAACTAAATTAAGAAAGAAAGAAATTAAGAGATGGGGTATTTGTGAACAATTAGGTGCTTAACTAGAAGGGGCATTGAGAGAATTGTAAGATGAAGGAACTAAAACAAGTTATTAACTTTACATGCTTTGCTGTGCGTTGGTTGAATGGATAATGAGTTCACTTTTTAATTTATTTTTTATTTTTTTGCTTTTTGGTTTGGGGTCACACCCAGCAGTACTCAGGGCTTACTCCCAGCTCTGACTCAGGAGTCACTCCTGGCAGTACTTGGGATGCCGGGGATTGAACCTGGGTTGGCCACATGCAAGGCAAATGCCATCCCTGCTGTACTATCACTCCAGGCCTCATTTTTTTAAAAATAAAATACTAAATTTCCAGGACTGTACATACTGACTCATCTCCAAACACAAGTAAGGTTATTTATTTTTCTTTCAGAGTGAGGACAGAGAGAGCACAGGTGCTGATGCTCAGGGCTTCCTGCTGTTTAGTTCTGCTTCTGTACTCAGGGACTCCTCTGGCAGTGCTCTGGGCACCATATTCAGTCCCAGGTGCAGAAACAGTCAGTCATGCACAGGGAAAGCCTCTTATTTCCTGCTTTATTTCTTGTCTTGCAGTCAGCAGATCCTAAAAATGTGTATTTTCAAAGAGATCATGGTATCACTGTATCACTGTCATCCCATTGTTCATCTATTTCCTCGAGTGGGCATCAGTAACGTCTCCATTCATCCCAGCACTGAGATTTTAGCAACCTCTCCTTACTTGTCCTTCCCAACAGTGCCGTATTGGAGGCTCTATCACTGTTAGGTGAATGAGACCTGTTTTTGTTACTGTTTTTGGCATATCGAATATGCCATGGGGAGCTTGCCAGGCTCTGCTGTGCAGGTGGGATACTCTCGGTAGCTTGCCGGGCTCTCAAAGAGGAATGGAAAATATATATAGGAGAATGCAAGCAAGTATGTTAAATCCAAACACATGTGTGTTGATTTAGGTGCATCAGTGGGCTAGACTATAAGAATGTGGCAGTGTGCTTACAGGATCTTTTATAGTCTCTGGATCTTGGCCATTAATGTGATTTCATGGCATCAGGGGCAGTTTGTGGGTGTGACCGCCAAGCTACTGGAAAATGGGGGATCTGGGTGGAGGAGGCCCAGTCCCGATATGAGCAGGCTTGGAGATCTCAGCCCTGGGTCCCGCATACCTGGGTTCCTCTGCCAGTTCCTTCATGCATGAGGCTCGTCCGAGCATGTGGAGAGTGGCTTTGAGCATGGCTGTGGCAGCTCTTTGATAAGAGATATCTTATGAAAGATATAAGAGATATATTCAAAGAGATATTGTGATTAAGGAATAAAGAAAATCTAGCGTGGGTACCAAAATTGGCTCTGCATTCATGGAAAGGAGTATGGAGGGAACTTGATATAGTAGGTCCAGGGAGATGATCCAAAAGACTAGAATCCATTCTTACAATGGGGTTTGATCCCCAGGACTCTAGTCGCCTGAGGCCCTGGGTGAGTCACCCCTGAGCAATGAGCAGGGAGCAGGCCCTGAGCACAGTTGAGTGAAGTCCAAAAGACAAAAAACAGAAAATGAAAAGCAGAATGACCTAGATATCAAACATCAAATTTGATAAGCCATCCTATACAAAATAAAATCTCTGTCTCAAAGAGGTTTCTATTCACAATAGCCAAAACAAGGTAATATAATGAATGTTCCTCAGTGGGTAACCTAGTAAAGAAACTGTGATATCTAATATTTGTGACATCTACTTCTATAACTTAAATGTATTTAACTTTAACTTTTTATGATAGATAACTAAAACCTAAAAAAGTGAAGCTAAATTCAATTTCATTAACATGTTTCCCGTAAAGTTAATGAGTTTTTCCTATACAGTAATATACTATTCACATGATAACTTTGGCTTCACTAGCAATTGCCATCACGTTAAAAACCAGTAAAATTTTAAAAAAGACCAAAATGTATATTAAGAAATATCAGAATATTTCAGATTTTTATTTTCTACATTTAATTAATAACCTAAAGTAGTTTAATATATAACAAATTATTTTAATTCAAATATGCATTTAATTAATATACTTTACCTATATTAATATTAGCATGTATGTAATGTATAGTAAGTATACTAAATATTAAGTATTCTAAAGCAATACCTATGGATTTGGAATACTTAAAAAGTTATTATGTATTTTCTCAATAAATTCCATTAGCAAAAATTGATTTGAACATTATTCAATATCAAAGATCAAATACCTACTGAATCAAAGCATTGCAACTTAGTATGTAGATAGGGGTACAATAGTAGGGCCTTTTGGGGGGATATACTAAAATTAGGGAGTTATTTAAAGTTGCCTTGCTACATGTCATCAAGTAATCCAACAACAAGAAGAAAGAACCCCTCAGAGATACAAGTACTTGATAAAATATTTGAAGAAACACAAACTGAGATACTACCAAGAAAAGCACAGACGCCTAAGTAAAGGCAAAATTTGGGGCCTGGAGCCATGTAACAGTGGGTAGGGCATTTGCCTTGCACCTAGCTCCCCTGGGTTCTATCCTTGGCATACCATTTGGTCTCCAAACCCCAATAGGAATGATCGCTAAAATACAGAGCCAGGAGTAAGTAAGCCCTGACCACCACCAGGCATGCCTTCTCCACCCCCTCAAAAGAAAGAAGAGAAATATAGAAGAAAAATAAAAGGAAGAAAAGGAAATTGAAAGAAGATTTAAAAAAAAGGAAAGAAACATTTCTAGGGGAAGAAGTAACTTCCATGTGTATATACCATGTATATCACATTATATATACTTTTAGAACAAACTCATAGAGAGTCTAAGGCTCTTCTTCTTGACAATACTTACCTAGAAATCCCCAGACAGAGGAAGTTGGAGCAAAGCTCATAAAGACAAACTCCTCACATTCTTGATCTTGGGGATTCACTCACATCCCAAATTGAGGTGTGTATTCTTGGTTTCCTCCCTGCCAGAGACAGGGTCATTGTTGAAGCCCAAGTTCGACATAGACACACACAGCTGTCCATCTGCCTGCCTGCCTGCTTGCCTGCCTGTCTCTGTCTCTGTCTGTCTCTGTCTGTCTGCTGTCTGTCTGTCTGTCTCTCTCTCTCTGTCCCTCTCTCTCTCTCTCTCCCCTCATATGTTTCTAAATAAAACAATTTTATTACACTACTCCTCTTTCAAAGTTCTTTTCTGTCAGGGTAGATAACTTGGAAACGCAGAGCTGTTAGGGTTGATTTTAAGTTTTCCTCAAAGAGCTATTTCTAGCTTCAGTCTTGTGCTCAAAGCATCCAAAGAATTTGCTTATTGGGAACTGATTCCCATACCACGTAGATCAATGGGAATTTAGCTGCAGTCTCACAGTTTCCACTGGGGCTGCTGTGAGATTGGAATCCGGAACAAACAGGGATTTTGGAAGATTTTTCAAGTTCTAAGTTCTAATGTCCTAGGTGCTTCTTTGGGAAGCAAGATGAGTCAACAAGAGGCATAGCACATGGCTCTTAAGTCCCATTCCTGCTTCCAACAGCTCAACTGCAGCAAGCAACATACATCCTTTATGAGAAGAAATTGTAATTGTTAGAAAACAATGTTTTCTGAAAAGCATTCCTATTACCTGACATCAGCCCAGATATTCTGTGTCTAGTTCAGTGTTTTAGAATAAGATATTTTTGATCTTGGAATTCATAAGGAGAATCTTTTTAAAGTGTTTAAAATGTCAATGAAATGCCACTTCTTTATGCTTGAATAATTCAAAATTGGTTAAAATGATTATCTTCTAACATTCTGAAACATTTTGTATTTAAATTCAAAGAAGAGTCATAATAGGTTTTAGCTGTATATAAGAATATTATAAGTATTAGGTAGATAAGTTTCAAAATAAATTTTAAAGTCACTTTTACATCATTGAGAATTATTTTAAAATAAAAACCCTCAAACTTACTATCCAGAACTATTTATATATAGTAAAAATTAGTTTAATATTCAATAATTTTGAATAAATACTTGTAAAATTAATGCATATTCCTCTTGAATCAAACTTTGATGAACTATAGGAGTAAATACTATGACTTTTCTGCATATTTTTTAAGTATAATTGAAAATTATGATGCTCTACTTTTTCTGCTGTAGGAAGTGTTATACATAACATACTATTATCTGAAGGATGATCAGGAAAATTGATCTCTAATTTCTAAATAAGTTATTTCTAGAAGGAATATTGTATTTACATATTCTTTATCTTTTATTTCCTTTTTTCTTTATGATTTTAGTTATGAAATTCTAATCCTTTAATAATATACAAGAAATTTAGAACAAAATGATATTATCATTTCTTTTTCACAAAAGTACGTTAGAGTGGTAGTGTCAGTCAGTGTATGATTTTAGGCCTTTTTATATTTCACAATGCTCTAAATCTCTTTTTTTCTTACTGTTTGTTTTGGGGTCACAACCAGCAGTGATCAGGGCTTATTCCTGGTTCTGTACTCAGGGATCTCTCCTGGTGGTCATGACAGACCATTTGGGGAGCAAGAGATAAAACTCAGGTAAACCACGTGCCCAACCCTCTGTACCATTGTCCCAGCCCCAGATATATCCTTTCTTATAAGCTCTTTCTAGATCATATCATTCATCATTAATCTAAAATCAAGCAAAATGTACAATAGATTGTTCTTTTATGAGCTCTACTTTGGTCATTGAGTTAAATTAAGGTAAAATATATCTTAAAAGCATTTTTTTAATGAGGACTGGAGTGATAGCACAGAGGGTAGGGCATTTGCCTTGCATGCAGCCAATATGGCCGACTAGAGTTCGATTCCTCCACCCCTCTCGGAGAGCCCAGCAAGCTACCGAGAGTATTTTGCATGCACGGCACAGCCTGGCAAGCTACCTGTGACGTATTCAATATGCCAAACACAGTAACAACAAAGTCTCACGATGGAGACGTTACTGGGCCCGCTAGAGAAAATCAATGAACAAACGGGAGGACAGTGATTCTATTCTTTTTTTTAGTGAAAGTGCAAATTGATGCTTATGGCCCATCTCCACAGTCTCAGGACAAGTCTCGCATGCTAGTGACTGAATCTGCTGAAAGTCTCAGGCATGCGGCCTTTATGACCCGTAATCCCCAGGCCGTGGAGGAGCTGGGAATGGATAACCTCCTCCCATTTCCCTGTCTTCCCCAAGCCTGGTGACCATGACCATGAGCCCCCTCTGGCACGTAGTAAACTCAATAATGACCATGATCTAGAGACTCACAGATAAATCTTTCAGGACGGACAGCTACAAGCTGCAGAGATGTCTCCAAATATCTCAAGATTTTATACTTTACTCCATAGACGTACCAAGCAATCTTCACACATTTTCTTTTAAGGAAACATTTTTGGATCACTTATAATGCATTATTTATAACAACCTACACAAAACAAATGATTTAGGACTTGCTTTTGTGAAAGGCATGGGTGGTGGTGGGGTAATTCAAAATAATGGCGGTGGAAAGGAGTTATGCTGGTGGGAATGGTGTCGGAATATTGAATGCAATAAATTACTGTAAAAAATAATTTTTAAAAAGTGCAACTAAGGGGCTGGAGAGATAGCACAGCAGGTAGGGCATTTGCCTTGCATACGGCCAACCCGGGTTCAATTCCCAGCATCCCATGTGGTACCCTGAGCACTGCCAGGAGAAACTTCTGAGTACAGAGCCAGCAGTAACTGCTGTGCATCGCCAGGTATGACCCAAAAAGCATAAAAAAAGTGCAAATAAGCATGCAGTTATCATTTTTGCCACAGTTTTTTCAATATGATTTTTGGTAATTTTTTAAAATGAGATGTGAAATGGTGCAGTCACAAAATTAAATATTGATATTCTTTGACTGCAATGAAGGAAAAGGATCATTGAATTACATTGTTCTTAAAAAAATAGACGGCAACCCATCTCTATTTTGAAATATTAGAACACTAGGCTAGGCTCAACCTTGGGCTGGAGAGATAGCACAGCAGGTAAGGCATTTGCCTTGTACGAGGCTGACCCGGGTTTGATTCCTCCATTCCTCTTGGAGAGCCCAACAAGCTACCAAGAGTATCCCGCCCACACAGCAGAGTCCGGCAAGCTCCCCGGGGTGTGTTCAATATGCCAAAAATAGTAACAAAAATTTCACAATGGAGACGTTACTGGTGCCTGCTTGAGCAAATAGATGAATACTGGGAGGGCAGTGACAGTGACAGGCTCAACCTAAAACAACATATCAATAACATCTTATAGAAGGATTCAGGGCTAGAGTGATAGCACAGAGGTAGGGCGTTTGCCTTGCATGCAGCCAGCCCGGCTGAGCCGGGTCGATTCCTCCACCCCTCTTAGAGAGCCTGGCAAGTTACCTGAGAGTATTAAATATGCCAAACACAGTAACAAGAAGTCTCACAATGGAGACATTACTGGGCCCGCTCGAGCAAATCGATGAACAACGGGTGGGCAGTGTTTTGCTTTGCTTTGCTTTTATACAAGGATTTAATGGCTCCAGGATGAGATACAGTAATATTCACATAGTTTTTTCTAAGGAAAACTTTTATGATCATTTTTAGCAATTATTCATTACAAGCCATACAAAATTATTTAGGACCTGCTGTTGGGAAAGGCTTGGGTGGTGGTTGGGAAAACTTGAAATAATGGTGGTAGGAATGGTGGTGGTGTTGGTATTGGAATATTGCATATAATAAATTATTGTGACTAATTTTGATTAAAATTAAATATATGTGTATATATATATAAATTACATCAAATTCCATTGATAGTCAACTCTTTCTAGAATCTGCTCTTATAAAATCTCTAGAAATCATGACAAAAATTTGGATTTTGTTGGAGTCATAAATTTTAGTAAAGCAACAACAATAAAAAACAGAAGCAGCAACAGATTTGACAATCTAAGAAAACTTATACAGTCATATAAACAAGTATGAATGGCATTAGCAAGTATTTTAACAAATATTATAATACTGAGACATTTTACATGTTCATAAGAACATGTTTATGAACAAATTCAAGTATATTAATATCTACATAAATATGTTTCAGGAATGGCCATTATAAGTAACCACACTATGCATAAAATTTCTTAATAAAATTTTAAAAAGTCTGTTTTCAAAACTCCAGTACACACAATCACTATTATCAAATTTTAATTTGGGGGGTTCTGAAAAGGTAATACATCAGCTAACACATTTGCTTTGCACATTGCTCCCTCCAGATTGATCCCTTGCTCTGCCTCTGCTCCCTGACTACTGCCAGGAGTGACCACTGAGTAGAGCTAGGAATAAGTACTGTGAACCAACCAGTGTGGCTGCAATGCCCCTTCAGATTTCTCTTTTTGTTCTTATTAATTGCCTCTCCATCTCCATAAATATTCAGAATTTTTGAAAGACAATACAATGAAGTTTTAGTTAAAACAATTTATACTTACAATATTATTTTTTATTTATTTATTTTTTAATTTTACTGAATCACCATGAGATAGTTACAAGCTTTCATGTTTGGAATACAATCCACAATGATCAAACACCCATCCCTCCACCAGTGTACATTTCCCACCACCAATATCCCCGGTATATCCCCCCTTTCCCACGCTCCTCCTGCCTCCATTATTCCCCATAATCTCTTTCTACTTTTGGGCATTATGGTTTGCAATACATACACTGAGAGGTTATTGTGTTTGATCCTTTGTCTTCTTTCTGCACACATCTCCCATCCCAACCGATTCCTCCAGCCATCATTTTCTTAGTGATCCCTTTTCTATTCCGGCTGCCTTCTCCCCTTTGCTCATGAGGCAGGCATCTAGTTATGGAGAAAAATACCTGTCCCATGTATCTACTATTCTTAGATGTCACCTCATATTATGTTGTTTTATACTCCACAAATGAGTGCAGTCCTTCTATGTCTGTCTCTCTCTTTCTGACTCATTTCACTTAGATGATACAATCCATATCTATCTATTTATAAGAAAAGTTCGTGAATTTCATGAATTCATCTCTCCTGACAGCTGCATAGTATTTCAACTCAACATAACAACCTAAGTGCCCTAGAACAGATTACGTGCTAAAGAATCTTTGGTACATCTACACAGTGAAATACTATGCACTGGTTGCTTTTGTTCTTTTCAATGTGTGCCAGTCTCTGTGGCGTGAGATGATATCTCATTGTTTTGATTTGCATCTCCCTGATGGATAGTGATGTGGAGCATTTTTATGTGCTTTTTGGCCATTTGTATTTCTTTTTTGAGGAAACTTCTGTTCATTTCTTCTCCCCATTTTTGATGGGGTTGGAGGTTTTTTTCTTGTACAATTCTACTAGTGTCTAGTATATCCTGGATATCAATCCCTTATCAGATGGGTATTGGGTAAATATTGTTTCCCATTATGCAGAATCTTTCTGTATTTTGGTCCCTGTTTCTTTTGAAGTGCAGAAGTGTCTTAGTTTGATGTAGTCCCGTTTGTTTATGTTTGCTTCCACTTGCATGGTCAGTGCTGTTTCATGCATGGTCAGTGATGTTTCATCCTTAAAGATGCTTTTAGCTTCAATGTTGTGGAGAGTTCTGCCTACACTTTCCTCTATGTACCTTATGGATTCATGTCTGATATTGAGGTCTTTAATACACTTTGATTTGACTTTTGTGCCTGGCATTAGAGTCAGAGTTCATGTGTTTGCAAGTAGCTATCCAGTTTTCCCAGCACCACTTGTTGAAGAGGCTTTCTTTGTTCCACTTCACTTTTCTTGCTCCTTTGTTAAAGATTAACTTGTTATATATTTGTGAGTCTGTGACAGAATATTCAACTCCTTTCCATTGGTCTGCAGGTCTGTTTCTAGCCCAGTACCATGCTCTTAATTACTACTGCTTTGTAGTACAGTTTGAAGTTGTGGAGGGTAATGACACCCATCTTCTTTTTCCCAAGGATTGTTTTAGCTATTTGTGGGGGTTTATTGTTCCATTTATTGTTCCAAATTTCAGGAATGTTTTGTCAATTTCTTTGAAAAATGTCATGAGTATCCTGATAGGGGCTTCATTAAATTGGTGTAGTTCTTTGGGCAGTATTGCCATTTTGATCATCTTAATCTTCCCTATCCATGTGTAGGGGATGTGTCTCCATTTACTAGTGTCCTCTTATATCTTGAAGTAGTGTTTTATAATTTTCCTTGTATAGGTCCTTGACCTCTTTGATTAAGCTGATTCTGGCGTTTTTGATTTTCTGAAGTACTATTGTGAACAGGATTTTTAAAAAATATCTCTTTCTTCTCTTTTGTTGTTTGTATATAAGAAAGCCATGGACGTTTGGGTGTTGATTTTGCAGCCTGCCACTTTACTGATCTGACCTATTGTTTCTAGGAACTTTTCTGTAGAGTGTTTAAGGTTATCTAAGTATCATATCATATCATCTGCAAATAGTGATAGTTTGACCTCTTCCTTTCCTATCTGTATGCCGTTGATACCTTTCTCTTGCCTAACTGCAATGGCCAGGACTTCCAGTACTATATTGATTAGGAGTGGCGAAAGTGTGCAACCTTGTCTTGTGCCCAATCTTAGAGGGAAGACTTTTAGTTTTTCCCCATTGAGCATGATACCTGCCGTGGGCTTGTGGTAGATGGCTTTGACTTTATTGAGAAAAGTTCCCTCAATGCCTATTTTGCTGAGAGTTTTCATCATAAATGGGTACTGGGTTTGTCAAATGCTTTCTCTGCATATATTGATATGATCATATGGGTTTTATCTTTTCTTTTGTTGATATGATGGATTATGTTGGTCGATTTCCAAATGTTAAACCATCCTTGCGTCACTGGGAAAATTCCTACTTTGTCATTGTGTATGGTGTTTTTGATGAGTCATTGGATTCTATTTGCTAATAGTTTGCTGAGGATCTTTGCATCTGTGTTCATCAGGGATATTGGCCTGTAATTCTCTTTCTTTGTGGCATATCTGTCTGCTTTTGGTATCACGGTGATATTTGCTTCAGAGAAACTGTTTGGAAGTGTTTTTGATACTTCAATTTCGTGGAAAAGCTTAAAGAGGATTGGGAGTAAGTCCTCTTTAAAGATTTGGAAGAATTCACTAGTGAATCTATCTGGACCAGGACTTCATGCTTGGGGAAACTTTTTATTACCATTTCAATTTCCTTGATGGTGATGGGTCTGTTCAGGTATTCCAGGTCTTCTTAGTTCAGCCTTGTGAGACTATAGAAATCTAGACATTTATCCATTTCCTTGAGGTTTTTGTGTTTCGTGGCATAAAGCTTCTCAAAATGCTTTCTGAGGATCATTTGAATTTCTATAGTTTCTGTTGTAATGTCCCCCTTTTCATTTCGGATTTGGTTTATTAGGGTCTTCTCTCTTAGTTTCTTTGTGAATCTTGTTAGAGGGTTATCGATCTTGTTTATTTTCTCGAAGAACCAGCTCTTGTTTTCATTGATCCTTTGGATTGTTTATTGGGCTTCCACTTCATTAATTTCTGCTCTGAGTTTTATTATTTCCTTCCTCATGTTCAAATTGGGTTCCTTTTGTTTATCATTCTCCAAGCTCTTAAGCTGTGAGGTTACATTAAATTATGTGGGCTTGTTACTCCTTTTTGAGGAATGCTTCAGGATCATAATCATCCTGTTGTTCATCAATAGCCTCAAGCAGGCACCAGTAACGTCTCCTTCATCCTAGCACTGAGATTTTTAAAAGTGCCATATTTAAGGCTCTTTCAGGGGTAGAAGAATGAGGCCCATCATTGTTACTGGTATTTGGCATATTGGGTACACCACAGGGAGTTTGCCAGACTCTGCCTTGTGGGCAGGTTACATTCGATAGCCTGCCAGGTTGTCCAAAGTAAGAATGAGATAATAAGATGTTGGGAGCTGGGTTTTATAGTCTCTGGGTCTTGGTCGTTGATGGGATTACACGGTGCTGGGGGACAGTTAGTGGGTGTAACCCTTGCCTACTGGAGGGTGGAGGATCTGGGTGGAGGATGCTCAGCCCCGATCCAAGCAGGCTTGGAGATTTCAGCCCAGGACCCACATGCCTTTGTTCCTCTGCAAGTACCTTCAGTTATGCTTGTAGAGCTATAAACTTTCCTCTTAACAGAGCTTTTGTCTCAAAACTTTGTGTAACTTGTATCCCTATTTTCGTTCATTTCAAGGAATCTTTTAATTTCCTCTTTCATTTCCTTTCTAAGCTATTCTTTGTCCAATAGTGAGCTGTTTAATATCCAGATGTCTGATTTAGTTTTCTGTTTGTGTGTGATTTACTTCTAATTTCAGCGCATTGTGATCTGAGAAGATTGTTGATGCAATCTCTATCTTTTTAATTTTATGGAGGTATGTCTTGTGACTCAGCATGTGGTCTATCTTGGAGAATGTTCCATGCACACTTGAGAAGAATGTGTATTCAGCGTTTTGAGAATGAAGTGTCCTGTATATATCTACTAAGTCCTTTTCTTCCATTATTTCCTCAGATGAAGTGTGTCATTGCTAAGCTTGAGTCTGGTTGATCTATCAAGTGGTGATAAAGCGATGTTGAAGTCTCCCACCAGTATTGTGTTGCTATCAATGTCTTTCTTCAAGTCTATGAGTAATTGTTGTCTTAAGTCCTTTGCTGGTCCCTTATTAAGTGCATATACATTTTAATATTGTAAGTTATTCCTGTTGTACAAATCCCTTGATCAATAAGAAATGGCTTTCCCTATCTCTTATGACCTTCTTCAGTCTAAAATCAATATGGTCTGATACTAGGATGGCTACCCAGTTTTTTATGGAGTTGTTTGCCTGTAGGTTTGTTTCCAGCCTTTGACTTTGAGCCTATTTTTTGCTCTGACTATTGAGATGTGTTTCTCTCAGGCAGCAGAATGGTGGGTTCAATTTTCTAATCCATCCCAGATTGTGAATCTCTTTTCCATTTTCTGTATCTTTTTAATTGGTGTGTTTAGCCCATTGGCATTGAGAGAGATTGTTATTATGGGGTTTTGTCCCATTTTTCTGTTGAAATTTGGTGTATTTGAGGGGCCTGTCTTGTCTTAAAGTAGCCTCTTTAGTTGTTCTTGTAACCATGGTTTTGAGTCTATGAAGTTCCTGAGCTATTGTTTGTCAGTGAAACTGTGTGTTATTCCTTCTGTTATGAATGAGAGTCTTGCTGGGTAAAGTATTTTTGGTTAGGCATTTATTTCATTGAGTTTTTTTTTTTTTTGAGGAGTACTGCTATTTATTCATCCACTGATTAGCTGATTGAATTGTGCATGAACTCCACCATACATTTTTTTTCATTTTTTATAATTTTATTTATTGAATCACCGTGAAAGCAGTTACATAGCTTTTGGGTCTCAGTCTCTGTAAGACAATGAAACACCTGTACCTTCACCAGTGCCCATTCTCCACCACCAAAACCCTCCAGTATACCCCCATCCCACACCCTCCCCCTACCTTTGGGGCAGATTATTTCCACATTACTCTCTCTCTACTTTGATCACATTCAATATTTCGACACCAGACCCACCATTATTTGAGATTTTACCCCAACACTCAGATCTGCTGGAAGGGCAACAATAGACAATTTGTGTTCTATTGCTGGTTATGAATAACATATGATGTCGCGTGGCTGCAGTAGGGCCATGTGGTTTTGAAATTCCGAAATTTAACACTTAAATCTGGAGGGATTTCTGCCAAAAGTCACTGGGTTTTGAGATCTGCTCCTGAGTCTCTGGGATCATGGCCGTTGAACAGCTTGATGAGGAGCCAGAGAGGCTGTTCGTGGGCGATGACTTGGGGTCTCGTTGGGATGGGAAGGACAAGCCCGGCTCCCCCCCACACCCCATCCTGTGAGGCCCAACAAGTTTCGTCACTGCGGGCCCAAGCCTGACTGTCCAATGGCCTCTGGAGGATGACGGCCACCAAGCCGCCAAGAGGGAGCAGGCGGAGGAACAACACCCTTTCCTCCCTGGGATGGCCCGGTGACAGTAATGTACTGTGGAGTCCGGATGCATTTCTGCCAAAAGCCACTGGGTTTTGAGATTTGTTTCTGAGTCTCTGGGATCATGGCCGTTAAGTAGCTTGATCAGGAGCCAGAGAGGCCATTCATGGGTGATGACTTGGGGTCTCGTTGGGGTGGGGAGGACAAGCCCGGCTTCACCCCCGTCCTGTGAGGCCCTGTGTGTCTCATCACTGGGGGCCCAAATGTGACTATCCAGTGGCCTCAGAAGGATGGCGGCCACTGGTCCTCCAGGGGGAACAGGCCAAGGCACGAAACCTATTTCCACCTGGGTTGGCCCAGCACCGGTAGCCTACTGCAGAGACCGGACATATTTCTACCTAAAGCCGCTGGGTTCCGAGATTCATTTCTGAGTCTCTGGGATCATGTCCATTAAGCAGTTCAATCAGGAACCAAAAAGGCCTTGCCCCAATTATATAGCTGAGCCGGAGGTGGTTTATGGGTGTATTTCCCACATACCTAACTTTTGGCCGTTTACTTTCTTGGTAAACTTTGCCCCAAGTTTTTGGGGTCTAGCCAAAGGCACAGCAGCAATTTTGGGGTATCTGGAAGTCTGAAGGCGCCATGAGGCTGCTGATGCACTTCGCCTCACAGGTACAGATTGACCTGCTGGCGGCACCATACCCCCTTACTTCATTGAGTTTTTTTCACTATATCCCACCACTGTTTTTGGGCTGTTGAGGGTTTTATCAGACAAATCAGCTGTGAATCTTAAAGATACTCCTTTATAGGCAATTTCTTTCTTTGATCTTGCTGCTTTCAGAATTTTGTTTCTATCTAAGGTTTTGGTCATTTTGATCAGGTTGTGTCTTGGGGTATTTTTATTTGGATTTCTTCTAGCTGGTACCCTTTGGGCCTCCTGAATGTGGTCGCATGTTTTCTGCAGCTCTGGGAAGGTTGCAGCAATGATATCTTTGAGTTTCTTCTTCATCAGGGTTTTCTTCCGGTACCTCTGGGACTCCAATAAATTTTATGTTATTCCTCTTGGCTTCATCACGATCTTGTCTTGCCATCTGTTCCTGGATTGTGAATCTCTTTTCCATTTTCTGCTCTTTTCTGTAGAGTATCTGGACTTCATCTTCGAGCTCACTGATTTTGTCCTCAGCAGCTGTTACTCTGATGCTGAAGCCTTCCACTGAGTTTTTCAATTCACCCTCCAGGTTTCTCAGGTCTGACATTTCCGTTTGTAATTTTGCTTGCATTTTCCTCATTTCTACCTTTAAATCCTCTTGTTTTTTTATTAGCATTGATTTCCATTGTTTCTTTTAGCTCCCTAAACATCTTCAGTAGCGCCCCTCTAAATTTCTTGTCAGAGAGGTTGTCTAGCACTTCATTACTGTTGGGGTCTTCTTGGCTAGCCTCTTCAATAAGTAAACTTGGTGGGCTTCTGCGTTGCTTTACCATTATGACCTGTGTAGTTTAGACCTTCATGCTCACAGTTACTATTCTGCTTATGATGCAGTATTATTTTAGGTGGGCTTAATGAATTATTGGCTAATTTGTTTCTGGTGGTTAAGCTAACCTAGTGAAAATTCCATCTAAGAGGGTAACTTATGATTTCTATGGTATATGTAGGGGAGAATAACTTGCCGCCATGTTAGCTGGGCAGGTACCTGAGTGAGATGAGCATAGGGTGTCCGGAATGGTTTGGTTGTGCGCGATGTGCTTCAATTCCTGTCTTCTGCAGATCAAGGATGAAAACTGGCTGCTCTCTGGGAATCTAGTTAGCTGCCCAGCCCTGGGAAGGAGTACTGCCACTGGACGGGTACCTGGGTAGATGACTTATACTTACAATATTTTTCTTCCAATTTATTGCAGTCTTCTTTGTAAGTAAAGCAGTTTTTCCTTTAATTTTGGTGCATGACATTTTAATTTTAACAAATTCTATTCTGTGTGATTTCTAA
The DNA here is from genome assembly GCF_029834395.1 of Sorex fumeus. Lineage (NCBI taxonomy): Eukaryota > Metazoa > Chordata > Mammalia > Eulipotyphla > Soricidae > Sorex > Sorex fumeus. The sequence goes on along the minus strand of NW_026606185.1, from coordinate 6,896,048 downwards.
TAACAAATCACAAAATATTATGGTTTATTTTTTCCAACTACTCAAATATTCAGTATGTAGTATAGGAAAAAATTCCTCTCAATCCTTTTATATTCTCTGGGAATGTAACACATAAATTCATAGAAGGCATATTAGTTGAAGAAAAATATTACATACAAGCATAAATATTTAGAAAGACATTAGTCTCCCCTACAATCAGGAAAGTAAGGTTTATAGGGCATCCTGAGATGATGGATAAATATTAGACTGAGATATCAAAGGTGAGAAATATTTTATAGGTAGATGTTAAAAGAAGGTTTGATAAATAAAAGCTTGCTCTATCAAAAGTAAAACGTTATTTGATGCTTAAATTACACCATTGGGCATCTATGCCAGAAACTTATTAGACATATCTATGTTTTACAAAACATTATTTATCATAGTCAAGATTTAGAAACAATCCAAGTTATCAACAACAGATAAATGGTTAATGAAATTGTGATATGTGTATGCATCACAGAAAATGAAATTTTACTTAGTTATGAGAAAAGATAAAATATTAAATTTTGTTGTAAATTGGATATATATGAGAAGTTGTTCTAGGTGAAGTGAGTCTAAGAGGAAAATACAAACATTGGATGATCACACTCATATGCAGAGTAGAAAGAAACAAAGTGAAGGATTTAGCAATACCCATTAAAGGAACACTGAGATAAAGTCAAGGAACAGAGATCTGGGTGCTTGAAGAAGGGGCCCCTGTGATAATGGTGGGTGTAGTGTAGTACCACAACAAGAACAAAAACATAACATTATACAATTGTATTGTTGAAAATCCTAAAATAAATATATTTTATTATATTAAAATCCTTCTTTAGAAACAATTGATAAAATATACGAATAGATAATACTCAGTTACTGAAATTTAAAATTTATTCATGTGTTTAGATATTTTGTTATAATAAATAAAAACATAATCACATACATATTCTCATGTCATATTGTAAGGCACTAATGATATTTGAGACTAATATCCAAAGCTGAATTTTAATTTAGATATTTTCTTGAACATGATTTTATCTTCATTATATATTGTTAACTGTTTGAAATTTGTAAAATATAAATTTGCTATAATATATAATATATTTGTTACAATATAGAATATTTGAAAAAATATTTTAAAAAATTCTTGCCATTGCATAAGGCACAAAGTATTTTTATCACAAAGAAGATAATTTTCTATCCTTCGCACATAATAATCTGTATTGTTATCTCTATTTATTTATTTGTTCATTGGTTTGGAGGTTGTACCAGGTGCTCAGTCCTTACTTTGGCTCTGTAGTCGGGGATCACTCCTGGTGTCACTTGGAGATTTTGCTATTATATTTGATAGCAGATATTTGTCTGAGTCATATAAATTTTATATATACTTCCTATCCTGGAACATTCCCTAAATTATTATAAGAAATATTCAGAAAGCACAATTACACAAACAATGTAACAAAATATTTTTTAAGTATAAGAAACCAATTAAATACCTTCTGCAACTTAAGATCTTAGGAGAGGGGCTGGAGGATAGCACAGTGGGTATGGCGTTTGCCTTGCATGTGACTGACCTGGGTTTTATTCCCAGAAAACCATATGTTCCACGAGCACTGCCAGAAGTAATTTCAGTGCATGAGCTGGGAGTAACCCTTGTGTATCCCTGGGTGTGACCCAAAAAGAAAAAAAAAAAAGATTTTAGGGAATGCCAACTCAATCTGCTCACCAGAGATTTTGTATGGTAGATAGTCAAGGAGGACAGGAAATGAAAGAAATCGATGATGGAAATAATAAAAGATACATTGTTTGACAGGATCAGAAGTCTCAGTGACAAGAATGTGTAGAGATATGGTATATGTATGTATCTAAACCACAGAGCCACAAATGCAAACAAAACTACAATAAATATACGTTTGTGCTTTTCCTTTAAATTTTTTTATTATTTATTGAATTACTGTGACATACAGAATCACAAAGGTGTTAATGGTTCGGTTTCAGTCATAGTGTTCTACCACTCATTCCCCAACCAGTGTATATTTCCCACCACGAAAGTCCCAAGTTCTCCTACTGCCATGTGTTTTTCAAGGGGGTAGATGGATGACAAGAAGATATCTAAGGATATTTTCAGGAGAACTCGACACTCCTTGTGTGACAAATGTTGGAACATTATATGCCAGAAACACTATAATGAGCAACCTTGTAAATATGAGAGCCTTATTTTAAAACACAAGGCTGCAAATAAAGAAGAAGATAAGAAAAGGGAATACTGAAAACTTCAGTACATTAATTAAGTTTCGTTCCTTTATTAAAAAAAAAATCCAAATAAGAGAAAAAGTACATGGATTAAGGCAAAGATAAAGTACATGGATTAAGGTAGAGATAAAGATTAAGGCAGTGACTCTCATGTGCTTGACCAGGAATTGACCCCTAGTACCACATGCTTTCCAGAGCTCCACCATGCAAAGGCATACACCTTGGGTATCACCAGTTGTAAGTTGTACACACACACACACACACACATACACACACACACACACACACACACACTCGAGAACATCTACATGTACTTCAGAAACCCAAGTATATTTTCTACCAGTATTTGCAAGTAGAGCATGACAGGCTGACTCCATTGACCTTACCGTTTAAACATGCAGGAAGATATAACTTGAAATTAAGCTAATACCTGATTTGGCTCCTAGAGAAGAGACCAGGTATTAAATAGTGCTGAACTGATCAGGATTGAAGACAGAGCACTGGAGATGAGATGGCGAAATTCAGCAACAACTATTTTGAAGAAAAGGAAAGGTACACAAGTGGGATTATGAGGATGCCTGTAAATTACTTAGGGATAGGTGAGCACTTTCACATTTTTTTTTAGACATTTAGGATGCTAAAATAAAGGACTGCAAAAGAGCTGGATGTTTGAAAGGACTATAATTTGCATATCCCAGATTACATATGGTTACATATCCCAGATCTACCATGGACCCATTTTCAGAATTTTTTTCTTACCCTGCCTATTTCCTTCATATTTCTATGTAGCTATATCTCTGGAATCAAATAAAATTTATTCCTAAATTGGGAAGGTTGCAAAAGGAGAAGGAACCTTCTGGGATTTTATATTCTGATTGTCTCTTTTTTTACCCTTCTATAAAGGCTAATGAAGACAACATCCATAGGAATATCCCACATTTTCCCACACACTGTAGGTCCTGGAAAAATTACATAAAGTTATACAATTAGGGCCATAACATCTCCTATTAGACAAAAATTAAGAGCAAGAAAAATTAAGTAAAAATCATCATTAATCTATCTATATAATGTACTCTATGTATTTATATAATGTATATATTACCATACATATGTTTGTACATAATTTAGGGGCTATACACAACATTGTTCAAGCTTACTCCTAGCTTTGTGCTTAGCATTCATAACTGGTGGTACTCATGGGACCACATATGATGCCAGAGATTTAACCTGTGCATGTTCTATGAAGGCAAAAACCTTAACTTATCTCTGGTTCACATTAACCAATCTTAATTAGAAATATGGGGAGTTCAACAGGGATTTAATTTATAGTAACTATTACGACGAAAATTAATGAAATACATCAAATGTATAAGAACAGAAAATTAGTTAAAGTAATAAAAGCAGTGCAGCTGTAAAGAAGTCCTTCAGAACTCAGGGATAATACAAAGAGAGCTAGATATTAAGGTTCTTACTTCTACAAGTGACTAATTCTGGTTTGAGCCTTAATATCATTAATTTTCTTCCAAGGCAAATCAAGAGAGAGCCCTGTCCACTGAACCGAAATAAGGCTTTCAAAATTCCGAGTGTGACACAAGCAAGCAAAAACAGTCTTCACTGAACTTGAATTTATATAATAAATAAAAATACTAGATTTTTTTGCATGAGAAAAACAATAGATGAAAAAATACTTACATGGAAATAATTTCAAGAAGGTATGTCAAGTTAAAAGTGAAAAGGATCAGCAAAATTGAAGATACCATTTCAATAATGACTCAAGTCGAAGAGAAAAGAAATATATATATATATGTATATGTATGTATTAGGAAAATGAAGAAGACGTTTAAGAATTAGAAGATAAATCTCAGTTACTGGGTATGCCAGAATGTAAAGTGAGATAAAGAAATATAAAGTCTATTTAAATATTTAATGGTTGATACTTTCCATGATACTTTTCAAGATATATCATATCTATATCATGATATATCTTGATATAGGAAGATTCAGGAAGATCTATATCAAGATATATTATTGCAATTATGACAGCTCCGTTTTTTAAGGGAGAATTAAAAAAGTGAATAAAATATATAACATATATGGGCACTTTGATTAGGAAATCTTCGAATTTATAAGTGTGAAATCTTTTAGCTGGGAGAAGAGAATGACGTACTCAGAATTCTGAGGAATAAAAATTGAAAACTAAAGCAACCTCTTGTCTTAGAAGTACAGTTTCATTTCACTCACACACACACAGACACACACACACAAAAATAAGCATCTTTGGTACCAAAAGATTAATGCTAATTTTTTATTTAAATACCATGGCTTACAAAGTTGTTGATAATACAGTTGCTACAAGCTTTTGATGTTTCAACCCGAGTGATCTTCCCTCCACCACTGTCCCAATTTTCTCAGTCACTCTTGAAACTTGCCCCTTAGTAAGCACAAAATAGTTTAATTTATATTACTTTTTACAACCGAGTGACTAAAGGAATTATCAAAAGTATTTGAATTTTAAAAAAGTATGAAAATTGCTATATCTCACCAGGGGATTAAGTCTCTGTCTCAGGGTTTAGTAATACGTCCTTTGCAGCTGAGCCTTCTGTGTTATTATTTTTGTTTGTTCAGATAGTTGTCTTCTGCATTACTCTTTCACTGAATTTGGTGTGCTCCGGCTGGAATTTCAGTGCTGTAGAATGTGGAGGTGTCACAGGGTCACTATATAGCCACAAAATCCAGAAACCTCAGGATATGTAGCACTTGGGTGAATCTGCAGAGACGCTTAGTGACACTAAGGAGTTAGGCTGGAGATGTTTGCATCTACTGGTGCAAACCCTGGTGGCAACAATGCCCTGCACCTATTGTGTCGGTGCAGCTGCCAGGGCTTTGGCAGGGTGGGGATGGCCTGTTACCCTCCTGAAGTTGCCCCAGAATCTCCACCTGGGAGATCAATGTGTTCAAGAATTTCAGAGGCTTGGCCTGAGTCTACTCAGAGGTTTAGGTCGTGGATATGAGGAGCAGGACCGGTGAGTATGGCGGCAGCTATGGGAGGATGGTGTGTCTCCTGGGCTTCCTCAACTTGGAGGGCTGCTGCTACCACTCTGAGAAGATCCAGAGTTCACAACTCAGCACCATTTGTTCTCTGTGGAGATTCTTAGTGAAGCCAAACCACTGGTATGGCGACCCCCAGTGGGTGCAGTACTGCTGCTGGGCCTTGAGCAGGAGGGGACTCAGCCAGGCCCCTCCCGAGGATGGCATGGTTTTTCAGCTGGTAAGACTGGTGTGTCCCTGAACTTCAGCAGCTGGTTTGCATCTCCTTGGAGACTTAGTTCATGAAATAAAGAGCAGGGACAGTGGGCGACTGGACATGGTAGCAGTTCTCCTAATGTCAGTTTCATGGTAACCAGGAAAAAACTCTGGAATAGAGACACTTAAAATATAAGTGAAGAAATCACCATAGAAAATAACACAGATTAAAAGATAGAAAATCGTGAGAATCACAAAACACCAGAACCATGAAAAAAAGGCATAGAATCATTAATGAGGTGCCGTATTTCAATAATTGCAATAACATGTTTAAGTTCTGAAACAAATGATCAAAATATCTGTGTCCAAGAGGATAAAACATTAGGATCTATCTACATTAAGCATTTGCCTGAACACCATCATACAAACATAAGCATTGTTCATCGATTTGCTTGAGCAGGCACCAGTAATGTCTCTATTGTGAGACTTGATGTTACTGATTTTGGCATATCGAATATGCCATGGGGAGCTTGCCAGGCTCTGCTGTGCTGGCGCAGTACTCTCAGTAGCTTTCTGGGCTCTCTGAGAGGGATAGAGGAATCAAACCCAAGTGGGCCATGTGCAAGGCAAACGCTCTACCTGCTGTGCTATTGCTCCAAACATAAGCATAGAATTAAAAATACAATGAAATATTGAAACATAGAGAGGCCAAGGCAATGTCATGACAGGCTCAGTGGGGAGCTAGACCTGAGTTTCGGTTCCCTAAAATCTAGGTTACAGTTTTCCCAAAATTATGAGACTCCCCGAAACAATGTCAGTAAGGGTAACCACTCAGCAACTATTGGGAAAGCTGCCACCCATGTAACCTAGACCGTTAACCAGTTAGAAGGGAACAAGGAAGTGGAAAATCCAGGAGACCAGTGCCAACAGAAAGCCCCCAACTATATAATGCTGGAAGATAAATACATCGCACTTTTGTGTCTCAGGGACCACTCACTCCAAGGAAGCCACTGTGTCTATAAGCCAGAGAGGTAAGTCGCAAGGTGGAGGCTCGAGCTAGTTAATAAAGATGATCCTCTTGCACTTGCATCAGAGTCAGCTCCTTGGTGGTCTTTGGCAAACTGAGTTACAGGCTAACAATATCACCTCATTCCAGTATCAATTGCCAAAAAAAAATCTAGAAAGGACAGAGAGTATTGGAAAGAAGGCCTCTGATACCCAGCAATATCACTTGAAAGTACTTATCTGAAGAGAATTGATACACTAGCAAAAAATATCTGTCACTGCCACTGTCCTCCTGTTGTTCATCGATTTGCTCGAGCGGGCCCAGTAACGTCTCCATTGGAGACTTAGTTGTTACTGTGTTTGGCATATTAAATACAACACGGGTAGCTTGCCAGACTCTGCCGAGGAGGTGAGATACTCTCGGTAGCTTGCCAGGATCTCCGAGAGGGGCAGAGGAATCGAACTCGGGTTGGCCATGTTGGCTGCGTGCAAGGCAAACGCCCTACCGCTGTGCTATCACTCCAGCCCAGCAAAAAATATAAGCACCTAAATTTACAGCATAATTATTCAGAATAGGTAAAGCATGGAGACAGTTAATCCATCTATGGGTGATTGAATGAAGAGGTGAAAGCATATGAATTCAGTGACATACTTATCAGTCATTAAGTTGCATGACTCCATGTTGAGCAGCACCAGAGATAATGAGCTGATTATGCTATACTAAATAAGATAGAAAGTGAAAGACAATTGCCAAGTGTGTTCTCTTATTCACTGTATCACTGTCATCCTGTTTTTCATCAATTACCTTGAGCAGGCACTAGTAATGTCTCCTTAGTCCTAGCCCAGAAATTTTAGAAAGTGCTACACTGTAGCCTCTTTCAGGGTCAGGGAATGAGACCCATCATTATTACTGGTTTTTGGCATATTGAATACACCATGGGGTGTTTCCCAGACTTTGCCATGTAGGCAGGATACTTTTGGTAGCCTGCTGCATTCTACAGAGTAAGAACTAGATAATAAAATGTTGCATGGCCAGAAATGTGGCGGTGCACTTCCAGGAGCTGGGTTTTATTGTCTCTGGGTCTTGGCCATTGATGAGATTACACGGCGCTGGGGGCAGTTGCTGGGTGTAACGCCTACCTACTGGAAGATGGGGTGTCTGGGTGGAGGAGGCCTAGTCCTGATTCAAGCAGGCTTGGAAATCTCAGGCCTGGGTCCTGCATGCCTGAGTTTCTTTGCCAGTTCCTTCATGCACCAGGCTAGGCTGAACATGTGGAGAGTGGTCTTAGCATGGCTCTAGCTGGTTCTGGAGGTTTTTGGCTGCCGAGGCTCTGCTCAGGGTGGGGAGGGAAACTCAACCTGCCCCCTACCAAGAAGCCTCAGTGAAGATAGCCAGCGTGGGGGCAGGAGACTCTTCGCTATTCTCTTACAGGAGCTGGGTTTTATAATCTCTGGGTCTTGGCCGTTGATGGGATTACACATTGCAGGGGCAAATTGGTGGGTGTAACACCTACCTACTGGAAGATGGGGATCTTGGTGGAGGAAGGACATGATGTCTTGCTAAATGAACGGAGCCAGAGAGGAGAATGTCTAATGCTATATAATCTCAGTCATATGCAGAAGATACAGAATCAAAGAAAGGAGTTTTATTCAGAATAAATTCTAATGCTAAAAGACTGTTTTTCTCCCACTCTAATTCTTTTACATAAGAGCCAAATATCAAATTATTGCTTTAGCTTTTTTGATTAATTTTATGAGATTGCAAAAAGTGATATCTGTTTTATTGTGGTAAGAGCTTTGGTCATTTCTTATCACTATGAACTATGATGATGGTTAAAAATATACATACTATTTCGTCAATTTAGTAGATACTTGTAGTTACTTTCTTAGCAAAGAACAATGAATATGAGAATTTATTCTTTAACCATAGCACTTAAACTCATTTTGCCAATAACTCACAATGTAGAAATGAGTGTTTGTGCGATAACCATTGGACTTTATATCTATGACTAATATAGGGACATCACAAGTCCAAACGTACAATTTCAATATTGAACCAAATTTTGCATTTCCAAATGTTAGTTTGGAATGCAGGTCTAGCTAGTGCAATATTGTCTGGTTCTTATTTTCTTGGATATATCTCTAATGCATTGTTAGTTTATAAGGGAAAAGGCAGGTGGACAGTGATTTCACACTTGCCAGGAAAACTTTCCTGGTAATTTGTTAGCCAGTCTCAACCACAAACTATTGATGACAGAGACAGGAGCTAAAGAAATAAAATCAGGCAATATAAGCCTTTCCTATAGGTGAATGGTGATTTGAAAGGTTATGCAATTTATCAAGGGTAACTATGCAACCAAACATTTTGTCTGAAATTTCTGCAGAGATCTTGTTGCTGTCTTTTTTCTTTACTCAGTCACTTCATCTTCATAATATTTTAAAATTTTAGATTTAATTTTTGCAAATTAATAGCTGTTAGTCCATACTATTTGCAATAGCTAATTCCTAAATGAGGAAATTTAAGAATTTCTTAAATCTAATTTTCACAATGAGTAATTGAATAACAGATTGTACAAAATATAGGTTATTTTAAAAACCCTGATTTTAACATGAAAGATTAATTATACCATTACAAATTTCATATAAATACTACTTACCACATTAAAATTTATTACCAAGTTGAAAGAATTAATACCCAAATTTATACTAAAATAAATAAGTAATAAGTAGTAAAAGTATTTGTGGCTAACAAAACAAAAATTCATATTATTGTAATACCCAGTTTTGTGAGATATAATAATAAAATATCATTGTCACTGAACTCCCGTTATTCATTGATTTGCTTGAGCGGTCACCAGTAATGTCTCACAACAAATTATGATATTGTTACTGAGTTTGGCATATTGAATACATCACAGGTAGCTTGTCAGACTTTGCTGTGTGGATGAGATACTCTCGGTAGCTTGATGGGCTTTCTGAGAGGGGTGGAAGAATCAAACTCGGGTCGGCCATGTTGGCTACATGCAAGGCAAACGCCCTACCCGCTGTGCTATTGCTCCAGCCCATAATAAAATATAATTTTATAAAACATCATAGTATCAATAGATAATACTATGTGTAGATAAAGAAGCAGAAAATGCATATCAGGCAAAATATGAAAAACTTTTGATCATTTTTTCTTAGAAAAAATTTAAGCTTTGAGAATTAAAATGAAACTTTGTCATTAGTTTTCTCATACTTACTCTATTTCCAACTGAGGTAATTAGGGTAATTAGGATAAACACATAAAGAATGTAATTTTACTTTGGTTATGGGAAACACTGGTGAAGGGACAGATGTTGGAACAGTGTATGGCTGCAATCTGATCATAAACAGCTTTGTAACTGTGTACCCATGGTGATTCAATAACACATACCGTACACACATATATGAAATAGTAATAAAAGTGTCTTAAGTTCAAAAAATAATTTAATTGTACTTTGTTTTTTTGAAAACAAAAACCAAAAAAGTGTCTCTCCAAACTGAATCAATGACTATAAAATCTTTATTGCTGAAAAATTCCACATTAGAATTTTACCAAACACATCACATATAATGAAAGATCAATCATCATATTGAATAAATAAACAGATTGAGTGTTATAATGAAAAATATTCTAACTTAAAATATAGGTAAATGTTGAATGATAATTGATAATAAAAATCAATAAGAAAATTAATAATGTGTGTATTTTTTGATATGAAACTTGCAGGTAATCTAAGAACTTTCTTCTGATAAAATTTTTCACTGACAGAAAGTTAAAAAAGCATATATGCATCATATTCGGGACCAAATTTAGTACAAATTTTGAAACTAAGTAGAGAATATTGTTCAGGTTATTTTAAGGAAAATTACTAAATTATCTCAATGTGTTGTTTTTCTCCCTTTCAAAGTTTTTTCCCCCACTTTGAAAAATTGCTTAAGTTGAAGATTTTATTTGACTTGAGAAAGACTTGGTAGAGCCCCAAAATCCTGAGAATATTTGAAATTGAAGATTTATATTTAAAAGAATTTAGTTTTGAGATGCCATCTCCAAATGATATGTGATATGTATGTAAGCATATAAGCAATGCAATGTCTGGGTATCTACTTCAGTTTGTGATGGAGCCTCTACCTAAATCTAGATTGCATTTTAATGATAAGAAATAATGATTACTCTTTATATGCTAATGAAGATTTGGACGAATACCTCAAAGAACATTCACGATTATGGTCGCTGTCCTCCCGTTGTTCATTGATTTGTTCAAGTGGGCCCAGTAACGTCTTCATCATGAAACTTGTTGTTACTGTGTTTGGCATCTCCAATCCGTCATGGGTAGCTTGCCAGGCTCTGCCATGCGGGCAAGATACTTTCTGTAGCTTGCCGGGCTCTCCAAGAGGGGCTGAGGAAATGAACTTGGGTTGGCCATGTTGGCCGCTTGTAAGGCAAATGCCCTACCGCTATGCTAAAAATTAATTCTTCAGAACTGCAGACATCATTCAAGTGGCAGAGCATACATCGGATGTGTGCAAGGTCCTGAATTCAGTTCCCAGTACTTGTTACCACCGCCAAGCATTGTAAGTGAAACTGGATCCTTCAGGTCAGTATGGCTCCTATAAAATGAATGCTTGGTTTAAAATGACAAAAAAAAAACTAAAAAGGAAGAAAATATGTGTATTGGTGTAATCATTCACCCCTGTTTTGAAAATATGGGGGAAAATCTTTGTATGAAACCATTTTAAATGTTTAAAAAAAGCAGTAAGTACCAACTTAAGGTGTTGGATTTGCTACTATCATCAATACAGTTCTAAAAAGGTTTTCTTGTACTTTTAGAAAAGAATTAAAAGGTAATACCATCTCTACCTGTGCCTATACAAACATCTTTCAGCACTTGATTTTTCTAGGTACTATGATTCTTGGCCAAAAGTGTACAGACAAAGTTCCATGGCCTTCTGTAACTAACATTACAGAGGAGAAAAGGCAAAACAGTCTACATTTTGAAACATATTACTTTTACTGGAAACCAATTCCTCCAGGAATCACCACTATTTTCAATTTCAGCAAGTTCTTTTTCTATTTTGTTATTTTCCCCCTAAATCCCTTTTATTCTTTTATTTATTTATTTATTTACTTATTAGTGAAACACCTTCAGGTACAGTTGTAGACTTAAAATCTTTGTGCTTGGGTTTCAATTACACAATGATCGAGTATCCATCCCACCAGCAGTGCCCATTTTCCCCACCACTGATTCCAATACGCCTCCCATATAGGGTATACCCCCATCCCACCCTGCCTTTGTGGCAGGGCATTTCCCTTTGTTCTCTCTCTCCTTTTGGGCACTGTGGTTTGCAAAAGAGACATTGAGAGGCGATCATGTTTGGTCTATAGTCTACTTTCAGCATGCATCTCCCATCCTGGGAGGATCCTCCCAACACCCTTTATTTGGTGCTCCCTTCACTATCTGAGCTGCCATTTCCCCTTGCATGTGCAACTGGCCTCCAAGCCATGGAGTGAAGCTCCTGGTACGTATCTGGGCTATTCTTGGGTGTTAGCCTCCTTTTTTGGGCTGGAGCAATAGCACAGCGAGTGTGTTTGCTTTGTGCTCAGCCGGCACGGCTGAGCCGGGTTCGATTCCTCCGCCCCTCTGAGAGTTTGGCAAGCTACTGAGAGTATCTTGCCTGCATGGCAAAGCCTGGCAAACTACCTGTGATGTATTCAATATGCCAAACACAGTAACAACAAGTCTCATGATGGATACGTTTCTGGGCCCTATTCAGCAAATAGATGTACAACAGGAGCTCAGTGCTACAGTGTTACAGTCTCCTATTTTGTTACTTTATGTTCCCCAGATGAATGCAAATTTCTATATCTGTCCCTCTCTTTCTAATTCATTTTGCTTAGCATGATACTTTCTATGTAGTAGCACTTATATGTAAATTTCATGACTTCATCTTTTCTAACAGCTACATACTACTATATTGTGCAAATGTACCAAAGTTTCTTTAACTAGTCATCTGTTCTTGGGCACTCAGGTTTTTTCCAAATTCTGGCTATTGTAAACAGTGCTGCAATGAACAAACAGGTGCAGATGTCACTTCAACTACACTTTTTTTGCGTCTCTGGGATACATTCCCAGGAGTGGTATTGCTGGGTCAAATGGGAGCTCAAATTGTAATTTTTGAGAATCGTCTATACTGTTTTCCAAAAGGGCTGAACCAGTCGGCATTCCCACCAGCAACAAAGGAGGGTCCCTTTCTCGCCACATTCATGCCAACACTGGTTGCTTTTGTTCTTTTGGATGTGTGCCAATCTCAGTGGTGGGAGATGATATCTCATTGTTGTTTTGATCTGCATCTCAGTGATGATTAATGATGTAGAGCATTTTCTCATGTGCCTTTTTGCCATTCGGATTTCTTCTTTGAGAAAGTTTCTTTTCATTTTGTTATCCTATTTTTTGATGGGGTTGGATGTTTTCTTCTTGTGGAGTTCAGCCAGTACTTTGTATATCCTGGATACAACCCCTTGTCAGATGCGTATTGGCTGAATATCCTTTTCCAACCTCTAGACTGTCTTTGTATTTTGGTCACTGTTTCTTTTGAGGGAAAGAAGCTTCTTAGTTTAAGATAGTCCCATTTGTCTATTTCTGTTTTTAATCGCTTGACCAGTGGCATGACATCTTTGAAGATACTATTAGCTTCAATGTCATGGAGGGTTTTGCCAACATTGTCTTCAATGTATCTTTGTGATTCTGGTCTGATGTTGAGGTCTTTAATCCATTTTGATCTTACTTATTTTCCAGGGCTGGAGTAATAGCACAGCAGTAGGGCATTTGCCTTGCATGCAGCCAGCCTGGCCGAGCCGGGTTCAATTCCTCCACCCCTCTTGGAGAGCCTGGCAAGCTACCGAGAGTATCTCGTTCACATGGCAAAGCCTGGCAAACTACCCGTGACGTGTTCAGTATGCCAAACACAGTAACAACAAGTCTCACAATGGAGACGTTACTGGGCCTACTCAAGCAAATCGATGAACAATGGGAGGACAGTGCTACAGTACCATTTTCCAGTACCATACTCTTTTAATTATTACTGCTTTGTAGTAGAGTGTGAAATTAGGGAGGTTGATTTATCTAATTTTCTTTTTTCCAAGACTTGCTTTAGCTATTCGTGGGTGCTTTTTTTACATATGAATTTCAGGAATGTTTCCTCCATTTCTTTGAAGAATGTCATGGGTATCATTATAGGGATTGCATTGAATTTGCACAATGCTTTGGGGATTATTGCCATTTTCACAATGTTAATTCTCTCAATCCATGAGCCGGGTATATCTTTCCATTTTCTCATGTCCTCTTTTATTTCCTAAAGTAGTGTTTTGTAGTAGTGTTCTTTGTACAGGTCCTTTACTTCCTTACTTAAACTGATCCTAGGTACTTGATTTTCTGGGGCACAATTGTCAACGAGATTGTTTTTTTCATATCACTTTCTTCTCTCTCACTATTTGCATATAGGGAAGCCATTGACTTTTGGGCATTGATTTTGTAGCCTGCAACTTTACTATAGTATACTTTATTGTTTCTAGGAGTCTCTTGGTAGAGGTCTTAGGGTTCTCTAAGTATAGTATCATATCATCTGCAAATAGGAAGAGATTGATTGCTTCGTTTCCTACCTGATTGCCCTTAATCTCTTTCTCTTGTCTAACTGCTATTGCAAGTTCTTCCAGTACTATATGGAACAGCAGTGGAGAGAGTGGGCATCTTTGTCTTGTCCCTTATCTTAGAGGGAAGGCTCTCAGTTTTTCTCCTTTGAGGATGATGCTTGCTCTAAGCTTGTGGTAGATTACTTTGACTGTATTGAGGAAAGTTCCCTCTATACCCATTTTGTCGAGGGTTTTTATTATAAATGGGCGTTGGATTTTGTCAAATGCTTTCTCTGCATCTGTTGATATGATCATATGGTTTTATCTTTTCCTTTGTTGATATATTGGATTATATTGATTGATTTCCTAATGTTAAACCATCCTTGCATCCCCGGGATAAATCCTACTTGGTCATGGTGTATGAACTATTTGATGAGTTGTTGAATTCTATCTGCTAGTATTTTGTTGAGAATATTCGCATCCGTGTTCATCAGGGATATCAGCCTGTGTTTTTCATTTCTTGTGGTATCTTTGTTTTCTTTTGGTATTAGAGAGATATGGGCTTCATACAAACTGTTTGGGAGAGTTTCTGTTTCTTCAATTTTCTGAAAGAGCTTAAGAAGAACTGGCAATAGGTCTTCTTTAAATATTTGGAAAAATTCCCAGTGAATCTATCTGGATCTGGGCTTTTGTTTTTGGGAAGACTTTTGATTACAGTTTCAATTTCCTTGATGTTAATAGGTCTATTTCGGTACTCTATATCTTCTTGATTCAGCGTTGGGAGATTTTAGATATCCAGAAATTTATCCATTTCTTCCATGTTCTCTTCTTTCATGGCATACAGACTTTCAAAGTAGTCTGTGATGATCTTTGGAATTTCTTTGGTTTCTGTTGTGATATTCTGCTTCTCATTTCTGATTCACTTTATTAGGGTTCTCTCTCTCTTTCTTTGTGAGTCTAGTGGTTACAAGTTCTTTTTCCTTAGTCAAGCTATAATAATTTTATTTTCTTTTATAACCTTATTATCTTTAATTCTTAAAATTTATAGTTTTTATGTTTATGACATTGAATGCCAGATAGTTTCAAATAGATATCTAGATTTCTATTTAGCAGAGGTTTAAGAAGAGCAAAGATACTCTGACACACACATAAATATGTGAAGTTATAAGCAAAGTATACAGATATGCAGAGCTACACAGGTCATATAAATTGTAGGATCAAAAATGGTCTTTTAGTTTTTCAAAATCCTCTACAGAATTGAGTAATAGCTGATAAATAAAAGCACACTTGAGGCCCAGCTCTGGGCAACAAAGCTGAACAGCTCCAATTCCAAACAGGTACAGCCCGCCCCCAAGGGCCTGGGACCTTCTCTGGGCATGCGCAGCTAGATCCAGCCCCTAGAAAGCCGGTTTTCAACCCCTGAGCTGCGTGGGATGGGCACAGAGGCCCAGCTCTGGGCAACAAAGCTGAACGGCTCCAATTCCAAACAGGTACAGCCCGCCCCCAAGGGCCTGGGACCTTCTCTGGGCATGCGCAGCTAGATCCAGCCCCTAGAAAGCCGGTTTTCAACCCCTGAGCTGCGTGGGATGGGCACAGAGGCCCAGCTCTGGGCAACAAAGCTGAACGGCTCCAAGTCCAAACAGGAGACGTTCCCAACTCCTCGCCCAGTGCCAGGGAATCTTTCTGGAGCCGCGGCCGCTAACACGGCCGCAAAATATTTTCCCACTACATATGCCATAGGAACCATAAGCTACCTTCTTCGATGGAAACTTCTCTAGTTTAGCTCAGTCACTAGAAACACAGTAGCCAATAACTCATAAGCCTATCTTAACTCAAACTGCATAAACAAGCAGAATATTAACAGTGAACGTGAAGGACTAAGCAACACTTTTCACAATGGTAAAGCAACGCAAAAGCCCACCAAACTTTCTTATTGAAGAGTCTAGCCCAGATGACACCAACAGTACTGTAGTGTTAGACAACCTCTCTGACAAGGAATTCAGGAGGGAGCTACTTAGGCTGCTTAGGGAACTAAAAGAAACAATGGAAAGCAATGCCAATAGAAGACAAGAGGATCTGAAGGCAGAAACGAGGAAAATGCAATCAGAAATGTCAGACCTGAAAAATCTCGTAGGCGAATTGAAAAGCTCAGTGGAAGGCCTCAGCAGCAGAGTAACAGCTGCTGAGAACAGAATCAGTGAGCTCGAAGATGAAGTTCAGAGACTCTCCAGAAAAGAGCAGAAAATGGAAAAGAGACTCACAATTCGGGAACAGATGGCAAGAGAAGATCGGGATGAAGCCAAGAGGGGTAACATAAGAATTATTGGAGTCCCAGAGGTACAGGAAGAAAACCTTGATGAAGAAGAAACTGTCAAGGACATCATTGCTACAACGTTTCCAGAGCTGAAGAAAACTTGTGACCACATTCAGGAGGCCCGGAGGGTACCAGCTAGAAGAAATTCGAATAAAAATACCCCAAGACACATTCTGATCAAAATGACCAAAACCTTAGACAGAGACAAAATTCTGAAAGCAGCAAGATCAAAGAAAGAAATCTCTTACAAAGGAGTATCCTTAAAATTCACAGCTGATTTTTCTGATGAAACCCTCATGGCCCGAAAACAGTGGTGGGACATAGTGAAAAAACTCAATGAAATAAACGCCTCCCCAAAAATACTTTTCCCAGCAAGACTCTCATTCATAATAGAAGGAACAACACACAGTTTCACAGACAAACAACAGCTCAGGAACTTCATAGACTCAAAACCATGGTTACAAGAACAACTAAATGGGCTACTTTAAGGCAAGAAAGGCCCCTCAAATACACCAAATTTTAACAGAACAATGGACAAAATCCCATAACAATAATCTCTCTCAATGTCAATGGGCTAAACGCACCAATTAAAAGACATAGAGTGGCAGGATGGATTAGAAAATTGAACCCAACATTCTGCTGCCTGCAAGAAACGCATCTCAATAGTCAAAGCAAACACAGACTCAGAGTCAAAGGCTGGAAAACAATCCTACAGGCAAACAGCTCCCATAAAAAAGCTGGGGTAGCCATCCTTATATCAGACCACATCGATTTCAGAGTGAGGAAGGTCATAAGAGACAGTGAAGGCCATTACTTATTGATCAGAGGATCTGTACAACAGGAAGAACTTACAATAATAAATGTATATGCACCTAATGAGAGACCAGCAAAGTACTTAAAACAACTACTCATAGATTTGGAAAAAGACATCAATAGCAACACAATACTAGTGGGAGACTTCAACACTGCTTTCTCACCTCTTGATAGATCAACCAGACTCAAGCTTAGCAAGGACATACTTCATTTGAGGGAAACAATGGAAGAAAGGGACTTAGTAGATATATACAGGACACTTCATCCACAAAAAGCTGAATACACATTCTTCTCAAGCGTACATGGAACATTCTCCAAGATAGACCACATGCTGAGCCACAAAACATGCCTCCATAAAATTAAGAAGGTAGAGATTGTATCAACAATCTTCTCAGACCATAATGCGCTGAAATTAGAAGTAAATCACACACAAAAACAGAAAATTAAATCAAACACCTGGAAATTAAACAGTGCACTATTGAACAATGAGTGGATTAGACAGGAAATCAAAGAGGAAATCAAAAGATTCCTAGAAATGAATGAAAATGAGAACACGAGTTACCAAAACTTATGGGACACAGCAAAGGCTGTGTTAAGAGGAAAGTTTATAGCTCTACAAGCATTCCTCAGGAAGGAGGAGCGAGCACACATAAGTAACCTAACCTCACAGCTTAAGAGCTTGGAGAAGGACCAAAAAAAGGAGCACAACCCGAACAGGAGAAAGGAAATAATAAAACTCAGAGCAGAGATTAACGAGATGGAAACCCAAAAAACAATCCGAAAGATCAATGAAACCAAAAGCTGGTTCTTTGAGAAAATTAACAAGATCAATAAGCCTCTAGCAAAACTCACAAAGAAAGGGAGAGAGAAAACCCTAATAAACCGAATCAGAAATGAAAAGGGGGTCATTACAACAGAAACCACAGAAATTCAGAGGATCCTCAGGGAGTACTTTGAGAAGCTTTATGCCACGTAACATCAAAACCTCTAGGAAATGGATAAATTCCTAGACTCCTACAGACTCCCAAGGCTGAACCAAGAAGACCTGGAATACCTGAACAGACCTATCACCATCAAGGAAATTGAAATGGTAATAAAAAGCCTCCCCAAGCACAAAAGTCCTGGCCCGGATGGATTCACTAGTGAATTCTTCCAAATCTTTAAAGAGGACTTACTCCCAATGCTCTTTACGCTTTTCCACGAAATTGAAATATCAAAAACACTTCCAAACAGTTTCTAAGAAGCAAATATCACACTGATACCAAAAGCAGACAGAGATACCACAAAGAAAGAGAATTACAGGCCGATATCCCTGATGAACACAGATGCAAAGATCCTCAACAAACTACTAGCAAATAGAATCCAACTACTCATCAAAAAGATCATACACCATGACCAAGTAGGATTCATCCCAGGGATGCAAGGATGGTTTAACATTCAGAAATCAATCAACATAATCCACCATATCAACAAAAGAAAAGATAAAAAGCATATGATTATATCAATAGATGCAGAGAAAGCATTTGATAAGATCCAGCACCCCTTTATGATCAAAACCCTAGCCAAAATGGGTATAGAGGGGACCTTCCTCAACATAATTAAAGCCATCTACCACAAGCCTAAAGCAAGCATCATCCTCAATGGGGAAAACCTGAGAGCCTTCCCTCTAAGATCAGGGACGAGACAGGGATGCCCACTCTCTCCACTGCTGTTCAATATAGTACTGGAAGTACTTGCAATAGCAATTAGGCAGGAAAAAGATATTAAGGGCATTCAGGTAGGAAAGGAAGAAATCAAGCTCTCACTATTCGCAGATGATATGATACTCTACTTAGAGAACCCAATAACCTCCACCAAAAAACTCCTAGAAACAATAGACTTGTATAGTAAAGTTGCAGGTTATAAAATCAATACCCAAAAGTCCATGGCTTTCCTATACGCAAACAGTGAGAGAGAGGAAAGCTACATGAAAAAAACAATCCCGTTCACAATTGTGCCCCAGAAAATCAAGTACCTAGGAATCAGCTTAACTAAGGAAGTAAAGGACCTGTACAAAGAAAACTACAAAACGCTACTTCAGGAAATAAAAGAGGACATGAGGAAATGGAAAGATATCCCCTGCTCATGGGTCCGCAGACTTAACATTGTCCAAATGGCAATACTACCGAAAGCATTGTATAAATTCAATTCAATCCCTATAAGGATACCCATGACATTCTTCAAAGAAATGGAGCAAACTCTCCTGAAATTTATATGGAACAATAAGCCCCCACGAATAGCTAAAGCAATTCTTGGGAAAAAGAAAATGGGAGGAATCAACCTCCCTAACTTCAAACTGTACTACAAAGCAGTAATAATTAAAACAGTATGGTACTGGAACAAAGGCAGAACTGCAGACCAATGGAACAGGGTTGAATACACTGACATCTCCCCTCAATCATATGATCATCTAATCTTTGATAAATGTGCAAGTAATGTGAAGTGGAGTAAGGAAAGCCTCTTTAATAAATTGTGCTGGCATCACTGGACGGCTACATGCAAAAAAATAGGCTCAGAACTCTGCCTAACATCATGTACTAAAGATCAAAATGGATTAAAGACCTCAACATCAGACCAGAAACCATAAGGTACATTGAAGATAAAGTTGGCAAAACCCTCCATGACATTGAAGCTAATGGTATCTTCAAAGATGCCACGCCACTGGCCGAGCAAGTGAAAACAGAGATAGATAAATGGGACTATCTTAAACTAAGAAGCTTCTGCACCTCCAAAGAAACAGTGACCAAAATACAAAGACAGTCTACAGAATGGGAAAGGATATTCACCAAATACACATCTGACAAGGGGTTGATATCCAGGATATACAAAATACTGGTTAAACTCCACAAGAAGAAAACATCCAACCCCATCCAAAAGTGGGGCAATGAAATGAACAGAAACTTTCTCAAAGAAGAAATCCGAATGGCAAAAAAGCACATGAAAAATGCTCTACATCATTCATCGTCAGGGAGATGCAGATCAAAACCACAATGAGATTCCATCTCACACCTCAGAGACTGGCCCACATTCAAAAGAACAAAAGCAACCAATGCTGGCGCGGATGTGGCGAGAAAGGGACACTCCTTCACTGTTGGTGGGAATGTCGACTGGTTCAGCCCTTCTGGAAAACAGTATGGACGTTTCTCAAAAAATTAGAAATTGAGCTCCCATTTGACCCAGCAATACCACTCCTGGGAATATATCCCAGAGAGGCAAAAATGTATAGTCGAAGTGACATCTGCACTTGTTTGTTCATTGCAGCACTCTTTACAATAGCCAGAAACTGGAAGAAACCCGAATGCCTATGAACAGATGACTGGTTAAAGAAACTTTGGTACATCTACACAATGGAGTACTATGTAGCTGTTAGAAAAGATAAAGTCATGAAATTTACATACAAGTGGTACAATATGGAAAGTATCATGCTAAGTGAAATGAGTCAGAAAGAGAGGGATAGACATAGAAAGATTGCATTCATCTGGGGGATATAAAGTAACAAAATATGAGATTAATACCCAAGAATAGCTGAGATCAGCACCAGGAGGATTACTCCATAACTTAGAGGCCAGCCGGGTATCCTAGAGGAAAGGGCAGTTCAGATAGAGAAGGGAGCACCAAATAAAGGATGTTTGGAGGATCCTCCCAGGAGGGGAGATGCATGTCGAAAGTAGACTATGGACTGAACATGTTTGCCACTCAATGCCTCTTTTGCAGACCACAACACCCAAAAGGAGAGAGAGAACACAGGGGATTGCCCTGCCACAGAGACAGGGGGGATGGGGGGATGGGGGTGGGGGTGATATTATCCATGGTGGTGGAAAATGGGCACTTGTGGAGGGATGGGTATCTGATCATTGTATAATCGAAACCCAAGCACAAAAAAATTGTAAATCTACAACTGTAAAAAAAATAAAATAAAATAAAGGGAAAAAATTTTAAAAAAAAAAAAGCACACTTGAATACTATGTGCCTTTGTCAAGGTTTAGGGTCTTTTGTTTTTTGCTGTTCAAGTCATACCTGGTGACGCTCAGTGGTTACTCCTAGCTCTGTACTCAAGAATTATTTCTGGATGTGCTCTGGGGACCATATGAGGTCCTGGGGATTGAGCCAGGGTCAGTCGCATGCAAGGAAAACACCCTTCCTGTTATACTATCATTCCATTTCCTTGATCTCTTTCTTATGGCTCCTTCTTTTGGCTAGAACTTTTGAACGTGACCCCATTGTTTTGTCTGTTATTTCTTTATGCCCATGTATCAATAAGCAACATAATGAAAACAAATATCCTTTTACAACTATTATCACATGACTCGGTGTTTCAATATCCTTATAATAGTGTGTTATTCTATCAGCTCTTTAGTTATTTCAAAGGACTGAAGATGTAAATGATGCTTTGTTCACAAGAGCTGTGAAAAGGTATGCCCAGTTCCATCAATGTTTCACAGTCATTTTCAAGAACTTAAGATGCAGTTCAATTATTTCTTCATTAAAATTGTTGGTGCTTTGCCTACTCAGGTACTGGTATACAATGAAGTCATATGATTAGAAGGACATAACTCAGAAGGAGACTAATACAAAATGCACAGAAAATTGCATAGAGAATGTACTTCCGTGCTTTCTCCTGTTGTAATAGACTCCCAGAATCCCCACAAGTTTACCAAGTAGATGTACACCAAATCCTATACTTTCAAAGATGTTTTGAGAATTAAATTTGCATGTTGAGTTAATCATTGATTGTTGTTATCTTTACAAACCCTTGGCCCTGTTCTCTCTTCATCGATTAGAGATGAGGAGGGCTTAGATGGAGATATCCAACCTTCCAAACATACAACATACTTTGATTTATAAAAACAAGCATGTTTTTTTTTCATCTCCAGTTTTGGCATAACGTTCCTAAAACCCTTTGTATGTTCAAAGTATGGCAGATAAAAGCATGGCTAGAAACTTATTAAAGGTCATAAATAACCTGATAACCTATTTAGCAAAAGTTTTTTTTCCTTAGAGTCACTGTACTTAGCCATGGCAGTGGTGAGCCTCTGTGGGAAATTTAAAACAAGGAAGGATAAGTATATACTATATGTAGCTCTATCCATAATCTCTTTATCTATATTGTATGTATTAGAGGAAATATATAGATCAGTGGTAGAGAGTTTGATCGGCAAGTGTGAGACCCTAAGTTGCATCAACGTGTGTAGTGGGGGGCATAAAGTGCATGTGTAGAATACTTAGAGTGTAGAATCTTGGAGTGGAATTCCAGCTATGGAGTATGTAAGACAGCTGATTTCCAGAAACTGCAGTTTGGCACTCACTAGGGACACACCTTCATCATACATACATAAGAATTAGGAATAGAACTACTAGTCCTTCCCCACTTGCTTTCTTTAGTATCGTCTTATGTAATGGTAAAGACTAATGTAGATAGAGTATTTGAAAAATAAAATTGAACTATTTTCTACTTGTATTTCTCATCATATATTGCTACTAGTAAGAATTAGATTTCATACAGGAGATCAGAGTTATTGAACCACACCCAGAAATATTCAGGATTTATTTTTGGCTCTCTTACAGATCACTCTGTGGTGCTCAGGCAACAATATATGGTGTAATATATCAAACAAGGATTGATAAAGGCAAGCACATATCAATATTTCAAATTAAGAGCTATAGTTTTAGAATGGGTGTACATAACCAAATATGATAAATATCTTCAGCCATAAAACATGCATGAACTCTCCCACTTACCTCAATAAAATGCAACAATAAATGGAGAAAATAATTTAGTTTGGAGTAAACACTTGTATCTCAAAAAATTAGCATAATTGAAATACTGAAATTCACTTTCTTATAAAAATAAATAATTTTTTGCTTTGATATGTATGATTATTTCATAAGTTAGCAAAATACAAATAAATACTTCAGAGTATAATAAATAGTACAGTAGATAAGGTGATTGCCTTGCATGGGGCAGACTTGGAATTAATTGCTGGTATCATATCCTAACATAAATGATACTTGGGCATTTTGATGTAGCCCCGTATTTTTTTAAAAATACACCTTAATTATAGATATCTTAGAATATAAATGTTAGCATGTTATTTAAAGAACATACATATATTTTTATTAGAGTAACAATGAATATTTTAGCATTGTGAATGTTGGCTAAGTTAGACTTTTGAAAACCCTACCCAAAAATTTACTCTTAGGTTTAAATTCTTGTGCTAGTGTGATTATTACTATTTAAAATAAACAAAATACTAGACCTTTTGTCAAGAGAATAATTAGTATACTTGCAAGAGTACAGTTATAGGAAAATAAAAGTTTTTAATCTCTTCTAACTAATGAAAAAAGAGATAATTCATTGGTTTCAAGTGTTAGTCCAGAGAAAGAAAACACCACTACAGATTCTTAAACAAATATAAGATTTTACATAAAAGGATGGAGAGACATTTTAGTAAGTAGAGTGCTTGCCTTGCACAAGATCTACCCCTGGTTCAGTTCCTGGCATCCTATAATAGTCCCTTGAATCCTGAGAGGAGTAATGCCTGATTGTATATCCAGGTGTAAAATCTGAGTACCACTGGGTATGGCCTCTTAAAGAAAAATGAAGAAAAAAATTTATAGAGGGATGGTCTAGTACAAATTAAAACATTGAATATCTTGGAAATTATTGTCTTTCTTTACCCAGAATAAAATTTGATCAGAACAAACTAAAATGGATGTGTCCTCTTTGACCCATCAGAAAATTGAGGTTACAGAGATAAAATACCATTGTATATATCTGAAATCAAATGTAAGGTCATTCCATAGTGCCTAAAATGGGAGAGAGAATGTGTGTGTGTGTGTGTGTGTGTGTGTGTGTGTGTGTGTGAGAGAGAGAGAGAGAGAGAGAGAGAGAGAGAGAGAGAGAGAGTGAGAAAGAGAAAGAAGAGGTGCCTGTCATAGAGACAGGCTGTAGTCGGTAGTGGTTTGGGGGGATGGGAAGGAAACTGGGGACATTGGTGCTGGGAAACTCACTGTTGGAGGGATGGGTGTTGGAACATTTAGGACTGAAATCCAACCATAAACAGTTTGTAATCCTCTATCTCATGGTAACTCAATAAAATAAAAATTGATAATCACTTGTAATCACTTGTTATCCCATTGTTCGTGAATTTGCTCAAGGGGCACCAGTTACGTCTCCACTCAGCGCTGTCGAGTGATGATGTAGTCCAATGGCATCTGCTCACTCCAGGAACACAAAGAACATTAAACTGTTTGTTCAGGGTCTTGATGAAGAAGTCTGACTATCTTGTAGGTGGTCGGCCAGGTGTTCTTTTGATGTCCTGTGGAATCCAGTTGGTAATGGCTCTAGTCCAGCGGTTGTTTCCAAATTGCATTTTGTGTCCAGCCCATCTGATTTTTGACACCTTGGCAAATGAGGCAGCATCCCTGATCATCTATCGTCGATGGAGATTGGAACTCCGGATTCTTTCTCTCACTTGAGTGAAGCATGATAATCCAAGCATAGCTCTTCCGATTTCTCTTTGGGTGATCCAGATAGCATTCTTGTCCTGTTTTCATAGGTTAGTGCAGGGAGAATGGTTGAGTTGAAAAGATGTGCCTGGAGCCGGAGATTCTTCATCCTCTTAGCTATTTCTTCGACACTCTGGAAGGCGTTCCACGCCGTTCTTTTCCTCCTGTGCAGCTCAGGTGCCAGGTCATTCGTCATGTTGAATTCTCAACTTAGGTACACAGAAGTACATTCAGAGATGTTTGTTCCATTGAGAGTGAATGGAACGTCAGAAAAGGAGTCCTTTTCTCATAAACGTTGTCTTGGTGAGATTCAGCTGCAGTCTGACCTTTCCACATTCATGGTCGAAGTCGGCCAGCATTTGTACCGTTTGGCTAATATTTTGTGCTATTAGAATGATGTCATCAGTGAAGCAAAGGTGGTGTAGTTGCTGAGCATCTATCTTCACTCCTATTTCTTCCCCTTCCAGTCATCCCATGATGTTTTCAGGGTGGTACTGAAGAGTTTCAGTGAAATAGTATCACCCGGCTGAACCCCTCTCTTTTAATCGATGAGCACTTCCTTGTAGAATGGTGAGATCCTGGTGGTGATTCCGTAATACAGCTCGCTGAGGACCCTGATGTAATGAGTTTGAACACCCTATTTGTCTAGGGCTTAGACGACTGCTTCAGTCTCAACAGAATCAAAGGCCTTCTTTTTTCTTAACAATTATTTTCTCTTTTATATTATTTTTTCTCTTCTTTAAAGATAACCCAAAAAAGAAGAAAAATTAATAGAAAAAAGAAAACAATTGTTAAGAAAAAAGTAAAAGATAAGGTCATCTTAGCATTTGCTTCGAACCAAAAACAGAGAAACAACACACGTTAAGGACTTTACACTGAGGATTTCACAAACTTATTATAGCGAAGTTAACAACAACAGCTCAAAGTAAACAGCAACAATAGAACAGCTTCATGTTTTTCACGGTGTAGGAGCAGCTGTCTTTAAATATATCCAGAAATGTGTCTGTAGGCCAGGCATGCTTTTTATTGAATACTTTTAGCAGAAGCCATAGTATCCAGTGTGACAAGCAGCAGTTCCATTGGACTTTCCACTTTAGCTCAAGGGAATGGCAAAAGGTTTTGAAATCTGAATAGTTAAAACCTTCTTAGAAGTCAAGTAAATCAAATATCTCGGGTGCGTAGACTGATCTTTAATTATCCCCAACACATAAGGGATCACATGAATGTATCTGTCCTTAATTCTTCGGGCAAACACTAACTGTTGATATTTTGGCAAAGGAGGTATGCATGATGTAGCACACCACTGACTCTGCCCTGCTACTCACCCAGCTGGCCACCAGGCTTATATGGACTGGTGCCTAAATGAAAAGAAAAAGACTATTTTGTGCATGTTTGGTACGGTGTAGATATTTATTTGAGGGATTAGTCAATGATAGTGACATCTTGTTAATTTTAATGAGATAAATTATTCTCTAACCAGTGACAGGAAAATGTTCTTTTAAATAACTACGTGTATGTGCAGTTATGTGTGTATATGTGAGAAAGAGGACATTATGGGTATTTATCTTGGGACTTGAGCAATTATTTATACGTAAAATAATACATAGAAAATTTATCTTGAAGCTTAAAAATCTTTAGCAATTACTTATCTGAGCACCAGAGGAATTTTGTCATATTCTCTACAATCTTCTAGATGTGCAAATAATCAAATAACTATGATATATATTAAAATGTTATCATATGTTTATATAACAAGTACCATAATAATAATGTTTGCTATCTACATATTAGATTATATAATTCTCCTGATTGACTTATGCATTCAATAAAAAGCTTTCACTAAGACAAAAAAAATTAAAGACTAAGGGGAATATTAGTAATAGTTTTCAAAAAACTAACCATAAGCAAAAGCATAACTGTCAGTCAAATTCAATTGTCTTCTCCATAAAAAAAATAAGACTTTTCAACGGAGATGATATTCTAAAGGAGGTAGATTTCTCCTTGCACATATAAGCATATTTTCAAATGACAACTAGAACCCACTATTAATGTCTGGAGTGATAGCACAGCGGTAGGGTGTTTGCCCTGTATGCAGCCAGCCTGTCTGAGCCGGGTTCGATTCCTCCACCCCTCTCGAGAGCCCAGCAAGCTACCGAGAGTATCTTACCCGCACGGCAAAGCCTGGCAAGCTACCCGTGATGCATCCAATGTGCCAAACACAATAACAAGAAGTCTCAAAATGGAGACGTTACAGGGCCTGCTCGAGCAAATCGATGAACAACAGGAGAACAGTGTTGAACAGTGTGTAAAAAAAACACTTATATTGGTATAGCACATTATTTTTGCTAGTCCAACATTTTACCTTTCTCTTTAAAGTAAACAACATGTAAACAATAGTAAATAGCAGCTGACTAGTTAATACATTCAACAAATAATGAAGATAAATAAGATCTCACATTTGCTACCTTGATATTGATTAACTTCACTGTAGATATTGCTCTCAACATTAGTACACAGATTAAGGTGACTCCCAACAGTTCTAAGGTTAGAAAATTCTCCATCACTGAAGACAAAGAAAATGCTGTTTTCATTAACTGGGAGATTCCTTCAGACATTATATGTGTGTGTGTGTGTATACACACACACACAAATATATATATATATATATATATAAGTTTAACAGATTATTTTGAAATAAATATGCAATATCATATCTTTATTTCAATTAACAGATTGCTTTTGAAATAAAATTATAATATTAAGTGTCAAAAAGTTTTTAATATGTTCTCAGGAATCAATTTATGTTGTGCATAAATAGGTTTATTTATGCACGCGGGTTCCGGGGCCGAGACCTCCAAGCCTACTCGAATTGGAGTCGAGCATCTTCCACCCAGATCCTCCAAATTCCAGTAGGCGGGGGTCACACCCACCACCTGGCCCCCTGGCGTCGTGTAATCCCATCAGCGGCCAAGACTCAGAGACTATAAAATCCAGATCCCGGACGAGAGCAGTGCAGTCTCTGCCCCCGCGCCTCGGTGTTCCTTCCCGGAGTCCCTTGGAGGGGAGCGGGTTGAGCTTTCCTCCCTGCCCCGGCCAGGGCTACGGCAGCCGGAGACCTCCAGGACCAGCCACCACCATGCTGAGACCACTCTCCGCACACCTGAAGGTACTGGCAGAGGGACAAAGCCACGCGGGTTCCGGGGCCGAGACCTCCAAGCCTACTCGATTTGGAGTCGAGCATCTTCCACCCAGATCCTCCAAATTCCAGTAGGCGGGGGTCACACCCACCACCTGGCCCCCTGGCGCCGTGTAATCCCATCAGCGGCCAAGACTCAGAGACTATAAAATCCAGATCCCGGAACCGCGCGGCCGCATCACCGGCCGCGCGACATCTTATTATCTCATTCCTACTTTGGACAAACTTGCAGGCTGTCGAATGTAGCCTGCCCACAGGGCAGAGTCTGGCAAACTCCCCGTGGCCTACCAAATATGCCAAATACCAGTAACAATGAATGGGTCTCATTCTCCTAAAGAGCCCTGAATATAATCTCAGGGCTAGGATGAAAGAGACGTTACTGGGGCCTGCTCGAGGCAATCGACGATTAACAGGATGATGAAATGAAATGAAAAATAAATAGGTTTACTACCAATAGGTCTGCATATGGGACAGTTAGACTGGCAAGTTCTACCCTAAGTAAATTTATAATGATATTATGCAAGTTCACAAAATAGTGTACTGGTGCTGCTGTGAGGATGTGTCTGAATTTGTGTGTTCAGTGACCAAAAGCTTCCTCCCCACCTCCCTGGACTCCCCAGCAGAGAGAAAGAGAGATTGGGACCACAACCTGATGCTGAAAATTGCCCATTTAATGCAGAGCTGTTAGCATACTTACAGAATATATGAGAGGCATTGAAGTATAACACCTAAGTGTGATTGATCATTTCCATCTGGAAATTTACATAGATTATTTACATACATTAAACATAAGAAATTCTCTTTTAGGTAGATTAACACAAGGAAACACTCTGTCTCCCAGGGACATCTGCATTCCTTTAATCTTTCTCTTGAGTTGTACATGCTATCAATACTTACAGTTGTTTGGATAAACACAGTAAGAGACAAAGATCCCAACACTAAGTTCTCTGGGCTCTGAGAGCAAGCAAGGCTTTTACCATAAATCCCAGACTAAGTCCTCAGGCCAGTTCAGTTTATCTTTCTCCAGGGGGTCCTGTCTCTTAAGTTATAACAGATCGCATCAAGACCATGCATTTATGCTTTCTAGACTGCCCTATTTTGATGCCAGGGTAACTGCCACTTGCCCCTGGGTCCATCACAGTATCATGGCGGGACTTCTTTTTTGGGGGGTGTTATGAGCTACAGCAACTGAAGCCTGAGTCTAATAATTATAAAAAATGTGCAGGAGTAGATGTATTTCAGGATCAATTAGCTCCCATATATTAGGAGCATAGCATTAATGATCTTTCTGTGTTTAACCAAAGAACATTACTCGATAGTAAAATATAAGAAGGTTATAGGGAAATAGAAAAGCAGGTACAAATACACAGCACTTCAAATACAAAGGAGCACAAATACAAAGTTTAGAATTACCAGAAGGATTTTACTTATAAGTAATCAAGACTGACTTGTGGAGCTGAGACAATTAAAGGTAAAATGCAGAGGAAAGGATGAGGATAAACTTTAAATTAGGTTATACTAGCAAGAGCTTGATAAGCTTCTCTGGGGAAAGGAAAAGGAGCAATTCACTGATGGAACCTAAAACAGTTAATGTCCAAAAATACAGTGGTAGGGCGTTTGCCTTGCACGCAGCCAACATGGCTGACCCGAGTTCGATTCTTCTGCCCCTCTCGGAGAGCCCAGCACGCTACCGAGAGTATCCTGCCCTCAAGGCAGAGCCTGGCAAGCTACCCGTGACGTACTCGATATGCCAAACACAGTAACAACAAAGTCTCCAATGGAGACGTTACTGGGCCTGCTTGAGCAAATCGATGAAACAACGGGAGGATGGTGATGGTGATGGTGATGGTGATGGTGATGTTTGTTAAGTGTTTTTATTAATTAGATTATATGAAGAACCACTTATAAACAAAAAAAGAAAAAAATTATTTAATGACTAATATCTAGTTTGTAAAGTGCTAACCAGTCACTGTTTCTCTCACCAGATTGATCCAATGAAATAAAATCTCCCTGCCTAAAATTCTTCTCTTTGGAGTAAGATTTCTTCTTGATACGAGTTCTGTAGGCCGCATGAAGCCAGCTCTTTTTAAAATGCATTTTAAATATCGCCGGAGCGATAGCACAGCGGTAGGGCGTTCGCCTTACAAGCGGCCAACATGGCCGACCCGAGTTCGATTCCTCCACCCCTCTCAGAGAGCCCAGCAAGCTACCGAGAGTATTCGATATGCCAGACACAGTAACAACAAAGTCTCCAATGGAGACGTTACTGGGCCCGCTCGAGCATTTATATGTATAAAGAAAATTTATATGTATAATTTTTTTCCTGCTTATCAATATTGTCTAATGTTCGTTTGCCAGGCTAGAATAAACTTAAAGGCAATAATCATTGACTCTGCCTAACATTGACAAATCCAGTCCCTCACTGAATAACTCAGTTTAGTACAGCAAAGACTGTGTATACAACATGTGTCAACATTACTATTGCCTAGTTACCTTGAGTTGAAACAAAATTACAATATTATGTATGTGAAATATCATACATTTCATGTCTTTTGATGGCATTGTTCCTCTTGTAATTACCTTAATCAAATATTGTTTGCTTCATCATGACCCCTAAAAGTACACAATTCATTGATAATATTTCTATGGAGTGCTTGACCTGATAATTAAATGAAAAAGGATTAAAGGCTATGAAATTGGAAAGTTAGTAATGGCTGTTGCTCTCTAACTAGGTATGTTCTATTCATTCATTTCTGTGCTCTAAAAAAAAATAAAAAGAAGTATAAAGAAAAAAGACTAAAGTCTTTAAATATTTGCTCCATTGAAAGCAATAAAACTTACACGATCATGATCACGATCACGACCATCCTGTTATTCGTCTATTGCCTCGAGCAGGGCCCAATAACGTCTCCTTCGTCCTAGCCCTGAGATTTAAAAAAAAAAAACTTACAAAATTTCAGTTATTGTTCTAGATCTGGAGAAGTTTCTAATAACCTATACTGTATATCAGAGACAGAAATGAGCACCCCTGTTACCATAGTGACAGTTACTGTGAAAGCAAATTATTCTCAATGTTAAAAAAAAAGCTGGACCAAACTAAGATATTGAATTTACTGCTAACTCAGGCAGTTAAATTATTTGAGTTACTATTAATTACATAATATGGAAGGGAGGGGAGAGTCTGTCAATGCTAATGTAACAGTGGCTAATTTTTTTTAAACTCTAATAAGTCAATTAGGGAGAAAAATTATTGACTAGAGACATGAATGATTCAATTACTTTTCCAAGAAGACCTCTTGAATTGATATGTCAGAAAAATGGAGAAACAGCTTGGAGAATAATATATATTTTAGAATTTTATATAATGCTAAAAGACAACATTTATTACCAATAGTAAATTTTCTTTCTTTTTAATTTTAATATTTTAAGTTTTATTATAAATGTTGAACAAAAGTAACATGATTGACAAAGTTATTCATTGTCGAGTTTTAGACATACAATATTGCAGCACTGATCCCACCACCAGTGTCAACTTTCATCCATCAATGTTCCCAAGTTCCCTCCCAATACCCCTGCATCTCAAACGCGCGCACACACACACACACACACACACACACACTCACACACACACACACACACACACACACACACCCTTCAGCTTGCCCTCTTGCAAGGCACCTTTCTAAGTTGATGGTTAAAAGTTTGGATCTCTTGATTTTAATGTTGTTGACTTTGTGGTTTGGATATTTGGCGCTATCATCCTTTGTACCTGAATCCTCTGGCCTGGCCCCTGTTGCTTCTCTTCTGTCATTTCTCCCTCTACCTTTTCTGATATTCTACTCCCTATACTCTGGAATCAAAATTGATCTGGATATCCCCTCGTCCAAACATTGAATTCTCTCATCCAGTTATTCTAAATGTCACATGTAAAATGATATCATCTGGTATTTATCCTTTTTCTGACTTAATACATTTAATATGATGCCTTCCACTTCTATCTATGTTGCTGTATATTGCATGATTTCAGCATTCTTTGCAGCAATGTAGTATTCCATGGTATGGATATACCATATCTTCATGATCCACTTATATTGGACACTGGTTGATTTTTAATCTTGGCTGTTTACTAAGTATTGGAATGAATAATAATATACATATGTTCTTTTGAATTAATATTTTTCACTTTTGGGGATAACTACTTGAGAGTGAACTTGCTGTGTTATATGGGAGCTCATTTTAATGCCAAGATAGGACCGAGAAGATCAGATGAACAACTTCACATCGGAACCCATGGCCTAGAATGGAACGAACAGGGTGAGAGACTGTCTGAGTTCATCATGTCGACCAAGACCATTCATGGTAACTCACAGTTCCAGAAGGCAGAATCTAAACGATGGACATGGGAGTCTCCCGGTGGACGATTCCACAACGAAATAGACCACATCATATTCAATCGACGGTTTTGCCTGACTGATGTCGCTGTTGTCCCAAAATTTCGAACGGGATCGGACCACCGTCTCCTTCGTGCAAAATTCTACTTCACAGAGCGGGGAGAAAGGGCTGCAAAGTTCAAAAAGAGAACTCCCAGAATGACCACCAACTGGGAACTCTTTGGTACTATTGCGGCAACATGGGAAGATGCCATTGTTGACAACATTGACGAGGAATACGATCGACTGGTTCAGCACCTCCATGAATGTGCGAGGAACGCCAAGAGAGAGATAGCCACAAAAAGTCGCCTATCTTTGAAAACTCTTGAGCTAATTCGCCAGCGTGGTTTGGCGCATGCCTCAGGCAACCGCAAGCTAACGTCCGAGCTTGCAAAGCAGTGCAGAGATGCGATCAAGGAAGACCTCAAAGAGAGAAGAGCAGAAGTACTGATAGATGCGGCAAAAGCCGGGAAAAGTATTCGTAACGCCCGCCTGTCCTTCGCCAACTATAAGACCAAGATGACTGCCCTCCGATGTCCTGATGGATCCATCACATCCTCCAGAACGGCAATGGAGAAGATTATCCATGACTTCTACTCAAATCTCTTCGATAGCCATGTCCACTTGCCGACATACCAAATACCACAGGATGGGTATGTCGTTCCTAACGTTCTCCCTTCCGAAATCCGACACGCCATTTCGTTGGTAAAGAAGCAAACAGCACCCGGCCCAGACAAGGTCAGACCTGAACACCTGAAGAACCTGCCGTCAGTACTCATCAATACACTGGCTCGGCTCTTCACTCGCTACCTGTCTGAATGCAAGGTTCCGTCCCAATGGAAAACCAGCGGGACCGTACTACTGTTCAAGAAGGGAGACATCCATGACATTGGCAACTATCGCCCGATCTGCCTATTGTCTGTCATCTACAAGTTGTTCACTCGAGTCATCCTGAATAGGATTGGCAGAACACTAGATGAAGGACAACCATGTGAGCAAGCAGGGTTCCGCAAAGGATTAAGCACCATCGACCATATCCACACGATAACCAAACTCATTGAGGTTTCTCGGGAGTTCAAGATGCCGCTCTGCTTAACGTTCATTGATTTAAAGAAGGCCTTTGATTCTGTTGAGACGGAAGCGGTCATTGAAGCCCTAGCCAATCAGGGCATTCAAGCCCAATACATCAGGATCCTCCGTGAGCTCTATTGCGGATTCACTACCAGGATCTCACCATTCTACAAAGAAGTGATCGTTGATGTCAAGAGAGGGGTGCGGCAGGGTGATACCATTTCACCAAAACTCTTCAGTGCCACCCTCGAGAACATCATGCGACGACTGGAATGGGAAGGAATGGGAGTGAAGATAGATGGTCGGCAACTACACCACCTCCGCTTTGCTGATGACATTGTTTTAATAACACCAAACATCAGCCAAGCGGCACAAATGCTGGCCGACTTTGACCGTGAGTGTGGAAAGGTAGGACTACAGCTGAATCTTACGAAGACAATGTTTATGAGAAACAGCCTTGTTCCTGACGCCCCATTCGCTCTCAATGGAACGACCATCTCCGAATGCAACAGCTATGTGTATCTAGGTCTAGAGGTCAACATGACAAATGACCTGGCACCCAAGCTGCGCAGGAGGAAGAGAGCGGCTTGGAACACCTTCAAGAACGTCGAAGAAATAGCTAAGAGGACGAAGAACCTCCGGCTCCGGGCACATCTCTTTGATTCCACTGTTCTTCCTGCATTAACATATGCCTCAGAGACCTGGGCCCTACGCAAACAAGATGAGAACGCCATTCATGTCTCCCAAAGAAGAATAGAAAGAGCTATGCTTGGAATATCACGTTTCACTCAAATGAGAGAACGAATCCGGAGTTCTGACATCCGTCGACGATCAAGGATCAGGGACGCTGTCTCATTTGCCAAGGTGTCGAAAATCAGATGGGCTGGTCACGTAATGAGATTTAAAGACGACCGTTGGACTAGAGCTGTTACTGATTGGATTCCACGGGATGTCAAGAGACCGCGTGGCCGCCCACCTACCAGATGGTCAGACTTCTTTGTCAAGGTCATGAACGATCGGTTTGAGGCCCTCCATGTTCCTGGAGCGAAGAGATGCCATTGGGCTACACTAGCACGCGACAGGGACAAATGGAGACGTTACTGGCGCCCGTTCGAGCAAATCGACGACTAACGGGAAGTTAAGTGATTAAGTGATTAAGTGATGGGAGCTCAATTTTGAGTTTATTGAGTATCTTCCATAATGTTTTCCATAGGAGTTGAACCAGAAAATATTCGTACCAGCAGTAAATGAGGGTTCCTTTTTCACGACATCACCACCAGCAGAAATTTTTCTGTTGTGAGAAGTTGTGTTCAGTGACAATGTGATGTTCTAAATGGCATAAGATGATATCCTACAGTTTTCTTGATTTCTATTTCCCTAATAATAAAAAGTGATGATAATTTTTTCATGTGACTGTTGGTCATCCATTAATCTTCCTGAGAAAAGTGTCTGTTCATTTACTCTACCCATTTTGTTTTATTTAATGATTCTTATGAAAAGGTATTCTTTTTAAATTTTTAAAATTTTTATTTTATTTTATTTTTAAATTTTTATTAGTGAAACACCATGAGGTACAGTTGTGGACTTACAAATTTTTGTGCTTGGGTTTTAGTTACACAATGATAGAGTAGCTATCCCTCCACCAGTGCCCATTCTCTACCATGAATGATTCCACCAACCCTGCCTCTGTGGCAGGGAACTCCCTTTTTGTTCTCTCTCTCCTTTTGGGTGCTGTGGTTTGCAAAAGAGGCATTGAGTGGCAATCACGTTCAGTCTATACTCTACTTTCAGCATGCGTCTCCCATCCTAGCAGGATCCTCCCAACACCCTTTACTTGGTGCTCCCTTCTCTATCTGAGCTGCCTTTTCCCCTAGCATGTGTGGCTGCCCTCCAACCCATGGAGTGAACCTCCTGGTACTTATGTTGGCAATACTTGAGTGTTAGTCTCCTATTTTGTTACTTTATATTCCCCAGATGAATGCAGTCTTTCTATATCTGTCCTCTCTTTCTGACTCATTTCAATATTATTATACTTTCCATGTAGTATCACTTGTATGTAAATTTCATGACTTAATCTTTTCTAACAGTTACATAGTACTCCATTGTGTAGATGTACCAAAATTTCTTTAACCAGTCATCTGTTCTTGGGCACTCAGGTATCTTTCCAGATTTTGGCTACTGTGAATAGCGCAGCAATGAACATAGAAGTGCAGATGTCATTTCGACTGTACTTTTTTGCCTCTCTGGGATATATTCCCAGGAGTAGTATTGCTGGGTCAAATGGGAGCTCAATTTCTAGTTTTTTGAGAATCGTCCATACTGTTTACCAAAAGGGCTGAACCAGATAGCATTCCCATCAGCAGTAAAGGAGGGCCCCTTTCTTGCCACATGCACGCCAACACGGGTTGCTTTTGTTCTTTTGGATGTGAGCCTGTCTCTGTAGTGTGAGATGATTTCTTCTTTGAGAAAGCTTCTGTTTATTTTGTTACACCATTTTTTGATGGGGTTGGATGTTTTCTTCTTGGGGAGTTCAACCAGTGTTTTGTATATCCTTGATATCAACCCCTAATTGGATGGATATTAACTGAATATCCTTTCCCATTCTGTAGACTGTCTTTGTATTTTGTAGACTGTTTCTTTTGAAGTGCAGAAACTTCTTAGTTTAAGATAGTTCCATTCGTCTATCTCTGTTGTCAGTGGCGTACAATTATCGAAGATACCGTTAGCTTCAATGCCGTGGAGGGTTTTGCCAACCTTGTCTTCAATGTACCTTATGGATTACGATCCGATGTTGAGGTCTTTAATTCATTTTGATCTTACTTTTGTACGTGGTGTTAAGCAGAGATCTGAGCCCATTTTTTGCATATAGCTGTCCGGTTTTGCCAGCACAATTTGTTAAAGAGGCTCTCCTTGCTCCACTTCACCTTTCTTGCTCCCTTATCAAAGATTAGGTGATCATATGCTTGGAGGGAGATGTCAGTATAATAAACCCCGTTCTATGGGTCTGAAGTTCTGCTGTTTTAATTATTACTGCTTTGTAGTAGAATTTGATGTTAGGGAGGTTGATTCATCCCATTTTCTTTTTCCAACCTTCCATTTTGTTGTGTCCTCTTTTATTTCCTAAAGTAGTATTTTGTAGTTTTCTTTGTACAGGTCTTTTACTTCCTTAGATAAGCTGATTTCTCAGCACTTGATTTTCTGAGGCATGATTGTGAACGGGATTTTTTTTTTTCATGTCACTTTCTTCTCTCTCACTATTTGTGTATAGAAAAGTCATGGAATTTTGGGCATTAATTTTTTAGCCTGCGACTTTACTATACAAGGCTATTGTTTCTAGGAGTTTCTTGAGAGGTTTTAGGGTTCTCTAAGTATAGTATCATATCATCTGAGAATAGGGAGAGCTTGGTTTCTTCCTTTCCTACCTGAATGCCCTTAATATCTTTTTCTTGCATAACTGCTATTGCAAGTACTTCCAGTACTATATTGAACAGCAGTGTTGAGAGTGGGCATCCTTGTAACTTCCCTGATCTTAGAAGGAAGGCTCTCAGTTTTTCTCCATTGAAGATGATGCTTGCCACAGGCTTGAGGTAGATGGCTATAACTATATTGAAGAAAGTCCCCTCTATACCCATTTTGGCAAGAGGTTTCATCATAAATGGGTGCTGGATCTTGTCAAATGCTGTCTCTGCATCTATTGACATGATCATATGGTTTTTATCTTTTCTTTTTTTGATATGATGGGTTATGTTGATTGATTCCAAATGCTAAACCATCCTTACATCCCCAGGATGAATCCCACTTGGTCGTGGTTTATGATCTTTTCGATGAGTCATTGAATTTTATCTACTGGTATTTTGTTGAGAATCTTCGCATTAGTGTTCATCAGAGATATTGACCTGTATTTTTCTTTTCTTGTGGTGTCTTTGTTTCCTTTTGTTACTAGAGAGATATGGGCTTCCTAGAAACTCTTTGGGAGAGTTTCTGTTTCTTGAATTTCCTGGAAAAAGCTTGAGAAGAACTACAATAGGTCCTCTTTAAATGTTTAAAATTCGCTAGTGAATCTCTCTGGACCTGGGCTTTTGTTTTTGGGGAGACTTTTGATTACAGTTTCAATTTCTTTGGTGTTAATCATACTATTCAGGTACTCTAGATCTCCTTGATTCAGCCTTTGGAGATTATAGGAATCCAGAATTTATCTATTTCTTCTAGGTTCTCTTATTTCGTGGCATATAGACTTTTAAAGTGGTCTCTGATGATCTTTTGAATTTCTTTGGTTTCTGTTGTGATATCCCCTTCTCAATTCTGATTCAGTTAATTAGGGTTCTCTCTCTCTCTCTCTCTCTCTCTCTCTCTCTCTCTCTCTCTCTCTCTTTCTGTGTCTTGCTAGTGGTTTATCTATCTTGTTTATTTTCTCGAAGAAACTGCTCTTCATTTCAATGATCTTATGGATTGTTTTTTTGGGTTTCCATTTCCTTGATTTCTGCTCTAAGTTTTATGATCTTTTTCCTTCTGCCTGGTTTGGGCTCCTCTTGTTGGTCTCTTTCTAACATATTGAGCTGTGAAATCAAATTGTTTATGTGGACCGTTTCTTCCTTCCTGAGAAATGCTTGTAGAGCTATAAATTTTTCCCTTAACACGGCTTTAGTTTCATCCTATAAGTTTTGGTAGCTCATGTCATCATTCTCATTTGTTTCCAGGTATCTTTCGATTTTGTCCTTGACTTCCTTCCTGACCCACTCATTGTTCAACATTGAGTTGTTTAATTTCCAGGTTTTTGATTTGGTTTTTAATGTTTTTGTGTGATTCTCTTCTATCTTCAGTGCATCATGATCTGAAAATATTTCTGATACTATTTCTATCTTCCTGATTCTATTGAGATATGTTTTGTGGCCTAGCACATGATATATTTTAGAAAATGTTCCATGTGCACTGGAGAAGAATGTGTATTCTTTCTTTTTGTTTTGAAAGTCCAGTATAGTAAATAAACCCTCTCTCTCCTATTTCTTCATTCAAAGCCAATGTTTCCTTGTTCTTATTGATCTATCCAGAGGTGATAACGTGATGTTGACATTTCTGGCTACAATAGTGTTGCTAGCAATGTTCTCCTTAAAATCTGTTAGCAGTCGTTTTAAATATTTAGCTGTTCCCTCATTAGGTATACATTTAAAAGGTAAAGGTAAAGCCCCTCCCGTTGATCATCGATTTGCTCGAGCGGGCCCAGTAGCGTCTCCATTGGAGACTTTGTTGTTACTGTGTCTGGCATATCGAATACTCTCGGTAGCTTGCCAGGCTCTCCGAGAGGGGCGGCGGAATCGAACTCGGGTCGGCCATGTTGGCCGCTTGTAAGGCGAACGCCCTACCCGCTGTGCTATAGCTCCAGCCCACATTTAAGAGTGTGATTTCTTCCTGTTGTACATTTCCCTCAATGAATAGAAAAATGGGCTTTTCTGTCCATTCTCATCTTTTTCAACCTGAAATTTATGTTGTCTATAGTAGTATGGCCACCCCCGCTTTTTTGAGGGAGTTGTTTGCTTGCAGTATTGTTTTCTATCCTTTAACTTTGAAACTGTGTTTGCTCTGACTGTTGAGATGAGTTTCTTGTAGGCAGCAGAATGTTGGGTTCTGTCTCTTATTCCATTTTGCCACTGTGTGTCACTTAATTGGTGAATTTATGCTATTGACATTGAGAGAGATTATTGTTATTAGGTTTTGTGTTATCTTTCTGTAAGGGATTATTGTGCTTGTAGGGTTTATCTTGTCTTATAGTAGCCCCTTTTGCCCTTCTTTTCGGTTTGGTTTTGAGTCAATGAATTTACTGAGCTGCTGTTTATCCAGAAAATTGTGTACTATACCTTCGAGTTTGAGTAAGAGCTTAGCCAGTTGAGTATTCTTTCTGAAGCGTTCATTTAAGCGAGTTTTTTGACTATATCCCACCATTGCTTTAGGGCTTGAAGGGTTTCCTCTGATAGGTCTGCTGTGAATCTAAGGGATGCTCCTTTGTATGTAATTTCTTTCTTTGCCCCTGCTGCTTACAGTATTGTGTCTCTATGCACAGCATCTATCATTTTAACTATGCTATATCTTGGAGTGTTTTTGTTAGAGTCTCTTTTAGCTGACACCCTTCGGGCTCCTTGATTCTGAATGGCTGCACTGTCCAGCTCTGGGAACTTTTCAGCAGTGATTTATTTAGCCATGGCTTTTTCATTGGGTTTGCTTCCCTAACCTTCTGGTACTCCAATGATCCTAATGTTTTTCCTCTTGGAATCATCTCCTTCGGACTCTGATTTGTTCTAAATGTATTTTGAGGTCCTTTAAGAGTGTTTGTTGTTGCCTGTAGGCTTGGTGCAGCTGATGTTCCAGGTCACTGATTCTGTTGTCTTCAGCTGTGGTCATTCAACTGTTGAGGGCACAGACTTCGTTTTTTATTTTATCTACAGAATCTTTTATTTGTGACTTTTCTGTGTGTAGCTTTCCAATTTCTGCTCCCATTTCTTCCCGTAATTTCTCAATTGTTTCTCTCGTGTCCTCCTTTAATTTACTGGATATCTGTCTCACTATTTCATTGAGTTCATTGA
The DNA here is from genome assembly GCF_029834395.1 of Sorex fumeus. Lineage (NCBI taxonomy): Eukaryota > Metazoa > Chordata > Mammalia > Eulipotyphla > Soricidae > Sorex > Sorex fumeus. Next base: position 6,855,931 of record NW_026606185.1, on the reverse strand, counting down.
ACATCTTCATTACTTCATATCTAAATTCTTTCTCAGAGAGGTTCCTTATTTGAGTAGCACCTAATGTGGCTTCTGGACTGTTTTTATCATCCTCCTCTCATGGTGGGGATGTGTGTTGTTTCTTTATGTTGGTGTGGAGGTATGGAGACTGAGATGTTACACAATATTGCTGGGTATGGGCAAATTACCTATGGCCCCAAATTAGGCCACACCCACTTCTGAAGTGGCCACAGCCCCTACGGGTACCTGGTATCTGTGGAGTGTACAACCTAGGGGTGGAAGAAGACCAGGCACAGCGTTTAGGATGAACAGGAAGAGGCTCTGGGTTGGTGAGTGTCCCAGAGTCCTAAAGTATGCCTGGGGGTGTTCGCAAGGAAAACCAAATCCCGGAATCAAGTCACTGACCTGGGGGAGGAAGAAGACTGGGCATAGCGTTGGGGTTGAACAGGAAAAGGCTCAGTGATGGTGTGCATCCCAGGGTCCTAGACGATGCCTGGAGCACGTTTGCAGGGAAAGCCAAGTCCGGGGTTCAAGTCAGTCTCCTCTCCCCTTTTGTTGATGAGGCTTTTTGATTTTGTTATCCTTATTGTAGATATTTCAGAAAACTTTATAGATTCTGGATATCAAACCTTTATCTGATGTGCTAAGAGCAAATGATTTCTCCTTTTGGTTGTGGTTTAATTGTAGCATGAATTTTTTTTTTGCTATACAGAAATTTTTATGTTTGATGTAGTCTTATTTGTTTAGTTGGATTCTGTAGCCTTTGCCAATGTCATACTGTCACTGACAAATCCTTCGAAGTCTAAGTCTTGCTGTATTCTGTCTATATTTTCCTCCATGTAATTTATAGATTCAGGTCTGGTCTTAAAAATTATCTATGGCAGTTTATCCTTGAATATTCTTTCTGAACCATTGGTCAGAGAGTTGTTCTGTATTCCAGGACCATGCTGTTTCAATTACTAGGATTTACAGTATAGGATCAAACAAAAAGTAGTGAGATATTTCCAAGTTTCTCATTTTCAGCATGGCTTTTCTGTGGTTTTTATGATTCCACACAAACTTTAAAATTGACTCTTAGAAATCCTTGAATAATTTTGTTTTTCTGAGTTTGAATAAGGGTTGCACTGAAGCTGGGGAACATATAAGAAATCAATAGATTCCAAGAAACATGTAATCTCCTAAAACTGAATGAGGAGAAAGTAGAAAGTCTGAATAGGCTGCTCACTAAAAAGGAAATTGAAACAGTAATTAAGTATCTCCATAGGAACAAAGGGCCTGATCCAGATAGTTTTATAGGTGAATTTTATCAAACCTTTACAGAAGACTTACTGCCATTGATCCTTAAACTTTTCCAAAAAATGGAAGAAATAGGAATTCTTTCTAACTCCTAAGAAGTTAACATTACACTGATACCCAAAGATGACAGAGATATTACCCAAAAATTTAAAAAAATCCTCAAAATCTCTTAGCTAACTGAATCCAGCAGCACCTGAAATTCATACACCACAATCATTGGAATTCATCCCATGGATGCAAGATTGGTTTAATAAACACAAATCAATTAATATAATATACCACATGAATAAAAGAAATTATAAAATCATATGATCTTATCATATATCAATTTATTCAGTGAAAGCTTTTGAAAGGATCTAACACCCATTCATGATAGAAAACAAAAGTCAATAACAAATGGATGGAAGGAAACTTCCTCAAGATATCTGTAAAAACTTCCAGTTTTTCTGCTAACATCAGGCTCAGTATAAGGACATCCACTGCTCCCACTCTTACTCAACAGTGTTTTAGCAGTCTTGGGAAAGACAATGAGCCAAGAAAAGGAAGTCAACATTCTCCAAAACCATACTGAACACATTGAAAAAGAAGAGGATATATATATATATATATATATATATATATATATATATATATATATCCCCTAAAGAGTCCACACAAAATCTCCTAGAATCAATAAAGCAATATAGCAAAGCTACCAGTGATAAAGTTCATACTCAAAAATTACTTGCATTCTATACACAAACAATGCATCAGAGAAGAAAGAGATCAAATGCAACATACCTACACAGGAACTAAGAAAACTCAAGGAATGAAAACAGGATCTATGGTTCCATAATAAAAAATTCTGTGTACGAAGGTACAGTTATTCTGATTGGAATATGACAAAAGATAGACTAAAAATTACTTACATGCTTGCATGGTTGTCCTTCATCTAGTGTTCTGCCAATGCTATTCAGGATGACTCAAGTGAACAGCTTGTAGAAAGCAGACAACAGGCAGATCGGGTGATAGTTGCTAATGTCGTGGATGTCTCCCTTGTTCTACAGCAGAACAATCCGACTGGTTTTCCATTGGCATAAAACCTTGCATTCAGACAGGTAGCGTGTGAAGAGTCAAGGCAGTGTATTAATGAGTATTGATGGCAGATTCTTCAGGTGTTCAGGTCTTACCTTGTCTGGGCTGGGTGCTGTTCACTTCTTTACTGATGTAATGGCATGTTTAATTTCAGAAGCGACAAAATTGGGAACGATATATCCATCCTCCAGAATTTGATATGTGGGCAGGTCACTGTCACCGTCATTGTCACCGTCCTCCCGTTGTTAACATCGATTTGCTCAAGTGGGCCCAGTAACATCTCCATTGGAGACTTTGTTATTTCTATGTTTGGCATATCGAATACATCACTGGTAGCTTGCCAGGCTCTGCTGTGCGGGTGAGATACTCTTGGTAGCTTGCCAGGCTCTCCGAGAGGGGCGGAGGAATTGAACTCAGGTCGGCCATGTTGGCTGCTTGCAAGGCAAACGCCCTACAGCTGTGCTATTGCTCCAGCCCCCATGTGGCAAGTAGACTTGTATATTGAAGAGATCTGAGTAGAAGTTATGGATAATCTCCATTGCCCTTCTGAAGATGTGATATAGCCATCAGGATGTCGGAGGGCAGTCATCTTGGTCTTGTAGTTGGCAAAGGGCAGGGAGGAATTGTGAATGCTTTTCCTGTCTTCTGTCACATTGGCCAGCACTGCTGCTCTTCTGTCTTTGAGATCTTCCTTTATCTCTTCTCTGCACTACTTTGTGAGCTCGGACATTAGCTTGTGGTTGTCTGAGGCTCACGCCCAGCCACATTGCCAAATGAACTCTAGAGTTTCTGAAGACAGATGTCTTTTTGTGGGTTTCTCTCTCTCACCATTCCTAAAGCAAGCATGGAGGTGCTGAGCTAGTTGATCATATTCAATGTTGTCAATGACGACATCTTCCCATTTTTTTGCAATAGTGCCAAAGAGCTCCCTGTTGGTGGTCATTCTGGGATTTCTCTTCTTAAACTTTGCAGCCCTTTCTCCCTGCTCCGTGAAATGGAATTTTGCACGAAGGAGACAGTGTTCCAATCCCGTGTGGAATTTTGGGACAACAGCAACATGGGTCAAACAAAATCAATAATCAAATATGATGTGGTCAATTTCATTTTAGAACTGTCCACCGGGACACTCCCACGTCCAACGTTTAGATTCGGCATTCTGGAACAGTGAGTTATTATGGATGGTCTTGGTTGACATGATGAACTCAGACAGTTTCTCACCCTGATCATTCCATTCTAGGCCATGGGTCCAGATGTGGAGTTCTTCAGTTGACTTCTTGGTCCTATCTTGGCATTAAAATCACCCACAATGATCTTGTAGAAGGTGTGGTCTTCTTTATAGAACTTCTCCAGCTCCATGTAGAACTTCTCAATTTCGTCTTCATTGTAATTGGATGTTGGTGCATAGAGAACAAAGATAGAAACTACCACCAGTGAGCCACATCTATAATATATATATAGTATATATATAGTACATATATACATATATATACTTTATAGTATATATGAGATATAAAATATTTAAAGATAGGAAATTAAAGGAAAATTTATGTTCCCCCACTTTTATCTATAGCATAAATTATTGTGGGTGGGGTTCACCTGACATTGCTCAGGAATTGTTCTCAGGTCTGTGCTCTGGGATCACTCCTGGTGAGGCTCATAGGCCCATATGCAATGCCCAGGATAAAAACTGGTTCAGTCAAGTATAATATAAGCTCCTTATACTGTGTATTGTCTCTGTACCTAGCCTAGCTTTTCAAAACGTGGATTAAAAACCATATGAGTATGTGCAACTAAATGTGGAGTCATTAATAAATTGGCAATAGCAACAGGTTTCTGAAGTCACAAAGTCCAAGTAATTATTTCAATGCCATTTGCATCATGAATCTAAGTCATTTCTGGCAACAGTCTCCATTCTGGAATCTCTTGGAGAAAAGGTTTAAAGAATGAAGAGAAGCTCTTATCTATAAAGTTGTAAATCTCAGCTAATGATGAGATTGTTATTATACTATAAAAAGCGTAAGTCATCATTTTGAAGTTTTTCATTCTTGTTTTTCAAAATATTTCATCTATTTTTAAAAACTGACCTAGATAAATCAATATCAATTCCTTTTCTTGCAAAAATCTTGGAAAGATTTTAAATTTCACCTTTTGTTATGGATGCCCTAGACCAATGTTATTCGATTAGAAGTGACAGGATGTTAAAAACTGGTTCCTGCAATTTGTACAAAATGTGAATTTACAAGTCCTGACTTATAATCAAATTCTTATTTTTAGAATGCATTTAATGCTTTCTCAGCAAGATAAGCGTAATCCTAGGCTTTCCAGAAAAGTTCTATTCATGGTATTCTTTTCAGATTTACATAAAAATTATCAAAAGGTCTTTCAAATTACAACAGTTTAGACTGCACTTCATCTTTTATGTCATTAGCCAGGGTAGAAAAAAATATTTTCTACCATTACATCACTGTTCATTATAATTCATAAATATTGATCATTAATGTCCTTCTGTGTGAGAAGTATGTGCTGTTTAATAAAAATTCATCCGTCTCAAGCTGTTAAAGGAGGATGTAAAATATTAATCCAATATTAATTACCTGTCAACACTAATAAAATATAATAGAAAGACTTCCATTTAGTCAATCATTTTAGATTCTAAACATACGCTGAAATTTGTGATGCATAAAATACAGCGTTGAAATGGGGCTGGAGAATGAGTAGGCGCTAGGCTTGCATATGTGCTGTGGATCCACATTCAGTCTCCAGCACAAAATATGCTCGCCGGGTTCCTACCAAGCATGATTTGAGCACAGAGCAGGGTAAGCCTTGTATGCTGAGTATACTACTACCCCCATAGAATCTTTAATGATGGATGATGCACTAAATCTCATTGAACATATTAAAGATTATAAACATTATAGCGATAGCACAGCGGTAGGGCGTTTGCCTTCCACGCAGCCAACATGACTGACCCGAGTTCAATTCCTCTGCCCCTTGAGAACAAACAACCTCCATACACAAGAATGCATTGAGAAAAAACTCTTTAAGATATAGATATCAGTGTGATTTCAGCAATTTTATTTTTAAAACAATTTAATTTTTCCAACAATTTTATTTTTATACAGATAAAAAATAACGGTAAGAAATGGAACTATAGATAATTTAAAATTACTTACATGGTCAAAGAAATTTGGGCCAAATAAAAAATACTAAATGACAGAAAGTATTTGTACTCAATGAATATAATAAGGTTCTAATATGCCATGTGTATAAAGCACTCTCATAAAGCTCTAAAACCAAAGGAAAAAAATCTAATTATACCATCACAAAATGGAAGAGGAAAAGCTGGAGAGCTAGCAGAGGAACCAGGTGCAGCCTTACATGACATCAGCCCCAGTTATATCCCTGATACCACATGTGGTTCCCTAATATAGAAGTGATTTTTGTGTACTACATAATGTTTCCTACACTTCTGCTTCATCTTCCCGAAATGTTAGAAGAGCAGTAGAACTTTTCTCAAGATGACAAAAGTACACCTTCTCCCAGTAGTAGTAGTAATGACCTCTGTTTTTTCTTCTATAGAAAACAATATTGGTATTTCTCAAAATGTAAGAGTAGAACTCACATATAACTCAACAATCCCACTTATTGCCATCTTCCCCAACACAAATTAATTCTGAGATTTTTATGCACACCTATGTTCATTGCACTGCTTAGCACAATAACAGTGATACAAAATTCAACTCATGAGGCCAATGATGAAAGTATGGATAAAATAGTTTAATATATGCAATCGAATATTTATGCAGCTTAGGAAAAGGTAGGAATAGTTGAACTCTTTTAGTTTTCTGCAACCTGGATGAAAATGTACAGTTTTATATTAAGTGAGCATTTTATATTCAAAGGGAAAGAAACAAATTCCAGATTACCTAACTCATCGTTGGTATGTAGGGAAATAAAACATGGGGATAGATAGTATCAAATGATGATAAACCATCGACTTTTAATTAATAAATATATGATTCCAAATAAGGAGAGAGAGTTCTGGGTGGATTGATGAAGTGGAGTAGAAATGATATTGGCTCATTGCTGGAGGCTCTTGGGTCCTTTAGTGGTGATGTGTGTTAACTGCACATGAAAATTATGAATGTTGATAGTACAGTTTAAAAAAAAGGGTTGGAGCGATAGCATAGCAGGTAGGGCATTTGCCTTGCACGTGGCCAATCTGGCTGATCCAGGTTCGATTCCTCCGCCCCTCTTGGACAGCCCAGCAAGCTATCAAGAGTATCTTGCCCACACAGCAAAGCCTGGCAAGCTACCCGTGATGTATTTGATATGCCAAATACAGTAACAAGTGTCACAATGGAGACATTACTGGGCCTGCTGGAGCAAATCAATGAACAATGGGAGGACAGTGACAGTGACAGAAAAAAAAAAACTTCAAACATGGTCACCTGTGGAGGTCCTGGCCAGTCGACCCTGGCAAACTGGAGTACAAATCCCTGAAGTCACTATACTTACTCCCTAGAGGGGAGGGTGTGGATAAGGGTGAAGCCTCTGCCAGACCCTCTACTCACCACAGGGGTTCTTGGTGCACTGCTGCTGCCTGCCTGCCTCCAAGAGAGAAAAATGGCCAAGAGAGTGAGAGAGAAACCAAGAAAGAATGTCCAGAGCAGAGCAGGGGAGTCTGATGGTCAAGCAGTTCTCCATTTATTGCCCCCTACCCAGGGGTTCTTATATGTACACGGTGTGTGTGTGGGGGGTGAAATCCCACACTCAGCAAGGTTCTCGAGTAGGGCAGGGTTCTTGTGTATAATGATTTACATATCCTGCTCTTAAGGCAGATTAACAATATGGGTAGGTGGGCACGATCATGTCCCTTATCCTCAGCCAGTGTCTGCCTGTGAGGAGTGCTGGAATGAGTCTTTGTAAACAGGGCCAGCTCTTGCTTCCAGGGGCAGGGGATTTGGTCAAAGTCTCAGACTAGCTGCTGAGACCCCAACAGTCATTTATACTATACCTAAATTTACGTACTGAAAGACCAATATTTGCTGAACAGTCTAAGCAGCTGGGATCTGAGATAAAGAAAAACCAGTTCTGACTCTATGGGAGAAAGCATATAAGCTAATAATTATTTCAAAACCATGTGATAAATTTGCATTCTCAAATATGTTATTATGTATAAGATATAAAAAATAAGTTCATGATATCCAGAAAATGTAGTTCTTATATTAAATAAGGATCAGATTAATGACTGACTTTGGCGGGAAGTGATAGTCCAATGGGTGGGTGCTCGCCTCGCATGTGTCCCATCTGTGTTTGATCTCTTACATGTACATCTTCCAGAGCCACAACAGGAATAACCCCTGTGTGCAGACCTAGGGATCAGTTATGCCCCTTTCTGAAAAAAATGTCAGATTACTTTTAAAGATTAATCACTTTATATTCTGGGATGTAAATGGTGATATTTATCTTTCTGGAATAAAATATTATCTTTCATGTTATTTCAAAACCATAGTCAAATACACTGAATTAAATTTTAGAAAACCCAAACACGTGACAGGTAACTTTAAAAAAATCATACTGAAAATATTGCAGTATTTTATTAGTTTAATAATTAAATATGAAAATATAAATTAATATTTCATTGTAGAGGAAATTCATTTCTCCAGGTCATATTATGTCAGCATCTTGATAGGCACGTAGACATCTAATAAACTAATCAATGTGTCCAGTAAGTACATTTTGAAAACAAGCAATAAAATTATATATCAAATGGTGAAAAAAAATTAAAACATTTTTAATATTAGGTGACTTATTTTACTCATGAGAGCTTAATTTAATCCTTTTATAAAAAGCTGATTTTTTTATTGCCTTCATACTGCATTTTTATAGTTAGGGGATAATTTTAAGTCTACAAAGGACATCTAAATAAATATAATTTAAAATAATGCATCACATAATGTGACCATTACCTTAAAATTTACAAAAATCTATTTTATTGCTTCAAATTTAATTACTTTGATAATTATTTCTATTGTCTCCTTTGTGTGCTCAGTAATTGTATTGTTCCAAAGACTTATAGACAATTTTGAATATATAAAGTAAATGCATATTTTTATACTAGATAAAAGTAGAAAAAAATGCCTTTTTCTCTATAAATACAAACATTTCGTTCTCCTTCTCCTTTGGAATTTAAATGAATTAATTCGAGATTGTGAATAAACAGTATAGTTTTGATATTTCCCTGCCATTTTTCCCCATTCTACCACTCTAATAATAAAGAGAAATAATTTTACTATAATGCTTAAGGAGACAAGAATATATCACAATGTTTTCCTTCATACGTATTTAAATAGTATTATTGTAACATTATTTATTGTAACATTATCTTGTTTTCAATTTTAACTTTATGAGACTAATGTTAAATGATATAATTTACATACTTTTTCTGGGTGGAATGTCTAAATGACAATTTTGTTTTATGTTTTTGTTTGTCTTGGTGTCACATCTGATGGTTTTTAGGACCTACACTTCTGGGATAACTCCTGGTGAGGATCAGGGGATTGTAGTTTTTGAGGGATCAAATCCATGTTAGCTGTATGAAAAATAAGCCCCTTGCCTTTCCCATAAAAACATAAAATATATATAAAATATATTAACATATACTATTAAAATATATACAATATATTATATATTTATTTATGTTATATATTTATTTTACATTATATACTTATATTATACGTATAATATATATTCATACATGCATATACTTATAAATAAACAAATATATGTATATATAGCTAAGTTCAAAGTTCACCTTGTTTCTTAAAAGAGCAAACGGCTTTCTTTTGTTTGCCACCAAAATTTTTATTGCTTTTTGACAGCACTTTGAGTATAGTTTTCATATTCTTGTCTCAAATAAGACAATTGTTGAGTGAATATTCATTCAGTAGGAGGTGCTGAGACAAGGAACTTAGAGAAATTGTTTTCCCTGAGGATCACTGGATTTGCTCAGACCCAGGGGCAAAGGTAGAGAGTCCTAAGACCTTTTATTACCATCTAACCGTACATACATCTAAAGGGCTCAACACTGTGACCTCCTCAAAAGAAATTATAGGAAGAACATTGAGGCAGTCAGGCACACCGTTTCCTTTTTTTCGCAAGTCGGTGGGCTTTGGCCTCCCAAAGAAATACAAATCTGGGATCTGCATCCCAAAGACGAGCTGGGCTAGCTCTGGGGTCTGCGTATCAAAGACAACCTGGGTCCAAGCTTCTGTGAGAAGAGGGAAACTGACTCTTTGGATGTACTGAAATTTATGTTATTTACTAAAAGCAGCCTAAAGAAAGAGATGCTCGGCCTCACCCAAAGCAGTCTGGACACGAGTACTCTCACCCATTTCCATGGGGCGCGTGCCCAGCCTGTGTGCGGTGCAGCCTACACGGGCTCATCCTGACTGCTCAGTCCGGCCCCAACATATAGTTCTGTCTGTAGAAATCCTTGGGCTTAGATCTTCTTTAATAACGCGTGCACAGCTACCGAGTTGAGGACCGCCTGTGGGGCTCTCCCCAGGAAGACGCTCGTGCAGCCTGAACGGGGACGACAATAGTGGTGCTTTCTGGTGCCTGGGACAGGGACCCGCTCCACAAGCAGGTGTGTGAGGCTGCAGGGGTGCAGCCCTCAATCTACCGGGCCAGGTGGGTGAGGCTGCAAGGCCTCAGCCCTCCTGTCTCCCGGGCGACCTGAGTAAGGCTGCAGGGCGTAGCACTCCTGTCTCCAGGACCAGGTTGGGGAGGATGCAAGGCCCAGCCCTCAGTCTTCATGGCGGCAGGAGGGAGAACACCTAGGGTGCAATCCTCGTGGTCGCCTGGACCTCGGATTGGGTCTTGACACTGGATTTTCAGAGTGAATGGGAGCAGGGATCGCTAGCACCCGCTGTTTTTCTGTGACCGGGCGGAGCAGGGAAATGAGGAGCAGCGCTAACATCGCTCCTGCCTAGAAAAGCGTGGTGCGTCTCTGACTCCTATAGGGAGCAAGCACTGTGCTTTGGGGTGCGTCCAGCGGCACTTGAGGGCTGCTGAAGAGGACAGAACCCTCCATGGCTGAAACGCCTCTGACACTCTCTTTACAACAATTTCATAAATTCTTTTTTCTTTTAGTTTTTAAAATTTATTTTTTGGAGGAGTTTGGCCACTCCTAATGGTGCCCAGATGTCACTGCAGACTGTTCAGGGGTCCATCTGAGGTCCCAAGGATCAAACTGGAATCCACTGAATGCAAGGCAAGTTCCTTAATCCCTGCACCATCTTTCCAGTCCCTTGGTAAATTTCCTTACTAAAGATTGTTCCACTGATATCTGCCTACACAGTGACATCTAGGTTTAAATTGCTATAATTTTTCTTTTCTTTTGTCTTAAGTGATTTAATTATATATGGTTCTTTGAACTCCTCCTATATAATTTCAGCAGTCCTGCTGCACTACTTGTTTTCAGTCTATCATAGTAGCTAAACCTTAAAACATCAAGAAAGATATTAAATCTACTAAAGATACACTGTTATAATATAAGTATATAATACTCCTGCACTGACTTCAAAAATCATAGTAGTAAGGGGTCAGATAGAAGAAATTATATGGAGTACATACTGTCAATTAAAGAAAAAGTTCTGAAAAGAGTAACTGTGTATGTTTGAAATAGGTCTGTAAGCATTTATCAGAATATTTTTGATAATCATTGTTTAATATAGTTTAGTAACTTCATGATTCATTAAAGCAAATCTCAGTTTCTTGGGTATTTAAATTGTTTCATGGCATCCTGGAACAATTCTTAGCTTCTACTTCACTATTCTACCCTAGGGAAATCAGAGAAGGGAAAGGGAAGCAGAAAAAATCTACAATAGGAGAATTTTTAATTATATGTATTATATTCACTCTGGTTTAATTTGCAATCGTCTTTTCTACTTCCCAGAAAATATTGAACTATGGTTATCAACAGAAGACTTTTTCTTCTAACAAGTTTGGAAATCTGATCAGTAGTTGTAAAATTATGGCTTTTGGTTCCTCCAAAGTGGTGCTTAGGAAGCCAATGGTGCTCACCAGCAGCTCCAGGCCAATTCCCAGCACTTCTTCCCATCCAAGGATGCAGTGTTGTTGGACCAAATGCAATGTTCCAGTGCCAGAGATATCCTGACCACACCAGCACCCTGGGACCTCAGAACTCTACTTGCCAATGCATTGGGAACCATGTGGTTAAGGGAATCAAACTGGGTAGGTCAGTATGGAATTTACTATCTCTTTGTGCCAGAGCTGTGTTTGAAATATGAAATATAACAACTTGTATTTATGGTGATGAATCTTTGATTGGTTTATGTTTGAGTGTTGTCCTGTATTCTGTAACATGTCTAGGTTGGATATTTATCTATACTATTAGAATTGGTATAAATTCAGATAGAACGACTGGTACGTAGTAACCTGATTAAGGTGACTCCTACAGGGCCCTCGGACACTGCCCAGGTCATCATGCTGGTTATTAGCAACTCAGGGCCAAGCAGCACCCTGTCCCTAACCTTGGCTTCCTCAACCAGGCAGATTCCTGATGGGAGTGTATCTGGAATATCTCTGGTGTCCTGTCCCTGAACGTGGCTTGGGGAGGCTCCACAAAACAAAATTGCATTAAGAGAGAATAACACTCTAGTTACAGTCCATAAATATGAAATGGATGTGGTTAATGAGAATAAAAAGTTTCCTAGATATGTATTGAAATAGTGTTTCCCATTTTCAGCTAGTCTATACCATAAATTACAAATACATGCTTTTAAAACACTGAATTACATATAACATCACAATCTAATCTTGATTATCCCTATCTTGTTCAAATATACATAAAATTCACACATAACACAAAGATAGCTGGATCAGAAATAGATCTAGTTCAACTGATCTCAGTCTTTAGATATTACGTGCAACCATGTAAACAATAACTTTATTTCAATTTATTTAAATTTTCAGTTCTCAAAGTGTTGCAAGAGTTATAGTTACCTGGCTGAAAAACATTAATACTGATATTATTAATGTCAATAAATTAAATATTCTTACATTTGACAGAGTAATGGGCAACATTAAAGCAGTGGGAATCTAAGGAAAATATTTTATATTGATGGAAGCATATTATTTTCAATACAATGCATGAACTAAAGATAGCAGGATTTATAATTGACTCAAAAAAGTCAAACAAGCCATCATCAGAAATAGCGGGGAGGTTAAATGATAATAAAATTGAGAAATGAGAACCAGAACTGAGATCATAGGGTAGTTATTATATTAATACAGGTTAGAGTTACAGAGCCATAGAAAGAAATGTCGTGAGGAACTGGAGAGAGAGAGTTCCATGACCTGAAGCACACACCTGGGATCCAGATGTTCTGAGTTCAGTTTTCAGTACCCCATGGTTCCCTGTGCACCATTACAGTGATGTGCTGAGCCGAGCACTGCTGGTTTGAGCAGCATCCCGATACTGTTCAGGGAGGGGTCTCAGATCCTCTGAACACGGCTTGGGAAATCAGCTTGCCAATCATTTCTTTTAATGTGATGGAAATAGAAATGTTATGCTTAACTATGAAAATTGCTTCATATAAAATCCAACAGATATAAGTAAGTTTAGGAGATTTACCGCCTGCCAGCTATCTTACTTTTATAAAAATATGGCACTACTGGCAAGAAATCGATGGGATTACTTCATACTAAAAATAAACTAAAATAGGTAGAAAAGTTTTAAAATAATATTCAAATAATATTCAAAAACATATGTTAAAGATAAAACTGCTGAAGCTATGAATCCAAATTTACTACAAAAACATGGCAGATTTCTCAGAAACCTGAGAAATGTACATTTTGGGGAGGAGGAGTAGAATCAAGGTATAAATGCATCAATATCAAAATCATATTAACAATGATGTCAAGAAACATGATTTATTGGGATAACATTTTGATGGCAAGACTTGTGAATCAACACATTTTATTAATCCAGTTAATGTTATACATTTTCAATTTTGCTAACCACAATCTTAATATATTATAACTGCAGATAATGCAAAATCAATTATTGTGTTTTCTATATTATCTTTATACTTTCCCCACATCTTCTAACATCATGCTCAAGACATTCTTTTATTTTCCTAGAAAAAGAAATCAGTCTAGAAATAAAACAAAAGACATTGTCTTCTCAGCAGATGACTTTTGGAAGTGTATTGAATTTCAAACAGGAACTTTTAGGTGGGCAGTTGGCATACCGGGGGTACTCAGGTTGTACTCCTTACTCTTTGCTCATGAATCACTCCTTACAGGATTAGGGAAACTGTACAGAACACTAGGGTCAAAACTTGTTTGCCTGTATGCAAGACAAGTTGCCTACTAATTATATGATCTACCACTGATCCTCAAACAGGAACTCTTTAATAATTTCCTAATTAAATGGTAATGGTGCAGGATGGTGAAAGAACACAAAATAACTATGAAGAAAGACAAAATAGATATGAACAGAAGAGTAAACTCTGTTATTGAATGGCAAACTTCTCTACCAACTTGTTTTGATTTTATGTTTAAGCTTCCGTTTATTAATTGCTCGATGGTAGACTAGGCTAATATAAATTGAACTATTTGGATTTATCTGAGATCTGTGAGTATCTTTATATATGTTTGATGCAGGAATGGTAGTTCTCTGTGGTGTACTACTGCAATTCCTGGATTCCTGGTGTGTTCATGATTGAATGTGTGCGAATACATATGCAGGACCCAATTTTATAGTAGCAAGGAGCAAAGATTTATTTGAAGGAAAGAATAGTTACAACACATGAGGGGCATCAAAAAGAGAAAAGCTACAGCACTGGTGTTTAAGGTTACATAAGACCAAGCAACTACGTTTTGCTATGACAAGCTAACAATGTTACAGGAGCTGCCTCTCTGTTTCTTTTCTGCAAGCAGTCAAAACTGCCAGCAAGGGACTGGGGGTCAAATGGCAGAATTCAGAAAAGAACAACAACAACAACAAAATCCCAGGTTCTTTAGGGAAAGGAAAGGGAAAGGAAGAGAAGGCGGGAGAGGTCTAGATTAGGGTAGTCTCATGAAGAATTGAAGTAAAAGGCAGAAAATATTTCCCCCTTTTAATAAAAGGAGGTTGTGAGCACTGCTATATTGAATTTATTTTATTGATCACTTGATCACTTGACTTCCCGTTAATTGTCAATTTGCTCGAGCGGGTGCCAGTAACGTCTCCATTTGTCCCTGTTGCGTGCTAGTGTAGCCCAATGGCATCTGTTTGTTCTAGGAACACGAAGAGCCTCAAACCGATTGTTCATGGTCTTGATGAAGAAGTCTGACCATCTGGTAGGTGGGCAGCCATGTGGTCTTTTAACGTCCCTTGGAATCTAGTCAGTAACGGCTCTAGTCCAGCAGTCATCTCTAAATCTCATTACGTATTCAGACCTTCTGATTTTTGACGCCTGGGCAAACGAGACAGCATCCCTGATTCTTGATCATGGATGGAGCTCGGAACTCCAGATTCTTTCTCTCATTTAAGTGAAATGTGATACTCTAAGCACAGCTCTTCAATTCCTCTTTGGGAGACCCGAATAGCATGAATAGCATTCTCATCCTGTTTGCGGAGGGCCCAGGTCTCTGAGGCATATGGTAATACAGGAAGAACAGTGGAATCAAAGAGATGTGCCCGGAGCCGGAGGTTCTTTATCCTCTTAGTTATTTCTTCGAGGCTCTTGAATGTGTTCCAAGCCGCTCTCTTCCTCCTGTGCAACTCAGGTGCCAGGTCATTCCTCATGTTGACTTCTCGACCAAAGTACACATAACTGTTCCATTCGGAGATGGTCGTTCCATTGAGAGCAAATGGAGCGTCAGGAACGAGGCTGTTTCTCATAAACATTGTCTTCGTAAGATTCAGCTGTAGTCCGACCTAATAAAAATGCAACTTTATTGTATTTTTGCGACAGCACAGCAGTAGGGCGTTTGCCTTGCATGCAGCCAACATGGCCGACCCGAGTTCAATTCCTCCACCCCTCTCGGAGAGCCCGGCAAGCTACGGAGAGTATCTCGCCCGCACAGCAGAGCCTGGCAAGCTCCCCGTGACGTATTCGATATGCCAAACACAGTAACAACAAAGTCTCTAATGGAGACGTTACTGGGCCCGCTCGAGCAAATCGATGATCAACGGGAGGGCCTTTAATTGTATTTTTAAATTTATTTTACTTCAGGCACCGTGGTTTACAGACTGTGATTAGTAGAATATGCAGTATTCTAGCAGTGCTACACCCTCTACACAAAGGTTGGTTTCCTTTCACCCCGTCCCTGGGTCTCTGTGCTGCTTCCTATTGAACACGTGTTCTCAGATTCTGCTGCCTGTTATTTGTTCTTTCCCGACAATTATTTTATATTTTTTACACTCTAATGTCAGAGAGATCATTTTGCATTTGTGCCTCTCTTTCTGACTAAGTTCACTCAGAAAGACACTCTTTTTAGTTCCATCTTCATAGAAGCAAATTTCATGATTTTAATTTTTTCTTTTTGCCAAGTACTATCCCATTGTGTTTATGTACCATAGGGCCTTGGTTTGTGTACTTTGGGTCAGCACACACTCAGTGGTGTTTAGGGTTTAGTTCTAACTTTGTGCAAAGGGATCACTCCTGGCACTGTTCAGGGACTGTATGTGGTGCCTGGAATTGAGCCCAGGTTGGTGGCAAACAAGACAAGCTCTCTATCCACAAAACTATTACCCTGGCCCCAAGTACCATAGCTTTGTTTGGGTTTTGTTTTTTAAATCCAGTCATCTGTTCTTGAATCCCTGGGATATTTCCAGATTTGGACTACTGTGAATGAATATAGGAGTGCAGCTGTCTTTTCTGAATAGAGTTTGTAGATCTTTGGGGTAGATGCCCAGACATGAAATTGCTGGATCTTATAGAAGCTCAATTCCCATATTTTAAAACAATAATGAGATATTACTTCATTGCTATGAGATTGGCAGACATCAGAAAAACAACAACAACCAGTGATGGCATGGGTAGGGGGAAAAGATACCCTCATTTACTGCTGATGGGAATGATAACTGGTCCAACCTTTATGGAAAGTAATTCTCTATCAACTCAACAAATGAGATTTGATGATCCTTTCTAATATTCTAAGGATTGTGCTATAATTCCCAGAACTATAGTCTTGAAAATGCTACTGACATGCTGTCTATTTCTGTTCTGCCCTAGGCAATTTGTTAGCTCATGTTTTAGTAAGGAAATCAAAAATCTACAGACCCTATCAATATACTACAGATAAAAACATAATATAAATTAGCAAAAGGAAGTAAATTTTACTGTAAAATGAAAACTCTCCTGAAAATCACAAAGGGAAAACTAAAGATATCTATTGGCAACTGGCAAGTAAAATACAAGCATTCCTCTGTCAGCACATAAAAATAAGTATAAGGGGGAATGAAAAGTATGATGCAGAGAAAAAACGAAGAGGGTGTAGGTAGATACCTAATATCTTTTGGAAATAACATAGGATTTTTTTTCTTATAGTATGGAAAAATATAACCTGAGCATGAGCATACTAATTAATGGAAATATCACATTAAAGGGGGAATGAAGTGTTGATACATAAAAAATATGGAACGTGCATATTTTCCATTTTGAAAGATGATATATGATACATATAAAATGATATTAATCACTTATCACTTAATCCCCGTTATTCATCGATTTATTCGAGCGGGTGCCAGTAACGTCTCCATTCATCCCGGTTGCGTGCTAGTGTAGCCCAATGGTATCTGTTCGTTTTAGGAACATGTAGAGCCTCAAACCGATCATTTAGGGTCTTGACGAAGAAGTCTGACCATCTTATAGGTGGGCGTCCACGTGATCTTTTGATGTCCCGTGGAATCCAATCAGTAATGGCTCTAGTCCAGCAGTTGTCTGTAAACCTCATTACGTGTCCAGCCCATCTGATTTTTGATGTCTTGGCAAATGAGACAGCGTCCCTGATTCTTGAGCGTTGACGAAGATCAGAACTCCGGATTCTATCTCTCATTTGAGTGAATCGTGATATTCCAAGCATAGTTCTTTCGATTCCTCTTTGAGAGACCCAAATAGCATTCTCATCCTGTTTTCGTAGGGTCCAGGTCTCTGAGGCATATGTTAATGCAGGAAGAATAGTGGAATCAAAGAGATGTGCTCGTAGCTGGAGGTTCTTTGTCCTTTTAGTTATTTCTTCAATGCTCTTGAAGGCATTCCAAGCCGCTCTCTTCCTCCTGCGCAACTCAGGTGCCAGGTCATTCATCATGTTGATTTCTCGACCTAGGTATATATAACTGTTGCATTTGGAGATGGTGGTTCCGTTAAGAGCGAATGGAGCGTCAGGAACAAGGCTGTTTCTCATAAACATTGTCTTCGTAAGATTCAGCTGTAGTCCGACCTTTCCACATTCACGGTCAAAATCGTTCAGCATTTGTGCCGCTTGCCTGATGTTTGGTGTTATTAGAACGATGTCATCAGCAAAGCAGAGGTGGTGTAGTTGCCGACCATCTATTTTCACTCCCATGTTTTCCCATTTCCAATCCAACATGCCATCTCGTCGGTAAAGAAACAAAGAGCGCCTGGCCCAGACAAGATCAGACCTGAACACCTGAAGAATTTACCATCAGTACTCATCAATACATTGGCTCGACTCTTCACACGCTACCTGTCTGAATGCAAGGTTCCATCCCAATGGAAAACCAGCAGGACTATACTACTATACAAGAAAGGAGACATCCACGACATTGGCAACTATCGCCCAATCTGCCTATTGTCTGTCATCTACAAACTATTCACTCGAGTCATCCTGAATAGGATTAGCAGAACACTAGATGAAGGACAACCATGTGAACAAGCTGGATTCCGAAAAGGATTCAGTACCATCAACCATATCCACACAATAACCAAGCTCATTGAGGTATCTCGGGAGTTCAAGATGCCGCTCTGTCTAACGTTCATTGATTTAAAGAAGGCCTTTGATTCTGTTGAGACGGAAGCGGTCATGGAAGCCCTAGCCAATCAGGGCGTACAAACTCAATACATCAGGATCCTTCGTGAGCTCTATTGCGGATTCACTACCAAGATCTCACCATTCTACAAATAAAATGATATTAAATAGTATAAATAGTAAATGTTATTTTTGGTATGGCCACTTATTATAATGCTCAAGAAAATGTCTGTTTATTGTTAAATTTTTTCAGTGTGTCCCAGTCTCTGGTGTAAGATGATATCTCATTGTTTTGATTTGCATCCCCCTGATGATTAGTGATATAGGGCATTTTTATGTGTTTTTTTACCATTTTTATTTCTTCTTTGAGGAAGTTTCTGTTCATTTCTTCTCCCCATTTTTAATGGGGTTGTATATATTTTTCTTGTAAAGTTCTACAAGTGAACAATCTTTCATAGTAACCTCTTATCAGATGGGTATTAGGTAAATAATTTTTCCCATTCTATGGGCTATCTTTGTATTTTGGCAGCCATTTCTTTTGAGGGGCAGAAGTTTCTTAGTTTAAAGCAGACCTATTTGTTTACCTAAACTTCAACTTGTTTGCCCAGTGGTCTTCATCTTTGAAGATGCTTTTAACTTGAATGTCATAGACAGTTCTACCTACATTTTCCTCCATGTATCTTATGGATTCAGGTCTGATAGTGAGGTCTTTAATCCATTTTGATCTGACTTTATTGCATGCTGTTGGAAAGCCTTCTGAGTTATTATTATTTTTTACATGTTACTTGACTGTTACTTCCCTTTGGGGTTGCCTTTCTGTCCTTCTGGGACTCAGATGACTCACATATTGTTCCTTTTCATTTCTTCCCATAGTCCCCTTTTCACTCCTTAGCTTACTTTCAGGTCTTTTATCATATTCTGCCTGGAGAATTTCTGTGTCTCATGTTCAAGCTCACTGATTTTGTCTTTGGCTGTTGTTACTCTACCATTGAGGGCACCCACTGAGTTTTCCATTTCATCTAACAAATTTTTTTATTAATGACATTTTGTTTATTTATTTGTTTGTATTTGTTTATCACTGGAGCAATAGCACAGTGAATAGGGTGTTTGCCTTGCACGCGACCAGCCAGGGTTCAATTCCTCTGCCCCTCTCAGAGAGCCAGCAAGCTACCAAGAGTATCTTGCCCACATGTCAAAACCTGGTAAGCTCCCTGTGGCATATTCAATATGCCAAAAACAGTAACAAAAAGTCTCACAATATGTTGTGAGATATTACGGGTGCCTACTTGAGCAAATTGATTAACAATGCTACAGTGCTACAGCCATTTTGTTTGTAGTATTTGTTTTATCTCTGGTCTTATTTACTGTTTTTCTCATATCCTCTGGTATTTTATGAGACCTCCATTCCAGTGTTTCCTTGAGCTCAATAAACATGCTCACCAGTTCCTCTCTGAATTCCTTTATCAGAGATTATAGGCACAGTTCTTTGATTCCACTGTTCTTCCTTCGTTAACATATGCCTCAGAGACCTGGGCCCTATGAAAACAGGACGAGAACACTATTTGGGTCTCCTAAAGAGGAATCAAAAGAGCTATGCTTGGAGTATCACATTTCACTCAAGTGAGTGACAGAATCTGGAGTTCCGACCTCCATCAATGATTGAGAATCAGGGACACTGTCTCATTCTCCAAGGCATCAAAAATCAGATGGGCTGGACACGAAATGTGATTTGGAGAAAACCTCTGGATTTTATAGGACATCAAAAGATTGCATCGCCACCCGCCTACGAGATTGTCAGATTTCTTCGTCAAGACCCTGAACGATCGGTTTGAGGCTCTTCCTGTTCCTAGAGTGAGCAGACACCTAGAGTGAACAGTACACTAGCATGTGTACTAGGAAGAGTGAGCAGTACACTAGCATGCGACAGGGATGAATGGAAACATCACTGGTGTCCACTCAAGCAAATCGATGAGTAACGGGATTTCAAGTGATCAAGTGATCTCTATATCACACCATTGCCTTCAGGCTTAGAGGATTTCCTCTGATAAACCTATGAATCTAAGGAGTGCTGCTTTGTATGTGATTTCCTTCTTTGACCTTGCTTCTTGCAGTATTGTGTCTCTACCTGTGGCATCCATCATTCTAACTATGATATGTCTCAAAGTGTTTTTGTTAGGTTCTCTTTTAGTTGGCACCATTTGGGCTCCTTGAATCTGGATGCCTACATTGTTCAGCTGTGGGAATTTTTCAGCAACCATTTCTTTAACTGTGGCTTTTTCAGTGAAATTGCTTCCCTGACCTTTTGTACTCCAATGATTCTAATAATGTTCCTCTTGAAATCATCCTCTAGGACTCTCATTCGCTCTAGAACTATTTTGAGGTCTCTTCCCATGGTTTTTTGTTGCCTGTAGGCTTGGTGCAGCTGATCTCCAGCCTACTGATTCTGTCTTCAGCTATAGCCATTCTACTGTTGGAGGCACACACTGAGTTTTTTATTTCATCTACAGAATCCTTTATTCGTGACACTTCTATGTGTAGCTTTTGAATTTATGCTCTCATTTCTTCCTATAATTTCTAGATTTTCTGATCCCTTGTTTCTTCCATTTCCTTCTTTAATTTACTAGATATCTGTCCCACCATTCCTTTGAGCTCATTGAACATCTTCAATAATTTATTTCTGAATTCTTTATTGGAGAGCTCACATTTGTCAGTAATGCCTGTTGAATCTTCTGGACTCTTTTCATCATCCTCTCCTCGTGGGTGGCCACTGGCCCCAAAGTATGCCAAGCCCACTTCTCCAGAGGCCACACCCCCCATGGGTATCTGTGAAAGGAAAAAAGTGGCTGCAACTTTGGGAACAAACAGGGAGGCGCTCCCTTAATTTACTTTTTGATACAGTTTTCGTTTAGTAAAATATTGCTCATTGATCAGATATTGGATTTTCTATATATATTTTCTTCTTTTTAAAGTGAAACAGATTTTATTTGGAGGTTTTGAAGGGGAGGAGAAAGAGAGAGAGAGTAACGCACTCAAGGGAGAGTGCGGGATTCCCCAAAGATGGAGTAGCCCCTGCACACATCCCAGCACTAGACATGAAAGCATAACAATACATATCTCAAGAAAGGAGATGCGGGCAACAATTGTCCTCAGGCAACACATGTGCTCAGCCACATGGGCGCAAGTAGCACATGGGCTCAGGCAGCATATGTGACTCTACATATTCTTTCTTTGGTTAATTTCTATCTTCATGGCATTGTGGTCTGTTAGGATTCTTGGCATGAGTTTTATGTTCATAAAGTTATATAAATTTGACGATTTTTTTAGTATGTGATTTTTCCTAAAGAGTGATCCATAGAAAAGAATATGTATTCAGCAGGTGAATGGATGGGACATGCTTACTATGCTGGTTCTTCTACTTCCTTACTCAGGGATTTTCATCTTTACTTATATTTTGTCTGGTTCATCTATCTAGAGGGAAAGTGGAGTGTTGAATTTTTCCACCACTATTGTGTGTCTAAGCATTCCTTTAGGTTTGTGCGCAAAGCTTTATAAGATATAGTGATCCTACAATTGGTGATTATGTGATAATTGGATTATTACTTCTTGATTTATTTTGGAATTCTGGAACACTAATTGTCCATCACTATCCAAATGTAGTATATTAAGCATAGTAAGTAATATCAAATACTTAATCACTTAATCACTTAACTTCCCGTTAGTCGTCGATTTGCTCGAGCGGGCGCCAGTAACGTCTCCATTTGTCCCTGTCGCGTGCTAGTGTAGCCCAATGGCATCTCTTCGCTCCGGGAACATGGAGGGCCTCAAACCGATCGTTCATGATCTTGACAAAGAAGTCTGACCATCTGGTAGGTGGGCAGCCACGCGGTCTCTTGACATCCCGTGGAATCCAATCAGTAACAGCTCTAGTCCAACGGTCGTCTTTAAATCTCATTACGTGACCAGCCCATCTGATTTTCGACACCTTGGCATATGAGACAGCGTCCCTGATCCTTGATCGTCGACGGATGTCAGAACTCCGGATTCGTTCTCTCATTTGAGTGAAACGTGTTATTCCAAGCATAGCTCTTTCTATTCTTCTTTGGGAGACCTGAATGGCGTTCTCATCTTGTTTGCGTAGGGCCCAGGTCTCTGAGGCATATGTTAATGCAGGAAGAACAGTGGAATCAAAGAGATGTGCCCGGAGCCGGAGGTTCTTCGTCCTCTTAGCTATTTCTTCAACGTTCTTGAAGGCGTTTCAAGCCGCTCTCTTCCTCCTGCGCAGCTCGGGTGCCAGGTCATTTGTCATGTTGACCTCTCGACCTAGGTACACATAGCTGTTGCATTCGGAGATGGTCGTTCCATTGACAGCTAATGGGGCGTCAGGAACAAGGCTGTTACTCATAAACATTGTCTTCGTAAGATTCAGCTGTAGTCCGACCTTTCCACACTCACGGTCAAAGTCGGCCAACATTTGTGCCGCTTGGCTGATGTTTGGTGTTATTAAAACAATGTCATCAGCAAAGCGAAGGTGGTGTAGTTGCCGACCATCTATCTTCACTCCCATTCCTTCCCATTCCAGTCGTCGCATGATGTTCTCGAGGGTGGCACTGAAGAGTTTCGGTGAAATGGTATCACCCTGCCGCACCCCTCTCTTGACATCAACGATCACTTCTTTGTAGAATGGTGAGATCCTGGTAGTGAATCCGCAATAGAGCTCACGGAGGATCCTGATGTATTGGGCTTGAATGCCCTGATTGGCTAGGGCTTCAATGACCGCTTCCGTCTCAACAGAATCAAAGGCCTTCTTTAAATCAATGAACGTTAAGCAGAGCGGCATCTTGAACTCCCGAGAAACCTCAATGAGCTTGGTTACCGTGTGGATATGGTCGATGGTGCTGAATCCTTTGCGGAACCCTGCTTGCTCGCATGGTTGTCCTTCATCTAGTGTTCTGCCAATCCTATTCAGGATGACTCGAGTGAACAGCTTGTAGATGACAGACAATAGGCAGATCGGGCGATAGTTGCCAATGTCATGGATGTCTCCCTTCTTGAACAGTAGTACGGTCCTGCTGGTTTTCCATTGGGACGGAACCTTGCATTCAGACAGGTAGCGAGTGAAGAGCCGAGCCAGTGTATTGATGAGTACTGACGGCAGGTTCTTCAGGTGTTCAGGTCTGACCTTGTCTGGGCCGGGTGCTGTTTGCTTCTTTACCAACGAAATGGCGTGTCGGATTTCGGAAGGGAGAACGTTAGGAACGACATACCCATCCTGTGGTATTTGGTATGTCGGCAAGTGGACATGGCTATCGAAGAGATTTGAGTAGAAGTCATGGATAATCTTCTCCATTGCCGTTCTGGAGGATGTGATGGATCCATCAGGACATCGGAGGGCAGTCATCTTGGTCTTATAGTTGGCGAAGGACAGGCGGGCGTTACGAATACTTTTCCCGGCTTTTGCCGCATCTATCAGTACTTCTGCTCTTCTCTCTTTGAGGTCTTCCTTGATCGCATCTCTGCACTGCTTTGCAAGCTCGGACGTTAGCTTGCGGTTGCCTGAGGCATGCGCCAAACCACGCTGGCGAATTAGCTCAAGAGTTTTCAAAGATAGGCGACTTTTTGTGGCTATCTCTCTCTTGGCGTTCCTCGCACATTCATGGAGGTGCTGAACCAGTCGATCGTATTCCTCGTCAATGTTGTCAACAATGGCATCTTCCCATGTTGCCGCAATAGTACCAAAGAGTTCCCAGTTGGTGGTCATTCTGGGAGTTCTCTTTTTGAACTTTGCAGCCCTTTCTCCCCGCTCTGTGAAGTAGAATTTTGCACGAAGGAGACGGTGGTCCGATCCCGTTCGAAATTTTGGGACAACAGCGACATCAGTCAGGCAAAACCGTCGATTGAATATGATGTGGTCTATTTCGTTGTGGAATCGTCCACCGGGAGACTCCCATGTCCATCGTTTAGATTCTGCCTTCTGGAACTGTGAGTTACCATGAATGGTCTTGGTCGACATGATGAACTCAGACAGTCTCTCACCCTGTTCGTTCCATTCTAGGCCATGGGTCCCGATGTGAAGTTCTTCAGCTGATCTTCTCGGTCCTATCTTGGCATTAAAATCACCCACAATGATCTTGTAGAAGGTGTGGTCTTCTTTATAGAACTTCTCTAGCTCCATGTAGAACTTCTCGATTTCTCTTTCATCATAATGAGATGTTGGTTCGTAGACAACGAAGATAGAAACTGCAGGCAGTGAGCCACATCTATTCAAATGTAAACGTCCGATTCGGGTTGTTAGGCATTCGAATGAATCAATGCTCTTGGCCAAGTTTGTGTTGACAAGGACACCGACACCTCCAACACCTCTTTTATCGCATGTTTCGAGGAACAATTCTTCTCCGGTGTCGAAAACAGCATGGTGAGATTGGTGCCTTCTTGTCTCGGTCAGACCAATGATGTCGTACTTGATCATTCGCGCTTGTACCATCAGGTCCTCGATGGATGCATCTGATGCTAGCGTACGTGCATTGAAAGTACAGACGATCATTTTTGTCTTCCTTCGTTGTGGCAGCCTAGGTCGGCCTTGAGATTTTGTCGGCCTCTCCTTTCTCATCCTTCTCAGTGCTGCCATGTCGGTGAAGCCTTCAGGGTCAGGTGAATGAGACCAGTTGTAATTACTGGTTTTGGCATATCGAATACACAGCGGATAGCTTGCCAGGCTCTTCCGTGCGGGCGGAATACTCTCGGTAGCTTGCCAGTCTTTCCGAGAGGTATAGAGGCTTTTGGGGTGGCCTCTAATCACCCTTGTAGGTGTTACCATATTTGAACCCTATCAAATATGGTACGACAATTCCAGAAGATGGGTATTTAGTGTCTTATGATGTGTCGCACGGCCGCAAGCGGCCGCGCGGGTCCAGAAAGCGTCCTGGAGTGTGGCGACGGCTGGGTAGTGGAAGTAGTGTCGAGAGTGGAAATCTGCCAGTGGGGTATTTATCTGGGTAGGGTGGGTCTCCTGTGCACAATTCGATCCCTGGGTGGTTGATGGAAGCAGACAGGGCAGGGTAGGGTGGGGCTCCTGATTAGAATCCCTTTGTCACCTGTGGTGGTGGGAGCAAGCAGAGAAGCTCTGTCCCTGGGTCCGCCGAGCCTGGAGTCCAAGGTCTCAGAGAGTTCCACTTACCTTGTTCTGTGGGTCTTCAGTTGTGCGTGGCTCTCGGCCGGAGCTGCCGCGTGGGTCCGGAAAGCGTCCTGGAGTGTGGCGACGGCTGGGTAGTGGAAGTAGTGTCATATCAAATACATTTTAATGTAAATCGATAGATTGCAGATTATACAAGAACATCTCTGGGACATTTGGATCCTTATTAGAAATTTTACATCATAAAAAATGTTTTCTTTACAAGTTTATGCCAAACAATATTGCTGAAATTAGTTCGATGAATTCTTAATAAGGAATATATTGAAGACAAGATATATAGAAGATAGAGCTTCAAGGTCTACTGAGCCACCAGTGCCCATGTCATGCACAATGCTCTTTAGGTACAGAACTTGAGAGGTAGATCTCAGAATGTGCCTAGAGAAATGTTATTTAATGTTGTCATTTTCTATGACATTAGAAAGTAATAAGTTTCGGCAAAATTTACTAAATATCTATAGTATATGTTGATAGCTTAATTTTCTTCCATTGCTATCTCACACTGCAGGCATTTATATAGAAAAAGAGCATTGGCTAGTTAAAAATTTAACTTGAAAAATTTAAGCTATTTTCAAATTAAGTAAAGAGAATGCAGCAGTTAAAATAATTCAGTATAACATGATAGCCTCAGCCATGATAAGAAATTTGCTATTCAATTCAGCAGAAGAATAGTTAGGAGCAGAATAAATCTTTTTTATGTAGTGAAGGTTAATAGTGGTAAAATATATAGCTAATGCTTAATTAGCAAATTTCTAGTTTTCAGATGATTCTTCTTTCTTTGTCGTATACAATATTCTCATTAGATAAGCACAAATATTACTTTTCTTTTATATTGAAAACATCAAGGTTTGACAAACCAAACAACTTTTTGTCTAATCTAGAACACAAGCCTATTATCACTAAATTATTCTCTCTTCGCTGTATTTTAAGTTTAAAGAGCAACACTGCCTTCACCTTTTTTTAATATTAGCTGACTCATTCATTTCTATGTTCCATTATTTGCTGCATTTAGTACAATCAAGAGTATATGAAATTTCTGTTATTTGATACATCTGCTCTTAAATTTTTCAGTTATGCCCCTCCAAACATAAAATCTGTCAATAACAGTCGTCTAGTAGAGAAAAAGAACAGATAATACAGATGTAAAGATCAGGGAACTTGTCTTTAAAAACAGTCTATGGACACATGTATTTCACTCAGGGCAGAAGAGGGAGGAGGTAGTAGAGAGTATGGTGAGGTGCTCAGAAAAGGAGGAACCTTTGCAAAGAGAATGGGCGATATACCAGCTTGCAGCTGCAAGCTCTATAATCAATATGCTTTTCAAAGATTCTAGGTTTGGAGCTGTGAAGGAGCTTGTTTTTAAAGAGTAATTCATTTCTGTGAGAAAAAAATCACTCAAATACAGCTGGGTTGACAAATTCATTCTGTGAATGGTCACTTTAATATCTTTACCATGTGCTGAAGGGAAAAAT
This sequence comes from Sorex fumeus, assembly GCF_029834395.1. Lineage (NCBI taxonomy): Eukaryota > Metazoa > Chordata > Mammalia > Eulipotyphla > Soricidae > Sorex > Sorex fumeus. Next base: position 6,828,892 of record NW_026606185.1, on the reverse strand, counting down.
AAGAACATTTGCAAAGAAACTGTAAGTTTATGGATTTCCAAGGCTTACTTTGCCAGGTTTGCTGATTACTTGGCTGCATCATTTCTTTTCAGTGTGTCATCCTTCAATTCAAAATCGGTCTGTCCCATAGTTTTTCACTACTTATTATCATCAGATAAGTTGTTGGTAGAGGCAATTTAGTGGGAGGTATTCTCCAGAGAACAGGGGAAATAAACTATGTGCACATGGAATATCATGAAGACTGACAGTTTCTAAGATTTTTCAGGTTAGGTCAGCAAGCTAGGCCCTGGAGATTCTGTATTGTGTATTTCATTCCATATCAGATGACAGTACAAAGATAATATGACAGTTTGAAGACAGGCAGAGAAATTATTTTAGATTTGGCAAGGGTCAGCTTTTCTGTTTTGTTCAGACCTTCAAGTGATTGGGTGAGGCATACTATGTGAAGAGGGTGACCTGCTATTCTGTCTACAATTTCAATGTTAACATCATTCAAAAACACCTACATAAAAACATCTAGAATAATGTTTAACAAATATCTGAACACTCCACGGCCAGGCAAACTGACGCACAAATAAGCTTTTGGTACTGTTCATCTAACAGGGTCCTAGTCATAAATTTAGGATAACCTGGGAATTTATTAACCATAAATAATTTAAAGCCTTCTCCTAGATGAAATGAACCAGATTCTCTGGGGTGAGTCATGGTCATCAATATTTTAATAAGTCTTTCCACTGATTCGCATAAACTTATGACTAAAAAGTAAAAGCAATAGTTTTGTTTGATATTTTAATTACATAACTAACTTTCACTAAAATTAGTGTGGCCAGAGCAAAGATCTGATTCCGTGGTATTGCCTCAGTTTGTCTACTCTAATTGTGGGGCATGCAGCAAATTAGTTGAAACATTTATTATGCAGTAAGGATATGTCAAGCTGAATAATTAATTTATCACTGACAGGATTTGAGAACTGTCAGTAAGCTGCAATATGAATATTTTAAGATTCAATACACATGTCCAAAACTATGACTCAGAATATCTTGATGGATATCAACATCCGGTTTATCTTGGCATATCACAGACACTTTGAACTGTATGCTCTCAATTGCCACAGGTATCAGGTATCAGTAGTACTAAATAAAAATAAAACAATGAACCAAACTTTAATACATGAATTGTGCCAAGCAAACATATGTGATGAGTTAAGCAAGTAAGATATGATGGCATTTTGAATAAATAGCATTGCAATGAGCAGTTGAAGAGAAATGTGTTAGAAAAAGCAGTAGAGGAGGAACTGAGTATCCCATTTTAAGATACTTTTTACATGGAATCTTTTATAGCCTGACAAAGAATAATAAAGGAACAAATGGCTAGGTCTACAACTGATTCTTAGTCCTGCTATTTACAATGACCACAAGAAAAAATAAGTCAGATGATTCTTAGAAAATGATTTGGAGGCTAGAGAAGTACAGAGGGAGAGTATAAATGTCTTGTCTTACATACATCAGACTCTCATATGGTTATCCCTGGACCTAGAGTAAGGAGTAAGCCCTAACAGCCAAGCATGACTCAAACAATCCCCCCCCCCCACGCAAAATGTTCTGGGACTGAATAATAATAATGATGATAATAATGATAAAACTATATCACTATATGACTATATTCTGTTAAACAAAGGAAGCCTGAAACTATTGGACCCATATAACCATATCTTGGCATGATCAACTTCCTAAACCTTTGTAGCTCCAGTTGATTGTGGAGGCTGTCCTTCTAAGAAACAGAGACAGTCTTTCAGAATGGATCCTGAAGAAAATAAGTCTCCTGATTCTGTGCCTCAGAATCCTATCCTACTATTTATTCTGCACAGGGCTTGTGTTGCTATTATTCTTTCTTTCCTTTGCTTAAAAAGCCTTCTTCCTTTCCCAAACCCTGCTGATTCTTTTGTTGTGATAAAGAGGAATTGCAAATACTCTCAGTTATTTTTGCATCTTTAGTTGTAATGCTCACCAGGGGTCACAGATCAGGTCATGCTGCTTGTTCCTTGGCAATGGGTTCACTAGAGGTCAATACTTTTGCTGTGAATAAGAGGAATTGTAAATGCTCTATTATAGCATTTGCATATTTGGTTGTGATGCTCACCAGGGGACACACATCAGGTAATACTGCTTGTCATTTGGCAGTGGGTTCACCAGAGGTAAAACTCATTTAGTTTAATAGTGTTCACACACATGTTTATCATGAATCACACCTTTATTTAAAGTTTTCCTGCCTAGTTTCAGGGCTTGCCATGGTAGTGCATCTCTTTGCTGTGGTGTTTGAACACAAATTTCACTATGACATTCCTTGCAGAGTGGAGATCACCACTAATAGCACTATCAGGATTCCACTAGCATGTGGCAACAGTGCAGATCAACTCAAAGATGCAGACAGGCACTTCAATGCTTACTATTTCCATCTTCTTTCCAAGTGGATTAGGGTTGTCAGGCTACCAATAAACAAGAGACTGAAACTCATCATAAGCAATAGACTTAAGGTTATTAATAAAGGGCATAGACCTTAATGTTTTATTCACATTTCAAAAAAATTTAGGCACCATGATTCACAAATCCATTAGTTTCAGCAATTCAGTGTTACAACTTCAAACCCCCAGTGTCAACATTCCTACAACACCAATGGCCCAAGGTTCCTTCCCTCTCCTAATCCCATCTCCTTAAAATTCTAATTTATTTTTAAACTTACTTATCATAGTTTGGGGCACGTGCTTGAAATACTGTTTAGTTTTACAGTTTTGGTATACATGCTTAACTCGCCTTTATCTTACCCAAATGTCCTAGGCCTTTGACCAATGTCCTTATTGTATCACCGGGATTACTTATTTCATTAACATGCTGCCTTCCAGTTCCACTCAGGTTGCTGTGAACAGCATGACATCATGTTTCATGACAGCTGCAGAATATTCTCTTCATTGTGGTGTGTGTGTGTGGTCTGAGTGTATTTACACATACATGTATATCTAGATATACACTTATAAAACATAAGCTTATATACACTTATCCATTTATCTCTTATTGGACATTGAGGGGAGTACACTTGACAGAAATCAGGGCTCATTTTCCAGTGCTGGAGGGTTGCTTCTAGACTTGCTTGGGGGAATGTGCTGGAGATCAAGTCCCAGATCTTGTATGCACATCATTTACTACAGTCTTTTAGGTTATCTGCTACTACCAAGTATGTTTCTTAGTGGAGGTGGAAATATATTCTGTCAAGATAAAATAAAGCTTACTATATGAGATATTATTAGAGAAAGAATGACTAATGTTAAATCAGAAAGACTATTTTCATTAATATATATATGATTATAGTGTTTATAGAGGAAAATAATGTTAACGATGTTTCTTAATTTGCTCCAACTTTTCCGGAATAGATTATCTAATATGACTATATTTAAATATGCTAATAAACCTATTTTCAGTAGAAAAGTGAACACTAGTGACACGTTTTGATAAAGCTCTAAAGTTACACAAAATTTGAATCTCATGATCAGTTACATAAGAATCAATATGCTTGGTAGCTATTTAGGAGTGTTTTTAAACATTTTTAAAAAACAATTTTAAAATGTTCTTGAAAACTAATGACTATATCACTTATTATTTGTTTCCAAAATTTTGGACAGAGTGATTACAGAACAGGAAAAATTGAATAACTTGGTTCCCAGTTCACAAAACATGTGTCCTGGTGGAGGATTTTTAATAGCAAGGAATAAATAACTGAAAGTCAAATACACTTTCCAGCTTCATACAGGAGCTCGAGCACTCCCCTTTCCCTTGCCCTGCATGTGCCCCTCTTCCTGTGGCTCCAGATCCCCTCCACTGGACAGCCAGAGGAGACTTTGGGGAACACCTGCCCAAGTACTGCCGGACTTCCCATTCACCTCTCTGGGGCCCCGCCTTTCCAGGGTAGCTCGGGAGCTGGAGTGCTCCCATTTCCCAAGCCCCGCATGTGCCCCCTTTTCCAGTGACTTCGGACTCGTTCCACCAGGCAGCCAGAGGAGACTTTGGGGAACACCTGCCCGAGTTCCTGGGGTCTTCCCATCCACCTCTCCGGGGTCCTGCCCATCTGGGTTCCTGAGTCAGAGAATCCCTGGGATCGCTTAGGGGCATGGCCTCCACTTAGGGGGCATTGCCTCTCAAAGTGGGCGTGGCCTTCTCTGGGGCAGGCAGCTGCTCCCACAGCTGCAGTTACATTGCCCACTCCCATCACTCTCAACTCTTATCCCAGTCTTTATCACCTAATTCTGTAGAAAAAATTCTGGCTGCCTCAACTACAATACAATAATCCACTGGCCTACTCCAATTCTAACAAAAGACCAGTACACAAAGAAACTGTACAAGCCGCCTATCAAAGAGCACCTCCTCCAAAGCTTCACTAGATGCCCATCAAAAGCCAAAGAATAATGCCTGAGAGGAAGGTAAGACTGTAGAAAGGGAGAAGGGTGACCACCATGAACTAACCATATACAGAATTCTTTTCCATGGTAAGAGGGAACAGTGCTAGTGAATTCCAGGGTTCTACCTCTAGACAACCAAAACAGCATGAAGAAACATTGCAAATCTCCACTACAAGGAGAGGATGAAGAACAGAGTTCCAAAACCTCAACCAGGGTTATTCACAAATTTGCTCTCTTCGATAAAGAATTGTGAGATGAAATGCAGAGAATGTTAAAGGAACTACTCAAAGAATCAATGGAGGAGATATCCAGAAAGTTAAAGGAAGAAATGAAAGAAACAGTAGAACAGATAGTTGAGAAAATACAGGAAGAAATGAGAGCAGAAATAAAAAAGCTACAAAAAGAAGTTTCACAAATAAAGGATTTGGTAGACAAAATTAAAAAACTCAGCAATAAGATGAATACAGCTGAAGACAGGATTAGTGAGCTTGAAGATGAGCAACAGAAATAGCAAAGGGAACAACAGACAATGGGAAAAGACCTCAAAATAGCTCGAAGGAGATCAGAGAGCTAGGGGATGATGCCAAGAGGAATAACATTAGAATCATCAGAGTTCCAGAAAGACAGGGAGGCAATCCCAATGAAAACACCATGGTTAAACAAATCATTGCTGAAAAGTTTCCAGAGTTAAAGAATGCAGTTAAAGAATCCAGATCCAAGGAGCCAGAAGAGTGTCAGCTAAAAGAGACCCTAATAAAAACACTCCAAGACATATCATAGTCAGAATGATGGATGCTATGGACAGAGACACAATACTGCAAGAAGCAAGGTCAAAGAAGAAAATCACATAAAAAGGAGCACCCCTTATATTTACGGCAGACCTATCAGAGGAAATCCTCCAAGCCTGAAGACAATGGTGATATATAATGAAAAAATTCAATGAACTGAACACCTCACCAAAAATACTTTACCCAGCTAACCTCTTACTCAAACTCTATGGAATGATATACCATTTTCTAGATAAACAACAGCTCAGATTTCATAGACTCAAAACCAAATCTAAAAGAAGAATTAAAGAGGCTACTGTAAGTTAAGAAGGAAAACGCTTATAAACACAACCAACCCCTACAGAAAGATGGCGCAAAACCCCATGACACAATCTCTCTCAATGTCAATGGACTAAATGCACCAATCAAGAGACACAGAGGGGCAAAATGGATCCAGAAACTGAAACCACCATTCTGCTGTCTACAAAAAACTAATCTGAACAATCAGAGCAAACACAGATTCAAAGTTAAAGGATGGAAAACAATCCTGCAAGCAAACAGCTCCCTCAAAACAGCTTGTGTGGCCATACTACTACCCGACAACATAAATTTCAGGTTGAAAAATATTAGAAAGGACAGTGAAGGCTATTTTTTATTCATCAGGGATATGTACAACAGGAAAAAATGACACTTTTTCAATGTATATGCACCTAATGAGGGATCAGCTAAATACTTAAAACAACTGCTAACAGATTTTAAGGAGAATATTGATAGCGACACAATAGTAGTTGGAGGCTTCAACATCGCCTTACCACCTCTGGATAGATAAACAAGTACAAAAGTCAACAAAGAAATAATGGCTTTAAAGGAAGAAATAGAAGAGAGAGGGTTAATAGACCTATACAGGGTTTTATACCCCAAAAAGAAAGAATACACATTCTTCTCCAGTGCACACAAATCATTTTCCAAAATAGACCATGTGCTAGGCCACAAAATATACCTCAATAGAATCAGGAATCAGAAGTAGTATCAACAATCTTTTCAAACCACGATGTGCTGAAGATAGAAGAGAATCACAAAAAGACATCGAGAAACAAATCAAACACCTGGAAATTAAACAACTAATGTTGAACAATGAGTGGGTCAGAAAGGAAGTCAAAGATAAAATCTAAAGATGCCTGGAAACAAATGAGAATGAAGACACGAGCTACCAGAACCTATAGGACACAGCTAAAGCCATGCTAAGAGGAAAATTTATAGTGTGGCAAGCATTCCTAAGGAAAGAATAAAGGGCCTACATAGATAACCTAACCACACAGCTCAAGTACTTAGAAAAAGACCAACAAAAGGAACCCAAGCACAGCCAAAGGAGATAGATCATAAAATTTAGAGCAGAAATCAAGGACATGGAAACCCAACAAACAATCCAAAAGTTCAATGAAACCAAGAGCTGGTTCTTTGAGAAAATAATTAAGATTGATAAACCACTAGCAAGATTCACAAAGAAAGAGAGAGAACGCTAATAAGCCGAATCAGAAATGAAAAGGGGTACATCACAACAGAAACCAATAAAATTCAAAAGATCATCAGAGACTACTTTGAAAGTCTGTATGCCACAAAACAAGAGAACCTAGAAGAAATGGATAAATGCCTGGATTCCTATAATCTCCGAAGATTGAACCAAGAAGAGTTTGGATACCTGAATAGACCCATTCATATCAAGGAAACTGAAGCGGTAATCAAAAGTCTCCCCCCCCCAAAAAAAAGCCCAGGCCCAGACGGATTCACTAGTGAATTCTTCCAAATATTTAAAGAAGACCTTTTCCCAGTTCTCCTAAGGCTTTTCCAGGAAATTGAAAAAACAGAAACTGTCCAAAACAGCTTCTATGAGGCACATATCTCCCTAATACCAAAACCTAACAAAGACACCACCAACAAAGAAAACTATAGGTCAATATCCCATATGAACACGGATGTGAAGATCCTCAACAAAATATTAGCAAATAAAATCCAACAACTCATCAAAACGATCATATACCATGACCAAGTGAGATTCATCCCGGGGATGCAAGGATAGTTCAACATTTGGAAATCAAACATAATCCATCATATCAACAAAAGTAAAGATTAAAAAAACATCTGATTATATCAATAGATGCAGAGAAAGCTTTTGACAAGAACCAGCACCCGGTTATGATGAAAACTCTCACCAACGTGCGTTTTGAAGGAACTTTCCTCAAGATAGTCAAAATCATCTACAACAAACCATGGCAAGCATTATACTCAATGTGGAAAAACTAAATGCTTTCCCTCTAAGATCAGGGACAAGACAAGTATGCTCACTCTCATCACTTCTGTTCGATACAGTACTGGATGTAATTGTGCTAGCGATTAGGCAAGGAAAAGACATTAAAGACATCCAGATAGGAAAGGAAGAAATAAAGCTCTCACTATTTCCAGATGATATGATACTATATTATGAGAACCCTAAATCCTCTATCAAGAAACTCCTAGAATGAATAGACTTGTACAGTAAAGTTTTAGGCTATAAAGTTAATGCCCAAAAATCCATGGTCTTCCAGTATGCAAATAATGAGATAGAAGAAAGGTAAAGGTAAAGGTAAAGGCCCTCCCGTTGATCGTTGATTTGATCGAGCGGGCCCAGTAACGTCTCCATTGGAGACTTTGTTGTTACTGTGTCTGGCATATCGAATACTCTCGGTAGCTTGCCGGGCTCTCTGAGAGGGGCGGAGGAATTGAACTCAGGTCGGCCATGTTGGCCGCTTGTAAGGCGAACGCCCTACCCGCTGTGCTATCGCTCCAGCCCAACAGGGCTGGAGATAGAAGAAAGTGAAAGAAAAAAAAACAAGCCCATTCACAATCGTGCCACAGAAAATCAAATACCAAAGAATCAGCCTAACTAAAGAGGTAAAGGATCTCTACAATGAAAACTACAAAACGCTACTCCATGAAATAAAAGAGGACATGAGGAAATAGAAACATATCCCCTGCTCATGGATAGGAAGAATTAACATTGTCAAAATGCCAATACTCCTGAAAGCATTATACAGAATCAATGCAATCCCTATAAGGATACCCAGAAATTCTTCAAAGAAATAGATCAGCACTCCTGAAATTTGTATGGAACAACTAACACCCACGAATAGCTAAAGCAATTCTTGGGAAAAAGTCATGGGGAGACACTACCCTCCACAACCTCAATCTCTACTGAAAAAGGACAATAATTAAAACAGCATGGTACTGGAACAAAGACTGGTCCACAGACCAATAGATAAGGGTGGAATATCCGTACACACAACCCCAAATGTATGAACATCTAGTCTTTGGTAAAGGAGTAAGAAATGTGAATTGGAGCAAGGAAAGCCTCTTCAACATGGTGCTGGCATAACTGGACAACTACATGCAAAAAAATGGGCTTAGACCTTGACCTAACACCATGCACAAAAGTCAGATCAAAATGGATTAAAGATCTCAACATCAGGCCAAAATCCATAACATACATGAAAACTAGGTCGGCAAAATCCTCCACGATATTGAGGCTAACAGTATCTTCAAAGACAACACTCCACTGACCAACGAAGTGGAAACATAGATAAACAAATGGGACTATCTTAAATTATGAAGCTTCTGTACCCCAAAAGATATAGTGACCAGGGGGCTGGAGTGATAGCACAGTGGGTAGGGCGTTTGCCTTGCACACAGCTGACCCGGGTTCGATCCCCAGCGTCCCATATGGTCCCCAAAGTACCACCAGGAGTGGTTCCTGAGTTCAGAGCCAGGAGTAACCCCTGAGCATCGCTGGGTGTGACCCAAAAGGCAAAAAAAAAAAAAAAAAAAGATATCGTGACCAGAATACAAAGACAATCCACAGAATGGGAAAGGATATTCACCCAATAGCCATCTGATAAGGGGTTGATATCAAGGATATACAAATCACTGGCTGAACTCCACATGAAGAAAACATCCAACCCCATCAAAAAAATGGGGTAATGAAATGAACAGAAACTTTCTCAAAGAAGAAATCCAAATGGCTAAAAGGCACATGAGAAAATGCTCTACATCACTAATCATCAGGGAGATGCAGATCAAAACAACAACAAGATATCATTTCACACCACAGAGACTGACCCTCATCCACAAGAACAAAAAAAACTGGTGCTGGCGCAGATGTGGCGAGAAAGGGACGCTCCTTCACTGCTGGTGGAAATGCCGACTGGTTCAACCATTTTGGAAAACAGTATGGACAATTCTCAAAAAATTAGAAATTGAGCTCCCATTTGATCCAGCAATACCACTATTGGGAATATATCTTGGAGAGACAAAAAAGTATAGTCGAAATGACATCTTCACTTCTATGTTCATTGGTCCACTGTTCACAATAGTCAAAATCGGGAAAAAAAACCCAAGTGCCCAAGAACAGATGACTGGTTAAAGAAACCTTGGTACATCTATACAATGGAGTACTATGCAGCTGTTAGAAAAGACAAAGTCATGAGTTTAAATACAAGTGGTACTCCATTGAAAGTATCATGCTAAGTGAAATGATTCAGAAAGAGAAGGGCAGACATAGAAAGATTCATTCATCTGGTGAACATAAAGTACCAAATAGGAGACTAACATCCAAGAATAGGTGAGATAACTACCAGGAGGTTCACTCCATGGCTTCAAGGTAGCCGCACATGCTAGGGGAAAGGGGGCTTAGATAGAGAAGGGAACACTAAGTAAAGGGTGTTGGGAAGATCTTCTCAGGATGGGAGATGCATGCTGAAAGTAGAGTATAGACCGAACATGATTGTGACTCAATGCCTCTTTGGCAAACCTCAGCAACCAAAAGGAGAGAATAAAAGGGAATACCCTGCCACAGAAGCGGGATGGGATGGCTTGGATGGGAGGAGCGGAAGGGTTACTGGGATCCTTGGGGGTGGAGAATGGGTACTGGTGGAGGTATGGGTACTCGATCATTGTATAACTGAAACCCAAGCACAAAAACTTGTAAGGTCAACAACTGTAACTCATGTGTTTCACTAATAAATAAATAAATAAATAAAAATTAAAAATAGAAAAGAAAAAGAAAGTCAGATACAAAATCGTGTTCTACAACACACGGAGTTAAAACACATGTTTGATTCCTAGCCTTGCCTGTGCCAATGGTTAATGTGAGGATATTCACTTAACAAAAAAACACGTTCCTGTGAATTGTAGTGACTTGAGAGAGAGCAGCAAAGAACACTAAGAAACTGGGGTCTCTGAACTTCTAAATTGTAGTGAATGTCCTAGAAATCTCTCAACTCCCAGAGAAGGAACCTCCACACCATTATTGTAGGGGACGACTCCTTGTGGTCTAAAAACTATGCGAGTCTCCACTGATGCAGCTGCAATGAGAGATGCCACAGAGTCTCTACAGACCTAACATAAAATTACCATTTTATTGATTCAAATGCAAGGATGCTTCAAATGGAGAGATAAAATGTAACATGTGCTGTAAATATCTAAACACGCTGAAGGTTGTGTGTTCGCGGGCTCTCTGGATGGCTCTATCTCATGACCTGCATTAGGTGCCCTAGAGCCACTGCGTGTGGCCTGGATCGGACAGCTGCTGGCAAAGGGCAGACAAGGAAGAGACAAGAGCCAGGCTGGTTGGTCTTAGTTGCAGTTTATTCCAATCCTCTCTTCATTCACTCCTGTCTTTCTCTGTCTTTCTCTCCAACTCTCTTGCCTCCTACTCCCTTGCAGTCCAGGCTGACACTCACAGGTAGCAAAATCAACATAAGAAAGCCCTTCCTGAGGGCCCACCTAAAAGGTATTCTAAAGCCCTTCCTGACTGCCCAAGGGCAAAATGCCTCCTAAGGTGTTTTTCTCTTTTCCTCAGTCCAAAAACTATCAACATATCAATGCTAGTTATTTTTGTATGGACACAGTAAGAGATAACATTGAGACTTGTAGGGCAGCTCTCCTGGGAACATCTTGCTATAGACTCAGACTACAGAGCTCAGGCCAGGTTAATTATTCCTAACCCTAGCAGGGTCCAAATCTAGTTATACTTTTTGGATCATGACAGCATTTGTCCATGCCCAAGCTCTTAACTTATAGTTAAACATTATGGCGATTTGGCCAGGCCCATCTCGATGCCAGGGTAGTACATACCTTACCACTTGCCCTGGTTCCATCCAGTCCCTCGTTGGGATCCTGCTTTTGCGGGGGCGCTAGGAAATAAAGACAGCTGAGGCTTAGGTGAGAGAACAGATGCCCAGAAGGGAAATACTACTGAGAGTCACATTACAAAAGCGTCTTCTCCACACAAAAAGGACATTGCTCTGAATAACCTATGCAAAGGACTTAGAGAGAAGAGAAAAACAATATTTACAAGTCAACAGAGCACAAAGAAAGAAGTTACAAATAAACACAGAGGAATGGGAACACTGTGATGGGAGCAACCCAATAAACCTAAACTACCTGAGGCTATGCAGGAAGGACAGAACAGTGTTATCCTACAATGTGCTACATGTCAAAATAATTATTTAAATTGTGTAATATGTGCATAGAATATATGGGGGTACACTTATAAGAAATAATGGCAAGCATTTGAGATAATGATAAAAAGAAATTTAGGTCACAATTCATAAAAACAATAATATAATGTTAAATGTTGAAACCCGTAAAGCTCAAAATTCCCAATGTGTTAAAACCTCAAGTCACACTTCACTAATGACCAATATTTTGAAAACTTAAGTATAATTATTTTAGTTCTTTAGAGATAGCACAGTGGGTAGGGCATTTGCCTTGCACACAGCCAACCGGAGTTCAATTTCTCTGCCCCTTTTGGAGAGTCTAGCAAGCTCCCGAGAATATCCCACCCACACGACAAAGCCTAGCAAGCTACCCCTGACATATTCAATATCCAAAAACAGTAACAAGTCTCACAATTTGTTGTGAGATGTTACTGGTGCCGGGTCAAGCAAATCACCGAACAATGGGAGGACAGTGTTACAGTGCAGCTGATATATTTACATTTAAGAGGTGTATTTTAGAAACAGTAAACTGTTTACAGAATACTTCATATGCTACTCTATGGGATGAAAAAGCATATACAATGTTATCACTCACAAATTCAGATGTACAAAATTACATCTCTTAATTTATTGGGAAAATTCAAAAGATTTTTATGTACATGAGTTATGCATAAAGGACATGTTATAATAATCTACTTTTATTTAGTGTTTTTTTCAAAAACATGAATCAAATTGATTAGAAGCCTATAAAAGTCTGCAAAATTTCCATTTCTAACATTAGAAATATTGCCAAGATAAAATATTGACATAGAAAGTTGAAAATACATTGGTGTCTATTTAAAATAATGGGGAGAGGGAGAAATTAAAGTAAATATAAACTAAATTAATATAAGGAATCTAAAGTGAGAGTTAAACACAAATAATTTTAAAAATCTGCAAAAAATAGTAATTTTACAAGATTCTTTAGGAAAAATTGGCCTTAGTTGTGTGTGTTTGTATTCATGCACACACGCATGTGTGTGGGTATAGCAGATTAATTCTTATTTAAAGAAATGTACTTATAGAAGTGTGAAAGGAGAGTGAAAGGTACGTGTTAAGGAGAGCACATAGATTTCTCCAGAGTAGAAATAAAGTTTCTTTGGTTGTGATGGTCAACACCTAGCAGAGCTTAAGGATAATTCCCAGCAGGGCACTAGAGATCCTGTGGAGTTCCAAGTATCAAACTCAGACAGATCCAAGCAAGACAAGACTCTTATATACACTGTACCATCTCTCTGGCCTCATTTATTTATTTCCTAATGCAAGGTGAACCTCTATAGCAGTAGTTATATTTTTCCCAATAGGTTACTCTTGATGATATTGTCAACCATTTTTGTAAATTTATTTTTTGTTTCACTTTTTTATCGAATCACTGTGAGATAGAGCCTTACAAAATATGTTCATAATTAGATTTCAGTCATATAGTATTCCAACACCCATCCCTCCACCACTGTGCATTTCCCAGCACTAGTGTCCCCAAGTTCCCTCCCATCACCCCATTCCCCATCCCCTGCCTGCCTCTATGAAGGCACTTTTCTTCTCTCTCTCTGACTGTGTCTCTCTGTCTCTCACTCATTTGGGGCACTGTGGTTTGCAATGTTGATACTGATAACCTTTCCCTTTACCTTTGTTTAGTACTCAGATCTTGTCCAGCATTGATCACTGCCAACTATTATTAAGATACTGATCTCTTCTCTATCGTTCCTAAGTTCAGCCCCGCCATTTCCAAAACTGTGGTTAGTTCTAACCATTGATGATTCCTCCCAGTCTCTGTTTTCCCTGGCCATGGATATTACTCTTCTACTATATATTATTTTTATACACCACAAATGAATGTAGTCATTCTATATCTGTCCCATTCCTTTTGACTTATTTCACTCAGCATGGTACTCTCCATGTCCATCCATTTATAGGTGAATTTCATGACTTCATATCTCCTTCAGGGCTGGAGCAATAGCACAGTGGTAGGGTGTTTGCCTTACAAGCGGCCAACATGGTCGACCCGAGTTCGATTCCTCCGCCCCTCTTGGAGAGCCCAGCAAGCTACCGAGAGTATCTCGCCCGCACGGCAGAGCCTGGAAAGCTACCCGTGATGTATTCGGTATGCCAAACACAGTATCAACAAGTCTCATGATGGAGACATTACTGGGCCCGCTCGACCAAATCGATGAACAACAGGAGGACTGTGACCGGACCGTGACCGTGATATCTCCTTAACAGTTGCATAGTATCCCATTGTGTAGAAGTGCCATAGTTTCTTTATCCATTCATCTGTTCTTGGGCACTCAGATTCTGTCTATTGTGAATAGTGCTGCAGTGCACATAGAAGTGCAGATGGTGATTCTGTTGCATGTTTTGGGAGCCCCCAGGTATATTCCCAGGAGTCGTATTCCTGGGTCAAACAGGATTTCAGTTTCTATTTTTTTTTTGAGAAATGTCCATATTGTTTTCCAAAAAAGGCTAAACTAGTTGGCTTTCGAACCAATAATGAAGGAGTCCCTTTATCCTCACATCTATGCCAGCACTGATTGCTCTTGTTACATTGAGTGTGTGCCAGTCTCTATGGTGTGAGATGATATATCATTGTAGATTTGATCTTTATTTCCCTGATTAGTAGTGATGAAGAGAATATTTTTTTTTTTTTGCTTTTTGGGTAACACCCGGCGATGCTCAGGGGTTACTCCTGGCGTTGCACTCAGGAATCACTCCTGGCGGTGCTCAGGGGACCAAATGAGATGCTGGGAATCGAACCCGGGTTGGCTGCGTGCAAGGCAAACACCCTACTCGCTGTGCTATTGTTCCAGCCCCCAAGAATTTTTTTAATGTACCTTTTGTCCATTTGAATTTCTTCTTTGAGAAAATTTCTGTTCATTTTATCACCCCATTTTTTGATGGAATTGGATACTTTTTTCTTGTAGAATTCAACCAGTGCCTTGTATATCTTTGATATTAACTCCTTATCAGAAAGGTATTTGGTGAATATCCTTTCACATTCTGTCCTGGTTACTGTTTCTTTGGAGGTGCAGAAGCTCCTTGGTTTAAGAGAGTCCCATTTGTTTATATTTGCTTCCACTTCATTGGCCAGTGGCATTTCATCTTTGAAGATACATTTAGCTTTAATATCATGCAGGGTATTGCCTGTTGGGATCGGGAGTTCCCTGGCCCTGGGAGGCGCGGAGAGACCAGATAGACACAATTCCTGCAGGAGTAAAAACGGGGTTTATTTAGACCAGCATGCTGGGGCTCCGCAGCATACCCCGAAAACGGGCAGTGGCTGAGAGCCCCGAACTTCTTCAAAGGGGATCTTATATAGGCCTTCACTGGCCGTTACAGCAAAGCCCGCGCATTTCATAGCCAATAGATTTGTAACAACATATACTTTCTTAACCAATCCATTTAAAAGTACCTCACTCCTTAGCCTATAGATTCAAAGATCAGCATTTATGTACATCGATTGTCAGCACAAGCAAGGTTATAGCTGGAATCATTAAGCCTTAGGTAATCTCCCTTGACCATCCTCGTTTTGTGTTACCCAAGTCTGCAGGGTGCTTTAGTGAGACAATACATTCCAGGAAAGGGCAATTTCCCCCAACCACCAGCATCCTGAGTTAGCCTTTACCCAAATCTGCAGGGTGCTTTACTGAGACAATACATTTCAGGGACAGTAAATACACCTGAATCTTGTAGAAAGAAGTTATGCCCTGTTCACTTTGCAAGTCCCCTCTCCCCCAGGTGCAAAGCAGCCAAGCAGTTTTACAGAAAGCAATGTTGCAAGTTAGCTAAAGTACACAAAAATTTGATGCCCTAATATGGATTCTTTCATTCCCCACTTCTTTTCATGAGCATCTCTAATCCTAGAGATCGTGGGGGGGTCGGGGCCTAATTCAAGGACCCGTGGTTAAGAGTAGCTTCCCTCAGTGGGTGGAGTCCGGTATTGTTGCCCCGAATTAGGAGGATCTTCAAGACTCAAACCAATTCTCCCAGGCTTCTCCGACGTCGTTCAAGGCCTTCCCGTAGCTTGGCTATAGAGTCTCTGACAACCTCAGTGTGGTCTGCATAGAAACAGCATCCCTCCACCAGATCAGAGCAAAGCCCTCTGTTCTTGAGGAACAACAGGTCGAAGGTCGAGTCCTCTCAGGTTTTGGGAGACTATCTCGAACAGGGATGTGAGAGATTTCTCGATGAGGTCTTAAAAAGAGTTAAAGCAACAGAAACCAAAGCAACATAATGCCATACCCATCTCTATCATTAAAACAATGAAAAGGATTAACTCTACAAACAGGTTTGGTTGATAATATAACTTCCTGTGTTCAGATTTTTCTAATGGTCACAGAAACACCAAGCCATTCTCTGGCTTTCTCAGTACAGACTGGAAAAGCTTCTGCCCATATACTGAAGCTATCAATGAGAACCAACATATATTTATACCTTGAACATATGAACATTTGATCATTTGTATAAGGTCAAGCTGCCGATTCACCTCTAAGTTCCTTGATGCTGAACAGGTGTTAGGAGAGGAGGCTCAGGATTTCCACTAGGTTCATTAATGGCACAGAAAGCACAGTTCTGAATTACTTCTATCTTACTTGCTGTTCAGTTCCTCCCCATGGAAGATGGTTCTCACTAGTGTTAAAACATAACCCTTTAATAATATTCCATTGCATTGGTTCAGGAGTTGTTAATCCCATGATGCAACAGAAATTAAGAGCTGATAATATTCTTGTTCTCTCCAAATGACTGTTCACAGAAAATGAGATGCAATAAAGTATAGAAAGAAAATTCACAGTATTTTAGAACTAGATATTAATCTACTCTAATTTGACCAGTTTAGATGCCTTTCTCCACACTTTGGCCAATTCAGACCGGGGGAAAGCAATTCTGCACTTTGAGATGAGCTTCACCCTAGTAAAGCTCTGGCTTTCAATGCTCGTATCAGACTAGTGACAGCATGTATAATATTGAGTTCCCTTTACAGATTAGGCTGTTTTACCTACAGACAGTAAACTAAGTTTTATCTAAATTTCCCCAAAGGGGGTACCTTTTAGATCAAGATTAGAATACATTTATTCAATCACCTCTGTAGAATTAGAATCTGATTCTTACAAAAAGCAAGTTACAGAAACATGGTTTTCTCTCCACCTTCATTTTAAAACGTTGCAAGATAGTTTAACAAACCTGGCTTGTTCTTTTGCATAAACACAGTAAGATTAGAGAACTCTCCATTTGGGATATCCAATTATTTACTGAGAAGTCCTGGGGATCAGCTAAAGACAGGAGACACAACAATAGTGGCATTAATCTTCATTAATCTTATCTGGCACGTCAGAGCTACCCAGGCCTGGCCAGAAGATGTCCCGCGATGTCTCGAGCCCTTGGGTTGTGACTTTGGTCCT
Organism: Sorex fumeus; assembly: GCF_029834395.1. Lineage (NCBI taxonomy): Eukaryota > Metazoa > Chordata > Mammalia > Eulipotyphla > Soricidae > Sorex > Sorex fumeus. The sequence continues at coordinate 6,811,716 of NW_026606185.1, read as the reverse complement.
CGTTTTCCACAGAGATGTCCTGGCAGAAAGGAATCCATCCCATCCCTTCTTCAGGGCTGGGAGAAATCCTGGTTTCCAGGTTTTTCCTTGACGCTGAGAGTAGGCCCAGACTGAGTTAGTCATTGCAGAGTCCTAGATTCCTCATTCTCCATAGCAGTGATGGTTTCCAGTCTTTTCTCGAGCCAGCCTGCCTCTAGGGTCACTCTGAGGTTTGTAGGGTTCTTGAAACAGTACCTGTTAAATCCCTGCTCCTGTCATTTAGACAGATCCCCTGACTGTTTCCCTGGAAGAGGGCTTTGGGGTCCCATGGCTGGTTTTTCCTGTCTGCATGAGGGGTAGACCCTATTACAGAGAGGAAAGACTTATCTGGATTTATGCAAACCAACATAGTGCCATGAAACATCAAAAAACATACTGAAGGTACAAAAGAAGAGAAAAGCAAGTATTTCACTTTACTCACAGAGATGTAATACACCTGTTTGCTGTGGGTCCTAGTCAGAGAAGCTAAAATCTGTAGAGATAAAGCATACCGTTTAACATGTTTTTAATCCCATGTCAAAACCCTTGATTTCTGCAACTTTTGAAAAATTCAATGATCTTAAGAGCACTGTAACAGGAGTCCAGATAATCCATCAATCATCTTTACCATAGATCTTACCACAAAGGTGCTAGAAGAATTCTGCATGTGATTTAAAGCGTTTCTTATAACAGTTTGACCAGTTCCTTTTCTTTAGAACAACCTCAAACCTTCTACACATTCCTTTACATACATTCTGTAACTTTCATTCATTTAAAAATCAATTTCACTTTAACAGAATTCCTTTCCTTTCTTCCCACTGACCATATCTCCATCCATTATCTTTCTGACTTATGGCATACATCTATAGTAGTACAATGTACAATGTGATCTCCCAAATTTAGACACAAGTTACCAACCATCTCACTTAACATGACAAAACTGTACTCTGCAGTACTATTTCAAAAGCATTAGATCAGTTCCATAGATATTCAAAATGCTTAAAAATGCTCACAATTAAAGCTTTTACAAGGTATATCCACTGGGCAAAAGATCACTTTACATTAGAAACTAACCAGGAGACATCTTAAAATTCTGATTTAGAGGAAAACACAAATACAAAAAGATTAAAACACTCATATATTACCATGAAACAGAAAGCATCTCAGGTCAGGGCTAGGTTGATACCTGGAGACAAACCTTGGCATAAAATAAAATTATCAAAATAATAGCATGCACTTTCAAGCACTAGACAAGCAATGCTATGGCTTCAAATTGTCAGGCTGACATCTGAGACTAATTCAATACAACTTATTACTAAGTAGCCCTAGAAATTTTAGTTACCAAGAGTCTCAGAGATCAGATAGAGCACTGGTAGGACAAACTTTGTAACCAATTTTATAACTCTAGAAACTCATGATTAAACTAAACCATTACTTTTAAACCAGTTTTAATGTGTCATAGTTATTTTAACTCTTTCTAGGTCAAATATTCTAATCCAATGCAGATACAAATATGTACATTAACATAACAGCATAAGACCTATAAACAATCAATTTTTATAAAACATGATAAAACCTTCTTTGGCTTAATTTCAATAATTCTTGTACCTTAATTATTTAAAATCATGAGCTTTCTACACCAGATACTTTTTAACAATTCCACAGAAATACAAACATGCTTTCAGACACAGAAAAAGCCCTTTGGATTTTTTTTTAACCAAACTTTGATATCAGCATAAGAAAATATTTGAATTGTTGTGTGAGCACAAAAAGGATGGCAACAATCTATCTTTCCCACCGCCAGCATTCTGTAGTTTCCCCCACTCCAGGGAGGTAGATGGAGATGGGCAGGAAAAGGAAGGAAACCTTATGGCCAGGCTGCTTGATCTTAGTTGCAGTTTATTCCAATCCTCTCTCCACTCTCGTACCAAAGACTAGCCTGCCTAGAGCTGGGAATCTGCAACCCAAAGATCAGGCCTGGCTAGCACCTGAGATCTCCGTATCTAAGACCTGCTAGGTTCTGTGAGAAAAAGGGAAACTGCCTCTTACAAATTTTTCATAAAAGTTAGCTGAGGCTTGTAAGACAAGTTCTTGCTTTCTCTGAACTCTTATTTCACTTTAGTTTCAGGCTCTAGTTCCATAGCTCTTCTAGACAGTACAAGATTCTTAAGTTCAAAAAGGATTTCAACTGTTAATAATATAATCAATGTTCTTCTAACAAGAAATTTAGATTGAGAATTCTGCTTTCTCTGTAGGCTCAACCTTCTGATAAGGATTAACCCTTGTCTAACAGGTTCCTAAAACAACTGCATTTCTTAAATCACTGGGTTGCATGTCACTAACTTCTCTAAAATTTCTACTTCTGATTTCAGCCTGGTTCCAACACTCAAGTGTTCCACACAGACACACAGACAGACAGACAGTCAGACACAGACAGACGGACACAGACAGACAGACAGTGAACTGACGAAAACACCACACGTACATGTGCACATATCTGTAGTTGATCGATCAATCTGACCCTTCAAAAAAATGGCAGGGAGAAACTGATGGACTGAGAAAGGAAGGGACAGTTCCCAGGGCGGCTGATTGGGAACTCTGCTCCTCATTTCCCAGCCTAACTAGTCAGTCTCCCACTTGTTAAAAATGGGTCAAGAAAGCGCTTTTGTTGATATAAGCCGGCAAAATAAACTATGACAAAGATGTTACCATATTTTCGCCAAGGCTAATTCTGAGGCAGGGAACTAGTACCTTCCTATCAGACATGGGGATAGGCTTCTTTGTTTCTGATGTCAAACAGTTTATCATAAGATCTCGCATTTTCCTGCCTCCTCTGCTTTGATACTCTCCTATTTCTTTTGTTACCTGCAAAGATCTGACTGCAAAATGATCTGGTAATGCAAACTGCCATTCACTGGCTATCTTTCCCCACTATACTCAGGCCACATGGTGTTACAGAGGTCAATAAGATCTCCTTATCTAAAACTACCTAGTTGGAAGCTCCTCAGATGATTTCCTAATTGCAAGCAATAATCTATGAAAAGGGATGGTTCCTTGGCAAAACTTTTCTCCAGGTCTATCACTTTTGCCTCTCCTAAGGGGACTCTAACCTCCCTTAAATTGGCCTTTATTCAGAGGCTCATCTCTACCTGGGTGGGCCTGGCTTTGGGCAGACCCACAGCTGTGTGCCTGAGCCGAACTTAGTGCTGTGGTCTTAAAAACTCTGCTCCTTAAAAAAACAGTTCTGCCTTCTCTCAGCTTGCTACATCTTCCCTGCTTTTGCTGGCTTGCTGCTTTTCTTAGGCTTCTTACCTGCCTTTTACCCCTTTTTTTTTTCTTTCTGCCTTACATCTGGACTGCCTTCATTAGCATTTGAATTGACCTCTAGCTGAGACTGGGTGGGGAAAAGGATTTTCTGCCTGTAAATTGATCTGCCTTAGTTTCCCAGAATCTTCTCACTAGTGGGCTTTCCTCCCATCCCCCCCATAGTGGATGGTGACGCAAGACAGACAAAGGAGGGGTGCCTCTTTGCAGAGACTATTCAGATGCTTGCCTGGCGGAGAACTTCACAGCAGATCTTCCACAGATTACCTCCTTTATCTGAGCCACAAGGTTTGGAGAGAAGGAACCTCATGGGGGCCAATCCACACCGAAGGAAGGTCATTCTGATGAACAATAAGTGTCATCAAGCCCAGATCCTGAGCTTTCCTGTGGATCTCAGAGAAGTGATCAATTCTGACCCGTATTAAACAATCTTAATAAACAGAATTAGGAGAAAGATAATAAATACACACACTATGGATACACGCACAGATCACACTTAGGCACTCGCTCGGACCGGTCCACTCTTTCACACGGGTGTGCACCACACTCACCAGTCACCCTGGGACTCCCAAATATGCCCAAAGGGCATGCACATGATTTTTCACCTCCAGAGGGTTTAGTTCTTCCAAGTGAAGAGATCGGAAGTAGGGAAAGGCCAGTGCTGGCCCGGGAGTGGCAATAGAGAGTTCGGGGTTCAGGGGCAGAGGAGGAGCAGAGTAAGTGGGGGCCCCTTCTCCCCCCGGCCTGGCACTCCTGCCTAAGGCTCCTGGTCCGGGTACCCCTGGGGAGCAGGCTGGTAGATGACTCCCTTGACCTGGAAGATAAGCGGCAAGTGGAACGATCCCTCGGGGGGCCAACCAATCTGGAACGTCGGCCATCCTGCTGAGCAAAAGGTCTGCCATTTAGGCTTTTTAACAATCAGAAAAAGATTCTGAGCACGAGAGCAGACCTCTGACCAGTGGGAGAGAGTGAGTGAGAGGAGTGGACGGAGATTGTCCCATGGTTCCAAAGATGGTGTCTCGGTAGAGAAAAAGGACGAGCGTGATCCAACCTACAAAAAAGAATGACGCAAGCGCAAGGCCTTTTGGAGAGGAAAGAAGAATAGAGAAGTAATAGAGCAGCCGATGATTCCTGACACACCAGATGTAGCCTCTCCGAGGCTACCACAAAAGAGGCCTCCAGGCGTCCCTGGCCCTCATCCACCTCCGGGGCGTCCCCCAGGGCTGCGGCCCGTGTCTATTCCCGACACGTCTGTCAGACACAAGGCTCGCACACACAACAGTGTGCTGCACACCTCTGTCACTGTGCTGCACACCACTGTGCTTGTGTCACCGATCGGTAACTACAGTAAAACGGTACCGGAGAAACAAAGAGAGAGAAAGAGGCGCCTTAACTTACCCCGCGGCTCAATCCTGCGTCCCTGGGGCAGGGTCCTCGGTGATCTCGGTGGGACCTCCAAATGTTGGGATCGGGAGTTCCCTGGCCCTGGGAGGCGCGGAGAGACCAGATAGACACAATTCCTGCAGGAGTAAAAACGGGGTTTATTTAGACCAGCATGCTGGGGCTCCGCAGCATACCCCGAAAACGGGCAGTGGCTGAGAGCCCCGAACTTCTTCAAAGGGGATCTTATATAGGCCTTCACTGGCCGTTACAGCAAAGCCCGCGCATTTCATAGCCAATAGATTTGTAACAACATATACTTTCTTAACCAATCCATTTAAAAGTACCTCACTCCTTAGCCTATAGATTCAAAGATCAGCATTTATGTACATCGATTGTCAGCACAAGCAAGGTTATAGCTGGAATCATTAAGCCTTAGGTAATCTCCCTTGACCATCCTCGTTTTGTGTTACCCAAGTCTGCAGGGTGCTTTAGTGAGACAATACATTCCAGGAAAGGGCAATTTCCCCCAACCACCAGCATCCTGAGTTAGCCTTTACCCAAATCTGCAGGGTGCTTTACTGAGACAATACATTTCAGGGACAGTAAATACACCTGAATCTTGTAGAAAGAAGTTATGCCCTGTTCACTTTGCAAGTCCCCTCTCCCCCAGGTGCAAAGCAGCCAAGCAGTTTTACAGAAAGCAATGTTGCAAGTTAGCTAAAGTACACAAAAATTTGATGCCCTAATATGGATTCTTTCATTGCCGACCTTTTCTTCAATGTAATTTAGGGACTCTGGTCTGATGTTGAGGTCTTTAATCCATTTTGATCTGACTTTTGTGCAAGGTGTTAGATAGAGATATAAGGCCCTTTTTTTGCATGAAGGTGTCCAGTTTTCCAGTTTTGTCAGGACCACTTGTTAAAGAGGTTTTCCTTGCTCCACTTCATATTTCTTGCTCCCTTATCAAGTATTAAATGATAATATATTTGAGGGCTTGTGTAAGGATATTCAACCCTATTTCATTGGTCTGCAGATCTGTTTTCATTCCAATAGCAGGCTGTTTTAATTATTACCACTTCATAGCCTAGTTTGAAGTTTGGGAAGGTGATGCCTCCCATCTTTTTTTTTCCAAAAATCGGCTGACCAAAGTTTGATACCTCCGCCCCTCTCCTAGAACCCAGCAATCTACTGAGAGTATCTCGCCTGCATGGCCAAACCTGGTAAGCTCCCTATGAGGTATTCGATATGCCAAACAAAGCAACAAGTCTCACAATGTTACTGGGCCCACTTGAGCAAATGGATGAACGGGAGACAGTGCAGTGCTGCTTTAGCTACTCTTGGGGCTTTTTTGCTCCATATGAATTTCAGGAGTGTTTGTTCAACTTCTTTGAAGAATGTCATGAGACTCCTTATAGGGATTGCATCGAATATGTATAATGCTTTGGAGAATATGGCCATTTTGAAATGTTAATTCTCCCAATCCATGAGCAGGGAATGTGTTTCCATTTCCTTGTGTCCTCTTTTATTTCTTGAAGTAGTGTTTTGTAATTTTCTTTGCATGGGTCCTTTACCTTCTTAGTTAAGCTGATTCCGAAGTACTTGACTTTCTGAGGCATGATTGTGAACAGGATTTTTTATATGACTTTCTTCTCTCCCATTATTTGCATATAGGAATGCCATAGAATTTTGGGTATTGATGCTGTAGCCTATGACTTTACTATACAAGTCTATTTTTTCTAAGAGTTTCTTGGTAGAGGCTTTAGGGTTCTCTATTTATAGTATCATGTCATTTGCAAATAATGAGAGCTTAATTTCTTCTTTTCCTATATGGATGCCCTTAATATAATTTTCTTCCCTAACTGTTATGACAAGTACTCCCAGTACTATATTGAATAGAAATCTGAGAGTTGCATCCTTGTCTTGTCCCTGATCTTAGGGAAAGGTTTTCAGTTTTTCCCCAGTGAGAATAAATGCTTGCTGTGTGCCTTTGGCAGATGGCTTTGACTATATTGAGGAAAGTTACTTCAATTCCCATTTTACTGAGCGATTTCATCATAAATGAATGGTGGATCTTTTAAAATGCTTTCTCTGTATCTATTTATATGATCATATGGTTTTGATCTTTTCTTTTACTGATATGATGGAATATGTTGATTGCCTAGGGAATGTTAAATCATCCTTGCATCCCCACAATGAATAGCACTTGATCATGGTATATGATCTTTGTCATGAAACGCTGGATTCTATTTGCTAATATTTTGTTGAGGATCTTTGCATCCGAGTTCATCAGAAATATTGGCCTTTACTTTGTTTGTGGTCTTTCTGTCTACAATTGATATTAGGGTGATAGATACTCCGTAGAAACTTTTTGGGAATGTTTATTTTCTTCAATTTTCTGGAAAAGCTTAAAAACTACTGGTCCTCTCTAACTGAAAGAATTCACTCGTGAATCCATCTGGACCTGGAGTTTTGCTTTGGGGGAAGACTTTTGATTATTATTTCATCTTTTTTGATAGTGATAGATCTATTCAAGTATTCCAAATCTTTTTGGTTCAGCCTTGGGAGGTTATAAGAATCCAGGAATTTATCCATTTCTTCTAGTGTTTTGTGGCATACAGCTTTTCAAAGTAATCTCTGATGATCTTTTGAATTTCTTTGATTTCTGTTGTGCTGTTCCCCTTTTCACTTCTGATTTGGTTTATTGGGGTTCTCTTTCTCTCTTTCTTTGTGAGTTTTGCTAGTGGTTTACTAATCTTGTTTATTTTCTCAGAGAACCAGCTTTTGGTTTCATTAATCTTTTCGAGGTTGTTTATGTAGGCCCTTTCTTCCTGCCTCATGAAAGCTCGCAGAGCTATAAATTTTCCCTTTAACACTGTTTTAGCTGTGTCCCACAAGTTCTGGTATGTTGTGTCTTCATTCTCACTTGTTTCCAGTAATCTTTTGATTTTTTTCCTTGATTTCCTCTCTGCCCCACTGGTTGTTCAACATTGAGCTGTTTAATTTCTAGGTGTTTGATTTGATTTTTGGTTTCTGAGTGTGATTAAATTCTATCTTCAGTGCATCGTGGTCTAGAAAGATAGTTGATACAATTTCTATCTTTCTGATGCTATTGAGATATGTTTTGTGGCCCAGCATATTGCCTATATTAGAAAATGTTTCATTTGCACTGGAAAATAATGTATATTTGTTTTTGGGGGGGATGAAAATCCCTCTATACATATATTAGCCCTCTGTCTTCCATTTCTTCCTTCAGTGCTAGTACTTCCTTGTGGAGTGTTAGTTTTGTTGAACTATCAAGAAGTAATAAGGTGGTGTTAAAGTCTCCCACTACTATTGTTTGCTACCAATGTCCTTCTTGAAGTCTATTAGCAATTGTTTTAAGTATTTTGCTGGCCCTCATTGGGTGTGTTATATGTTTAAGAGTTTAATTTCTTCCTAATGTAAATATCCCTAGATTATTAAAAAATGGTCTTCTCTCTCTATTCTAAACTTTTTCAGCCTGAAATCTATGTTGCTGGATCTGTCCACCCCAGTTTATTTGAGGGAGTTATTTCTTGAAGGATTGTTTACCATCCTTTGACTTTGAGTCTGTGTTTGCTTTGACTCTTCAGATGTGTTTCTTGTAGGCAGCAGAATGTTGGATTCAGTTTTTTAATCCATTTTGCCATTCTGTGTAGTTTATTTGGTGCATTTAGACCATTGACATCGAGGTAGATTAGTGTCATGGAGTTTTGTGCCATCTTTCTGTAGAGGCTTGTTGTGCTTGTGAAGTTTGTCTTTTCTTACAGTAGCCCCTTCAATCCTTCTTTTTATGGTCGCTTTTTAAGTGTATGAACTTCCTGAGATGTTGCTTATCCATGAAATATATTGCTCCTTAGAGTTTGAATGAGAGTTTAGACAGATAAATTATTCTTGGTGAGGTGTTCATTTCATTGAATTTTTTCACAATATCCCATCTTTGTCTTTGGGCTCAGAGTTTTCTCTGATAAATCTGCTGATAAATCTGTAAATCAAAGTGATGATCCTTTGTATGTGATTTTCTTCTTTAACATTGCTGCTTGCAATATTGTGTCCCTGTGGTATTTGTTGTTCTCATTATGATATATCTTGGAGTCCTTTTATTAGGGTCTCTTTTAGCTGGTATCCTTCAGGCTTCTTGGGTCTGGAGAGCTGCATTTTTCAACTTGGCAACTTCTCGGATTTAACTGTTACTACTTCATAGGGGTTGCTTCTATGTCCTTCTGGTACTCTGATAATTCTTATGCTGTTCCTCTTGAATTCATTTCCTCGGTCTCTTATTTGCCCTTGAGCTATTTTGAGATCTTTTTCCATTAGTTTTTGTTGCCTGTCTGCTTTCTGCAGCTCATCTTCAAGCTCACTGATTCTGTCTTCAGCTGTTGTCATTCTACTCTTGAAGGCACCCACTGAGTTCTTAATTTCATCTACCAAATTCTTTATTAGTGACACTTCTGTTTGTAACTTTCTTATTTCTGCTCGAGAGCCCGGCAAGCTACCGAGAGTATTCGATATGCCAGACACAATAACAACAAAGTCTCCAATGGAGACGTTACTGGGCCCGCTCGAGCAAATCGACGATCAACGGGAGGGCCTTTACCTTTACCTTTTCTTTCTGTATTTTATTGGTTGTCTGTTCCATTGCTTCTTTCACATCTTCCTTTAATTTACTGGATGTCCTTTCCACCATTTCTCTGAGCTCATTGAACACCCTCAACATTTCATCTCTGCATTCTTTATGAGAGATATTGTGTTTGTGGGTATTCTCTGTTGTTGCTTCGGGGTTTTTTTTTTTATCCATTTCTCTTGGTGGGGATCTGTGCTGTTTCTTCATTTTGCTGCAGTAGTATGAAGGTGGATCCCTTCTGTTCACTATCAGTATCCCCCTCTCCCTGTGAGGGAGTTTTCTGGATGGGCTCTGTTCATGGTGGTCTCCCTTTTCCCCTTCAAGAATACAAACATCCTCTTTGGTGCTTCTGTGTGACTTATGTGGCCCTCTAGTGCAGCTTCGGGGGATGTATTCTTTTACATTAGGCTTGTTCAGATTCTTGTGTTCACCATTATTTTGTTGAGTTTGTGGAATAATTTGATTGGAATAGGCTAGTGCACTATTGGCTTAATATGGCTGGGATAGCCAGGCTGTCCTCATAAGAATTAGGTAACGGAGGTTGAGATATGATTCCAAAGAATTATGAAAAGGGAAATTAACTGTGTCTGCTTCCCTGAAGGTGGCACTTCCTGCTACTGCTGTACCTATGGAAGACGGGCCCTGAGTTGGTGCTGGTCCTGAGTTAGAACTCTACGTATGCACACTTCTAAAACCCAGGAGTCTCTTCTTGCCTGGGGTTCATGTGGGCACCTTAGCCAAGGAGACTTCCAGATCACGGTGGCTGCTTGCTTTGTTCACCACCTGTTAATCACTTTTACTGCCCTAGAACAGTATTTGAAGGCAAACAGAGCACTATGTGCAAAGATTGAGAATGACCTTAATGGATAGTACTTATACTCACTTATGTTTTAATTTGTTTTTTACTGTCAGGCTTCAGTATTGGGGATTTTGTTTTTCAGGTGTGATTTTTCTGGATATTACACTTTAAAGGTTTTGTTCTTTCAGGATTCCAACATCAGGTATTATGACATCCCAGACTGCAGCTTTCAGAATTATTATCACCAGGTGAAAGAAATATAAAGCTAGATTAAACCAAATTTATTTACATGAGCTCATTAAAACATTCTGCTTTTAATAGTGCAATTTAGGGGCTGTAATAGGTGGATTGGTGATTGAATATTTCAAAAAAGGACTCATGGGGAGCAAATGGAAATGCTAGGTATATTTTGGTTTAATCACAGGAAGATATCCAAAGGCTCAGGGAGGTTAGAGTGTTAAAAATATATTTTAATTTAATATTTGCTCACCCACCTTGGGAGGATCCAGAAGACACATTAAGATACATTTCAAATTTGTTTTCATTTGAGTAATTTCTATTCTTATTTTATTTTTCATTATATTCTTATTATATCTGTTAATGTTTATGTATGAACATGAGCTCATTTATATAAAGACTTTTGTGTTCTGATAAATATATTTGGTAATTATTTTATTCATTCAATAGCAGTTTGTTGTTGTTGTTTCTGAGCAGCACCCAACTGTGCTTACTTTTTGTTTTTCCCTCAGGAATCATGCCTGGCCATGTTTTAGTGATCATATAGATGCCAGGGATTTAACTCGGGTTGACCCTGTTCAAGAGAACACCCTCCCCACTCTTCCCACTGTACTATTGTTCTGGCTCCTATTTCAGTAACATTTTAGCTGCAATCTGTTAGAATTGTCATGTAGGATTTTGGTCATTTTTTAAGTTTATTTAGGATTTTATTTTGAGTTTTACTGTTCATGAGATCGTCACGTTATGAATTAAAATGTTTATAAATCTTAAATTTATATTAAAATATATGTTAATAAGAGCCACATGTAATGCTCAGAAAGGCAGTGTGGCGTTGACTCACTCCTTCAGTGCTTACACTGCTGGCATTGCTGTGCATATACATTGGTTTTACATATGTCATATATATCATAAATATAATTGGTGTGACCCCAAAACGCATATGTAAACATATGTGTGTACATATATATGTACATATACATATATGTGTGTGTTTTTGGGGGTCACATTGATGATCTTCAGAGACTCCTCCTGACTCTGCACTGATGTATCAGTCCTGGTAGGCTCAGAGTACAATATGTGCTTCAGAAGATCGAATCTGTGTTTCATGGAAGGCAAACATCATATACACTCTGTTATCACTTCAAATTTTGCCCTTATATTTTAAAGCTCGGCTAACCATAGCTATGTGCATATTATATATTAATTTTTGGTTCTTGCTTTGCACATGACCAGCGACAGTTTGTCTTCTAGTGCCACATGTGCTCCACAAGCACCACTAGTAGTGACCCCTGAGCATAGAGCCATGTTAAGCCTAGAGCAAAGCTGATGCGATTCTTAAACAACACACAAAATTTTAAAAAATTGATTATCTTCCTTTATTGTAATAAAGGAATTTTCAAACTATCAGAATTGCAAAATACCCAACATTTCATCAGTTATGTACATCATATACACTGTGATTTTGCAAATGTATATTGTCCAATCCATTGCTAAGTAATAAGTCTCACAATGTTACTAAGAGAGTGCTCCAGCTCCCCAATGAACCTGGAAAGGCGGGGCCCCAGAGAGGTGGATGGGAAGTCTGGCGGAACTTGGGAGGGAGAATTGCATTTTTAATTTTTAAGCAGGTTTTTTAGGAAAATTATTGGATTTCTTCAATTACCTCTTCCAAATTTATTTATTTTTGTACCATGTTTGCAGAGTGAAACACTGTTCATTTATGATGTTTTTAAAAATATTTATATTTTACAAAGTTGTTACTAATTAGTGAATTTTTAGGCTTGCTCATCTTTTATATATTTTCACAAGTTGTTTTATGAAAGACTAAATAAGAATGCTGACATTAATTATTTTTATGTAACTCCCTTTCCTTGTGTAGTTCAACTTAAGATAGTCTTCCTAACTTTATCATTGCAGTACCAGACTATATGCAGAGAAGATCTGCATGCTTAATCTCTAACTCTGATGGGAAACCTAATGGTCAATCAGATGGGGAGATAAGATTTGAAGTTGAATGAAGATTCTTTGAGAGCCGGATTGTCTCCATTAGCCTCCCTCCCTCCAACCTGTGTAGCATACATTTCTTTTTTTGAGAGAACATTCCGAGTGGTGCTCAGGAGACACAGGGACCCAGTGGTGATTGCTGGTATAACAGTTATACAAATCAATGTGAGTGTCCAAGGATGTAGTACCACTCAGTCTATGAAGTGCCTAAGGCAAATGTATATACATTATTCCTGGAGACACATTTTTTTACTGTTCTTCCATGTTTGCCTTCTCTGCTTGACAGGATCTATTTTAAGCTCTCAAGCAGTTGTGGTAGTGGTAATTGAAAAGACATAAAAAGTTCTCCCCCATATTGCTTCTTCTGTGTTCTGAATGGAAAATTACATATCCAGGAAATTTGGAGGCTTTTTTGCAATAGCTTTTTCAATCAACAAAGTTGGTTTTAGCGCATAATAAAGACTTGCAGAACCCAACAATGAGTTCATCTTGGAAAAGACAAAGTATAAAGATAAATTTTTGTTTGCTTTTTGTTTTAGGGCCACACCTAGTGGTACTCAGGGTTCACTCCTGTCTCTGCATTAATTACTCCTGGTGGGGTTCAGAGGACCATCTGGAATGCCTGAGGAAGGAACCCCAGATCAGTCCTGTGCAAAATAGTTGCCCTAGGCCCTGAGCTATTAAGTTGCTCCTCTATAAGCAACTTAAGGAATGTTTAATCTGCATTCAAATAGATATGTTTGAAACATCATATTTTCAATTCCAAGACCAGTTTCTGATCTAATAAAAGTTTAGTTATTAGTCACTTTTTCTACTCTAGTAGTAGCATGACATTCCTGTTAATAAAGATTTATTTCTAACAAAAGTATTGTCATCTTCCTCAGATATTATCATTCTATATTGCTTTATTTACAAGTTAGAGGTTACTTGTGTAAGCAGAAATTTGAGTAGCTATACCTATGAAGATCTTAAATTGCTAATTTTCAGAAGGCAAAAACATTGCTGATTTTTATTTTCTTTTATTGCTTTGTTTTGTTTTCAGACACACTTGGCAATGATTAGGACTTACTCCTGGTATTGCACTCAGGAATCACTCCTGACAAGGATCTGGGAGCCATATAAATCCCAGGGATGGAACGCAGGTCTGCTGCATGCAAGGTAAGTTCCCTATCCACTTCGGCCCCAGGATTTTACCGGCCATATCTCCATGATCCTCCTCTAGTTTTATAAAGCAGCATCAATATTTCCTGTCTGGTTATTATTTCTACTTAAAGCATGGATAATGCTTGATGAAAGTAAGAGGAGTTACTAAAGTTTCTACTGTGCCTGCATCCCCCCACATTAAAAATAAATTTACAAATTATTTTGTTAAAAATTGATTTCAAAAACAGGCTACAACTCAGAAAACTGATTAGGGCCATACCACCATTATGAGTATAAAATGAAAGAAAATCCTTTGGAGGTCTGCATTCAAATTTTCTGCTCTGAACACATGTAAAAATCTACTCCCATTTAGGAGGTCAGCCAATGTGAATTGTAATAAAAAAGTCACTTTATTTTCCGCCTGATTTTATTTTATTAAAGCACTGTGATTTACAAAGTTATTCTTAATGCACATTACTTTTAGCAAAATCTTTTAAGATGGAAGCATATTATTTATGTATAATCCCACTATTTCTGCATGTTTTTTAAGGGATTCAAGTTAAAGATGGGGACTTTCTTTTTGTAACTTTACCTCTGGTTTGACCAATGATAGCAATTTGCAGTTACAGTTCAAAATGAGTACTCTTCTGTAGTCTCTTTACGTTCATGTAAAAAATATATTGAGGCAAACACCTGCAAGAAAGGCACCTGCCTATGATCAGGAATTATAGAATAATATTGAGTCCTTGAATTTATTCCTGTCCCTTAAATAATTAGTTTTGGGGAAGCCGCTATATTATTTTCTTTACTTCATCCATATGGACTCTAAATCCACATTTACATTGTATCTATTTATACAAGCCTTTTCACTATGCTTATGTATGCATGACATTCAGTCCCTAGGATCTCTCTGCTCCAGCTGTACAAGCCATCATGGCCATCACACACTCACCTGGATTATTCCTGAACTCCAGACTGATTTCTCCCCTGAAGCCTCTATCCAACATCAGCAATAACAATCCCAGAGCTATTTAAAAATAAAAAGTCCCCATCTTTAACTTAAATCCCTAAATCCCTCCTGTTTTAGGTCAGGTGAGAAAATATAATTTCTGCTTCTTTGTGATTTACTTTACAGTTTTATCCTATTGCATAGTATTGTCAAGAGAAAATATAATAATACTAAATGTACCAATTGAGACCAACACTTTTCAAGTGTTTTTCTGAGAATTATAAACAAATTGCAATTATAGAAACGTACATAATGTAACATATTAACAAACATATCTATCTAACTCTACATAAAATTCTACTACACTTAATAGAAATAAAACTTAGAAATGATAGAGATCAATGCAGGACAAATACAAAGTATGAGAAATATAACTAAATTTGTCCTAAAGCTGTCCTTATGAGCTTCACTGAGAAGATGGAATTCTATTTTAAATTTGAAGAAGGAATGAGGGAACCTGGAGAAAGATCTACTGGAGCAATGACACAGAGGACCAAAGCCTTTCAAGAGACTGTGACGAAACTTGACAAAACAGTGTGGAAGAAAATGTGTTTGGGGAAATCTGAAGTATCAGAAAAACAAAACAGGGGTCAGAGAAGAGAGATTATTATTGTAGGTTTCTTAAATCAGTGAAGAAAACTGGCACTAATTCTGAATTATTGGAAATCATTCCTCTCATTAAAGTACATTTTCAAAACACGTGATATATATACATGCTATGGCTGGAGCAATAGCACAGCGGGTAGGGCTTTGCCTTGCACGTGGCTGACCGGGTTCAATTCCTCTATCCCTCTTGAAGGGCTCAGCAAGCTATTGAGAGTATCCCGCCCACATGGCAGAGCCTGGAAAGCTCCCCATAGCGTATTTGATATGCCAAAACAGTAACCAAAGTCTCACAATGAAGACACTACAGGTGCCCACTCAAGCAAATCAATGAACGAAGGGAGGACAGTGACAGTGATAAATGCATAAAAAGACAGAAATTTATCTATGGCAAATGCTCTGGGATTGTTGTTGATGGTGTTGGGTAGAGGCCGCAGAGGGAAACCAGGCTGAGGCTCAGGACAAGTCCAGGTGAGTGCATGATGGCCATGATGGCTCGCACAGCTGGAGCAGAGAGATCCCAGGGACTGAAAGTACTGTGTTGAAAGAACTTGTAAGAATTTAGGTCTGAGGGGTAAGGAGAAGTGGTCAGGGTTGACTTCAAAGTGAGAGTACAAAAGGTTCAAAAGAATGAAAAAGTTTGATGAAAGATTAGGAAAGTTACTTTTGGAAGATTGAGTTCCTTTGATCCGTTTGAGATCATCTCCTGTATAAAAAAAATGACTTATTTTTGTTCTTATGCCATATCCAGTTGTGCTGAGGACTCAGTCCTGGACCTGGACTCAGGAACTGCTCCTGGTAAGAGTTGGGGACTATATGGATGATCGGAATTAAACCTGGGTCACTGCTCACCAGGCAAGCGGCCTGTTCACTGTTCTGTGGTGCTGTGTATATTTTATGTTTGAGACATGGCTCATTCCAAAAGAAATTTCCAGAAGCTGTTATACTTAGAAGATTATTTGGAGATAGTCATGGCAGTGGGCTGTATTTGGCAGTCTTAAACTTTTTAAAATATAACCTTGATATTAGGAAAAGAAGAAAAATTTAAATTAGTGGATATGGGAGATATTTAGTTTTTTTGTTGTTGTTTATTTTTGCTTTTTTATGAAGTCACATCCAGTGATGCACAGGGCTTACTCCTGGCTCTGTACTCAGAAATTACTCCTGATGGTGCTCAGAGGACCGTATTGAATGCTTGGAATTGAATCCAGTTCAGCCACGTGCAAGACAAATGACCTACCCGCTGTAGTATAGCTCCAGTGACACCTACCAACTGCCCCAGGTGCCATGTAATGCCATCAACAGCCAAGATCTAGAGACTATACAACAAAGCTCCAAGCCCTCTAATATAGTCTAGTTCTCGTTCTCGGAGAACCCGGCAGCTACTGAGAGTATCCTGCCTGCACAGCAGAGTCTGGCAAGCTCCCCTTGGCATATTCAATATGCAAAAACCCAGTAACAATGATAGGTTTCATTCCCCTGACCCTGAAAAGCCTCCAATGTGGCACTTGCTAAAATCTCAAGGCTAGGATGAAAGGAGTTACTGGTGCCTGCTCAAGGAAATCGATGAACAATGCGATGACAGTGATACAGTGACAGTGATAGGGAGATACTACATAGTTAAGGATTTTGTTTTTATTTGAGGGCTGTGTCAAGCAGTGCTCGCGATTACTTTTTACTCTACCCCAGGATAACTCTAAACTTGAATAGGAAAAATTGGAGATTGAGCCTGGGTCAGCTGCATCCAAGACAAGTGTTTTACCGCTGTATTATTTCTCCAGCCTATTAACATATTTTCTCAAAAATAAGTATATGAGGATAAGTGTGAATAAAAGTATCATTTTTGCTTCACATTTGTTTCTTGTTATATTTCTTATATATTTTTTCTCAACCTTAACTTATATTTAACATATATGCTGAAAATATTTTAAAGGTATACTACACATCTCAATATACTGAAGTAAAACACTTCAAGATATTTTTATAAGTTTATCATTATCTGTTTTAAGAACTTCAAATAATAGTGATTTTATGTAAACATAAGGATATTAGTGAGTTTAATATTCAGTTTTCTTTCTCATACAATACGTCCTCAATTTTCTTAAACATTTGGCCTATGCTTTATGGGGGGGTGCACTCCTCAGTGATGCTCAGGTTTCTCCCGGGGTTCACTAGCTTTTTTGGCTGCTGAGTCAGTGAGTCAGTGTAAGGTCCAAGGAATGGTGCTGTGCAGTGGTGTTAAGGACCCTGCAGTATGGGAATATTTCTGCCTTCCCAGCAATGCTGATGGGGCCAAGCACTGCATTCGGCTGTGGTGTGGACATGATGTGGTACTGACCATATGAACCAGCTATTATATTACTCCTCAGACCCTCAAACTCTATTTTTCCTTTAACTGTTTCACTACCAACCCAAATGTAAACACGTTAGTTATTTGGGAAAAAAACTGAACATAATAGGGAGTGTGTTTTGCTGATAATCAGGTGAAAATTGTTGTTTGGTGAAGACGGAATAATAGAAAGTGTGAAAATACAGAAGGTATAGTTTTCATTACACACACACAATTTTAATCTTATATTCCACTGGAAGTAAAGATGAATTCCCAGAAACCAGAACACTTTTCTAAACCATTGGTCTTCATTTCCCATACAGTGGTGAAGGTCACATCTGTGGGTGCCACTGTCGAAGGGTTTCCAAGGCAGAGAGGTCAGTGGAATACAGCCCATCCCCTGCTCAAGTCTCCAAACAATCCCCAGAAATTGTCTCAGATTCTCAGTAGTAAATGGTGAATCAAGTGCTCAAACCAGAAAAGAACAAAAGAATTGGGCACATTTTGTTATGAAAAGTAAACTCATTCATGGGAATCAGTGGCGGGTGGAACTTCTTTCTATGCAGATAAGTTATGCCTGATTTCTGAAAAGGGCTTAGTGCTTGAAAATTTCCTTTGAATAGAATGTTTTAAATCACACAAACTGGAATGGAAAATAAGGCACAGCCATTCCCCACATGTAGAAAAATCAGCAGAAGCTTTCAAACATACGAGTTATGAAACAACACAGCTGGGATTCTTTTTAAGCAGCATGTCAGCTATTACTCAAAGCAGTGAAGATAAGGTTTTGCTTCCTGCTATGTTTCTCTAAAAAGAAGTTCAAAAGAACTGGCTGGCTGCATTCAAAATGTGTAAAGAAACATAAAAAAATGGTGTATATGATTCAAATAGAAATTTCTTTTATTGAAACCTCAGACTGTTAGAATTATAATGAAACTACTGCCATTTAGTAGATAAGAAAAGTTACACAGGCTATAAGTAACACATAGGAGAGAACTAAATAGAAGAATAGAATAATAGGGGAAACACATGATTTCTGGACAAAAAAAAAATGAATCGTAAAATTTGTTCCACAAGGTTTCTAGTTAAGAGAGAATTTCATCAATTTTTAAACTTTATTTGTTTTATAAATTTTGGTGTTATCACTGTTTGTAAGTTTTGACATTTCACTTTTAAGTTTAGATAACATTAATTTATATTGCTGTATATATGTGAGGGATAGCACAGCTGTAGGGCGTTTGCCTTGCATGCAGCCAGCCCTGCCGAGCTGGGTTTGATTCCTCCGCCCCTCTCGGAGAGCCTGGCAAGCTACCGAGAGTATCTCACCAGCATGGCAAAGCCTGCCAAGCTACCCGTGACGTATTCAATATGCCAAACACAGTAACAACAAGTCTCAAAAAAAATGGAGACATTACTGGGCCCGCTCGAGCAAATAGATGTATGTGAGGGGTACAATATGCAATTGTGTGTCTCCTCCAAGTATTCTCATAACTCAGCCGTCACAATATCAAGAGTACAAAAGAAATGGGGTGATGATGAGTTGCGTGAGAAAATATTCATGAATGGTTATTTTATTTAATTAATTCTTTTAAATTTTTGTTTGTTTGTTTTTTGATCCACACCCAATGGTGCACAGAGCTTCTTCTTGGCTCTGCACTTGACTCCTTGGAGAGCTCAGCACCGTCTGGGGTATCAGGGATAGAAGCCAGGGTGGCCACAGACAACGTAAATATTCTACACACTGTACTATTTCCAGGTTCTTGAGTAAGACACTATTTTGAATGACAGATTAACAAGGATAAACAAATTTAATCGTGCATATAGGATAACCAAAATATACTAAACCTTAAAAGAATCATGCAGGCATTCTTGACATCATTAGACAAAAAAAAAAAATACTAACAATTACAAAGGGATTTAATTTGTGAAGTAACTAATTTTGGTGATACAACCCTTGCTATGTGATTTATTTACATGAAGTCGGGAGTAAAGATGTTGCAGCTTTGAGGAAGAAATCCACCGCTTCTCTACCTACTTCTGTCTCAGGAACGTTTCTGAGAAATCTCTGACTAATCAAAGTCTTCTCTGAGCACCAGCAAGTAAAGACCTCACAAGGCAGTTGTCAAACAGCTCCTGAGTACCACTTGCTCTGCCTGACAGGGAAGATGATCCTTGCTAGCAGGTTTGTCAGGTAGCAGTTATAGAACCAGGCTGCACATGTCACGAAGGGAAAGAAAGTCCTAAATTCTTCTCTAGGCCTCTCAGTATCTTCGCCTAGCCTCAATTTAAAATATTTCAGGAGGTCAGGCCACAGTGATAGCGCAGTCACCAACCCTACCTACTTGACAAAGTTTTCTTTTATCCTTCCATTAAATTTAAAAGGATAGGGTCCATTTCACCAGAGAATTTATCTCGTTTCAAATAAGAGTAGACTATTCTTTTTGTGTATTTGTTTAATAAAATACTCAAATAAAAATATTTAATATGTCAGAGCAATAGATTTTGGGACAGTGATTTTCCTATTTCGCAGACATATTGAAACTATTAAGTAGATATTGGTTTGTAGATCATTTATTTAAAAAAGGTTAAGAATAAAATAAAAGTTAAGCAAATAATTTTTGTTAAAAGAGAATAGTTACCGCTGGATGTGGCCTCCTAAAACAACCAAACCAGAAAAATAAAAAGAAAAAAAAAGGTGGAACGGTTTTGTTGACTTAAAATTCATATTTTTTCACTTGTTTTCTTCAGGACTGATGTTCAAAAACTTGAACAACATGGGTTTAAAAATCATAAAAGTTAAGTCAATGTGCATTTATTTATTATTTTTGAGGCCTCGCCTGGCAATTCTCAGGACTGACTCCTGACTCAGTCAGGGATCACTCCTGGCGGGCTTTTAGGGACCTGATGGTGTGGTGAAGATTGAACCCAGTAAGCCTCCATGCAAGTCAAATGCATCTGACAGTACCATCCCACCCCCTGTGTGCGTTAATGGTTGCATGTCTTTCAATTAGACAGAGATATACGCCCCCATGTTATCATAGGCCCTGCTCTCTGAGAGTGTTCCTATACACTTTAGAGGACATGCATCAACCCAGAAGAAACTGTATACCCAACCAAGCTCCATTTGTCTCATCTTTAACGGGCATCTTTCCAGCCCAATGAGCAGTGGGAAACTTTGAACGGATGGTCAGGAAACAGTTTTAGTGCTGTTTTATTATGCCGTAGTGACTAATATGCTTCGTTATCACTACTTGTTTACTGAGCAATTTAGTAGCTATTTTTATTTATGTTTTCTATTGAATCAAGCTGAATTACAAAGTTATCCATGAGTTTTACAATATTCTAACAGAAATCTCTTCGCAGTGTCCCCAGTTCCCCCTACCCCTACCTCACCTTTTCCATTTTTATTTTTTTCCTTTTTTCACCCATTCTTTAGGCACTGTGGTTTATTTAATTTTTTTTAAAGTTTTATTTATTGAATCACCATGAGAACAGTTACAAAGCCTTTCAGTTTAAGTCTCAGTTGATCATATAATGATCAAACACCTGTCCCTTCACCAGTGCACATTTTCCACCACCAAGAAACCCAGTATAACCCCCCTCCCACTCTCCCACCCCCACCTGTGTGGCAGATTTCCACTTTACCCTCTCTCTCTACACTGTTCACATTCAATGTTACAATAAAAGACTCAACATTATTTTTTGAAATTTTCCCCAAAATTCAGACCTGCCAAAAAGACATCATTAGATAATTTGTTTTCTATTACTGATTATGAAAAGCATATGATGTCGTGTGGCCACAATAGTGGCCACACAATTTTGGATTTCTGATATTTTAGTAATAAACTTAGAGGGATTACTGCCCAAAGCCCCTGGTTTCTGAGATTGGTTTGTGTGCCTCTGGGATCATGGTCGTTCAGGAGCTGGAGGAGGCATTTCTGAGTGGTAACCCGGGGCCTTGTCAGGGCAGAGAGCAGGGTCAATTCCAACCCCTATCCCATGAGGCCCTGTGTGCCTCGTCAATGCTGTCTCATACCTGGCTATCCATTAAGCTATAAAATATGGAGGCCACCATGCCGCTGCCATGGAGGGGTGGGGGAACAGGCAGAGGGACAAACACTCTTCCCCTCCCAGGGTGGCATAGCAGCATAGTTAAATGCACAGTTCAGATGCACTTCGGTTGGGCATTATATTTTGCTCAGATTTTCCCACCACCATTCAAGCCTGTCTTCCAGGGACAGACGCTAGATCATTTACTTTCCATTGCTCACTTTGCATATCAGGAAATGTCACACACGCAGCTGTGCTGTTCAGAAGAATAGTCCTGGTGACTGCATACCAGAGCCATGCTTGTAGAAGCTCATGGTTGCCGGGATTCCATCTGGAGAAGACAGAGAGACAGCATCTACCCCATCTGGAACCTCCCGGTGATATTGGCTCAGTATGGGGCCCAGAGAATTCTCTGGCACTTGTGGAGCCTGCAGGCCAGTTTTTTTTTTTTTCTTTGCTGTGTGCTGCAAGACAGCGCTGGAAGCGGGTTGTGGGTATGACTTCCGGGATCAAGGGCTGACTGGGAGCCGGGGTGGAAATGCCCGGTTTGGCATCCCCATGTGGTTCGGAAGAATAATCCTGGTGCCTGCATACCAGAGCCATGCTTGTAGAAGCTCATGGTCGCCGGGATTCCATCTGGAGAAGGCGGGTACTGTGGTTTATAATGCTGTTACTGATAGGGTATCATGCAGGACACTTTATTTTCCTTTTTGCTAGTCATTTACTAGGTCCTTTATCTAGTCTTATTGGCTTTTTTCAGCAGAGAATCCTTTGTGTCACAGGACCAGACAACCATACTTAAATCCTGGCCATGTCTACTTCCTGCTATTGAGGTAGTTGATACTTTGAAGTGACTTTGAATTTTAATGTTTCTATTGTCTCTGTAATGTAAAAGCTGGACCATGTGATGGATTGAAGCCCTCAAACTTGGCAATGCCCTGGGGAGGAAGTTTTAGAAGTCTGGTGGTATAGATACATCTGGAGAAGTCTATTCTGTCTGAACAAGCTATGATTTTTCCTGTCCCCATATTTATGTTTTCTTTAATGTAGAGAAATAGAACTAGCCTTACCCCTACCCCAATTGGGAGAGGATAGTTCCAGAGAGGTTGAAAAGCAATGGGTTGGTGGCATGTGACCTAAGCTCCTTTATCCCCATATTATTTCTTCAGTGCAAAATTGGCATTTTAAAGTCAAGGTTTGTTTTTTCTTTTTTTCTCATTAAGAGGAAGAAATCACCAGCTGGGAATTTTCTCTTTGACATTAAGAGCATGAGTGCTCTAATTATGGTAGTGATGTAATGAAGATTTGAATAATACCTGTGTTCTCTGGAAGCTAACAGCACAAAAGAACAGTAAGATTGACATGTTGGATATATTTTCTTGGCTAGATCATCAAGCAAGGCCATTTCTATTCTTAATTTTAGTAAATAATCAAAGTATCAATGCAATATAATTATTATTATAATCTACCAGATAAAGCTGAGCAAAAAGTATAGCAGACCTAAAGACTCTAATAATACAGAACCAAAGCAGCAGTAAATCAATGAAAAGACATTGTTATTTTACATAAGGAAGATTTACTGCTAAAAATTCCTATGAATTCTGCAAAAGACCATGTGAGGAAACAAAGCATTGCTAAATCATCTAGAGAAAAAAATGAATGGATATTTTTAAACCTAAATGACCAATCAAATTCCATTCATCAACATATGGATGGATAAATACAATGCTGTTTGCATATGAATGTGTATGTATGCAATGTGTGTTTTTTTCTGATGGAATATTACCCAGACATATATCAATAATAAAGTGTGTATATTGGCAATGAAATAGATGAATGTAGAGGGTATTACACTTCTTAATATTTTTATCTTAAAATATTATAGTAATTTAAGACTATTTTGGTAAAACAATAAAAAATTAACATATAAAATACATTTAAGATGGCTTTTTTATTATAATATGCAACAAAAATTACTTTGTAATGAATCCACAAAAGATTATAAGCATTAAAGATAAATTTATTCTTTTCTCTCTTTATGGATGAAGCTGGAGAAAATCTTTGTAACTGTTTCCAATTCACATTTTGATAAAGTAGAACATTAGCAAACATATTTCTCGTTATTGTCAAATTTTATGTAATACACCTATTATAAATTGTTAAATATTTTCAATAGTTAAATAATACAGGTAAATTTGAAGTCAATAATATATATTTTTGAAAGACTAAATATTTGCCGAAAGGAACCCTTTTTATATCATCTATATATTAAAGGCAAAATTAGAGTACTTGAGAAAAGTCTCTATAGATCATAACAGAAATTTTCTGTAGATATTACTTCCTTGAAATTATTATTAATAAACATATAGCTGTGGTTATGGTTACACTTCTTTAATGATTCTGCTTTGTATATGTTAATATGCATTTTAAAAGAGTCACAATAGGAAGTTCTAACATTAATATTATTGTTTTGGGGTCCACATCTGGCATTGCTCAAGGTTGATTACTAGCTCTGATCTCACAGATCATTTGTCTGGGCTCAGGGGACCATATAGGGTGCAAAGATTAAACCTGGGTCGATTGTGTGTAGGTATATCCCTGACCCACTAAATGATCTCTCCAGCATCTCTAACTTTTCTTTAATGTTAACATATAAAGGAATTCTTTTAAATAAATCAGTTCCCTCTCCAACAAAGGAGCAACCATCTAAGGTAAGGAATTTGACTTAATTTTAAGAAAACAATATCATATTGTCTCTAAGAATATTAAAACAATTAACTGGAATTTGGCATTATTGAATTTTTGATATTGTAATTGGTAGCTTCTGATTAAAATTTCCTGTTTCAGTCAAGATCACGTACAAGTAAACTGAATTAAGTTTATGAATGTTTTTGTTAAGTAATTTCATATCCTTGTGAACCGTAAAGATTGATTATTTAATATATTTGCTTTCATATAACTTATAGGTTTTACATATTTTATGAACTTAGTGGAAAAAAGCCAGCTGAATATTCTATGTCATTTGCCAAAATAAATTTTATGGTTTAAATGTATTTGACATTGTTCCATTATGTCATTCTTTCTGTAACTGATGAGGTTGCAGAACTAATTGTCTTTTGGGTCCAGTTTTACAATATGAAAATAAAACCTTAGGAGGACAGTGCTATTTATGCCTTACAATATCCTAATAATTTTCTACATACTACCAGAAAAAAGATTCCTGAGTTTACTTGAAAGTGAGTTTCAATAACCACGGGGAAATTTTAAATCATTAAAATCTATAGAAAATTAAATAAACTCCATTTTGAGATTATTAATCCTGTGAGGATTTTAATAAGATTCAATTCATCTATATCAGAAAAGTAATTCAGGCATTATGCAGATTTGTCAAAAATTTCCCAGTGCAAATTTGTGTCCACAAAGTTTAAAAGATTAGAGTTTAATTTTATTTTGCATATATATATGTATGTATATATATATATATATATATATATATATATATATACGACGTATCATTCTAACTTAGAAGAGAATAGTCAATTGCGGATATAACTGCTCCATGTGAATGCAGGTGACCTCAAAACACCCAAGTAACTTGCCAATGATGAGACTGAAATACATTTTAGTGTAAAAAGAAGAATGGGTTTTTATTAGGAATTAAATCTGTAAAGTTGTCTTTTTCAGAAACGGGATGAATGACATTTGTTCATCTGTCTGTGACCAAGACCTTGTTTACTAAGACACACTTCTATGGAATTAAAGACTCTTAATTCAGTCCAGTTGCCAGTCAATTCAGACATTCATCTGAGCAAAAGTATGTTTTGATCATTATTTTAGAGGAAATAACTTTCATTTACTTTTATGCTTATTTGTATATTTAATGAAATTATTGTTGTAATAAGATAATTTAAGGTACTCAAATGTCCCTATAGACAAATGGTTTCCCTTCATTAATTATTTGATGGGGCTTATTATTTTTCAAGTCAATAATATATTTGTTTAGATTCATCAATTTGTTTTGGGGGCCTGGGAACTTTCTTGGGAAGGATCAGTCAATATTGGGTATCTTTAATATATAACTTTAGTGATAGTCAACTTACTTTTGAAAAGTCATCGTATAGGACTTGACTCAGTTAAGATGAAATAGCCCATAAAATAATACCAGGGATATTATTACTAAGTAAATTACAGGGGACATATGTACTGGATGGCCATCAAGTTGGTCAGCAGTTGTTCAACTGTTTTTTTGTGCTACAACACAGTCAAAGAGAAGTCTCATTAAAGATATCTTAGAATGGTAAAGGGAAAAATAAATTATTATTATAGCATTCTCACATCGATCGAATATTCTCTTCATGAGAATAATTAATTAAAATATGTTATAACCTAGGAAAGACATTCTGGCAACAGCGCAAAAATGTAGGCTCGAGTTTAATCTGGTTCCTAGGATAACAGAACAAGTGATACAAAAGATACCTAGTACAACTCTACACGAGCTATCAAATGTTCAAGTGTTAACAATGTTAAATATAATTTGTTAAGTTATTTCACTATAAATTATCTTTGCTTTAGTTATGAAAATCTTTATTTTATTTTTTGGAGCATGCCTGGCAATCTGCTTCTAATTTAGGGCACTGTTTCGTGCTGAGGTTTGAACCCAAAACTCTCATACCCAAAATATGTAACTAGAGATTCCTCTCTTTTTTGTGGAGGGAGAAAGTTGCATATCTGGAAGTGTTTAGGGCTTACTCATAGATCTGGGTTCAGGGATTATTCCTGATAGATGCTTCAGGGATAATATCTGGTACCAGGAATCAAATCTGGTTTGATTTCATGCAAGTCACATGTCCTATCCACTGTAGTATTGTTCCAGCCCCTGTATTTATGAAATTTTTAGTGCATATCTTATCTATTTAATCTAAAGCCTGTGATCTATGCTTGAGTTTAGCGTACAATTAAATTTATGGATTATTATCAATATAAGTTTGGTCAATATTCAATAATATAAAAGTTGGATTTCTACATGAATTCTCAAATAATGATTTGAGTATGAACACTTAGGAATTGCAAGCATAAAATTAATATAATTTATGTCAATTACATTTTTTCTTAGACATGTGATAATGTAGAACTGACATGCTTTTTTAGCAATATCAGTGCTAACATTTGCTAAACTCACCTAAACTTGGGGGAAAAACTCATTAAAATTAGCAAGTCAGTGAAACACTTATGCATAGCCTGAAATCATCACTGAACTTACTGGTTAGAAAAGAATTACTGGGAATAAGTATTTATCAATCTTATTTTGGTAAATTTTGGAGGGATATCAAATGGCAGTGATACTCAGTGACTGCCACCAGCTTGTTGCTCAGGAACTGCTCTTGATCTTGTTCAGAAGAACATACACAGTGTGGAAGATGGCTTCCTACTTACAAAGCATGTTCTCCAGCCCATTAAACTACACCTCTAGCCTCGAAAGAAGCACTTAAATGGCACATTAAGCAAGTTATTGGAAGATGAATTTAAAGACTTATGAGAATGAGCAATTTATGATGACAGTCTTATATGAGGTACCAATGGTTTACTGATTTATGTTGAGGACCTCAGTGTGCTCACCTATGTAATATCTTTCTCTTACTCTGACAGGGAGAGACAAATAACAATCATTGAGAATGTGTCATAGCGACATTTTTAATAGCAAAAATCTCTGGCAAGAGGTGGTGTGTTTAGAGCCTATAATTTTATGGTAGAAGGAAATATTCTTTCAGCTTTATTGTTGCCAGGAAATAGTCACTGGACTCTATCACTGGACAAATTTCTGTTATTCTCATACCTTAGATTCACGGGTAAAGTAAAAGATTAAAATTTAATCATCATAGTATAGAATACTTCCTGTCATTACACATTAACATCAAACCAGCACGCAACTACAGTATATTAACAGTGGAAGCAAAACTAAAATGATAAGAAGTGGCATTCTCTGATAATTAATACAGCTCAAAATCAAGAGGGTAGGGAAAAATGGGATACTAGAGGTCTACTTTAAGGTCTTTTATAACTACAGAAATAAAGTTTAAGCACAGACCAACCTCTAGCAAGATTATAATAAGTTCAAACACAAAATCCCTTACTCTATACTCTATACATGATTAGCTTTCATCAAAATCTTATAAGATGTCCCAAGCTAAGAAAAACTGTTCAGGGAGAAAAACTGCATAAAAATGAAGAAAACTTTGATCAGAGTTTTGCATTACATCAATAGACTCCCTAAATTTAAACGAAAAGAGAAAAATGAATCAATTAGAACAAGAGAATAAAAATACTAAAAAAAAATCTAAAAGTTTAAGAAGATGCAATTGAGATACTGGAAGCAAATACATGGTAGACTAATGCATAATATTGTTATGTAAAAATGGTCAAACCTTCCCAATGCTGTTGAGAGACATAATTTTCTATTCAGAAAATATAAAAGGCTCAGTTTTGAATCAAGAGAATACATATATAAATCAAACGAAGAAGATTTAGATTTATCTGTAGTTATAGAATATAAGAAAGAGAATTTTGAACCCATGAAGAGAAAAAAATGAGTGCTTATATTTCAACATGGGTGAAAATTACACCAAATAAAAAATTAGAAAATATGAAGAAAATATATTGTAGTGGAAATTTATTTAAATTGTGATTAGAAAATAACAACCAACATAGAATTTTATATCAGTTAAATTATTTTTCAAAATAAAGGTAAAACTAAGGATGATACTAAAAGATGTGTGGAAATACACATATTTTTCCTAAAGAAACATCATAAATACTTGCAATTAAGACATTAAATATGTATTTGAAAAATTGTTAAATACTGCAGTTAAGTGCACAGCCAATGAAGAGACTCCCACTTTGGACATGATAGGAAATCCCGTTGCATTTTCACTCATTTTTATTTAGCATTGTGTTGGCCTAGAGCATGTGGCAGTCAAACTGTAGAATCAACTTTGAACTAATGAGAGTAGAAGAAATATTTACAAAGTTCTAACCAATCTGGTGTCTGCCTGCAAAAACTGATTTCTGTCCCTTTTTATTTCCCTCTCTTTTATGCTTCCTTTTCTCCTCTTATTTTCTTTCTTTTCTTCCTTCCCCCCTTTATTCCCCCTTTATTTTTTCTCTTTTATGTTTTTTACCCCTAATTTGTTTTGTGTGCAAAAGTATCATGTTTCATATCTCAGAAGGAGATAAGCATCAGAAAGAAAAATACTGTATAATTTTAAGCACCATGACTTAAATTATGTTACTACTATGGGTTTATGGTTACAATCTTCCAACACCACACCCTACATCAAAATGTTCACTTGCTTCCCCACCATAGTCCCTGTTCCCACTAAGTATCTAACTGTCCATTCCATCCCCCATAAGTTCATTTTACAGATCAGGTTCCAAGGTTCTGTTTGCCTTTGGGTATTTATTTTCTTATCATGACTCTCTATATTTCATGTATAAGAGATGATTCTATAGTTACTGTCTTTCTGGCTATCTTCGCTCAGCTTTGATACTCTACAGTTCCATCCATGTGGAAGCAAGGTGCCCGGTTTCATCTTTGCTTATAGCAGAGTAGCATTTCATTGTGTTTATGTATCATGTACCATAGTTTCTTTATCCAGTGATCTGTTCTTGAACACTTGCTTTGCATCCAGATCTTGACTATAGTGAATGATGTTGCAATAAATGTAGGACTTAAAGTATCTTTTACAAACAGTTTTTAGGCCCTTAGGGTAGATATCAAGAAGCAGAATTGTTGAGTTGTATGAAAAATCAATTCTTCACTTTTTGAGAAATGACTATATGGTCTCAAAGAGAGTAAACCAGTCAACATTTACACCAGCAGAGAATAAGGATTCATTTTTATCACATATCTTCCAATACTGGTTGCTTTTTTTTCTGGTTAGTGGTTGCCAATTTTTTTGTGAGGTGATCACTTGATCATTTGACATCCCATTACTCATTGATTTGCTTGAGCAGACCCCAGTAACGTCTCCATTTGTCCTTGTCGCATGCTAGTTTCGCCCAATGGAGTCTGCTCTATCTAGGAACACGAAGAGCCTCAAAACGATCGTTCAGGGTCTTGACAAAGAAGTCTTACCATCTGGTAGGTGGGCGGCCACAGGATCTTTTGACATCCCGTGGAATCCAGTCAGTAATGTCTCTAGTACAGCGGTCATCTCCAAATCGCATTACGTGCCCAGCCCATCTGATATTCGACACCTTGGCAAACAAGACAGAGTCCCTGATTCTTGACCATCAACGGAGGTCAGAACTCCAGATTCTTTCTCTCATTTGAGTGAAGCGTGATATCCAAGCATAGCTCTTTTGATTGCTCTTTGGGAGATCTGAATAATGTGAGGTGATAGCTTAGTATTTTTTTAATATACAGTTTCATGATGCTAAGTAATACAGAGCATTTTTTCCATATACCAATTCATCAGTTGTATAATTTCTTTGAGCACATGATGTTACCATTCACATTATCTCCCCATTTTTGATGCGATTTATTTGCTTTTTTTCTGGTTTGTATTCTTTCTATTTATTTATTTTTTATTTTTTATTTTCCCACTTTGTATTGATTCACTGTGAAATACAGTTACAAGGCTTTCATGTTTGAGCTTCTGTCATACAAGCATTAAACACCCATCCTTTCACCAGCGCACATTTTCCACCACCAAAATCCCAAGTGTTCCCCTTCACTTCCCCCACTCCAACCCTTCCCCTGTCTATGCGGCAGACAATTTCCCCCATACTCTTTCTCTACTTTGGTTAAATTCGATATTTTGACACCAGTACCACCAACACTAAAATCTGCCAAAAAAGGTAACGCTAGACAATTTGTTTTGTATTGTTTGTTATGTGTAGAATATAATGTCACATGGCCACTCATGTGGACACACACTCTAGGAATTCTAAAATTTTTAACAATTAGGGTCTGGAGAGATCTCTGAAGTGAGCTGCTTGGTTTTGAAATTCGTGTGTGTCTGTGGATCATGGCCATGTAGTGGCCTAAGTAGCCAGTGGCCATGTGTGTGTGTCATCTCAGAGTCCCATGGGGGGGGGGGAAGAGAGGGACTGGCTCCTCCCCTGTCCCATGAGGCCTGGAGTTTCCTGCCACTGTCACCACGTACCTGGGTCTTTCTTTGAATTCTAGAATATGGCAGCCACCAGGATTACTATAGGGCAGGTGGAGGGATGGCACCTGCTCCCATCTGGAGTGGCCCAACAAAAGTCATCTATTGTAGTCTGAAGGCATATCTGCAGCGAGCAGATTCTGAGATTCATGTGTCTCTTATTTGCTTTTTAATACTGAATGAAATTAATTAAAAAATTGGAATTATGTACTACAGACTACAGGTAGACATTGGGTAGAACATTTAATAGATCATTAATGCTCTTGTACTATTATTATTATTATCACAATGTACCACTGTCCTCCCATTGTTCATCAATTTGCTCGAGTGGGCACTAGTAACGTCTCCATTGTGAGACTTTTTGTTACTGTTTTTGGCATATCGAATATGTCATAGGGAGCTTGCCAGGCTTTACCATGCGGGCAGGATACTCTTGGTAGCTTGCCAAACTCTCCAAGAGGGACCGAGGAATTAATTTCTCATTCTAGAATAAGACTTAAAAAAGACAACCCTGTAATGCTCAGAGTGTCCTCCTGTCTCCCAATTCAGGATTTACTCCTGGGGGTTGTAGAACTGTGTGGGATGCCAGGAAACAAACCTGGTTCAGCTGTTCACAAGTAAACTCCCCATCTGCTGTACTATTGCTCTGGCCCCTGTAAGTTCCAATTGCCCAAGCAGTTGTACAGGTGCACAAATTGTAAAAAGTACACACAGAGGCCCTAACAGGGAACTATGCACAATTAGCAATGATTTTTGGTAAAATAAAGGGCTGTTTCTGAATACTTAGGGCACATTTTGTTAATACTTAAAAAATTGCAATAACATACAGCCAGTCAGCACAAACTAGTGAAGGCATGTTGTTTTACAAAACACCCAGTTTTTATAGTGGATATAAAAGGCCCAAAGCACACAATGGAAGAGTAAAGCAAGGTAAATTGAAAAGAATTGTAATTTCCTAGAAACAGTTCCTAGGGAACTACATTAGTCTTAAGATGAAAAAAAGATACTTCATAATGACAATCATACTCTTAAATACTTCATAATGACAATTATACTCTTAAAGAAAATGAGAAGAAAATTATGGAAATTATACATGAACAAAGTTATATTTCAACGAAGACAAATGAAGTTATATAAGCAACAGAGACAATGAAGTTATAAAAGCAACTCAACAACTTACAAGGATAACAAACATCACTGTCACTGTCACTGTCCACCCATTGTTCATCAATTTGCTCTAGCGGGCCCAGTAACGTCTCCATTGTGACAATTGTTACTGTCTTTGGCATATCGAATACGTCACGAATAGCTTGCCAGGCTTTGCTGTGCAGGCGAGATACTCTCGGTAGCTTGCTGGGCTCTCCAAGAGGGGGGGGAGGAATAAAACTCGGGCCGGACATGTTGGCCACTTGCAAGGCAAACGCCCTACTCGCTGCGCTATCGTTCCAGCCTAACAAACATCAATAAAGTTATTTAGTAAAAGTTTTAGTATTAGTCTTAAATGTGAGAGGATTTGGTCTGATCTCAGTACTGCTAGTCATATGACCTGGTGTACCCTGGTGTTGATTCAACTTGAAGAGAGGAGATTGAAATTATCAAAGATGAAAGAAGGGAAAATCTGAGCAACATAGAATGCCAGTATATAAATTACTTGATTACTAAAAGATAAAAAGTAATAAGAAACTGAGAGAAGATTTAAAATTGCTTACAGCCTTCCCACATTTCAGAAAATACACAACAGTTGACACAAATACTTTTTTAAAAGTGGATATGACAAATATCAGAAAGTAAGTAAGTAAAGTAAAGACCCTCCCGTTGATCATCGATTTGCTCCAGCGGGCCCAGTAACGTCTCCATTGGAGACTTTGTTGTTACTGTGTTTGGCATATCGAGTACGTCACGGGGAGCTTGCCAGGCTCTGCCATGCGGGCGAGATACTCTCGGTAGCTTGCCGGGCTCTCCGAGAGGGGCAGAGGAATCGAACTCGGGTCGGCCATGTTGGCTGCGTGCAAGGCAAACGCCCTACCCGCTGTGCTATCGAGCAATATCAGAAAAACAGGATGAAAAAAAGCATATAAAGTAAAAAAAATGACTAAATGCAAAGTATTCTGTTATTCTGTTTTAATGTAATTCTTAGAACAATCAATTTCATAGAAAAAATGAAATAATACTCAGGAGGATCTAATAGGTGATAGGCATAGGAAGATAATGTTTAGTGGTACATTTCAATGCAGGATGCTAAAAAAATCGATGCAGATAACACTGATAGCTGCACTAAATTTACTTACTGTTATGGAGTGTACACACAAGTGGGTTAATATGATAGTCCAAGTAATACATAGTGCATAATATATATTTTATCACAATTGAAAAACACTGAACAAGACATAAAAATTTAGATAAACCTAACTGAATTTTTAAAAGAATTTAAGTGCATTGCTAAATGTGCTGAAATAAGTTCTTCAGGGAGCATGAAAATAATTTAGCTACACAATTTACATAAAGAAAGCTCATCAAGAAAAAAGAATAATGAAAATATTTCTTTGCATTATTTTTAAATTATGTAAAATTAAAATGCTTCTATAATATAATGTATTTATGGTTACTAACATATTTCTGTGAAATGAATTAGCAATTTAATGAGTGATGGAATGAAGGGTTTAGGAGCAAGTTGTTACAAGGTATTTTTACTGCTAGGAAAGTTGCATAATGCCATTTAGAGTGGAAAGGCAACTTCTGCCCTGGGTGATGTGAGGAATGGAGGGAGATGACTTCAGGGTGTAGTGTGGAGGGTCTGCCTCTCAGTGGTAAGCACTTGCCTAGAGTAGCAATGGCAGGGAGATGTTGCTTCCCTGAAGCATCTATATCCTATGCTATTGCATGGGGAAGGAAGTTATGACATTGTTCAGTGAAAATAATTTCTTATATTGGCATTCAGTAGCAAACATGGCACTTGACAGAGCTAGAGATAGGACAGAGAGGGGATCACATCTATGATGGAGATATCCTCAGCACAGAGGAGAGTTGGTGATGAAAAGCGGTAAAGCAGTACATATGAAACCCTATCAGCAGCAGTACTGTAATCCACACTGACACACACACACACACACACACACACACACACACACTCACACACTCACACACACACATCACCTCTTGTAGAAACGTACGGGTGGGTGGGAGGCAAATGGGGATGAAGGGCATTGATGTGGGGGAGTAGACAAAGGTGAAACATTGTTGTTATCTGTGAATACAACTTACTGCAAAATATAGGAGATAGTCTTCCAATATCTTACAAGCAAATGAAGACTCAACAATAGTTTTAGACACTTCCGGAAATAAAATCGTAAACTTATCAGTTATACTTTACCTGATCAACAAAAATTGAGGCAGTCAGCCTGAGAAATCATTTATTCATTTACATGAAAAGTAAATACTGTCTGACTTGCAATGACCATCTTTTGCATAGATTAGTCTTTCTTCTGCCTATAAAACTCTGTATACTGTTCCTCAGAGTTTTTTTCTATTTGCTAAATTGAAGATCCCCAACCCTTGAAGAATTCAATAAATTAAAAGTAATTGAATCAATTTTAAAATCTTCTTC
This sequence comes from Sorex fumeus, assembly GCF_029834395.1. NCBI lineage: Eukaryota > Metazoa > Chordata > Mammalia > Eulipotyphla > Soricidae > Sorex > Sorex fumeus. Next base: position 6,777,404 of record NW_026606185.1, on the reverse strand, counting down.
AGTTAAAATTTGTGTTTTAAAAGAAAATTCAAATTATAGGTCTAAGTAATGGCAAAGCATATTATAATTAAACAATGAAAGGTGGAATAGCTATATTGATTTCTTATCACCAATGCCATATTGTCTTTTCCACCACTATTCACAACTACTATACAGCATCTCATTGTGTCTAATTTAATTAAATTCTGACTCTATATATCTGGAGATGGTATATTAAAATTCCACATGTAAAGGACTCAGTTCTGTCACACTGCCCACCACCCCCAGATTCTTAACCACTTCAGGCAACATTTGCAAATTCAGATTGTTATTTGTGGGTTCTTGACCAAAGAATCATAAGCTGTAGGGTACCAGGATACTCTACCTAGATACCATTAATTTGCTAATGTGGTTACAAAATCTAGAGAAACATTTGCTCACCACATTACCAGTTAATTATAAGAAGGTATTATTCTGTAGCAGTCATTCTGTAGTGAGACATTGAGCAAACTGGGAAAAGGGTATGGAATTCCTATATCCTCTATGAAAGTACTATTCTCTCTTGTAGCAACATGTGTGTTCATTAACCTGGAAGTTCTCTTTGCAATTTTTATGGTGGCATGTATATTAAGTCATTGTTAAAGATCAAATCAAACTCTAGCACTTATTGCTCCTGTCAGAATAAAGATGGAGCTAAAACTTCCAATCCTCTAATCTTATGGTTGGTTGTCTTGGTACCCATTCACATCCTTAAGTGCATCCAGAGGTCATTTACTAACCTAAAAAAGGATCATTTATTGATCTAAAGTACCCATCACTTAGGACAAATATTACAGGAGCTCTGTGCCAGACACAGGATCCAAAATCAAACACATTTTTCTTGTTAGAAATCACAAGATTACAGTGTTTTTTTCCCAAAAGAGTAAGTCCAAAACATGTAACATTATCAAGAATAAAAAAGTGTTATAGATTTTAAAGGGCTCAGTTCTCAGTAAAATCTATCATAAATGGTTATATAGCTACCAAAATAGTTCAAAATATATAAGGCAAATGCTTATGTGACAAGACAGGAAATTAAGCAAAATTCTTTAGGTTTAGATGCTTTAGCTCACCTCTTTCAGGAATAAACGATTCTCATTAGTAGTAGAAAGAAAATGTTGCTTAACGGAACAACCACCCTTTCAATCAATTTGATCACATCGACAACATAGAATGCTTAATCTAGTGACTAAGGATGCACATCATCTTTAATGTCATACAAAATACAAACCAAGATATATCATATTCTGACCTAGATACCTCTCACCCAGCCAACACCACATGAAAATTTGTAACAAGGGATGAATCAAAACTTCCAAGGTCCTGTATTTTTCCTTGTAAATATTTTGGTTTTCTATTTTATTCTCATATTATTATGCCATTTTTAGTTAACTCAGATGATTAAACCAGCCTGTCATGTATACAGTGTCCTACTGTGACTTTATTTGTGCTGTGACCATGATCATAAAACAATAACAAGTCTCACAATGGAGATGTTACTGGTGCCCACTCAAGCAAATCGATGAACAATGGGAGGACAGTAGTACAGTGCTACCAAAGGCAAAGAAAATTAATAAAATTAATGAGACTACCGCGATAGCACAGCGGTAGGGCATTCGCCTTACAAGCGGCCAACATGGCCGACCCAAGTTCGATTCCTCCGCCCCTCTCGGAGAGCCCGGCAAGCTACCAAGAGTATTCGATATGCCAAACACAGTAACAACAAAGTCTCCAATGGAGACATTACTGGGCCCGCTCGAGCAAATCGACGATCAACGGGAGGGCCTTTACCTTTACCTTTACCTTACCAAATAAAAATTCTTTTAAGGGCCCAGGGAGATAGGTGCAGTTCATAAGGTACAACTAAAATTAAAATTGGCAAAAGACCAGAATAGTTTCCCCCCCTAAGAAAACATTTAATGATCAAGTGGTACCTAAATGCTGAACAAGTTAATTAATTAATAGGAAAATGAAAATCAAAAAAACAATAGTGAAGTATTTTCTCACATTTCTAAAATATATTTAATAAGACAAAAAGAATTTGGGTAGTGTTGTAGATTTAAAAAAATAAATAATACCTGCACATTATTGATTTAGCAAGAATGGAAAACATAATAAAATTTTCTAAAGCAATTGTAAAAAGAAAATACCCTAGATTTAATCGAAACAATTTTTGGCTTATGTTCCAGTAAATTTCTTTCAAATAAATATCTATATCCTTATGCTCATATTAATGTTAGTCAAAAAATCCAATAAATAAACATATTTTTGCAAATAAACACAGAAAATTTTCTATATCTTTGTAATGTGGAAGAATTTATTATGAAGATGTAGAAGAATATATACAGAAACTAAACATACACACAAACTCATAGGGACTTACTCGGCTATTTTTTAAAACAGAAAATCCTGTAATTTTTATGAACATGCTTGAACCAAGTCTTTGTATTAAGTAAATTAAGTTTCATTGAGAAATATATATATACATATATATATATATTGCATGGTATCAATTATATTTGTGAATTATAAAGAAAGTTGCGGGCCCAATTATGGATACAGAATAGAATGGTTGTTTGGAGGGACTGAGGGCCTTGATATGAAGAAGCATCAGAGATTGGTAAAACTTTTAATTATGAGAAGATTATGTACTAAGAATTTGACATATAGCAACTGTTGATTACAGTTGAATATTTCTTTCAAATAAATATCTATAACTTTATAGTTATTTTATTTATTTTTTTAATGTAGGAGCACTGCTATTTATTCAGCCACTGATTAAATAAAGTTGATCATCGATTTGCTCGAGCGCGCCCAGTAACGTCTCCATTGGAGACTTTGTTGTTACTGTGTTTGGCATATCAACTACGTCATGGGGAGCTTGCCAAGCTCTGCCGTGCAGGCGAGATACTCTCGGTAGCTTGCCGGGCTCTCCGAGAGGGGTGGAGGAATCGAACTCGGGTCGGCCATGTTGGCTGCGTGCAAGGCAAACGCCCTACCGCTGTGCTATCGCTCCAGCCCAGACACTGATTAGCTGATTGAATTGTGCATAAACTCCACCTTCCTTTTTTTTCATTTTTTATAATTTTATTTATTGAATCACTGTGAGAGCAGTTGCAAAGCTTTTGTGTCTAAGTCTCCGTCATACAATAAAACACCCGTACCCTCAGCAGTGCCCATTCTCCACCACCAAAAACCCCAGTATACTCCCATCTCACACCCTCCCCCTAACTGTGGGGCAGATGATTTCCACATTATTCTCTCTCTACTTTGATCACATACAATATTTCGACACCAGACCCATCACTATTATTTGAGTTTTTTTTTCTTTTCTGGGTCACGCCCGGCAATGCACAGGGGTTACTCCTGGCTCTGTGCTCAGGAATTACCCCCGGCGGTGCTCTGGGAACCATATGGGATGCTGTAAATCAAACCCGGGTTGGCCGCGTGCAAGGCAAATGCCCTACCCGCTGTGCTATCTCTCCAGCCCCTATTATTTGAGATTTTACCCCAACACTCAGATCTACTGAAAAGGCAACAGAAGACAATTTGTGTTCTATGCTGGTTATGAATAACATGATGTCGCATGGCTGCAATAGAGATATGTGATTTTGAAATTCCGATATTTTAACACTTAAATCTGGAGGGATTTCTGCCAAATGCCACTGGGTTTCGAGATTTGCTCCTGAGTCTCTGGGATCATGGCCGTTGAGCAGCTTGATCAGGAGCCAGAGAGGCCATTCGTGGGTGATGACTTGGGGTCTCGTTGGGACGGGGAGACCAGGATAGGCTCTACCCCCATCACGTGAGGCCCTGTTTGTCTCTTCACTGGGGGCCCAAACCTGACTGTCCAGTGGCCTCTGAAAGATGGTGGTCACTGGGCCGCCAGGGGGGAACAGGCCAAGGCACGAAACCTATTCCCACCTGGGTTGGCCCAGCACAGGTAAACTACACAGGTACCAGACACATTTCTGCCAAAAGCCGCTGGGTTTTGAGATTTGTTTCTGAGTCTCTGGGATCATGGCCATTAAGCAGTTCAATCAGGAATCAGAGAGGCCGTGCCTTCGATTATATAGCTGAGTCGGAGGTGGTTTGTGGGTGTGTCTCCCACATACCTAACTTTTGGCTGTTTACTTTCTTGGCGAACTTTGTCCCAAGTTTTTGGGGTCTGGCCAAAGGCACAGCAGCAATTTTGGGGTATCTGGAAGTCTGAAGGCGCCATCAGGCTGTTGATGCACTTGTCTCACAGGTACAGATTGACTTGCTGGCAGCACCATACCCCCGTAATAACTTTATAATTTTTACTATAACTTTATAGTTAATATTAGTCAAAATACCCAATAAATAAAAATGTTTTATGCAAATAAATAAGAAATTATAGTTAAAACAATGGATTTTAACAAAATATCTTAGAAAAGCACAGTTTAATGTTTTCAACAGTATTTCAAGGGATGAGCAAATAGGTCTGAATTAAGTCTGAATTTTCCTGACCTATTGAGACTCAATTCCAAATTGAGTCTGAATTTTCCTCACCTATTTTCTTTTCTCACGGCAGAGCCTGGCTAGCTACCCGTGGTGTATTCGATTTGCCAAAAACAGTAACAATAATGTGTCTCATTCCCCTGACTCTGAAAGAGCCTCCAATATGGCAGCATTAAAAAAGACAAGCAAGGAGAGGCTGCTAAAATCTCAAGGACAAATGGAGACATTACTGGTGTCTACTCAAGTAAATCATTGAACAACAGGATGACAGTGATACAGTGGTACAGTGAGTAAATAGGTAAGCTAGTAGCACCTACAACTATCATGAACAAGGAACTGAAACATAATCCTTAGCAGCAGGTGGTTCCTCCATCCCTGCTCAAGCAATATGGGACTCATCCCTATAGAAAATTGAATTTCCCTGAAAATATAAATTTATAAAAATAAGTATGTGAGATGGTACATGTATTAATAAGCCCTTGTGGGAATCATTAAAGTGAGAGAATGAGAGGAAGAATGATTATATTAATTTAATTAGCAACATTGCAAATATAATTTAATTTTAGTGATATTAATATTAATATTTAGTGATAAATTTAGTTATATCTCCAATTTGGTCTAAATTCCACAAAATTTCTATATATTTATTTTAATAAAAATATTGAGGATAGGTATATGCTCTCTTTCATGACTCAGACGTTGTTGAACATATCCGAAAGAAGGCTTTTATTTGGGGGAGAGAACTTTGTTTACTGATTCAATCTGTATCATAAACTTTCTATTAAGGTTTTCTGTTTCTTTCTGATTCAATTTCGGAAGGGTGTTTGATTAGAAAAGTTCATGAACTAATTCTAATTTTGCTAACTTAGTGGTATACATTTGCTTATAGTTGCTAACACCATAATCTTTTTTGTTTCTAGCCTCTGTCCTTTAATTTCCTAGCATTGTCTGCCATTTTTTTATGAGAAAATTTAACTGCTTGTGAATATATGTATTCTCTGAAAATAAATCATCTTTTGATTTCACTGACTTATCGATTGATGTAGTTAGTTACTGGCATATGCTTATGCAAGCTCTTTGCTAGGGATCAGTCCTGGCGATGCTTAGGGACCATAAGGGTACTAAGGTTGGAGCCTGGGTTGTCTGCATGCAAAGCAAGACCTTACTCTCTCTATGAGATCTGTAGTCTTTCTCCTATACTATTTACATTTTAATTTTAATAAGTTCATTTAATTGAAATTTGAATTTCATTGAATTTCTTAATATGTGAAATTAGTTCATTTTTCTTTCCTTCTCTTTTTGAGTATTTGCTTGTTTCCTGATGTAAGTATGTATTCTCTGAATGGAACTTTATCCAGTTAAATGTGAGATCCATAATTATGTGTGTCTTTACTCTTGTTGTTTTACATGACTTATTTTGTTTCTTCTTTGGTCTACTGGCTTTTCAATTATATTTGTAAAATTTTCAAATATTTAATTTATGCCGGCTTTCATTTTATAGTTAAATTTTACCTCAAACTATATGCTCTGAAAATAAAGTTGGAATAATTTATATCTCCATGATACTGAACATCTGTAGTCTACAGTAGTGTATGGCCCAGGAACACTCCAGAAGACTTGGTATTCATCATTTCATATGGTAGAGAGCCCTGGAAAGTGCTTTTTGGCCCAGTTCCTCAATCTATCATTTAAAGCTATTATTTCAATACTGATTTTTCTCTCTGTTGTAGCTACCTAGTGGTGAAATAGGAGAATAAAATCTCTTAAGTAATTTTTCATGTTATTGATCTCTTCCTTCAAGCCTGTTGATTTATATATTTCAATGGTCTTCATTTGGACTATCTATATTCACTATCACTGTATCGATTTGCTCTAGCAGGTGCTGGTAACATCTCCATTCTTCCTATCCCTGAGATTTTAGCAGCCTCTCTTTACTCATCCTTCCCAATGGTGCCACATTGAAGACTCTTTCAAGGTCAGGGGAATGAGACCCATTATTGTTACTATTTTGGCATATCGAATATGCCATGGGGAGCTTGCCAGGCTCTGCTGTGTGCGGGACCTGGGGATGAGATTTCCAACGCTACTTGGATTGGGACTGAACCTCGTCCACCCAGATCCCCCATTTTCCAGTAGCTTGGCAGTCACACCCACAAACTTCCCCCAGTGCCATGAAATCTCATCAAAGGCCAAGATCCAGAGACTATAAAACAAATGTATATTAGTAAGTATAATATCCTCTGGATGTATTAACTTCTTAATCATAATATAATTATCACTCCATATCTTATAAACATATTTTAATATGCAATCTAATTTATTTTATGTTAATATGAGTGTGCTTGCCCCACTTCAGTTGTTTTTCTACCTATATGATTTTTATCCAACTTTCACTTCAAGTGCATGTTTATGTGATATTCAAGTGCATCTTAGAAGCAGCAGAAGGTTGGGTCATATTTTGAGAACCACCTGGGTATTAGTTGGTTTTCATGGGCACAATAAGGATGTTGACTCTAAAGTAAAATTTTTCAAGAAAGAACAAAATTATTATATTAGTACATGATTTTTGGATGCTTTTGAATTTTGTTTTGTCCTTCCTGCATAGACTCAGGTAGTCTAGTTATATTGGGTTGCTCCCATCACAGTGTTCCCATTCCTCTGTGTTTATTTGTAACTTCTTTCTTTGTGCTCTGTTGACTTGTAAATATTGTTTTTCTCTTCTCCCTAAGTCCATTGCATAGTTTATTCAGAGCAATGTCCTTTTTGTATGGATATATGAAGACATGCTTTTGTAATGTGACTCTCAATGATATTTTTCTCCTGGTCATCTGTTCTCTCACCTAAGCCTGAGCTGCCCTTACTTCCTAGTGCCCCCCAAAGCAGGGTCCTGACGAGGGACTGGATGGAACCAGGGAAAGCGGTAAGCTATGTGCTACTGGCACGGAGATGGGCCTGGCCAAAGTGTCATAATGCTTAAGAGCTTGGTCATAGACAAATGCGGTTATGATGCACGAAGTAATAATTAGATTTGGACCCTGGTAGGGTTAGGAATGATTAATCCAGCCAGAGCGCTGTAGTCTGAATCTGTGGCAAGATGTTCCCAGGAAAGCTGCCCTACGAACCTCAGTGGTATCTCTTACTGCGTCCACACAAAAATAACTAGTATTGATAAGTTGATAGTTATTGGACTAAGAAAAGGAGAAAAACATCTTACGAGGTATTTTGCCCTTGGGCAGTCAGGGAAGGCTTTAGAGTACCTTTTAGATGGGCTCTCAGGAATGGCTTTCTTTTCTTTTTCTTTTCTTTCTTTTCTTTTTTTTTTTTTTGGATCTCTAATGGTACTTTTTTAAAAAAAATTATTAGTGAAACACCATGAGGTACAGTTTTAGACTTACAAATTTTTGTGCTTGGGTTTCAATTATACAATGATCAAGTACCCATCCCTCCACCAGTGCCCATTTTCCACCACCACGGATTCCAGTGTCTCTCCCACCTCCTATCCCCCTGTCCCACCCTGCCTCTGTGGCAGGGCATTCCCTTTTGTTCTCTCTCTCCTTTTGGGTGCTGTGGTTTGCAAAAGAGGCATTGAGTGGCAATCATATTCGGTCTATAGCCTACTTTCAGCATGCTTCTCCCAAACTGGGAGGATTCTCCCAACACCCTTTACATGGTGCTCCCTTCTCTATCTGAGCTGCCTTTTCCCCTAGCATGTGTGGCTGGCCTCTAAGCCATGGAGTAAACCTCCTGGTACTTATCTTGACTATTCTTGGGTGTTAGTCTCCTATTTTGTTTCTTTATGTTCCCCAGATGAATGCAATCTTTCTATGTCTATCCCTCTCTTTCTGACTCATTTTGCTTAGCATGATACTTTCCATGTAGTATCACTTGTATGTAAATTTCATGACTTCATCTTTTCTAACAGCTACACAGTACTCCGTTGTGTAGATGTACCAAAGTTTCTTTAACCAGTCATCTGTTCTCAGGCACTCAGGCTTTTTTTCCAGATTCTGATTATTGTAAACAGTGCTGCAATGAACAAACAAGTGCAGATGTCACATAAACTATACTATTTTCCCTCTCTGGGATATATTACCAGGAGTGGTATTGCTGGGTCAAATGGGAGCTCAATTTCTAATTTTTTGAGAATTGTCCATACTGTTTTCCAAAATGACTGAACCAGTTGGCTTTCCCACCAACTGTGAAGGAGGGTCCCTTTCTCGCGACATCCTCACCAGCAACAGTTGCTTTTTTTCTTTTGGATATGGGCCAGTCTCTGTGATATGAGATGATATCTCATTGTTGTTTTTATCTGCATCTCCCTGATGATTAATGATGTATATCATTTCCTCATCTTGCCTTTTTGCCATTCAGAATTCTTCTTTGAGAAAGTTTCTAAAGCAACATGTTACTGGAACAAATGCAGAGCTGCAGACCAGGGTTGAATATACTGACATCTCCCCTTAAACATATGATTATCTAATCTTTGATAAAGGAGCAAGAAGTGTGAAGTAGAGTAAGGAAATTCTCTTTAACAAATTGTGCTGTCAAAACTGAACAACTACATGCATTAAAAAAAATGGACTCAGATCTCTGCCTAACACCAGGTACAAAAGTAAGATCAAAATGGATTAAAGACCTCAACATCAGACTGGAATCCATAAGGTACATTGAAGACAAAGTTGGCAAAACCCTCCATGACATTGCAGCTAATGGCATCTTCAAAGATATGACACCACTGACCAAGCAAGTGAAAACAGAGGTAGACAAATGGGACTATCTTAAACTAAGAAGCTTCTGTACCTCATCAAAAAATGGGGTGACAAAATGAAAAGAAACTTTCTCAAAGAATAAATCTGAAAGGAAGGGTATTCTTACGTTGGTTTTGCTACCTGACTGGGTTCAGTGTCAGCCCACAGTGCTGGGAAGTTGGAGAGGCAAGAGAGCTGGAGAGAGAGAAAGCAGGGCAGCATGATGGACCGCAGAGAGCCTAGCAAGGGGGACAGAGAGAAGAATGTAGAAGAAGAATACAGGAGCAAGCACAGGAGAGAGAGAGAGAGGGAGAGAGAGAGAGAGAGAGAGAGAGAGAGAGAGAGAAGAGAGAGAGTGCCCAGCCTGTGAGATGGAACACGGAGAGATGAGTGGGAGTGAGAGGAGACAGGAATGAGGAGCAGTGTGAAATCAGAATGGAAGGCTCAGAGAGACTGGGGAAGGCTCGTGGGGAAAATGGAATAAATGGCAACTGATCAATCAACTGGTGTGGCCCTCGTCTCCTCCACAGTCGGCCCCACAGCCCAGGCCACCCTTGCTGCAGGAGCAGCTGGGGCCCACCCTGAATGCGGGCGGCTAGGGGAAGAGCCGTCAGGAGCCCCCCCTGGCCGCCCTCAAAGAGTTTTTACAATGTATTGTTTAGATTCTATTTGTATCTTCTAAGTATGTTTGTCATGGGGTCAGAGCATTAGTAAAGTGGATGGGGTATTGCTTTGTTCATAGCCAACCCAGGTTAGATCCCCGGGATCCTATACGGTCCCACAAATATACTAGGAGTTCCCGCTGTGCACAGAACCATGAATAAACTATGAGTACTACCAGGTGTAATCCAAAAACAAAATCTCCAAATAATAATTATATATATGTATATATATTTAAATAGTATGAAATTTACATCTAAGTCTAAGACAATATATTCTATTAAGTTTAAAGCAACTATGCCTCAAGTTCATTATAAGACATCCAATTGTTATTCCCCTCCTTTCCAACATTTTATGTTATTTTAATTTAATACTTTCACTAAAGTTTTTGTTTATTTTTTATATGTTATCTCTTACAGAAGACTATATAGCATCACTTGTAGAGAGTGTTTAGTGACTATCACTTTCTTTTTCATGGGGTGAGAGATGATTAGGGGCATACCCGGGAGTTGTCAGGAATTGCTCCTGACTATGCTAAGGTGGTGCCCAAGATATAACCAGGATCAGCATGCAGAAAGAAGTGACTCACACTGATGTAGGCGGGCCTCACGGTGGCTCAGGTGCAGTGGGGAGGAGGAAGATGGTCACTTTCTCCCAATCGGACTCTGCCACCCGGGACCCAGGGTTACTGGGTTCTTGTCTCATCTCTCAGAAAGGAATTTCTGGAATTGACAAGCAATAAAAATTACATCGTTTTTATTTGGAGGTTTTTAAGGGAAGGAGGAGAGAAAGTGGGAGAGACTGAAGAATAACGTGCTCAGGGAGAACCTGGACTTTTCCAAGGATGGAGAGAGCCCCTCCACACATCCCAGCATTGGACAGGAAAGCATGAAAGCACACATCTCAAGAGGAGAGATGCGGGTGACACATGTGTTCAGGCACGGCATGTGCTTGGCCACATGGGCACAAGCAGCACGTGGGCTCAGGCAGCATAAACAGCCCTTCCTTTGTTTAAGGTGGCTTTTATATAGTATGTTATAGGGATGTCTTGGTCTGGAATGTTCTGAAGTCTTCTCAGGGCTGAATCATTAAAGTTAATCGGATTAAGGGAGAGGCCTGAGGGTATTCCAGGAATTTCCTTCATGGGGACGGGTTCAAACTCTTCAGAGTACATTGCTCATTGCTGATGCCAGGTGAGGCCTTAGTTCCTGTTTCCTGCAAGGTTGGCCTTTGTATAAATCTTTTTTTTTTTTGTCACACCTGGCAGTGCACAGGGGCCACTCCTGGCTCTGTACCCAGGAATTACCCATAGCGGTGCTCAGGGGACCATATTGGATGCTGGGAATTGAACCTGGGTTGGCTGTGTTGCCCTACCCGCTGTGCTATCACTCCAGCCCCAAGGTTGGTCTTTGTAATTTCAGAGCTATTACTTCCCAGGAAATTTACTTCCATTGCCTTCTCTATTTACCTACCTGGCTACATCAACACCTTGCACTTTTTCTATCAAAATTTCTTGTTTGTCTGAAACTTTTTCTTCAAAGCTGAGATACAACCTAGATAAGAATATTATTGGGGGCTGGAGCTATATTATTGGGGGCTGGAGCAATACTGCAGGTAGGGTGTTTGTCATACATGCAGGCAATTGGGTTTGATTCCCAGTATCCCAGATGGCCCCCCAAACATCCCAAGAATAATTCCTGTGTGCAGGGACAGGAGTAACTGCTAAGCATCCCTGTGTGTAAACCAAAGCACACACATAAAAAGAATATTATTGTTTGGATATAATTTTCATTAATTTTGTTAGTCAATTTCAAAATAGTTTCACTGAAATAAATTTAAGAAGGTGAGGAGGAAAATAATGAGAGAGAGAGAGAGAGAGAGAGAGAGAGAGAGAGAGATGTTTAAGATGGAGCATGGACTTCTCTAGAGTGGAAAAAATGCCTACCTCCATTTAAAAAATCATTTTTATTCTATTTTTTATGGTGTATTCTACCATATTCTTAATACAATCCAATTTCTTCCTCAGCTTCTGACGTTCTCCTAGTGATCCACACTTATGTTTCCGTTTCTATGCTTAACTACTGTATTTCACTGTCAGTGACTTCTGGTTGTTTTTTGCTCATACTTTCTCTGGATGAGGAATTTAACTCTCATTTGTTTCCTCAATTCTGTACACATCCTTATCATTGCTGTTTTGAAGTCTTCACTGAGGAGATAGAAAACTCTGATCTGCTTGGGGTAGTTCCTGATCTCCTGTCTTCATCCATCAATGCACTTGAGTTTCTTGAGTTTCTCAGCTCCTTAGTTGTGTCTTGTGTTATGTTGTGTTATGTGAGAGCTAGATCTGAGCAGATACCCCTGCATGCCTAGGAACAAATGAAGGGTCATTCTCATTCATTCCAAGCAGAGATTGTCATCCTGAGTTTGTGTCTTTCTGGGAACAAATGTCTAGGAATCTGTGGTCAAAAGTGTATAGCTGCAGCTTCAGCCCCAAATTTAACAGATCTCAGCTACTCCCTGCACCCTAGGGTTCGCATCTCCTAGTGCCTACGCCTGAATGTTGTCAATATTCAGCAGGCTTGGGCAGAAAATTCTGGCTTGCAATCTTGAGTGCCCAATTGATATCGGAAAGTGTGCAAAATCTGTTTTTCTTGATTCAGAGTCTGCAGTAGGCATGTCTGCTTCTGTATCATCTGATTCAGCTTTCTGCTCCCCCCAACCCTGCCACCCTAGGAAACCTCAAATGCAGAGGTCTGGAGATTGGCCCTGCATATCTGCTGTCTCACACTTCAGCTTCTCAGCCCAGTTGTCTATTTCAACCTGGAAAGCTACAGAGGAGGCTTGAGTTTTCAGAGATGATAGTCCCCTAGAGCCTAGCAAGCCTATTAAAGTGAATTTCCTGACTTCCTGAAGTGTGAGAAGGATTTTTTTCCTCATCACGAGAGGGAACTTTACCTCTGAGCAAACCTGACTAGCTTTCAGGATATTTGCATTTGCTAGTGACTAGAAATAATATGTTGTAAGACCCAAGCCCGACTTGGAAAAATACTGCAAACTAAAGATGGGATTTTTGGCAAGATATGTAGGAGGAAGGTCATCAAACCCTGAACTATAACCAAAAGTTCAAATGCTCAAAAATAGGCTGAATATAGATTCAGCAGACAATGAAGCTTTGCTCAAAGAGTATGTGTGTGTATGTGTGTGTGTGTGTGTGTGTGTGTGTGTGTGTGTTGAGTGTCTGTGTGTGTCTGTGTATAACACTAGAAAGCCCCATTTCACTTCAGGTTTCATTCTGCTTGCCTACTGTGTCAGCTGTATATTCGAAAAGCTGGTTTGTTCAATCTGGAATGAGCAAATCACATTTAGAACTCCGCTGCTGTTTCCTAAGTTTGGGAAGGCATAAATTGCTATCAGACTTTTTCTCATTTAAGAACAAATTACATTCTTGGCCCTATTTAATATTAAAGGTATAATTGATGCAATACAAAAAACGAACGGAGAAGGAATAGAATGATACAAAATGAATAAATAAAGGGAAGGAAGTTAATTAATGAAGAAATAAAGAATATATGAAATAGTTTGACAAATTTACACATAGTTTTTATTAATCAAACATTACTAATATTTTCTGTTTCTTTGAGGGGTCACTTCTGACAGTGGTCAGGGCTCTGAACTCAGGGGTAATCCATGAGAACTCCTGGTGGTGCTCTGGGGAAACATATAAGGTGTCAGGGATGGAACCCATATCACTGACATGCAAGAAAAATGTCCTGACCACTCCATATCTCTCTGACCCCTTATTAACACTTTTCTGGTTGTCTATAGATTAAATAAAAAGTAGGGATTTCAGTGGTAACAAAACACAAGACTAAGTTATATGTTTCCTGTGAGAAAATTCTTGTGAATATAAACGTGATATTGGGTTATGTAACTTATGGGAAAATATTGGCTCAGTAACAATCAAAATAAATTTGAAGCAACTACATTAACTTCCATAAACACACATTTTAATCATAGATGATAAGAATTAATGAAAATAATTTCATAATAACAAATATGATACTGATCCCAAATATTCATGCACATAATATAGATAGATGAAAGTGTTAAGGAAGAAATACACACACACAAAAATACAGAAGTAATACCAGAAATGCAACACCTCTCTTTCAGTGAAGACAGACTCAGGTAAAAAAAAATTAGGGTTTATTTGATATTAATAAACTATGCTTTTAAGGGGCTGGAGCACTAGCACAGCAGGTAGGGCATTTGCCTTGCACAAGGCTGACCCAGGTTCAATTCCTGGCATTCCTTATGATCCCCTGAGTACCTCCAGGAGTAATTTCTGAGTGCAAAGCCAGGAGTAAATCCTGTGCATTGCTGGGTGGGTTACCCAAAAGGCAAATAAATAAATAAATAAATCTAAAAATATACTATGCTTTTAAGAAAATATAAGCAGAAGTATTATCTAACACATTTTAAAAGAAAAAAAGAGTCTAGGGAAAAATTCCAAATCCAGGGGCTGGAGTGAAAATGCCACCAGGGAATGAAGCGAAAATGCAACCAGAGGATGGAGTGATAAAATCAGGAGGCCAACCCAGCTTCAATCCTTCGCATTCTATTAATTGTTAATGATGGCTTTAATAGTACATTTGTTAAAATTTTATACACAATAAATAAAAGCATAAAATCCATATCTTAATTTGTAAATAATGTATTTTCCACTAAAGATGAATTATGTACATTCAAAGTATTTCTCAAATACTCTATGACATTTTGTAGAATATTATAATGACATTTCTGTAGATTGTAAAAATAGAAAGATATATTGAGGATCCCAATATCATCCATACATGTTAAACTGAATCTTAGACAAAGATGGATTTAATAGTGTAAGAGAAATCATAACTTTAATGTATAAGGGATAAGAAAGACTTAATTTTTAATCAAGAAAATTTCCTGTCATTTGTTTCTGTTAGGGTCATAATAATAAAGTAATATCTGGTGTAATGAGAATGAAACTATAGATTTTTAAGATCCTTTATTTTAGGAGAGCTGCTACTCTCAATTTTCATAATGATGGAAGCCTAAATTTTTCAAGTTTAATAAGAACTCTCAATTAGCTTACAAACATTAATTCCTAGTGTCTATGTTATCCTTAAATTACTTTATCCTCTCTGTACTTCATCTCTTCTTTTCCTGAAATCAAACCTTGAAAAGCAACTTCAAGCTTTAGGAACATATTTCTACGCATAAACTTTTGGAATATTTGGTTAGATGCATAACAGATGAGTTATGTTCTTGTGTCAACTGGGTTGGATGAAATATCAGAATATTTCTCAGGTCCTTGGGTTGAATTAAGTTTATCGTATTTGGAATATTACTCAGAGTAGAATAAAAAATACATAGTTTCATTTTCATCATCACTGTATTATTGTATCACTGTCATCCCATTTATTTATCGATTTACTCGAGCGAGCACCAGTTACATATCCATTCGTCCCAGCCTTGAGATTTTAGCAGCGTCTCCTTACTTGTCTTTCCCAATGCTGTCATACTGGAGACTCTTTCAGAGTCAGGGGAATGAGAACTGTTTATTCTTACTGTTTTTGGCATATCAAATACGCCACAGGAGCTTGCTAGGCTCTGCATGCAGGTGGAATGCTCTTGGCAGCTTGCCAGGCTCTCTGGGATAAATTATATATGTGTGTATATATATATATGTATATATATAATATATATTTGTTGACTACTGTCTGAACCCCATCATATATGGTGTGGTAATTATGGAAAATGGGTAGGGAGAGTCTCATGAACATAGGAATATGTTCACTCATATGAAAGGGTCAGCCTAAGTGTGTGGAAAGCCACCTGGAGCATGGCTCAGTTCGATAGTGGAAGTTGGCTGCTGGGGCTGAGCAGCCACTCTGAGTAATATTCCAAATACAATAAACTTAATTCAAACCAGGAATCTGAGTAATATTCCAATATTTAATCCAATCCAGATGACACAAGGACATAGAAAAACACTCTCCGTTATGCATCTAATAGATTATTCCAAAAGTTTATGCCTAGAAATATGTCCTAAAGCTTGAAGTTGCTTTTCAAGATTTGTCTTCAGGAAAAGAAGAGATGAAGTACAGAGAGGATAAAGTAATTTAAGGATAACATAGACACTAGGAATTAACATTTGTAAGCCAAATGATCCAGCTTGGCATTTTCATCATATAACAAGAAACCAGAGAAGAGCAGTAAAGAGGTGGAGGGAGCATCAGCATTGGTTGATA
Organism: Sorex fumeus; assembly: GCF_029834395.1. Classification (NCBI taxonomy): domain Eukaryota; kingdom Metazoa; phylum Chordata; class Mammalia; order Eulipotyphla; family Soricidae; genus Sorex; species Sorex fumeus. Next base: position 6,761,209 of record NW_026606185.1, on the reverse strand, counting down.
AGGCAACTTCAAGGTATCAATTCTCTAAGTCCCCTCATTTTCCAATCATTATGGCATGAGATTTAGACTGTGTTTTAACATATGTCCCATGTTTGCAAGATAATACTATATTTTATGGTGTGTTATAAATCAAAATAGAGTTGCAGAATATAGTTAGGAGTATCTATTACCACTTTTTAAAAATTAATTTTTCTAAAATGTTTTATCTTCTATTTATTTATATTAATGCATTATTAAATAATGTATAAATATATATTATTTAGTGATTATTTTTTCCAGGATTTCATTTACTTAACACAAGCCCTAGCTTAAGAAAAGTTAGACACATTGTCATTATTGCTAGCAAAATCCAGAGAACAAATTATTTGGGCAATTTTATGTTGGTTTCACAAATAGTTGTTTCTATATCATCCTAATGTTTAGCCCATACATAGACTTAATGCCCTCAATTGCTTATGTAAGTCATATATAATTTGGTAACCATTGCAGATATTTTTCAACTTACTACTGTATATTAGATTACTTTTTCCAAAACTTTATACCTGTAGTAAATTTTTATATTTCAAGATGTTATTAGTCATTCCAACTTAAAATCCATTCACTGATTATGGGATTCAGTGCATGGTCAAAAACAATAAAAAATAGTTTAATAATATTTCCAAGTATTCTTATTTACTTAAAAGAAGATGCATCAAGAAGTTAATTTTTTTTTAAATTGCATCAGTACAGTTACTTAAATGAGAAATGTAGTTTAGAATTCAAAATTGCTTTTTGTGATGTTTGATTTGTCAAGTCAAGGCTTATTTGAATAAATACATACAGACTTTGATTGGTCCTATTTTTCTTAATTTAGCAATTTATTTGGTTTTCTACAATGCAACAGATCTAAGGAATAAAAGCACAGTCTTTTGACTGGTATGGAGGAGGATTTCACATTCATTTAATAGATCTTTTAGGTTCTAACTTTCTGAAATAAGTACTTTAGCCCCTTTTACTACCAGTAATTTTAGAACTAATCTTACACTAATGATATAGCAACACCAAGTTGAATTTAAGTTTAATCAAATCAGTCAGTTTTTTTCTGAAATACTAAACATGGCTTCAAATATTAAACATAAGGACTTGACAATAATTTGACAGTTTTAGTTATATCAGGATTTAAATGATGTTAAAGAAGAATTTTCACTTCATTTTTTCCAACATGTAGTAAAAGAATTATTTCTATTAAAAATTTCTGTCTTTGTGCTATCAGTGCAAGTCATTATTTTCAAGAAGTGGATAGACAAATGAATGCTTAATTGAGAAATCTCTGAATGATCCTTTTAAGTTTGGGGAAGATTCCTTTCACCCTTGACCTTTGAAATTGTATTTTAAAACAGTAAAATGTGTTCTCTTCAGAGCAAGTCTCATTATATTTGCAACACTGTATTTCCTCTTAAGCCAGGATGAGGTTATTAGCATCTTTAGAGAGAAATGCTTAGAGTAGTCATGAGAGATGCTTATGTTAATATGGACTGGTTCAGGACTCTTTTTGTCGTGAAATAATTATTGCTACAAAATACCAGCAGGTGTTGAAATAGCAGGATTAATTTGTAAGAGTTGAATGACATAATTTCAAATGGCTTATTAAACACTAATTAGATTTCAAATTGTGTGACTCCATATACTTATGTCAGGATGGGAAAGTTTAAACATCTGCTTTCTCTGTGATAGAGGTGAAAAAGGTTACAGTTTAATTTTCTTAGGTTTGTCAAATGAAATACAGATGGATATATCCAGCATCATGTATGATAGGGTGACTAGAATATTTGAATATTCTATTGACAAGAATAACTGAAATACTCTTTCCTCAGTGTTTTCTTCTCAAATTTAGTGATTACATTAAGCCATACACTTGCATAAAATGATTTTTGTAATTCTAATCATTTATGTAATGAGCCTACTTTAGGTATATTATAGAAAAATAAAAAGATATTTCTAGAATGTAAAGGAATTTCAAAAGCATCGTCAAACTCAATAGCAAATAACCCTACATTTTATCTTCAAATTATAGGCAACAACATGTTTTATAATGTCAGTATAAAAGTATTTTTATACTTAGACAATGTCAGTATCAGTATTTTTTATATACAATGTATTTTAATTATAGCGAGTAGTGCATTTGCCTTGCACGCAGCCAACCTAGGCCAACCCGGGTTCGATTCCTCTGCCCCTCTCAGAGAGCCAGGCAAGCTACCGAAAGTATCGCACCCGCATAGCAAAGCAAAGCCTGGCAAGCTACCCGTGACATATTTGATATGACAAAAACAGTAACAAGTCTCACAATGGAGATGTTACTGGTGCCCACTCGAGCAAATTGATAAAAGAGAGGACAGTGCTACAGTGCTATTTTTCATTTTTATTTATTTTGTATTTTTAATTTATTTTTAAGTATTCTTATTATACAATGTCAGTATAAGTATCTTTTAATTTAAATGCTAAATATAAATTCATAAACTATTTCAACACAGCTATTGTGAGATGGTATTGAGCTAATGTAACATTTACAAACATGATAAGATGATTACAAATATATAAATTGTCAAAAGTACAAGGGCCCAGATCCAGAGTTTCTGACTTCTGTTTGCTTCCCCACCCCTCCAGGTGAGAGCAATCTTTATTTGACATCTCCATGCTCTTGTTTCCTTTCTGGCTAGGTTCTGATAGCCTCTATGCCTAATCTCTGATGCCATATCAAGAAGTCTCAGTTCTACAAGCCCAGAAGTTAGTGGCCTCATCAATGACAACGGAAAAAACTCAATCAAATTTCACACTGCTCGCATTTATACTTCATGTCACTGGGTATTGAAGTATAAAGAAGGAAACGGACAACTCCACATCTAATCCTTCATAGATTCCCCGGGAGGCGAACTACAGAGATTTACCTCCCACAGAGCATGAATGTTTACAAATCCTATACGGAAGGCATATAGAAGCGAACTCACAGAGTCCAGGGAGCAAAAAGCAATAGCACAAAACACTCTACCAGCACCAACCAGATTTGTAAATTCTCAGAGAATGACTCTAATGATGCCATCATTAGAATGTTCAATGAGCTCAAAGGAACAATGGTTCATATAATTAGCAAACTGTAAGAAACCATGAGAACCAAAACCAAGAAAATGACAATAATAAATGGTGAAGAAGAAAAGTAAGGAATGTGATGTAAAAAACAAAAAGAGGGTGTAGAAGGACAGAGAAGGAAATAAACTGAGTGGAAGAAGATTACACAGGGGGGAGTGCGGGTAGGGAGGGCTCAAAGGGGTTCCATAACATTAGCAGTGTAGAGGAGTGATAGAGCTGAAAATCCAAACCACGGAGTTTACAACACTGAGAACATGAGATCCAAATTGTGAAATCCAAACTTAAGGTGGGGCCTGTCAAGATGGTAGGTTCCAGGGTGGATGGGAGGGAACCTGGGGACACTGGTGTGGGGAAGTAGACACTGGTGGTGGGACTGGTGCTAGAATATTGTATGTCTAAATCTCAACTATGAATGTCTTTGTAAATCCTGGTCTTTAATAGAATGAAAATATTAGAGAGCAATAGAAGTTATGAGCAGCAGAGTAACAGCTGCAGAGAAAAGTTCAAGGAGCTCACAGATGATATGGTGGAAACCTCTAGAAAATAATAAAGGATTGAAAAGGTCTGAAAAGTAACAAATACCATGACCATAGAACTGTGGAATGAGTTCACCAGAATAAGAATTGTTGGAGTCCTTGAGAACAGAATGAGAATTTGATGGAGAACCAATACTTAAACCATAGGTAAGAATTTCCTAGAGTTAAGGAATGTAGGCACATAAATCCAAGAAACTAGAAGTTTCTAAATGGAAATCGACTATATAGAACAACTCCAAGATGCCTTTTAATAAAAATTAATGCAGATATCTAAGTTTATAAAAAGTACCCGAGTTCCATTCCTCCGCCCCTCTCAGAGAGCCCGGAAAGCTACCGAGAGCATCTCGCCTGCATGGCAAAGCCTGGTAAGCTCCCCGTGACGTATTCAATATGCCAAACACAGTAGCAAGTCTCACAATGTTACTGGGCCTGCTCAAGCAAATCGATGAACAATGGGAGGACCGTGACTATTTTCTAAAGACAATATCCCCTTTCTTAGAATAAAATATGAGGCAAATTCAGATTATCTTAAAGTTTTTTTTCTCTTTAGTCTTACTAAATTTTTTATTTGTACGGTTTATCTAATTAAGTTATAAAATTTATTAGATATTTCTATTTTTAATTTATACATTAAAAAGATGTAGTTTTGAAAAAATAGCTTTTCAACTGAAAATTTAATTTTGATTTTGTATAATTTCAGCAGGTTATCTCTATGTGTGTAATTAATATCAGTTCTATAATAATTCTTTTTAAAAAATAGATATCTTTTGTGGAATTGAAAAGAAACAATGGGTTAAAAAGATAGAACAGGAAGAAGGGTGTTAGTCTTACATGTGGCCAATCCAGGTTTGATTCTTGGCACTACATGTGGTCCTCCAAGCCACCAGGAGTAATTCCCAGGTGCAGAGCCAAGTATAAGTCCTGCACACCACTGGGGGATGACTACAATTTGAAAAAGGAAAAAGAAAGAAACATAGTAAAAAAAATCAAATGGCCAAAGTCATAGTAACTGAAGATTTTATCTGCTGAACTGAGAACTGAGTTTACATAGGGAAGTTTGGGACACTGGTGGTGGGAAATAAACTCTGGTGACGGATTTGCTATTGGAATTATGCATGCAGTATGATTTTCAGTATTATTAACAGTATTAAAAACTATGGTCCTCAATAAACATGGTGAAAATATGAAAATAAAACATTAAAAATGTATGTTATGCATTGGTCCCCCCAAAAAAGTCCAGAGCAAATAAACTTTATTTTATTTCACAGATAATAGCTGATAAACAACAAAATTTGTAATGTTGCTTAGAGACAACAATTCCTATTCTTTTAGATGTGAAACAGATACTATGTAATTTAAATTCAACAAAATCAGTAGGTTTCCCAGATAAAACTCACTTTATCTTTATAACATAATGTAGTAGAGGAAATGTCAAGTTCTAAAATACCCAAACTCATAACAAGAACTATTCACACTTACTGTTTTTCATGTTTTTCATGTTCTTATATCCACCTCCCCTTGCTTTCAGAAGCTGTCCCCAGATCATTCTTCAATCCATGGCAAAGGTAAATATGCACCATAATATAGTACAAATTTTAAAATCAACCTTTATATTTTGAACCAAATAAAAGAGTTATTCATTTTTCTACAATTAAAGCATAACATTTATTTTAATCTCTGTACTTTTGTACATATTTCTCTACTATGCTCACCATCAAGGTAGAGGATAGAATGCTGCACTGTGTTTTATGAAAAAAACACAGAACTATATTATAAAATTGTGACATCTTAGATTTACAATATAATTTACATTATGTTGATCGTGAATATGTGGAACTCATCTTTATATTTTAAATTACTAGACAAATGTATCACCAGCTTATTTTATATTTTCCCAGAGGCCACTATTCTCATCTAAATCAAAACCTTTGTCTTGGATTCTATAAATATTCAATATTTGATACTGTCTCTTTTATATTTGGCACTTCGCCCTTCCCACTCCAGTTTCACATATCTTCCAAGAAAGCTTTCTCTCAAGTCAGGAATGGGAACAATTACAGTGGTTGAAATTAAATTTTTTAATATATTTTTTAAAAGAACAAAATTAAAATTAGGGTCCAGAGAAAGAGTTTGTATGCTTTCTCCAGTCTCTCCAGAAGTTATTCCTGAGCAGAAGGGGTTCTCCGTGAGCACCTTTAGGAATGTCACTCTCCTCCATGTCAAACAATAAAAATTCTTATGGTTTCACTTCCATGCATTTTTATGTTTTTTTTTCTACTCCTTCCCATTAAACTTCACTGAGAGAGGAAAGTCATTCATTATTCCCAATGGTGTCCATTAGCTTTCTTATTTCATTACACGCATTCAATGATGGTATATAAAATTAATTATCACATTATTTTAGCTTTGGCCTTGTACTCCTTTCCCCCCAAAAGTTGAATTTATATATAATTAGAGGGGATGTATCTGTTATTGATATGTTATATTCACTTTCCACTGTCATTAAGTATATCTTATCCTAGAGAAAAAATTAAATTATATATGTCAATAAAGGAATAGAAGGTATTCAATGGATAGAATTACCCTGAGTAAATGAGGATGTTATAGATGCAATAAATGCTAGGGAACCCTGAGTAACTTGGATTATCTGTTTATTTAGAAGTCACTGTCACTGTCCTCCCGTTGTTCATAGATTTGCTCAAGCGGGCCCAGTAACTTCTTCATTGTGACACTTGTTAGTGTGTTTGGCATATCAAATAAGTCACAGGTAGCTTGTCAGGCTTTGCTGTGCAGGAAAGATACTCTTGGTAGCTTGTCAGGCTCTCCAAGAAGGGTGGAGGAATTAAACCTGGATGTGCTGGGTTGGCCACATGCAAGGCAAACGTTCTACCACTGTGCTATCGCTCTAACCCATTTAGAAGTCATGGTAGATAAAATCATAGAGGTGAATATGATTCTGTGTGAAATGTTTTCAGCCATAAACAATAGTTTTTTCATGAAAGTTGGTTTATATGTTATGTGGAAGACACATGTTGAATGACTTAAATCTTTAGGCAACAGTAAAGCAGTAAGAAATACTTTCTGGCTGTACACTGAGTGAGCTTCAAGAGTAGTAAATGATCCTGCCTATTCTACAGGTCTACAATTAGTATAAGTATCCATACATCTTTTGAGTTAATCATCTTGTTTTGTTTGTCATATTTTTGTTCTTTATTATTATTTTGAGGCAATACTTAATAGTTGGGCATTGCTCTGGGGCTTGTTTTTGACTCTGTACTGGGTCATTCTTGGAGGTGCTTTTGGACAAGCGTAGGCCGTGCCTGTGAACAAACCTGGTCAGCTGACTGCCAGGGAAGGGTCAGAATTGCTAGAGAATCTCTCTAGCTCTTATTTTATATTCTGCAAAAGTGGACTCACTGTATCATATTAAAGCTCTATTCTTCCTATCTGGAGAACTCTCCATTATTTTTCATGCAGATAGAAGGCAACAACAGTCTCATGAACACTAATGAGATTATTTCTCTACATACCCGCCATGACTGATTACTTTCAATTGTTTTGATACACGTCATGTTCACTAGTAGGAAATGATATCTAATTGTCTTGATTTTTATCTCCTTAATAATAAGTAATTATAAACTCTTTTTCATATGCTTAATGGTCATCTGAATGTCTTCTGAAATGCATCTATTTACCTCTTGCCATCAGATTTCCAACAAAATTCTTCAAGATCATAGAACAAAAGCTACTAAAAGCTGTTACAATAATAGACTCCCTATCCCCTGCCTCCAATATAGTTCATTATGGGAAACAAAAGGTGGCAATCATTTTGTTCCCTGGCTTTTAATTATACTATAAATTCACAGTAGTCAAAATAATGAGATAATGGTATAAAGATAGATTTCCATTCTAACAAAATTTCAATGCTAACAGAACCCAAAGATAAACCATCATATTTAAGGGCAGCTAATCTATTACAAGAGAGATGGGAGCATGAAGTAGAGTAATGTGATTTCAAATGTGACTGCTCCATACATTCAGTGGCTGAGAACCACCTCCCTGGTCTTCCCAGCAGAGGATCAAAGAGATGAGTTGCCACAGACAAATAGTCAAATGACTCATTTAATGCAGAGCTCTTAGCATACTTATACAACTACTGAGGGGCATTGAGGTATGGGACTGCATGTAGATGGGATTGATTACTTACAGAGGTAAAACATTTCAATGGAGGCAATTCTCTAGGCGGGATTAACTCAAGGAGACACTCTGTCTCCTAGGGGCTACATGGAAAGATTCACCCAAGGGGAACACACATTATATTGTTTTTCTTTTGCTACTAGTAATATTAAACAATTAAGTTTACTTCTTATTAGTGCTTCTAGTTATTTCTTCAGCTTTTCCTTCCCCATGGGGGTCCTGGCCCTTAAGTAATAATTGCTAGTATCAAGACTATGCTTTTATGCTTTTTATACTGTCCCATTGCAATGTCAGGGGAGCTTTGCCATTTGCCCCAGGCCCACCCAAGGCTCACCGTAGGAGGCCCCTCCTTGGGCTATTAGCAGCTACAGAAACCAAAGTTTGAGTCATGTAATTTTAATGGATGCTCAGGAATAGATATATTTCAGAGTCAATCAACTCCCAAATATTAGGAGCATAACATTAATGGTCTTTCTGTATTTAAGCAAAGAGCATTTCTCTATAGTAAAAGATGAAGTTTATAAGGGAAATAGAAATGCAAGTAATTCACTAAAAATACAAAGTCCAGAGTTAGCAGGTTAGACTTAATAACTAACAGAAAGGAAAAGTTAAAGTTAAACTCAAGTAATTACAGGTGATCATAAGAGCACTGTAAGCTTCTCTGGGGGAAGGGTGAAAGGAGCAATTTACTGATGAAGATTAAAACATTTAGGGTTAATATCCAACAGAGCAAGGTATCTTTTTAAACAAATAATGTTGGAAAAACTGGATACCATTGCTTTAAAAAATAAAAATACAAATTCATATTCATATCTCACTTCAAAAAAAAATAAATTCATCCCGCTTCCCCCAGATGGAATCCCGGTGACCAGAAGCCTCTACAAGCACAGCTCGAGTATGCAAGAACTAGGACTTTTCCTCAAATCTGCCGGGACTACAGCTCCCAGGTAACCTCTGATTCCGGAAGTCACGCCCACAGTCCGCCCCCCCAGCGCCATCTTTACAGCATACAGCCGAAGAGAAGGCCACATGGAGGGCGGGATCCACAGCTCCCGGAGGAAAAAAAAAAAACAGGTTCCAAAAAGAGCCGAGATCATCAGGAAGTCCCAGATGGGGTAGGTACCGCATCCTGCCTCCCCCAGATGGAGCCCCGGTGACCAGAAGCCTCTACAAGCAAAGCTCGAGTATGCGGGAACTAGGACTTTTCCTCAAAACCGCACGGCCGCTTAAGCGGCCACGCGACATCTCTCTATATACAAAGTGATCAATGGGAAGTAAACCACCCAACATTTCTCCCTGAAAATCAGAGTTAAGTTTGGAGCACGGCCACAGCCCCAGAAACACAAGGACTTAATGCAGAACCCATCAGCTTGGAGCAGAAAAGTGAATGGACTATGCGTTAATCCGGGCCATCGTGTCTGCCCGGAGGGGAAAGGGTGTTGCCACATTCGCCCTCTCTTCTCTGGAAAGAAGGATGGCGGCCGCATGGGAGCCTTGTGGACAGCAGGTATGAGCCGGGGGTGTGGGGGCAACTAAAACCTCATGGGAAGGGGGGCGTTCCGGTCCGTCCTTCACGCCCTACCGAGGTCACCAGTTGCCCCCCGCGAGCGGCTCTCCAGCACAGCCACGGCCCCAGAAGCACAAGGACTTAATGCAGAACCCAGCAGCTTGGAGCAGAAAAGTGAACGGACTATGCGTTGATCCAACCCATCATGTCTGTCTGGAGGGGAAAGGGTGTTGCCCCATTCGCCCTTTCCTCTCTGGAAAGAAAGATGGCGGGCGCATGGGAGCCTTGTGGACAGCAGGTATGAGCCGGGGGTGTGGGGCAACTAAAACCTCATGGGAAGGGGGGCGTTTCGGTCCGCCATTCACGCCCTACCGAGGCCACCAGTTGCCCCCCACGAGCAGCTCTCCAGCACGGCCACAACTCCAGAGCACAGAAACCAATTTCTTAACTATCTGACTTTCAGTAGAAATACTTCCAGGGTCAATAAGTAAAATAGCATAAATCCAAAACCAACATTTAATTCTTGAACCCAGATGTAGAAAGTAAATTACTTCACAATGCTTTTTCAGCATGTCTGATTTGGTGGGGGGTAAAGTAAAGTAAAGGCCCTCCCTTTGATCGTCGATTTGCTCGAGCGGGCCCAGTAACGTCTCCATTGGAGACTTTGTTGTTACTGTGTCTGGCATATCGAATACTCTCGGTAGCTTGCCGGGCTCTCCGAGAGGGGCGGAGGAATCGAACTCGGGTCGGCCATGTTGGCCGCTTGTAAGGCGGATGCCCTACCCGCTGTGCTATCGCTCCAGCACTTTAAATAATAGTGGTGAATCTTTTATTGAAACAATGAATCTAATCAAAGCAGATAGAGTGTTAACTAGAATTCATCTGCCTCACAGGGACTGGGAGAGGTGGGGGGTGGGGTTTTATTGGGGTTCTTCATGGTAAAGGATAGGTGTTGGTGAGGGGAAATGTGTTTGATGTTTTCATGACTGAGACCTAAACCTGAAAGCTTTGTAGCCTTTCCCACAGTGATTCAATAAATAGATAAATACAAAAAATAAATTCAAAGTGGATAAATTATGATAACAATAGCCCAGAATCCATAAAATGCTTCAAGAAAATCATAGGCAGAACTTTCTAAGATACTTACCTCAGGGCATCTTTCTTATATAGTCCATAATGGGAAACAAAAGGTGGCAATCATTTTGTTCCCTGGCTTTTAATTATACTATAAATTCACAGTAGTCAAAATAATGAGATACTGGTATAAAGATAGATTTCCATTCTAACAGAATTTGCTATATAAGATTTTATTCCATTGGAAAAAATAAAAAATAAAAAGCATGTAAATGGGTGGCACAATATTAAATAGAATTTTTTGATAAAAGAAACATTTTAAAATAATAAGAGACTCTACTGAACATATTTGCACACAATAAAACTGATAAGAGATATCTACTCTGTATAAAGCACTCACAGAGCTCAACAAGGAAAAAAAAGAGTAATCCCAACAAAGATGGGAAAAGAAATATGCAAACACTTTCCAGAAAAATATATTCAGATGACCAGTAAGAATGTGAAAAGTGTTCATCTTCATTTACCTTTAAGGAGATAAAAATAAAAAAAAAATAAGCCATCATTTCACAATAGTGAGAATGATAGGCATCAAAAATAACTCGAGTATTGTCAGGGATATTCTAAAAAAGGAGCTTGTATTTCCTTTTCCTGTTTTTGTATTTTTTGCTCTACTCAAAGCTTAGTTCTGATTCTATTCTCACAGTTATTTTCTCCTGGAATACTCTGGGGACCACACAGAGTTCTCCTGAATGAATTGGGGCCAGCTGTATGCGAGGAAAGCTCCAAGGCTCCTTGGTTATATACTTGGATTCTGAAGTCATTGTTGGTGAGAATATTGTCTGCTTTAATTTATATGGAAAACATTATATGGCTTTCTAAAAAACAACCACAATAAGATAAAGGGGCCAGAGCAATAGTGCAGTGGGCAGAGCATTTGCCTTGCACGCTGACAACCCAGGTTGAATCCCCAGTTCTCTACATGGTCCCCTGAACATTCCCTAGAGTCATCCCTCAATACAGAGCCATGAGTAATTCCTGAGCATCCTTGGGTGTGATCCCAAAACAAAAACAAAGACTAATAAGGTGGAGCTTCCATATCACATAATGATGTATGACATACCACTTTTTGGCATTCACAGCATTCTCCACCACATACAAAATTATCCATTAATAAAGATGTTTTTACACCTATATTCCATTAAGGACTGAGTAAAATTGGTAGGATATGGAAACAAGCCATATGTTAAATGACAGATGACTGGATAAAGAAACTTTGTCAATATGTACAACATAATGCTATACATTCAAAAGAATTGATGGAATCATGACGTTTATTGAGACCTGAATGGAACTAGAGGCATCGTGTTAAATAAAATAAGTTAGATGGTGAAGGGGAAAAAACAAATAATATTACTTCTCTTTGATTTATAGATAAACAAAACAAAATAATAATTAGTGTTTTTAAAGATGAAAGAATCTTGACCTTTGAATTACAAGTGGGACTCTACCACTCTACCCAATAAGCCATTTTGGGAGCTAGGTATATTTTGGGCCACACCTGGCAGTGTTCAAGGGTTACTCCTATCAAAGTTCAGAGCATCATATGGAATGCAGGAGAGTGAACCAAGTTAAGCCGCATGCAAAAATGAATGCCTTACCAGCTGTACTGATCTATAATAGTCTCTGACTCCAAAACTATTCTCAAAGAATATCCCTCCTGTATTCACATTGGGCACAAATTATTTGACTATTTTCTAAATTTCCCTCAACAGTCTTAAAGAAGAGCATATAATAGCATATTTATAAAGAGCATGCTATGTATATATAGTCTTACAACATGAAAAAAATCTAATTACTAGCTTTTGTGATTAAAGTTATTCACTCAAATAGCATATTTAGTAAGGAAAAACTGTTGTGGGTTACAGTTGATTCTGTATGTGCAAAATTAAAAAGAAAGAATTAATTACAAATACAGAAAGATAAAATATATTTCCACAGTTAAGGTTCAAGTGTCTCAATTTTGACATAGGTTAGACAAACAGGGAGGAGTTACATGATTTTCAATTATTCTAATAATTAAAATAGGTAATAACCAAAAGAAAGTAGCAAATTGTAACTGAGAATGGGTAAAAAATATGTGTTTATAGTTAATAGTGGTATTAGTAGCAAAGGAATCAGAATACCGAAGAGAAATGGAAAAACTGGGATGAGATTGAGAAGAAAAAAACAAGTGTATAATTACAGAAAATTCAAGGAGCAAAAACATCAAGTAAATAATAAATCATCTGCTGCATTGGATCTTTGAGAAAATTTAAAAAATAAATAATTTTGTTGTTCAATCAAAATTTTATGCAGTGTTTATCACATAAAGGACATTAATACATTTTAATTAATGGCTGACAAAATGTTAATAAATACTGTTATTAAGGTAAGACTGGAATCTTTGTAAACACATTTTTAATTATTTTATTTGATGTCACTTTAAAAAGCATATTTATATTTAATTTTATTAATTATAAACTGAAGAAGTCATTATATATTTTTAAAAAACATAACTAATATTTTTTCTAGAAAAGATTCATTATTTCTTGGGTTCATTTTTTTTTCTGTAGGAGTATTGCTATTTATTCAGCCACTGATTAGCTGATTGAATAGGGCATGAACTCCACCTTAATTTTTTTTATTTATTTTTTTCTTTTTATATTTATTTATTGAATCACTGTAGGAAGTCACTAAACTTTCAGGTTTAAGTCTCAGTCATACAATGATCAAACACCTTTTCCTTCACCAGTACTCATTTCTCACCACCAAGAACCCCAGTATACCCCCTCCCACCCCTCCAAATGTCTGTGAGGCAGATCATTTCCACTTAACTCTTCTCTAAATTGATTACATTCATTATTTCGACATAAGATGAACCATTATTGTTTAGAATTTCCCCCCAAACAATCAGAATTGCTGAAAAGGCACTGTGAAATATTTTGTTTTCTATAGCTGGCTATGAGAATCATATAATGTCACGTGGCCACAGTTTTGGATTTCTGCAAAGAGCCAGATAATGACAAGATTGGTTTGTGTGTCTGGTGTTATGGCCGTACTGGAGAGCCGCTCGTGGGGGGCAATTCGTGACCTCGGTAGGGCGTGAAGGACGTGCCGGTACCATCCCCCTTCCATGAGACTGCAGTTGCCCTGTCACTGCCAGCTCGTACCTGGCTTTCCTATAAGCTCTGAGGCGGCGGCGGCCGCCTTGCTGCCAGGGGGGAAAAGGCGGAAGGGAGCAACACCCTTTCCCTCCCGGGGAGGCATGGCACCGTAGTTTAATGCATGGTTCATTCACTTTTCTTCTGCAAGCTGCTGGGATCCGGATCAAGTCCTTTTGCCTCTGGAGCCATGGCTGTGCCAGAGATTCTTGAGTTCATTTTGTAATTGCTGTGCTTTGCCCTATTCTTTGTATTTAAATGAAACACAATATGCCATTCAGCAAATATACTTCAAGTCTCAGTTACCTAATTTATTTTAAATGAATCTACTTCCCTGGAGTTTCTGGGCAAACACTTATGTAATGAAATTCAGATCCTGTTTCAAATGGTAAAGGTAGAGTTTTACTTACAAAAGTGTGAAATTACTTAATAATGTCTTTCAGTTCTTAAATGTGGTTTATTTTCTTGAAGTATCTTATTGCCTTCAGAAAAAAAGTTATTTTAAGTTCGATTTCCATGGAAAAGTTCAAAATAACAGCTTTAAAGTTTCTAAAAGGAAGGGTTTGTGAGAAAATTTCCCTTTTTCCTTAAAGTTTAGATAAGCAGTGATGGACCAATTTCTGACAAAATTGGCAGTGTTCTTAACACTAAATCTGAAAATAAATGAAAAAGCAGTTGAAGTAATTAGTTTCAAATGTCTTCAGTAAATAATAATCATTTCTAAAATGTTAATAGTTCACCTTTTAGAGATGGAAGATGTTAAATAAAAGAAAATCACCTAAAATGTATTACAATAAAAAGAGTTATTTCTCTTTTAAAACTTGATCAATATGGAAATGAAAAAGAAATATCAGTTTGATCTGTCATTTCATTTGCTGTCAGTTTTAATCATAAATAAAATGCAAAGTGAAAGATTTTAACATGATATTTTATCTATCACTGTAACTGTCCTCTCATTGTTCATTGATTTGCTCGAGCAGGCCCAGTAATGTCTCCATTGTGAGACTTGTTGTTACTGTGTTTGGCATATCGAATAAGTCACGGGTAGCTTACCAGGCTTTGCCGTATGGGAGAAATATTCAGTTCCTCGCTGGGCTCTCCAAGAGGGGTGGAGAAATGTACCCAGGTCACCCTCGTTGGCCACGTGCAAGGCAAACGTCCTACCACTGTGATATTTTATATAACACAGAAAAATATATTGGCATATGCTGTCCATTGAAATGTATAGGAGACACACAAATGAATCTTGGAACCCAGTGGTTTTTGGCAGAAACTCATCCGGTCTTTGCATTGGGCTACCAGTGCCGGTCCACCCCAGGTGGGAAAAAGTGTTGTCCTTCCACCTATCCCCCTGGCAGCCAGGTGGCTGCCATCTTCCAGAGCCTATTGGGCAGTCGGGTACCAGCCAGCAGTGACGAGACATGTGGGGCCTCATGGGATAGAGGTGGAACCGCTCCTTCTTCTCCCACACCCCCACGGGACCCCAAGATCCGATTTACAATTGGCCCCTCAGCCTCCTTCTTAAGCTCCTTAATGGCCATAAACACACAAACGAATCTCGAGAACCAGCAGCTTTTGGCAGAAATCTCTCCAGACTTAATTATTAAAATTTCAGAAATCCAAGATGACACGGCAGATATTTTGGCTGTACGACATCATGTGCTATTCATAACCAGAAATAGAAAAAAATTGTCTAACATTACCTTTTCAGCATGTCTGAGCATCCAAATAATAATGGTGGGATAGGTGTTGAAATATTGAATGTAATCAAAGTAGAGAGAGAGTAATGTAGAAATTATCTGCCACACAGGTAGGGGGAGGGGTAGGATAGGTGTGTATACTGGAATCCTTGGTGGTTGAAAAAGTGCACTGGTGAAGAGATGGGTGTTTGATCATTGTATGACTGAGATTTAAACCCCAAAGCTTTGGAACTGTCCTCAAGGTGATTCAATAAATAAATTTGTAAAAAAAAAAAAAAAAAGAAATGTATACTTTTTCTAAAAAAATATTGTCCATTAAAATGTGTAGACTTTATACAAAATTATTCTTGTCTGAGTAAGATTTACTGCTGTTTAATTTATGCTCCCCCCAGTCCTGTATATATCTAAAAGTCTTATCAAACAAGTATGGACTAGCATTAAACTGTCAAGACATCCTGTAACTTTTCCAGCTATTTTTGTATGATGGTAATTGAGGAATCTATAGCAATTTGTTAGATGATTGTACTCAGCGTTTTGAATAAATGTTTTTCAGTTTTACATAAATATAAATTGCTAAAGACAATACTGAATTTGAGAGTGTTAACAAAAATGCTAAATCATTCTGTAACATAAACTATTTTCACTTGTGAAGTCATTCATATTTCCTGGTGTGATATTAAATTAAAGCGTGTCCTTTGATTTATTAAATGATTAATACCCAAACCTTGCCTAATCTATATAACTCCTGGCTGCTTCTAAATTGGAGTACATTGATTTTATATATATATATATATATATATATATATATATATATATATATATCGGAGCCTGGCAAGCTATCCAGAGTATCTTGCCCGCACGGTAAAGCTTGGCAAGCTACCCGCAACGTATTTGATATGCCAAACACAGTAACAAGTCTCACAATGGCGATGTTACTGGGCCCGCTCTATGAACAAATAACAAATGCAATGTCCTATGAGTACACTATTCCTGCACTTAGCTTATGCCATTAAAATTTAAATTATTTTTAGAAAAAATGAATTATGAACAACTTTGTAAATCATCTTATAAAATTTAGAAAAATATAAAGGTAAAGGTAAAGGCCCTCCCGTTGATCGTCGATTTGCTCGAGCGGGCCCAGTAACGTCTCCATTGGAGACTTTGTTGTTACTGTGTCTCGCATATCGAATACTCTCGGTAGCTTGCCGGGCTCTCCGAGAGGGGCGGAAGAGTCGAACTCGGGTCGGCCATGTTGGCCGCGTGTAAGGCGAACGCCCTACCCACTGTGCTATCGCTCCAGCCTGTAGAAAAATATAAAAAGACTCAATGAAGGTATATTTCACATATTTTCAGATAGGTAATTGAACTTTGGCTAATATTCTCAGTAAATTCTATTATTACATCTCCACTTAAAAACTTCTCTCAGCAGAGACACTCATAGGTATCTACACAATAAATAACAATAAAATATTAGAAAATATTACAATTCAACTAGATTAATGGTCCATTACGTTGTGATTTACATAATCAAGATCCAAAATAATGGAAGTGTTCACTGCTAAGATATAATTGGATAAAGAAGAGAATAAATAGAATTGGACAATGACAAATTCTTGCTGTTTTATAACAAGGCTCAGATTACTAAACAGTGAGAGGAGGTGTGAAGTGTAATAAAAAGATCAATAAGAGGATCTACAGATCAATGATTCAGGGTCATAGACACTTCAGTATATGTGGTGTATCTACCATAAATATCAATACTCTTGAAACCATCTAACATAAACTATAGCAAAATATAAAAAATATTTTTAAAAAATAGATCTATAATATGATCTAATTCTGCCACTCATTTCTGAGATCACTGGATTTTTACTTTATGGGTATTTTTCCCTAGGAAAATAAAACAGTACACAAAGATATATATAAACCTCCGTCTCTTGTAGCACTTTTTTACAATATTCAAGAAATAGAGCTAAGTGTCCCAAAATAGATGACTGGGTAAGAAAAATCTGGTAAATAAACATGATAGTACTTTGTTTACTTAAAGCAGATAAAATTGTGTCAATGCAGATGGAACCAGATGTGCCCTATCAAGTGAATTAAGTCAGATAGAGAAAGAAAAATGCTATATCATCCTACTCATTTGTTGAATATAAAGCAACAGAATTTTCTGGTCAGAAAATGTCAAACAAACTCAAACCTTTCGACAATAACTGAAGAATTCTTCCTAAAAAGAGAAGAGAAACTGTTGAAAAAACAGGGATATGATTGAGGGAATTGGGAAGTCTGGGGAGTAGTTGATGCTGGATGGTATTGTGGATGAAATCCTATGACAAACTTGGCAGTGAAATAGTATTAGTATTAACAGTATTGTAAACCACAATGCTTAAATAAAATTTAAAATAAGTATTGAAGCAGGAAGTAAACAATAGTGAAGTACTTCAGGTGGTAGATAAGGTTTGGTAACATACAAGTTGAAGACATTTATATTATGTCCCTGGATCAGTCTTGCAAACTACTGTTACTTCAAAAATATTAAAATACAAACCTCCTAAAAAATTTGTAACAGTGGATTTCACTTCTTAGTATCAGTCCTGGGAATACCCCATGTGCTAAAGCACAAAGCAGAAAAGATTCTGCACTTTTATGTTCATTGCAGCACTAATAGCCAAAATATGGTAATAACCCTATGGCTAAAAACAAACGAAAAAGAAATTCTGGTACATATACACAATGGAATACTACTCTACTCCACCTCAAGAGAAGATAAATCCATGCAATTTGCTGCAATGTGGATGAATCCAGAGAAGATCATGTTGAGTGAAATTGGTCAGAGGGAGAGGAAGAAACTCAGATGATCTTTCCCATGTGTAGAAAATTAAGAAACCTCTAGGGGAACATCAAATGCCCAGCAGGAGAAATGGTCTTTTGTAGGAATCTTGACACTGGGAGAGGGATTGGGAGGAGAGACGGGGACACAAGGTAATGGGGAGGGGATAAGTGCTGGCCACAGAGGCAGGCTGGGGTTGGAAGGGAATCTGAGGATAATGATGGAGGGTAGCGGGCACCGATGAAGGGATTGTTGTTGGAATAATACAGGCCTGAAGCTTCATCATAAATATTTTTTGTAACTTTGAAATTCAGTGATTTAATTAAAAAAATTTAAAAATATTTTAAAGAACTTGCACAATATCCCCCAAACCAAATTAAATATAATTCTTCATCCTTTGTCTTTATTCTCTTCGAAGAACCTCTGGCTCTGGGCACATCTCTTTGATTCCACCATTCTTCCTGAACTAACTTATGCCTCAGAAGCCTGGGCCCTACGAAAACAGGACAAGAATGCTATTTGGGTCACCCAAAGAGGAACTGAAGGAACTATGCTTGGAGTATCACGATTCACTCAAGTGAGACAAGGAATCTGGAGTTCTGACCTCTGTCGAAGATTGAAGATCAGGCACGCTGCCTCCTTTGCCAAGGCATTGAAAATCAAATGAGCCAGACACGTAATGAGATTTGGAGACAACCACTGGACTAGAGCTGTTACTGACTGTATTCCACTTGACGTCAAAAGAACACCTGGTAGGAATTCTTTATTAAGACCCTGAACGAATGATTTGAGACTCTTTGTGTTCCTGGAGCTAGCAGACACCATTGGGCTACACTGACACGCAGCAGGGATGAATGGAGACGTTACTGGTGCCTGCTCGAGCAAATCGATGAACAATGGGATGACAAGTGATTACAAGTGATAATAATTCTTAAAGTTAAAGAACAAAATAATATGGAATGATCATTTTCTTGTCAAACTTATTTGGCTATAAAATAATACTGAATCCTCAATTATTTTAACTTTGAAAATAAACCTATAAAATCATAATCTAAAAATCATTCAGTAAAAAATAAAATAATCATAGTATTTTAAAAATTTTAATTTCAATATTCTAACCTATAATGAAATATTTATAAATTCTGGATTATAAATATTACATAAAACCTTGAAGAATTTCCTTTTAATTTTTGAGTAATCAATGATACTTTCTAATTTTACCTTACAATTACTTCCTTTTCACTTTTCCATAGTTGCCCCTATTGTTGTAAAATCTTATAGCATGCTGAAGAGCGCTCTGGACGGCTCTATCTCACTGTTCACTTTTGGTGCTCTTGTGTGTGGCCTGGATCAGGACGTCTGTTGGCCAAGGGCAGATGAAGGAAGAAATGAGGGCCAAGCTGGTCAATATCAATAGTAGTTTATTTCAATCGTCTTCACTCAAGTCTCTCCTCTGCCTCCTTCTCTCCTGGGCCACAGTCTGAAACACCTTCTCCTTCTGTCCCTGACTCTGGATCTCTGGAACCCGAGCTCCTTCTGATCTTACAATCTTAGTTTATACAGCAATCACATAGGGTGGTGACACGAAGGTGGGTTGAACATCAACAAATCAACAAAGAAAGGTAAGACCACTCCTCCAGGAGATTAACCCAAGGATAAAATCTCATCTAAAGAGATTACTCAAGATTACTAGGAGATCTGCACAAGAGGGCATCCCAATAAGGGTGTTTTCTTTCCTCAACTAGTAATCTACTTAAATAGTTGTAGTAAATCTACTTCTAATATTTCTAGCAATGTCATTCTGTATGAGCACAGTAAGAGATATAAACTTACAGTTTGGTTCTTCCTGAGAACATCTCACTATACGTTCCGCTGTCCACGGGCCAGGTTAGTTTTCCTAGCCCCAGCAGGGTCCTAGTTCGTCGTTACATACTTTTGGATCATGAGAGCATTTGTGCATGATTATGCCCTCAATTTATAGTTGAATATCGTGGCACTTTGGTCTGGCCCATTTTGATGCCAAGGTAGCTCACAGCTTGCCCTGGGTCCATTCAGTCCCTCGTTGGGATCTGGTTTTGGGGTACTAGGAACTAAGGGCAACTGAGTCAAGAAAGCAGGTGCCCAGGAGTAATTATTCGTAGTCAATCAACTCTCAAGTTACAAAGCATAATATTAACTGTATTCCTGTGTCCATACAGAAAGGACATTGCTTTAAGGTAAACTATGCAAAAGATATAACTTACAATACAAGTTGAATGTCCTTAGAAGGATCTTACAAGCTAACAGAATCTGATTAGGGAGAAAAGGTGATTAACTAGCTGGGGAGAAGAGCACAGAGAAGAGTTTACATATAAACAGAGGAACAGGAGTGACTTGGGAGGACTGGGATAGGTGTGACCTGATAAACCTAAGCTACCTGTAGAAGGATAAAACAGTGTTATCCTACAATCAATTTGCTCGAGAGGGCACCAGTAACATCTCCATTGTGAAATTTGGTGTTACTGTATTTGGCATATCAAATATGTCACAGGTAGCTTGCAAGACTTTGCTGTGTGGGCGAGATACTCTCAGTAACTTGCCGGGATCTCTGAGTGGGGTTGAGGAATCAAACTCGGGTCAGCTGTGTTGGTGATGTGCAAGGCAAACGCCCTACTGCTGTGCTATCTAAAGTGTAAATTTTATTTTCTTGAATTTTTACTCTGTTTATTTCATTTCTGATTCATCCATGTTGAAATATTATCAATATAATCTCATGCGAAAGCAGATTAATGTATTAGTCTAAGGATATCCTGCTGTTTGTTTGTCCTTTCAACTTTTTTGCCTATTTGAGTCAGTATGCACTTTAACATTTTATTAAAATATCCACAAACCCTCCTGGACACTTGCACAAGACTATATGTGTAAAAGGCTTTTGCCTTGTGTAAATATACTTGAGTAATGCTAAATAAGGGTCTGTATAACCTCTAATTAGTATCATACTGTAGCTTTTGACAATTTAACAAGTAAGTGACATATGAGTTTGATGTTAATTATTTTGTGAAAGAATAAAACAGTCTTCAACGTACGAGACAAATGTTAGGAAGTTAAGCAAAGTTATTTTTATTTTTTCAGAGAAAATGAGAGGACTCACTACACTAAAAAATGAAGAATTTGAAGGCTCTAGTGGCTGTGTGGAGACTGACTACCTCAAAAACATGTTGCCACCAACAGAATGGGACAGAGACATAGAGCAAATCAGAGAAGTCAAGGGTATGTGTGGACATATGATCCGGTCACAGGCCTGCACAGAGACTCCCCCTTCCTCACCCCCAATCACCACCTACCTTCTTGGACAACAAAATGCCAACAGCATACTCCTACACCCCAACCTGTGCCCACCAGCAGCTGAGTAACATTATCTGGAAAGATGGAGACCTAGGATAAATCACATTTTCCCATGTAAACTGAATACATGTAGTATTTTTCTTATCTTTGTTGAAGGAAGTTAATTTTCCATGACTCAAGTACAAATTACATTAGTGAATTTACTAACTAAAGGAGAGTTGGTTGAAAAACAAAATCACAGTTATATTTTGAATATATGCTTGTGCATAATTTATGCAGTGTTGTATCTGTGATGCTTTGCCTGATAAAAATATATTTCCATTAATTATAGTTGGACATGAGAAAAATATTGCTCTCATTTGAATTCTGCTATTTTAGACAGAATTAATTGAGCTTTAGATAATTGTCACCTTGTATTATTGAACAATTCAGTGGGTATCAGAAATGATTAATTCCACCAAGCATAAAAATTAACAAAAATATCTAAGCCAAAAAATATCATATGTGAATGGCAAAATATTTTTCTGGGACTGAGGAGAATTTTAAATCTTTATAATGTCAAAAGTTGGGAAATGTCTAATTAAATATCAGCAATTTCCTTTGTGAATACAATTAAAGATGTAGTTTAATTTAAGCATTGCCCGTATTCTCTAAAAAATGGACATTTGCCAGTGAGTTATTCATATTCCAATAAAAATGTCTTTGTGGACTTAAGAATATTTGAACTTCTCAGTGTGAGTTCCTCAGAGGCCTAAAGTAACTGAATTGTTTCACAGGATAAAGGCTTCTGTTTCCAGATACATACAAATGTCTAGGTAACTTGTTTTTTCCAAATACAAATTTAGCCAATTCTCTGACTTGACTAAATTGTTTATACGCTAGAGATTATGCTTATGTACCAGTAGTTGTTCCCAAGACTAGAAGTTAACTCAGTGAAAGAGAGAAAGGGGCACCATGGAGAGAACGCCATTCCCTTTTGAAATATATATATTATATTTTATATATTATATGCCATATATATCATATATAGCATATGTGTATATACAAAAGATAGTAAAAAGTAGCATATGAATTCTTTGTTTAATAATTTAATTTTGACTTGAATCTAATCAGTATCCTTGTGAAAAACAAGTGATTTCTGGTATAAATTAGAGATTGATTTAAACAGAAAAGAAAGACATATAATTAATTTTCTTCTGAATAATGTGGCAGTTTTGCATGTTTCATAGTTCATTTATGTTGCTATAACAAATTCTAAAAGACCTAGTGACAGGACAAACATTGAGACCTGGTGTTTGATATCAAGTTACCATCACTATTTGGTTCTGTGAAAGGTCTTCTTGCTAGTTAAGAACTGTCAAATTATTCCTATGTTATTACATAAAATAAGGTGGTTTTTGGAGAAAACCCTACATAAATTTTTGTGTTTTGCACATCTTGTGAAGAAATTTTGGCAGTATTGGTGACAGACCATTATTTCACAAATTTATATAAAATGATTAGCCATGACATGTAGAGTTAGTAACTTTCTCCTATATAGAAAGCAGACTTGTTTTATGATTAAGGCACAAAATAAAGCAGAGTTTGGAAAGATTTACTGGTAACATATCTTTAAGATTAAAGATTTTCTGAGCTTTTATATCTTATTCTGTCATAGAAGTAACCTCTGACTTAGGAATAACAACTTTCAAAATTTACTTAACTACAAGATAGCCACTGTGAACATGAAGTACACAATGACTTTCATGTCTTGATTAATAAACTATTGTGTTTTCGACACAGGATTCTCTCTCTTATAACATCAACAAAGCTGTGTCTGGCCAAATCTTGACATGCACCTGAAGTTGTATGCTTGGTTGTATGTTTGATGTGTAAACATCAGTGTGCAAATAGAGAGAGTTCCCCTTCACACTGTCTTCATGTCCAACAACAGTGTTAGTAATTCCAAGGAATTTTTTTGGTTTATATTTTTGTCCACACCTGGCAGTGCTGAGAGCTTAGTCCTGGCTCTAAGGTCAGGGACCACTCTCTGCAGGCTCAGGAAACCATGTAGGTTCCCAGGATCGAACCCAGGTGTGCTTTGTGCAAGGGAGATGCCCTACCATCTATATTATCACTCAGGCCCCTCAAGGAAAACTTTCACATCTGACTATGAAGAGAGGATTCTGTTAGATATTATCTTTGTTGACCACAACCCCTATTCCTAACATATATGTATGATTCAGTTACAATTTTTAAACAAGCATTTATTAATTATAATGCAAGTTAGTAAAACTAACTATAAAGTCAGAGCACTTATAGATTCCAAACATTTATTTGTCTATTTGTTGCAACGGGTTTGTTGCTACAATAACTATAGATTTTTTATAGGAAGATATGGGTGGATTATGTGACTCATTAAACAGTTGAAACATAACTCTCAACTGTCATTTGAAGAGCAGTAAAGATATGAGTAATTTGATTGTTGCAATGCATTATTCAGATTTTTAATTTCTTCCTTCTTATATTTCAGTAAAATAGAAATAAAACTGTCACTGTCCATTGTCCTCCCATTGTTCATCAATTTGCTTGAGCGGGCCCAGTAACACTGTGAGACTTGTTACTGTGTTTGGCATATTCAATACATCACAGGTAGCTTGCTAGGCTTTGCTGTGAGAGCGAGATACTCTCGGTAGCTTGCTGGGCTCTCTGAGAGGGGCAGAGGAATCAAACTCGGGTCGGCTGTGTCGGCAGCATGCAAGACAAACGCCCTACCCATTGTGCTAACGCTCCAGCCCATTTTCCCTGGCATCTTGTTCTTATGTTACCCCTTATCACTGGTCTTTCAATTTAACTGTTTGGTTTAGATGTCCTTTAGTTATCCAACACTGTTCATATTTTGTATTAATTTGCTCTTTAAGATTAAATAGTCTCAACTAGGTTGTTACTTTCACCTATAAATCTGTTTTTTTTTTGTGATTAACTTCAATCCATTATACCAATGTGTCCTTGATTATATCTTTCCCTATCCTATAGCAAATGTGTGTAAATGGTCTTAAGGGAGTAGAGAGATAGAACAAGGGTTAAGGCACCTGCCTTGTGTGCAGAAGCTTTGAGTGCTTTGCACCTGAAATGGTCCCCTGAGCATCATTGGAAGAAACCAACAAACAAGGAGTCAGGAATAGCCCCAAATAATATGCTCTTAATTAGAGTTCTTACTGTTTGCTTTTTCAAAAACAATTAGGAACCTACAGACTAATTTAAAATGATACCAGTAGGGCTGGAGCGATAGCACAGCGGTAGGGCGTTCGCCTTACAAGTGGCCAACATGGCCGACCCGAGTTCGATTCCTCCGCCCCTCTCGGAGAGCCAGGCAAGCTACCGAGAGTATTCAATATGCCAAACACAGTAACAACAAAGTCTCCAATGGAGATGTTACTGGGCCTGCTCGAGCAAATCGACGATCGACGGGAGGGCCTTTACTTTTTACCAGTATGTTTAGCCTTACTTTTAACTATGAAGAAGAATTGCAAAAGATGTTATCTTTTTCTAAGGACATTGCTTTATTTATTTATTTATTTATTTATTTATTTATTTGCTTTTTTGGGTCGCGCCCAGCAATGCACAGGGGTTACTCCTGGTTCATGCACTCAGGAATTACTCCTGGCCATGCTCAGGGGACTGTATGAGATGCTGGGAATCGAACCCGGGACAGGCAGCATGCAAGGCCAATGGCCTATCCACTGTGCTATCACTCCAGCCCCTGTTCTATCACTCCAGTCCAAGAATTCACACAATTAAAAAAAATAGAAAGAAACATGAGGTAGAAGTTTCTAGTGTTTTTGTAATAAGAAGAAAAGAAAATAGCAAATGGAACTATACCAAGCCAAAGTATTTATTCAGAAAAAGAAAACTCAAAGAGTTCAAAGACATTCAGTATAATGGGAGAGAGTATATATAGATCTATTATCATAAAGAATAAATATCCAGAATAAAAAATTATTGTAGTTAAGAAGATAATAAACAACATTTTAGTAAATATGCAGAAAACCTGACTCGTCTGCATTCTTGTCAGGATTGCCAACTGCCTCAGCCATTATGTAAAATAATGAGTCATTCTGGTGCTAGGTTAATGATAATCTGATGCTAGATATTGCCTGGTAATATTTACTTTAAAGGGGATTAAACATCTTTTAACATTATTTTTAAAAACTTAAAGTTAAAATACATGCAGCTCACAATATTATCAAATAAAATGTAAACTGATTATCAAAAAGATGGTTATGTTCTCATCTTAAGTGACACATTAATAGTAGTCAAAATAATGCAAACAAGCTAAGAGTTCTTCAATAAACAGCCATGGAAAATTGAATTCCTTATAATCACTTGTGTCTATGTATATGTTATACAATGTAATATTATTTTGAAATGAGATATAAAGTACAGCTATTTTCGTGGTTGGATTTTAAGGACATGTAACAATTTATTAAAATAAAAAAATAAACTTTATTAATAATACCTATTTGTTATAATTTATGAGATATGTTTATTTGAAAAAATTACTAATTCATATTGTAAAATAATCACAGTGTTATCTGTCTTTAAATCTTTAGAGGAGATAACATTTATATATATAAATGTATATATGTCAAATTAATGTTTTCTTTACCTACAGAGCTGGTGAATGAGACCTGTTTTGAATCTTCTTCAGATTATAATAATAATAATAATAATATCAATTTTTTATGTTTGATTATCTGTTTCTGGGAATATACAGCAGAGTTCTAAAATAAATGTCCCTTGTTTTTGAATAAGAAAACAAACAATCACAAAATCACAAATCATCCTGTTAATCGTCGATTGCCTCGAGCAGGTCCCAGTAACGTCTCCTTCATCCTAGCCCTGAGATTATATTCAAGGCTCTTTAGGAGACCCATCATTGTTACTGGTATTTGGCATATTGGGTACGCCACAGGGAGTATGCCAGACTCTGCCGTGTGGGCAGGCTACCTTTGGTAGCCTGCCAGTTTGTCCAAAGTAGGAATGAGATAATAAGATGTCATAATAGGATGTTCGCGGCCGTGCAGTTCCGGGAGCTGGTTTTTATACTCTCTGAGTCTTGGCCGTTGATGGGATTACACGGCGCCAGGGGGCCAGTTGGTGGGTGTGATCCCCACCTACTGGAATTTAGAGGATCTGAGTGGAGGATGCTCGGCCCAAATTCGAGTAGGCTTGGAGATCTCGGCCCCGGAACCCACGTGACTTTGTCGCTCTGCCAGTACCTTCATGTGTGCGGAGAGTGGTCTCACCATGGTGGTGGCTGGTCCTGGAGGTCTTTGGCTGCTGGAGCCCTGGTTGGGGCAGGGAGGAAAGCTCAACCCACTTTAAATTTAAGCTCCATTTTAAGTTAGACTTAAAAATCATTATAAATTGAGGTATGAAGTGAGAGTACAGCAGGAGGGGTGCTTTCCTTGCATGTAGCCAACATGGATCCTGGCATCCCATTTAGTGTCTTGAGCTCACCATGAGTGATTCCTGGGTGCAGATCCAGGAGTAAGCAGTGAGCAAAACCAAGTATGGCCCCCAAACAAAAATTACTCAAGATGCGGCAATGAGAGAAAAAAATAAAAGTGATAATTAAACATTAATTAACCAGGGCCAGAGAACTAGTACTGCACATGAGATACTTGCCTTGTATTCAGCTGATCTGGTTTTGCTTGCTAGCTCTATCTGTTCATCTCCTGAGACCCACCAGAAGTGATCACTGGTGTCAAGGTAAAAGCAGGATTTGAGGATAGACAAGTGAGATCCCTAAACTAAAATATACATAATATAGATGATGAAACAAACAAAATTTTAAAAATAGCCACTGTACATAGTGGTAAATACCAAGTTACAAAGATTCATTAACAAATTTTCAATATTAAAAACATATATGAATCATATATTATGACAAAATAAAATTTATTTCAAGAGTGATTTTAATATGATACTCATAAATCAGTAAAATTTAACTTAATAATTCAGCATAATCATATAAATATATTGATATGTATCAGTATATTCAGTAATGCTAATTATCCTAAGGCATGACTATGGGATAATTTATTTACTTGCATTCTTTTTATTGTAATAGTTACACAGTATTTGATACTTAAGTTTTTCAAATTATGTGTTAAATTGCTTTTTTTTAGGTATTTGACATTTTGAACACTTTTAAATAGGGTTGTATTTTTTATTTCTTTCTTTTCTAGTTATTGGTTTGTATGTGGACATGCAATATTTTTGTGATTGTTTCATAGCCTGTGTTTTATTGGTTATTTTTTCTAAGAATGTTATAGCTCTAGTTAATTGAGTCTATTTATTACCATATCATATTCAAGTGATAGTTTAACTTATAGAATTACCAATTGTATGCTTTTTATGCTTTGTATCTTTTTATGGCTTCATTTGCTCGAGCGGGCCCAGTAATGTCTCCATTGGAGATTTTTGTTGTTACTGTGTTTTGCATATCGAATACATCACGGGTGGCTCGCCAGGCTCTGCCGTGTGGGCAAGATATTCTCGGTAGCTTGCTGGGCTCTCCGAGAGAGGCAGAGGAATCGAACTCGGGTCGGCCATGTTGGCTGCGTGCAAGGCAAACGCCCTACCGCTGTGCTATGGCTTCATTACTATGATTAGAATCTGAAAAACTATACTAGACAATAGTGGAGAATAATGGGCAACCTTACTTCAAATATTTAAAATGTTTATTCTTTTCAATACATTTTCAGCAGCAACTGCAATTCAATCTAAACCACAACAGATATCTTTAATAATAGAAAGGTTGTAAAATTATTTAGAAATAAAATAATTTAAATAAAGAGTGAAAGCACAACAGGTAGGGCATTTGTGTTGCACTGTTTTTGGCATATTGAATAAGTAACAGGGAGCTTGCCAGGCTCTGCTGTGTGCGTGAAATACTCTCGGTAGCTTGCTGGGCTCTTCAAGAAGGGTGGAGGAATAGAATCCAGGTCAGCCACGTGCAAGGTAAACACCCTACCCGCTGTGCTATCGCTCCAGCCCACTGTATAGATACAACATAGATATTATATTAGTTTCAATATAGATACAATATTAGAGAAAATAAATAAATCATTAAAAATATATGGAAGTGTGTTTTGTGCAAAGCTGCCCCATTTATTCAACAAGCAAAATCATTATCTTCAACAAATTGTATTGGCTTTATAAGCTATCTATATAAAAATAAAGTGCAATTTTTAGTGTCAAGGATAGATAAAATTCACATGAAACAAAATGAAAACAGAAGATCAGATTTATAGAGATAAAACTATAAGAAAATGTTTAATTTGGTTTTTTTTTTGCCCTTGGTATAGACAAATTTTTCTTAAATATAATAGCACTGTCGTGTAGCACTGTCCTCCCATTGTTCATCATTTTGCTCAAGCGGGCTCCAGTAATGTCTCCATTGTCCGACTTGTTACTGTGGAGGAATCGAACCCGGGTCAGCTGTGTGCAAAGCAAACACCCTAACCACTGTGCTGTTGCTCCAGCTCCTTAAATATAATATGGTGGGGAAATAAGCAATAAAGTCAAATACTCAGAAAATGCTTACAAATACAAGTTGTTAGTAGTATGCTAATAATTTATAAATGCAGATGAAGGGTATGGTGCTGTTCAGCAAGTCAACCTGTACCTGTGGGGCCAGTTCATCAGCAGCATGATGAGAACTTTAGGGTTCCTGATACCTCAAAACTGCCACTGTGCCTTTTGCTGGATGCCAACAACTTGGGACCAAGTTTGCTGGAAATCAAACAGCTAAAAGTTAGGTATTTGGGAGTCATGCCCACAAACCCCCTCTGGATCAGCTCTTAAGCCACTTATCGGCCTTGCTTCAGAGACCCATAAAAAAATCTTGAACAAGATCAAAATCAGAGGATCACAAATGAATCTCAGAGGAGAGCAGCGCACCACAGAGATGTCTCTCTACCGAATGCCAGGATAATTTCACTGGGGTACCTCAAGGGGGGCAGGTGTCCCTCCACCTGCCCCAAACCAACCACAGAATCCACAAACCTCCAGAACCCAATCACCGCCATGCTAAAGGTTCACAGTTTTGTTGAGAGAATGAATGAATGAATGAATGAATAAGAAAAACCCAGGTATGTGGGACTAATAACTGGAAACTCTAGCCTTCATGGCATCAGGGGTGGGCAAACTCCCCCCATCTCCTGCCCTTCCACTTTCCTGGCAGTCACACTCATGTTACAAAAGCTTAGCATTAACTGTCTTCCTTAACTCTCTTCCTGTGTCTATACAAAAAAGGACATTGCACTAAAATGAAACTATGTAAAAAACACAAAGGAATGAGAAAAATATTTCACTTACATATACAAAATCCAGAGTCCTCAGAAGAATATGAGTCAAAGGGTCTGATTTGGGGATATAAGTGATTAACAGGTAGAGGAAGAAGATCAGAAAGGAAAGGTTAAAGATAAACACAGAGGATTGGGAGTGCCTAATGGAATTGGGTGTGCCTTAGGAGTACTATGTTGGGAATAATTCAATAAACCTAAGCTCCATGCAGGGGGTGGAGTAGAGAGAAAAAACCAATGTTATCCAACACTACCCAATAAATTATGATGCCTAAATTAGTTTTAAGAAAGTGTACATGAGGTTAATAATTGCATTTTATTACCTTGTTGTTTGGTGAGGGCACAAAGCACTGTTCAGAGCTTACTCCTGGCTTTGTGTTCTGGAATCTATCCTGGCCATGCTCAGGGAATCTTTTGTGTTATTGTGTATAAACCCTTACCAGTTGTCTGCAACTGTCTGTAAAGAAAGCACCCTATAAACTCCATAACTGGGTAGATGTTTGTCTTTTTTTTTGAAATAAATGAATGAAATTAATTTGCCTAAAGTATAAAACTATGTAAATGTCTAAAAACATTTGAATAATAAAGTCAAACATGAATAAAATTGATGATTTCTCATAATCCAAGGAATCTTTTTAAGAAAGTTAGGAAACATTTTAGGAAACCATAAAATATCAGAAACAAAATATTTTGTTTAATTGAAAACTTGTAAATTGTCTCCATTTATTGAGAAATATAAGAATAACCTTACTACCACAAGGTGACACAATAAATTATGATACTCCAGATATATCTCACAGATAAATAGAATTGTCAACTTTTTAATTTAATTCTTGGAAATCAAATTCTGTCATATACTAGAATTATGACAAAATACAATTTATTCTACAACCAATGCCTGATTGTACATTAAAACTTGTGCGATTTATAGTCTGTCTTTCAGCAGTTCTGAGAAATACTGCAAAATCACAAAAGAAAGGAAAATTGAGATGTGTTCAATGAATAACACTTTTACAATTTCACAATGTGCAAGACAGCTAAGAATAAAAACTATGCAGAAAATCCTATCGTTTTCTTGTTTTCTACCTCTCTTTCATGTGTAGACACACCTGCCTATTTTCCACTGCAAGATGTCATTCATTCAATTGCTTTATGATTTTAAGATTTACAGGGTTGCTTCAATTGAAGAAATAGCTTTGGTTTCCTAAGTTAAACTGAAGGAATAAAAACTAACCCCAGATAATCACTAGTCCCCTATATACCCTCTGCAAAATTTGCTGCTCCTTCATTTGCTTCATATAAGTTGAGGAAAGTTAGTATTTCTTGATCCTTCACCAGTAAGTACCTATCTTTAAATACTCTTTAGGTTGAATGTAATTTGTCAATATAAGTATTGTTGAGGCAACACACATGTGTGTATGTGTGTATGTGTGTGTATGTGTGTGTACCACTAATTTGCATGATAATTTTCCAGCCTGACTCTGTAATTATCCTATGAATACATCTATGTTTAATGTTAAAATAGCAACAGTTGAATTGTGTTTTCTGATTCATCCACCTACCCTATGCCTTTTGAAAGGAGTATTCAGTTCATTGGTGTTCAGAAAAAATACTGGTATAAAATGGTTTGTCATCTTTTATCCTTTTTTTCATGGAGATTTTGGTTGTCTTTGCCCTTAAATACTTGATTTTTGCAGGAGATCATGTAGTAGTCATTTCAGGGAAGAATTAGATTTTTCAAATGTTTCAAATTCTTTTTTTCTGAGAATATTTGTATCTTTCTCTAAATTGTGAATGATAGTCTTGCAGAGAATACGGCCTTTACATTTTTTTGCAAATTTTGAATTTATATTTACATTGTCTTCTTGCTTATACCATTTCGTATCGTACAGTTTTCTGCACTTAAACTTGTATTTTGGGGGTTGATTCTTTATTGGCATTTAAAATAATCTCTGGACTGGAGCGGTAGCATAGCCGGTAGGGCGTTTGCCTTGCATGAGGCTGACCTGGATTCCATTCCTCCATCCCTCTTGGAGAGGCCAGCAAGCTACCAAGAGTATCCCGCCTGCATGACAGAGCCTGGCAAGCTACCCGTGGTGTATTCAATATGCCAAAAACAGCAACAAGAAGTCTCACAATGGAGCCGTTACCGGTGCCCGCTTGAGGAAATCGATGAACTATGGGATGACAGTGCTACAGTGCTAAAGTAATCTCTATCGTTGTTTTGTGCCAGTTTGGTTATGTGCCATTCTCACTGGTGTGAAATGGTGTATCATTGATATCGTGATTTGTATTTTCCTAATAGTGAGTGATGGTGAACATTTTTTCATGTGCCTATTGGCAAGCTGTTCATCTTCCTCCAAGCAGTCCCTGTTAATTTCCTCTACCTATGTTTTGATGGGGGTTTTGAGTATTTTTGTTGCTGATCTTTGTAAGTACTTTATATATTCTTGATATCAACTTTGTATCAACTTTATGTATCCTTAATATCAACCCCCTTTATCTGATTTGTTGACCACAAATTATTTTCTCCCATTCAGTTAGTTTTCTTTTAACGTTAGCCTGTGTTTCTTTTGCCATGCAAAAATAAAAAGTTATTTATAGTTATAGTAACATACAATGTTCATCATTAATCCCATTATGACAGTCAACTCGACTCCTTCCCTCCATCAGTATTCCCATGTTCCCTCTTACTCTCAACCATGCACCCCAGTCCCATCCTGCCATTTGTACTGGTACCTTTTAATTTCTGTTATTAAAGTTTAGGTCTCACAATTTCAGTGTCTTTCTCTAAGGCACATTGGTAGTGTTTAGGAATGATAGAGAAAAATATCCATTACAATGATTCTTTATACATTTTATATTCGGCTTTCTTTTTTTTTTTTTGAATTTTTAGTTGGTTCAATTTTTCTTCCATTGCTTCTTTCATTTTGTCTACATCTTGAAAACTGTTGTTCTGAGGTCCTCCTCAAATGGTGTCAAGGGTCTTGATGGTCTTGAGGACCCATTCAGTTCTGCTTAAGCAGCTGTCTTCTGTGAATTCTTAAGTGTTCTCAGTGTTTGTGATGAGTGATAACGGAGCTACATGTAAGAGATAATAATAGACAACCCAGGTGTCAATCAACACCACAGACTTTTGTTTGTTTTCCTGATTCTTTCTGGCCATTTCCAATGGCTTTTGAAGCTATGCTACATTTAAAAAATCATTTTGTTTATTTTCAATGTAATCACCATGTATTATAAAGTTATTCATGATTGAGTTTCAGGCTTACAATATTTGAGCAACATTCACTTGAACAGTGGCCCCTTATTTCTACCAGTTAGACATTAAATAAACTTTGTTAAAACTTCATGTTCAAATTATGAAGATGAATATAATCTTTATTTTGTTCCATTGATATATTTACAAAAATAAATATTAATGCCACAAATCCTGAATTTTAATAATTTTGAAAACAATTTGTTATAGGTATGCTAGTCCTTTACATTTAATCTCTTTGTCAACTTGGTGGAAAGAGACTATTCTAACTTCTCCTATTTGCATTTCTTATGGTGCTTTAATATTATGTTAATTTCAACAACAAATGCTGAATTTAAGATATATACTGTCAGTTAAGAATAATTCTTTAGAAAATTCATACCATAACAATATTGAGGCATGTGACTTCTTGAGATGGTAAATCATACTAATGAATATGTTGCTGTAATTTCTTTCAGCAATATTTTTATGTTTTAATTTATAAGTTTATAGAATTCTTAGATTTATTGCTGCATTTTGTAGACTGGTGATAATTTTAGATAGTACTATCTGTTTTGAATCCTGCTAAGTATTGTGAACTTAATAAACTCTGAGATTATTTCTTAGTTGTGAATTCTACTGATCTTACCCAGATTAACACATTATGCATACTAATTACACAGTTTTAATACATTATTTAATCTATGTTTATTTATATTCTTTGTTCCCTAATGATTTATGTAGTAATTCTAATACAAACTAGAGTTATAAAATGAACATACTAAATGAACATATCTTTGTCTGGATTCTGTCCATATAGGAAATGATATATTTGTGCTATATTCACTATGATGTTAGGTGTTCTTTTCCCAGTACATCCTTTGTATATTTGAGTAAATTCTCTTATTTTCTAAGTTGGCTGTGCATAACAATGAGTAGTCAGTGTGAAACTTTGTCATGTTTTTAATCAATTAATGGTGAATTAGAATTTTTTAATTAAATCACATACATTCTGAAATAAAATGTACTCAGTAATAAAATGTTACCATTATTGAATTCAACTTTCTGTTTTGTAATAAATGCTCCTCTCAGTTTATGTAAGAGAATCACCAAATCCACTATATTATTGCTTTGGTTCCTACAAAATACATTGGTAAACTATGAAAAAGGTCACATAATGTCAAAAATTATTTTTAAAGCATACATATGACAAATATATTAAAGTAGATCAAGTACATTTGAATTCAACAATAAAATTATAGTAGGTATAATACATAAATATATAATTGTCCTTAAAGATACAGGGGTCTGAGCGATAGCACAGTGGGGAGGCCGTTTGTCTTGCATGCATCCAAACTGGGTTTGATTTCCAGCATCCCATATGGTCCCCTGAGCATAGCCAGGGGTAATTCCTGAGTGCAGAGCCAGAAGTAACTCCTGAGCATTGCCGGGTGTGACCCAAAAAGAAAAAAAAAAAACAAGATACAGGGGATATGTGGAAAAAAATAAAGATATAGAGAATTTAAACATATTTATATGTATATATATAAAACTATTCCTAGAATTTTATTTCAATGGGCAAATGCAAAGAAAAGTTAAATACCAATCATGGAATATTTGTTACAATGGATATAATCTCATAAAGGACAATGTAACTCGCTAAGAATACAGAGCTACCAACACTCATTATTTTCTGTGAATATAAACAATGGCACATTCAATTTGGAGAATAAGTTATCAGCTTCTTTCAAAGCTAAATTTTGATTTGTCATAGTTGAAAGTTATTTACCAAAATGAATTGAGAATATTTAAAGACAAAACATGCATTGCTATCTTTATATTAGTCTTATTCATATTTTTTCTAGATGATAAGTGAATGGATAAAATATGAAAATGTATAAGATAAAATACTATTCTGTACTAAAAATAAACTATATTAAGCTATGTAAATACAGAGATGTATCTTAAAGTCACATTAGTCAGTGGGAGAAAGAACCCAAAAGTTCAATAACCAAAGTGAGTAGATTATTATCAGGTTGAAATAATATTCAGTGTAAATTAATTCTCATTTAGTGGAAAAATGAAAAAGTTTTTTCAAAACTGTAATTTTGACAATTATAACAGCAGAATAAATCAAATAAGTTAAGCCCATAATATGTACATTATTTATTTATTTATTTATTTACTGAATCACTGTGGGAAAGGTTACAAAGCTTTCAGGTTTAGGTCTCAGTCATGCAAATATCAAACACATTTACCTTTACCAATACTTATTTTTTACCATGAAGAACCCCAATAAAACCTCACCCCCCACCCTTCCCAGTCTCTGTGAGGCAGATAAATTCTAGTTAACACTCTATCTGCTTTGGTTAGATTCATTGTTTCAATAAAAGATTCACCACTATTATTTAGAGTTTACCCCCCCCCCCAATCAGACATGCTGAAAATGCATTATGAAGTGATTTGCTTTCTACAGCTGGATTTAAGAATTAAATGTTGGTTTTGGATTTCTGCTATTTTACTTATTGACCCTGGAAGTATTTCTACTGAAAGTCAGAGAGTTAAGAAATTGGTTTCTGTGCTCTGGAGTCGTGGCCGTGCTGGAGAGCAGCTCGTGGGGGGCAACTGGTGGCCTCGGTAGGGCGTGAAAGGTGGACCGAAACGCCCCCCTTCCCATGTGGTTTTAGTTGCCCCCACACCCCCGGCTCATACCTGCTGTCCACAAGGCTCCCATGTGGCCGCCATCTTTCTTTCCAGAGAGGAGAGGGCGATTGGGGCAACACCCTTTCCCCTCCGGACAGACATGATGGCCTGGATTAACGCATAGTCCTTTCACTTTTCTGCTCCAAGCTGCTGGGTTCTGCATTAAGTCCTTGTGCTTCTGGGGCTGTGGCCATGCTGGAGAGCCGCTCGTGGGGGGCAACTGGTGGCCTTGGTAGGGTTTGAAGGACGGACCGGAACACCTCCCTTCCCATGAGGTTTTAGCCACCCCCACACCCCCAGCTCATACCTGCTGTCCACAAGGCTCCCATGCGGCAGCCATCTTTCTTTCCAGAGAAGAGAGGGCGAATGGGAAAACACCCTTTCCCCTCTGGGCAGACATGATGGCCTGGATTAATGCATAGTCCGTTCACTTTTCTGCTCCAGCTGCTGGGTTCTGCATTAAGTCCTTGTGTTTCTGGGGCTGTGGCCGTGCTCCAAACTTAACTCTGATTTTCAGGGAGAAAGGTTGGATGGTTTACTTCCCATTGATCACTTTGTATATAGAGAGATGTTGCGCGACTTCTTATGCGGCCGCGCAGTTTTGAGAAAAAGTCCTAGTTCCCGCATAGTCGAGCTGTGCTTGTAGAGGCTTCTGGTCACCGGGGTTACATCTGGGGGAGGCGGGATGCGGTACCTACCCCATCTGGGACTTCCTGGTAATCTCGGCTCTTTTTGGAACCTGTTTTTTTTTTTTCCTCCGGGATCTGTGGTTCCCGCCCTCCATGTGAGGACCATGTAATATTTTTGTAATTCAACATTAAGTCCCGGTTTTGTATTCCTAGTGACTAGGTAAAACCATATGTTCCATGTAAAAAAATACATGACTATATGACATTAATTTTTATTAAAGAAAAATAAGATAGGGACAGAGAGATAGTAGATTGGGAATGATGCTTGCCTTGCACACAGCCAAACCTGGTTCTTTTCTGATACTCCATGTGGTCCCCCAAACCTGCCAAGAGTGATCACTTAGTAAAGAGATAGAAGTAGGGCCTGAGCACTTCCAGGTGTGGTCTGAAACAAACAACCAAAAAACAAACAAACAAACAAATCCCACAAAACATTTATTTATGTATGTTTGTGAGAGAGAGATACATAGAGAAGTGAGAGGGAGTGAGGGTGGAATAAGATGTAGGGGGGAGAGATTTAACTACATATATTACAATGTGTAATTTAGTTTGCATACAAAATGATGTTATGCATAAACCTATAATATATACTACAATACAATTTTGTTGTATGCTTTATAGGAACCAAAGATACTTCTTATATTCTCACTTTGATATTGTCAGTGCTCATTTAAATGGAAGCTTTGTTCTGTATTGCATATTTATTTAAAATAGAATTATTAATTAATATTATACAATATTGATTCATTGTAGTTTATCAGTCTCAACATTTCTATGGGAGGAAAACAGAACGTTTTAGCTTCAAAAATAGGAGTTTTCTAAATATTTAAAATTGAAATAGAGATATATTTAAAAAATTAAAGTTGGAAAATCTGAATCTTTCATATTATTATCTTTTTTGTACAAAAATAAAAAGTCACATTCTGTCTTGATAAAAATAATATCAAAAAATTATAGTTTAGTTAAATTTTAGATGATTCATAACATTCTCTAAAAACTGCACATGTAATGCAATTATGCATCGATTTCTATGGCAGCTCTACAGATATAGGCTTAAGTATCAATAAGATTTTCTCCTTTCTTATTTTTAGTTGTTTAGCAGTGCCATGGTAGCTAGCCCTGGGGGAATATGTTCAGATTGTTTATAAAGAAATGCAGAGAATAACTTTGAAACCAGCAGCTGCTCAGAAACATGCATCTGTTTAAGTGTAAAGATGCATGACATTCTCTATTAAAAAGAAATGTTAATATAATTTTGACATTAAGTGTTAAATCAAGCAGTACCTGCTTTTAAATGGGAAGCAAATTCCTATGAAAATCTACCCAGTTGTCACTGACCTTGCAGCAGTGATGGTCGATTCTTAGGCCTTGTGCTTTAGGGCCGACAGACCTTCCTAGGTTGAGAGCCGGGGAACGGGATTGCAGACAGATCACCAGACAGTAATGAACAACCTTTATTCCCAATTTCACAGTCCAGGTATATGGGAGAAGCATCCAGAGTCAGGGGTGGAAGTGGGGCTTTGCTAGACTGGGAAACAAGGCATGTAGAATCTACACGCACCAACCTTGGGAAACAAGGATGTAGAATCTACAGGCACCATCACCCAGAAGATTTGGGAGCAATGGCAGCAGGGGATCCAACACCCAGTAGTGGGAAAACTCAGCAAAAGCACCACTACTTGAGATTTGACTATCATCCAGAAAGGTTGAAATGGAATAGAGTGTCCCATTGTGAGTAAATGAATTTACTTGTATCTGGATTCCTTTACCATGGTTATGAAATCTTTTGCTCTTTTTATGACACTTGTAAATGTGAACACACACAAAAAGTCTGATTATTTTAATATGTTTCACAATATTTGTTTAATGGTATAATTTAAAACATTATGTTTAGTTGTCAATGAACACATGTACTTTTAGGCAAAGACTTAAAATAACATCAATTTTTTTTTAATTTGTGTGGGACTCAAATGTACAATACAGAAAGAAGAATGTGTAAAGAAACAGAGTGGGGGCCAAACTGCCGTATGAGGAATTTATTTTGTGTTATTGATGAAGAAGTGGGGTTAGAAAGATAATAGCTCAGAAGAAAAATTCTATGCCTGGGAGGCTCAAGGTTGATTACTTGGCAGATATTAGTGGCTAAGCTGCAAGGTAGCACAGCTTGGAATGCACTTGTCTTGCAGGTGGCTAAACCAGGCTTGGTCCCAGCACACATATAAGCCACCAATCAAGGACAGGCTTGACCCCAAGCACAGGGCCAGGAAAGCTCTGAGCTCAGCCGAGTATGGCTTAACAGCAGCAACAAGCAACAGAAAGATAAAAAACAAAGGTAGTAAATCTGAGCTCAGGAACAAACCAGAGTTAACTCTCAATTGCTCAAGAAAACCATGCACAGAATCAGCAGTGAAGGACTGTCAGGGGTGCCTCAAGGGCATTAGGGAGGTAAACCCAGCAATGGACAAGGTTCCCCAAAATAGAGTTGCAAAACTGATAGAAAAGAGTTTATGTGGGGGTATGTGCCGCCAACAGGTCAACCTGTACCTGTAGGGTTAGTACTTCAGCAGCCTGATGGTGCCTTCAGGCTTCTTGACACCCTGAAATTGCCACTGTGCCTTTGGTCAGACCCCAACAAGTTGGGACTAAGTTTATCAAGAAATTAAGCACACAAAAGGTAGGTATGTGGGAGCCACACCAACAAACCACCTTCGGCTCAGCACAAGCTCATTTATAGGCCTTACTTCAGAGACCCATAGATAAATCTTGAAAGAGATCCAAAGACACAGTTAAGCTTGGGTTGTGCATAGCTGAACAGACTGAGGTAAATCAGAGCGGAGCAGGTTGGCCTCTGCCTGCCCAGGCAGAGCCCTCAACAGTTGCTTACTTCCATAATCCAAAATCATTGCCATACCCCTAGCCTGACAACATGGACGGACCTCATCAAGATATAAACCGTTGAAAATTCAGATATGCGGGTTTTGTGACTGAAATCTCCAGGCTTTCACGAAGTTGGGGTGGGTCACTTCCCCCCACTTCCCAATACACATGGAAACACTAGCAGTCACCCCCAAGAACCAATTCCAGCACCACTCTGTAAGCTCTACTACTGGCCTTGCTTCAGAGACCACTAAACAAATCTCAAAAGAGATCAAAAGCAAGAGACATGGCAGCGAGTTGCGGAAGATACCACAGAGCTGAAGATCTCTCTGGGCCCCATAGTGAGCTGAGCCAGTTTCACCTGGGTACCCCAGATGGAGCAGCTGCATTCTCCCCGCCTACTCCAGATGGAATTCTGGCAACCAAGAGCTTCCACAAACCAGATCCAGGTATGCAGGTTCCAGGACTAAATCTCCATGCCTTATGGTGGCAGAGGACCTGGGCTACCCCTCCCCAGCTCCTCTCCTGCCCAGTAGACTGTCTGTCATGCCCACAATGTTTCTCCAGGCGCCATCTTAGTGTACCAACAGCCCTGGTCCAGATACGCCCAATTGAATCCCAAAATGGATTGTGCTCTACAGAAATGTCTCTGGAACCCAACCATTTACAATCTAGGATTCCAGAAGCATGTGGCCTCAGCACCAATGGTACTCAAAATGAGTCATGGACAATAAATTATCTAGCATCTCTGCCCCTGGCAGGCAGGCTTGAGTGGTGGTACAAAAATTCAAACAAAACATAATGTTCAAAAATAGAGAGAGAGTATTGGGAAAATTGTCTGCAATGGAGGCAGGGTGAGGATTGGGATGGGAGAGGTGGGGGAATACTGGGGACACTGGTGGTGGAAAGTGTGCACTGGTGGAGGGATAGGTGTGCAATCGTTATATAGCTGAATCTCTAACATGAAATTTTTGTTACTGTATCTCACGGTGATTCAATTAAAAAAAAGTAATGTGGAGTTTGTGCCAAATTCAATGAGCTTAATCAATGGCTGAATAAATAGCAGTACTCCTACATTTAAAAAAAAACAGATGGTTTAGATAAGACTTGTGTAATCAATGACAAATGTCATCTTCCAGAACTTTCCAGGCATAGGAATCAGATGAACGGGATGAGGGACAGCCTTGGAGTGAGCTCAGAGGTTTATTTTCAATGACTTAATACATTTTAACGTGGAACTAACAAAGTGCTGTTTGATTTTCATAAGTATTGATATATCTCTAAGATATTCCTGTAGGTGTTTATTTTTTTTTTATTTTTGTTTGTTTAGGGATCACACCAGGTGATGCTTTGGGTTTACTCTAGCTCTGTCCTCAGGAATCACTCCTGGCAGTGCTCAGAGTTCCATACAAAGTGCTGGGGATCAAACCTGATTTTCGGTGAACAGGACAAATGCCCTACTCACTGCACTATAGCTCCAGCCCTTGCTTAGAGTTTTTATTTTTATTTATTTAACTATTTTTGCTTTTTGGGTCACATCCAGCGTTGCTCAGGGCTTACTTCTGGCTCTGCACCAGGAATTATTCCTGGCGGTGCTTAGAAGACCATATGGGATACTGGGGATAGAACTCAGGTTGGCCGCATGCAAGGCAAATGTCAAACCTGCTGTACTATCACTCTGGCCCCTCAAGTTCATTCTTATTGACATATATCATACATTCAGAAAAGATCATCACTGTCACTGTCCTCCCATTGTTCATCCATTTGCTTGAGCCGGCCCAGTAACATTGTGAGACTTGTTACTGTGTTTGGCATATCGAATACGCCAGGGGTAGGTTGCCAGGCTTTTTCGTTTGGGCGAGATACTCTTGGTAGCTTGCCAGGCTCTCCAAGAAGGATGGAGGAATCAAACTCGGGTGGCCATATTGGCTGTGTGCAAGGCAAACGCTCTACCCGCTGTGCTATCGCTCCAGCCCAAGAAAAGATCATACATCATTAAAAATCATCTCATAAATTTTTATAAAGTGGCCATTTTTGTAAGCAACATCCTGTTCAACAAAGATAGAACTATAATCTCCCTGACACTCTTTGGTGTATTAGAATACCTCTTGGGGTGCTACACAGTAAATGATAACTATCAATTCTTAAGTACTGAACATGTTCTGTCACTTGGGTATCACCAAGTGGCCTCAAGTCCCCAAGTTTTCACTGAGGAGCTCTCCAATCCAATCCGATCCGATCCAATCCAATGCAATCCAATCCAATCCAATCCAATCCAATCCAATCCAATTCAATCCTACTCTTCTTTGCTCATTTGGAGGTAGGGGGCACCCCTGACAATGCTCTGGGATCTTTCCTGGCTTTGTGATTAGGTTTCCTCCTGATGGGGTTGGGGGGACATATGGAATACAGGGGTCGTACCCAAGCTGGTCAAATGCAAGGTGAAAAAAAAACCACCCTATGCACCATACTATATTTCCAGTCCCAGAATCAAACTCTTTTAAAATAAATGGATTGATGAAAAGTTACCCCATCAGTTAGAGTATTATTTGTTATAAAATATTGTGAACTGCTATACTGGCATGCGACAGGGACGAATGGAGATGTTACTGGCACCCGATCAAGTAAATCAATGAGTAACAGGTTGTCAAGTGATCGTGAATTACTTTATGAAAATAAAATGTATAAAAATCATAAAAATTAAAAAAAATAAAATAAGAATTAGGGAAAAGCCTTAACCAGCTCAGCTTACGTAGATTTATTTTTGGATAGGATCTGTTTGACACATAAAACTTATGACCCTTGAGCAAGCTTTTATATATATCTAGCTATTATATTTATATTTAAGTGCAGATATTATTATAAAGTAGGAATCATAGTTTGAAAATGCTTTGAAAATTGCGCTGAGACAGTGCAATGGGTAAAGTGCTTACCTTGCATGAAACTGATCTGGTTCAGTTCCCCCAGCCCATTCAAGAGTCATCTCTGAGCACAGAGGTGTGAGTAAGCTCATAGCATAGAAAAGTCTGACCACTCCCAACTCCACTCACAGAAAAAATCTGAGAATGGAATTTCCTGAATATTAACCCTATACATGATGTCTTGGCCCAAGTTTTGGAGAACTGACCAGCACACGGGACAAGACATCAAAAGTTCACAAATAGGTTATTTATGTATTTATTGATTTAGAAGCCACATTTGGTGGTTTTCAGTCATTTCTCTTGGTTTTGCCATCAGTAGTAATCGATACAAACAAAACTTGGGTGCTGGAGGTTAAACAGGAGCCATACTGTTATATCTTGGGCCCCTCACTAATAGCTTTTGGTGGCTTGTTCTTATGCTGGACAAATCTCATAATTTTGTGAACCTCAGCTTGATTTATTTTTAGATTTAAGTAAATTTGATTTCTAAACTGATTCCTCTATTTTGTGTATATAGTGGTGAAGTCACCTTACCTAATTTGATGGTAAAAAATGAAAGGAAACGAAGAAATAATAAATAACATATAGACTCATGTTTTTTGATTTTTTTAAATTTTTATCAGTGAAACACCAAGAGGTACAGTTGTAGACTTACAAATTTTTGTGCTTGGGTTTCAGTCATACAATGATCAAGTACCCATTCCTCCACCAGTGCCCATTCTCCACCCCCACTAATCCCTGTATCCCTCCCACCCCCCCACCCCCC
The DNA here is from genome assembly GCF_029834395.1 of Sorex fumeus. Classification (NCBI taxonomy): domain Eukaryota; kingdom Metazoa; phylum Chordata; class Mammalia; order Eulipotyphla; family Soricidae; genus Sorex; species Sorex fumeus. The sequence goes on along the minus strand of NW_026606185.1, from coordinate 6,718,170 downwards.
ATCCTACCCTGCCTAGACTCATGTTTTAAATGGTATTGGGACTTATTACGAAGTTCTTAAATGAGCATGTGTTTATTGTACAAACATGCACCCACACATGGGAAACATGTTGCTTGATGATTTTTTAATTTCAATTTAGTATATTATATAAATTCTGCATAATGTGACTCAGACTTGAACATGTTTTAATGATGGCTGAAGTGAGATTAAAATGCATTTACTTTCTCATATCTTCTTTAATTAACTTCAATTTGATACAATATTGCAATGGAACTAGTATAAAATATGTGAAATTGAAGTTTAAAAAACACTATAAAATATATGAATCATTGTTAAGTTTTACATAAAATTGTGAAACTGAAGATTCATGAATCAACCTCTTATTAGCTCTGCATATTTTCAATTTTACTCAGAGGGCCTTTGAGATAGTGCAGCAAGGGGGGGACTTGCTTTGCACACAGCTGACCTGAGTTAATTCCCAGCACTGCATGTGGTACCCTGAACCCCATCAGGGATGATCCCTGAGTGAAGAATAGGAAAAATAGCGTGGTGTGTGGTCCCCAAATCAAAATAAATAAATAAACAAGTGAATAGATAAATGGCTTAAAAAAAACAACTTCACTTACTCTAAGTTTTCAGTTTAATTACTTAAAATAAAGGTCAATTATAACTTGCAAATAATAAACAAAAACTTGATAAGAGAACACGTCTGGGGCCAGAGAGATAGTATGGTTGGTAGGTGCTTGCCTTGCATACAACTAACCTAGATTTGATGCTCAATAATCCATATACTCTCCCCATATACACCAGGTGTGATGAGAGAGGAGAGCCAGTAGTAAGTACTAAACAGAGCAGAATGTGAACAAGAAACAATACAAAAAGTAACAACAGGCCAAAATATGAAGGTGCTTATGATTATCTTCATATTATTATTGAAATTTGATTATTATTTTATCCTTTCACAGGAATCATCATCATCACGGTCCTCCCGTTGTTCATCGATTTGCTCGAGCGGGCCCAGTAACGTCTCCATCATGAGACTTGTTGTTACTGTGTTTGGCATATCGAGTACCTCACAGGTAGCTTGCCAGGCTCTGCCGTGTGGGCGAGATGCTCTTGGTAGCTTGTCGGGATCTCCGAGAGGGGCAGAGGAATTGAACTCGGGTCGGCCATGTTGGCTACGTGCAAGGCAAACGCCCTACCGCTGTGCTATCGCTTGTTTTTGCTGTTATTATTGTTTTGTTTTGGTGATTCACCCAGCATTGTTCTGGGATTTCTTCCTTATTGTGTTCAGGGGTCAGTACTGTAGGTGCTAAGGGAATGCGTTGCTGGTAATTCAGTACAGGTTGGCAATTTGTAGTCAACAAAATTTAATATATTCAAGTTAATTTTTAACATTATTCATGATCATACTGGGTAAAACACGAACTATGAAAAAATTCAAATATTTATAATTTTTGCTAGTCAAAGTAAAATAAAATCCAAACATTTTCATTGTCACTGTTGCTATAAAAAATGAAATCATGATTTAGTCAAGTAAAATTATATTTTCTTTTTTCTATTTTTTCTCCTTCCTAAGAATAATGAGGATATAAATTGAGCAGCAACCTATCATTGGTAAATTAATGTGGCATACACTTCGATGAGAAGAAACTAGAGTTTCAAAGGAAGTTAGAATACAAATATTGACATAATAATTCCCCCAAAATCTTTTTCTTCTTAAATACAGAATTGAATATTTCTTTTCTCCCAAATACCCTTTAGGTTAATTTGTGCTATGTATAGTTTAAAACCTCATTTTCCCCCACTTAGCAGAAAAGCACTTTAGTGCCTCTTTTGAGGACCCATTTATTTGCTCCATGTGTGTGTCTCACTCATTATTATGTCTTGTGTGCTGGCATTATGTTATATCTCTCTCTAATAGCACAGAAGGATGACATTGTATCACTGCAGAAAAATTGAGACATGTTCTTTAAAGCAGCCTTTACATTGATATCTGAGGAGGATTAAGACTATGTTAGAGAATATCAGTGTTTACTAACATCAGAGAATAATCACAATATTAAAGGCAAGGAGAGTTTTCTCTATCTCTCTCTCAAATGGGATTTTATTGGCTTTTTATCTGTGATGGGAAAGCTCATAGACAATTTCTTACTGTTCCATGTTCTTGGATTTTTAAAAAAACACCATTTTGTCTAAATGCATCTGAAGAATTAGTCTAATTTCTACAAATTTGGGTAGAAAAACAGGTAGAAAAATGCTTATGAACACACTTACTTTCTCAAGAAATGAGAAATACCTCTGGTCAGAACTTCTGTGTGTCCAGACTGAGTGTGTGTCCCAGGAACCGTCTTTGAATGTGAAAATTGCATATAATAAAGAAATTGCTATACAAGGAACTCCCTGAAATTTAGAGATATTTAAAACTTGCTATAAAAGTAAGGTGTTTTTTCATTCTGTTCTGTTTGTTTCAAAGGAATATTTTAATACATTGAAATAGTATACGTATGAAATAAAAAATAAAACTAGTATGCTTACTTTGCACCCAATTTTTCTTGTATGATTTTGATTGTTTTCTTTTTTAATTTTAATTTTTGAATCTCTATAAAATAAAGGGTGACAAAGCTGATCATATTGGGTTTCAGTCATACAGTGTTCCAACACTCATCACTCCACCATTGTACATTTCCCACAACCAATGTCCCCAGTTTCCCTCTTGCCACCCTGCCCCCAGTCTGTCTCTATGGCAGTCATTTTATCTCTCTCTCTCTCTCTGTCTCTCTCTCTCACTCTCTCTCTTCCACCCTCCACCTTTGGAACATTATGATTTGCAATACAGGTACTGGGACGTTATCACATTTGCTCCTTTACCTGTTTTCAGCAAGTAGTTCTCATCTGGAGTGATAATTTATCTCTGTCATGGTGATTCCTTCTCTATCCCAATTGCCTTCTCCCCCAAAAAATGAGATAGGCTTTCAGCTGAGGATCAATCCTTCTGTTTCTACTGTTGTTGGGGATTTTTTTTTTTTAATTTTACAAATCATCTTATGTCTAATCATCTTATGTCTATCCCTCTCCTTCAGATTCATTTCACTCACCATGATATTCCTCATGTCCATACATTTATAAGAAAATCTCATAACTTTATTACTTTAGTGAAAGATAAATTTTATTAGGTAATCAATAAATCATTATGATTAGTATTAGTAAACAGATTTTTAAAAAAGGATTGCATGAGTAATGGATATTATATATTAAAAACATGTAAATATCAGATAGAGATAGAGCATTTCAGTTATGTTTTTAGGTGTTTTTTAGTTTAGGGGACATATCTAGTGGTGCTCAGTGTTTATTCCTGGCTCTTGGCTCAGGGATCACTTATTCAAATGCAAGAGGAACCAAACATGGTACCAATGATAGAACATGACTCAGTCATGTGCAAAGCAAGCCCGCTGCCTGCTGTACTATATCTCTGACTTAAGAAAGATAGCATTTTAAACTGTATATTCATACAGTGGCAATTTCAGTATTTATATATAAATTGCAAGGAATTAATGTGTATTACACATATTTAGAATGAATATACTGAAGCTGTATAAAGATGCTGTTTGTATATGTTTTTATATATAAATCATCATTCCCCCTTCCTTTTTATTCTTTCTCTTTTTTCCTATTGCTCTTTTGATGATGTAGGTTCATACACATGCCTTAGTTTCAGTGCTCACAAGTTTAGTTGTAGTGCATGTACACTTACTTTTGGTGTCTGGGAGGCCTTATACCTTTTATTTCACTGCTTGTATGCCTTGGTCTCAGGCTTATGGAGAATTTCTGTGATACTTGTACTCACTGGGGGTTACCCTTATGACTGTGGTACTTACACATCTTATGGCACTTGCACATGACTATCATGGGCGTGTACCATTCCTTAGTTGCACCTAGTGTTCCAAACAATAGAGCTGGCATACTATGTTTAATGCATTTGGACTGCTCCAAGGATTAATCTAATGACCTTAAGCTTTCTGGTGAGGGAGGAGTTTCTTGGTGTCGGGACATTCAGTATTGGAGAACATATCTTGAATTTCTGAGGCAATGAGTCAAATACTCAGTACAAAATGCACTCCCGTACTGCTGGGTATGACCGTGGTGCCCCCAGCCCTCTTGGGCTTCAGTAGCATTATACTTGTGAGATCTAGAAGTGAATTCATAGACTCAAGCTGTTAGGCTGTGTGTCAAAGTGACCCCATGGCCTTAAGCAGTGCTTGCCAGACTATGTGTCCATAGTGGCCCAGGCAGTGCTTGTTGGGCTGTTTATCCAGAATGGCCTTAAGCAGTACTTAGGATACCCAATGATATGGGTTTATTTCTTCATCATGTCTCAGCTCTTTTGTCCATCAGAGATTGGTATTATTTAGCTCAACAGACTCTTTGGTAACCACACAGTTTGAGTTATTGGTATTTTAATTAAACGATGTAGTAGCTTGCCTTGATTAACACATTCTACACACCAGTCCTCCAAGATTCAATATATTGACCAAGTTCATATTGCTTTAACATTTGTCCAGTTAATGTAATAAAATAATTTCATGACCTCAATCCTAATGACAAAAGCAATGTGTTTAGGATTTTAAATTTAATTATTTACTGCATCACTGTAAATTTAATTATTTAATTATTTACTGTCACTGTCACTGTCCTCCCATTGTTCATTGATTTGCTCGAGTGGGTCCAGTAACGTCTCCATTGTGAGACTTGTTACTGTGTTTGGCGTATCAAATATGTCACAGGTAGCTTGCCAGGCTTTGCCATGCAGGCACGATACTCTCAGTAGCTTGCCAGGATCTCCAAGAGGGCCAGAGGAATCAATTTATGGAAAAATTTACAACGCATTGTTCTCTTGGTTGTGCTTATTATATGAACCAGTTGTTTTATTGTTTTTGGGGGTTCCAGAACTAGTAGTAATCAGGATGGGATGTCTCATGTCATTGTACTCAGCAAATACTGCTTGCAGGCTAGAAGAAATATGAGGGATAGTGGAGGGCCAAATCCAGGTTAGTTGTGTGCAATGTAAGACTGTTAACCCATGTATTTTTCAAGTATCTCATTGGTATATTTCAACCTAACTCTTTTGACAATCCAAATTATAGAAATATTTTTCCAAGGTAGCATTTTCTGAAATAAATTTTTTTGGAAAATTTTAATTTTCATTTTGCTCTGTCTCCCCATCTCAGTCTAATCCATTTCAGAGCTAGTTTGGAAAATAAAAAAGCTCTTTATAAGATTGTGCTCCCATAATAATTGCTCATGTATGCACAGTTTGTGACCAGTGTACTTGTTGATGTCCAGGGAGAAACGGAAGGAGAGATTTCAATGTTAGAAATTGAAACTGATGAAGTGAACAAGAAGAAAATATTATGAAACAAACTTGGCAGAGTCAACATGAAGCTAGATGTTCATAAAATGGTATGAAGTAATGAGAAAGATGCTTCCTGTTAATGTTTCTGCCCTAATGAATGTTGGCTTTCCCTTTCTCTGCCTTCCTGCGTTCCCCTCAGCATGCTGCTCATGTGAAGTTCTTACAAGTGCATAGACCCAGTTCCAGCAGGCAATGATATTAACTGATTGCTCCTGAGATATTCTTAAGTATAAGAAATCTATGTATTTGACAAACAAAAACCATGTAATTGTGGGTTTTCGATAGGATGTAACTCTAGAGTGAAGTTTTCCAACTTGTGCTATGGCATTGAAAAAAGCACTGTTACAGCTAAGGCTTACATAAGAAACAATGCAAATGATTTTTTTTCAAGCTAATAGTAATAGGTTAGTTATGTAACTGAGATAAATTAGGAAGAATTCCAACTTTATCTGGAAGGTACTAGATAACTTGCAATAGAAATTTCTGACAAATGTATTCGGGCAAAATATAAAATCAAACTTGGCGAGACTTAAGTATGGCTCTCAGCCTGAAAATTTGGTGAGCTGAATGTGGGAAGCAGTTGCATCCAGAGCTCAGAGCACACAGATAGGTTACGCTTTTGCACCAAGTTTGAGAGGGATTGAGCTGCAACCAGAGTTTCGGGGTCACCAGTGCTAGTACCCAAGAGGCAGACACTGCATGCTGACTGTCTGCAGCTGTGACACACGTACCAGAGTGGATTGGAAAGTCAACTGGTGTCTCTGCCCCAAGTGCTGGCAGGCAGCAGAGACCGGCTTCCAAAAGCAGAACGGCGGCCAGTGGTGTCCACTGACTGACTGGCTGTGCTACGGAAAGCCCAAAAGGTCTGTCTCCAGGCAACTCGGATTCTAGCAGACATGGACTGGCAGGCCCAGGAGAAATCAATGCTAACAATTGTTTCTCAGACCCAGCTAACTCAATTACATGTGTGGAGTGAGTGCCCTCATTATCTATTACTATGGAGAGCAAGAGTCCACCACACAGAGCTGCTGTGGGAGCTACACTCTGACCCTGTTTATGTGTCATATTTGTTTTTTTAAATTCTTTTCACCTTCTATTACATTGTTGAAGCTTTATGCTCATGGAATTGAGGTGCCAGGTATTCAGAACAACTCCACTTCTACTCCCCAAGATAATGCTGCATTTAAAGGCTCTCTTCCTGTTCTAACTTGTTGTCCATAGGTTAGGACCCTTTGGCTATGGGTCTCCAACTAGTCCGAGTTTCTTACTTGCAGAAATAATTTGCTCATAAGGGTTTATGATCAGTATGTTGGGTAATTCCAAATTTGTGTTGTGTTCCCTTTTTGAAAGCTATCAAAAATTAATTTTCCTTTTTGATCACCTTTATCCTCTCCCTATGAATTGATCAGGTTAGTAATCTTGAAGGACTGGGCTTTTTCACTTATATTAATGCAAATATGCACAACCACTTTACTCTGTGACTTTTTATTTTATGTTTTATAAGAAAAATTGCATCTTAATAAATATTATGGCTAGTATACTTTGCAGCTAGGTATCTCTAATCTCTTCACTAGTGTTATATAAATTATCTTCCAGAAGTGAAACATTTTATAGTTCACATGAAATTGGCACTTTAATCAGTAATTAAGATAGAAATTTGACATTACTGTGCCAAAGTCTAGGGTATTTATTTAAAACACCATCAATTTCCATTGCCGTTATGATGAAAGAAATGTTTTTCTAAGGCTTTTCCCCCATCATTTCTTATTATCCCTAAAGTAAATGTAGATAATGATGGGGTCCTTGCATTGTTGTATACATCTAGCCTTTCTCTATGGTAGTGTATGATTACTGACTGAAATAGTAATTCTTTCTTTCTTTCTTTCTTTCTTTCTTTCTTTCTTTCTTTCTCTCTCTCTCTCTCTCTCTCTTTCTTTCTTTCTTTCTTTCTTTCTTTCTTTCTTTCTTTCTTTCTTTCTTTTTTATTTCCTACCAGAGCTGCATTCTGTAAACATTGTGCCCTAATTCAGACCAAGTTCCCACTCTACCCAAGTTCAAGCAGACATGCTCACACCCCAACAAACATGTACTCATGGCCACACTCCACTATGTCATACTGAGTTCCAGAGATGCCAGACTGCGAAAATTTCAGTCACATTGTTTCTTTGTTTTATTTTATTTTGTTTTGATTGAAAACTCCAAGCTTCTGGAGTCAGGAGCATGCATTTAAATACAGGGCTGGCAGGAAGCAGAGTCTAGCTTCCCATGAGACAGCCAAAACAGCCATTTTTCCTGACTCCCTGAGCTTCTGGAAGACTGGCATCCCCTCACATGTTCCACTGCTGCAACCATGTGAAGATCACTGCCCAGTTACATACTCTGAATTTTCTGGAGTGTAGGGCCTACAGACATCTCTATATTTTACAGTACTAATACCACAGTAAGAGCACACTGAGTTGAATCATTATGTAATATAGAAATCAAATAAGCTCAAATGACAAAAACACTGGCTCAACAACTTAGTGAACTCTGAAACAAGGATTGAATGACCCCAAGGTGAGATACAACAGCTTGTGCTAATTTTCTTTTGCTGAAGTATTTTTAAAAATATTTCATTAGCCATTTAGTGTAACAAGCAATATAAACTAAATTATTTTGAGCCTGCTCTGCGGTGAGGCTTGAGGAGTAGTTGGGAAAACGGGAACTCTGGTGGAGCAAAGGCCACAGTGGTGGCAGGGTTGGTGTTTGAATATTTAATATCCAGAACAAATGCATCATGAACACTTTTGTAGGCAGTGGTCTTTGAATAAAAGTGGAAAAAAATAAATTTAAAAAATACTATACCTTAAAGAAACTTTGGTACATCTACACAATGGAGTACGATGTAGCTGTTAAAAAAGATGAAGTCATGAAATTTACATACAAGTGGTACTACACAGAAAGTATCATGCTAAGCGAAATGAGTCAGAAAGAGAGGGACAGACATAGAAAGATTGCATTCATCTGGGGAACATAAAGTAACAAAATAGGAGACTAACACCCAAGAATAGCTGAGATAAGTACCAGGAGGTTTACTCCATGGCTTGGAGGCCACACATGCTAGGGGAAAAGGTAGATCAAATAGAGAAGGGAGCACCAAGTAAAGAGTGTTGGGAGGATCCTCCCAGGATGGAAGAAGCATGCTGAAAGTATACTATAGACTGAACATGATTGTCACTCAATGCCTATTCTGCAAACCACAGCACCCAAAAGGAGAGAGAGAACAAAAGGGAATGCCCTGCCACAGAGGCAGGGTGGGATGGGGGTGGGGTGGGAGGGATACTGGGATCCGTGGTGGTGGAAAATGGGCACTGGTGGAGGGATGGGTATGTGATCATTGCATAACTGAAACCCAAGCACAAAAATTTGTACATCTACAACTGTACCTCATGGTGTTTCACTGATAAAAATTTAAAAAAATCTATACCTTTATCATTACCATACTCTATTATTTTGCTCTTATTAAATGAATTTGTAGACATTACGTTGTAAATATTATTTTGAAGTGTTCATATTTTGAGAATTTTATTTTACTTATGTCACCCGCAATTTGTTACTGTAGCTGCATGCTCACCAACATCAGGTATACAAAAATAACACAGTCTAATACTTATTATAAGTGTGATTCAGGTATTATTACTACTTCATATTGTGGATGAAGATAGAAAAAATAAACAGCGGGTAGGGCGTTCGCCTTACAAGCGGCCAACATGGCCGACCAGAGTTCGATTCCTCCGCCCCTCTCGGAGAGCCCGGCAAGCTACCGAGAGTATTTGATATGCCAGACACAGTAACAACAAAGTCTCCAATGGAGACGTTACTGGGCCCGCTCGAGCAAATACAATATAGCAGAATGTTAACATTGGTCATCAGCAACTTAGCACTTGACACCTTCTCTATTTTACCCAGGCATCTGACTTTTAATTCATGCATTTGGGGACTTAAGTAAAAGTTGGTCTTAGCTGTGTAATTTTAAAGAGGATCTTCATTTAAATATCACTGTTTCTGATGTAGGAAATAGAACACACTGTCGGCTTTGGCTATTACATCAGAAGAAAGGAGAGTATCTATCTGAGTGGCTCTGAGTGATTATTAACCGTGGGACCTGATAATAAGAGGGTGTCAATCCAGAGGAGTAGTGCTAGGAGAAGTACACTTGGCCACACATGGTGAATTGTTAAGTCAGTGATCCCACCAACACAACTTAATGTAAGACACAGATAGAAATTTAAAGAGTTTGGATACTGTATAGGCATGAGGCTGAAAGATATTAGTACAGAACTCTTTTTTTAAGTTTATTAATGAAAGATAAGACATGATTATTACCATATTGAGATCTAAGTATAAAAATATAAAATTAATGCAATATATCTTAGATTCCAGAGTTTAAAACTGCTTCTGTAAATAACAATAGTCTTTATATTGTATTAAATGGTTTTAATTTCCTTATTTGCATAGGAGAAAATCATATATGCCAATCACAAATTGGCTTTCACTGATTTATTTCCTGAGCATCCTTTGCCATTTCTTTAATTGTTTTTGTAGCAAGCAATATAAAATGCATTTCTTATGTAACTGGTGTCTGGAGGGCAACTGAGGACACAGTGGAGGGAGGTTACCCTGGCCTGGCAGTGTTGGAACACTAAATGACCAAAACAGTTCTATTATGAACAGCTTTGCAAATCACGGTGTTTTATTTAAAAAAAAATAAGGTTCACTGCACTTTCGTTTTCTAGATTCTAATGTTAAGTCCATGCTATGGAATTTTTATTTCAATTATTACATTTTTATTTTTTGAATTAAAAATAAATAAATAAAAGGTATGGCCAGAAAAGAATAAACAAAAGAAAAGGAACATAAAGTAAGTTTGAAGGAGCATGTCAAAAGACAATTCAGTTATAGTAGCAAATCACTAAATTATAAGAAAATAGAACATCAAATATATATGTGTAATATGTTTACATATGTATTATAATTATATATAGGACTGATGAACTGGAGTGATAGCACAGTGGTAGGGCATTTGCCTTGCATGCAACTGGACTGGCCGAGCCGGTTCAATTCCTCTCCCCCTCTCAGTGAGCCTGGCAAGCTACCGAGAGTATCGTGCCCCCATGGCAAAGCCTGGCAAGCTACCTGTGATGTATTCGATATGCCAAAAGACAGTAACAACAAGTCTCACAATGGAGATGTTACTGGGCCTTATCGTGCAAATCGATGAACAACAGGAGGGCAGTGATAGTTATAGGACTGATATAAAATATTTTAGGACGGTATTTTAAAATCTTTGTATAAATAATTTAAAAATTAAAGTCTATTTATATTTCAAATTAAGTAGACATGCATATAAATAACAAAATATATATGTGTGCATATATATACATATGTATGTGGATAGCACAGCGGGTAGGCCATTTGCCAAGCTACTGAGAGTATTCTGCCCGCACAGCAGAGCTTGGCAAGTTCCCCATGGCATATTCAAAATGCCAGAAACAGTAACAAAAAGTCTCACAATGGAGACATTACTCATGCCCGCTCGAGCAAATCGATGAATAATGGGACTACAATGTTACATATATAACCTGATCACTTGACTTCCCGTTAATCGTTGATTTGCTAGAGCGGCGCCAGTAATGTCTCCATTTGTCCCTGTCACGTGCTAGTGTAGCCCAATGGCGTCTGTTCGCTCTAGGAACATGAAGAGCCTCAAACCAATCGTTCATGATCTTGATGAAGAAGTCTGACTATCTGGTAGGTGGGCGACCACGCAGTCTTTTGACATCCCATGGAATCCAGTCGGTAACGGCTCTAGTCCAGCGGTCATCTTTAAATCTCATTACGTGACCAGCCCATCTGATTTTTGACACCTTGGCAAACGAGACAGCGTCCCTGATTCTTGATCGTCGACGGATGTTGGAACTCCGGATTCGTTCTCTCATTTGAGTGAAACATAATATTCCAAGCATAGCTCTTTCAATTCCTCTTTGTGAGACCCGAACAGGGTTCTCATCCTGTTGGTGTAGGGCCCAGGTCTCAGAGGCATATGTTAATGAAGGAAGAACAGTGGAATCAAAGAGATGTACCCGGAGCCAGAGGTTATTCTCCCTCTTAGCTATTTATTTGACGCTTTTGAAAGCGTTACAAGCCGCTCTCTTCCTCCTGTGCAGCTCAGGTGCCAGGTCATTTGTCATGTTGACTTCTCGATGTAGGTACACATAGCTGTTGCATTCAGAGATGGTCGTTCCATTGAGAGCAAATGGGGCGTCAGGAACCATGAGGCTATTATGAGACTGTTTCTCATAAACATTGTCTTCGTAAGATTCAGCTGTAGTCCGACCTTTCCACACTCACGGTCGAAGTCGGCCAGTATTTGTGCCGCTTGGCTGATGTTTGGTGTTATTAAAACAATGTCATCAGCAAAGCGGAGGTGGTATAGTTGCTGACCATGTATCTTAACTCCCATTCCTTCCCATTCTAGTCGTCGCATGATGTTCTCGAGGGTGGCACTGAAGAGTTTCGGTGAAATGATATCACCCTGCCGAACCCCTCTTTTGACATAGATGTTTACTTCTTTGTAGAATGGTGAGATCCTGGTAGTGAATCTGTAATACAGCTCATGGAGGATTTTGATGTATTGAGCTTTAATGCCCTGATTGGCTAGGGCTTCAATGACCGCTTCTGTCTCAACAGAATCAAAGGCCTTCTTTAAATCAATGAACATTAGACAGAGCGGCATCTTGAATTCCTGAGAAACCTCAATGAGCTTGGTTATCATGTGCATATGGTCGATGGTGCTGAATTCTTTGTGGAACCCGGCTTGCTCACATGGTTGTCCTTCATCTATTGTTCTGCCAATCCTATTTAGGATGACTCGAGTGAACAACTTGTAGATGACAGACAATAGGTAGATCGGGCGATAGTTGCCAATGTCATGGATGTCTCCCTTCTTGAACAGTAGTATGGTCCTGCTGCTTTTCCATTGGAACGGAACCTTGCATGCAGACAGGTAGCATGTGAATAGCCAAGCCAGTGTATTGATGAGTACTGACGGTAGGTTCTTCAGGTGTTCAGGTCTGACCTTGTCTGGGCCGGGTGCTGTTCGTTTCTTTACTGACGAAATGGCGTGTCGGATTTTGGAAGGGAGAATGTTGGGAACGACATATCCATCCTATGGAATTTGGTATGTCGGCAAGTGGACATGGCTTTCGAAGAGATTTGAGTAGAAGTCATGGATAATCTTCTCCATTGCCGTTCTGGAGGATGTGATAGATCCATCAGGATGTTGCAGGGCAGTCATCTTGGCAGCCATCTTGTATATATATATATATATATACATATATATATATATATTCACACAAGTATATTTGTATCTTGGGCCAGACTTGAGGGTGCTCCGTGATTACTTCTCACTTGGTGCTCAGTGATCACTTCTACTCAGGGAGATATACAAAGTGATGTGAGGGACATACAAAGTGCTAGAGATTGAACCTAGGTTGGCCACATGCAACATAAGTGACTTATGCACTATATTATCTCTCCAGCTTCAGTAGTCAATTTTTAAACATTATTTAGTGAAACCGTTATGCTGACTTGAAATATGTTTTTATAATTACATAGATAAATTTGCATACCATCATATAGTTACACATAAATAATTCAACTTCTATTTTCTGGCAAAAGAACATTTTTCTAATTCTCAAGATTTGAGAGAACTTGGTTATATATATAGCTCTTCCTTTTAAAATTACTTTGTTTTTACCTTGTCCACTCATTCTCTTCCCCTCAATTTTAGAATTATGTATAGAGTGTAACTTTATATAGTGAGAATGATTTGCCATTTTACAGTAGCACCGTTTTTTATTGATGTACTTATATATTTCTTAATTAAATCACCTCATCAGAAGGGTCCTTACTATTTTATCACTCCAGATGAATGTAATTAGTAAGATGGTGAGTGAGCATTGAAGAGTCTATAAATTATGTCACTGTCACAGTCACAGTCCTCCCGTTGTTCATTGATTTGCTCAAGCGGGCCCAGTAACACTGTGAGACTTGTTACTGTGTTTGGCATATCCAATATGTCATGGGTAGCTTGCCAGGCTTTGCTGTGAGGGTGAGATACTCTTGGTAGCTTGCCGGGCTCTTCAAGAGGGGCGGACAAATCGAACTTTGGTTGTCCATGTTGGCTGCGTGCAAGGCAAGCACTCTGCCCATTGTGCTATTGCTTCAGCCCAAATTATTTTACAAAGACAAATTATTTTGTTTAGCCTGAAAAAATAGCAGCTAAGGACACAAAATAACATTGCAAATGTTAAAAAACTCTTGTGGAAACAAGATATTTTTAATTGCAAAAATAAAGAAGAAACATTACAGAAAATAAAAATTTCGTCAATCAAAAATATTTTATTCAATTGAATGTGTGCAATGCATTACATCCCCTAAAACTTGAAGTGACTGAAGACAGGGGGACACAACTACACTTGACTGAGTGTCTTTTTCTGCTCAGTAAAGCTTTTTGTACCAGGGTCTTCTTGGAGAAAATCTTTCAAGCAAGTAGGAGTCAGACTTTGTACTTGGGAGACATCACCTGCCTGTAACATTATAGGATGAATAATGTTTTGGCTTACTTATTACAGCATCAAACCCAAGAACATTTTAAAATAAATTAGTCATTGCAAACTTTTAAGGTTTGACTCTAGAGAAAACCACTGACAAAATCTAAATGTTCTTATTATGCTGAAAAGAAAAAGGTGGCCTAAATAAATAAATGGCTTAAACAGTTATTATCCACTACTTGGTCCAAACTGAGGAAATTAAAATTATGAAATAGCAAAGAAAAAAATTGGGTAAAGGAGAGTAAATAAAAGATGAAAGAGAGAAACAGACAATTGGAAACAAAAGTAGAAAGAGGGGCATTGGGAGGGCTGCGGGGGAGGAGGAAGAAAGGTTGAGAGAGAGAAGGAATGGGAGGAAAGAAAGAAGAAAGGAAGGAAGAATCGCAGTTTGATGCTACTTAACGGTACTATAAGAGTATGTGAAATGTTGCTGATAGCTGAAAAAATAGGGAATTAGTTTTAAAACTCTGTCAACACAGTGCAAGTTGAAGCCTTCTGTATATAATTATTTCAACAAGTAAGATAAAAACATTTTAGCTTTTTCAGAATTTTTGCCTTTAATACTCTCTGTAAACCAATTAAAATAACACTGTAGTTGTTTGTATAACCATATTTGATATGATCAGTATTTATATCCATGAACTCATAATCTTGGAAGCACATTTTTAGAAAACGGTTCCGGCTTTGTTTAAGATATAAAGTAAAATTAACTTATAGCCATACCATATTGATCTATGAATAATAAATAATTTTATAAAACATTTTGTTACACTCTGTGCTTAATATGTATTAAATGGATAACTAAGATACTCAGGGATAACTTGGAGAGACTATGGGGGGGGCAATTGCTTTGTATGTGGCCATCTTGACTTGGATTACCTGTCCTCTCTCACACACACACTTAACCCTATTCACCCCTTCCCAGCACCACAGAAGTATTTCCTGAGCACACAGCCAGAAGTAAGCCCTGATCACTGCAGGGTGTAGCCAAACAAAAAAAAAAAAGAGAAAGACAATAAAAACAAAACTGAAATTCTAATTTCAACAAATATTATTTGAATGCATTATATTTTCTGCAGAACCTATATAAAAATTACAAATATAATGATGAAATTTTGTGAAATAGCCTTATTTTTAAATTTTTAAATGAATGCAACATTTCTTTCTAAGACAGTTTTATGCAAAATTATTTATTTATTTGTATTGTGCAAATATATATACATATACATGTACACAGACATATCTACATATGTATACATATCTATATATATAAATTTGCAAGCCTTTTTTTGAGGTAACATTATTTCACAAGACTACGTCTTTTAGAAAAAGAAATTTTTATACATTTTGCACTTCAGATGATATGTTACCATATAAATCAATACTTATAATCAATGTCATACACTATATCAATTGCATCCCATGCCTCTTGAGTGACCTCTTCTCTCCAGTTAACTAATAACTTAAGTTCTGTAGTCTTAGTTTACCAGTTTCTTTCCTTTGTTTTTGTCTGTCCCTTTTGTTTCCTTTGTTTTTGTCTGTCCCTTTATTTACTGTACCCCACACGTGCGGGGCATCATCTGGTGTTTGTCTTTCTCTTTCTGACTTATTTTGCTTAATATAACCCCATCTAGTTCCATGCATGTTGTATATAAATACATAATATTTCCTTATGGATAACTCATCCATAAAGAAATAAGATTTCTTGATAATATATATAACATGTGTTTTATAATCATATTTATGATATATTCAAACAATAAAATTTATTGTATTATCTATGTAATAAAATATATGCATATAAATGTATGTATTTAACATTTCTATATATATAAAGTGTTTTATGTAGATATATAAAACATTATTCTTATCCACTCATTTACCTTTGGGCACTTGGGTTGACTAATTTGGATAATTGTAAAGAGAGATGCAAAGCACATAGATACATATATTCATCAATTTGCTTGAGCGGGCCCAGTAACATCTCCATCGTGAGACTTGTTGTTACTGTGTTTGGCATATTGAATATGTCACGGGGAGCTTGCCAGGCTTTGCCGTGCGGGCAAGATACTCTCGGTAGCTTGCTGGGCTCTCCGAGAGGGGCAGAGGAATCGAACTTGGGTTGGCCATATTGGCCGCTTGTAAGGCAAACGCCTGACCCACTGTGCTATCGCTCCAGCCCTAGATACATGTATATCCCTTCAAATATGTGTTCTTTGGATATATTCTAGTATTGGAATCATTATTCTATATAATACATCTATTTTTAATAGTTTGAGAGGCTTTCTAATTTACATTGTGACCAATATTAATAAGAAATTAATTTTTCTTTTAGTAATTCCAGAGTTTGCTTATGGTCAATTTTTCTCCTTTTCCTCCCCCTCTATTTTTGTTCTCCTTTCCCCCCTCCTCCATGATCTATTTTATAATGATTAATCACAGACGTGTGAAGTAACATGTCATTGTTATTTTAATTTACAAAGAATATAATTATAGTACTATGCTACAATTTATATTTGGTAATTTTCAGCAATTTTTACATTTCCAAGTTGAACATTTGCATATTATATTTTAATGTAGAACTCGTATCATTTGTCATCCCATTGCTCATTGATTTCCTTGAGCTGGCGCCAGTAACATCTCCATTCATCCCTGTTGTGTGCTAGTGTAGCCCAGTGGCATCTGCTCGCTCCAGGAACACGAAGAACCTCAAACTGATCATTCAGGATCTTGACTAAGAAGTTTGACCATCTCGTAGGTGGGTGGCTATGCATTCTTTTGATGTCTTACCTCCCATGGAATCCAGTCAGTAACAGCTCTAGTCCAGCAGTTGTCTCCAAATTGCATGATGTGACAGGCCCAACTGATTTTCGACGCCTTGGCAAAGGAGACAGCATCCCTGATTCTTCATCATTGACGGAATTCGAAATTCTGGATTACTTCTCTCACTTGAGTGAAGCTTGATACTCCAAGCATAGCTCTTTTTATTCCTTTTTGGGAGACCCAAAGAGCATTCTCATCCTGTTTTCATAGGTCCTAGGTCTCTGACGTGTATGTTAATGTAGGAAGAACGGTGGAGTTACCATGGATGGTCTTTGTTGACATGATGAACTCAGTCTCTCACCCTGTTTATTTCATTCTAGGCCTTGGGTCATGATGTGGAGTCCTTTGAGCAACCTTCTCGGTCCTATCTTGGTGTTAAAATCACCGACAATGACCTTGTAGAAGGTAGAAACTTTGTAGAGACCTTGTAGAGACTGAAGTGGTCATCAAAGCCCTAGCCAAACAGGGCGTTCAAACTCAGTATACAGGGATCCTCCATGAGCTAAATTACGGATTCACACCAGAATCTCACCATTCTACAAGGAAATGATCATCAATGTAAAGAAAGGGGTTCAGCAGGGCAATGATACCATTTCACAGAAACTCTTCAGTGCCACCTTGGAGAATGTCATGCAATGACTAGAATGGAAAGGAATGGGAGTGAAGATAGATAGTTGGCAACTATACCACCTCCACTTCACTGAGGACATTGTTCTAATAACACCAAACATTAGCCAAGCGGTGCAAATGCTGACCGACTTTGACCATGAGTGTGGAAAGGTTGGACTGCAGCTTAATCTCACCAAGACAATGTCCATGAGAAAAAATGGACTAATTCCTGACGTTCCATTTGCTCTCAATGGAAAGAACATCTCCAAATGCAGCAGTTACTTGTACCTAGCTCGAGAACTCAACATGACAAATGACCTGGCACCTGAGCTACGCAGGAGGAAGAGAGCAGCATGGAACACCTTTAAGAGCGTTGAATAAGTTGTTAAGAGGACGAAGAACCTCTTGCTCCAGGCACATCTTTTCGACTGGGCAGGCATTGGTGATCTTAGAGGCCGGCCATTTATTCAATACTGTACTGCTCCTTCTGTCCCCCGGCCCCCAACACCACCACTGACCTGGATCCCAACAGAAGAGTCATTGTTAGCAAAGACTTTGCTGAGTGTTACCAACACGGCAACATTCAATAGGTGCTTGGAGAGCAGAGGCCAGGATACTTTAAATAGTTAACAGAAGGCACCCCTAAAATCTAAAGTCCTGAGAGTTTCCTATTCTGTTTTTGCCTCTGTATCCCTGCATCTAAAACAGACCATATAATCTTGTTCTATACTAGCCTGGCACATTTTTGCAGCTGACAGGTATTAGTTACCTACTCTTTTCTATCCTGCTATATTACTTTTACATGGGTGTAATTTTTTTTCTTCTTTTGCAAACACTTAGCATTCTAAATTATCTCACCTACGGGCATATTGTATCCTTGTGGTTTTTTTGTTAGGTGTAAAGATTGCTACAGTTCAATTTTCTGAAACCCCTGGTCCCCCCAGCTTCCCCCAACTGGGTGGGAGGCCCCAGGAGCAGGGCTGGAGACCAAGCATCCCAGGGAGTGCACAGCTCCACATCCTCGGGCTTCATGCTGAGCCACATCAGTTGGCAAGGAAGCACTGCACTCTGTCCCTGCGGCTTCCCAGCACTGTTTTGGAGCAAGCGAATTCAACATCTCACTTAGCATGGAGCCTTCTTATTTCACAGGCTAATGTGTGAAAATCAATGCAGTGTATCAAAATGATTAAATGTATTGTGTTAAAAATGCATTTTTATCTTATTTAAGCACAGAGTACTTGCAAAGACTCAATAACCTTTGACAATCAGAAGAAACTAAAGGGAACTTCGAAAAGAATGACATTTTCTCAGCAAAATAAAGAGTATATAATAGAAATTCTTAACAAAATCAGTGGTTAAAAAGAAAGCTGTGTTTTCCTCTAATAGGAGAAACAACCGAAACTGCCCACTGCTTCACTTCTGTTCAGTTTAGTAATACACATTGTTTTGAGAGCAATTAAACAATGAAATATGAAGTCAAACATATAGAAAATTATGAAAGTATCTCTGCAGGTGCTTTTATATGTACAAAACCTTAAGGGCTTAACTACAAACTGTTAATCAATTAATGAATTTGACATAGAACTAGAATATATAATCATTACACAAAATCACTTATTTATAAACCCCATCAACAAACATTTCAGAACAAGTAAATTAAGAAAAATACTCTATTTATAAGAACAACATTATGAAGAAAATACCTATACCTTAATTTCAGCATAATTATGAAAGGGAATATCCCAGGTGGAAAAATTCCTGTAAAATAGTTAAATTCTACTACAGAATGGTCATCCAAATAAGGGAGAGACAGAGGAATTACCATAATGATGTTAAAAGAATGGCACAGGGGAAAGTATGGGAGTGAAGGCATATATTTTGTATTCATGGGACACTGATTTGATGTCTCGCATCCCACACATAACAGCTCTGGCATATCTCAAACATAGTTGGGTGCTCCTGGAGACATTTAGCCTTGGCTGTGCCTGGCGTTGCAGGGCCTAACTAGAACCACATCCACATCCTTGGTCCTGGTGTTAAAACTCCTGATTAGCTGGTTGTCATAAGGCCTTTCTGAGCAATGCAGGTGACCAAACCTAGCTACCCTGCTGCAGATGCAACAACATAGTGATAAAGAAAACTAGGGTGACTTTCTCTCTTAAATGGGATCTGAAATTACAGAAAAAAATTTTTGTTATGAGAAAGATAAAGAAATCTTATTAAAGTACTGATTTTAGTTAATAAAGATTTATTTTCATGATTTATTGTGAAATGTGTCAAATGAATGCAAGAGGCTGCTTATATGAAGAATGATGTGAGCTAGCTACTCGTTACTCTCATTCCTATGCAACTTTTATTCAAAACCATAATGTGTATTGCAATTAGAAAAAAACACAGAACATATTCTTTAAAAATGCCAGTATGCCATCTTATCAAAGAATCTAAGGCTTTGCTGAGAATGTTCTCTCTTTCTGGATTTTATCTAGAAGATATTGCATGATCTCCTCTATTTGATTGTGGCTAAATTTTAAAGTTATATTCCATAAAATATAAGACATACCTTATGCCACACCTATACCTACAGAACCAAAGTATTTATGATTGTCATTTTTATACCTTTTATACCTTTTATACCTTTTATATCTGCTATCAGAACAAATGTTGTCCCAACTTATGTGAATCCTAGAGTTATTAATGGTGGCAAACCTCTCTCCACTTTTAATCATATTAATCACAAATTAAATAACAAAGTTATCTAAATTGCCAAACACAATATTTAAATACTTCTTAGTCACCATGTTTTATTCCTAATAATACAATTATGTTCACCTAGAAAACCTTAAAAATCTAAACAATTTATGTCTGTTGGATCACATATATAATATATGTGATTGTATATATGTTATATATGTAATAAAGTAGCATTGTAGCACATTGTTCATTGATTTGCTAGAGTAGGCACCGGTAATGTCTCCATTGTAAGACTTGTTTTTACTGTTTTCGGCATATAGAATACGCCACAGGGAACTTGCCAGGCTTTGCTGTGCGGGCGGGATACTCGCAGTAGCTTGCCGGGCTCTATGAGAGAGATGGAGGAATCAAAACCGGGTTGGCCTCATGCAAGGCAAATGCCTACCCGCTGTGCTATCTATCTGCTGTGCTATCGCTCCAGCCCATATGTAATAAAGTACATACGTAAAATATATGTATGAAATGTTGAATTTATTCTAATTTGTTGACTAAAATAAACTTATTTTTATGACATCAGGAAGTAAAGAAAGTTCCTTCAATATTTAAAACATTTTACTAAGCTACTAGTTACAGACACACACTTCTCGTAGACTACTTTTCCTGTAAGAGGTATGAAGTGTTTATTAAGAAAAAGATAATTTATAATTTAAGAAAATGGCACTTTGTAAAATTATTGGGAAAATTGCAAATGAACAGAATGATTCTGTGAACTGTAGCCTTTGTTGTACTGAATGTAAGAACATAAAAAACTATTTTTGGCAAACACTCAACTGTTAAAATTTGTGCTATTTAAGTTAATATAATATGAACCTTTCAAATAAAGGTAAAGGAATTAAACTTTGGGGGTGGGGTGGACCATACATGGAAATGCTTAAAAGCTACTCTTGGCTCCGTGCTCAGGGGACCATGTTGGAAATCTAGCAGGGATCAGAAGCATGAAAAGCAAGAATCTTAACTCCTGTGTTTTCTTTATGGTCCACAGGTACTAGATTTGTAATTTAAAAAAAAAAAAACTCTCTTTCATTATCTGAGGATATAAGTTAGAAAAAAAGAATTATCCTAAAGGTGTCTAATGATAAATAAATTAATATTTAGTATGTATATGATAATCAGCACACTAAAGGGCAAATTGTAATGAATGTGCCAAAAATGTCAAGTATGATAATAAGAAAGGAACTAATAAAACTAATTAAAGTAATGAGAATTGAAAATGAGATCTCTATTGAATCATGAAAGTTAAAAATAATTATGTCTATGATATCTATGAACATTCTTAAGATAGGTATTTTTTGTTTGAGTCTAGCATATAGAGATTTGATGATTGATCACTGTCACTGTCACTGTCCTCACTGTCCTCCCGTTGTTCATTGATTTGTTCGAGCGGGCCCAGTAACACTGTGAAACTTGTTACTGTGTTTGGCGTATTGAATACGTCACGGGTAGCTTGCCAGGCTTGGCCATGAGTGTAGCTTGCCGGGTCTCTGAGAGGGGTGAAGGAATCAAACTCAGGTTGGCCGTGTTGGCCGTGTGCAGGGCAAATGCCCTACCAGCTATGCTATCGCTCCAGCCCTTGATGAATTGATGTGAATATTATATAGTAGGCAAAACCCTGCAAGTAGAAATTCATGTCATAGATAGCACGATGGAAAATGCTTGGACTATTAAAAAACAAAACAAAACAAAACAAAAAACTACTTTAACTTGGAAAATACTGAAAAAGCGAGGTGAGGAAATACCTCCTTCTAAGCCAACAGGGGAAATATGTGAATTGAAAATCAATATAGAGGAACTTTCTGTTGTATTTAGATAAAAGAGAATCCTGTGTCTTGTGATGTTTTGAAGCTTAGAAGAAAAGAGCCCCCATGAAAAAATTAAATAGGCTGCTTCACTCGTTACACATTTTCAATTGGGTTACATGTAAAATCAATTACTGTCTGATCCAGTAGCATAACGCTCTGCTGGATATCACATTAATGAGGTCGGAGCCCTCAGTCTAAAGAAAAACTAATTTGACAACAAAATATTAGAAAGAAAAAAATATGATTTTTTTCCTCTTTTTATCTATTTTTTGAGTCATTCCATCTAGTATCAGGGCCTGCCTTTGGTTTTGTGCTCTGGGATCATTCCTGGATGGCTCTTGGGGCCAGATGTCATGCTGGGATAGAATTTGAATGGCCTCAACCAAGGCAAGCACCTATTCTATCCACTGTACCATTGCACCAGAAAAAATGTAGATTTTTCTGTGTGTGTGTGTGTGTGTGTGTGTGTGTGTGTGTTCATATTGAGTTGCCCCAAGTAAATATTTTTCAAAATATTTCTTGTAACTTCACTAGTCATGATTTAAAGGCCGTTTTTGAACCAGTGAATCTGTGACAACATACAAATTATGTTCTTGTTAGCAGTTCTACTATGTATTCTTGATGAGTAAACAAAAGCATCAAGATCAAAGCTAACACTTTCCTAAGCCTATTATCTCTATAATACGCCAGTAGAGTGACAGAATTCCATGTTTTAATTTTATTTGTTTTCCAGGCTTCCCCAACCCTCACACCAGTTATAATGATTGGAAGCATTTGTCACTACACTTTGTCTCTAAAATGTAAAATTTGCTGAGAAAATGATTTGAGAAAATATTTGCAATTAACACATCAAATAAAGGATTGGTATCCAGGATTGGTATCAAGTACTCAAAAAGATGAACAATAAATAACTCCAAAATCCCCATTAAAAATGGGGAGAGGAAATGGAGAGGGACTTCTCTAAGACTAACAGATGGCCACAGGCACATGGGAAAATGCTCATCATCACTTATTATTAGGGAAATTTAAATCAAGAGAACAATGATATACCATTTCTCTTACCAGTGAGAAAAACACGTACGGAAAATACTGGGGAAAATTTGTATTGAGCTGTGATGAAAAAGAAACTCTTATCCACTGCTGGTGGGAATTTTGGCTGGAAAACAGTATGAAGTGTTATCAGTCTTAAACTTGAGCTGCCCTATAGATCAGCAATTCCACTTTGAGGTATCTTCTCTACTTAATGTTCTTCCTTAAGAATCTGCAGTGCTCCCAGAAACTGTTCTCTGTCTTGTGTCTCTCCGTAACTCTGTGTTTTTTTCCTTTGTTTATGCCTAGCACTCTATGCCCCCAAGCACACAAATTGTAGCTGTAAACTTCAGTTAGAGAAGTGAAGTTAAATCCCCAGGGTTTTACAACTTAACCATTTCTATCATTATTTTGAGAGTGATGATATGACATGTTACTTCCGATAACCAACTGAATTTGCATTCAGAGTAAAGCAAGAGCTAATGCAAAAATATATAGAGTTCTTGATATCAATAACAAGAAGTTCACTGGAAATGAAGACTAAAGGACACTTTGAACTGATGTGACATCCATGTCTAATTTCTGAACCAGAATTGTTAAAATGTAGTTTATTCCATAGTTATTTGTCATGTCATTTTTATGTTCAAGTCTTGCAATGTTGCATCAAAGGCTACTGAATAATAACATTTGTATAATTTGTTAGAGACCAGTTTCTTAAGAATCAAGGGGATGATGCTGTAAGGGCATAATCAACACCATAACAGGTGGCAGAAATCAGCAAAATCAGCTGGGCCTCAGGTTCAGTTCTCGGAGATGATACAGTAATTATTTTCCCAGCAATAAGACAATGTGTAACTAACCAACCTAAACCTACCTGGAAAGTTCTTGGGTACAACAAGTGGGCTTAATCAATCACTATGCCTCAGAATGCCCCAGAAATTGCCTTTTGTTAACCCTAAAAGAATAAGTAGCTTATGTAAGCATGAACTGTCACTTGAAAATGTTGCTTAACTATTACCTGACCACTGTTATCCTAGACACTTGCCAAAACCCCTTTGCTTGGTAACTTGGTAAGGTTTTTTCTGAAACAATAAGGCATGTACTGCGTATGTAATCAAATCCTACATAAACTGCTTGCTGCCTGAATTTGGGGTCGCTATCAAAAGACCACTCTTTGGGTGAGATAGTTAACCCCAGTATACTGCTTTTGCAATATCGAGTTCATGTCTCTGTCCATCTCACCGCTTGGGACTTAACAACACAAGAACCAGGCACTGTAAGAACAATTTCCTTTATTTTATTAAAAATAAAATTATTTTAGGGGCTGGAGTGATAGCACAGCGAGTAAGGCGTTTTCCTTGCACACAGGCAACCTGGGTTCGAATCCCAGCGTCCCATATGGTCCCTTGAGCACCAACAGGAGTATTTCCTGAGTGCAGAGACAGGAGTAACCCCTGTGCATTGCCAGGTGTGATGCAATAAAATAAAATAAAATAAAATAAACTGTCACTGTCCTCCTGTTGTTCATCAATTTTCTGTAGCAGGCCCAGTAATGTCTCCATTGTGACAATTGTTACTGTGTTTGGCATATCGAATATGCCATGGGTAGCTTGTCAGGCTTTGCCATGTGGGCAAGATACTCTCAATAGCTTGCTGGGCTCTCCAAGAAGGGTGCAGGAATTGAACGCGGGTCGGCCATGTTGGTGGTGTGCAAGGCAAACGCCCTACAGCTGTGTTATCACTCCAGCCCAGTAAAATAAAATAAAAATAAAAATATTTTAAACTCAACATTTTAGAGGCAAAAAACCACAATTCACATGTAATGCAAGTGTTTTGTGAACCTGAGACTATACGTTTGGGTTAATAACATAGAATAAATGATAAATTACCTCAGATATATGCATCTAAATTGCTGACTCAGTTTTATCCTGTTCTCTATACCAAATTTTAATGGATAAAAATACTTTTCATACTTTAACATGAGTATTTTAGCATTTTATTCTTTTTTATTACAAGTGGATTAGTTTTAATTTATTGATTTTATGGCATTTTCTTAGTAAATAGATATTATTTCATTTTTAAAAGGGAGTTAATTCTAAGTGACTGCTATTTGAAAGAAATGATAGTTTATTTTCTGGAGAGCTGAAAATATCTATTTTTAATCCATAAATAAATTTTAAGTGGTTTATAAAAATAGACTTATGATCCAAATTATGGCTATAAATTTAAGATCATTTAAAACATCAATATATTTTTTAAATTACCACCAGAGATTTGGCATTTTTGCAGTTTTAGTCAAATGTACATTTGTCTGCCTTTGAAACATCTTAAAATATGTGACATAGTATTTCAAAGAGTTGAATGTTTTGTAATTCTAGAATGTAGGTAAAAGCTAAATTGTGATACATCTCTTCATGCATGGAAGTATTTATCTATCTTAAACTGACCATTCTGTACATTTAAAAGCCCTAATGAACAAGTAAAGAATGGTTATTTCTTCTCAAAATGTTTCCAGAACACTTTTTGATAACTCTTAC
Organism: Sorex fumeus; assembly: GCF_029834395.1. NCBI lineage: Eukaryota > Metazoa > Chordata > Mammalia > Eulipotyphla > Soricidae > Sorex > Sorex fumeus. The sequence goes on along the minus strand of NW_026606185.1, from coordinate 6,692,555 downwards.
AAGAACCATCAGGTATTAAACTGATAAGAACAGATACTACACTTGATCTTAGCCAAAAGGCCGAGAAGAAATTTTTGTGCTTGGGTTTCTGTTATACAATGATTGAGTAAACATCCCTCTACCAGTGCCCCTCCCACCCCCCATCCCGGTCCCCCCATCCCACCCTGCCTCTGTGGCAGGGCATTCCCTTTTGTTCTCTCTCATTTTGGGTGCTACAGTTTGCAAATGAGGCATTGGGGCTGGAGCGATAGCATAGCAGTAGGGTGTTTGCCTTGCACGCAACCATCATGGCCGACCCGAGTTCGATTCCTCCGCCCCTCTCGGAGAGCCCGGCAAGCTACCGAGAGTATCTCGCCCACACAGCAGAGCCTGGCAAGCTCCCCGTGACGTATTCGATATGCCAGACACAATAACAACAAAGTCTCTAATGGAGATGTTATTGGGCCCGCTCAAGCAAATTGACGAACAACGGGAGGGCCTTACAAGAACCATAGTAATGGTGCTGAATAGTGTTACTTTAGGAAGTAAAATTTTATTAAATACTAGATAGTGAAGCCAGAGACATAGTATAATAGATGGGACCCTTGTCTTGCTCATGGAAACCCAAGTTAAATCTTAGGCATCTCATTTGGTCCCTCCAGCACTGCTAGGAGTGATCCTTAAGCAGAGATCCAAGAGTAAGACTTGAGCAATGGGTGTAGTCCAAAGCACAAACAAACAAGCAAACAAAAGGTACTAGATAGTAAAATTTGGTCTTTTTTTTCCTTTTAAAATTGTACATTTAAAAATCACTATTTTAATCAAAACAAAACAACATTTGTGATAATTTATTTTTAATGTTATGGGTTCCTTCCAAAAAAATCTCATGCATTTTTGCTTTTCTTGTCTTCTCAAAAGACTGATCCAGTCTAGGAATAGTTGTTCTTAGGTCTCAAACTTATGATGAGTTATCATTTACTATTTTATAATACTTTTATGTTATACATATGCTTAGAGTTTTATTTTTAATATAAATAATTGTTTTTTAAAGAAACAACTTTTAAAATAATACAATAATCTAAGAAACATGTAGCATTCAGAAAGTCTTTGATTTTTCCCAATTCTTACCTCAGCCTGCTTCTAAAGTTTCTTGTCCTCTACTTTCTTGAGGATATATAACCAAAAAACAAAATATGTATCTCTCTCAAAGATTTTTATTCAGAACAAAATTATAGATGTATAATTTTGTTAATTTCTTATAAGCAAATGTTATGAAAGTGTGTAAAAAATAAATATAAATTCAGAATATTAAGCTTGCCATAATACTGAGTTTATAAGATTATTTAGAATTTAATTTTCAATTTTTACATATAGAGTGAAACAGTACATCCAATAAAATTATTGCTGAAAAACAGTTTAATACTTAAAATAAAATATTAATTTTAGATTTATATAATATAAAATGTCAATTGTAATGAAAATAGTTGATAATGCACTTATAATAATTTATTTGGGATTCAGCTAGAACCTATGTTCTCAATTAAAACTGCTTTTAGATTCTGATTAACTTGTTTTTTGGGAATAAATAAGACTTGTTCAGAGATTTTTTTTTGTGCTCATCTCTAATTAAAGAATGCTAGAATTTAAAAAAAAAATCTATATCTTTGGTTTGGGAATCCCCACCCAGTGGTGCATAGATGTGGGAGGGGAATTGAATCTGGGTCAGCTCAATGCAAGGAAGAAGCCTTACTCTTTGTACTGTTTCTCTAGTTTAGAATTTTTAATTGTAAAGGTAATCTATATATATATATACATATATATATATATACACACACACACACACACACACATATATATGTTGTTTCCAAGAAAACTTTTTGTATTTTTAAACAAAGATAACCCCGTCAACGGCCATCCAGAGACTATAAAACCAAGCTCCCAGAAGAGAACAAGGCAGAGTCTCCTGCCCCACGCCTGGCTGTCCTCAACTGGGCCCCTTGGAGGAGGACGGGTTGAGTTTCCCTCTCTGCCCTGAGCAGAGCGAGGATAGCCGAAGACCTCCAGGACCCAGTCAAAGTCATGCTGAGGCCACTCTCCACATGCTTGGACCAGGGACTGGCAGAGGAACCCAGGTGTGCAGGACTAGGTGCTAAGATCACCAAGCCTACTCGGTTCGAGACTGGGCCTCTTCCACCTATCTCCTCCACCGTCCAGTAGCTAGACAGTTACACCCACCAACTTCTGGTAACCCATCAACGGCTATCCAGAGACTATGAAACGAAGCTCCCAGAAGCGCGGCCACAAATGCTTATTCTCTAGTTCTCACTTTCAGAGAACCTGGCAGGCTACTGAGAGTACCACACCCACCTATATGCCTGACTAGGAACACCTGTAAAGGTGATTAGAGGCTGCCCCAAAAGCCTTTATCCGTCTTGGAGAGCCCGGCAAGCTACCAAGAGTATCCCGCCCGCACGGCAGAGCCTGACAAGCTACCCATGGCGTACTCGACATGTCAAAAACAGTAACAATGAATGGTCCTCATTCCCCTGACTCTGAAGGAGCCCCCAATATATCATCAGGCTACATTTGCACATGACAGGGATGAATGGAGACTTACTGGACCTGCTCCAGCAAATTGAAGAACTATGGGGTGATAGTGATAGTGAAACAAAGATAAAACCAGAAAGTCTTAGGTTAATTATTTATTACAACTGATCATTATAAACTCCTAAATGTCAAGTCATACACAAAACTGTAAACAGTTACAACAATAAAACCTTTGAAACTTTACATAAAGTAAAGTTTACACTTACATAAAGATGTCAACTAATTTAATAATATTTTAACAATAATTTAACACATTTAGCAATGGAGTGAACGGAGTGAACTTAAAATTAACATTCATTATAGTATATAAAAAGCATAGTATTATTCTAAATAAAATGTGTAAATATAAACAATGATGTTTTAATTTTTAACTTAAAATTCTTTTTAAATGTTTTACAGGTAAATTTCAAATTATTTAATGATATTTAAATTCACTAATAATGTCTAAATATCTAAGCTACATATGTATTTAACAATTTATTTTTGTGTATACACATTTGTCATAGTAAATAAATATTTATCTACTATTGCATTTAGGTTTATTTAAATATAATTTAATTTATAGTTTGAAGATATGTTGAAGTAATCATTAAATATTATATTCAATTCCCTCAGTTTTCTAGGCAGCTCCAGTATACATATGGAAGGAACTTAGTGAATATAAACATTCAAGAGAGTTTTAAATGCTTCAGTGAAAAAGGACAAAAAAAGATTTTGATCTATGACAAATTGCTATGCCACATATTCAAATTTATATCAGTTCTAAAACATTTTGCTAATGAGAGGTGATTCTAAGGGCTGTGCTGTCTGAATTGAATGAAATGGCAATATCTCATAGGCCAACTAGTATTCAGCTTTTCAATCTTGTACCCTTTGAATTAGTCATGCAATTGCTATACCTGTCACCTAAATTTGCTGAGGTTTTTCAAAAGAATAGGTTGTGCTGATTTTGTTAGTCTACACTTGAATTAGGGCATTATGAGTTGAATTGTAAAGCAGCAAAACCACATGTCATATGTAAAATAGTGGAGAGTATGTATGTGACTGCTGGAAGATAAAATGATCATATAACATCAAGTTAGATGAACCAGAGCAATAGGACAGTGCTGAGGGTGCTTAGCGTGCTCTAATCCAACCAAGCTGATTCCCAGGCACTCAAATAGAGCCACAACATCCGCTAGCACTGGTGCAGGAGCACAAGAGCTTGACTCAGCCCTGTTGGAGTACAGCCTCAGAACAAGACTCAAGTGATGAAAACAAATGTTAACTAGAGAATAGTGACAAAATATCGCAGATTCTACTCATATCATTGATATTTGAGATTGATGTGGCTCCAGATGTGTATGTTCACATGTTTTTTTTTTTTTTTGAAAAATCACTATTTTGACTTGGACATTTTATCTCCTTATATACTGTAAAGTCTTTCTAGAAAATATGACAGCTCACAAATGATGCAAGAAGATCATTTTTACAGTTGCTGCACTACATATCATCACAAATATAATGACTTAAAACAGTATGAATTGCTGTTTTATATTTTTTGATGACAACTGGTCTATCCTTGATCAGTTTATTACCAGGCTAAATACAAGTTGTCCAGAACTGTAACTTCATCTGAAGTTTAAATTTTTCTTCCTCAGGTCTACCCTAATTACATTCATGTTATAAACTTTCTAAAAATCAGCAGGAAGAAAGGGTTGGAATTATAGCAAAGCAGGAATGTACTTCTCTTGCACAGGGCCTACCCAGGTTTGATTCCAGGCACCACATATGGTCCTCTGAGTAGGACCAGTGTGATTCCAAGCTCGTGAGTCAGGAGTAAACCCTGAGCAAAGTCAGGCATGAGAAACAAAACAAAACAAAACAAAAATAAAACAGTCAGCAGGATAAGACATAATACAATGATAAAAACCTCTGTCCTTCAAATACATGTTCCACTAAGCTCATATATAGGCGGAAGAATTGTGCGGGTGTATATAGTACTGTGGATAATTTGGGGTCTCCTTAGAGATTTATTGTAACAAAAATTACCATTTCTGTGTTTCTATGTGTCTGTTACCAAAATTAGAACAAAGAAACTATGCAAGAGGCACAAAAACCATTCAATTTCAAGCACGGTATTTTAAACACAAATAAAAATATTAACTTGAATTATAGAAGATAATTCAACAATGCGATCATTGTTACATAACAAAGAATCCAATGTATAGTATTTTATTATTGGTAGATTCAGCTTTTTCTTGGGATGACTTCAGTGTAAATAGCTTCCACTTGTCACTTGTGCCTCAATATATGTTTTTAAATATTAGAATATTTTTGCTAAAGTTAGTCTAACTTCATTAGCTCTGCATCCTGTAGATTTTAGGTAGATCCAACATGGCATGCATTGACAAAATGTACCTTGCTGGTGGAGTATTTATAAGGATTAGGTTACATGTGCTTTATCTTGTAGGATGAACTGCAGAGAAGGCCATGTCTATTCTGGGCCAAGACTCTGATTGTGGTTTTAGAAGCGAAAGACTGATTGCTTAATAATAATCAAAACCAAAAATGGGATCTTGCTTTGTTTCATTTTCCTCAGTAGATTAATTGCTGCTTATATATGTATTCCTTAAAAATAATGTCTATACATTTAGATTGTCAATGTAAGTCTGAATCATAGGCAAAGATTGAGTAAAAATAATTTAAAATTGGAAAACAAAATCTCCAATAAAAAGGAAATACAAAAGACAAAAATTACCTGGCGAAAGTACATATTTTATTAGTCTCTGGGTTTAGAAAATGAAACTATGGTGATAGTAGCATGAGGGGAAGTAACTCAGAATGGTATCGTGTATACTGGAACATAGAAACAGCTCCAGCCTGGGAAATCATAGCTAACTGATATTTACAGAACACTTGTCACAGTCACGGTCACGGTCCTCCCCTTGTTCATCGATTTGCTCCAGCGGGCCCAGTAATGTCTCCATCATGAGACTTGTTGTTAATTTATTTCTTTATGTTTTGGGTGGGGGAGGGGTCTTGGAACCTACACATAGCTGTTGCCAAGGCTGACTCCTGGAGCTATGCTCAGCGATCATTCTAGCAGCGCTTGGAGTCAGGGATCTAATTGGTATAGCTTTATGCAAATCAAGTGCCTAAACCCTGTACTATCTCTTTGGTAAGGTAAGGTAAAGGTAAAGGCCCTCCCGTTGATCGTCGATTTGCTCGAGCGGGCCCAGTAACGTCTCCATTGGAGACTTTGTTGTTACTGTGTCTGGCATATCGAATACTCTCGGTAGCTTGCCGGGCTCTCCGAGAGGGGCGGAGGAATCGAACTCGGGTCGGCCATGTTGGCCGTTTGTAAGGCGAACGCCCTACCCGCTGTGCTATCAGGTATTTACAGAAAATCAACATTCAAAACATTCAAATGAATAAAATGCTACACAATATGTGCTTTTTAACCAAAACAAAAGTGAGCTTTAAGGACTAGAGAGATGCTATACAATTTAAAGTGCTTACTTAGTATGCAGCTGTGGCAATGGCAATAATCTGAATCCCCAAGTTGCCCATGTATGAGCCCTGAACACTGAGCACCACCAGCTGTCGCCTGCAACAAGTCAGTAATGGTAACTTGTAAAGCAACAATAAAACATAGCAGATAAATTTATAAATTAATCTAAATTGAGTAACATTTATAATTTGTGGGTCACATAAAAATTCTATTTATTCAATCTGTTCATTTAAAGCAGTCTATTTATTTAAAGCACATTTATGTCAGAATTCATAATATGTAGTACTTTGTCCTTAGTAAAATTTTTCCTGATGTTACCTTTTTATTATTTTTGATTTATTATTGATTTTCTATGCTATAGAATTAAGCGACACTGCTTTACACATGCATCTACATAAGGTCCACAATCACCATAGCCAGTGGCCCAGTACTATCCCATCATTCCTCTCCACAATTTGCACTTTCCCTTGGTAACTGCCATAGATTATACCAAATCTAGATATCATTTTGATCATTTATTTGCTTTACTCATATTAGTCGCCTGGTTGAACTATTGGGTAATTGCACTTCAATTCCTTATTGTATTTAACTTAATAACCTTAAAAACTATTCATTTAAAGCAAAAGGCACAATTTTATTATTTTTAACAGCAATCAAGAATGGAATGTTGATCACTATTAGGATAATAAAATGTGGTTTATATGTACGCCACATTTTATTATATATAATGTATATATTATTATATATTATATATGTGCCACTTAGCACTTTGTGTATATATACATATATAGACATATATATGTGTGTGTATATATATATATGTCACAACTTTATTAAGTAGTTAGCTGTCAGTCAGCATTTTAGCTATAGTGAATAATGCTAGCATAAAACATAGGAATAGTATCTTTTGAATTTAATGTTCTTACAACCTTTGTATACATGCTCACTAGTGGTGTAAATTAATGATGCAAGATTTTTTCTATTAATTAATTAATTTTTCTGAAATTGATATTACCAAGCAGGGTAAGATAAAAAGGTGAATGAAAATATAAGTGAGACATTCTCTAAGGACATTGGTGGAGGGTCTTGGGAACTTTGGTGGTTGTGAGGTAGGGTAATTTTGAGTACAAAACCATAAACATTAATATAAATTTATACTAATAAAATAAATACTGAAAATAAATCAGACATGGAAAAAATGCCATTTTTAATGACATAGCCACCAAATTACATTCCCATCAACAGTACATCAGAGTTCCTTTTTTGTCATATATTTATCAGCACTTGTTTCAAAAGATGCTTTTGATTTAGGCCTTTCTCACCGATAGAGTGATATCTCATGGGTGCAAGGCAATATTACTTTGTGGGTTTTATTTGCATTTCCCTAAAAAGTTATGCAAATCAATTTTCCTATGTCTCACAGGTCTCTTATATTGAAGTATATAATTAGCTATTTTACTCACTTTAATATGTTTTTTGTGCTTTTTTTGTTGGGGTATGCCCATCTATGTTTTAGATATAACTCCTCATTACATGCATGCTGTGTAAATATTTTCTCCAAATTGTTATAATGCCTGTTTTATTTTATGAAAGCTTCATTCATTGTGAAAAAGGTTTTAAATTTTACGTAGTCACATCTGCTTATTATTGCTTTTTATTTTTATTGATATTGCATTTTACTTTATTTTTATTTGCAAAGGGATTGTGGCCACATTTGATGACGTGGCTTCCCATCTCTATTCTTAGGGATGTTTCTAGTATGCTCAGGGAGCCATCAATTCCAAGATATATTTGTTTATTGTTTAATTTTGTTATATTAAAGTACTATTACTTACAAAGTAATTCATAGTTGAGAACACTGACATACAATGTGCCAGCACCAAGGCCATCACTAGTGTCAACCCCCCTCCACCACATGTGGCAATTTTATTTTAGTCTACAAATGCTTCTGTCCTTAGTTGAGATTCTCTAACTTTATTAATTTTTATTATGATTGTACTTCTCAACTTTTTATTTCCTCTACAATTTAGTATTCTTGTGATTTCCCTCTGGAGAACTGCCCTTTCTTTCAGAAATTTCACCTGTTTTACAATGTTTGCCACTGGATTTTCTGCTTACAAAACTGGATTGGATTAGTTTGCATTTCTGCAAGTGCCACTGTGACTCTAAAGTTGGAATTCCTCCTTTGGGTGTTTGGGTATAACAGAATAGAATAAGATTACTAGGAATTTTAAAACTGGTCATTTTAATTTTTAATTTAATTTTCAATTTTTTTTTCTTTTTGGGTCACACCTGGTGATGCACAGGGGTTACTCCTGGCTCTGCACTCAGGAATTAACCCTGGCTGTGCTCTCAGGGGACCATATTGGATGCTGGGAATTGAACCCGGGTCAGTTTTGTGGAAGGCAAATGCCCTACCCACTGTGCTATTGCTTCAGCCCCCCCCTTATTTTTTTGCTTTTTGGGAAAATTTTAAATTTTTAACATTAAAAATTTATAACAGTATTGTTATTGAAGCTCGATAGGAAAACAGAGTGAGTAATCCATGCTCTTTAATTTACTGGCTATGACTAATTCCTGGGCTGGAGCAATAGCACGACAGGTAGGGTGTTTGCCTTGCACGTGGCTGACCTGGCCAACCCGAGTTCGATTCCTGCACCTTCGATTCCTCCACCCCTCTTGGAGTGCCCAACAATCTCCCAAGAGTATCTCTCCCGCTCAGCAAAGCCTGGCAAGCTACCCATGACTATTCGATATGATAGAGTAACAAGTCTCACAATGTTACAGGGCCCACTCGAGCAAATTGATGAACAACAGGAGGCTAGTGAGAGTGACAGTGATTAATTCCTGTTTAGATGAAAATCATGTATTATAGGTAGGGTGAGGGGAAACTCAGCTAATGCAGTTGCTATTATCATAAAACACCAGGATTTAGTTTTCCTTTCTATTCCATTCCGTTTCATTCTATTCCTATCCATTCCATTCTACCCTGTACTGTTTATTTTCTTTTAACTCTCAGAATTATGTTCATTGTTTTCCCTTGTGATGAAGTTCATTGATTTCTGTTGGGTTTTCTGGCCTATCAGTTTTCTGGTCTATCTGGTCTATCAGTGGTGCTTAGTACTTAGGTACTCCCAATTTGGGGATATAGCTCCATAGTGGTGCATGGGAACCATCTGGATTAAATCTACTTGTAAAGCATGTACTCATCCTATTTCGCCATCTCTAATGTTATCCACCTTCACACATATAGATGTATGTGTCTCTAAGAACCCTCAAATACAACTTGGGGAGACATTGATGTGTAATGAATTTCCAAGGATTCTTTTCCCCGTGACGTTTTCCATATGTCAAAAACAGTAACAACAAGTCTCACAATGGAGACATTACTGGTGCCTGCTCTAGCAAATCAATGAACAATGGGAGGACAGTGTTATACTAAAGTCTTCAAACTCCTCGTGGGTGTCTTGTTTGAATCGTGGACCCTAACACCAAATTCTTTACCTGACACAGTAAAATCTTAATAATACCAGAAAGTTTACTATTTTACTTTCCATATCTACTATAATTTCCTAAAAGATAAAAGGAGTTTATCCTTTAAGTTAAATAAATGAGTTACTTGGACAGTTTGCATTGTAGATGTAGAATGGTATGAGTTAATTAATCTACTCTAAATTTCTCGACCAAATAATTTGATCAGAGGGCAATTTACAGATGTGCATAATTACTAATATTTAACTCCTAAATCTAAGTTAATTTAAACTGTTCTACTCAAAAATATCAGTAAAATATTGGGAGTTTGCATCTTGGGTTTATTTGCATCCAGTAGCTGAAGTATGACTCACTGAGGAAGTAATTTTAAGTTCGGGTGCAAAAAAGTTATTAGATTGTTAGACAAGAATAAAATAATGTGTTTATACTACATTTTTTGTATCAATATTATTTTGAGTCACATTATAAAGCATTTCTAATTACCTTCTCTAACATTTTAAGCTATCTACTTGAATCTAGGGTGCAAACAGTCATAGATTGGTAATAAAAAATTACATATGATTTTTATCCTTTCTCACTAAGTTACTGACCACTTAACACTTCTTCAAGTTTCATTCCTTGCAGGGACCACTGTCCTTTCCAGTCTTTTTCAGTTGCTCTATTAAAAACTGATGTCTGCACATTGGCTCTTGGCATATATAGGTAGCATTATTCCGTTCACACTATCCTATTTTGGAATGGATTCTTAATCATTGGTTTTTACTGTGTACAAAACACTCAAATATTCCATAGACATTATTTAAGTTAATTTCAATATCAAATTATGTCATTTGTGTGCTAACAGGATCAAAAATATAGATGAAATGTTGAAAAAGTGTATAACATATGATGTTCACATGATGCAGAAAGTAGAATGTTAGAAAAGTATGCTTAGAATTGGACAGGGAGTACAGGCATAGAGTACTAGAATTGGAAGCAGCCAACCTCGTTCTGCAGCTTCCAAATGGTTCCCAAGAACTATTAGGAGTGAATCCTGAAGGCCTAGACAGGAGTAAACCCTGCACACCATCAGGTGTGATCCCCAAATGAAAAAAAAATTAGAAATAAAAATAAATTTATAAGTGAAAAATAAACTTAAAAATAAAAATAAAATCAACACATTTAGTCAACAAAACTTGTTATAGATATTCAGTCTAATATTCTATTCTTTGAGTTTTGAGATGTATATTGAAATAATTTTCCTAAAAAGTATTCTGAAGGAAAACATATGTGCAAAAGAATTTAACTGTTTTTCAAAACTATTACTCTTTTGTTAAGAGATCAGAAATCACTGTACATGCTATTAGTCTATGCATGAATGATTGGATGTTTTGAGGCATAAATAATTTCCTTTTGCACTTTCCGCTTTTGAATAACTGTGCTAGTGAATTAGGTATAAGTGATCATTTTTTATAAAATCCATACTGTGTGTCAATAAGCATACTGCTGCCTCCCGACTCTTTCTGACTTACTCACAAACTAGTCCATGTTAGAAGTTGACTGTTATTAAATAAGTTCCATATATTATCCTCATTATAAGCATTGCTTGAACTAGTTTGAGTCATCACCACAACTCAGATTAACATCACATATTCCTCAAATCCCAGAACGAGAACCAACTGGGGGCTCTTTGGCACTACTGCAGCAACATGGGAAGATGCGGTCGTTGATATTGACAAAGAATACTATCAACTGGTTCAGCACCTCCATGATAGTGTGAGGAACATCGAGAGAGAAATAGCCACAAAAAGATGCCTGTCTTCGAAAACTCTCGAGCTCATTCACTAACGTGACTTTGAGCAAGCCTCAAGCAACCTCAAGCAAATGTCCAAGCTTGCAAAGTAGTACAGAGAACTGATAAAGGAACACCTCAAAGAGAGAAGACCATCAGTGCTGGCAGATGCAGCAGAACACAGGAAAAGCATTCACAATACCTGCCTTTCCTTCGCCAACTACAGACCAAGATGACTGCCCTCTGACATCCTGATGGATCTATCACATCTTCCAGAAGGGCACTGGAGAAGATTATCCATGAATTCTACTTGGATCTCTTCGATAGACACATCCACCTGCCCACACACCAGATTCCACACGATGGAAATGTCCTTCCCAATGTACTCCCTTCCAAAATCTGACACACCATTTTGTTGGTAAAGAAGTGAACAGCACACAGCCCAAACAAGGTCAGACCTGAACACATGAAGAATCTGCTGTCAGTACTTATCACTACACTAGCTCGGCTCTTCACAAGCTACCTGTCTGAATACAAGTTTCCATACCAATGTAAAACTGGCAGGAATGTTCTACTGTACAAGAAGGGAGACATCCATGACATTGGCAGCTGTCTCCCTAACTACCTGTTGTCTGTTGTCTACAAGCTGTTCACTTCAGTCATCCTGAATAGGATAGACAGAACACTAAATGAAGGATAACCATGCAAGCAAGCCAGGTTCCGAAGAGGATTCAGCACAATCGACCATATCCACACAGTGACCAAGCTCATTGAGGTTTCTTGGGAGTTCAAGATGCCGCTGTCTAATGATGTAAAGAAGGCCTTTGATTTTGTTGAGACTGAAGTGGTCATCGAAGCCCTAGCCAAAGAGGGTGTTCAAATACAGCAGGATCCTCTGTGAGTTGTATTACAGATTCACTACCAGGATCTCACCATTCTATAAGGAAGTGATCATCCATGTCAAGAGAGGGGTTTGGCAGGATGATACCATTTCAACGAAACTCTTCAGTGTCTCAATAACATCATGTGAAGACTGGAATGGGAAGGAATGGGAATGAAGATAGATGGTCGGCAACTACACCACCTCCTCTTCACTGATGACATCGTTCTAATAACACCAAACATTAGCCAAGCAGCACAAATGCTGGCCATCTTTGACTGTGAGTGTGGAAATGTTGGACTACAGCTGAATCTCATGAAGACAATGTTTATGAGAAATGGTTTCATTCCTGACATCCTCTTCACTCTCAACAGAATGACATCTCCGAATGCAACAGTTATGTTTACCTAGGTAGAGAAGTCAATATGACGAATGACCTGGCACCTGAGTTACACAGAAGGAAGAGAGCGGCTTGTATCGCCTTCAAGATCATTGAAGATATAGCTAAGAGAATGAAGAACCTCTGGCTCTGGGCACACAATGTTTGATTCCACCTTTCTTCCTGCATTATCATATGCTTCAGAGACTGGGCCCTACAAAAAAGGAGAAGAATGCTATTCAGAGAAATCAAAAGAGCTATGCTTGGAGTGTCATGCTTCACTCAAGTGAGAGAAAGAATCCAGAGTTCTGACCTCCATTGATGGTTGAGATTCAGGGACACTGTCTCATTTGCCAAGACACTGAAAATCAGATGTGCTGGACATGTAATGTGATTTGGAGTGACCGCTGAATAGAGCCTTTACCAACTGTATTCCATGGGACGTCAAAGTATCATGAGGCTGCCCACCTACGAGATGGTCAGACTTCTTCGTCAAGAATCTGAACGATCAGTTGAGGCTCTTAGTGTTCCTGGATTGAGCAGACGCCATTGGGCTACACTAGCACCCGACAGGAACGAATGGAGACATTACTTGTGCCTGGTCAAGCAAATGGATGAGTAACGGGATGTCAATTGTTCAAGTGATCCTTCAAATGCATACATATGAACAAGCAAAGTTTTTTTAATCTTTTTAATATTCTGTTCATTTGGTGCTGAACACTTGGCTCAGGTTAACCTTTCAGTAGATATCCTGTGTCTATTACTTCTTCCTTTCCTTTTCTTTGGGGTGGTGGCTCCCAAGCACTGTTCTTAGATTTCAGGGAAACTCTTGCCATTTTTAACTAACTTGGTCAGGGCTCAGTATAAGGGTCAGAAATGTTGGTGCTGGTCAGGTCCTCGGGGGCCACCTTGGCCACACCGTATAATGACTGGCACCTGGCCTTCAGGGAAACAAGTTGTGATACTCAGAGGACCATGTAGTGTAAGGGACGAAATTGGTGTTGGACACACAAATTCAACCCTATGAACTATTTTTCCTTAATCAATTTTGAATTTTATGAATCTTAATTTCTTTTTAAAAAAATGTCTAGTTTGTAATTTTATCAAGGAAAAATATTTTAATTTTTGACTCTTGTATACACTTCAAATTATTTAATATATTTCAGAATATACTGAATATATTGATAGCATATTGCCACTTCTACCAAAGACAAACTGCCAGAGGAATGACTCTGTATAAAATTCTTATTTAAATGAATTAGGGATGGAAAAAAATGCTTTTGCATTCCAAAATACATTGGGTTTAGTCACAGTCTCAGGTAAATGAAGTCTCTCTTTATCCTGAAAGACAGGACACATCAAGATTCTGACTACAAAGCAAACAATATCTAACAAGCTGAATAATTTGCTGTCTTTTACCAAGGCTAGGGTGTATATTTGTCATATCTCTTCATTCCTAATTTTTCTACCTCCTGTCTCCTCTCCTCTCATTCTCTCTCTTCCTTTACCATGACTGTAGCATATATTCAACTGAAAAAAAGCTTAGCAGCCCTGACAATCTTTTCTATGTGCATTGGTGAAAGTATTCATAAAAAGTCATCTTCTCTGCAACATTCACCACAGAAAATATTTTTAATATCTCACTGTGCATTTGATTCTTTGTCATAAACTCACTATAAGGTCTGTAGATACTTCTTTTCATTTTTTGTTTTGTTTTTGATCTACACCAAGCAAACCTCAGTGATTACTCTTTCTTTCCACTCAGGAATTACTCCTGGTGGTACTCAGGTACTATATAGCATACTGGGATTGAAACCATATCTGCTACTCTCCAGGTAAGTGCCCTTCCCTCCTATATCTCCGGCCCTGAGGTCTGGAGTTACATCTATGAGAAAATATGAATTTTCCTGATACCACAGTACTTGGAGTCCTATACTGTCACCAACCACACGTGATCTTAAGCAAATTATAAAATATTTTGGAATTCTTGACCTTCCTTCATACCATATCATATCCGATCAAAGGAATGCTGTATGTCTTCTATGTTAGACTTTTAAAACTATAATTATATCTTTAGTATGTATCATGTAGAAGAGATGTGTGATGTATTATTTAGTCTATGATTTTAAGTACAGAAATCATAGTCTTTTACCCTTTCAAACTCCAGAGCAAGCTAAAGATGCTACAAATATGTAATTTGTAGGCATAATTAAATATATTTAGTTTGAATTTCATCTCTGCTGTCTGAAAGAAAATCATATTATATTATCTGTGGACTTGCATACAGAAATTCACATATATTCCATTTCTGATGTCTATAAATAACTAAAATTTTTATCAGTAACATTATTACATTATATACTTGTCTAGAAGTACTTAGGGGAATTCATAACAGGTCACTTCCCAACCCATTGTTAACATACACAGCCCTGTCTGTGGTGTCGATGGTATGAGTTGGACACTTATGCACAAAAAGCATAGTCATTGCATTTATAGAATTCAATTTTATTATATTTAGGGACATAATTACATCTCTTGTTATACGGTGAAAGATTGCACCAAAGTGAAAGCACGTGAAAGAGAGAGTCGTAATGTAAATAGATCTAGGTCTCCAATGTCTGTATGAAAATAAATATAAATTAGCAACTGTTGTGATACTTTGATTTAGTAAAATAGAATACATCATCCTTTCTTGAATAAATATAACAGTTGGACACAGAAAAAATGTTATTCATAGTTTTAATTTTAATCCAGAAAATCTAGAAGATACTTGCTTCTGGTAATGCTGTTAAATGGTGTTAAATATACACTATGGACTGCATATCAACATGACTATGGAGATCAAGTATACAATCAGAACAGACACTGCTCCATTGTTCCTTCTTAGCACCATGATGTCCAATAGGTCTGTGCTCATCTGAAATGACAGAAATATCACTACAAAGTCTGTACAAAGCTGAGTCATAATAAATCATGAACAAAATTTAATAAAATTGTGAGAAAGAATGTGTATTATTTGGTTCACTTGTTAGGATGAGAAGAAAAGTGGCACAAAGTGCCAGAGTGATAGTACAGCAGGTAGGGCGTTTGCCTTGCATGCGGCCGACTCAGATTCAATCCCTGGCATCCCATAGGGTCCCTTGAGCACCACCAGGAGTAATTCCTGAGTGCTGAGTCAAGAGAACCACTGAATATGCCGAGTGTAATGCAAAAAAAATAAAATAAAATAACCCATTATTTCTGGCACCCCATATGGTCTTCACACACCCCTGTCCCATGCATCACCAGGAGTAAATTCTGAGTGCAGAGCCAGGAGTGACTTCTGAGAATTCACAGTTTGACCCCAAAACTTAGAAAAAGTATAAAATAAAACAAATTAAAAAAAGTGGCACAAATTTAACAGACCAAGAGTCTGAAAAAGACTAATTCTGTGATGTAAATGATGATGGCAGTCTGGGTACCCTATTGTTGAAGTTGTTTACGTTCTATGTCTTGTAAAACTCTCAAGGAAAGTAAATGTGTGAAAACTGCATCAATACCCCTATCTACTTTAGACCTAAAGGATTATAATTCACTGACTAATTTTATGGAAACAGAAGTGTTTCCCATGATTTTTGAAGAGCTACAGAATTAAGGAGGATATAGTATCTTAGAGTAGATTTGGTCAGATCATTAAAATGCATTGTACATAGTGAGTGGTTTCTTTAACTGCAGAAAAATAAAACTATGCCATGGTTCGTAAATAAATGTTTTGTTTATAAGCACTTGAAAAGCCTAAAATTGAACAAATAAAGTGGAAATTAATGTCACAGTATAGGTGAGAAGAGCTGGAGAGATAACACAATGGGTAAAAGCACTTGCCTTGTATGCGGCAGATCCAGGTTTACTTCCTGGCAACCCACATGGTCCTCCAGGCTCCCCAGAAGTACACCCTGAGAACAGAAGAAACCCCTGAGCATCCACAATGTATTTTCCCCGCAAACCAAACTACTCTTGAATTATAAGATGAAGATATAGGAGAAAGTTCTTTGTGGACATGATGTTAGGCAGGTGAGCTTTTAAGAAGTGAAACCATGTGAACACAGAATTTATAAACCTGTATGCATATTTCATGAACTAGAAAATGAAACCTTAAGGCTTAAACCTAGAAAAGTTCTATTAGGAAACTTTTAGAAAATAACCAGAATGAAGAATTCTGAACGTTCATCCTAAAGTTAAGACACAATTCTGTATTAAATTTGTTATTTGTATAATATAACTACATGTAGAAAATGTAAGAACTATAATCAATGAAAATGAAAGGTGTATAAGCTGCAATACCATTTTCTAGGTATTATCAATAGTTCAACAGTCACTGGGAAGCTGTATTAAGAAATGAATATTTTCAAATATTCAGTAAATGCACTGAAGGGCAGATGATCAGAAATGGTTGAGACATAATTAATTATTTTAATTAAATGATGGTGATTCACAATTGCTCTATTTTTATCTGTTAGAAGAAAAGCCTTTTGCTGATGAATTGTGTATAAATGACACTTAATCAGATGATATATGTAACTACAAGGTCACCTTCTATAAAACAAAAGGAAATTATAAAATCAGTAGAAGACTGGGTTTTAAATACTAATTTTAATGATGTTACATATAATTTATATTATGGAAAAACTCCAGATCTGGAAATCAACTATATTATATTCAATTATTATTATGTTCAAGTAAAAATGAAAGAGATAGTCAATTAAATGTGATATTTTTCTTAAAAAATGCTGAATATAGGACATTGTGCTTATTTCTCGGCACACATTGCTTAAGGTTAAAGTAGAGTTTAGATGATTTCTAAAGACGTCTGAGAACAGCAGGAATGACCCCTCAACACAGACCTCAAAGTAGCCTCTAAGTACTGCCAGCTGTGGCCTCAAACACCTTCACCCTTCCAAAAAAAGAAAAAAGTAAAAAGAATCCTTTTTGGCAACTTGATAATTGCCTAGGAAGATAGCACAAAAACACTAAAATGGAAACATGACCTCTGAATATTAAATTAGAAATTTCAAACAAACTTTATTTTATCAACCTAAAAAGATTGACTAGAGGTTGACTTTGGTTTAAATTATATTTCAATTATTCAAATATTCAATAAATACTTACGAACTCCCTAAAAACTGAAAAGAATTGTTCCATGTTCTAACACACAATGAGAAAGAAAAAATCTTGCTTGAAATGTATAATCTAGGAGGCTATATAATGTTTAATTAAATATATTTAAAAAAGAAAGATATTATATTTTTAATTTAGAAGTATATGTGGTGAATGAAAGTTACTAGAATGTGAGGAACAAATTACATGACATATCTAAGGTGGTATTTCTCAGAATGAGGTACATTCCTGTAAGATCAAAGATTTTGGTATAACTATAGAAATGTTTTATCTCAGCATGTCTGTATTTAGAGATATACACATTTTTTAAAAAGTTTTCTTTATTGTTTAAAACTAAAGTTTAACAACAAATGTACCAGTGATTACCAGTGATTAGTAATTTGTTTGTAAATGGCTAAATGTAGCAGATTGATTTTTTAAAATCTTGAGCACTCAGAGATTGGGCGCTTTCAGGGTGGTATGGCTATCAGAGGGGCTGGAACAATAGTACAGCGAGTAGGGTGTTTGCCTTGCATGCAGCTGACCTGGCAAACCCGAGTTCGATTGCTCTGCCCCTCTCAGAGATCCCGGCAAGTTACCGAGAGTATCTTGCCCACACGACCAAGCCTGGCAAGCTACCTGTGATGTATTCAATATGCCAAACACAATAACAACAAGTCTCACAATGTTACTGGGCCTGCCAATGCAAATCAATGAACAATGGGAGGACAGTGCTACAGACAGTGCAGCTCTCAGAGGGAGTTTTATTATTATTATTATTATTATTATTTATTGAATCACCGTGAGAACAGTTACAAAGCCTTTCTGTTTAAGTCTCAGTTGGTCACAGAATGATTGAACACCCATCGCTTCACCAGTGCACATTTTCCACAACCAAGAACCCCAGTATACCCTTTACCCTCCCCTTCCCCTGCCTGTGTGGCAGATTTCCACTTTCTCTATCTTTCTACGTTGATCACATTCAATATTACAAGACCCATAATTATTATTTGGAATTTTCCCCAACATTCAGACCTGCCAAAAAAACATCATTAGATAATTTGTTTTCTATTGCTGATTATGAAGAGCATATGTCTCGAGGCCGCTGTTGCAGCCACGTGATTTTTGATTTCTGATATTTTAGTAATAAATCTAGAGGGATTACTGCTAAAAGCCGCTGGGTTCTGAGATTGATTTGTATGCCTCTGGGATCATGGTCTTTCAGGAGCTGGAGGAGGCATTCACTGGTGACAACTCAGGACTTTGTCAGGGCGGGAAGCAGGGCCGGTTCCACTCCCCATTCCATGAGGCTTCGCATGCCTCATCATTGCAGTCTCATACCTGGCTGTCCATTAGGCTCTAAAAGATGGTGGCCACCATGCCGCCGCCACCAGGAGGGAAAGGCAGTGGGTTAAATACCCTTCCCCTCCTGGGGCGGGATAGCACCATAGTTTAATGCACAGTCCAGATGCATTTTGGTTGGACATTATATTTTGCTCAAATTTCCCCACCACCATTCAAGCGTACCTTCCCGGGACAAACACTAATTCATTTACTTTCCATTTCTCACTTTGCATATCAGGAAAGTTCTTATGCGGCCAGTTATGTGGCCATGCAGTTCGGAAGAATAGTCCTGGTTCCCACATACGAAGCCATGCTTGTAGAAGCTCATGGTCACCAGGATTCCATCTGGAGAAGGCAGAGAGACTGCACCTATCCCATCTGGAACCTCCCAGTGATGTCTGGCTCTGTATAGGACCTAGAGAATTCTCTGGGTGTTGTGATGAATATTTTTTTTAATTTGACTTATAGGATTTTATTTTGTTAAAATACTTATTTTAAAACAACATGATATTTACAAGGGATTTTATATTTAAATATATAAGTGTTGTATTTGGAAATCAGGTCCCACATACATTTCACTAAGGAGCACTGTTAGTGTTTAGAGCGATTGCAAGAATTTTGCTTTAAGAATCTTTGTTAAATGCATATATAATGGAAATACTCATTATGGCAGCATGGATGCCACTCATGTTATGAAGTGCTAATTTGACAAGAAAATGACTTCACTTTCTGATATTCAAATTAGAGGAATTTTGAGAGAACTGAAGATTCCCATGGGAAACTTAGAACTGATCAAATTCATTACTCTACATATTATCTGGAAATACATTTTTAAAAATAGAGCAAGAAATTCTATTCACAAATATTTTAAAATAACACGTAAAATATCATTTATAGGGCCATAGGCCAGAGATACAGGACAGTGGAGAGGGTGCTTGCCTTGCACGTAGCCAACCAAGCTTGTATCTCCTCACCCCATTTGGTTCCCCAAGTCCTGCCAAAAGTGATTTATATGCAGAGAGATGTAAGCCCTGAGAACTACCAGGTATAGTCCCCTCCAAAAAAATTCAATTACGTTGCTTTCAAACAATATGTAAATAATAGAACTGACTTCACACTGTCCATGGAGTAAAAAGTCAGGCAGATATATACAGAAAATAGTAAATGAAACTGGTTCTTGTAAGGATGATCAGATACAAATCTCAATAAATGATACATCTCATCTTGAATAGTGATGTATTGAGAAAATACTTGAGACACTATTAGCAAATTAAAATAGTGAGTGCAAGTCTAAAGGACCATGCATTGATGAGAGGATGATGATTTTGACATTAAACAGTTATTTTTCTGGAGTACTGCTACCTAGGATTTTGACAGTAAAACAAAAAAAAAGCAGAATGGAATTGGAAGTTTGTAAAGTTTACAGTAAAAACTATGTGTTAATCCATGCCACCATGACTGTCCGGAAGGGAAAGGGTGTTGCTCCCTTCCGCCTTTTTTCCTCTGGAAAGAAAGATGGCAGCTGCTTCTGAGCTTTATGGAAAGCCAGGTATGAGCCGGTCATGATGGGGCAACTGAAGCCTCATGGGAAGGGGGTTGTTCTCGGCTCGTCTTTTGCGCCCAATCGAGGTCACGAGTTGCCCCCCACGAGTGGCTCTCCAGCACGGCCATGGCTCCAGGGCACAGAAACCAATCTCATAATTATCTGACTCTCAGCAGAAATACTTCCAGACTTAATAAGTAAAATACCAGAAATCCAAAATTGCGAGGCCATGGCATCATTTGATTCTTGTGACCAGGTGTAGACAACAAATTATTTCACAATGCCTTTTCAGCATGTCTGATTTGGGGGTGCAAACTCTAAATAATAATGGTGCATCTTTTGTCCAAACAATGAATCTAATCAAAGTAGGTAGAGTGTTAACTAGAATTTATCTGCCTCACAGGCATTGGGAGGGTTGGGAGAGGGGTGGGTTTATTGGGGTTGTTCGTGGTGAAAAATAAGTATTGGTAAAGGGAAATGTGTTTGATATTTGCATGACCGAGACTTAAACCTGAAAGCTTTGTAACTTTTCCCACAGTGATTTAATAAATAAATTAATTAATTAAAAAAAAAAACTGTGCTGTTTTGCTGGGAACACCAACAGTCCAATAATGTTCTTACACCAAAATAACAGGCATTTTGAGACAGAAGTTTAATAACTCAGTTAGCTATCTCATCTCTGCTGTAACAAAGCCTGTCGCTTTCTTAAATTAAATTCTAATATAGTTCAAAACATCTAAAATTGGTTTAAAAATCACCTATGAACCTTCAAAAGAATCAGTAAAAATTTAAAAATAAATATGTCAGGTGATGATGACAATTTCCAAAATATGAACCAGGAAGCAGAGCAAACTGATGATAGAATTCCAACAATGAAAACAAAATGTTATTAAAGGAGAATTTTCAGAAAAACAACTCAAATAATTAAAATAAAACCATAAAATTAAAAATATTCACGTAAAATGAACAGAAACTGGGCATCTGGGTAGAAATGCCATAGTTATTTAAGTAAATTGTATTTAAAGGAAAGATTTGGAGTTGTATAAGATTGTTTATCCATCATGACTGTCACACTATCAAGACTCTGAGAAACAATATGTAAGCCAAGGATTTTATGATTTATGTTTAATCAACACATCTTTCAAATCTAAAAACAAATAAATTTTTAACATACAACTCAAAATTTGTATGCAAGAGATCTTCCTGTTTAATTTAGTTATATTCCTGCAAAACATTTTCTCTTTCTCTGTGTGTGTGTGCATGTGTTACTTTCTTTCTCCTTTCTGAGATATTAAACTTGCTTCTTTTGGTCTATTATGCTGTAATTCTCAATGAGGATTACCAATTGTTTTAAATGTGAGAAATCCCTGTCTTATACCCAGTTATCTTCAGTTCAATTTCTATATTACTTATCCTACTTATCCTGATTTATCTATTTTCTTTTTACTCTTGAGTCTGAAAAAATCATTAGAGAAGTGATAAAGAAGAGATAGAGATATAATACAATGCTTTAAGGTCCTTAAAGCTTAACTGACTGAGCATATGCTTGATATACAGAAGTTTGGGGTTTTATCTCCAGTGCTGCATGGTCCACTGATAACCACAGGCTATGGACCACCCCATCAAAATATGCATATCTATACACACATGCTCTCCCACACTCTCAATATAGAATATGGAATATATGGATAGATATAGATATAATATAGATATAAGAACACACAAAGAAAGAGCACACCCAAAATAAATGTAAAGAAAGTGAGTAAAGCAAAAACAAATAAGATAAAATGCTAATTTACAGTACAAAATTATAGAGACTTTTGAAAAATTATTTAATTGAAGAACTTTGTTTAACAAAGCTATAGCTAGTTGAGACTTAGGTATACATCTTCTAACATCAATCCCACCACTAGTTTCAACTACCCTCCAGCAATATGTCCCCATGCTACATCCACCAGCCCCTCCTCCCTAACTACAGCTTTGACAGGCACCGTTCAAAGTTCGGTGATTGTAGGTAAGATCTCATGTTTTCAGTGTTGCACAGTTCCTTTGCATATGCGGCTATGTGGCTATCCACATCACCACCAGAACAGAAGCCCCCGACCTTCTCTCCCCCTCCCCCGCCACTTCTCTTTCTCTTCTTCTTCCTTTCCCCCTCAATTTTCTCTGTATTTCTCCTCCCTATACTCTGGAATAAAGGATGATCTAGGCACTGACACAGCAGACATTAAGACTCTGAGTGTGGCTAGTTCAGGCTTCATAATTTAAGTCCTCATAAAACAAGATAACCAAAACATATTCAAACAGTTCAATTGTCTTTCTAGATGACTAAAACAGATGCCAATCTCAGAGTATATTCTCAAATGACCTGGTGATGTAAATGCAGTCACTGAACTTTAGCAAAACAGGATATAAGCAGATACTCACTATGTGAAAAGTAATAACATAGTTAAGTAAAAGGTGCAAAAATGTTTTTCAAAAAATAGAAGAGTATGAAGGAGAAATGGGTGAAGGAAAAGTTGAAGTGAAAAGGAAAGGTAGGGCAGTATGAGAGACAAGAACAGAAAGCAATCATTTTTTATTGTCTCTTTCTCGTGAAGCCCAGCAAGCTACCGAGACTATCTTACATGCACGGCAAAGCCTGGCAAGCTACCTGTGACATATTCGATATGCCAAACACAGTAACAATTGTCACAATGGAGACGTTACTGGACCTGCTCGAGCAAATTGATGAACAATGAGAGGACAATGACAGTGACTTTCAAGAAAATCAGTGAATCTCTTTATCTGAACTTGTACATATAAGAATAATCGTTTATCCACTTTACACTGCTAAACGCTAGGTATTCTCCAGGGACTATAGTGGCAAATACAAGGGCTTGAGAATAAAGCCATTCGTGGAAATACCTAGATAACTAAATCCAATTGATTGTGCTGGGGAGTTTGAAGAGACCCATCAAAAATGGATAATTTAAGCCTACACATAGAATATTGTTGTACATGTTCCAGAATTCTAATAAAGTCACTGTAGCAATGTAGCACTGTCCTTCCATTGTTCGAGTGGGCCCAGTAACTTCTCCATTATGAGACTTGTTGTTACTGTGTTTGGCATATCAAATACATCATGGGTGTCTTGCCAGGCTTTTTCATGTGAGTGAGATACTCTCCTAGCTCACCGAGCTCTCCAAGAGAGGTGGAGGAATCAAATCCGGGTCGGTGGAGCCAGCCGCGTGCAAGGCAAATGCCCTACCGCTGTGATATTGTCTTAAAAAGGGAGACTAACACCCAGGAATGGCTGAGATTAGTACCAGGAATTTTGCTCCATGAATGGAAGCCAGCCACACGTGCTAGGTGAAAAGGAAGCACAGATAGAGAAGAGAGCACCAAATAAAGGGTGTTGTGAGGACCCTCCCAGGGTGGGAGAAGCATGCTAAAAGTAGTCTATAGACCAAACATGATTGCCACTCAATGCCTCTCTTGCAAAACACAGTACCCAAAAGAAGAGAGAGAGAACAAGGGGTAATACCCTGCCACAGAGGCAGGATGGGACGGGGGGATGGGGGGTGGGGGGGATGCTGGGACCCGTGGTGATGGATGACGGGCACTGGTGGAGGGATGGGCACTTGATCATGGTATAACTGAAACCCAAGCACAAAATTTGTAAGTCTATAACTGTACCTCATGGTGTTTCACTAATATAAAAAGAAAAAAAAATTTAAAATTTCGGCTGACATTAAGAGTGTAGATTGAAAAAATCCTAGAGAAATGTAACTGGGAAGTGACTAATATACAACCTCCTAAGTTACGAAAGTCTATGCTTTTCATTAATTCTTTGATGTTCTCACAATAAAGATAAATTATATAATATTTCAAGCAGAGCCTATAAGTATCATGTGATTAAAATATGAAAAGAACATAAAATTGAAATAAGTATCAAGAAAGATGCTAGTAATAACAGAAAATGATTTTATATTGCCGAAAAGGATATTGTGTGCATGATTTGGAAAATTGCTAGATATCTGGCCAGCAAAACCAATGAATGGGGATTGCTCTTAATGCTGAAAAACTTCACAAAGAGAATGCTAATGGTCCACACCTGGGCTTCCTTCACCCACATCTTTTATTCTCTACCATTTCACAATACAAAGATGCAGTTATCCAGGGTAAGTGTGATATAGAATATTCTGACCCAAACCTGGGATAATAAATAAAAGGCTATATTCTAGTCACACAGTTTACTGTTAGCTAAAGGAATCAGGAACATCTGGAGGGGCTTGGGCACATCAGGTCCTTATCTCTAGCAGATGTTCTGCATTCAGGAACTTGCCATGTTGGTCTGTGACTATTCTTTCAGTGTTAAATCCTAGAGTTCTTTAACACAGTATAGGTGAGCTCCCCCAGAAAAATAACAGTGAAAATGATTTATTTTGCCTTACATATTGATGTGCATATATCAAACACAAATAAGTGTATAATATTTGGGTAACTATTTTTATGAGCTTCATGATGATAACAATTCAGTTAACTTGCTAGTGTTTTAAAGAAAATTTTGATGATATACTTTATAGAACATAGTAATATATTTTCTAGTAATATTTTCATATTTTCCTATGGAAGACTCTATGATTGGATTTTTAGCAGTAAAAATACTTTCAGGACTAATCAGAGAGTAATAGTCTTCAAGCCACTCTCAGATTAAAAAAAAATAAAGCCAAGTTTGCTGTCATATCTTCTCTACACTGGTTTTCCTTTAAACTTTTCCCATCAACTCCCTTTCATGATCCCACAGCAAGTGTGTTCAGTAGAGGTCCAGTAATTGTAGGATGAGAGTTTTGATATTTCAGAGTCGTTATGCAAGATAGACCTTGTTCTCCTCTGGGAACAGCTATAAATAACCAATCATTTCTAAGATGCCATTACGTTTTGGAGAAAGAGATGAGAAATGAACGTAGTTTTATGTGAGTATGAATTTGTAGTCTAGCTCCTTTGTTTCTCAATCATGACATGCTCTCAGGATTTCCTGTAGTAAATAAATATTGAATATATAAATAAGTAAATGATATCACTAAATCAAAATAATTGACTTTTTATTTATAACTGAATCTAAAAATATTACAAAATAACACAAAATTACTGGGATAAGCCTCATGAAGTTAGTTACTTCAAACTAATACTTGCAGACTTTAAACACCTCAACAACTAGATGTTATTGTTGCTGTATGCTCACTTTACTGTTAGCTAAAGGAATCAGGAACATCTGGAGGGAAGAATCACCTATTTGCAAAAATAAATTGCAATCTAAAAAAAAGTCAGAATCTTTAGGGCACTTGATGTACATCTTTTAGAATATTGCCTATTTGTAAATCAAGGAATATTCATAAATGCTTATTACACATCCAAAAATAAGATGTGTTTTCCAATTAAAGTAAAAGGACTGATGAATTGGCATATCCAGAATACAGAGTAGTACACCTGTGAACTGGTATTTTGAAAATAAATGCTTTTCCTGTGATAGGAAATATGTGATTGGTGACAGTTTTTTCTCCTTTTCAATTCCTACTCCTCAGAAAAGTAGAAATAACTATACATTATTCATTTATTTAGGTATTCAATGATAACTGTCCTAATTTCAACTTTCATTTGGACACACCATTAAAATGTTTATATATAATTTATATATAATTTTCCTTAAATAGAAGCAACCATGTAATTTTTATAAAACCCATCATGAAATTAGTTTAATTGCTATAACTGATTTCTACTAAAGGACTCATACAATATTCTGCTGCCTAGAAACTCATGCATTTGTAAGGGAAATGTTTTAAAATACTTAAAACCAGCAACAATTTGAGATATTTCTCCCTAAAATAACATTCTATATTAAAAATAATATTTTTCCAAAGAAATTTTATTTATTACACAACTACAAACTGTATTATGGACATATATATTGAATTAGTGGAGTATATTATTATATATGTACCATTAAATTAATTGTTTTAAATATGTGCTTTGAGTGTTTAATTTCTTATACTATATATTTATAATTTGCTTTTGAATTTACAATATTAGAATGGGTAATCCTAAAAGTTTTAGAGTATACGATAACATATGATAGGCACACTCTCTTAGCATGATAATAACTTATGCTAATCATCATTCCCATGGACAAGAAAGCCAGCAAGTCAGATTCTGAGGAGGATTCAGCACGACTGACCATATCCACACCAAGGTCATTGAGTTTTTTCGGGAGTTCAAGATGCCGCTCTAATGTTTCATCAATTTAAAGAAGGCCTGTGATTCTGTTGAGACTGAAGTGGTCATCGAAGCCCTAGTCAAACAGGGCTTTCAAACTCAGTACATCAGGATACTCTGTGAAATGTATTATGGATTCTCTACCAGGATCTAACGGTTCTACAAGAAAGTGATCATTGATTTAAAGAGAGGGGTTCAACAGGGCAATACCATTTCACCGAAACTCTTCAGTGCCACCCTTGAGAATGTCATGTGATGACTGGAATGGGAAAGAATAGGAATGAAGATAGATGGTCAGCAACTACAGCACCTCCACTTTACTGATGACATTGTTCTAATAACACAAACATTAGTCAAGCAGCACAAGTGCTGGCTGACTTCGACAATGAGTTTGGAAAGATTGGACTGCAGCTGAATCTCACAAAGACAATGTTTATAAAATACAGACTCGTTCCTGACGTTCCATTTGCTCTCAATGGAACGAAAGTCTTTGAATACAGCAGTTATGTGTACCTAGGTTGAGAATTCAACATAACAAACGACCTGGCACCTGAGCTGTGCGGGAGGAAGAGAGTGGCATGGAACGCCTTCAAGAGCATCAAAGAAAGAGCTAAGCAGACGAAGAGCCTACAGCTCTGGGCACATCTCTTTGACTCCACCATTCTCCCTGCACTAACATAGGCCTCAGAGACCTGGGCCCTTTGAAAACAGGATGAGAATGCTATTTGAGTCACCCAAAGAGGAATCAAAAGAGCTATGCTTGGAGTATCATGCTTCACTCAACTTAGAGAAGGAATCTGGACTTTCAACCTCCATCCATGATCAAGAATCAGGGACGCTGTTTCGTTTGTCAAGGCATCGAAAATCAGATGGGCTGGACAAGTAATGCAATTTGAGGTCCACTGCTGGACTTGAGTTGTTATGGACTGGATTCCACTGGACGTCAAAAGAATGCGTGGCCACCCACCTACTAGATGGTCAGACTTCATCAAGATCCTGAACAAATGAAGTGAGGGTCTTCGTGTTCCTGGAGCTAGCAGACAGCATTGGGCTACACTAGCATGCAACAGGAACATATGGAGACATTACTGGCACCCGCTTGAGCAAATCGATGAGTAACGAGTTATTAAGTGATCAGATGATCAAGTGATATTCTAATTTTTATTTTGTTTATGACAGGAGAGAAAATTATTAGATCCTCAAAATAAAATACATACCCTTCAATTTGTTTTTGATTTCAAAAACCAGTCTATCCTTTCTGTGCTTTTGGTAGAACTACAAAAAGAAAGGCATTTTGAGAAGTATTTTAACTGTATTCTGCACATCCTTTCTTAAATAATGCTGATGAAGCCATTTTTATCCATTATAGATTATTTAATCAAGTGCCTTGGGAAATTAATTGCATATATCCATTATGATGAATAAGTATTTTTCTGAAAATCTTTTAAAATATTAGAATCAATTTCAAAATCATTATTTCTTCAGAGGGTCTATTTAAAGAATAATAAATTAGTATGTTGAGTTCACTGTAATATAACCTCAAAATTATATTCAGTCTCCTACTATTGTGTAAATGAAAATTATTGACTCAAATAATTTTATATATTGGGGCTGCACAAGTATTGTTTCTTTGTGGCATTACTTCATTATTTTCATGTGTAACATTTTTTAAGCAAATGAGTTTTACATAAAGATTAATTTATATATAAGCTTTATATTTATAGAGACATTTTATTTTAATAGTGAAAAAATTAAATACATAAAAATATCATTTTTTTGGTATCCAAATAGAAAAATTACAATATGTTGAAACATCTTAAAAGTACCGACTACAACTAGCAAGAGTATTATTTTAATTTTTTCCTATTTTCATGTTTAAACTATGATAGCATACCTAAATTTATAAATATCATTTAACTTTTCTCTCCTTAACCAAAGAAAAACAAAAATGAAAATATTGTAATGTCTTAACTTACTATCTCTCTTTAAAAACTATTTCATAATTGTAAATAATTCTTCAATCCAGTTAGCCTTCGTGAGAGTATTGGTAAATCCATACTCATTCTTGAAGATTCTGTAATATTTCAGCTAAGAGCAA
Organism: Sorex fumeus; assembly: GCF_029834395.1. Taxonomy (NCBI): domain Eukaryota; kingdom Metazoa; phylum Chordata; class Mammalia; order Eulipotyphla; family Soricidae; genus Sorex; species Sorex fumeus. The sequence goes on along the minus strand of NW_026606185.1, from coordinate 6,663,581 downwards.
AAATAAAATGTCACCTTCTTGGGTCAAGAGCGATAGTATAGCGGGAGGACATTTACCTTGCACGAGGCTAACCAGGTTCAATCTCTAGCATCCCCAGTCCATCTCTAGCATCTGGTTCCTGAGCACCACCAGTAGTTCCTGAGTGTAGAGCCAGGAGTAACCCCTGAGCATCGCAGGGTTTGACCCAAAAAGAAAAAAAAATCCACCCTCTTTTATTTATTTGTTTATTTCTTTTCAGGGGGAGGGGGAGCTGCAGCACACTCTTGGTGCTCAGGATTACCCCTGCTCTGACCTCAGGAATCACTCTAGGTGGTGCTTCAGGAGCCATATGTGGGTATAAGGCAAGTTATTTTCTACTGTAAGGCAAGTTATTATCTACTGTACTATCTTACTATTTCAATAACGCACAACACACACACACACACACACACACTAGTTTTCTCATCCCTCATTACCTTGCTTTATATTACATAAAACTAAAAAATGCTAAATGTCACCTCTAGAAATAACATAAATTTTTTTTTTCCCCTTTATTTTATTTTATTTTTTTTAAAGTTGTAGATTTACAATTTTTTGTGCTTTGGTTTCAATTATACAATGATCAGATACCCATCCCTCCACCAGTGCCCATTTTCCACCACCATGGATAATATCCCTCCCACCCCCATCCCCCCATCCCCCCGTCTCTGTGGCAGGGCAATCCCCTGTGTTCTCTCTCTCCTTTTGGGTGTTGTGGTCTGCAAAAGAGGCATTGAGTGGCAAACATGTTCAGTCCATAGTCTACTTTCGACATGCATCTCCCCTCCTGCGAGGATCCTCCAAACATCCTTTATTTGGTGCTCCCTTCTCTATCTGAATAGCCCTTTCCTCTAGGATACCCGGCTGGCCTCTAAGTTATGGAGTAATCCTCCTGGTGCTGATCTCAGCTATTCTTGGGTATTAATCTCATACTTTGTTACTTTATATCCCCCAGATGAATGCAATCTTTCTATGTCTATCCCTCTCTTTCTGACTCATTTCGCTTAGCATGATACTTTCCATATTGTACCACTTGTATGTAAATTTCATGACTTCATCTTTTCTAAGAGCTACATAGTACTCCATTGTGTAGATGTACCAAAGTTTCTTTAACCAGTCATCTGTTCTTGGGCATTCAGGTTTCTTCCAGTTTCTGGCTATTGTAAAGAGGGCTGCAATGAACAAACAAGTGCAGATGTCACTTCGACTATACATTTTTGCCTCTCTGGGATATATTCCCAGGAGTGGTATTGCTGGGTCAAATGGGAGCTCAATTTCTAATTTTTTGAGAATCGTCCATACTGTTTTCCAGAAGGGCTGAACCAGTGGACATTCCCACCAACAGTGAAGGAGTGTCCCTTTCTCGCCACATCCACGCCAGCATCGGTTGCTTTTGTTCTTTTGAATTTGGGCCAGTCTCTGAGGTGTGAGATGGTATCTCATTGTGGTTTTGATCTGCATCTCCCTGATGATTAATGATGTAGAGCATTTTCTCATGTGCTTTTTTGCCATTCGGATTTCTTCTTTGAGAAAGTTTCTGTTCATTTCATTGCCCCATTTTTGGATGGGGTTGGATGTTTTCTTCTTGTGGAGTTTAACCAGTATTTTGTATATCCTGGATATCAACCCCTTGTCAGATGTGTATTCGGTGAATATCCTTTCCCATTCTGTAGAATGTCTTTGTATTTTGGTCACTGTTTCTTTGGAGGTGCAGAAGCTTCTTAGTTTAAGATAGTCCCATTTATCTATCTCTGTTTTCACTTGCTCGGCCAGTGGCGTGGCATCTTTGAAGATACCATTAGCTTCAATGTCATGGAGGGTTTTGCCAACTTTGTCTTCAATGTACCTTATGGTTTCTGGTCTGATGTTGAGGTCTTTAATCCATTTTGATCTTACTTTTGTACATGGTGTTAGGCAGAGTTCTGAGCCTATTTTTTTGCATGTAGCCGTCCAGTGATGCCAACACAATTTATTAAAGAGGCTTTCCTTACTCCACTTCACATTACTTGCACCTTTATCAAAGATTAGATGAGCATATGATTGAGGAGAAATGTCAGTGTATTCAACCCTGTTCCATTGGTCTGCAGTTCTGCCTTTGTTCCAGTACCATGCTGTTTTAATTATTACTGCTTTGTAGTACAGTTTGAAGTTCGGGAGGTTGATTCCTCCCATTTTCTTTTTCCCAAGAATTGCTTTAGCTATTCGTGGGGGCTTATTGTTCCATATAAATTTCAAGAGTGTTTGCTCCATTTCTTTGAAGAATGTCATGGGTATCCTTATAGGGATTGCATTGAATTTATACAATGCTTTCGGTAGTATTGCCATTTTGACAATGTTAAGTCTCCCGACCCATGAGCAGGGGATATCTTTCCATTTCCTCATGTCCTCTTTTATTTCCTGAAGTAGCGTTTTGTAGTTTTCTTTGTACAGGTCCTTTACTTCCTTAGTTAAGCTGATTCCTAGGTACTTGATTTTCTGGGGCACAATTGTGAATGGGATTGTTTTTTTCATGTTGCTTTCTTCTCTCTCACTGTTTGCGTATAGGAAAGCCATGGACTTTTGGGTATTGATTTTATAACCTGCAACTTTACTATACGAGTCTATTGTTTCTAAGAGTTTTTTGGTGGAAGTTATTGGGTTCTCTAAGTAGAGTATCATATCATCTGCGAATAGTGAGAGCTTGATTTCTTCCTTTCCTACCTGAATGCTCTTAATATCTTTTTCCTGCCTAATCGCTATTGCAAGTACTTCCAGTACTATATTGAACAGCAGTGGAGAGAGTGGGCATCCCTGTCTCGTCCCTGATCTTAGAGGGAAGGCTCTCAGTTTTTCCCCATTGAGGATGATGCTTGCTGTAGGCTTGTGGTAGATGGCTTTAATTATGTTGAGGAAGGTCCCCTCTATACCCATTTTGGCTAGGGTTTTCATCATAAAGGGGTGCTGAATCTTATCAAATGCTTTCTCTGCATCTATTGATATGATCATATGCTTTTTATCTTTTCTTTTGTTGATATGGTGGATTATGTTGATTGATTTCCGAATGTTGAACCATCCTTGCATCCCTGGGATGAATCCTACTTGGTCATGGTGTATGATCTTTTTGATGAGTAGTTGGATTCTATTTGCTAGTAGTTTGTTGAGGATCTTTGCATCTGTGTTCATCAGGGATATCGGCCTGTAATTCTCTTTCTTTGTGGTATCTCTGTCTGCTTTTGGTATCAGTGTGATATTTGCTTCGTAGAAACTGTTTGGAAGTGTTTTTGATATTTCAATTTCGTGGAAAAGCTTAAAGAGTATTGGGAGTAAGTCCTCTTTAAAGATTTGGAAGAATTCACTAGTGAATCCATCCGGGCCAGGACTTTTGTGCTTGGGGAGACTTTTTATTACCATTTCAATTTCCTTGATGGTGATAGGTCTGTTCAGGTATTCCAGGTCTTCTTGGTTCAGCCTTGGGAGTCTGTAGGAGTCTAGGAATTTATCCATTTCCTCGAGGTTTTGATGTTCCGTGGCATAAAGCTTCTCAAAGTACTCCCTGAGGATCCTCTGAATTTCTGTGGTTTCTGTTGTAATAACCCCCTTTTCATTTCTGATTCGGTTTATTAGGGTTTTCTCTCTCCCTTTCTTTGTGAGTTTTGCTAGAGGCTTATCGATCTTGTTAATTTTCTCAAAGAACCAGCTCTTGGTTTCATTGATCTTTCGGATTGTTTTTTGGGTTTCCATCTCATTAATCTCTGCTCTGAGTTTTATTATTTCCTTTCTCCTGTTCGGGTTGTGCTCCTTTTTTTGGTCCTTCTCCAAGCTCTTAAGCTGTGAGGTTAGGTTACTTATGTGTGCTCGCTCCTCCTTCCTGAGGAATGCTTGTAGAGCTATAAACTTTCCTCTTAACACAGCCTTTGCTGTGTCCCATAAGTTTTGGTAACTCGTGTTCTCATTTTCATTCGTTTCTAGGAATCTTTTGATTTCCTCTTTGATTTCCTGTCTAATCCACCCGTTGTTCAATAGTGCACTGTTTAATTTCCAGGTGTTTGATTTAGTTTTCTGTTTTTGTGTGTGATTTACTTCTAATTTCAGCGCATTATGGTCTGAGAAGATTGTTGATACAATCTCTACCTTCTTAATTTTATGGAGGCATGTTTTGTGGCTCAGCATGTGGTCTATCTTGGAGAATGTTCCATGTACGCTTGAGAAGAATGTGTATTCAGCTTTTTGTGGATGAAGTGTCCTGTATATATCTACTAAGTCCCTTTCTTCAATTGTTTCCCTCAAATGAAGTATGTCCTTGCTAAGCTTGAGTCTGGTTGATCTATCAAGAGGTGACAAAGCAGTGTTGAAGTCTCCCACTAGTATTGTGTTGCTATTGATGTCTTTTTCCAAATCTATGAGTAGTTGTTTTAAGTACTTTGCTGGTCTCTCATTAGGTGCATATACATTTATTATTGTAAGTTCTTCCTGTTGTACAGATCCTCTGATCAATAAGTAATGGCCTTCACTGTCTCTTATGACCTTCCTCACTCTGAAATCAATGTGGTCTGATATAAGGATGGCTACCCCAGCTTTTTTATGGGAGCTGTTTGCCTGTAGGATTGTTTTCCAGCCTTTGACTCTGAGTCTGTGTTTGCTTTGACTATTGAGATGCGTTTCTTGCAGGCAGCAGAATGTTGGGTTCAATTTTCTAATCCATCCTGCCACTCTATGTCTTTTAATTGGTGCGTTTAGCCCATTGACATTGAGAGAGATTATTGTTATGGGATTTTGTCCCATTGTTCTGTTAAAATTGGGTGTATTTGAGGGGCCTTTCTTGCCTTAAAGTAGCCCATTTAGTTGTTCTTGTAACCATGGTTTTGAGTCTATGAAGTTCCTGAGCTGTTGTTTGTCTGTGAAACTGTGTGTTGTTCCTTCTATTATGAATGAGAGTCTTGCTGGGAAAAGTATTTTTGGGGAGGCATTTATTTCATTGAGTTTTTTTACTATGTCCCACAACTGTTTTCGGGCCATGAGGGTTTCATCAGAAAAATCAGCTGTGAATTTTAAGGATGCTCCTTTGTAAGAGATTTCTTTCTTCGATCTTGCTGCTTTCAGAATTTTGTCTCTGACTAAGGTTTTGGTCATTTTGATCAGAATGTGTCTTGGGGTATTTTTATTCGGATTTCTTCTAGCTGGTACCCTTCGGGCCTCCTGAATGTGGTCACAAGTTTTCTTCAGCTCTGGAAATGTTGTAGCAATGATGTCTTTGACAGTTTCTTCTTCATCGAGGTTTTCTTCCTGTCCCTCTGGGACTCCAATAATTCTTATGTTACCCCTCTTGGCTTCATCACGATCTTCTCTTGCCATCTGTTCCCGAATTGTGAGTCTCTTTTCCATTTTCTGCTCTTTTCGGGAGAGTCTCTGAACTTCATCTTCGAGCTCACTGATTCTGTTCTCAGCCGCTGTTACTCTGCTGCTGAGGCCTTCCACTGAGCTTTTCAATTCGCCTACGAGATTTTTCAGGTCTGACATTTCTGATTGCATTTTCCTCATTTCTGCCTTCAGATCCTCTTGTCTTCTATTGGCATTGCTTTCCATTGTTTCTTTTAATTCCCTAAGCATCCTAAGTAGCTCCCTTCTGAATTCCTTGTCAGAGAGGTTGTCTAACACTACAGTACTGTTGGTGTCATCTGGGCTAGACTCTTCAATATGAATGTTTGGTGGGCTTTTGCGTTGCTTTACCATTGTGAGAGGTGTGGTTTAGTCCTTCACGTTCAGTGTTACTATTCTGCTTGATATGCAGTGTGAGTTAAGATAGGCTTATGAGTTATTGGCAACTGTATTTCTAGTGGCTGAGCTAAAATAGCGAAGTTTCCATCTAAGAAGTTAGCTTATGGTTCCTATGGCATATGTAGTTGGAAAATATTTCGCGGCTGCGTTAGCGGCCACGGCTCCGGAAAGAGTCCCTGGCACTGGGCGAGGAGTTGGGAATGTCTCCTGTTTGGAATTGGAGCCGTTCAGCTTTGTTGCCCAGAGCTGGGCCTCTGTGCCCGTCCCACGTGGCTCAGGGGTTGAAAACCGGCTGTCTCGGGGCTGTTTCTAGCTGTGCGTGCCCAGAGAGGAACCCAGGCCCTTGGGGGCGGGCTGTACCTGTTGGAATTGGAGCCGTTCAGCTTTGTTGCCCAGAGCTGGGCCTCTGTGCCCGTCCCACGCGGCTCAGGGGTTGAAAACCGGCTGTCTCGGGGCTGTTTCTAGCTGCGCGTGCCCAGAGAGGAACCCAGGCCCTTGGGGGCGGGCTGTACCTGTTGGAATTGGAGCCGTTCAGCTTTGTTGCCCAGAGCTGGGCCTCTGTGCCTGTCCCACACGGCTCAGGGGTTGAAAACCGGCTGTCTCGGGGCTGTTTCTAGCTGCGTGTGCCCAGAGAGGAACCCAGGCCCTTGGGGGCGGGCTGTACCTGTTGGAATTGGAGCCGTTCAGCTTTGTTGCCCAGAGCTGGGCCTCTGTGCCCGTCCCACGCGGCTCAGGGGTTGAAAACCGGCTGTCTCGGGGCTGTTTCTAGCTGCGCGTGCCCAGAGAGGAACCCAGGCCCTTGGGGGCGGGCTGTACCTGTTGGAATTGGAGCCGTTCAGCTTTGTTGCCCAGAGCTGGGCCTCTGTGCCCGTCCCACGCGGCTCAGGGGTTGAAAACCGGCTGTCTCGGGGCTGTTTCTAGCTGCGCGTGCCCAGAGAGGAACCCAGGCCCTTGGGGGCGGGCTGTACCTGTTGGAATTGGAGCCGTTCAGCTTTGTTGCCCAGAGCTGGGCCTCTGTGCCCGTCCCACGCGGCTCAGGGGTTGAAAACCGGCTGTCTCGGGGCTGTTTCTAGCTGCGCGTGCCCAGAGAGGAACCCAGGCCCTTGGGGGCGGGCTGTACCTGTTGGAATTGGAGCCGTTCAGCTTTGTTGCCCAGAGCTGGGCCTCTGTGCCCGTCCCACGCGGCTCAGGGGTTGAAAACCGGCTGTCTCGGGGCTGTTTCTAGCTGCACGTGCCCAGAGAGGAACCCAGGCCCTTGGGGGCGGGCTGTACCTGCTGGAATTGGAGCCGTTCAGCTTTGTTGCCCAGAGCTGGGCCTCTGTCTAACATAAATTTTTAACAGAAATCTCATAAATTTTTATCCAGACTATGGAGGAAAAAATTTACTTAAATATATTTATGCCATAAATTCTAAGTTTGAATTATACTCATAACTATTAATTTCTTAGCATAATAAAAAGAATATTTAATAAAAACTGTGTCCAAAGAAACTCTTAAATCTTCTTAAATCTACTCAACTATATTTTCATCATTCTGATTCTGCTAAATCTACATAGCTTTTATCCTCTTATCTCTGATTTTTTTTAGACTCCTAGGAAAGCAACCTACTATATATATTATAGTGATACAGATAACCCAATCCTATCCATAGGAGCTGTTCCTTTTTGAATCTGAAGGGTAGGTTACATGTTAATTCCTCTCATGAAAGTGCAAAGAGAGACAAATTTCCACTTTTTTCTAAATCCAGGTACAACCCACATATTATAGAGAATCTTTTATAATGAACTGTCCAAAAAAGGGAAAATACTGATGATGGATTTTGGAGAGAAAATGCAAATTTGGGAATGGAAAATATATATAATGGATAATTGGAATGAGAAACTAAAGATGAAAATAATATGCAATTTTGCAAGCACTTTTACTCTGTGCATTAATAAAAGATTGAAAAAACAATGATAAAAACACTAGCATCTACTGAGTTTAGACCAATAATGATAAAATTAAATATAATAATTTCTAAAGAAATATTCATTAAAATTTTGAGCATGTTTTATTTATAGCTTATTAGTAATAAATCATAGCAATTTATGAAATTTAATTAATATTGCAAATAGTATAAAATAGTAAATATTATTTCCAAGTTGACTATTAAGAATTATATAATTTCCTTTCAATGTTTTCCTTGCTAAAGTAGAAACTTCTTAAAATATAATCTGAGATGATTCTACATATCGAAAATAAAAAGATGTTTTCCAAGATTGTAATGTTCTTAATGTCACTTTAAGAAAAGTTTTACACATAAATTAAAATACTCTGCCTGCTTGATCTTTTATGTGAGATTAATTTCCAGGTAAAACAATTTTGAAAAAGAAAAACAGCTTCAATTTTTGAAGCTGTACCCTCTCTTTCATCCTTACAACAGCAAACACAGAAAAATGCAAATAAAATTTATTGGCAAAAGCCATTGGCTATTTAAAAATAATGATTAAATAATAACTATCATACTCATTTAAAAATAAATTAAATCAGTTATTATAAAATAAGTTAATTATTTAGATACTCCCATCTTCAGACTTTAAGTGGAAATAATTTATGTTCTCAATTTTTCTCAAAATTTTTTATTCCCAAAAAAGATTAAATCTTTAACAAAGGCTAGCTTTCAGAATAGTCCACTAAAAAGCAAAGATTAAACATTTATTTGTTGGGCTAGCTAAGTAGTACAGCGAGTAGGGCCTTTGCTTTGCAAACAACTGATCTGGGTTCAATTCCAGGCATCCCATAAATTCCTCAAGAACTGTCAGGAGTGATTCCTGAGTACCCAGCCAGGAGTAACTCCTGAGTACTGCCACGTGTGGCCCAAGACAAAAGCTAAATAAAAAATTTCATTCAGACCCCTTGATTTACAATGCTATTCCAAATCAATGCCTTGATTCACAATTGTAAATTTACAGTTTACAAATAGAGTTTATGCAAAGGACCTAATGCCTCACCCTCCACCATCCTAGTTCCTTTACCATTGTCTCAGGAGCACCCCTGTAACCTGTGACCCACTTCCCTCATGTTTTGGCTCAGTTCCAGGACATGTTCTCATGTTCTGTTGGCTCTGGCCATTTTTTTAATCACCATACTTTGTTTCTTAATACAAATCTCACAATGTTACTGGGCCCCACTCGAGCAAATTGATGAACAACAGGAGGATAGTGACAGTGACAGTTACCCCACATAGAGAGGGATTTTTCTGTATCTTTCCTTTCCTTCTAACCTGCTTTTCCCAGAATGATTACCTCCAGATGCAACTGCATATAGGAACATTGCACAATCTCTTATTTTCTAGTATCCAGTAGTATTCCATTGTGTAACATACATTAGTTTCATCTTTCTGGGGGGCACCTGGGTTGTTTCCAGACTTGAGCAATGGTGAATAGTGCTGCAGTGAAACACACCAAACTTTTCTGAATATGGTTTTTGGACTGCTGGGGCAGATGTTAAGGTATTAAATCGCTGAGTCGTCTGAAAGCTCAATTCTTAGTTTTTGAGAAGTGCCCATATTGCTTCACAGATCAGTTGAACCAGTAGAAATTTTCACCAGGCTTTAGATGAGGCAGAAGCAACGGCAGGCGTAGGCTCTCTGTTCATTCGAGATTCCCAGATTCTTCAAATAGTTTCAACAATGAAAATAATGAATAATAAAGATGCTCAGACTCAGAGTTGGAAAGCAGAAAAGTTTATTGGAAACTAGAAGAGAAAAGAAAAGAAGCTCCCCAAGTGGGTGATAAGCAGTCACAAACCTGAGCCACACAGAGCAGGACAGATGCTTCAAGGTTTCATTCACAGACAAAAAATCACTCCTACAAGGGCCTCAGCACTGAGGGCTCCAACCTGAGAACCCAGTGGCCTCTGGTAGAGATTGTTAAGCCCTATGCCCTCCTGCCTGCGTGCCTGTTACATGCCTGCTTGTCTGGGTGCCCCCGGCCAGGTGCATTCTCTTAACTTTTAAGCAAGCAAGGGAGGCGCAGAAGGGAAATAGCTGTTAACACGACTTGTTACATTCACTTGAATTGTGCTTGTTATCTGTGGTCAGATGTCTGGGCATTTATGTTCAGGCCCTGGGGTTCTGGCATGTTTTTCTTCCTAGGTTGTAAATTCAAGAGCATGAAGCACAAAATGGAGTCTGGCTTTTTGTCTCATGACAAGGACAAAGTGAGGCTTCCTCTTTCACTAGGGACCCCATATCCCCACCCACATCCCCACTAAGACTGATTGGTTTTGTTCTTTTAGAGGTGTGACAGCTTCTAGGATTACTCATTGCTGTTCTGATTTGTGTTGACTCCACACCAAGGATTTTTATTTTTCTTTTTGGGTCACACCCAGCAATGCACAGGAGTTACTCCTGGTCCATTCACTCAGGAATTACTCCTGGTGGTGCTTGGGGGACCATGTAGGTTCCTGGGAATCGAACCTAGGTCGGCTGCGTGCAAGGCAAATGCCCTACCCGCTGTGCTATTGCTCCAGCCCCCCAGGGATTTTTTTAAATTATTTTTTTTTTCAGGAATCTAATGGGTCACCTGTTTATCCTGGGTTTTTTGTTTGGTTTTAGGTTTTTGAGAAAGTGTCTGTTCATATCTTCTCAGTTTTGATGGAGCTGTTTTTTGTTGCTGATATTAAGTTTTAGAAGTCTTCTATATTTTTCCCAGTCAGTGGGGTGTTCATTTCTTTTGCAGCAGAGATTTCTTCATTTGACATATTTTCAAAAATCACTGCTTCATTTTGATTAGCCATGTTATACACTCATTGAAAATGTTTCGAGAGTCAATGTGGTAAGGCATGCTTTTTGTTTTCCTCAATATAATTCATGACTCAAACTATGATATTATAGTCCTTAGTTCTTTTAGAATTGATCTGTCCATGGCATTTTCAGACAGTGATCATAGTTTCATAAAAGCAGGAGCCTAGATTGAAGACAGATCATTTCACAGAAATTAGCTTGAATTTATGCATGCTAGAAAAGAACATTTCTTATAAACTGCTGGAGTAATTGGAAGAAGAAAGAGCTTTATCAGAACTCAGAGCATGATTAGACAACTCATGAAGTAAAAATACATAAAATGAAACCTAGGAAGCCCCATAAAATGTCTTGGCTGCAAACTGTATACATTAAGCCTAATCTAAAATTAAAAAGTAAAAAGATTTTATTATCTTAGCAACTGAGGGGAATTTTAGAATTGGTTCATAAAAGACACTTTGAAGTAAATTCCAGTTTTAACTGAAACTCCATAATGAAGGAGAGAACACAAAAAGTGTTATCATAAACTGTAAAATACAATAAAAATAAAATAACATTAAGAGAAATAGAATTTTTATAGTATAAAATTTTTCTTTTGGGAAAGGAAGTACAAATAGAAAATACCTATTTTGTAATATTAATAGAATTAGAGAGAAATGAAACCTACAAATTTAGAATGATAGAGTGATTATCTATATTTATAAAATAATCAAGAAACATGAAAATGCTGAAACAAATTTTCTTTCAGTGACTTGGGGACAAATTTGGGGACTATCAGATGCCCCAACAGTTATTTGTCTCCCAAATAAATAAATAAATGATCTGGGAAGAAATTTAAACGCAGCTAACATTGCCCTCAAACACCAGATATTAGGGCTAGAGACCAGGCATAAGATTGTAGGTGGTTTCTTTGAAGTGCTCACCCCAGTTTGATCCCGGAGACCAAGACCCCACTACCCCCTGCAAATAACAAACTAAAAACTGAAAGCATTTGAGTTGCATAAATAGAAATTGATTCATATTTCTTTCCAATCTTAATTTATAAGAGTGATAATTTTTGGTAAATAACCCTTCTCATATATTGTGTTAATAGGAAATATTCCAATAGATACATTGTAACGGACATCCAGAGCCAGAATACAGTTGGTAGATGATTAGTTTGCATGTGGAGGACCTGAACTTCATCCCTGAACACTGCATGTGTTCTCCAGAGCAGGACAGAAGTGATCCTTACAGAGCTGGGAATAAGATCTCAGCATTGCTTCTGTGATCCAGAAACAAAACAAAGCAAAACAAAAGAGAAGGAAATAAAAGAAAATAGCACCAGCACTGAAATTGTAACTTCCTCTTTAAAACATGTTGCAATTTGCTCTAGGGCTAAGAGAGTGCAACAGGTTCAGCTCTTGCCTTTCATACAGCCAACTAGGGTTTATCCGGGCATTCCGTAGGATCCCCAGAACATAGCCTGAAGTAATTCCTGAATGCAGAGCCAGCATAACCACTGATCATCGTTGGGTGTGGCCTCAAAACTAAAATAATGATAATGATAATAGTAACAACAACACTGTCACTGTCCTGTTGTTCATTGATTTTGCTGGAGCTGGCCCAGTAACATTGTGAGACTTGTTACTGTGTTTGTCATATCAAATACATCACAGGTAGCTTGCCAGGCTTTGCCATTACACAGGGCTCTTTGAGAGGGGCGGAGGAATCAAACCTGGGTCGGTCAGGTTGGCGACGTGCAAGACAAGCTCCCTACCCACTGTGCTATTGCTCCAGCCCAGTAATAACAACTAAAACAAAATAATAAGAATAAGAAGATAAAATCTTCACCATTTAAAAATATATATATATTAATTATAAGAATGCTGAACACTAACATTATTTAAATTGATAAAACTTGAAATCAATCTGAATCTACAAGGATATAGATTGTAGAAGGTGTTATATATCCTTATGGAAGAATTTGTGCCTGGATCACAAAACATAGACATGAAAAATAATTTATATTCCTTGTGACCCTTACATTAAGAATTGTATTTTACTGCAATTTCTAATATAAAATGTCTTGTACATCTATTAATAAAGGCAGGGGCACACCCACCAACTGGCCCCCTGGCACCGTGTAATCCCATCACGGCCAAGACCCAGAGACTATAAATCCCAGCTACCAGAAGCGCGTGGCCGCGACATCTTATTATCTTATTATCTCATTCCTACTTTGGACAAACTGGCAGGCTACCGAATGTAACCTGCCCACACGGCAGAGTCTGGCAAACTCCCTGTGGTGTACCCAATATGCCAAATACCAGTAACAATGATGGGTCTCATTCTCCTAACCCTGAAAGAGCCTTGAATATGACACTTCTTAAAAAATCTCAGGGCTAGGATGAAGGAGACGTTATTGGGGCCTGCTCGAGGCAATTGACAAACAACAGGATGGCTGTGATGGTGATTGTGATCTATTAATATATGGCTTGTATATGGCTGTTTTATAATATTCTATTTGATTTAGTTTCCTTCATATTAGAATATAGAAAACATGGGGAAAATATTATATACAAGTAATAATAATTATAAGTAAAAAAAACTCAAAATGTTTTCATATTTGATGACCTTTTGCCTTATTTTAGGATAAAGTTATCTTATAAATAAGCAATTAGTCTAAAGATTTTAAAATATATTTCCCTATCAATGCCTTAATACTGAAATGAAACATGTTTTTTCATTGCTACACTTTTCTAATGTACATGAAAAATATCTTGCAGAGACTTTGGTGCTATGCTGAAGTTACAATATTTTTGTGTCTTCCAGATAATTTTATGCTCATGCCAATGATGACTACCATCAATAAAGAAATTGCGCAGTATTTTATGTTACTTTAATTACATCACTGTCACTGTCACTGTCCTCCCATTGTTCATCGATTTGCTTGAGCAGGCCCAGTAACATTGTGGCACTTGTTACTGTGTTTGGCATATCGAATCCATTATGGTTAGCTTGCCAGACTTTGTCATGCTGGCGAGATACTCTAGGTAGCTCTCTAAAAAAGGGTAGAGGAATCGAACTTGGGTCGGCCATGTCAGCAGACTGCAAGGCCCTACACACTGTGCCATCGCTCCAGCAATTACATAACCTTTTAAAATATTCAATTTTTAATCTAACTTATAGCCATAGCCAATAATTTGTCAGAGGCATAAAAATCATCAATTTAACTTTTTTCCTAGAGTTAGAATTATCACTTTTATTTTTCAATTTAGTTTTTTTTTCAGGGTCTTTTTTTTAAAAAAAATTTTATTAGTGAACACCAAGAGCTACAGTTGTAGAGGCAGGGGGGATAGGGGGATGGGGGATGGGAGGGATACTGGGATTAGTGGTGGTGGATAATGGGCACTGGTGGAGGGTTGGGTACTTGATCATTGTATAACTGAAACCCAAGCACAAAAATTTGTAAGTCAATTTACTTTTGAAACATTCACAGATATGGGAGAATAAATAACATATTTTATTTCATAAAGATAACTGATTTTATAATTACAGGACAGTTAGCTTCAAATTTCATTCTTTAATTTTCATTGAGATTCTGTAATGTGCAATGCTATTAATAACAGTCTCTCATGCACATGATACCAACACCATACCCATCACCAGTGTACCCCCTGCCTCTCCCAAGGACCCAGTACCTTTTTCTCCCAAACCCCCTTCAACTCAATTTTGTGGATCAGTTCTCCCATCATGTTGCCTATAGATTTTTGCTGTTTCCTTGATGTGTTTATCTAAGTCATAATATGAGAGAAATAGTTTTGTATCTATCCCTTTTATACTGATTTACTCAGCATGATATCCTTTAGCACCATCTATGTTGTTGCAAACTGCATGATTTTGTTCTTTCTTAGAGCTGCATAGTATTCCATTGTGTATAAACACAACTCCTCAATCTATTCATCTGTAATTCTGCATTTGAATATACAGCATTTCAATGCCATACCAATAGCCTCCTTAAGAATAAGTGTCCCTCCATTCTTACTTAGGGTCTACTCCTAAACTCCTCTCTCCTTCATAATCTCCTTGCCATACTATAAACTCCTTTAACTACAGTTCAGTACTTGATTCTGTTGTCTCTAGCTATTTTTCATCCCCTTAAAATGCTCCCTTATATACCACACATCATTCTGTATCTTATTCTCCTTGTGACTGATTTCACTCAACACATTACCCTCCAGTTCTATCCATGTACATGACTACAGTTACATGACTACATCTTTCTTTATAGCCAAGTTGTAGTACATAGTATATGAACGTGTGTGTTTGTGTGTGCATGTGTGTGTATTTTAATTAACATCAGCAAAATTTAAATGCAAACTACAATGTGATATCACCATACACAAATAATACTGGCATGCATAAAAAGAACAAAAACAACAATTGTTGGCAAGAAGGTGAGGGGAAAGAAACTGCTAGTGGGACTGTCCCCTGGTGCGCGCGCGCGCACACACACACACACACACACACACACACACACAGTGTTTTTTTCTGATGGCTTCACCTGGTAATGCTTAGCTCTTATTCCTTGTTTTGTGTTTCTGTGTTCAGAGATGACTTCTGGCAGGGCTCAAGGGACCATCTGAGTTGCCTGAGGTTACACCTGGTTTAGTCACATGCAGGCAAGCATCCTACCTGATGTCCTATCACTTGGACTCCTATCATATTTTCTTTATCTGGTCACCTGTTCTCAAACATCCTATACATGGGCTATGGTGACGAATGCTTTAGTGAACAAATGAACACAAATTACTTTTCTGTTTAGAATTACTGGATCATGGACTGTATATTAAGAAGTGAAATTTATGAGACATATGAAGGTTCAAATTATTTGTTTTTTGAGAAGCATCTATATTATTTCCAAAAGCATTGAAACAAGTGACATTCCCACCATCAGTATCCCCCCACCCCTCCCACCCCCCCGCCTCACAAAATGCCAGCACTGGTTGTTTTTGTTCTTTTAATGTGTGCCAGTAGTATTTGTGTCGGATGATATTTCATTGTAGTTTCCATCTGAATTTTCCTGATGGTAATTAATTCAGAACATTTCCCATATACTTATTGACCATCTATATGTCTTCTTTAGGGAAGTTTCTGTCCATTACTTGTTCCTATATTTTTCCTGGTGTTCTTTTTTTTTCCTGGTGTTCTTTTTTATTACTTTTCCCTATAATTTTCCTGCTGTTCTTTGTTCTCAAGTGCTTTATTCATCTTGATTATGAACCCCTTATCAAATGAATAGTGAGCAAAACTTTTCTCCCAGTCTGCAGGTGAGTTTTTGTTCTGCCCACCATTTCTTTTCTAGTGAGAAACTTCTTAACTAGACTCTTATTTGTTTATCTTGCTTTCATTATTAAAGATGCCTTTAATTCAATGTTATGAAGGGTTATGTCTGTGCTTTTCTCATTTTAATTTAAGATTCAGGTCTGATATCAGGATCTTTGATTTGATTTGAGTTTAGTTTTCTACATGGTGTGAGATTGGGGTCTGACTTCATTTTATTTTTACATGTGACTGACAAGGTTTTACTAAACTGCTTGAAAAAGTGGATTTGCTTGCTCCACTTCATACTCTTAGCTACTTTATCAAAGATTAAATTACTGAACATCATACCCTTGAGGGTCTACCTCTGGACTCAAATTATGTTTCAGTGATCTGAGAATCTGTCTTCAGTACCTACCATGATTACTTGATCACTATAGCTTTACATTGTAATTTTTAAATTTTAGGGAAAATATTCATCTGTGTAATCTCCAGGGTGGCTAGGGAGCCCCGTGGCTCTCTTGATACCTGCATTCAATGGTCTCGAGCTGCTTCCCAATCCAGGACAGCCAATGCTATGGGCAGACAAAGGAGGAGACGAGGGCCACCAGACTGGTTGGTGATCAGTTGCCGTTTATTTTATTCTCACCATGGGCCTGTTCCAGTCTCTCTAGGCTCCCTATTCCAGTCTCACAATTTTTTTTCAAGCAACGAGATCTTGGCTTCATTTATTTTATAATTATTCTTGGGAATACCAGGTCATTAATTTCTGCTCTGAGTTTTGTTATTTATTTCGTACTTCTTGGTTTGAGCTCCTATTCTGAGATCACTTTCTAAGATATTCAGTTGTAAAGTCAAGTAATTTATTCTTCCTTCCTGATGAATACTTATAGGGCTATAAACATTCCTCTCAATACCGATTTGACTGTGTCCCACAAGTTCTGGTAGTCCATGTACTCATGCTCGTTTCCTTCCAGGAATCATCTGATTTCTTTTTTAATTTCCTCTCTAAGCCACTGGTCGTTCAGTAGTGACTGTTTAATTTCCAAGTGTTTGATTTGGTTCTCTGCTTCTGTGTTTTATTAAGTTCTATTTTAAGTGCTTTATGATCTAAAAATATAGTCAATACCATTTCTCTCTTCTTGATTTTATAGAGGTATGTTTTGTGATCCAGCACATGGTCTATCTTGGAGAATGACCCATGTGCACTGGAGAAGAATGTGTATTAGACTTCGGGGGGATGAAAGTCCAGTATATATCTGCTAATCCTCTCATTTCCATTTATTCCTTCAAAGCCAGTATTTCCTTGCTGAGTTTTGGTCTCTTTGATTTATCAAGAGGTGAGCAGGTGCTGTTGAAGTTTCCAAATACTACTGTGTGTCTGCTAATGTCATCCTTGAAGTCTACTAGCACTTGTTTTGAGTATTTTGCTCGCCCCTCAGTGGGTGTGGATATGTACACTCTTGATTATTAAGAAATGGCCTTTTCTGTCCCCTTCTAACCTTTTTCATCCTGAAATCTATGTCATCAGATACAACTATGGCCAAACTGGTCTATTTGAAGAAGTTGTTTGCTTGGAAAATTGTTTTCCAGCCTTTGACTTTAAATCTGTGTTTGCTCTGATTATTCAAATGTGTTTCTTGTATGGAGAAGAACGTTGGGTTCCATTTTTTAATTCGATTGCCACATTGTGTATCTTAGTTGGTGCATTTTGTCCCTTTGCATTGAGAGAGATTGTTGTCATGTGGTTTGTGACATCTTTCTATAGAATTTTGTTGTATTTGTGGGGTTGTCTTGCCTCCCTTCAGTCCTTCTTTTAAGATTGGTTCTGATTCTATGAAGTTCTAGGGCTCTTATTTATTCATGAAACTGTGTATCATTCCTTCATACCTGAATGAGGGTCTAGCAGGATAAAGTACTCTTGGAGAGGCGTTCATTAAGTTTTTTACCAATATCATTGACCTCGGACCTGGAAAGTTTCATATGATAGATCTGCTGTAAATTTAAGTGGTGATCCTTTGTATATAATTTTCTTCCCTGATCTTTCTGTTTTCAGTATTGTATCTCTATCTCTGATATTTGATATTCTGATTAGGATATGCTTGGAGTCTTTTTTATTAGGTTCTCTTTTAGCTAGTACCCTTTGGACTTCTTGGATCAGGATGCCTGCCTTCTCCAAGTCTGTGAAACTTTTCATCAATGATTTATTTATTTATTACTACCTCATTGGGGTTGCCTTCTTGTATCTCTGGGAATCCAATGATTCTTATGTTATTCCTCTTGAATTCATCCCATACATCTCTTACCCACCTGTGAACTATTTCAAGATCTTTTTCCATCTTTCGTTGTTGCCTGGGTGCTTTCTGCAGCACACCTTCAAGCTCACTGACTTTGTCTTCAGCTTTGTCATTCTACTGTTGATGACACTCGTTAAGTTTTTCTTTTCATCTGCCGAGCTTTTTATGATGGCACTTTTAAATGTTGTTTTCTTATTTCTGCCCTCATTTCCTCTTGTATTTTATTGGCTGCCTGTTTCACTGTTACTCTCATATCTTCCTATATTTTAAAGGATGCTGATTACACTGTTTCTTTGAGCTCATTGAACATCATCACTATTTCATCTCTGAATGCTTCATCAGAGAGACTTTGTATGTGGGTATTCCGTACTGGGGCTTCAAGGCTCCTCTCTTCTTCCCCTCCTAGTGGTGGTCGTATATGCTTGTTTTCCATACCTCCTGTGGCAGGCTAGTGATGACAATCTCTTCTTCCCCTTCTAGGGTATCCCCTTCTTTGTTGGTGTTACTGTGTAACTATGTGGAGCCACTTTGGAAATGGATCTCAAGGGTTATACTGGGAGGCCACTGGCTGGAAAGCAACGCCCTTCACCTTTCTAACCTGTGGGCCAGGTTTAGCTAATTTTCATAGGTTTGTATCCAGTGTAGTTGCCTCCTCAGAACTTGCCCTGGATCTGTACTCCACTACTTCTTCTCTCACAGCTGCTTCTGCAATACAGTTATTAAGTATGATACTATTTATGGTATCGTATTTATAGTATCATAGGTTTCAGTCTAGTATCATATCATCTGCAAGTAGTGATATTTTACTTAATCTTTTCCAATATTGGTCACTTTAATATCTCTGTCATACCTAATTGCTATGGAGATTATGTGTTCAATAATAGAGATGAGTAGGGACATTTTCTTATACCTAATGGTAATAAGAAGACTTTCAGTTTTTCTACATTGAGTGAGATATTAGCTCTGACAAATGACTAAACTACAAAGAAGGATGTTACCTTTATCCCAAATTTATTGAATTTTATAAAATAATAAATGGGTGATGGATCTTGTCAAATATATTCTTTGCGTTTATTGATAAACTCATACTACAATAAAACCAAAGAGATCGGCACCTTTGACCTCTGTCTAAGCACTAACAGTCTCAAAGAATGAGACAGCAGATGCTGGGACTTGTTCAGTTTGCAAAATAGCCTCAACATCTCCAAAAAATATAATAAACTTACCATTAATTGAAAATAAGTCCTGCTTCCCCAATCTTATTCTCTGATTCCAGACATATGAGCTATTAATTCTGTTAACATGTACATTATAAACAGCAGATATATTAACAGCAAAGGTTGGGATATTTATATAACTGTGTCCATACGGTGGTAAACAATCAGCAAACACCTTTAATGGATAATACTGAAGTCACAGCAAACTCTTATTCTATGACTGGATCCCATGTTTGCAGCCCTGATTGTCTAAACAAAAGTAAACTTGTTTTACCTAGAAAAGCATCTTAATCTTGGGATTATTATTATCAAGTGAAACATTTCACACATGCTTATATGTTTTTATTTCAATTATATGGTGTATTATATTGATTGAATGCATATATTAAGACATCCTTGCATCTCTGGCATAAATTCCACTTGATAATGGTATATGAGACTTCTGATGTATTGTAGAATTCATTTTCCTATTAGATAAGGGTATTTGTGTCTATATTCACTGGGGATATGGGCCTATAGTTTTGTTTTTCAGTGGTGATTTTGCCTGGTTCTGGTATCAGGATAATATCTTCTTATAAAAACTCATTGAGAGAGTTCCTCACCATTGAATTTATGAAAGACATGATAATAATTAGAAGTATTTCTTTTTTAAAATGTTTTTGGAGAACTCACTAGTAACCTCATCTGGGCCTGGCCTTTCATTTGTGGTAGATTTTTCTTTTCAATTTCTTTATAATAATTGATCTTTTCAGTCAGTACTCTGCTTCTTTTTGATTCAGCATTGAAGGTGGTAAGAGTTTAAAAATTTACCAATTTCTTCTATGTTTTCTAATTTCATAAAGTATCATCTCCTAGAGTAAACCTGAATGATGCTGTTATGCTATCCATTGTAATGATGGAATCACTTTCATTTCTGATTGGTTTCATTAACAAATCTGGTCAAATATGATTTATTCTTTCAAAGAAGCTGCTCTTGCTTTCATTACTCTTCTGTATTTTTAATTAAAATTTTATTAATTTCTGTTATAAATTTATTATTTGTTTCTTTTTGGTTGCTTTGAGTTTTTCTAGCTAGATAAAGTGTGATGTTAAGATATTTATTTGATGCTCAGAGGTCACTCCTGGATCTGAACTAAAGAATTATAGTTGGCGGTACTGGGGAGCCATGTGGGACATGAGAGATGAAACCTGCATCGAACATATGCAAGGCAACTCCCTACCCGGTGTACTATTTTTCGTGGCCCCATTTTTCTTACTGAATTCTTGTACTCTTATTAACTTTCCTTTTAACTCTGTTTTTGCAAGGTCCCATTTGTTCTAGTATCGCAGGTATTCATTCTCATTTGCTACCAGTAATATGCTGGCTTCTTTGATTTTCTTCTTTTACCTACTGGTTGCTCAGTAAAGAGTTGTCTAATTTCTCAGATGTTTTAGTATTTTTCCCCATTTCTTTTTGTAATTATTTTTTTACATTAAATGCACTGTGGTTTGAAATAATGATTGATACAATTTCCTCTTGATTATATATCAATAATTTAATGCATATGTCGTCTATCTTGTAAAATGTCCCAGTGCACTAGAGAAAAATAAATGTGTGTTCAACTGATGGGGGGGGGGTGTTGTAAAAGACTTCACATATGTCTTCTAAGCCCATCGTTTTTACTTTTCCCTCCAATAACAGTAATTTCATGTTCAGTTTTTGCTTATTTGGTATATCCAGTTTGATAGTTGGTATATCCAGATGATAGTTTCAGTTAAATTTACAAATAGTATGTTATTGCTGAAAATATTACTTTTTGACTTAGTAACACTTTTTGGACATTTTGACGTCGCATCATTAGGGCATATATGTTTAGGGGTGTGAGTTCTCTTTGATATGAATATCCCTTAATCATAGAGACAGACATGACTAGCCATATTCCTTATCCTGTATTTTTTAAAATTTGAAGTATATGTTTTGAGCGATAGCACAGCGGTAGGGCGTTTGCCTTGCATGCAGCCAACATGGCTGACCCAAGTTCGATTCCCCCTCCCCTCTCAGAGAGCCCGGCAAGCTACTGAGAGTATCTCGCCCGCAGGGCAGAGCCTGGAAAGCTCCCCGTGATGTATTCCATATGCCAAACACAGTAACAACAAAGTCTCCAATGGAGACGTTACAGGGCCCGCTTGAGCAAATCGATGAACAATGGGAGGACAGTGACAGTGACAGTTTTCTGATATAAACATGACCACCGCTTCTTATTTGAGGAAATTATTTGCCTGTAATATAGTTCTCCAGCCTTTGACTTTGAGCTGGGTTTGCTCTGACTATTCAAATGTATCTATTCAGCTACAGTGATTGTATCCGATATTTCCCAGAGCTTTCCAGGACTGATTTCTGAGTGCAGAGAAAGGAGAATCTCCTGAGCACAGCCAAGTATGTTGCCGCCCCACACTCACACGCCTACTCCCCCCTAATAAATCAGATGCAACTCTTATAAGCAGTAAAATATTAGTTTTCTAATATATCATTGACATTCTGTGTCTCTTAGTGAAATCAGGCCACTGGGGTTGACTGAGAATATTAAACTTTGTATCATTCATTCAGATTTAAATGATAACCTAGCTGGGCAAAGTATTCCTCATGATGTATTCATTTTATTAAGTAGTTTTGTTTATTTGTGTTTTGCAACATCTCCTCTTTTTCTTCTAGAGTCTCATTTGATAGATTTATTGTGAGTCTTATGAAATTTTCTTTGTATGTAAGTTCCTTCTTTGATCTTGATGCTTACTATATTCTGTTTTGTCTTTTTTTCATTCTAATTATGAGGAGCAGTCTATTTGTCTATTTGGGTACGTTTTGCTTGGGAGCCTTCAGAATCCTTAGATGTTGCTGCATCTTGTGTTCAACTCTTACACATTGCCCTTTATGATTTGTTTGATAGTATTTCTTCAACAAGTTTCACTTTTATTTTCTCAAGTACTTCAATGATTCTTACATTATTCCCCATACATTTACCCTTCAATGCTCTGATGTGCTATTTGTTTATTTTGAGACATTTTTCCTACTTCTGCTGTTTTGGAGCGATAGCACAGTGGTAGGGCATTTGCCTTGCACGCAGCCAACATGGCTGTCCCGAGTTCGATTCCTCCGCCCCTCTCGGAGAGCCCGCCAAGCTATTGAGAGTATCTCACCCGCACGGCAGAGCCTGGCAAGCTCCCCGTGATGTATTCGATATGCCAAACACAGTAACAACAAAGTCTCCAATGGAGACGTTACTGGGCCCGCTCGAGCAAATCGATGATCAACGGGAGGGCCTTTACTTACTTTACTGCTGTTTTTCACATCTTAGAACTTGCTGATTCTCTTTTTTTTCCTCAGCTGCTGTTACTCTGATGCAGATAAGTTTCACTGAGTACTTTATTTTACCTACCAAATTCTTTCAACTTGCCACTGCTGATCACATTTTTCTCATCTCCTCTCTAATATTTTCTTTTAACATTTTTGTTAAAGTTTATTAAACTTCCTCATTATATTTTATTGTGGGTTATTCATCATTATGGAAGCTTATTAAGCTTCCTCATTTAGACTTCCTCTAAGTCATTACTAGAGAAATTATGGACCTGGTTGTTATTGGTAGAGCTTCCCCGGCTCTCATTGCCTCATTAAGCATGGTGAAGTTCTGGAGATGTGGCTTCCCCCATGTCTTTCTTGTGCTCTCTGGGTAAACCTTTGTAGCCCCCAAGCACATTCCCCTCCCAGGGATCTAGCTCTCTAAGGAATTTAGGTGTTTTTCTTTACCTTTCCTGCTGGGCCAAACCCAACATAAATTTGCTATCTCTGGTTTGTTATTTTAAATTCTGGGTTCCAAGGTTAATTTAAATATTAATTGTCCTGAATCTCCTATCATTGTAATTTGGAGCTCTTTGATTTTTTATTGCCATCACAGCCTTGTGCTCCACCCCGAAATCTGTAGGATTAGTGGATGGAACTAGCATCAAGCCCCTGGACACACCCATGGTTGCACATGGGTCTCTGAGCTCACTACAAGAGGTATCTATGTGTTCCAGTTAATGAGGAACAGAGATACAAAAAGCTATCATACAATTTTATGGCTCTTGTGAACCATAGAAACAATTCAACTTGCAGGAAAGATGCACGGTTCATATGGCTGATATCCACCCTTGGGGGTAGTATTCTTCCACATCCAAAGACACAGGTATTGGGGAGGCATGTAGGAAGGTGCAGGGCACAGCAATGCCAAACAGCAATACAACAACATTGGAGGTGGGACCTCTGACCTGAAAGGAAACACGTGAGGTTCAGCCACTCCCAGATGGAAGGGCACAGCAGCCAGAAATGGTGGTGGAGAGGAAAATGGGACTCACGGCTACAAATAAGTGGCAATAGTAACTGGTCCTATGATTGAGGAGGCGTGATAAGAGTAGTTTGAGTCTGCAATGAGCCCTTGTTGCTTTCCAACAGTGATGATCCTGTGAGGTTGATGGAGATGAGGTCGTGGGGACCATTTTTTGTAACAGTTTGGAAAGAGGAAGGCATTCTGAAATGGTGCTAGAGAGCAGGGATTTGGGTCCTTTGACTCTCACACACCTGGATGATAAATACACAGTACATTCGGGGTTGGGAGACTCAGCTCCAGGCTTCTTGGTGTGCAGAGAGAACTGGAAAGAGGGCATCACCATTCAATTTTAGACTACCAAACATTGTGCTCATATTAAGTCTTGGAGGATACTGTTTTCTGATTTGAGGACATTTGTTCTACTAATTTCCTGCCAATTTTTAATTTGGCTAAATAATTACTGTTAAAAAATTCTTTATCTGTTGTGATGATAGCATGGATTTCTTCTTCAGTTGCATGTATATACAGTTGCATTGTTTGATTTTAGAAGATACACTAAGTTGTGATCAGTCAAACTAGGAGTCACTAACTAGGAGCAGTGTCTTCTTGTTGTTCATCAATTTTCTCTAGCAGGCCCAGTAACGTCTCCATTGTGAGACTTCTTGTTACTGTGTTTGGCATATTGAATATGTCATGGAAAGCCCTCCGGGTGAGATATTCTTGGTAGCTTGCTGGGCTCTCTGAGAGGGGCGGAGGAATCGAACTCAGGTCGGCCACATGCAAGGCAAACACCCTACCCACTGTGCTATTGCTCCAGCTCATCAATATAAACGGTAAATTTCTGATAGATAACACAATATATTGTACTGAGTTCATGATTTTCAAAATGTGGAAATATCTGGGACAACTTTTGAAATATCAGAGATTTTATAGTCAGATGGGTGCCAAGAAAGAAGGAGAGAAATGGGAAAATGAGAGACAATATGATGAATTACTATAAGGAGCAAAGCCAGCCATCTCACAGGCCTGAGGAAGAACGGGGGTCCAACAGACAAACACAAAGACTTTAAAGCTCTAACCCATACAGCCCTGTAATTACCTACCTTTTCACAAAATAGAAAGGAGCTCATCGGGAGGAGTCCACTCAAAGACACCTTGTGTGAAACGGCAACTGGGCACTCACGAATGATGACCCAGGCACAGTCAGTGCATGAATGTGACGGGAGTGAAAGAGAGGTCCCTCACTCTTTCAAAGCACCCTTTCCTTTTGGGTTTGCTGGCTCAATCTACTGTGATTTCAGGATAAACGTGTGCTTGCAATGAATTAACCACCTTTTTTCTTTCTAAAATTGAGACTTCTGAATTAATGTTTTCCTTCAGAATGACGAAGAACTGATGTACATTAAAGAACTCAGTCTTGCATCCCTTTTTCTGGTAAACATGTCCTTTTTTGTTTTGTTTTGTTTTTGCTTTTTGGGTCATATCCAGCGATGCACAGGGTTTACTCCAGGCTTTGCACACAGGAATTACTCCTGGCACTGCTTATGGGACCATATGGAATGCTGGGAATCGAACCCTGATTGGTCGCATGCAAGGCAAATGCCCTACCCACAGTGCTATTGCTCCAGCCCCAACATGTTTTTTTTTAAGGGGGAAGAAATAGTTTAATTTTTTTATTATATTTGTTTATTTTTTAATAGTGAGGCACCATGAGGTACAGTTGTAGACTTACACATTTTTGTGCTTGGATTTCCATTATACAATGATCAAACACCCATCCCTCCACCAATGCGCATTTCCCACTACCACGGATCCCAGCATCCCCTCCCCCCCCAGCCCCCATCCCACCCTGCCTCTGTGGCAGGGCATTTCCCTCTCTCTCCTTTTGAGTGCCATGGTCTGCAAAAGAGGCATTGAGTGGCAATCATGCTGGTCGACAGTCTACCCTCAGCATGCTCTCCCATCGTGGGCGGATCCTCCCAACACCCTTTATTTGGTGTTCCCTTCTCTTTCTGAGCTCCCCATTCCCCTATCATGTGTGGTTGTCCTCCGGGTCATTGAGTAAAATTCCTGGTACTAATCTCTGCCATACTTGGGTGTTAGTTTCCTATTTTGTTACTTTATGTTCCCCAGATGAATGCAATCATTCTATGTCTATCCCTTTCTTTCTGAGTCATTTCGCTTAACATGATACTTTCCATGTAGTACCACTTGTATGTAAACTTCATGACTTCGTCTTTTCTAACAGCTACATAGTACTGCATTGTGTAAATGTGCCAGAGTTTCTTCAACCAGTCATCTGTTCTCGGGCACTCAGGTTTTTTCCAGATTCTGGCTATTGCAAAGACTGCTGCAATAAACAGACAATTGCAGATGTCACTTCGGCTATACTTTTTTGCCTCTCTGGGATATATTCCCAGGAGTGGTATTGCTGGGTCAAATGGGAGCTCAATTTCTAGTTTTTTGAGAATCATCCATACTGTTTTCCAGAAGGGCTGAACCAGTCGGCATTCCCACCAACAGTGAAGGAGTGTCCCTTTCTCACCACATCTGCGCCAGCAACGGTTGCTTTTGTTCTTGTGGATATGGGCCAGTCTCTGTGATGTGAGGTGATACCTCATTGTGGTTTTGATCTGCATCTCCCTGATGATTAATGATGTGGAACATTTTCTCATGTGTCTTTTAGCCATTCGGATTTCTTCTTTGTCAAATTTTCTATTCATTTCATCTCCCCATTTTTTGATGGGGTTGAATGTTTTCTTTTTGTGGAGTTGAACCAGTATTTTGTATATCCTTGAAATTAACCCCTTATCAGATGTGTAGTTGGCGAATATCCTTTCCCATTCAGTTGACTGTCTTTGTATTTTGGTCACTGTTTCTTTTGAGGTGCAGAAGCTTCTTAGTTTAAGATAGTCCTATTTATCTATCTCTGTTTTCACTTGCTTGGCCAGAGGTGTGACATCTTTGAAGACACTATTAACTTCTATGTCATGAAGGGTTTTGCCAACATTTTCCTCAATGTATCTTATAGATTCTGGTCTGATATTGAAGTCTTTAATCCACTTAGATCTTACTTTTGTACATGGAGTTAGGCAGAGATCTGAGCCCATTTTTTTCCATATAGCCGTCCAGTTTTGCCAGCATAATTTGTTAAAGAGGCTTTCCCTGCTCCACTTCACTTTTATTGCCCCCTTATCGAAGATTAGATGCCCGTATGCTTGGGGGGGACGTCAGTATATTCAACCCTGTTCCATTGGCCTACAGCTCTGCCTTTGTTCCAGTACCATGCTGTTTTAATTATTACTGCCTTGTAGTAGAGTTTGAAGTTAGGGAGGTTGATTCCTCCCATTTTCTTTTTCCCAAGAATTGCTTTAGCTATTCGTGGGGGCTTATTGTTCCATATGAATTTCAGGAGTGTTTGTTCCAATTCTTTGAAGAATGTCATGGGTATCCTAATAGGGATTGCGTTGAATTTATACAGTGCTTTGGGAAGTATTGCCATTTTGACAATGTTAATTCTCCCGATCCATGAACAGGGGATATTTTTCCATTTCCTCGTATCCTCTTTTATTTCCTGAAGTAGAGTTTTGTAGTTTTCTTTGTACAGGTCCTTTACTTCCTTAGTTAAGGTGATTCCTAGGTACTTGATTTTCTGGGGCACAATTGTGAATGGGATTGTTTTTTTCATGTCTTTTTCTTCTCTTTCACTATTTGCATATAGGAAAGCCATGGACTTTTGGGCATTGATTTTATAACCTGCCTCTTTACTATACAAGCCTGTTGTTTCTAGAAGTTTCTTGATAGAGGTTTTAGGGTTCTCTAAGTATAGTATCATATCATCTGCGAATAGTGAGAGCTTGATTTCTTCCTTTCCTGCCTGGATGCCCCTAATATCCTTTTCTTGCCTAATCGCTATTGCAAGTACTTCCAATACTATATTGAACAGCAGTGGAGAGAGTGGGCATCCTTGTCTCGTCCCTGATCTTAGAGGGAAGGCTCTCAGTTTTTCGCCATTGAGGACGATGCTTGCTGTAGGCTTGTGGTAGATGGCTTTAACTATATTGAGAAAAGTCCCCTCTATCCCCATTTTGGCTAGGGTTTTCATCATAAATGGGTGCTGGATCTTGTCAAATGCTTTCTCTGCATCTATTGATATGATCATATGATTTTTATCTTTTCTTTTGTTGATGTGGTGGATTATGTTGATTGATTTCCTAGTGTTAAACCAGCCTTGCATCCCCGGGATGAATCCTACTTGGTCATGGTGTATGATCTTTTTGATGAGTAGTTGAGTTCTATTTGCTAGTATTTTGTTGAGAATCTTCGCATCTGTGTTCATCAGGGATATCGGCCTGTAGTTTTCTTTTCTCGTGCTATCTTTGTTTCCTTTTGGTATTAGAGAGATATGGGCTTCATAGAAGTTGTTTGGGAGAGTTTCCATTTTTTCAATTTCCTGAAAGAGCTTGAGAAGGACTGACAGCAGGTCATCTTTAAATGTTTGGAAAAATTCACTAGTGAATCCATCTGGGCCCGGGCTTTTGTATTTGAGAAGGCTTTTGATTGCAGTTTCTATTTCATTGATGTTAATAGGTCTATTCAGATACTCCAGGTCTTCTTGATTCAGCTTTGGGAGATTATAGGAGTCCAGGAATTTGTCCATTTCTTCTAGGTTCTCTTGTTTCGTGGCATACAGATTTTCAAAGTAGTCTCTGATGATCTTTTAGATTTCTTTGGTTTCTGTTGTGATATCCCCCTTCTTATTTCTGATTCGGTTTATTAGGGTTCTCTCTCTGTGTTTCTTTGTGAGTGTTGCGCGTGGTTTATCTATCTTGTTTCTTCTCTCGAAGAACCAGCTCTTGGTTTCATTGATCTTTCGGATTGTTTCTTTGGTTTCCATGTCATTGATTTCTGCTCTAAGTTTTATGTTCTCTTTCCTTCTGCCTGATTTAGGTTCTTTCTGTTGATCCTTCTCTAAGGACTTGAGCTGTGAGGTCAAGTTGTTTATGTGCACCATTTCCACAGACCTAAGATACGCTTGCAGAGCTATAAATTTTCCCCTTAATACAGCTTTTGCTGCATCCCATAGGTTCTGGTAGCTCAAGTCTTCATTCTCATTTGTTTCCAGGTATCTTTTGATTTCGTCCTTGACTTCGTTTCTGACCCATTCATTGTTCAGCATCGAGTTGTTTAATTTCCAGGTGTTTGATTTGGTTCTCCATGTCTGTGTGTGATTCACTTCTATCCTCAGTGAATCCTGGTCTGAAAAGATGGCTGATACTATATCTATCTTCCTTATTTTTTTGAGGTATGATTTGTGTCCTAGCACATGGTCTATTTTGGAAAATGTTCCTTGTGCATTGGAGAAGAATGTGTATTCTTTCTTTTTGGGGTGTAAAGCCCTGTATAAGTCTATAAGCCCTCTCTCTTCTATTTCTTCTTTCAAAGCCAATCATTCCTTGCTGGGTTTTGTTCTTGTTGATCTGTCCAGAGGTGATAGGGCAATGTTGAAGTCTCCAAGTACTATTGTGCTGCTTGCAATGTCCTCCTTAAAGTCTGTTAGCAGTTGTTTTAAATATTTGGCTGTTCCCTCATTAGGTGCGTATACATTTAAGAGTGTGATTTCTTCCTGTTGTACGTATCCCTTGATGAATAGAAAATGGCCTTCACTGTCCCTTCTAGCCTTTTTCAGGGTGAAATTAATGTTGTCAGATACTAGTATGGCCACCCCAGCTTTTTTACAGGAGCTGTTTGCTTGCAGGATTGTTTTCCATCCTTTGACTTTGAGTCTGAGTTTGCTCTGAATGTTGAGATGAGTTTCTTGTAGGCAGCAGAATGTTGGGTTCTGTCTCTGTATCCATTTTGCCACTCTGTGTCTCTTCAATGGTGAATTGAGACCGTTGACATTGAGAGAGAGTATGGTTATGGGGTTTTGTGTCATGTTTCTGTGCGGGTGTGTTGTGGTTGTAGGGTTTGTCTTGTCTTATAGTAGCCCCTTTAGTCCTTGTTTTAGGTTTGGTTTTGAGTCTATGAAGTTCCTGAGCTGCTGTTTATCTAGAAAATAGTGTATCTTTCCATCTATTTGGAGTGAGAGTTTAGCCGGATAGAGTATTCTTGGTGAAGCATTCATTTCAGTGAGTTTTTTGACTATATCTCGCCACTGTCTTCGGGCTTGTAGGGTTTCCTCTGAGAGGTCTGCTGTGAATCTCAGGGGTGCTCCTTTGTATGTGACTTTCTTTCTTGCCCTTGCTGCTTGCAGTATCGTGTCTCTATCGGCAGCATCGATTATTCTAACTATAATATGTCTTGGGGTGTTTCTGTTGGGGTCTCTTTTAGCTGGCACCCTTTGGGCTTCTTGAATCTGGATGGCTGTATTATGGAGCTCTGGGAATTTTTCAGCAATAATTTGTTTCAGCATGGTTTTTTCATTGGGATTGTTTCCTTGAGCTTCTGGTAGTCCAATGATTCTAATGTTGTTTCTTCTGGAATCATCTCATAGTACTCTGATTCGCTCTTGAGCTATTTTGAGGTCTCTTGCCATTGTTTGCTGTTGTCTGTTGGCTTGGTGCAGCTGATCTTCCAAGTCACTGATTCTTTCCTCAGCTGTGGTCGTTCTATTTTTGAGGGCAGTGAGTGAGGTTTTGACTTCATCTATGGAATCTGTGATGCGTGCCATTTCTGTGCGGAGTTTTCCAATTTCGGCTCTCATTTCTTGCTGTATTTTGTCAATTGTGTGATCGATTGTTTCTTTTATGTCCTCTTTCAGTTTAGTGGCTATGTGTCTGACTGTTTCATCGAGTTGATTGAAAATCTTGATAACTTCATATCTGAATTCCTTGTCAGAGAGGTCCCTAAGGTAGCTAGCACCTACTGAGGCATCTACACGTATTTCCTTATGGTCTTCCTGTGGTGGGGATTTGCGTTGTTTCCTCATGTTGTTGTATATGTGGAGGGGTAATATTTGCTGCCTTGAGTGAACTACCTGTGGCCGCATTAGCGGCCGCCCACCGAAAATTAGGCCACGCCCACTTTTTAAATCCACGCCCACCTCTGAAGTAGCCACGCCTCACGGATACCTGGTTTTTGTCCAGGAAGTAAAGACTGGGTGGGGGACAAGGGAGCAGCTCTGATGGGCGGCCGGACCAAAGGGACAGGCAGAGAGACAAAGATCCCCTTTTCCTCCCAGCGTTGGGGGGGGAGGCGCCTGCAGACACTTGCGCGGTGGGGTTCCAGTCCCAGGTCAGAGGGGCCAACATGTTTTTTTCAAAGTAAGAAAAATAAGTTTTGGGAGTCACACCCAGTGGTGCTCAGGGCTTACACCTCACTCTCTTTGCAGGAACCTAACTTGCAGGACTCAGGGAAACACATGGAGTACTGGAGTATCTGGCTTGGCTGTGTGCAAGACAAATGCTTTATCCTCCATATGATCTCTATGACCTGAAAACAATTTCTCAACGTAAGAACATACATATGCATTATTTACAAATATTGATGATAAAATCAGAATAAAATGTAAATCATTCACAATTTTACTGCATATAGGAAAAATATATCAATTTTTATCTTACACCCATCATAACTCATATTCTGGTTAATTTTATTTAGAAAATTAACAAAAATGCAATGCTTTATGTTATTCTAAATGTTCATGATTACAATTTTTTTACTTACAAACTGAAGTAATTCTTAAGAACCTTCAAGATGTGGTTAAAATATCCAGGCCTCCATACCAAGTTTTCAGTTAATATTAAATATTATGTTGTTTAAATTTTTAAGTGGTTAGCTATTTTTAAATGTATCTGGCATCACACAGTTCTTTATTTTTGTGATTTCTTTCCTGATGTAGTTTTTGTACACAAATGTCTCTAAGGTGGTAATAGTACAGCTGTTAAACATCTGCCTTGCATATGACCAATCAAGATTTGAACTCCAGCACCACATATGGACCTCAGAGCAACACTAGGAGTGATTCCTTAGCACAGATCTAGAAGCAGCCTCCAAACATAAACAAAATCAAAAGTGTACCCAAGGATAATATTAAAATATCATCAATTATTCTTAAATGAAAGCAGGAAACCACTTCTTACCAAATAAATAAATAAAGTTTCTAGTCATCACCACTAGTTAAACAGATTATTTTGAAAACCTACTCACAAAAACAAAAACACATAAAATTTGTTTCACTTTATCTGGAAAATTTGAAGTGGAAGAGAGTTTTATTTTATTTTTATTTACAATTTCTTCACAAATAACCAGGACCTAAGCTTCCACATGAGAAAGGCAATGAGAGATATGCATAAAAAACCATAAGACGCTAATGAAAGATAAAGGAGACACAAAAGAATAGGACAAGTATTCTGACTATTTACATGAATGATTAAAATTCTTGAAAAAGACAATCATTCTAGAATCATTGAAGAGATCAATGCGATTCCTGTAAAATTCTGATGACAATCTTCTAAGAGAGAAAACCCCAATGAAATTTGTATGGAAATAAAAAACTGTCAAAATAGCTAAATCAATCCTCAGAAAAATTAAAATTGGAGACATCAGGTTTCCTGGGTTTATAGAACAAAGCTGAAGTAGTCAGCAATCCTATCAAAAACAGTTAAGTAGACATTTCTCCAGGAGAAAATAGAGATGACCAAAAGTTCATGAAAAAAAAATCAACATCAATAATTATCTGATTTTGCTCGAGTGAGCCCAGTAATGCCTCCATCATGAGACTTTGTTGCTACTGAGTTTGGCATATCGAATACGTCACAGGTAGCTTGCCAGGCTTTGCCATATGGGAGAGATACTCTAGGTAGCTTGCCAGGCTCTCTGAGAGGGGCAGAAGAATTAAACTCAGGTCGGCCATGTTGGCTGCGTGCAAGGCAAAAGCCCTACCGATGTGCTATCGCTCCAGCCCCAATAATTATCAGAAAAAAAAACCTTGATTTTTTCACTTTATCTTCTTATAAACTTTATTTGATAAGGCACCATGAGTTACAAAGTTACTCCTAGTTGGGTTTTTGACATACATGTTCCATCACCAGTCCCACCACCAATGTCAGCTTCCCTTCACCAGTGTTCCCAGGTTCTTCCTCCTCCTGCTCCAGCCCCAGGCTATCATCTTGACAGGCACTTTTAAATTTGGTTATTAAAGTTTGTTTCTCATGATTTCAGCTTTTTTGACTCTGCAGTTTGGATACTTAGATTGTTTCTTAACCCCACTGATGTGTCTTACTGACCTCGATTCATGTCCCTGTTTCTTTGCATCTATGTTTTCTTCCTCTCTTTCACTCTGTTTCTTTCCCTACATTTTGTGGGACAAATCTAGGAACATCTCCTTTTAACCATTGTATTTTCACATCCAGTTATTATAAACGCCACATATAAGAGGTATCCCATGTTTGTTCTTCTTCTACTTATTTCATTTAACTTATTAAATGACAATGTTATTTCACCTGATATTAATGATAATCACTTATCACTTCACTTAATCACTTAATCCCCGTTATTCATCGATTTATTCGAGCGGGTGCCAGTAACATCTCCATTCATCCCGGTTGCGTGCTAGCGTAGCCCAATGGTATCTGTTCATTTTAGGAACATGTAGAGCCTCAAACCGATCATTTAGGGTCTTGACGAAGAAGTCTGACCATCTTATAGGTGGGCGTCCACGTGATCTTTTGATGTCTCGTGGAATCCAATCAGTAATGGCTCTAGTCCAGCGGTTGTCTGTAAACCTCATTACATGTCCAGCCCATCTGATTTTTGATGTCTTGGCAAATGAGACAGCGTCTCTGATTCTTGAGCGTTGACGAAGATCAGAACTCCGGATTCTATCTCTCATTTGAGTGAATCGTGATATTCCAAGCATAGTTCTTTCGATTCCTCTTTGAGAGACCCGAATAGTGTTCTCTTCCTGTTTTCGTAGGGTCCAGGTCTCTGAGGCATATGTTAATGCAGGAAGAATAGTGGAATCAAAGAGATGTGCTCGTAGCTGGAGGTTCTTTGTCCTTTTAGTTATTTCTTCAATGCTCTTGAAGGCATTCCAAGCCGCTCTCTTCCTCCTGCTTAACTCAGGTGCCAGGTCATTCATCATGTTGATTTCTTGACCTAAGTATATATAACTGTTGCATTCGGAGATGGTGGTTCCATTGAGAGCGAATGGAGCGTCAGGAACAAGGCTGTTTCTCATAAACATTGTCTTCGTAAGATTCAGCTGTAGTCCGACCTTTCCACACTCACGGTCAAAGTCCGCAAGCATTTGTGCCGCTTGGCTGATGTTTGGTGTTATTAGAACGATGTCATCAGCAAAGCGGAGGTGGTGTAGTTGCCGACCATCTATCTTCACTCCCATGTTTTCCCATTCTAGTCGTCGCATGATGTTCTCGAGGGTGGCACTGAAGAGTTTTGGTGAAATGGTATCACCCTGCCAAACCCCTCTCTTGATATGGATGATTACTTCTTTGCAGAATGGTGAGATCTTGGTAGTGAATCCGCAATAGAGCTCACTAAGGATCCTGATGTATTGAGTTTGTACGCCCTGATTGGCTAGGGCTTCCATGACCGCTTCCGTCTCAACAGAATCAAAGGCCTTCTTTAAATCAATGAACGTTAGACAGAGCGGCATCTTGAACTCCCGAGATACCTCAATGAGCTTGGTTATTGTGTGGATATGGTCAATGGTACTGAATCCTTTTCGGAATCCAGCTTGTTCACATGGTTGTCCTTCATCTAGTGTTCTGCTAATCCTATTCAGGATGACTCGAGTGAATAGTTTGTAGATGACAGACAATAGGCAGATTGGGCGATAGTTGCCAATGTCGTGGATGTCTCCTTTCTTGTATAGTAGTACAGTCTTGCTGGTTTTCCATTGGGATGGAACCTTGCATTCAGACAGGTAGCGTGTGAAGAGTCGAGCTAATGTATTGATGAGTACTGATGGTAAGTTCTTCAGGTGTTCAGGTCTGATCTTGTCTGGGCCAGGTGCTTTTTGTTTCTTTACCGACGAGATGGCATGTTGGATTTCGGAAGGGAGAACATTGAGAACGACATATCCATCATGTGGTATGTGGTATGTGGGCAAGTGGATGTGGCTATTAAAGAGATCTGAGTAGAAGTCATGAATAATCTTCTCCGTTGCCCTTCTGGAAGATGTGATAGATCCATCATGATGTCGGAGGGCAGTCATCTTGATTTTGTAGTTGGTGAAGGACAGGCGGGCATTACGAATGTTTTTCCCAGCTTCTGCTGCATCTACCAGTACTGCTGCTCTCCTGTTTTTGAGGTCATCCTTGATGGCTTTTCTGCACTGTTTTGCCAGTTCGGACGTTTGCTTGTGGTTGCCTGAGGCACGTGCCACGCCACGTTGGCGAATAAGTTCAAGAGTGTTCGAAGAAAGACGGTTTTTTGTGGTTATCTCTCTCTTGGCATTTCTTGCACAATCATGGAGGTGCTGAATCATTCGATCGTATTCCTCATCAATGTTGTCAATGACGGCATCTTCCCATGTTGCTGCAACAGAGCCAAAGAGTTCCCAGCTGGTGGTTGTTCTGGGAGTCTTCTTCTTAAACCTTGCATTCTTTTCTCCACGTTCTGTGAGGTAGAATTTTGCACGAAGAAGACGGTGGTCTGATCCCGTTTGGAATTTTGGGACAACAGCAACATCGGTTAGGCAAAACCGCCGATTGAATATGATGTGGTCTATTTCATTGTGGAACCGTCCATCGGGAGACTCCCATGTCCAACGTTTAGATTCAGCCTTTTGGAATTGTGAGTTACCATGGAAGGTTTTGGTTGACATGATGAACTCAGACAGTCTGTCACCCTGTTCGTTCCATTCCAGGCCATGGGTTCCGATGTGGAGTTCATCGACTGATCTTCTTGGTCCTATCTTGGCATTAAAATCACCGACAATGATCTTGTAGAAGGTGTGATCTTCTTTATAGAATTTCTCCAGCTCCATGTAGAATTTCTCAGTTTCTTTTTCACCATAACTGGATGTTGGTGCATAGACAACAAAGATAGAAACTGCCGGTAGTGAGCCACATTTATTCAAGTGTAATCGTCCGATTCGGGTTGTTAGGCATTCAAATGAATCAATGCTTGTGACTAAGTTTGTGTTGACAAGGATACCGACACCACCGATGCCTCTTTTATCACATGTTCCAAGGAACAGTTCTTCTCCAGTGTCGAAAACAGCATGATGGGATTGATGTCTTCTCGTTTCGGTCAGACCAATGATGTCGTACTTGATCTTTCATGCTTGTACCATAAGGTCTTCAATGGATGCAGCAGATGCCAGCGTACGAGCATTAAAAGTACAATCATTTTTGTTTTTCTGCATTTTGGCAGCCCATGTCTGCCTTGGTGTTTTATCAGCTTCTCCTTCCATATCCTTCTCGACTCTGCATAATCAGGGTTAGGGAAATGAGATCCATTTATTACTGGATTTGGCATATCAATTGGTCTATTTGGCATAGACCACAGATAGCTTGCCAGGCTCTGCCGTGTGGATTAATGATTAATTTAAATTAATGATAATGGTCTACATAAATAAAATATAAAACATATGCTGACATAAATGTGAAGAAATAATAACTCACTGTTAGTACAACTGCAAATTAGATCAACATTTATGAAAACAGTATTAAGACTTTTATAAAAATATTAATAAGAGGAGAGGGCTGGAATCAGCACTGTAGCACTGTAGCACTGTCCTCCCATTGTTCATTGATTTGCTCGAGGAGGTCCAGTAACATCTCCATTGTGAGACTTGTTGTTACTGTGTTTGGCATATTGAATACATCACGGGTAGCTTGCCAGGTTTTGCCATGCAGGCGATATACTCTTGGTAGCTTGTCGGGCTCTTCAAGAGGGGCAGAGGAACCCAACCTGGCTCGGCCAGGCTGGCTGAATGCAAGGCAAATGCCCTTCCACTGTGCTATTGCTCCAGCTCCTGGAATCAACACAAAAAGGAAAAAATAATGACATAAATAATGGTAGAAACACTACAAAATCCAGCAGTTTGATTTCTTGCAAAATTTTTTGGACTAGCATAAAAATGATGTAAGTTATGCAGTGTACAGAACTTAACTCCTGGGTCTTTCCTGGTAGTAACTTTTGGCAGTACTCCAGAGACTATAGGTGTTGCCAGGGATCTATGTGCAAGGCAACTCCTTAATTGCTCTACCATCTCTCTCACCCCTGCTGCTACATTTTAGATATTGTATTTGGACTCAGGAATTACATTTTAATTTTTTGTATTGGAAACTTAAAGTAGAGGCCTTAGCCAATATTTCATTTAATATCTTTATTTACTAAGATAGGTAAGTTTCAGTACATTTTTTGTTTTCTTTTTTGGGGGTCACACCCAGCAATGCTCAGGGGTTGCTCCTGGTTCTGCACTCAGTAGTTACTCCTGGCAGTTACTTGGGGGATGATATGGGATGCTAGGTATTGAACCTGGGTGGAACTCGTGCAAGACAAACGCCCTACCCGCTGTACTATCACTCCAGCCCAAGTTTAAGTTCTTTTAAGATGTGTTAATATAAACTTACTTAAGCATGAGAAAGAGACAGTGCAGTGGATAAAGTACTTACCAAGCCTGCAGCCTATCTAGGTTTGATCCCAGGCAGCACAGATGCTTTTCAAACCTTTCAAGAGTAATTCCAGAGTGCAGCTCCAGGACTAAACCCTGATCATTGTCAGTGTGGTTCAAAATTCAAAGTAAAATAAAATTATAAGAAATTTAACATGTTATCAA
Organism: Sorex fumeus; assembly: GCF_029834395.1. Taxonomy (NCBI): domain Eukaryota; kingdom Metazoa; phylum Chordata; class Mammalia; order Eulipotyphla; family Soricidae; genus Sorex; species Sorex fumeus. The sequence goes on along the minus strand of NW_026606185.1, from coordinate 6,626,115 downwards.
ATAAGAAGCATACTACCATTTAGTATCTACATGGACTTAAGAAGAGATAATCTATTTGGAAATTCATAAATATATGTTTCTGATCATCATTTTTGACCTTAAAAGTTTAAACATTTTATATGAAAAACTATTAGTTGTCACAAAACAGCACAGGATACATAGAATAGTTACTTTCATTGTAAATGAGGTCATATTTTTAAAATATAATTTCCCCTGAAAGTTCTCATAAGAATAATTTTAAATTATAGAATATCCATAACTCTTTTCGTATCACTAATTCTGGTATATTTCCTATATGTACATGTGAACAAGTATATATAAATCATGTATTTTATAAATTTCTATTGCATCAGAACTTTTATTTCTCAATTTAAGCAAATTTACTCATGTATTTTCTATCAGTAAAGAAAACACTAAAATCATTACAGGTTAAGTTAATATTAATAACAAAGCATTCTAACAAGGAATATTTAAATTACATAGATCTTGACAGTCTTTTAGGAATATTCATTTTTCATAAGACAACAGACATTTTCTCTAAACAACTTCTTATGATTTTCTTATGACAATTTATATAATCAGTTCTCTCTTGGTTACAAATAAAGCAAAAGGTAAATTTGCTTCATGGCATATAAAAATATCATCAGTGCTTCCCATAAGTCATTCATATTCATTTTCTTCTTGTGACACTTGCCTCTTCTCCTATCCCAAGAGGAATTCCCAGGGCTGGCATGGCAGAATTAGCATTCTCCTACAGAGAATCAAAACTAGTAAATCTTCTATTGTGGCTTTTCACACTGAGGCTGCTCCTGTGTGCCTTCCCTTTGGAGTTAACCCTGAAACGCACTGCCTCACCTTAGACCCAGAAAAGCGAGAGTACTTATAGTGACTAAGAAAGATATATTTTAAAATGTTAAGATTTTTTATATGTGGAATTGTACCAGGTGTATAAATAGGCAGCATGTAAGAATATAACTATTCTAAAGTAATTCAAAATCTGATAGAGTGACTCAGTTTTTAAAAGACTTTTATAGTGATAATACTAGAGAAACACATACATATGAATATGTGCAAAAAACCTCAAAAATAAATCCTTTTCTTAAGACATTGGATTGTTACACATCTTCTAAAAAGATAACAGAATATTAAGATGAAAACACTTGGGGGCCGGAGCAATAGTACAATAGGTAGGGACTTGCCTTGCATGCAATACTACCAGGTTTGACCCCTGGCATTCGGTACAGACCCTCAAGCTCATCAGGAATAATTCCTGATCACAGACCAGTAGTAAACCCTGAAAATCACTTGGTGTGGCCAAAAAACCAAAACCAAAACCAAAACATCCAGTTTTGAGTATAAGTGATTGCACGAGCCATAGCTGCCATAGAAATGTATTCATGTAATTATTGTCACTGTTCTCCCTTGTTCATCGATTTGCTCGAGCGGGCCCAGTAACGTCTCCATTGGAGACCTTGTTGTTACTGTGTTTGGCATATCGAATACGTCACCGGGAGCTTGCCAGGCTCTGCCGTGCGGGCGAGATACTCTCGGTAGCTTGCCGGGCTCTCCGAGTGGGGCGGAGGAATCGAACTCGGGTCGGCCATGTTGGCTGCGTGCAAGGCATATGCCCTACCACTGTGCTATCGCTCCAGCCCCATGTAATTATATATGTGATAATTATATTTGAAGGAAATATATAGTATAATTTCATATATTTAATGTCTATAAGTGAATTAGTAAGGAAATTGAGAAAACAGTAAAATTATCCTTTAAATTTGGATAATGGTGGTAGCAGCTGAGTCATGTTAGTGGGCCCCAGGGAGTACTGCAGGTTTTATGGTCAGGAGTGACCCTTAGCTATGCTTGGGGAGCTGGAACTTCAGGAGTCAGGAGTAAGCAAGATGCTAAATCCCTGTACATCTCTCCTGCCTTTATTGTTTATTTTTTTATTTTTTATATTTTTGCTTTTTTGGTCACACCTCGTGGTGCACCGGGGTTACTCCTGGTTCTGCACTCAGGAATCATCCCTGGCATGCTCAGAGGACCGTATGGGATGCTGGGAATCGAATCCAGGTCGGCTGCATGCAAGGCAAACACCCTACCCGCTGTGCTATTGCTCCAGCCCCTTACTTTTAAATAAAAATTAGTTAATTGAATCATAGTTAGATACACAGTTCCAAAGTTGCTCATATAGGGTTTTAGTCATACAATGTTTCAACAACCACCCCTTCACTAGTGTACATTTTCCATCACCAATGCCCCAGTTTCCTTCATGAACCCCATCCCCCACCACTGTGGTAGGCTCTCTCTCTCTCTCTCTCTCTCTCTCTCTCTCTCTCTCTCTGTCTCTCTCTCTCCCCCCCTCCTCCCCTTTTGGGATTTATGGTTTGCAATACAGACACTGAAAGGTTATCAGGTATATTCCTTTACCTACATTCAACTTCCTTTTCCTGTCCACAGTGTTCATTTCTAACTATTATTGTCATACTGGTCCCTTCACTATCATAACTGCCCTGTGGAAATGGACAAATTCTGGGATTCCTACTGATAGCTTTTAAGGTTTAGGTTTTTGGATGGTTTTAGTGTTTTGGGTTTATTTTTTTCAGTTTTGATTTGTTGACCCTTGTTTAGGTTTTTGATTGCTTAGGTAGATACATGGCATTAGAGTCAAATTATTCTATTACATTCTTTGTTTAACAACTGGAGGTATTACCATAAATAGGAAGACAAAGAATGAAATATGAATGTATAAATACAGTTTTATTGCTTATGCGTATAGTACAAAAGCTATCAAACCAAGCATACTATATAATATCAAAGTATAGATAATTTTGTCAGATGTCTATGTTCTTTGGGCTGTAGCGATAACACAGCATCAGGTGGAACATTTGACTTGCATGTGATAAACCTGGGTTCAATTCCTTCGTCCCTCTTGGAAAACCCAGTAAGATACTGAGAGTATCCTGCCCACATGGCAGAGCCTGGCAAGCTCCCTGTGGCAATATGCCAAAAACAGTAACAACAAGTCTCACAGTGGAGATGTTACTGGTACCCACTCGAGCAAATCGATGAACAACAGGAAGACAGTGTTACCATGCCACAAACAATCTATGTTCTTTGACTCATTATGGCAAAGTTCGCATTAATTTAAGGTGAGTAGTCAATTTAATGAAAACATTGTCCCTGTAACATGAATCTTGATAGGACTGGAGAGACGGTGTAAAGGAATGAGCACTGCTTTGCATTAAGGATGACTGAGTTTGATGTCCTGCAACCAAAAATAGTCTATCATTCTAGGAATAGCCTCCAAAGAACAGAGTCTGAATAAAGGTAAAAAGTGATGAATTAATATTCCTTTTGCTACAGAAGTATTAAATTAGAAATAAAAACTAGTCAGTCCTAAAATATTTTAATATTGTTTATGTATGTATATTTTAATTATTCACATTATGTACTTTAAGTGCTAATTGTTTATGTTGATAACCTAAAAGATGATAATAGAAAATAAAGTCACTGTGAAATATTTTGCAAAGAAAAGTAATTGTCTTTTGTAAAATCTTAACAAAGTCTCTAATCAAACTTGCAATTAAATGGAAATAAAAACTGCGACACAGTAATTTATCCTCTTTAATGTCAGACTCTTAATTTATATAATTCTCATCTTTGTAAACAAAAAGATTCTGCAAATTAACTTTGTACTTTTTGGTAATATTTGCTTACAATTATTAGAGTAATGTGTGATACAAGATAATGTACAAGATTTGTACAAGATGTGATAATGTACAAGATAATGTAAAAGATGTGATAATGTACAAGATTTACTTGATCCAGCACAAATAATATTATAAAATATCTTGAAACACCAGTAACCCAAACAAAAATTATATTTGTATGCAAAGTGATAGGCCATAAGATAAAATTATTAGTATTTTACTATTTGGATATTGGATTGAGTTTTCACTATAAACTTACTATAAACTTATCACATTATATTTTACTTGATCACTTGATCACTTGACATCCCATTACTCATCGGTTTGCTTGACCGGGTGCCAGTAACGTCTCTATTCATCCCTATTGTGTGCTAGTGTAGCCTAATGGTGTCTGCTCACTCCAGGAACATGAAGAGCCTCAAACTGATCTTTCAGGGTCTTGACGAAGAAGTCTGACCATCTCATAGGTGGGCGGCCACACAATATCTTGATATCCTGTGGAATCCAGTCGGTAAAGGCTCTAGTCCAGCGGTCATCTCCTAATTGCATTATGTGTCCAGCCCATCTGATTTTCGACGGCCTGGCAATTGAGGCAGCATCCCTGATTCTTGGTTCTTGATCATCAACAGATGTCAGAATTCCGGATTCTTTTTCTCACTTGAGTGAAGCATGATACTTCAAGCATAGCTTTTCTATTCCGCTTTGGGAGACCCAAATAGCATTCTCATCCTGTTTTCTTAGGGACAAGGACTCTGCAGGAAGAACAGTGGAATCGCTATTTCTTCGACAATCTTTTTTTTAACCATTTTTTTTTATTAGTGAAACACCATGAGGTACAGTTGTAGATTTACAAATTTTTGTGCTTGGGTTTTGGTTATACAATGATCAAATACCCATCCCTCCACCAGTGCTCATTTTCCACCCCCATGGATAACATCCCTCCCCCCGCCATCCCCCCCATCCCACCCTGCCTCTGTGGCAGGGCATTCCCTTTTGTTCTCTCTCTCCTATTGGGTGTTGTGGTCTGCAAAAGAGGCATTGAGTGGCAAACATGTTCATTCCATAGTCTACTTTCAACATGCATCTCCCCTCCTGGGAGGATACTCCAGACACCCTTTATTTGGTGCTCCCTTTTCTATCTGAATTGCCCTTTCCCCTAGAATACCCGGCTGGCCTCTAAGCTATGGAGTAATCCTCCTGGTGTTGATCTCAGCTATTCTTGGGTATTAATCTCATATTTTGTTATTTTATATTCCCCAGATGAATGCAATCTTTCTATGTCTATCCCTCTCTTTCTGACTCATTTCGCTTAGCACGATACTTTCCATATTGTACCACTTGTATGTAAATTACATGACTTCATCTCTTCTAAGAGCTACATAGTACTCCATTGTGTAGATGTACCAAAGTTTCTTTAACCCGTCATCTGTTCTTGGGCACTCAGGTTTCTTCCAGTTTCTGGCTATTGTAAAGAGTGCTGCAATGAACAAACAAGTGCAGATGTCACTTCGAGTATACATTTTTGTGTATATACATTTGAAGGCATTCTAAGCCTCTCTCTTCCTTCTGCACAACTCAGGTGCCAGGTTATTTGTCATGTTGAGTTCTGAACCTAGGTACACATAACTCCTGCATTCAGAGATGTTCGTTCCATTGAGAATGAATGGAATGTCAGGAACAAGTCCGTTTCTCATAAACAGTGTCTTCATGAGATTTAGCTGCAATCCGACCTTTCCATACTCATGGTTGAAGTTGGACAGCAGTTGTGCTGCTTGGCTAATGATTGGTGTTATTAGAATGATGTCATCAGCAAAGCGGAGGTGGTGTAGTTGCTGACCGTCTATCTTCATTCCCATTCCTTCCCATTCCAGTCGTCCATGACATTCTCCAGGGTGGTGCTGAAGAATTTTGGTGAAAGGGTATCACCCTGCAGAACCCCTCTCTTGACATGGATGATCGCTTCCTTGTAGAATGGTGAGATCCTGGTACTAAATCCATAATACAGCTCATGGAGGATCCTGATGTATTTGAACACCCAGTTTGCTACGGCTTTGATGACTTCTTCAGTCTCAACAGAATCAAAGGCCTTCTTTAAATCATTAGACAGAGCAGCATCTTGAATTCCCAAGAAACCTCAATGAACTTGGTTACCATGTGTATATGGTCAATCGTGCTGAATCCTTTTCGGAACCTGGCTTTCTCGAATGGTTGTCCTTCATCTAGTGTTCTGCCAACCCTATTCGGGATGACTCGAGTGGACAGCTTGTAGACGACAGACAACAGGCAGATCAGGCGACAGTTGTCAATGTCGTGGATATCTCTCTTCTTCTACAGTAGAACAGTCCTGCTGTTTTTCCACTGGGATGAAAACTTGCGTTCAGACAGGTAGCATATGAAGAGCCGAGCCAGTGTATTGATGAGTACTGATGGAAGATTCTTCAGTTTTTTGGGTCTGACCTTGTCTGGGCCGGGTGCTATTCCCTTCTTTACCAACAAAATGGCGAATTTCTTAAGGGAGAACATTGGGAACGATATATCTATCCTAAGGAATTTTGTATATGGGCAGTTAGACGTGCCTATTGAAGAGATCTGAGTAGAAGTCATGGATAATTTTCTCCATTGTTCTTCTGGAAGATGTGATCGATCCATCAGGATGTCGGAGGGTAGTCATCTTGGTCTTGTAGTTGGTGAAGAACAGGCAGGCATTGTGAATGCTTTTCTTGGTTTCTGACACATCAGACAGCACTGCTGCTCTTCTCTCTTTGAGATCTTTATTGCTTCTCTGCACTGCTTTGAGAGCTTGGATGTTCGCTTGTGGTTGCCTGAGGCTTGCACCAAGTCACATTGGCTAATGAACTTGAGAGTTTTTGAAGACAGGCGCTGTTTTGTGGCTATCTCTCTCTCAGCATTCCTTGTACAATAATGGAGGTGCTAAACCAGTTGATCATATTCTTTGTCAATGTCGTCAATGATGTCATGTTCTCGCACTAGTGCTAAAGAGCTCCCAGTTTTTGGTCGTTCTGGGAGTTCTCTTCTTAAACTTTACAGCCATTTCTTCCTGCTACGAGAAGTAGAATTTTGCACAAAGGAGATAGTGGTCTGATCCTGTTTGGAATTTTGGGCAACAGCAACATTGGTTGGGCAAAACCGCCAATTGAACATGACGTGGTCAATTTCATTGTGGAACTTTTCACCAGGAAACTACCATGTTCAACTCTTAGATTTGGCCTTCTGGAACTGTGAGTTACCATGGATGATCTTGGTTGACATGATTAACTTAGTCTCTCACCCTGTTCATTTCAATCTAGGCCATGGGTCCTGATGTGGAGTTCTTCGGGTGACCTTGTTGGACCTAGCTTGGCATTAAAATCACTGACAATGATCTTGTAGAAGGTGTTGTCTTCTTTAATGCTACAATATATTTATATAGAGAAAATTGATCTCATATAAATATTTTTGTTTAGGAAAATGATATAAAACTTATGTATTGACAAATAAAATTCAAACCTATAAACATACTTTCTCATCCTCATCAGTTTTCTACTATTTTCTAGCCTACTTTATTAGATCCTAAAGATGGAATTAGAACAGGAATGACCCTTTCCTGTGAAAATAGGTAGAGGTTAGTCAGGCGGGACGACATATTCAGGACCACCAGCATTGACTGCAAGAGTCCAAGAATGAAGTCACAGGATACTGGTTCAAGTTCCCCACACTCTGCAAACAGGCTGTATGAATGCTCCATTCCCTCTGTCCACATGCTTTACCTTGTTGGGAATGTGCCAAGGCTGAAGAATCACCAGTTGTGTCTTCTGTTGTGCATCTTAACAGTATATAATGCAGCTGAAAACAAGGTTTGAGGTTCCAAGTCTCTTGGACTTGCCAAGTCCCAGGATTCTACTTTGTTGTAGTGAGATGAACACTGCTTCTCTTGATTTCTTTGCGTCCATGTGTCTGTCCTCAGCTTCGGAGTCCTCGTGAGGGCAGGCACAACATGCTTAGCTGAACATAAAGAAGATAATCATCAGAATTGTCAGTGGACTGTTTAGACTATTAGCAAAGCATCTGGCAATTACATTCATGTTGTTGGTGATTAAATTTCATGTTAGTGAAAAGTTCTTAGCAGATAGGATTTTTCTTTGTTTTAAATTTAATTTTTAGGACCTATATTATATAATACAGTGTTAGAGTTTCATGCTTTAAGCACTCCAGCAACCAATTCTCAACCAAGTATTCACCCACCTCCAGCACTCTCCAGTAATTTCCTATCACCCCACCTTGGGGAAATTCTCCTTTTATGTTGGCTTTAGGCATCTGTTAGTCACCAGCAATGTTTCCTCTCTACCCCACCTTTCAGATTATTCTATACTTGTTTCTCTTCTTTTAACTTCACTCAGCATGATACTCTCCAAAACACTCAATATAGCAGATTGCACAACCTTTCCTTTTCTAACAGATGAATATTATTCATATATGTATATATATATATATATATAGCTCTTTTTTGTAAAACTCAGTCATATTTTCTTGGACACAAGTTATTTCTAGATTTTCACTATTGTGAAAGTGCTGTACTGATAGTAAGAGTGCTTTTTTTTTAAATGACTTTTTTTGGCCTTTGGGTAAGAATTAGGATTTGGCCAAAAATTAGGATTTGGCCAAGAATTAGGATTTCTGAATAATATGTAACTTGATTCTTTTTTTAAAAAAAAGTACTTCAAAAAAAGAGGTTGAAACAGGCACCATCTCTCACATTAGTAAATGAGAATCCTTTTCCTCCACATTCACCTCAACATTAGTTGTTTGGGATTTGTGTGCTGTGTCGTACTCTCACTGAGTGAGATAATATCCCATTGTTTTGATTTGCATTTCCCTGATAATAAATAGTGCAGAGCGTTTTTTGGCCATCTGTATTTTGAAGGACACTTTTATTAACTTTTCTTTAAAGAACATTTTTTGATGGGGTTGTTTGTCTTGTTAAATTTTACCAGTTCTTTATATCTCGGATATCAATCCTTTGTCTGGTGAGTGGTAGGCAAATAATCTCTCATGGTCTATGTGATGTTTTTTTATTCTGGTCATCTTTCTTTCCCAGAGCAAAAGCTTCTCAGCTTGATGTAGAACCATTTCTTTATTTTTCTTTCATTTTAAAAGCAAATTTTAGCTATGGGAAGTGAATTAGTTTAGTATCCCTACTCTGCACATTATTAAAAGAGTAATTGTATATTATATATAATTCAAAATAATGTAATTTTGTAGTATAACATCTGTATAATGTAGGCATGAGTATTCATATGTATATACATCCATATGAGTATACATTACTATATAAATATGATATAAATAATTTATAAAGCCGAGGCCATAGAATTTTCTTTTAAAAGAGAAAGTAACAATGCACATGCAAATAAATTTGCACATTGTGAAATATATAATGCATCTCTCACAGGAAAGATACAACTAAAATGCAATTTTTTCTTCAATTACATTTAAAGAAATACCTATTTTATATTAGGCAGAGCTTGGCAAGCTACCCGTAGCATACTCAATATGCCAAAAACAGTAACAATAATGGTCCTCAAATCCCCTTGACCCTGAAAGAGCCCCCACAATATGCCATTGGGCTACACCAGCAAGTGACAGGGACAAATGAAGACATTGTTGGTGCCTGCTCGACCAAATCAATGAACAATAGGATGACAGTGATACAGTGACAATGATATAATAATACCTATTTTATAGTCTTTTGTCATAATTCTTCTGTATTTAGAGTCAGCATGCCAAGTATCATCTTTAGCTGTAACATCAATATTATATGTTTCGACTTATTTAAAAAAGGATATGGTGATTCTCCAGTCACTTGTATAAAAAAATGGCCTACCAATTAAAGTCAAGATAGCTTTAAGTCTGTTTAATGGACACAATATAAATGAATTACTACTAAAATCTTAGAATATTATGCCTTAAGAATGAGCTGACTAACCTTGCCAGGAAAATTAATTCCTATGTAATTGAAGCCAACAGGAGTAAAACATTGGCTAAAAGTCAATTTATGTGATAAAGAGGAAGCCAGACACTCCCAAACTGCTTTTAGTAAATCCTTTTTCACATTTTCCCTTTATTATTACTGAACAAAATGAGCAAAAGATAAAAGTCAAATATGTGAAAACCTATATGTCATGTCATTTTATTCTTTTGCTGAAACTAATAAATTATATTGGAAGAGTGTTCCTTGAGTTTTAACTTTACTTTTGAGAGTAAATTACAAAAAATTACAAAAGTCCTTGAATTTAGGTCATTACACAGACATAAGTGAGATATTACTGTTTATCTAATGATACTGTTTTCCTTTGTTGATTACATTGGTTATAGAAATTCATCTACAAATTTCACAGATTATTAATTATATAAGGCATTTTAGAACAATAAGTACAAACAATATAAATGATTCTAGTGGTGAAATTAAATATATGTATAATATATATATATATATATATTTCAGATGAACCTCATTCATGAAGAAACTGGCAAAGGAACCCAGGTGTGCATACCTGGGGCTGAGATCTCCAAACCTGCTCACATAAGGACTGGGCATCCTCCACTCAGATTCCCCATCTTCCAGTGGCTAGGCAGTTACACCCACCAACTGCCCCCCACATGCCATGTAATCCAATCAACAGCCAAGATCCAGAGACTATAAAACCAAGCTCCTGGAAGAGAAGAATGCAGAGTCTCCTCTCTCCTTTTATTGCCTAGTTCACACTCTTGGAGAACCCGGCAGACTACCTAGAGTACCCTTCCTGCATGGCAGAGCCTGGCAAGCTCCCCGTGGCATATTCGATATGCCAAACACAGTAACAACAAGTCTCACAATGGATATGTTACTGATGCCTGCTTGAGCAAATCTATGAACAATGGGAGGACAGTCCTACAGTGCTACTACCTTATGTCTTCTCAATAATACTTCTGCTCATATTCTAAGTGAAACATTTTTCTTTCTGTTTACATATTGGAATATGTGTCAACATCCATGGTCTCTACACACTGTAGATTCTGTAGCATCCCCATAATTCATATGTGACAAGACATTCTTCCCATACTGTACATGATCCCTGAGTGAAGAAGCAAACTTGCTCTTGTTGACAACTATAGCTATAGCTTTAAAACTTGAGTTATTATGAGCTTGAGTTGGCAATATTTTCAAGTGAGCCTTCCTTCCTCCTTCCTTCCTTCCTGCCTCCATCCCTCCTTCCTTCCTTCCTTCCTTCCTTCCTTCCTTTCTTCCTTCCTTCCTTCCTCCGCCCTCCCTTCTTGGCCTCCCATCATTTGAGCTGAGATTAAGGTTAGGGATATCCGTATTTTAAATTTCCATTTCATACCTGAGTGCAACCCAGATAAATGATGCCCAGAACCATTGCCTTTGGGTTATAGTACAGGGGGTAAAATGCTTGCCTTGTATGCAACTGACACCACATACATTGATGCAATTGCATATGTTCATGTATGTGAGCACTATCAGGATTGATCCCTGAGCACAGATCTAGGACTAAGTTCTGAAGAGAGTGAAGTATGGTATGAAATTCCTCTCATCCTCCAAATTTAAAAATTTATTGGCAAAATGCATAAAACCTTCGTACAAAATATGATACAACAGATAAAGATAGCATATGGGTTCTTGTAAAGGTAAAGGTAAAGGTAAAGGCCCTCCCGTTGATCGTCGATTTGCTCGAGCGGGCCCAGTAACGTCTCCATTGGAGACTTTGTTGTTACTGTGTCTGGCATATCGAATACTCTCGGTAGCTTGCCGAATAATAATAGCATGTTAATCTCCAGACTTCTTCAGTGTTACAAATCTTTTACAGTTCACAAGAGTTCAAGAACAACTTCTTTGTTCAAGAAGGAACCCCAAGAATTCACTCAAACATTGCATGACTTATGCTTATACACATTATATATACTTAATCCTCTATCAGTTTCTTTTATCTGATTACTTACATTGTACAAGTTTTTGAAAAGAAATCTGATAAGTTATTAAAATGATTGACCAGATAATATATAATACAACCAATCAGAGGTCTTGTATATATGATCCCACACTCCCTGTTTTCTTCTTAACTGTGTTATTTAGCCCAGTGGTTCTCAAAGATTTTAGTATATCCAATCTTTAGTGATTTCTTAACATAGTTTCTGGATGTTCTGAGAGAGTGGATGTAATAGAACTAAATAAACAGATTTCTAATGAAGTATCGGGGAATAGACATTCCTTGTCCAGTAACAAACTTGAAGAATAACTAGTTTATTCAATCCCTCTATAGGTAAGAGAAAAAAACTTCTCTTGATAAACCATACATAACATCTTTAATAGTTAAATCCCTCAATTGTTTAGCTTAGATTAAAACATATCAGCTAAAATAGTACTGTTCAACTTATCTATTTGAGGGAATCTGGTATATAATTTAAGAGAAAGGTTTTCTTTAATAGCATTGTAGCACCGTCTTCCCATTGTTCATCAATTTGCTCGAGCGGGCTCCAGTAACATCTCCATTGTGAGATTTGTTGTTACTGTGTTCGGCATATTGAATACACCACAAGGAGCTTGCCAAGCTCTGCCGTGCATGTGGCATACTCTCAGTAGCTTGCTGGGCTCTCTGAGAGGGATAGAGGAATCAAAATTATGTTTTTTAATAATCTGTAAAACTACACATAGGGTTTTATATTAGACATTAGTGCAAGTATCTTTATCTAAAATCTGTAGATTCACATCATATATTTCTAGGCTGTAAAGTGAGAGTCATATGTCACTAGAACCCCTTAATATATTGATTTTCCTACAAGTAAAGACATTAATATACATTTCCATAACTGGATTTTATAGTTTGCTGCACCTGTTATTGTATGTAACATGGAGGCTGTTTGGAAGGATTTAAAGTTAACATTGTCTCTGCTATTTATATTTTAAAATACAATATGACTGGATATACATAGTTATTTTATCAAAAGATTGCATTAAACATAATTTTCTATTGACATTTTATTTTGAAGTAAAATAAATATAGGTTATGGGAATCTTTCCTATACTCAAACTCTCCTAGTGTTGTTGATTTCTGAAAGGGTAGTTAAGTCTTCTTTAATCTATATGTAAATGATGTTGCACATTAAAAAACTATTTAGAAAACAGCACTTCTATGGTTCATCTAATTCTTAAAGATAAAAGACCTGAGTAACTACATCAAATACTAATGCTTAAATTATTTTTCATAAAGTCCTGTCAAATAAATAAAATACACATAAGTCACTATTCTTATCTTTTATTAAAGTAACATTGGTTCACAATCATGTAATTGTTTATATTTTTTAGGGTTACAATATTTCTACCATGAAAGAGCCACTGTTACTCCACCGAGGAGCATGGGAATATTCCCATTTCATTTCTTTTCCCATTGCTTAGTAATCTGAGCTCTATCATCAGCATTTAAGTATTTTATTCATTGAGCATTGCTTATTTCCTTGTGTTTCTGTACATATCACATAGAATTGAGAACACCAAGGATGCCGTTCTCCTTCTGACTTGTTACACACCACAATACTCTATAGTTCTGTTCATGTTTTATTAAAAGGAAAATGTTTATCTTTTCTGATATCTGAGTAGATTTTATTGTGTACATGTACAACTTCTTTATCCATTTTTCTTTGATTGGACACTCTAATTTTTCCAGACTTTGCCTATTGCAAATAGAGTTTCAATGTATTTTGAGTGTTTCCTTAGTTTCCTTACATCCTTTGTAGGATAACATTGGTTTGTCCTTTTTTTCTTGCCACGGGGAGCTTAGGTTTATCGGGTTATACCCATCACAGTGCTCCAGTCACTCCCATTTCTCTGTATTTATTTGTAAACGCTTCTCTGTGCTCTCCTCCCCAATTGGCTAGTCACCTTTTCTCCCTAATTAGATTCTGTTAGCTTGTAAGATCAGATCCTTCTAAGGACACAGAACTTGTATTGTAAGTTATGTCTTTTGCATAGTTTACCTTAAAGTAATGTCCTTTCTGTATGGACACAAGAAGACAGTTAATATTATGCTTTGTAACTTGGGAGTTGATGACTCCAAATAATATTTATTCCTGAGCATCTGTTTTCTTGACTCAGTTGTCCTTAGTTCCTAGCGCCCCAAAAGCAGGGTCCCAATGAGAGACTGAATGGACCCAGGACAAGCTGTGAGATACTCTGACATCGAAATGGGCCAGGAGAAAGCACCACAATACTCAACTATAAGTTGAGGGCATGATCAAAACTAACCTGGTCTGAGGACTGCGGAATATATAGTGAGATGTCCTCAGGAAGAACCAAGCTGTAAATTTATATTTCTTACTGTGCTCGTAAAGAATGACATTGCTAGAAATATTGGAAGTAGATTTACTACAACTATTTGAGTAGATTACTAGCTGAGGAAAGACCACACTCTTGTTGGAATCCCACCCTTGAGCAGATCTCCTAGTAATCTGGAATAATCTCCTCCTGCCCCTGCACCTGGCTACCCTCACCGGAGCCTCTTGGATGGGGTCGGGTTGAGTTTCCCTCCCCGCCCCCAGAAGAGCCCCGTCAGCCGAAGACCTCCAGAACTAACCACAACCATGCTGAGACACCCTCCACACGCATGAAGGTACTGGCAGAGGAACAAAGGCATGCGGGTCCTGGGACTGAGATCTCCAAGCCTGCTCAGATCAGGGCTGAGCATCCTCCACCCAGATCCTCCATCTTCCAGTAGGCGGGGGTCACAGCTACCAACTGCCCCCCCAGTGTCGTGTAATTCCATCAACTGCCAAGACCCAGTGACTATAAAACCCAGCTCCCGAAGCTGGGAATGTGAATGCAGCCGTGCGACATCTTATTATCTTATTCTTGCTTTTGACAACCTGGCAGGCTACCAAATGTAACCTGCCCACACAGCAGAGTCTGGCAAACTCCCCGTGGCATACCCAATATACCAAATACCAGTAACAATGATGGGTCTCATTCTCCTAACCCTGAAAGAGCCTTGAATATGGCACTTTTTAGAATCTCAGGGCTAGGTCGAAGGAGATGCTACTGGTGCCTGATCGAGGCAATTGACGAACAACAGAATGATCATGATAGTGATTGTGAATCTCTTCTATGAGATTTTTATTCTTGAGTTAATCTCCTTGAGGAGTGGTCTTACCTCTCTTTGTTGATTTGTTAATGTTCAACCCACCTTTGTGTCACCACCCTATGTGATTGCTATATAAATTAAGACTGTAAACTGGGACTCAGCTCAAGCTCAGGCTCCAGAGGGCAGAGTCAGAAGTTAGAGGGGCTGAGGCTTGAGAGAGAGAAGCAGAAGGCGAGTGAAGATTGTAATAAACTACAATTGATACAGACCAGCCTGGCCCTCAATCCTTCGCCTACCTTGCCATCAATCTCCCCTGGGTGGGGGAAGCGACGTGAAACTACTGAACACAGGCAGCAGGAGAGATAGAGCACTGTCGGAATTTTGAAAACACACAATCCTTGAATAGATATTTAGGTGAAATTGCTAGATTATATAATACTTTGACTTTAAAGATTTTAGAAATCTCCATACAGTTTTGTGTAGAATCTGAAACAGTTTACAATTATCCCCAAAGTTTTTAACACTTACTTTTGATTCATATGTTAGTCAGAGCTTATATTTTCTAGAATTTTTTATATAGGGCATTTTTAGCAGTGTGAGCAGATATCTTATTTTGATCTTGATTTGTATTTATGTGGTAATTAATGATAATTAGCACTTCATTATATACTTGTTGAATAAATATTTATATTTGAACTTCACCAATCTGAGAAAAGAGATAAACACTCATATAAAGTAAATTCAAATAATCCCCAGTTAAATAAATGCAAGTAGGCAAAAAACAAGACATACTCCAAATAAAATGGTAAAATCCAAATAGAGATAAACAAAGACCTAGCAGAAAGAGAAAGAAGAAAATGCTTCACTATTTTCTCAACATAGATATCTCTCCACTGTCTCTTTTCTTCTAGAATTGCTATGATATGCAGGTTGTTCTTTTGATGTGGTCTTATCAATAAATATCATACATTTTCTTCATTTTAAAAATAATTCTCTTTATATGATTTCCTCTAACTTGTACTAGAAGTCATTGCTTCTACCTTCAGCTTCTGTTTTTTTGTTACAGGCTAAGTGTGTACTTTAGTTAAGGCACTAAATTCTTAAGTTCAGTGACGCCTATTATAATTTTTATACATTTTTTCTGTAGTTCACTTTCATTGACTTATTTATTTCAATTAGTATATTAGAATTATTGCTTTACATCTTTACTGAGTCCTTTAGAAGATAGTGATATTCTTTATGTCCTTCCTAAACATATTAATTTATCCATTGATGTGAGTGTATTTCTCTATTTCTTTCTTATGCAAGTGCCAGGGATGATGGTCCATGTTAGAGCAGGTCTTGGTGGTGATTTGGGATAGATGGTCACAGATTCCAAGAAGTGACTTTGTGTAGTGCTGGATGACAACTGGCAATCATTCACAAGTGTCCTGCAGCAGATTTTGCACCAAAGCTTATTGGGCCTTAACAGCAATGCAGTGTTTATGTTTTCTCATGCCTGGTAGTGATTATGATTTTCTAAATCAAGCACATCCGAGCAGTAACTAGAGGTTATGATCACAAGTAACCAAAAATCACTGCAGCGCTGAGTAAAGCTGTGAATCTTTCAGTTGACCTGAGTATGTGATGCTCTCATAGAAATGTTTGTGCCAAGGTCCAGCTGGCCTGCTAGTGTCAATGGTGTGATAATGAGAGTGTTTGGCAAGGCCTGTGGCAACACATTAAAGTAGATTTATGTAGAAATAAAATGTTTGTGATATGGTTTCCTTAGTGCCAGTGCACCATTTCAGACAGATGTGGGGAGTGACAGTTTGCCAGTGACAGACTGGCGACAAGACCAAACATGTCAGTTTAATACTGTACACACAAGTTTGACTTTCAGGAGGGAATTTGTGTCACAGTTAGAAGGCTTTCAGAGACAGAAACCTGGAGTTAAAGGTTTTCAATGTCCAGTTGCTGCTGTTGCCACATTTGTACACACTTGGCAGGTGATCTGGCTTTAAAATCCACTAGTTTCCAGAGTCACAAGTGAACTAATATTTAGAGGACCCAAGAAGAAATAAGAAGGTCCAGGTTCCCAGTAACTAGTGACACCCACACTCTTCTGCAGTGATTATACACCCATGTGTGTAGGTGTGAACAGTGGGCTTCCGAGGAGACAGTCCTTTAGTCACAGAGAGTGCCTTCTAGAGCAGGAATGGAGACAGAGGCCATGTGTGAGGTGCCCCGTCACCCTTGATGCTCTGGGGAAGAGAGGACAAACCCATGACCTACCTGGTAGCAGTC
Source organism: Sorex fumeus (assembly GCF_029834395.1). Classification (NCBI taxonomy): domain Eukaryota; kingdom Metazoa; phylum Chordata; class Mammalia; order Eulipotyphla; family Soricidae; genus Sorex; species Sorex fumeus. Next base: position 6,608,990 of record NW_026606185.1, on the reverse strand, counting down.
AGCTATGTTATGAAAACAGCCATGTCTGTTTGTCTAGATTCAGGCAATCTACTCTGTCTCTAGGTAAATTTGCTGTTTGTTGTTGTTGTTTTGGCAGGTATAGTTCACATCAGAAATTTCCCTTCAGGAACTTTTTACTCACAGAGGTTTTAAAAAAATGGCTTCATCCAGCAAGCTAGAAAGAGGCAGGTCCCTGAGATAGTGTCTGTTTATTTGTATCCCTTTTTTACTTCCTTGATTTCTGTCTCAGTTTTTAAAGAAAGGACAGTAGAGTTGTGATGTCAGGTGCTTTGTTAAAACTTTGCCCATTCTATTTCCTAGAACAATCTTTCTATCTGTAGAATCCGTTTCCTGGCAACTGTGTGTTGCTCAAACTTCTTTCTTAAGGAAAGGCTGCTCAGCTTAGAATAAAATTTCTCAGATAGAGGTCCTAAGGACCCATGGAAACCCCCAAAATTTTCCAAGGGTTCACAGATTTTAAAAAAAAAACATGAGATTAGGCCGACCAGCTATTAGAAATCAATTGTGGGCAGAGGAAGAAAACAAAGTGGTAAAGCTACAAAAAGTGGAAGGAACTGTGTCTGAGAGTTCTCTTCTAAAATGCAGTTTATTGTTTTTTGGTGAATTTTTTCTTCTGGCAGTGTCCCAAAATTCTACTCATTGTAGCAGCAACTCTATACCCTGTTTAACAGGGTCTCACACATGATTCTTTAATTAATCCATTTTTTAAAAATTTTCAGTACATTCTGTTGCTGTCACAGGATATTCTGTCATTTTGTCGCAATCCCCTAAATACATCATTAAATAATAAAGTGAAGTGCACCACTTTGGATAGATTGGGAAACTAAGTCCAATGTCTCAACAGAGACAGATTTGACGTTTCATGATAAACACAGGTTCAGAGTGCAAGTTTTGTAAACAACCATGTACTTTACTGAATATTACTAAGTAAAGTGAAAAATATCAGGGATGGCTATACTTTTGTCAGGCCAGTCTACACTGAAACTAAAAGAAATAATTAGAGATAGGGATATACTGATAAGGGGATCAATTGATCAAGAAGGTTTAACACATATGCCTAAACCAAGGAAACCAAAATTCTCAATGAAACCAGAAATTTAACTGAAGAGATTTATTGGTGACATAACAATAGTGATGGAATGTTTTAACAGTGTAATCTTGACATTCAACAAACCTGTGGTAAATCATTCCCTTAATAATAAATCCAATGTCAAGGTAAGATAGTCCCCTGAGTAAAAGCAGGCCAGAAGAGACTAATTTGAGAGTAGCAAACTTGTGGCCAAGTTATAATAAAACAGGAAATTACCAGGCCACTGATGTGATTCTCATGTGACTGGAGCCAGTATGGGGTAGCAGATTTGTGTTCAATAAATGGTCAGACTATTTCCTTTTTCTGACTTTTGAGGCTAATTTGGAACCTGCACGTGCCAAGGAATCCATCTGTCACATTTTTTTGTAAGTGTCCCTAATAACACAAGTCAAAGGTGTCAATCTGATTGGCCTTTTTTTTTTTTTTTTGCTTTTTTTGTGTTATACCAAGTGATGCTCAGGGATTATCCCTAACTCTACACCCAGGAATTACTCCTGAGGGGCTCAAGGGACCATGTAGGATGCTGAAGATTGATCCCAGTTGGCCACGTGCGAGGCAAATGCCCTACCTTCTATACTATCGCTTCGGCCCTGATTGGTTTTATTGTGCTAAATTGCCACACAGATCAACTAGACAGAAAATCAATTTTGAAACAAGAGCTCTAAATGAAGAATTGGAAGAATTGGGTGCAGTGGAGATAGACAGACTCCACTGCTCAAAAGAAAAATCTCATTCTTCTCCTGTATACATGTTGCCATCTCTGAGATTATTCGCATGTTAGAACAATGTGAACATCCATAACTCAAGAAGAAAGATATGATTTTAAAAATCTTCTCATACCACAGCATATAAATGCAGAAGTTAATTATGTAAGAAAGGCAGGGAAAAGCTCAATCAGAAGTTAAAAAACATGCTATTAAAAAAGTCAGTGTATCAAAGATAAAAACAAAGAAGAAATCAAATACTACTTGAAATAAATGAGAATGATAACAAAAAATATCCGAATATTTAGGATACAGAGAAAGCATTACTCAAAGTAAAATATAGAGCAATAGAGTGGTATATCAGGGAAGAAGATAAAGTTTAAATAAATAACACATCTTTAGATTTTAGGAGCTAGAAAATAAATGACGAACAAAACTTAATCATGCAAAAGAAAAGAAAATTTAAAATTAAGAGGTGAAATAAATAATATGGGAATTATGAGAACAATGTAAAGGATGCATAAAGCCAGGAGCTGTTTATTTAATTTATTTATTGATTTGGGTGTGAGGTAGAGTCGAACCACACCAGGCAGTCTTTTGGGCTCAATGCTCAGGAGGAAGGCCTGGCAGTGGTTGGGGAAGCAAGGTCCTTTTCATGTACAACAGGTACTTTACCCTCTGTACCATCTCTCTCTCTATTGGAGCTACTATTTTATTTTAAGTTAAAAAATATTGACAAATCCTTGGCTATATGGCTATACCTGTAAGGGCAAAAAAGTAAGAGAGCTTTTTATAAATTAGATCACTGATGATAGAAAAATGACAAACTGCAATAGACCCTGAGGTTACTAACAACTTAATGGTACTAAATTGGCAAACTCAGGAAAAATGGACACATTTTAAGACATATTTTAAGACACATACAAGCGATAGCACAGCGGTAGGGCGTTTGCCTTGCACGCAGCCAACATGGCCGACTTGAGTTCGATTCCTCCGCCCCTCTTGGAGACCCCGGCAAGCTACCGAGAGTATCTCGCCCACATGGTAGAGCCTGGCAAGCTACCCGTGACATACTCGATATGCCAAACACAGTAACAACAGGTCTCATGATGGAGATATTACTGGGCCCACTCAAGCAAATCGATAAACAACGGGAGGACCGTGACCATGACTGTGAACTATACCACCAAAAACATTATATAAATTGAATACAATCCATATCTAAATCTTAATGGCTCTCTTTAGGGGCATAAAACATACAACTAAAATTTCTGTGGAATCCTAAAGCACCCAAAATAGCCAGAGAAATTTTGAGAAAAAGATGGAAAGTGTATTCACAGTCTTCAAATTCTACTATAAAACTACAGTAATCAAAACAGATTGGTATTGAAATAAATGACTTTCAGTACAATTAAATAGACTGTGCCCAATATACATTCTCAGATGTACTGTACTGTATTATACTGCCCTCCCATTGTTCATCGATTTGCTTGAGCGGGCACCAGTCTCTATTGTGAGACTTGTTGCTGTTTTTTGGCATATCAAATATGTCATGAATAGCTTGTTAGGCTCTGCCGTGCAGGCGGAATACTCTTTGTAGCTTGCCGGGCTCTCCAAGAAGGACAGAGGAATCGAACCTGAGTCATTCATGTGCAAGGCAAATGCCCTACCCACTGTGCTATTGCTCTAGTCCTTCTCAGATGTATGGACAATTAGATGTAGAAAACATTTATCAACATATGGCATCAGGAAAACCATATAAACATATGCAATAATTTCACATTTGACTTCTATCTCACCATTTATAAAAAGTTAATTCAATGTTAAATATAATTATCTTCATATTAGGTTAGAGTCTATAAAATACATCAAGAAAAATGTAAGCTGTTTCCAGAGTATTGACCTTAAAGATGTCTTAAATGATCACCCTCTGTGACAAGAAAACAAAATAATACATGAAACAAAATAATGCACTGCACTTGCACAGTCTTCCTGTTGTTCATTGATTTACTCGAGTGGGTTCAGTAAGTCTCCATTGTGAGACTTGTTGTTACTGTGTTTGGCACATCGAATACGTCAGGGTAGCTTGCCAGGCTTTGCTGTGCGAGCGAAATAATCGCAGTAGCTTGCCGGGCTCTCCAAGAGGGATGGAGAAATCTAATGCTGGTCAGCCAGGCTGACTGCATGCAAGGCAAACACCCTAACCGCTGTGCTATTCCTCCAGCCCATGAAACAAGTAATGTGAAGAATATAGGAAAATAATATCAAAATTAAAATATATCCTACTTGATGTATTTTCTATGGCAGAATGCCATTTTCATTTATAAATGAATACTATTCAATATATTTAACACATTCACAAAGCTCAACAAAAGCAAACATTAAAATATGGGAAGAAGAGATGAACACACTTCATTGAACGTGACATGCAGACATTCAACAAGCATATAAAGAAGTGTTCATCATCACCTGGTATTAGATAAATGCATTTTTCATTTCAAGAAATACAATTTTATAGTGAGATATCCATATTAGAGAAATGTATCAAATACAACCCGAGTGTTGGGATGTCCTTCTTCTGGCCTCTGTTCAGTGCTCTCCCTCGTGCAGCAAGAGGCCACTGTTCAGGGCCCTGGGCCCTGTCTACCCTTCCTGTACGCAGAGGGGTCTGGGGAAAAGTGCATTCCCTGTGCCACCTCCTCAATCGAGAAATGAGCACACTTGATGGCAAAGATCCCATCAAGCAATTCTGACTTTATTGGACAATCAGTACAACTTATATAGGCTAAGCAAATGGGGAGAGATGCAAGCGAAGGGTCACATACTCACTGTGGTTAGAACCGATGTGTTTTCTATAGATAGGGTCATACCTTCCCTGTGTGATTACAGTGGTTAAACTGTCTCCGCATATCTGCCAGAAACACCCTGTCCTTCCCTGTAGCATTGAGCTGTGATCGTAAATATACATTGCAACAGGATTCACGTCAAAGCAGACTAAAAGGGGCTTTTCTCCCAACACAAGAGGATGGGGTATGGTCAACACCAATTACTATCAGAAAAGTCACTCTTTTCCCATTTTATATTTTTTCCAAATTTTATTTTATTAAAGCACTATGATAGTAAAATAAAATTTTCAAATAGTATTGAAGATAGATGGTTGGCAACTACACCACCTCCACTTCACTGATGACATCGTTCTAATAATACCAAACATTAGCCAAGTGACACAAATGCTGTCTGACTTCGCCCTTGAGTATGGAAAGGTCAGACTACAGCTGAATCCCACAAGACAATGTTTATGAGAAACCGTCTCGTTCCTGATGTTCCATTCGCTCTCAATGGAATGAATATCTCCGAATGCAACAGTTATGCATACGTAGGTCGAGAACTCAACATGATGAATGACCTGGCATCTGAGTTATGCAGAAGGAAGAAAGCAGCTTGGGACACACTCAAGAGCATCAAAGAAATATCTAAGGGGATGAATAACCTCTGGCTCCGGGCACCTCTCTTTGATTCCACTGTTCTTCCTGTATTAACATATGCCTTAGAGACCTGGGCCCTACGAAAACAGGATGAGAATGGAATTTCAGGAAAACAGGCCCTACGAAAACAGGATGAGAATTTTAATTCCCAAAGAGGAATTGAAAGAGCTGTGCTTGGAGTATGCTTCACTTAAATGAGAGAAAGAATCCAGAGTACCTCTGTCAATGATCAAGAATCAGAGATGCTGTCTTGTTTGCCAAGGCATCAAAAATCAGATGGGCTAGATTTGGAGATGAACGTTGGACTAGAGCCAATACCAACTGGATTCCACGTGATGTCAGAAGATCGTGTGGCCGCACAACTAAAAGGTGGTCAGACTTCTTTATCAAGCCCCTGAAGGATCAGTTTGAGGCTCTTCATGTTCCTGGAGCGAGCAGATGCTCTGGGCTACACTAGCATGTGACAGGATGAATGGAGACATTACTGGCACCCGCTCGAGCAAATTGATGAGTAATGCAATGTTAAGTGTTCAAGTGATGAAGTGATGAATTTATGTACACAAAGTACAGAGTATATTAAAAGAAAAAAACAACTTAAAATTTACTACCCTGTAAAGTTCTTATTTAGATTGGAAGGAAGAATATTTATAATATGCTTTGATAATATTTTAATATTAGTATTAGATCCACAGTATTTCTGAATATAAATGGATTAAATTCTCCCATCAAAAGGCATATAGCATCTTCATGGGCCAGGAAACAGGTTCTTATGTTTTCCTCTTACAGTAAACACATCTCCTGTCACAGCATAGATATGAGTTCAGAATAAAAGATAACAGTTAGTGGTAAATGTTTTTTAAAAAGAACACATGACTGGGGAATACACGCTTATATCAGACCAAATTAAATTCTATCTAAGGAATTTAATTAGAAATAGGAAAGGGCAATATTTATTGGTTAAGGGAATAATGGATTAAGAAGCATTAGTTCAAGTCAACATATATAAACCAAATGTATGATCAGCAATCTATTTTGCTCACAAACTTTAAAAATTACACAGGCAGAAACACAGTAGTAGTGGGAGGCTTCAACACACCACTGTCACCACCAGATAGACCAGCCAGGTAGAATATCAGATACATACTGATATCAGTGTATCAGTTTATATTACTGAGGCATTAAGTAAGATACCAGAATATATGTAATTTTTGAAAAAAAAGGGAAAAAGAAATCACACACAGATGAAAATGGAGATCATACCAATAACATTTTCAGATAACCGTTATTCTTCTATCATGCTACAGTATTCAGAAAGCACTCATTCCTTTTGTTATTTCATTTTGTTTTTTGGGGGTACCATGCCCACTGATGCTCAGGTTGCAGTCTGGCTCTGTTCTCAGGGATTACTCCTGGTGGAGCTCAGAGGATCATACTAATCCTTAGGATTGAACCTGGCTCAGCTGTGTGCAAGATAAATGTTGTGATCACAGCTAAAATCCCAACCATAGAGTTCAGTAGCAAAGAACAAATCAGACACAGTATCCAGATTGCAAGCTAACTCTAGCAGCCCAGAACAAGGAGATAAACTGGCCCTTCCATGGAATACAATTTTTGTTCCCTGTGTTGTTGCCCTGGCTCCAGATACTGATCTGTTGTTTATGCTATCAGGTACATTAAGAACTGTCAGTGGATACCTTAACAGCAAAGACTGGGTTATTTACATAACCATGGCCACAGGGTGATAAACAATCAAAAAACATTTTAAATAAATAGCATTGAAGTCATCTTAAACTCCTATTTATTTTCTGTCTAGGTGAACATGTCCCACCCTCATTGTCTAAATTAATCTAATTTTACCCAAGGGTCTATGTTGACTTTGGAGTTCTTGTTAAGAGGTTCCACACAGATAAGCACCTTTACCTCCGACCCCAAGGAGTAGTGATATCTTATAGTCATAATGTCAGGTTTCCATTATTTATTAAACTGTATTGCTAAATACACATCTGTATGAATCTTTCCTCATTTGTAATTTTTTTTTTCTTTTTGGGTCACACCTGGTGATTCACAGGGGCCATTCCTGGCTCTGCACTCAGGAATTACTCCTGACGGCACCCAGGGGACCATATGGGATGCTAGGAATCAATTCCGGGTTGGCTGCGTGCAAGACAAGCGCCCTACCTGCTGTGGTATTGCTCCAGCCCCTCTCATTTGTAATTTTTAAATTTGTGAATATCGGAGAGCCCGGCAAGCTACTCGGAGAGCCCGGCAAGCTACCGAGAGTATTCGATATGCCAGACACAGTAACAACAAAGTCTCCAATGGAGACGTTACTGGGCCCGCTCGAGCAAATCGACGATCAACGGGAGGGCCTTTACCTTACCTTTACCTTTACCTTAAACGTTGGCCACATAAAACATTAATTCAAGTCATGCCAGTCTTCCATATGTAGATTTTTTTATAAAGTAAAATTTGTTAGCACCCCTAGAAATGTCACCTGGAAAGTGTTTTAGTGGATTGAATGTATCAAGATTAAAAAGACACAAGCACATTTTTTCAAATTCCAATTATCAATTGAAAACTCATATTTTATCATTACAACAAATGCCACCAACTAATAATCTCATTGTGTTAAATTTAGTGAAAATATGTACAAAGTTGTTAGTCTGCTTGCTAGTTAATTTTGCAGGTAAGATAATATTTCATAAAAAGTTGAAGTTCAGCCTGTAACAATAATAATTCCCTGAGGCATATACAACATTAAAGCCCAAGATTTAATATGATTATCTATTTTTGCATTTTCCCCCAAATACAAGTGAGATAATGAATAATAAAATTAGTAGTACAGATTGATGATCAGGCTTTCGACTCTTAATCAATATGCCAATAAAGTTGCCTACATCAGTTTTGCACCATCAGTGAAAATACCAGCACAGTTGAAAATAAAAAGCCAAATAAAGCATCACAATACAATAGTGAAAGTAGTTCTGAAGTCCAAAAAATAATTTTTTAATTAATGTCTTTTAACCACTTTGAATATTATTTTTCCAAGCATTTTTCCAATATAAACATTTCTACTGATATTTAAATCTTTCTTACATTTTCTTTTTTCTAATATAGTTTAAAATTGTCTACAAAAAAGAAAAATTCTATGGTAATATTGGAAAAGTGCTTATACCCTCCCATGCATCTAATATATAATAATTTTCCTTTTGACTTTAGAAAATCTTTATTAATTTTAAATACAAATAACGCATGCTTATAAATCCATTATTATTTCCCATGTTTATACCACAAATATTAAATATAATTTTAACCTAGTCTCATTTATTTATTTAAATGACATATATGGACATATTTTTTGTGTTTTTGAAGAATTTTAACTACTCTCATATATAGGTGCTTTTTTTAATTTAATGTTATTCATGACTGGTCCTTTGGGGTATTTAAAAATAAAAGCTATTACTTTTGCAAATAGATTATTTTTTCAGAGATAGTTGTTCAACATAAGTCTACTTGTTTCTTTCAATAATATTGGAGTACCCTTTGTGATTTTTTCTCTAGGCACTTTTGTAGGTGCTATTTCTCTTAACAATAGAATTTTCATTATTATTATGAAGATGGACAATATGGGAAGTATGCTCAGGTCTTACTCCTGTTTCTGTGCTCTGAGATAACTATTAGTAGTTCTCAAGGGATCACATGTTGTGCTGGAGATTGAACCAGAATGGCCACATGCAATACAACTGCCTTAACCACTGTACTATTTTTCTGGTCCCAAAGGTTTATCAATAATGTGTATTGATTCTTTCAGTACTTATATGTATCCATATATGTATAAGGACATATGTAACATAGCTTATAATTACATATTGTGATATAATGTAATTTGCTAACGTATAATGAGGTAAAGGCCCTCCCGTTGATCGTCGATTTGCTCGAGCGGGCCCAGTAACGTCTCCATTGGAGACTTTGTTGTTACTGTGTCTGGCATATCAAATACTCTCGGTAGCTTGCCGGGCTCTCCAAGAGGGGCGGAGGAATCGAACTCGGGTCGGCCATGTTGGCCGCTTGTAAGGTGAACACCCTACGCGCTGTGCTATCGCTCCAGCCCAACGTATAATAAACTTGTTTAATTTTAATCAGTTTTCATGAATAAAATAAACACATCAGATATTACTCTTTATATTTTCGGTTCAAGCTTTAAAAATTGAGCATCTGTCTGACTCATGGGGAAACATGGAATGTGTGTGTGAAATGAGAATTTATTGTCTTTGAGTAAAATAATTTAATGATGCATTTCTTGCTGGTGGGAGGCATAGGTGAGGCTATGCCCGGATGGCTTAGGTGAGGTGGTGAAGACAGCGATGATAGCTTTGAAAAGGGCGTCCGTTAGTTCTGTCTTTGTCATTCTCATTCACTGAGGAACACCTGGAAAATGTAGAATCACTGTGTGGTAGATATGGACCAGCTTCTCACTTGTGCAATAAGGTGTTCATCCACCTGGGCTCCAACTGCTGCACCTGGCATGAGAAATGATCTGTGCCACCTTGTTTCTTGGGGAGCTGGTTGAAGCCAGGGTGCAGCAAGAAATTTATTTATTCATTTATTTATTCATTTATTTTTCAGGAAAGAAAAGTCAGCCCCAAATCCTTATTTGTTGTTTAATTTTAGGCAACATTCAGTAGTATATATGACATAGTGGTACATCCAGTGGTACATATTTTTTTCAGAGATTTTGTACATTGTATATGGTAAGAATAAACTGAGGTTAAAAGATTTTGAAGCTATAAATGTAAGTTTAATTTTAAATGAGTTTTGTTAAATTTAGCTTTGTAAATTAACACGTATCAATTGTAAACATGAATATCTATTTTTTCAGTCTACAGGCATCTTAAGAAAAAATGATAAAAAACCAATTATGTAATTTCTTAGAGTCCATTATTTTAAATTATTATAAGCAAGTATTTTCCAAACTGGTATTCATAAAGAACTGTATAAATATCATTTAAAAATACACGGACACTTTTCTTTGTTAAGAAAAATGTCTTAAAATATTGTTGCTCAGTATATAGTCCTGATTTACAAGGGTCTACTTCATTAAAGTCTTCTTATCTAACTTTATATAAAATATACTTCTTCAAATATTCACACATAATGTGTTCTTCAGTGCATGATATTATTACACTTTATTTTTACATTTAAAGTATACATACAAGTCCTTCATGTACTCATTTTCTGACATGCCGTGGAAAATCAGAACAACTAAAAGTCAGATTCCATCCTAATCACACATAGTTTTTACCCTTTTTTTTCCCCTCTCTACCTCTCTCTCAAAATGCAAATATTTATTTATATCAAAGTGATATTTCATGCACATTTTAAAGTATGTTGATCACTCAGACAAGAGTGGGCAGAGAAAACTTAGATGCTCAAGGGGAATCAATCACCCCAGCCCTGTGTGGAACACTGATACAGGGAAAATTGCCTAAAACCAAAACACTTTGGGGTATGTAATCTCAAAGTCCAAGAATATCAACTATCAGAATTCCTACAGATAAAAGGAATCCAGAGGTAAGACTTCCTGATACAGAGACCTGCCTGCTCATGGAATATATTAAAGAGAGAAGACTTCGACTCCTCCTCAGTGTTTTTTCCTCAGGTAATAATGGAAAGAATGCAAATTGTTTGCCAATGCAAAGGCACACGAAACAGCTGCACCAACAGGAAACCTAGGCAACTTTCCGGAATTCAGATTTTCAATAGCAGTAAAATTTGCTGAACATCCAAAGAAAGGAACAATGACAAGATGTTCAAATAAGAATCCATGACATAGCCAGTCTCTGGCTCTTAAGTTCCAATATTATGAAGTTTTATCTCCTTTTGTTTTTTCCAAATAAATTATTATTATAATTTATAATTTAACATTCCTTTTACATTTTTTTAAAATATACTAACCACCCAGGGTTACTGGATTCCTGTCTTGCCTCACAAAAAAGAATTTCAGGAGGAATCAAGCAGTGAAGTAAAACAAATTTTATTTGGAGGGTTTGAAGGGAAGGAGGCATCGAAAGTGGGAGAGAATGGAGAGTAATGTGCTCAACAGAGAAGCTGGGCTTCTCCATGGGCATAGAAAGTCCCTACACACATCCCAGCATTAATCATAAGGGCATGAAAGCACGCATCTCAAGAGGGGAGATGGGGTGACACATGTGCTCAGGCACTGCATGTGCTCGGCCACATGGACTCAGGCATCATATACACGCCCTTCCTTCATTCAAGGTGGCCTTTGAAGGGTTTCTCCAACCTGTCCCCATGTGGGACTTCTACCTATGTAAAAGTTCATTGCTAAAGAGGTTGCCTAGGGGGGTTGGAGGTGGTAATGGTCTTTGAAATTCCTTTCCTGACCTTTTGTTTATGCAGGAGTTTCTCCTACTGGGTCTATTTCTCTAGATGGGTGAGAGACTTATCAGGCCTTAGTTCTTGATTTTTCCTGTTTTCTGCAAGGTCAGCCTTGGGAGGGGCCATTCCCTACCTGCCTACTTCATGCTGGGTGTGGCAGCAGGCACTGCAGGATACCCAGAGCTGGCGGTTGCAGTCCCGACCCCACACTAGCAAAGAGCCTCAGCACCATGTGGAAAAGCCATTATCCAAGGGTCGGAGAGGCAGACCGACCCGCTCCTGGGGATAGAGAGGGCCCCACAAAGCCAACGAGCGTGAGGTGGTCAGAGGAGGCTGCAGGAGGAACCTCAGCTATACCGTCCGGTCCTTCGGCTGTTCTGACACAGCTGAGTCAGACGGGAAGCAGCCAGGTCTGCCAGCCTCAGTGCTCCATCTCATCCGGAAAGGCTATTTCTGTCCAAGATCTTAGGGAAGAGCAGCGGCTCCATAGGAGAGAGCTGGCCCAGCCAATAGGGGGCTGTGCCGACAGGGGACTGTGCCGAACCCAGGAGGCTGCCCCAATGACCTCCTGTGCAAGAATGGCCAGACTCTGAGAGGCCAGACCTGCTTCATGACAGGGCTTTGCAGCCTACTCCTGTGGGCAGCCAGCACCTTCAGTGGCCGTATCAGTCTGATGGGAATCTATGCCCCACCTGCAACTCTGAAAACCCCGAACACAGCCTAAATCCCTAAAAAAATCTCACAAGCCATCTTCAGTTGTGAACCTGCAGTATATATAGGCACTTAGTTAAGCGCTTCAACCCAAGTTGACTGTAATCCAAACAAGCTCCCCTTTCAAGACCTTTTTTGACTCGAAATATGCTGCAAGAAACAACACACTGTGGTTTGTTTTGATGCAGGTACCTCTGGCTTAGCAAATAAAAGTTAGTTTGCTTTGGGCAGAAGATATGTTTTTTTTCCCTTTGCCCTGGAAGAAATGCACCACTAGATAACAGAAGCAGGACACAGATCTTTGCTGAGTGCAGGAGCAGTTTTTACTGCTGCAGAAAACAAAAGCCTGGCTGAGTTGAAGTCTTACATTCTTCTCAAGAAAACTTACAGTAAGCTTCTTGCTGGGTTTTTGCATACATAAACAGTGGCAAGCAGTGAAAGAAAATGGCTGCAGATCTGCTCTATGTAAAGGGCAAGAAATAAAGTCCATGGTCTCAAAAACAAATAAAGATTCTCCGTACTTTAAAATTTTGGAGAGAAAACTTTTTTCTAGTGTCACTTTTCCCACCCTAACCCCCTTTAGGTTTTTGGTCAGGTAAAAGAAGTCCAGAACAAACACACAGGCAGAGAGAAAGCAGAATATTGTGAGCAAGAGATAAGAAACTTCCAAAAAGAGAGGCCCTCAGGGAGTTGCCAGGAAAATCTAAATGAGCTTTTCTTTTAGGGTTTCTTTACTTCCCCTACTTTTTGTCTTCCTAAAGCAGTAAGGTGAATATTAATAGAATTTCCAGGCAGCTGCTTTCCTTTTAATGCTGTTCTTCCTGAGGTTCTTTTTAGATATCAAGAGGGGGTCTTTAGAAATGAAGCAGATAGTGTAATGACGGGCTGGAGCGATAGCACAGCGGGTAGGGCGTCTGCCTTGCACGCAGCCAACATGGCCGACCAGAGTTCGATTCCTCCACCCCTCTCGGAGAGCCCGGCAAGCTACCGAGAGTATTCGATATGCCAGACACAGTAACAACCAAGTCTCCAATGGAGACGTTACTGGGCCCGCTCGAGCAAATCGACGATCAACGGGAGGGCCTTTACCTTTACCTTTAGTGTAATGACAAATAAGAAGCTGTATGTAATGAGAATTATGAAATCATAATGAAAATTTAGAAAAAGTGATGGGGACTGGGAGAATGAAACCGATCCCCTAAATTAACAAGAGAAGGGAGAGAGAAGCATCCTTTCATGACCCCAGTCACCCCCACAAAGGGCCCACCAGTCCACCAGATTTATGAGAGCAGACTGGGCCCGACAGATTGATGGGAGTGCATGGGAAATGGTACCTGAGGCCTCACCAACAATAGGCAAGATAGACTGACACTGACTGTTTTTCTTTTAAGTACCTGAAGACCATATCATGTGGGAACTAATGCACTGATTTCTTTTCTCTGGGAACAATGCGTTGATTGTTTTTCTTTTCCTTATTACCTCTGTCTCCCCTGTTTCACTGATAAGAATGTGCTTAGATTGTAGCTCACCTGTAGAGGATAGAAGAGAGACCCTCTCAGCAAAAGGGACTCCAAATCTCTTTCTCTTTTGACTTGGGGTCCTCAGTGCAGAGGATCTATACAATCCCATCCTGACCTATCTTTCTCTGAAGAGAAGCTAGTGCCTGTACAATAGGCTCTCTTACACAGCACTGACTCCAGATGTACAGAGTTTATCTTTCCCTGCTTAGTGTGTTTTAATTTCTGCCTCCCAAGCACGTAGCTATGAATTATATAAAATACTAATCATGTTGTGGATTAAAACTTTCACCTATTATAGAAAGAAATTTTAAAAATTATAGTATTGTGATTTTAGTTCATTATTATTGATAAATTCTATGATTATTTTAGCCATTTTCAAAAATAATGAGTATGACTACGGGTATGAATTTTACAGTTAGAATTAAAATACCTTTTCTTCTTATATCATACTGTCATGGCTTTCCAGTCTTTTGAGTCAAGAAATGGTTCTTAGTTTTTCTAAAGAAATTCAAATTTGGAGATTTGTCATCTCTTTTCAATAATTACAATTGCCTCTTTTTAATAATTTGATGAAAACGTTTGCCTTCCTCATTTATTTTCTTTTAGTGAGGAATTGCTTGTCACTTCACTTATAAGAGTCCTTTATTGAAAAGAAATTCATGTCACTGTGCTTGCTTAGGATTCAGATGTTTCTCCCAGTGTAGATGACCTTCCTGTCTAGAGCAGTTCTTTTGGCACAATCAATGGCACAATGGATTAGAGAAGAAGTTATGAGCTATCCTAGTGACTTAGTGCACTCTGGGATACTGGGGATGCATGTGATACCCTAGTGAGAGAATTCCCAGCAGGCAGAAGGTAGCAGGTAATTGAACTCTGAGATAGTACTTTATATGATCTTCTACTTACAATTGTACTTACAATTGTAAGTAAGGTCTACTTGTACAATTCCAGACCACGGCAATTATGGAAATTTTCCATATATTACGGCAAAGCCTGGCAAGCTACCCATGATGCATTCGATATGCCAACACAGTAACAACAAGTCTCACAATGGTGATGTTACTGAGCCCGCTGGAACAAATCGATGAGCAACGGGAGGACAGTGATAGTGACCCATCCCAAAATTAATGGGTATCTCTCTGCTCTGGAGAAGCCCATGTGTTCTCTCTTGAGCATATTATTCTTTGTCACTGTCACTGTCCTCCCATTGTTCATCGATTTGCTTGAATGAGCCCAGTAATGTCTCCATTGTGAGACTTGTTTCTGTGTTTGGCATATCAAATACGTCACGGGTAGCTTGCCAGGCTTTCCTGTGCGGGTGAGATACTCTTGGTAACTTGCCAGACTCTCTGAGAGGGGCAGAGGAATTGAATCCGGCTCAGCTGGGCTGACCGCGTACAAGGCAAATGCCCTACCACTGTGCTACTGCTCCAGCCCAATTTGTCATCCCTCATATTTTTTTAAATAACCTTATTTTATTTCACTAATTATCTTCTTCCTGAAGGGAAAGAACATGGACAGAAGTTAAGACTGATTTATTGATTTTCCTTTTTTTTTTTTCAAAATACAGTTTCTTGCACCTAAATCCAGGGTTTCCAGAGACATTCTTGGGAGTGAAGGGGTTGGGATAAATCCCCATGCCCTGTAGGTCAAGTGGTATTATAGAAAGTAATGTACAGCCTTCCTTGTCCACTTCAGTAATGTCTCTCACACAAGCACAAAGTCAAAGAAAGATTGCTTTAAGCCTTTCACTAGATTTAATCTCAGGACCTGATGTATGCCTAGGGTAGCATGTTATTTTCTTCCCAAGTAGACATACTTTTTGAATAATTGGAATAATGTAATTCTTATATAACATAGTTAATATTCAATACATCCCATTTATAAGCTGTATTCATTATAATTCACTGTCTTTGGACCTGGGAGCAAGTCAGAAGGCTGCAATGTATGAGTTGAGTACATAAAATCTTGAGTTCAATTCTTGTACCACACAATCCTTTGAGCACCGAATATAAATTACCCTGAATGTTTACATCCAGACCTCTGAAAGCAACAAGATCAAAGAAGAAAATTACTTACAAGGGAGCATCCTTAAGATTCACAGCATACCTATCCAATGAGACCCTAAGGGCCCGAAGTCAGTGGTGGTATATAGTGAACAAACTCAGTGAAATAAATGCCTCACCTAGAATACCTTACCCAGCTAGATTCTCATTCACAGCAGAAGGAACAACACACAGCTTCACAGAAGCAACAATTCAAAAACCTCATCGCCTCAAAACCATCGCTACAAGAGCAATTAAACGATCTACTTTAAGAGAAGACAAGACCCTGGAATACACCAAACTTTGACAGAATTATGGGACAAAGCAGTCCCATAATATAATCTCTCTCAATGTCTATAGGCTAAATGTGCCAATTAAAAGACACAGAGTGGCAGAAAATCTGGAAACAACCCTAGTGTCCAAGAACAGATGACTGGTTAAAGAAACGTTGGTACATCTACACAATGGAATATTATCCAGCTGTCAGGAGAGATGAAGTCATGACCTTTGCTCATAAATGATTAGACATGAAGAGTATCATGCTAGTGAAATGAATCAGAAAGAGAGGGACAGACATAGAAGGACTGCACTCATTTGTGAATTGTAAAACAACATAATATGAGGCTGACACCTAAGAATGGTACATACACAGGACAGATAGATTGCTCCATAGCTGGAAACCTGCCTCATGAGCAAAGGGGAGAAGGAAACTGGAATAGAGATGGAATCACTAAGAAAATGATGGCTGGAGGAATCGGTTGGGATGGGAGATGTGTGCAGAAAGAAGATAAAGCATCAAACACAATAACCTCTCAGTGTCTGTATTGCAAACCATAATGCTTAAAAGTAGAGAGAGATTATGGAGAATAATGCCTGCCATGGAATAGAAGGAGGGTGAGAAAGGGGGCTTATACTGGGGATATTGGTGGTGGGGAATTTTCATTGGTGGAGGGATGGGTGTTTGATCATTGTGTGATTGTAACTGAAACATGAAAGCTTATAACTATCTCGTGGTGATTTAATAATTTTTTTTAAAAAAAGACACAGAGTGGCAGGATGCATCTGAGAACTGAACGCAACATTCTACTGCCTTCAAGAAACACATCTTAACAGGCAGAGTAAACATACACTCAAAATGAAAGGAAAGAAAACAATCCTACAAGCAAACAACTCTCTCAAAAAAGCGGGAATGGCCATATTAATATCAGACAACATAGACTTCAGTCTGAAGGAGGTTACAAGAGACAACGAAGTTCGTTTCTTAATGATCTGTACACCAGGAAGAACTCACTCACCTACAAGCATATGCACCTAATGAGAAACCAACAAAATACTCAAAACAACTCATCATACACTTGAAAAAAGACATTCACAGCAAGACAACAATAGTTGGGGACTTCAACACTGCTTTATCACCTCTTGATAGATCAATAAGACTCAAGCTCAGCAAGGGTACACTGTATCTGAAGGGAAAAAATGGAAGAAAGGGGTGTAGTAGACATATATAGGACAGTTCACCCCCAAAAGCTGAATTCACATTCTTCTAGAGTGCACATGGGACATTCTCCAAGATAGACCACATACTGGGCCACAAAACACACATCCATAAAATTAAGAGAATAGAAATGGTATCAATGATGTTTTCAGATCATGATGCACTGAAAATTGAAGTAAATCACACTCAGAGACAGAAATTCAAACCAACACCTGGAAATTAAACAGCTCACTACTGAATAATGAGTGGCTTAGAAAGAAAACCAAAGAGGGAATGAAAAGATTCTTAGAAACAAATGAGAATGAAGACACGACCTACCTGAACTTATGGGACACAGCAACAGCAATGTTAGGAGGAAAATTAACATAGCTCTACAACATTCTGCAGGAATGAAGACCAAGCCCACATTAATAATCTAACCTTGCAGCTTAAGATCTTGGATAATGACCAGCAGAAAGAGCCCAAACCAGACAGTATGAAAGATATAATAAACCTAAAGCGAATTTAATGACATGGGAACCCAAGAAAAACAATCCAAAAGATCAGTGAAACAAAGAGCTGTTTCTTTGAGAAAATAAACAAGATTGATAGACTACTAGCGAGACTCACAAGGAATAAGAGAGACTCCTAATAAACAGAATCAGAAACGAAAAGGGTGACATCACAACAGAACCCACATAAATTCAAAGGATAATCAGAGATTACTTTGAAAAGCTTTATGCTATGCAACTAGATAATCACAAAGATATGGATAAATTCCTGGACTCCTATAATCTCCCAAAGCTGACCCAAGAAGACTTGGAATACCTTAACAGACCTATCACTATCAAGGAAATTAAAATAATAATCAAAAGTCTCCCTAAAAACAAAATTCTTGGCCCACATGGATTCATTAGTGAATTCTTCCAAACCTTCAAATAGGACCTATCCCCAATCCTGTTCAAGCTTTTCCAAGAAACTGAAAAAACAGATACACTTCCAAACAGTTTTTAGGAGGCAAATAACACCCTCGTATCAAAAGCAGAGACATCACAAAAACGAAAATTACAGACAAATTTCTCTAATGAATACAGATGCAAAATCCTCAACAAAAAACTACCAAACAGGATCCAATGGCCCATCAAAAAGATAATACACCATGACCAAGTAGGATTCATCCCAGGTATGGTGATTCATCCTAGATATGATGGTTTAACATTCGTAAATCAATCAACATAATATCAATAAAAGGAAAGATAAAATCAGTATGATCATATCAATAGATGCAGAGAAGGCATTTGAAAAGATCCAGCACACATTTACGATAAAAACTCTCAGCAAAATGGGAGTCAAAGGAACTTTCCTCAATATAGTCAAAGCCATCTAACACAAGCCCGCAGCAAGCATTATTCTCAATGGGGAAAAGCTGAGAGCCTTCCCTCTAATATCTGGTACAATACAAGGTTGCCTACTCTCAGACCCAAATGTATATTTTATTAGTTTTTGTTTAAAAATTTGGGAATGTGTCAGCTATCATATGCCCAATGTCAGTAGAAAGGAAAAGCAGAACTTGTCTTCAGTAGGAAGATTGACAGGGGCCATGGGTGAGGGGAATAAATTAGATAAGAGAACATTAAGGAAATGTGGGAGAGGAAAAGTATCTGCCACAGAAGCAGGCTGGGGGATGTGAGGAAAACTCATGACATAGTGGGCACTAGAGAAGGAATTGTGTTGGAATAATATACCGAAGTGTAATCATAAATAATGTAACTTTGTAATTCATGGAGATTCAACGAAAGAAAGAAAAGAAAAAAGATGACTTACATTTATTTTCCATTAAATGTGATACATACATATAGATAGGTACATATGTATATATATATATATATGCATATATATATATATAAAATTTTTGTTTTGACCACACTCAGTGGGTTCAGAGTTTACTCCTGATTCTTCACTGAGGGGTCATTTCTAGCAGAATCAGAGGACCATATGGTGTCAGGGATAAAACTCAGATCTGTCAAATGCAAGATAGTCACTGTAATGTCACTCAGGCCCTACATATATAAATTTTAAAGACATGTAATATAATATCCAAATCTATATACATAAAATACACTCTATGAAATACTGTAGTCAGTTATATAGCATGTGTTCATCGAGATAATTTTATATTCATAAGTAATTACATTTATAATTTAATTGCAGTGAAAGAACAAACTTTCCATCTAAACAGGAATTTGTTTTACTGAATATTCTAATTTAAAAAAATATTTTCTGTAGTGTTCATTGAATTGAAACATCCCTTTCAACCAAAATAGTTAACATGAATTACACTGATATGTAAGACAATAACATGATTTTGAATGAATGTCCTACCCTAATCAAATAAATTCTTAAATATGGAGAATTTGGGGCCAAAGCCATAGCATAGTAGATAGGGTGTTTACCTTGAACACAGTCGACCCAGGTTTGATCTCAAGCACCCATTATGGTTCCCTGAGCACCACCAGGAGTAATTCCTGAGTGCAGAACCAGGAGTAATGCCTGAGCATCTCTAGGTGTGACCGAAAAAGCAAAATAATAATAATAATAATAATGATGATGATGATGATGATGATGATGATATGGAGAGTCAAAGGATGTATTAGGAAAACTGTTTTTCTGTTACTCAAAATAATGTGTCATGTAACTTTGCTAAAACAGAAGCACACTATTTATTAATCTTACTTTTTCATCTAATTATTTGAGGTTTCTAATATATTGAAAAATAGGGGTGGCTATTAACAAATATGGAAATCTGTGTCTGTCTCCTCCTAAAATCATGGCAGAATAGTAGCAGCTCTTAGATCAATTACGTGAACAAGTCTGAGTCAGAAGTGTAAAAGTTTACTGATAGATTAGATGTAGAGGGATACCCTCCTTAAGAAAGAAACCCCCCCCCCCCTGAGCTGCGTGGGACGGGCATGGAGGCCCAGCTCCGGGCAACAAAGCTGAACGGCTCCAATTCCAAACAGGTACAGCCCGCCTCCAAGGGCCTGGGACCCTTTCTGGGCATGCGCACGTAGATCCAGCCCCTAGACAGCCGGTTTTCAACCCCTGAGCTGCGTGGGACGGGCACAGAGGCCCAGCTCTGGGCAACAAAGCTGAACAGCTCCAATTTCAAACAGGAGACATTCCCAACTCCTCGCCAGTGCCAGGGACTCTTTCCAGAGCCGCGGCCGCTAACGCGGCCGCAAAATATTTTCCCACTGCATATGCCTTAGGAACCATAAGCTACCTTCTTAGATGGAAACTTCTCTAGTTTAGCTCAGCCACTAGAAACACAGTAGCCAATAACTCATAAGCCTATCTTAACTCACACTGCATATCAAGCAGAATAGTAACAGTGAACGTGAAAGACTAAACCACACCTCTCACAATGGTAAAGCAACGCAAAAGCCCACCAAACTTTCATATTGAAGAGTCTAGCCCAGATGACACCAACAGTACTGTAGTGTTAGACAACCTCTCTGACAAGGAATTCAGGAGGGAGCTACTTAGGATGCTTAGGGAATTAAAAGAAACAATGGAAAACAATGCCAATAGAAGACAAGAGGATCTGAAGGCAGAAATGAGGAAAATGCAATCAGAAATATCAGACCTGAAAAATCTCTTAGGCGAATTGAAAAGCTCAGTGGAAGGCCTCAGCAGCAGAGTAACAGCTGCTGAGAACAGAATCAGTGAACTCGAAGATGAAGTTCAGAGACTCTCCAGAAAAGAGCAGAAAATGGAAAAGAGACTCACAATTCGGGAACAGATGGCAAGAGAAGATCGTGATGAAGCCAAGAGGGGTAACATAAGAATTATTGGAGTCCCAGAGGGACAGGAAGAAAACCTCGATGAAGAAGAAACTGTCAAAGAAATCATTGCTACAACATTTCCAGAGCTGAAGAAAACTTGTGACCACATTTAGGAGGCCCGAAGGGTACCAGCTAGAAGAAATCCGAATAAAAATACCCCAAGACACATTCTGATCAAAATGACCAAAACCTTAGACAGAGACAAAATTCTGAAAGCAGCAAGATCGAAGAAAGAAATCTCTTACAAAGGAGCATCCTTAAAATTCACAGCTGATTTTTCTGATGAAACCCTCATGGCCCGAAAACAGTGGTGGGACATAGTGAAAAAACTCAATGAAATAAATGCCTCTCCAAAAATACTTTACCCAGCGAGACTCTCATTCATAATAGAAGGAACAACACACAGTTTCACAGACAAACAACAGCTCAGGAACTTCATAGACTCAAAACCATGGTTACAAGAACAACTAAATGGGCTACTTTAAGGCAAGAAAGGCCCCTCAAATACACCAAATTTTAACAGAACAATGGGACAAAATCCCATAACAATAATCTCTCTCAATGTCAATGGGCTAAATGCACCAATTAAAAGACATAGAGTGGCAGGATGGATTAGAAAATTGAACCCAACATTCTGCTGCCTGCAAGAAATGCATCTCAATAGTCAAAGCAAACACAGACTCAGAGTCAAAGGCTGGAAAACAATCCTACAGGCAAACAGCTCCCATAAAAAAGCTGGGGTAGCCATCCTTATATCAGACCACATCGATTTCAGAGTGAGGAAGGTCATAAGAGACAGTGAAGGCCATTTCTTATTGATCAAAGGACCTGTACAACAGGAAGAACTTACAATAATAAATGTATATGCACCTAATGAGAGACCAACAAAGTACTTAAAACAACTACTCATAGATTTGGAAAAAGACATCAATAGCAACACAATACTAGTGGGAGACTTCAACACTGCTTTGTCACCTCTTGATAGATCAACCAGACTCAAGCTTAGCAAGGACATACTTCATTTGAGGGAAACAATGGAAGAAAGGGACTTAGTAGATATATATAGGACACTTCATCCACAAAAAGCTGAATACACATTCTTCTCAAGCGTCCATGGAACATTCTCGAAGATAGACCACATGCTGAGCCACAAAACATGCCTCCATAAAATTAAGAAGATAGAGATTGTATCAACAATCTTCTCAGACCATAATGTGCTGAAATTAGAAGTAAATCACACAGAAAACTAAATCAAACACCTGGAAATTAAACAGTGCACTATTGAACAACGAGTGGATTAGACAGGAAATCAAAGAGGAAATCAAAAGATTCCTAGAAACGAATGAAAATGAGAACACGAGTTACCAAAACTTATGGGACACAGCAAAGGCTGTGTTAAGAGGAAAGTTTATAGCTCTACAAGCATTCCTCAGGAAGGAGCAGCGAACACACATAAGTAACCTAACCTCACAGCTTAAGAGCTTGGAGAAGGACCAAAAAAAGGAGCACAACCCGAACAGGAGAAAGGAAATAATAAAACTCAGAGCAGAGATTAATGAGATGGAAACCCAAAAAACAATCCGAAAGATCAATGAAACCAAAAGCTGGTTCTTTGAGAAAATTTACAAGATCGATAAGCCGCTAGCAAAACTCACAAAGAAAGGGAGAGAGAAAACCCTAATAAACCGAATCAGAAATGAAAAGGGGGTCATTACAACAGAAACCACAGAAATTCAGAGGATCCTCAGGGAGTACTTTGAGAAGCTTTATGCCACGGAACATCAAAACCTCGAGGAAATGGATAAATTCCTAGACTCCTACAGACTCCCAAGGCTGAACCAAGAAGACCTGGAATACCTGAACAGACCTATCACCATCAAGGAAATTGAACTGGTAATAAAAAGTCTACCCAAGCACAAAAGTCCTGGCCCGGATGGATTCACTAGTGAATTCTTCCAAATCTTTAAAGAGGACTTACTCCCAATGCTCTTTAAGCTTTTCCACGAAATTGAAATATCAAAAACACTTCCAAACAGTTTCTACGAAGCGAATATCACACTGATACCAAAAGCAGACAGAGATACCACAAAGAAAGAGAATTACAGGCCGATATCCCTGATGAACACAGATGCAAAGATCCTCAACAAACTACTAGCAAATAGAATCCAAGTACTCATCAAAAAGATCATACACCATGACCAAGTAGGATTCATCCCAGGGATGCAAGTATGGTTTAACATTCGAAAATCAATCAACATAATCCATCACATCAACAAAAGAAAAGATAAAAAGCATATGATTATATCAATAGATGCAGAGAAAGCATTTGACAAGATCCAGCACCCCTTTATGATGAAAACCCTAGCCAAAATGGGTATAGAGGGGACCTTCCTCAACATAATTAAAGCCATCTACCACAAGCCTACAGCAAGCATCATCCTCAATGGGGAAAAACTGAGAGCCTTCCCTCTAAGATCAGGGACGAGACAGGGATGCCCACTCTCTCCACTGCTGTTCAATATAGTACTGGAAGTACTTGCAATAGCGATTAGGCAAGAAAAAGATATTAAGGGCATTCAGGTAGGAAAGGAAGAAATCAAGCTCTCACTATTCGCAGATGATATGATACTCTACTTAGAGAACCCAATAACCTCCACCAAAAAACTCCTAGAAACAATAGACTCGTATAGTAAAGTTGCAGGTTATAAAATCAATACCCAAAAGTCCATGGCTTTCCTATACGCAAACAGTGAGAGAGAAGAAAGCAACATGAAAAAAACAATCCCATTCACAATTGTGCCCCAGAAAATCAAGTACCTAGAAATCAGCTTAACTAAGGAAGTAAAGGACCTGTACAAAGAAAACTATAAAACGCTACTTCAGGAAATAAAAGAGGACATGAGGAAATGGAAAGATATCCCCTGCTCATGGGTCGGGAGACTTAACATTGTCAAAATGGCAATACTACCGAAAGCATTGTATAAATTCAATGCAATCCCTATAAGGATACCCATGACATTCTTCAAAGAAATGGAGCAAACACTCCTGAAATTTATATGGAACAATAAGCCCCCACGAATAGCTAAAGCAATTCTTGGGAAAAAGAAAATGGGGGGAATCAACCTTCCTAACTTCAAACTGTACTACAAAGCAGTAATAATTAAAACAGCATGGTACTGGAACAAAGGCAGAACTGCAGACCAATGGAACAGGGTTGAATACACTGACATCTCCCCTCAATCATATGATCATCTAATCTTTGATAAAGGTGCAAGTAATGTGAAGTGGAGTAAGGAAAGCCTCTTTAATAAATTATGTTGGCATCATTGGACGGCTACATGCAAAAAAATATGCTCAGAACTCTGCCTAACACCATGTACAAAAGTAAGATCAAAATGGATTAAAGACCTCAACATCAGACCAGAAACCATAAGGTACATTGAAAATAAAGTTGGCAAAACCCTCCATGATATTGAGGCTAATGGTATCTTCAAAGATGCCACGCCACTGGCCAAGCAAGTGAAAACAGAGATAGATAAATGGGACTATCTTAAACTAAGAAGCTTCTGCACCTCCAAAGAAACAGTGACCAAAATACAAAGACAGTCTACAGAATGGGAAAGGATATTCGCTGAATACACATCTGACAAGGGGTTGATATCCAGGATATACAAAATACTGGTTAAACTCCACAAGAAGAAAACATCCAATCCCATCCAAAAATGGGGCAATGAAATGAACAGAAACTTTCTCAAAGAAGAAATCCGAATGGCAAAAAAGCACATGAGAAAATGCTCTACATCATTAATCATCAGAGAGATGCAGATCAAAACCACAATGAGATACCATCTCACACCTCAGAGACTGGCCCACATTCAAAAGAACAAAAGCAACCAATGCTGGCGTGGATGTGGCGAGAAAGGGACACTCCTTCACTGTTGGTGGGAATGTCCACTGGTTCAGCCCTTCTGGACAACAGTATGGACGATTCTCAAAAAATTAGAAATTGAGCTCCCATTTGACCCAGCAATACCACTCCTGGGAATATATCCCAGAGAAGCAAAAATGTATAGTCGAAGTGACATCTGCACTTGTTTGTTCATTGCAGCACTCTTTACAATAGCCAGAAACTGGAAGAAACCTGAATGCCCAAGAACAGATGACTGGTTAAAGAAACTTTGGTACATCTACACAATGGAGTACTATGTAGCTGTTAGAAAAGATGAAGTCATGAAATTTACATACGAGTGGTACAATATGGAAAGTATCATGCTAAGCGAAATGAGTCAGAAAGAGAGGGATAGACATAGAAAGATTGCATTCATCTGGGGGATATAAAGTAACAAAGTATGAGATTAATACCCAAGAATAGCTGAGATCAGCACCAGGAGGATTACTCCATAACTTAGAGGCCAGCCGTGTATCCTAGAGGAAAGGGCAGTTCAGATAGAGAAGGGAGCACCAAATAAAGGATGTTTGGAGGATCCTCCCAGGAGGGGAGATGCATGTCGAAAGTAGACTATGGACTGAACATGTTTGCCATTCAATGCCTCTTTTGCAGACCACAACACCCAAACGGAGAGAGAGAACACAGGGGATTGTCCTGCCACAGAGGCAGGGTGGGATGGGGGGATGGGGGTGGGAGGGATATTATCCATGGTGGTGAAAAACGGGCACTGGTGGAGGGATGGGTATCTGGTCATTGTATAATTGAAACCCAAGCACAAAAAAAATTGTAAATCTACAACTGTAAAAAAATAAATAAATAAAAATAAAAAAAAAGAAAGAAACCCCATTACAGAGAAGCTTTCTATATCTCAAAGAGAGTTTCTAATTTTCTGTACGTTGCCCTGAGGGAACAGGGAGATTACACATCGAACCCTACAATGTTATATTTCAGATAACAGAATGGAAGTACCAAGAAAGTACAGTATAGAAATGGGTCGGGAACTCCAGGCATCATTCTGGTGACATCTTATTACTTATCTGTTCCTTTCTCCTGATACTGTATTGTTAGGAGGACTTGCTTTTTGTTTTGTTTTGTTTTTGTTTTAATTTCAGGGACACACCCAGTATGTTCAGGGTTTACTCCTCTTTTTTTCCGCTACGGGATCAATTCTGGGGGTGCCCAGGGGTCCCTCTCAGGTGCCCGGGATCAAACCTGGGTCGGGCACATGCAGGAAATTCTTTATTGTTTTGTTTCTATTTTGTTTGGGGAAGGGGTCCACACCTGGCAATGCTCAGGGGTTACTACTGGTTGTTAACTCAGGAATCACACCTGGCAAGTCTCAGGGGACCATATCGGATGCCAGCAAAAGAACCAAGGTTGACTGCGTGCAAAGCAAGTGCCCTATCTACTGTGCTGACTCTCTAGCTTCTCATGCAAGGCAATTCTTGAAGTCATCGCCAATCACCCCACATGAAATTTGTGCTAGTTATTGCGAGGCATGTAGCAGATCTGACAGACACATGTTTAAGCCTCGCAAACAAACATACATTGCCTTTCTCAGATTCAGTCTGAATGTTAGCAAGCACCATTGCAGAATCTAGTCAGAAGAACATATGGGCATTTCTCAAAAAACTAGGAATTGAGCATATGTGCCAGCATTCCCACTCATGGGAATATACCCTAAGGACCCAAAAGTATGATGCATAAAAGACATCTGCACTCCAAGAACATTGCAACACTATTCACAATAACTGAAATATGAAAACAACTATAACGTCCAACAACACATGACTGGATAAAGAAACTACTGTACTTAGACTCATAGTTTTGGCAATAAGAAAATATGAAGTCATGCACTTCACTGCTCTGTGGATAGATCTGGAGAGTAGTATCATGCTGAGTGAAATTAGTCAGAGGGAGAGGAACAGACTCAGAATGATCTCTCTCATATGATGGAGATAAAGAACCTCAAATGGGGAATACAAATACCCAAAGGAAACAGAAATGGAGAGCAGGAGTACTGATCTTCAGTAGGAAGCTGCCAAGTGGGGCAGAAGTTGGGGGGTAAGTGAGGAAAAGAAAAAGTGGAGAGAAAGAGTACATGACAGAGAGGCGGGCTTTGGGGTGGGAAGGAAACTGGAGGTGTTGGTGAAGAGAAGTAAACACAGATGATGGAATTGCTGTTGGAAAACTGTAGCCTAAATCATATTCATAAATATCTTTGTAACTTTGCAATCCACAGGGATTCATTTTTTTAAAAAATTAAAAGAAAAAAGAAAAAGGAAAGAAACAAAAAAAGAAAGGAAGAGAGAAAGAGAGAAAGAGAGAAAGAAAGAAATAAAGAAGGAAGGAAGGAAGGAAGGAAGGAAAGAAGGAAGGAAGAAAGGACAGATGGGAGGATAGGAGGAGGGAGGGAAAGAGGGAAGAGAGAAGGAGGGAGGGAGGGAGGGAGGGAGGGGAGGGAGGAAGGAAGAAAGAAAGAAAGAAAGAAAGAAAGAAAGAAAGAAAGAGGAGAAAGAAAGAAAGAGGAGAAAGGAAGCACACTCCAGACTTCCTAAATTATAGGCAATTAGCAAGTCATACCTCATTTGCTGTGCTTCATTCAGTTCCTCAGTGTCTGGTTTTGACAGAGTATCTAGACTTTTTTTCGTTTATTTTTGTTTTTGTTTTTGTTTTTGTTTTATAGGTCACAGCTGGTGGTGCTCAGGGTTTCCTCCTGGCTCTGAGCCCAGGTATATCACTCTTGACAGTGCTCAGATGATCATACAGTGTGCAGGAGTTCAAACTCCCAGTCAGTTGCATGCAAAGCAAGTAACCTAACCACTGTATACTATTGCTGTAGCTGTTGGAGCCTCCCTTTAAGCATACCCAGCACAGATTCCCAGCTGCTCATAGCCTGTGTGACTGTGGACACTTCTCAGGGGAATGATGGGGTGACAAGTTGACTGTGAGGTGCTTCAAACATTGAATATCTAGTTGAGATTTAGAGATTCTGAAACCCATCAAACTGAAAAGATCCATACTGGGAAAAATCCTATTACTAAAGCAGAAATGTTTTCTTTTAAACAGGAGAAAATATTTGCATACTATACATCTTATAAAAAGTACTATAAAAATCATGTACGAACAACAGAACGCAACTATAAAAATCAAACTCCTTCAAAGATGGGTAAAAGAGGTGTGTTGGGGTCTCAGCAGCTAGCCTGATACTTTGACAAAATTCCTGTCTCTGGAAGCAAGAGCCTGCCCTGTTTACAAGGACCAAGGGGCCTGTTCTAGCACTCCCCACAGGCAGGCACTCTGGTTAAGAATAAGGGTCATGACTGTGCACCTACCCATATTGTTAACCTGGACCTAAGAGCAGGATATGGAAATCATTAACTGACATCTGTACAAAGCCCTACCCTAAGAAGCCTGAGATGCCTGCTGTACTAGGGAATCATGCTGAGTGTGGGATTGTTCCCCCCAACACACACCAGTGTATGTACAAGAACCCCTGGGTAGGGGGCCAATAAATGCAGAACTGCTTGACCACCAGACTCCCCCTCTATGTGGCCTTATTTCTCAGAGTTTGCAGTGGCAGGAGTCTAGGAATCCCACTGTGTGCAGAGGGCCAGGGCAGAGGCTTCTCCCCTACCAACTCCCTCCCCTTTAGGGAATAAGTCCAGCGACTCTGGGGGTTCGAACTCCAGTTTCCCGGGGTCCACTGGCCAGGACCCTGACAGAAATGAATATGTAACTCTTAAAAAAAACCCAGAAAGATGACCAACAGGCATGTGAAAAATATTTAATATCTATAATTATGAGAGCTATAAAACTAAATGAGAGGGAAACACATACTATGTGAGAATATATATATGTATATAGATATATACATATATATATATATCCAAAACAAAAATACTGATGGGATGTGAAAAAGAGGTACCACTATTTGTAGAAATATAAACTGGTTTAGCCTTTACTGAAAATAATATGGTCGTTTCATTAAAAAATATTGAATTGCAATATGATCCAATATCTAGATAGCTATCCAATATCTAGCTAAGGATTCAACATCAAGCTATTTATCTCTGTAACACAAAAACCCTAGAGAAGGATATAATCATACTCATATTCATTAGGCACACACATATTCATTATAGTTCTATTTAAAATTGACAAAATCTTCAAAAAACCAAAGTACCCAATGACAAATGGATGGCTAAAGAAGATTTTATATATATGGTCACTGTCACTGTCCTCCTGTTCATCCATTTGCTCGAACGAGCCCAGTAACATTGTGAGACTTGTTACTGTATTTGGAATATCAAATAAGTCATGGGTAGCTTGCCCGGCTTTGCTATGAGGGCTAGATACTCTCGGTAGCTTGCTGGTCTCTCTGAGAGGGGCAGAGGAATCAAACTCGGGTAGGCCTTCTCAACCACGTGTAAGGAAAATGCCCCACCCACTAGACTATGTCTCCATTCATCCTGGTCAAGTGCTATTGTAGCCCAATGGCATATTGGGGGCTCTTTCAGAGTCAGGGGAATGAGAACCAACATTGTTAATGTTTTTGGCATATCGAATACACCATGGGTAGCTTGCCAGGCTCTCCAAGAAGGATGGAGGCTTTTGGGGAAGCCTCTAATCACCTTTACAAGTGTTCCCAGTCAGGCATATATGTGGGCAGGAGACTCTCGGTAGCCTGCTGGGTTCTTTGAGAGTGAGAACTAGACAATAAGAGGTCTATATATTAATATTAATTCTCGCAGTTAGCTGCATTCTTCATCGACGCACCAGCCGAGTGATCCACTGCTAAGAGCTGTACTGTTTTTCCACTTGCTCAAACATTGCTGGCTTCGGCACAGCAGGCTCCGGAGAGCCCGTGCCTCTGGCCGGGCCAGACTTAGACAACGAGACCAGACTCGGTGAGGTATAGCACAGCGGTAGGGCGTTTACCTTGCACACAGACAATATGACCGACCCGAGTTCAATTCCTCCGCCCCTGTAGGAGAGCCTGGCAAGCTACCAAGAGTATCTCGCCTGCACGGCAAAGCCTGGCAAGGTCCCCGTGACATATTCAATACCCAAACACAGTAACAAGTGTCACAATGGAGACATTACTGAGCCCACTCGAGCAAATCGATGAACAACGGGAGAACCGTGACCGTGATGTATTAATATATATATAATAAGAGGTATATATATATGAAATTATATATAATTATAATCTAATTATAATTAATATATTATAATTGTAATATATAATTATAATCCCATCAACAGCCGTGTAATCCCATCAACGGCCAAGATGCAGAGACTATAAAACCCAGCTCCTGGAAGAGAACCGCGCAGAGTCTCTTGCCCCCACGCCTGGCTGTTCTCATCAGGGCCCCTTGGAGGGAAGCGGGTTGAGTTTCCCTCCCCACCCCGACCAGGGCTCTGGCAGTCGATGACCTCCAGAACCAGCCACCACCATGCTGAGATCACTCTTCGCACACATGAAGGTACCGGCAGAGGAACAAAGGCATGCGGGTCCCAGGACTAGGATCTCAAAGCCTACTCGGATTGGGGCTGAGCATCCTCCACCCAGAACCTCCAAATTCCAGTAGGCAGGGGTCACACCCACCAACTGGCCTCCTGGCACCATGTAATCCCATCAACGATCAAGACCCAGAGACTATAAAACCCAACTCCCAAAAGAGCATTTGCGACCGCATGACATCTTATTATCTCATTCCTACTTTGGACAAACTGTCTGGCTACCAAATGTAACCTGCTCACAAGGCAGAGTCTGGCAAACTCCCCGTGGCATACCCAATATGCCAAATACCAGTAACAATGATGGGTCTCATTCTCCTAACTCTGAAAGAGCCTTGAATATGGCACTTTCTAAAAAATCTCAGGGCTAGGACAAAGGAGATGTTACTGGGGCCTGCTCGAGGCAATCAACGAATAACAGGATGGTCATGATCGTAGTCGTGACTGTGATATATATATAACTATAATGTATATAATTTCACTAGTGTAATACTGCTTCTCTAAGACAAGATAAGATTTTGCTTTTTTTCTACCATGTGGATGAAACTGGAAAGGGTATGAAGAAAAGAATAGAGCTCTTGCTTTGCACTTGACCAACACAGGTTTAATTTCTGGATTCCCACATGGTCCCCTAAACCCAACAGGAGTAGAGAGCCCTCAGTGGAGACAAGGAATAAGCCCTGAGCACACCTGGGTGTGCCACAAAAACAAAAATAAACTAAAAAGGAAAACTAAGAAGAAGAAGAAAAAAAAGAAAGCAAGGACAAATAGATACTTTCTAATGAAAAAAAGCCCTTTTAAATTAATCATGAAATGTAGTGTGGGGGAAAAGTGCTTAAATTATCTAGAGAATGTGGTAAAGAAACTGTCATTTTAATGGTCCTATTGATACAGCAGGAGCAGAAGTGTGGAGTTTCAGGTCCCTTTAAATCTCACCCATGGAACAGGTAGCCAATCAGAATAGATAACGGGATGCCTGGAGGTGGACCAGCAGCCCATGAAAAGGAAGGCCCCAGCCCCTTTTTCTCCCTCTTCCTCTTCCTTTCTCTCTCCATCTTTCTCTCTTTATCTCTCCCCTTCCCCTCCTCCTCCCCTTCCCCCTCCTCCTCTGTTCTCCCTCTCCCCCATGACCATGACCAAAGGAACTGCAAGGGGTAGAGTTGGGAGGCCCAGTGACAGGTGCAGGGCACAGAGATCTTGCCCACATTCACTTGGCCACATCCAACAAGGTGCAAAACTTAAATTGCACGGGGTAGAGAGAGCAGTGCAGGCAGGACCTGGCCTCATTCGTGGGAGGCGAGTAAACGCTGGAGATGGGACAGGGAGGTCGTTCACAGGATGGGGAACACCAGGGACAGGACTAGGGATGTCGCTCATAGGTGTAAGAGTGGCTTGAATCTGGGAGGGACGCGGACTCCTCTACTTCATCTGTCCAATAAACTCTGACCTTCAATCTACCGAGCTTGGTATGTAAATCTTTCATACAATTCTCAAGAACCCACTAGCGTAGGAGAATCTGTGCTAACAGTATGATATGGTAACTTAGAATTTCTAAAATATAAATGTCCAGGGGCTGGTGCGATAGCACAGTGGGTAGGGCATTTGCCTTGCACGGGGCCGATCTGGGTTCAATTCCCAGCATCCCATATGGTCCCGGAGCACCGCCAGGAGTCATTCCTGAGTACAGAACCAGGAATAACCTCTGTGCATCGCTGGGTGTGACTCCCCCCCAAAAAATAAAATATAAATGTCTATACTCTTGTAAAGCAATACTATTTAATAATTTTAAATGAATGCCATGCCAATATCAATGTTACCCAATTGTTGTTCGCCCCGTATTTTCAATTCTTAATTATATAAAGCACACTTAAAATAGAGCAAAGTGGCATATTTCAATAATTACTTGGAACAGCATCTTAATCTTTGGAGATACTCAATTTCCCCCCAGAAATAATCTTCTATAAAAGGGCTTTACAGGTGTTCTAAGAGAACTTTTCCTGAAAACATATTCATGAATCAAACAATGTGCAATAGAAACGGAGTTCCCTAACATTTATGGTTTTCTCATTATATATATGTACATATGCATATAGATTTTATCCTACTAGAAGAGTACATAACTATTTATAGAATATGTCACCACTTTACAAATTGACAGTTTGTATTAGACAGTTGTAATACCAAATAACAAGCAAAAGTGAAAGCATTCTCAGCTGTTACTATTAAGGAAAAATGTTCTCCAATGCTTCCTGCAACATAACTTTGAAGGCTTACGACTTTTAACTTGTATAAATCTGATGGATCTGAGACTGTTTTAAAGCTTTGTCAATTTGATCATTGCTCTGTTTTTTTTTTTTTTTCCCC
The DNA here is from genome assembly GCF_029834395.1 of Sorex fumeus. Lineage (NCBI taxonomy): Eukaryota > Metazoa > Chordata > Mammalia > Eulipotyphla > Soricidae > Sorex > Sorex fumeus. The sequence continues at coordinate 6,575,860 of NW_026606185.1, read as the reverse complement.
CACAGGAACATTTCTTTTTTCTGCTGTTTACTCTTTGGTGTTTTTGACCTGAAGAGGTTAATTGAAGGTTGTTTCTCTGAAGTAAACACTTCCTTCTGGGAACAAGTGCTAATACATTTCTGCAGTGGCAAAAATAAATAAATAAATAAAAAATAAAAAATGACTGAGTTTAAAAGTTATTCCTCAGAGCAAAAAGTCTCAATATTGTGTCTTGTACAGTTGCAATAAGCGCACACACACACACACACACACACACACACACACACACACACACATACATACGCTCACATGCTCACATGCTCACATAAGTGCTGAATCCCATGAAGTTTATTTAATGTTTCTCAAATGGGTCTGAATCTTTGTATCTGAAAAGTAATTTTTTGCTTTCTCCCTACTAATTAAACCAGGTAACTTATAAGATTTTCACTGCTGTTCCTATTTGTTACAAGTGAGCTAAATAATTACCTCTAGATCAGAATTTAAATTCAGGTTTTGCTTTTATTATAGCACTAGCTGTTCTAAAAGCAAATAATCCTCTCTGTATTTAACTATGGCAGGGGCATTAAAATTTGAATACAAGTAAGACTTTTTAAAAAAATAGTCTATTTCAATTATAGACCATTGCAATTATTTATATAATAAATTCTATTTCTGTGAATTGTTGCTAGAAGAAATATACAGGTTCAAGGACATGCATGTTTAAAACAATGTATTTGGGGCTGGAGTGATAGCACAGTGGGTAGGGCGCTTGCCTTGCACACTGCTGACCCGGGTTCGATTCCCAGCATTTCATATGGTCCCCCAATCACCTCCAGGAATAATTCCTGAGCATCGCTGGGTGTGACCCCCCCCCAAAAAAAAACAATGTATTTGTACACATTTATTTGGGGCCAGAGTGATAGCATAGTGAGTAGGGCTTTTGCCGTGCAGGCGACTAACCCAGGTTCAATTCCTCCGCACCTCTCAGAGAGACTGGCAAGCTGACAAGAGCATTCCGCCCACACGGCAAAGCCTGGCAACTATCTGTGACTTATTCGATATGCCAAAAATAGTAACAACCATCTCACAATGGAGATACTTGTTACTGGTGCCCTCTAGAGCAAAAATCAATGAACAAAAGGGAGACAGTGGACAGTGAAATTATCATATAAGCAATCCTCTTGGAAAATGTTCATTTAAACTGATCGTCAACAATAATGCAGTCCAAATACTTATTTCAAATACTTATTCTCTAGTAGAGATGAGTATCAGGAGGAATGTTCCACGGCTTGGAAGACAGCCTCACATGCTGAGGGAAAAGGCAACTCAGACAGAGAAGGGACCCCCAAATAAAGGATGCTTGGAGGGCCCGCTCAGATAGGAGATGTGTGCTGAAAGTAGACTATAGAGCCAATGATGGCCACACTATACCCCTAGCACAAACCACAACTTCAAAATGAGAGAGAGAGCAAAAGCGAATACCCTGCTACAGAAGCAGGGTGGGGTGGGGAGAATGGGGCGGGGGTGGTGGGAGGGATACTGGTATCATTGGTGGTGGAGAATGGGCACTGGTGGAGGAATGGGAACTCACTCATTGTATGACTGAAATGTAAGCATGACAGATTGTAAGTCTGCAACTGTACCTCATGGTGATTCATCAAAAAAATAAATAAATAAATAAAAATAACTTATTCTCTCTCTTCTTTTTTAACCCATTCTAGACTAACTGTTGTAATATTCAACTTTCCACTAATCAGCTTTTAAACATTAATATATTGGACAGTACAAATTTAAAATGATAAAGTAAAAATAAAGGCCCTCCCGTTGATCATTGATTTGTTTGAGCGGGCCCAGTAACGTCTCCATTGGAGACTTTGTTGTTACTGTGTTTGGCATATCGAATAAGTCACGGGGAGCTTGCCAGGCTCTGCCATGTGGGCAAGATACTCTCGGTAGCTTGCCGGGCTCTCCGAGAGGGGCGGAGGAATCGAACTGGGGTCAGCCATGTTGGCTGCATGCAAGGCAAACGCCCTACCGCTGTGCTATCGCTCCAGCCCTATGACAATCCAGCCCTATGATAAAGCCCTATGATAAAATGATAATTGAATGAAATTTTTATATTTTAACTTTATTATTTTAATGAGACCATATAATACTGAAAACATAATAAATCAACAATAATAATAAATATGCGTTATATGTAGATTTAAAGAAAAACTAAAAACCTTTTCTATTGAAATACTGATAAAGAAATTTGTATTTGAAAAACTGCAGAATCTACAATTATAGTATTTGTACTCTCTGTGCCTGAATCCCATTGCGAGTCATGGTCTAAGGACGTGCATATGCACATTTGTCAGTAAAAAAAAAAAACACCCAAGTCATAGGAAATAACAGTAAGCATCTCTGTTGCTCATGATAGCAATAAAATGAAAACAAATCTAGTTTAGCAAAGGTACCCCAAATCTCTCTCTATTGTGATGCGTTCTTTAGAACACATACTTTCATTCAAACAATGTTTATCAAGAATTAATAACTTATATCTCTGATTTCTCACCCTTTTCTGTAACTTCACAGTTACAAAAATTACAAAATTTTGTTCTTTCAATATCTTATATGTCTTATAAGAAAGTAGTGAAAAAGTTGCATGATATTGTATCTTAAGTTTCTGTTTCCTTAACAATAAGATCTTATTCTGCAGTCTTATATGCTCAAAATTTTCTCACAGCTGGAGAAAATGGAAATGCAGATACTTGATACTTAGAACAACACATTGGCTATACAGTTCTCAAGTTAATGTTGAACTGCTTTTCACAGCTCTATGTGAAACTTGTGATGGCCAAGTCAGTCTCCCAATGGCCATATGTAGATGCAGTGCTTAAGCTCAACATATTTTATTGTAAATTTAAATTATATGAGAAATTTACAGAGACATTGTAAGTCTTTTCAAAGATTAATAGAATATTTGAACACAGTATGATGAAAATATTTACTTCCTCTCAGAATTAATTTTATACTAAAATAGTTTTTATTTCTGTATGAAGGAGAAATACATACAACACATGCTAAAATCCATCTAGATAGAACCTGAAAATGATGTCTACAAAGTGTTATTTGAGTTTTGCTCTTGTTTGCTTGCTAACTTGTTTTGGTACCACATGGAGCTGTGCTCTGGGCTGTGTTCTGGCTCTATACTTGAGAATCACTCATGGAGAGTTCAAGGACCATATAGGGTGCTGGGGTTTAACCCAGGTCAGGTTTGTGCAAAGCAAGCATCTTATCTACTGTATTACGTATCAGGCCCCTTGTTTTTTGTTTTAATGTGATCATTTGCTTGTCATTTTGGACTTGACTCATCACTGTCATATTTTGTTCTGAAGTCCCTCTATTCACTCTTCTTTGTTAGCAAATGATTTGAAACAAATGTGTCATTAGCAGAGTGAGTAAACAAATCATATTACATGATATTTAGTGGGAAGCATAATGAACAATGGATTTTAAAAGGTGACTAAAAATGGAGAAATTAAAGTTCTCTGTGCTTGAAACCATAGTTTTCTCTAGAAAAAATTGTCTCAATTTATTTTCTACTATATGCATTCAGTATCAGTCGATTTGTGTGCCATAACATTAACTTCCACGAATTATCTGCAGCATTCGTAAGCAAGCTGACTGAATTACTGGGTCATATCACCACAAGTACCATCTGTGACAATAAATTGCAACGGAATCTGATCTGAGAAATCAAATGGGGAAAGAGCAGCATTGATTATCTCATGCTCAATAATGTCTTGTGGTGTGAAGAGTTTACAGAGCAAATGAGAGTGAGCAAATGTGTGTCCCTCAAATGGCACCAAATGGCTAATTTTCTAAGAGCAAGTAATATTTTCCCCTCTTGAGTGAACTGAGGTCACACAAAACATTATTTTCACAATTTTATTTGCAAGGTCTTATCTAGCGGCTCTTTTTGCTAGCTTCGTAATCTTGTATACATATATTACCCCACGAAATTTACCATGACTGAAATTATCTTACATTCTAAATTTTAGTTCCTGAGGCGAGGCGTTTTGAAGTCTGTGGAAAGCAGATCCAACAGGCGGGCATTTGAGAAGAGGTGAATGTAGATCTAAAAATGAAGGCTGCCTACCATTATTTATTTCTTCTTCATTTGATCCAGAGAAACTCCTGATAAAGCAAACACACTCATTTATGTATTTTATACTTTACATTGAAATGGATTCAAGAATCCATATATAGTTAAGGCAGAATGGTATTTTTTTTTAAAAATTTAGGGGCTTGTTTTGGTCACAGAATAAAATACAAAGATCAGACCAGATCATGTTATGCTTGTCCCGGTAGTGTTCAGGAACCACCAAGACCACACTTGGTAGAGTTGAAATGAAGAGTACATACATGTAATGCCATGAATAAATGCAAGGGTTTACACATGCTAGAAAGAGACAAAAATAACATGCATTCCAATGAGATATCCCAAAACATTTTTAATTTTCTTTTCTTTTCTTTTCTTTTCTTTTCTTCTTTCCTCTTCTTTCCTCTCGTCTGTTTCCCTCCCCTCTCTTTCCTTCCCCTCTCGTCCCTCCCCCTCTACCCTTTTACTTTCAATTTCCCTTCCCTTCCCTTCCCTTCCCTTCCCTTCCCTTCCCTTCCCTTCCCTTCCCTTCCCTTCCTCACCTTTCCCTGCTCTGTTCTCTTCTTATCTTTATTTTTAAAAATAGATTATAGATTATAATGATGGTTGTATTTGACATTGAGACCTTATATGCATTTCTCTGTTATATAATTTTACTTCACATTCCAGAACTTGCTGTGTTGTTCTCATGTTTGAAACAGGTATCAAAAAAGAAGATTACTGTACTCGCTTCGGCAGCACATATACTAAAATTGGAACAATACAGAGAAGATTAACATGGCCTCTGTGCAAGGATGACACGCAAATTCGTGAAGTGTTCCATATTTTCCCCAGAAAAAATACTCCAAGGCATATTATAGTCAGAATGATGCATGCTGTGAACAGAGACACAATATAACAAGCAGCACGGTCAAAGAAGAAAATGACATACAAAGGAGAACCTCTTAGATTCACAGCAGACCTATCAGAGGAAATCCTCCAAGCCCAAAGGCAATGTTGTGATATAGTGAAAAAACTCAATGAAATGAATGCCTCAACAAGAATACTCTATCCAGCTAAACTCTCACTCAAATTCGATGGAACAATACACCACTTTGTAGATAAACAACAGCTAAGGAACTTCATAGACTCAAAACCAAATCTAAAAGAAGGACTAAAGGGCTCTTGTAAGATAAGAAGGAAATACTTATAAACACAACCAACTCCTACAGAAAGATGGCACAAAACCCCACGACAATAATCTCTCTTAATATCAATGGTCTAAATGCACCTTCCAAGAGACAAAGAGTGGCAAAATGGATCCAGAAACTGAAACCAACATTCTGCTGTCTACAAGAAACTCATCAGAACAGTAAGAGGAAACACAGACTCAAAGTTATGGATGGAAAACAATCCTGCAAGCAAACAGCTCCCTCAAAAAAGCTAGGGTGTCCATACTAGTATCCGGCAACATTAATTTCAGACTGAAAAAGATTAGAAAAGACAGAGAGGGCCATTTTCTCTTCATCAAGGGTTACCTACAACAGGAATAAATCACACACTTAAATGTATACGCACCTAATGAGGGAACAGCTAGATACTTAAAACAACTGCTAACAGATTTTAAGGAGGACATTGCTAGCAACACAATAGTAGTTGGAGACTTCAACATCGCCTTATCACCTCTGGATAGATCAACAAGAACAAAACTCAGCAAGGAAACATTGGCTTTGAATGAAGAAATAGAAGAGAAAGGACTTATAGACCTATACAGGGATTTACACCCCATAAAGAAAGAATACACATTCTTCTCCAGTGAGCACGGAACATTTTCCAAAATAGAAGATGTGCTAGGCCACAAAACATGCCTTAATAGAATCAGGAAGATAGAAATAGTATCAACAATCTTTTCAGACCACGATGCGCTGAGGATAGAAGTGAATCAGACACAGACACGGAGAACCAAATCAAACACCTGGAAACTAAACAACTCACTGCTGAACAATGAGTGGGTCAGAAAGGAAGTCAAGAACAAAATATAAAGGTACTTGGAAACAAATGAGAATGAAGACACAAGCTACCAGAATTTATGGGATGCAGCTAAAACCTTATTAAGGGGAAAATTTATAGCCCTGCAAGCATATCTCAGGATGGAATAAAAAATGCACATAAAAAACTTGACTTCAAGCTCAAGATCTTAGAAAAGGATCAACAGAAGGAGCCCAAATAGGGCAGAAGGAAAGGGATCATAAAACTTAGAGCAGAAATCAACAACATGGAAACCAAAGAAACAATCCGAAAGATCAATGAAACCAAGAGCTGTTTCTTCGAGAAAATAAACAAAATAAATAAATCACTAGTAACACTCACAAAGAAACAGAGAGAGAGAACCCTAATATATCGAATCAGAAAAAAGAATGGAGATATCACAAAGGAAACAAAAGAAATTCAAAAGATCATCAGAGACTACTTTAAAAGTTATATGCCACGAAACAAGAGGATGCCAAAACAGCCGTCGCCACACTTCAGGAAGCTTTCCGGACCCGCATGGCAGCTCCGGCCGAGACTCACGCATGGCTGAAGACCCACAGAACAAGATAAGCGGAACTCTCTGAGACCTTGGACTCCAGGCTCGGCAGACCCAGGGACAGAGCTTCTCTGCTTGCTCCCACCAACCACAGGTGACAAAGGGATTCTAATCAGGAGCCCCACCTTACTCTGCCCTGTCTGCTTCCATCAACCAGCCGGGGATCAAATTGCGCACAGGAGACCCACCCTACCCAGACACATCATAAGACACTAAATACCCATCTTCCGGAATTGTGGTACCGTATTTGATAGGGCTCAAATATGGTAACATCTACAAGGGTGATTAGAGGTCGCCCCAAAAGTCCCTATCCCTCTCGGAAAGACTGGCAAGCTACCGAGAGTATTCCGCCCGCACTGAAGAGCCTGGCAAGCTATCCATTGTGTATTCGATATGCCAAAACCAGTAACTACAAGTGGTCTCATTCACCTGACCCTGAAGGCTTCACCGACATGGCAGCACTGAGAAGGATGAGAAAGGAGAGGCCGACAAAATCTCAAGGCCGACGTAGGCTGCCACAACGAAGGAAGACAAAAATGATCGTCTGTACTTTCAATGCACGTACGCTAGCATCAGATGCATCCATCGAGGACCTGATGGTACAAGCGCGAATGATCAAGTACAACATCATTGGTCTGACCGAGACAAGAAGGCATGAATCTCACCATGCCGTTTTCGACACTGGAGAAGAATTGTTCCTTGGAACATGCGATAAAAGAGGTCTTGGAGGCGTCGGTGTCCTTGTCAACACAAGCTTGGCCAAGAGCATTGATTCATTCGAATGCCTAACAACCCGAATTGGACGTTTACATTTGAATAGATGTGGCTCACTTCCTGCAGTATCTATCTTCGTTGTCTACGCACCAACATCTTATTATGATGAAAGAGAAATCGAAAAGTTCTACATGGAGCTAGAGAAGTTCTATAAAGAAGACCACACCTTCTACAAGATCATTGTGGGTGATTTTAATGCCAATATAGGACCGAGAAGATCAGCTGAAGAACTTCACATCGGGACCCATGGCCTAGAATGGAACGAACAGGGTGAGAGACTGAGTTCATCATGTCAACCAAGACCACTCATGGTAACTCAGAGTTCCAGAAGGCAGAATCTAAACGATGGACATGGGAGTCTCCCGGTGGACGATTCCACAACGAAATAGACCACATCATATTCAATCGACGGTTTTGCCTGACCGATGTGGCTGTTGTCCCAAAATTTCGAACGGGATCAGACCACCGTCTCGTTCATGCAAAATTCTACTTCACAGAGCAGGGAGAAAGGGCTGCAAAGTTCAAAAAGAGAACTCCCAGAATGACCACCAACTGGGAACTCTTTGGTACTATTGCGGCAACATGGGAAGATGCCATTGTTGACAACACTGACGAGGAAGACGAGGAATACGATCGACTGGTTCAGCACCTCCATGAATGTGCGAGGAACACCAAGAGAGAGATAGCCACAAAAAAAAACGCCTGTCTTCGAAAACTCTTGAGCTAATTCACCAGCATGGTTTGGCGCATGCCTCAGTCAACCACAAGCTAACATCCGAGCTCACAAAGCAGTGCAGAGATATGATCAAGGAAGACCTCAAAGAGAGAAGAGCAGAAGTACTTGTAGATGCGGCAGAAGCCGGGAAAAGTATTCGTAACGCCCGCCTGTCCTTCGCCAACTACAAGACCAAGATGACTGCCCTCTGATGTCCTGAAGGATCCATCACATCCTCCAGAACGGAAATGGAGTAGATTTTCCATGACTTCTACTCAAATCTCTTCGATAGCCATGGCCACTTACTGACATACCAAATTCCACAGGATGGATATGTCATTCCCAACGTTCTCCCTTCCGAAATCCGACACGCCATTTCGTCCGTAAAGAAACAAACAGCACCCGGCCCAGACAAGGTCAGACCTGAACACCTGAAGAACCTGCCGTCAGTACTCATCAATACACCGGCTCGGCTCTTCACTCGCTACCTGTCTGAATGCAAGGTTCCATCCCAATGGAAAACCAGCAGGACCCTACTACTGTTCAAGAAGGGAGACATCCATGACATTGGCAACTATCGCCCCATCTGCCTATTGTCTGTCATCTACAAGTTGTTCACTCGAGTCATCCTAAATAGGATTGGCAGAACACTAGATGAAGGACAACCATGCAGGCAAGCCGGGTTCCGCAAAGGATTCATCACCATCGACCATATCCACACCATAACCAAGCTCATTGAGGTTTCTCGGGAGTTCAAGATGCCGCTCTGTTTAACGTTCATTGATTTAAAGAAGGCCTTTGATTCTGTTGAGATGGAAGCGGTCATTGAAGCCCTAGCCAATCAGGGCATTCAAGCCCAATACATCAGGATCCTCCGTGAGCTGTATTGCGTATTCACTACCAGGATCTCACCATTCTACAAAGAAGTGATCGTTGATGTCAAGAGAGGGGTGCGGCAGGGTGATACCATTTCACCGAAACTCTTCAGTGCCACCCTCGAGAACATCATGCAACGACTGGAATGGGAAGGAATGGGAGTGAAGATAGATGGTCGGCAACTACACCACCTCCGCTTTGCTGATGACATTGTTCTAATAACACCAAACATCAGCCAAGCAGCACAAATGCTGGCCGACTTTGACCGTGAGTGTGGAAAAGTAGGACTAGAGCTGAATCTTACGAAGACAATGTTTATGAGAAACAGCCCCGTTCCTGACACCCCATTTGCTCTTAACGGAACGACCATCTCTGAATGCAACAGCTATGTGTACCTAGGTCGAGAGGTCAACAGGAAAAATGACCTGGCACCCGAGCTGCGCAGGAGGAAGAGAGCGGCTTGGAACGCCTTTAAGAACGTCGAAGAAATAGCTAAGAGGACAAAGAACCTCCGGCTCCAGGCACATCTCTTTGATTCCATTGTTCTTCCTGCATTAACATATGCCTCAGAGACCTGGACCCTCCACAAACAAGATGAGAACGCTATTCAGGTCTCCCAAAGAAGAGTAGAAAGAGCTATGCTTGGAATATCACATTTCACTCAAATGAGAGAAAGAATCCGGAGTTCTGACATCCGTCGACGATCAAGAATCAGGGACGCTGTCTCATTTGCCAAGGTGTCAAAAATCAGATGGGCTGGTCACATAATGAGATTTAAAGAAGACCGCTGGACTAGAGCTGTTACCGACTGGATTCCACAGGATGTCAAAAGACCGTGTGGCCACCCACCTACCAGATGGTCAGACTTCTTCGTCAAATTATGAACGATCGGTTTGAGGCCCTTCTTGTTCCTGGAGCAAACAGATGCCACTGGGCTACAATAGCACGTGACAGGGACAAATGGAGACGTTACTGGCGCCCGCTTGAGCAAATCGATGACTAACGGGAAGTTAAGTGATTAAGTGATTTAGTGACACTCACAAAGAAACAGAGAGAGAGAACCCTAATATATCGAATCAGAAAAAACAATGGAGATATCACAAAGGAAACAAAAAAAATTCAAAAGATCATCAGAGACTACTTTAAAAGTCTATATGTCACGAAACAAGAGCACCTAGAAGAAATGGATAAACTCCTGGATTCCTATAATCTCCCAAAGCTTAGTAAAGAAGATATAGAATACCTGACTAGACCTATTAACATCAAGGAAATTGAAACTGTAATCAAAATCCTTCCCAAAAACAAAAGCCCAGGTCCAGATGGATTCACTAGCAAATTTTTCCAAACATTTAAAGAGGACCTATAACCAGTCCTTCTCAAGCTTTTCCAGGAAATTGAAAAAAACAAAAACTCTCCGAAACAGTTTCTATGAAGCCCATATCTCTCTAATACCAAAAGAAAACAAAGACACCACAAGAAAGAAAACTACAGGCCGATATCCCTGATGAACACAGATGTGAAGATTATGAACAAAATACTAGCAAAAATAATTTAACAACTCATCAAAAAATCATACGTCATGACTGGGGCTAGAGCGACAGCACAGCAGTAGGGCATTTGCCTTGCATGCAGCCAACATGGCCGACAGGAGTTTGATTCCTCCACCCCTCTCGGAGAGCCCAGCAAGCTACCGAGAGTATCTCGCCCGCAAGGCAGAGCCTGGCCAGCCACCCGTGATATATTCGATATGCCAAACACAGTAACAACAAAGTCTCCAATGGAGATGTTACTGGGCCTGCTCGAGCAAATCGATGATCAACGAGAGGGCCTTTACTTTATATTGGGGATAGAGGGGACTTTCCTCAGTATAGTTAAAGCCATCTACCAAAACTCTACAGCAAGCATCATCCTCAATGGGGAAAACTGAGAGCCTTCCCTCTAAGATCAGGAACGAGACAAGGAGGTTCACTCTCTCCACTTCCAATAGCGATAAGACAAGAAAAAGATATTAAAGGCATCCAGGTAGGAAAGGAAGAAATCAAGCTCTCATTATTCGCAGATGATGTGATACTATACTTTGAGAACCCTAAAACCTCTACCAAGAAACTCCTAGAAACGATAGACTTGTTAAGTAAAGTTGCAGGCTATAAAATCAATACCCAAAAGTCTATGGATTTCCTCAAAGCAAATAGTGACAGAGAAGAAAATAACAGGAAGAAAACAATCCCGTTCACAATTGCATGCCAGAAAATCAACTACCAAGGAATTAGTTTAACTAAGGAAGTGAAGGACCTGTACAAAGAAAACTACAAAACGCTGCTTCTTCAAATAAAAGAGGAGGTGAGGAAATGGAAGAATATCCCCTGTTCATGGATCGGGAGAATTAATATTGTCAAAATGGCAATACTTCCCAAATCACTGTACAAATTCAATGCTATCCCTATTAGGATACCCGTGATATTCTTCAAAGAAATGGAGCAAACACTCCTGAAATTTATATTGAACAAAAAGCCCCCAGGAATAGGTAAAAAATTCTTGGAAAAAAGAAAATGGGAGCAATTAACCTCCTGAACCTCAAACACTACTACAAAGCAATAATAATTAAAACAGCATGGTACTGGAACAAAGGCAGAGCTGCAGAACTATGGAACAGGGTTGAATATACTGAAATCTCCCCTCAAACTTATGATCATCTAGTCTTTGATAAAGGAGCAAGAAATGCGAAGTGGATAAGGAAAGGCTTTTTAACAAATGGTGCTGGCAAAACTGTATGGCTGCATGCAAAAAACTGGGCTTAGATCTCTGCCTAACACCATGTACAAAAGTAAGATCAAAATGGATCAAAGACCTCAACATCACACCGGATTCCATAAGGTACACTGAAGACAAAGTTGGCAAAACCCTCCATGACATTGAAGCTAATGGTATCTTCAAAGATGTCACGCCACTGGCCAAGCAAGTGAAAACAGAGATAGATAAATGGGACTATGTTAAACTAAGAAGCTTTGCACCTCAAAAAAAATAGTGACCAAAATATAAAGACAGTCTACAGAATGGGAAAGGATATTCGCTGAATACACATCTTACAAGGGGTTGATATTAGGATATACAAAGTACTGGTTGAACTCCACAAGAAGAAAACATCCAACCCGATCAAAAAGTGGGGTGATGAAATGAACAGAAACTTTCTCAAAGAAGAAATACGAATGGCCAAAAGGCACATGAGAAAATGCTCTACATAATTAATCAACAGGGAGATGCAGATCAAAACAACAATGAGATATCATTTCACACCACAGAGACTGGTCCACATTCAAAAGAACAAAAGCAACCTATGTTCGCGCGGATGGAGAGAAAGGGACCCTCCTTCACTGGTGGTGGGATTGCCAATTTGTTCAACCCTTTTGGAAAATAGTATGGACGATTCTCCAAAAATTAGAAATTGAGCTCCCATTTGACCCAGCAATACCACTCCTGGGAATATATCCCAGAGAGGCAAAAATGTAGAGTTGAAGTGATATCTGCACTTATTTGTTCATTGTAGCACTCTTTACAATTGCTAGAATATGGAAAAAACCTGAGTGCCCGAGAACAGATGACTGGTTAAAGAAACTTTGGTACATCTACACAATGCAGTACTATGTAGCTGTTAGAAAAAAATGAAGTCATGAAATTTACATACAAGTGGTACTACATGGAAAATATCATGCTAAGCAAAATGATTTAGAAAGAGAGGAACAGACATAGAAAGATTGCATTCATCTGGGTAGCATAAAGTAACAAAATAAGAGACTAACACCCGAGACAGGTGTGATAAATACCAGGTTGTTCACTCCATGGCTTAGAGGCCAGCTGCACACTCTAGGGGTAAAGGCAGCTCAGGTAGAGAAGGGAGCACCAAATAAAGGGTGCTGTGAAGATCCGCCCAGGATAGGAGATGCATGCTGAAAGTAGACTATAGACCGAACATGATTGCCACCCAATGTCTCTTCTTCAGACCACAGCTCCCAAAAGGAGAGAGAGTACATCCCACAGAGGCAGGATGGGATGGAAGTGGGAGGTGGGAGGGATACTGGGATTGGTGGGGATGGCAAATGGTCACTGGTGTTGAGATGGGTACTCGATCATTGTATAACTGAAACCCAAGCACAACAACTTGTAAGTCTACAACTGTACCTCATGGTGTTTCACTAATAAAACAAAAAGAAAAAAAAAACAAAAACAAAAAAAAGAGGATTTGCGTTTTCTGGGGAGAGTCCTGTTTGCTCTGTGGAAGTCTTGTCAGTTGTGCTGAGTGAGCAGAGGGGAAAACTAGGAGGAAAAGAGGTGGCACAGGTTGTTCTTACGGCATCTCCCTGGGAAGGGTGTGTCTGTTCGAGAACATCTTCATAGAAGCGCCTTACACTTAAAACAGAGAAACCACGTGCTAGAGAGGGGGTAAATATCTGGAGGCAGAGAGATTAGTAAAGTGGGTAGGACATTTGCCTTGACTGCAGCACAATCCCTGAAACTTGTCAGGAGTGATCCTTGAGAGAAGAGTCAGGAGTAAGTTTGGAGCACCAATGGGTGTGGTCCCAGACAAACAAATACGTATCAGTGTCCAATCAAAATGCTAGTTTCCAATCAAAATCATTGCAAGAACAGATTTGAATTTCTTATATTATTGCACGTCTCTCAGCAGAGTGGTACAGACTATTATGTGTGTATTTTTATGATATATATATATATATATATATATAGTCACATATATGTTTATCTCAATCATGTCTCTCTAGATTCCTATAGTACTCCATGTAAAATACTATTATTTATATAATGTAAAGGTAAAGGTAAAGGTAAAGGCCCTCCCGTTGATCGTCGATTTGCTCGAGGGGGCCCAGTAACGTCTCCATTGGAGACTTTGTTGTTACTGTGTTTGGCATATCGAATACTCTCGGTAGCTTGCCGGGCTCTCCGAGAGGGGCAGAGGAATCGAACTCGGGTCGGCCATGTTGGCCGCTTGTAAGGCGAACACCCTACCATAGGTGTTACCATATTTGAACCTTATCAAATATGGTATGACAATTCTGGAAGATGGCTATTTAGTGTCTTGTGATGTGCAAAGTGGCTGCGCTGGTCCAGAAAGCGTCCTGGAGTGTGGCAACGGCTGGGTAGTGGGATAAGTTTCGATTATTGCTAATTGAAACTTATATAATGTAATCATTAAAAATACCTCACTCGCCTATTTTTTTCTTTTTTGGCAAAAAAAAAGTCCCTTTAAGATAACATTATCAACATACAGTATAGACAAATTACAATATCCCATATGTGCTTTTTCCTCCCCTCTCTTAATTCCGAACCAGACTGCAAGGTAAGAAAAAGATAGAAACAGCTACTATGTTCCCAATAATGCACACAAGGTTTTTTGTTTCAGGCAGATGGTATGTACATGATATAATATGATGTACATGGATTAGAAAAGTGAGCGGGGGGGGGGGGGGGGGGGGGCAAAGACCAATTCCTGGGGTGAAGGGGCGGGGTTTAATTTACAAAGAATCAGGTTGTCATGGGGGCAAGACTCCGAGATTCCCATCGGGTGGTGGAGAGGTGAGGGGGCAACGGGCTCCCTTCTTGGGGAGTGGGAGGCAGTGTCCACTGTGGCTAGTGGGTGATACAGCATGTTCATTTGATTGGTGGGCCCACTGTCCACCGCTCCCCCCTCATGGTGAGTCCCTACTTTTCCTGCCAGTTCTCTGTACTTACAGAGCAAACCTGGTCCGTAGCCCGTCCTTGAGAGAGAAAGAAGAAGGAAAAAAAGAACACACAAAAAAGCTTGAACTCCAGTGGCTTCTGGGGCTCAAGTCTTGGGCTCTCCACTTGGCTTCTGGCAACCCTAACAGCTGGAGGGATCTTGGTAGGGGAGGTGGGTTGCAGAGGCAGACGTGGTATAAAAGAGAAGAATACTTGTACATCACATATCAGATAAAGGGCTAATATCCAAGATCTGAAGCTACTCACAAAGTTTCCCACCGAAACTAATAATCACATCAGTATGGAGAGGAGAGGGACAGATATTTCCCAAAGATGCCATACGGAGAGTCCGGAGAAATCTGAAAAATTATTTATTGCTCCTTTAGGAAAATGCCAATCATCTCACATCAGTAATATTGGTCTATGTGAAAAAAATTCTGGAAGAAACCAGTGTTGGTGAGGAACATTTCACTAGGGAAGTCTATTTCACTGTTGGTGAGAATGTTATCTGGCTCTGCCCCCTGTGCAGTGTAGGTTAAATTGAGCACCCACTGCTCCACTTCTTGGCATCTACCAATGATACTCATAAACCATAATTTAAAAAGTTCATGCATGCATATGTCCATTGCTAAATACAGTAACCAGGATCTAGACGCTCTGTAACTATCTGATGACAGATGACTAGATAAAGAAAGGCATAGCATGAATACAATAAAATACAGCAATAAGCAAAATAAAATGCTAAAATTCATTTATCTCAGAGGAAACTTGTGGTGTCATACTAAGCAAAATAAGACAGAAGGGGAATTGAGTTAAATCATGACAAGCCTTTTGCCTTAGATTAAAAATTTGATTTACCAAGTAGAGGTTAAGAGAGTAGAAATAATAAAGAGACAAAAGGTAACAAAAAGATATAGGTGGAGGATAATGGAACTTTGGTGATAGCGAGGTGTGATAAATCTATATCAAAGCATAAATGTTAAGACTTTTGTAAATATGTTACATGACGCTATGATAATAAAAGAACAAAAATGTTTTACTAATATTACCAACCTTATACTATAAAACTGGAAAGAAGTGAGATGATATTAAAGTCATTAATCTTTTATTTAGGAATTGAATTAGATTACTAATTTACTTTAAAAATAACTTATAGTATGATTAGGTAAAAAGTCTTTTATTTGCTATTTTATTTGATAATGAAGCTATATATTTAAAATTGTGAATTTTATTTACCTAGAGAAATTTTGGTAATGAGTAAAAATAATACTAAACTTAGTGTTCTCAGGTGTGAGGTGGAAACCACTTTTAGCTAGAGCTAGATTCACCCATAGCAGGGCTTAAGTGAGTACTTGACATTCTTATACATAATTGGCACTAGAAACATTCAGAAACCTTTAGAATATCTCAAGTATTTCTTATTTCCTGGGCTTAAATAACTCTTAGAAGAAACTAATTTTTTGATCAGAGCACCAAACTTATCTCTCTGATTATTTTGAGATAAAATGAACAAATCATCTGTTATGCTTTTTGTTTGTGTGAATTCAAAACATATGTTTATATTTTGTTGATAGATATTTTGCTATCCATAATACTGTTAATAATGGTTTCTAATGTACATAATTCTAAGTATGTGTTTTTTTATTTTTTAATAACAATTTTTGCTCAGTTAAAGTGTCCCTTTTCTATTCAAAGATGTATAAAGTGTAATAGCTCTTTTATATGTGTTTTAGCTCTTTTAATGGTGTGTTATACAATTTATATCAAGGTTTATATGCATTTTTCTTAAATTTTTTTATTCTCATTTGTTACTTTCTTTCTCTTCATTTCCCTTCTACTGTTCACTAACATCCCTCTCCTTTTAACCTCTCCTTTAAAGAATTTTCTATACTTTACTTCTTATCTCATCATTTTTAGAGGAAGAGTCAATATATTTGCCAGATGACACTATGATTCAATGTTAATACTTTGTATTTTATAAGTTACTGAAGTTTTATAGAGTAGACATTTGGGCTTTGCTGTGCTAAGATTAAAGGATTCCTCTCTAACACTGCTAATCCCCTTCCCAGTATCAACACATAATCCTCTGACATGCCTAGCTCCTAGTTCAGCTACTACTAGCAACATATTTTATCTTTTTAGATCACCTGTGTTGCTGTATTCAATTCATCTTCACTCTGCTTCTGTAAAACACTGGTAATGGATAATCCCAGCTTCATAAAATTTCAGTGTTCATCAACTACTCTCCTACATTATTTTATAGGAATTTATCAACTTATTTCTCTAAAATGCAGTTGTTATAGAAAATATTCCTTCAGAAAAACTCCAGAGAGACCAAAACCAAAACAAGCATTTCTTGATGCTCATTCTGCTTATGTAAAGATGTAGAAGTCAGGAGGAATCGATGTGGAAAAGATCGGATGTGACCTAGATAAAACACTTGACCCTTTCTTCGCAAAAGCTGACCAAAGGAGTCCAGAGCAAAATACATCTGTTAGTTTATAATTGTATTGGATCAGAAAGAACTGAATAAACCGTTAAAATAACAATAACACTTTTTGTCATGCTTTCCTTTCATTTCACAGTTTTTGCATCCCACATACTGCCTACATATATACTGTGAGCACATGTTAAGTGCTATTTATTATATCACTATACTGCAAACCTTTCCTGAATTCAATGAGAAAAAGAAGAGCACATACAACTGACTTAAACAGTAGAAATAAAATTGACATTTATTTTTAATTAACAGCTATCCTCGCCAGGGCCCAACAGCTGAAGACTTCCAGGCCCCAACCAAGGCCTTACTGGAGCCACTCTCCACACACTTGGATAAGCCTCAGACATAACCGAACTGGCAGAGGAACCCAGGTGTGTGGGACCCGGGACTGAGATCTCTAAGCCTGCACGGTTTGGGACTGGACCTGTCAGTAGCTAGACAGTTACACCCTCCAACTGCCGTGCAACCCCAACAAAGGCCAGGATCCAAAGATTATCACAACAAGCTCCCGGGAGCGCGCGGCCGCATTTGCGGCCGCGCGACTATTTATTTAATAATTTTCAGGATACCTTAAATATCCTTAAATATCCAACCCACACGGCAGAGCCTGGCAAGCTATCCGTGATCTATGCCAAATAGACCAAATTGATATGCCAAATCCAGTAATAAATGGATCTCATTTCCCTAACCCTGATTATGCAGAGTCGAGAAGGATATGGAAGGAGAAGCTGATAAAACACCAAGGCAGACATGGGCTGCCAAAACGCAGAAAAACAAAAATGATTGTCTGTACTTTTAATGCTCGTAAGCTGGCATCTGCTGCATCCATTGAAGACCTTATGGTACAAGCACGAAAGATCAAGTACGACATCATTGGTCTGACCGAAACGAGAAGACATCAATCCCATCATGCTGTTTTCGACACTGGAGAAGAACTGTTCCTTGGAACATGTGATAAAAGAGGCGTCGGTGGTGTCGGTATCCTTGTCAACACAAACTTAGTCACAAGCATTGATTCATTTGAATGCCTAACAACCCGAATCGGACGATTACACTTGAATAAATGTGGCTCACTACCGGCAGTTTCTATCTTTGTTGTCTACGCACCAACATCCAGTTATGGTGAAAAAGAAACTGAGAAATTCTACATGGAGCTGGAGAAATTCTATAAAGAAGATCACACCTTCTACAAGATCATTGTTGGTGATTTTAATGCCAAGATAGGACCAAGAAGATCAGTCGATGAACTCCACATCGGAACCCATGGCCTGGAATGGAACGAACAAGGTGACAGACTGTCTGAGTTCATCATGTCAACCAAAACCTTCCATGGTAACTCACAATTCCAAAAGGCTGAATCTAAACGTTGGACATGGGAGTCTCCCGATGGACGGTTCCACAATGAAATAGACCACATCATATTCAATCGGCGGTTTTGCCTAACCGATGTTGCTGTTGTCCCAAAATTCCAAACGGGATCAGACCACCGTCTTCTTCGTGCAAAATTCTACCTCACAGAACGAGGAGAAAAGAATGCAAGGTTTAAGAAGAAGACTCCCAGAACAACCACCAACTGGGAACTCTTTGGCTCTGTTGCAGCAACATGGGAAGATGCCGTCATTGACAACATTGATGAGGTATACGATCGAATGATTCAGCACCTCCATGATTGTGCAAGGAATGCCAAGAGAGAGATAACCACAAAAACCGTCTTTCTTCGAACACTCTTGAACTTATTCGCCAACGTGGCGTGGCACGTGCCTCAGGCAACCACAAGCAAACGTCCGAACTGGCAAAACAGTGCAGAAAAGCCATCAAGGATGACCTCAAAAACAGGAGAGCAGCAGTACTGGTAGATGCAGCAGAAGCTGGGAAAAACATTCGTAATGCCCGCCTGTCCTTCACCAACTACAAAACCAAGATGACTGCCCTCTGACATCATGATGGATCTATCACATCTTCCAGAAGGGCAATGGAGAAGATTATTCATGAATTCTACTCAGATCTCTTTAATAGCCACATCCACTTGCCCACATACCACATACCACATGATGGATATGTCGTTCCCAATGTTCTCCCTTCCGAAATCCAACATGCCATCTCGTCGGTAAAGAAACAAAAAGCACCTGGCCCAGACAAGATCAGACCTGAACACCTGAAGAACTTACCATCAGTACTCATCAATACATTAGCTCGACTCTTCACACGCTACCTGTCTGAATGCAAGGTTCCATCCCAATGGAAAACCAGCAAGACTGTACTACTATACAAGAAAGGAGACATCCACGACATTGGCAACTATCGCCCAATCTGCCTATTGTCTGTCATCTACAAACTATTCACTCGAGTCATCCTGAATAGGATTAGCAGAACACTAGATGAAGGACAACCATGTGAACAAGCTGGATTCCGAAAAGGATTCAGTACCATCGACCATATCCACACAATAACCAAGCTCATTGAGGTATCTCGGGAGTTCAAGATGCCGCTCTGTCTAACGTTCATTGATTTAAAGAAGGCCTTTGATTCTGTTGAGACGGAAGCGGTCATGGAAGCCCTAGCCAATCAGGGCATACAAACTCAATACATCAGGATCCTTCGTGAGCTCTATTGCGGATTCACTACCAAGATCTCACCATTCTACAAAGAAGTAATCATCCATATCAAGAGAGGGGTTCGGCAGGGTGATACCATTTCACCAAAACTCTTCAGTGCCACCCTCGAGAACATCATGCGACGACTAGAATGGGAAAACATGGGAGTGAAGATAGATGGTCGGCAACTACACCACCTCCGCTTTGCTGATGACATCGTTCTAATAACTCCAAACATCAGCCAAGCGGCACAAATGCTTGCAGACTTTGACCGTGAGTGTGGAAAGGTCGGACTACAGCTGAATCTTACGAAGACAATGTTTATGAGAAACAGCCTTGTTCCTGACGCTCCATTCGCTCTCAATGGAACCACCATCTCCGAATGCAACAGTTATATATACTTAGGTCGAGAAATCAACATGATGAATGACCTGGCACCTGAGTTACGCAGGAGGAAGAGAGCGGCTTGGAATGCCTTCAAGAGCATTGAAGAAATAACTAAAAGGACAAAGAACCTCCAACTACGAGCACATCTCTTTGATTCCACTATTCTTCCTGCATTAACATATGCCTCAGAGACCTGGACCCTACGAAAACAGGATGAGAACACTATTCGGGTCTCTCAAAGAGGAATCAAAAGAACTATGCTTGGAATATCACGATTCACTCAAATGAGAGATAGAATCCGGAGTTCTGATCTTTGTCAACGCTCAAGAATCAGAGACGCTGTCTCATTTGCCAAGACATCAAAAATCAGATGGGCTGGACATGTAATGAGGTTTACAGACAACCGCTGGACTAGAGCCATTACTGATTGGATTCCACGAGACATCAAAAGATCACGTGGACGCCCACCTATAAGATGGTCAGACTTCTTCGTCAAGACCCTAAATGATTGGTTTGAGGCTCTACATGTTCCTAAAACGAACAGATACCATTGGGCTACGCTAGCACGCAACCGGGATGAATGGAGACGTTACTGGCACCCGCTCGAATAAATCGATGAATAACGGGGATTAAGTGATTAAGTGATTAAGCTATGTTAATTTTAATACAAATATGATAAATTATTCAAATTATTCCATTTGGGAAAAAAAGCAGGGGCCAGTGAGGTTCTTGCCTTGCACATGGCTGACAGTGTATTCCCAGCACCCCGTAAGATTCCCTGAGCCCTGTCAGGAATGATCTAAGAGCTCAGGGGTAGGAGTGCACACTAGGCAAGCAGGTTGTGACCCAAAACACCCCAAAGAAAATAAGAGTATAAAAACATTACATTAATTTGCACTTATTATTATTCATTAACAGTTCATAGAAATCTCAATGTGATATAAGTAGAAAATTGATTCAATTTTAACTGTTACTGGGATAACACAATTTCATATAATGAATCTACAATTATATTTTGCTTAACAGTCACTCAGGTATGCAGAAATTTGAATCATTATGTTTAAATGTTTTAAATATGATGTTTTAAATCAGAGGTATGTTCTGATTCAGTTGATGATATCTCCCTTAGCAAATACGTGGTTGCAGTTGATTCTACAAGAAAAAAATTCATCTTAATTAATAAGGGTGGAGAGAGAATTAAAATAACCGAATCTGAGTGCTAAATATTGTACTTAGTGACTATCTGTACAGGGAGATAAATATCCAAACACTGAGGGAATCATATAACTTCTATGGTTACCACAAACAGAACTATTCATTGCAATTTTGTTTCTACTGACAATAGCTTATTGCGTTTGATTATTTGTTTTTTTTTCTTTGCTTTTAAGAGAAACTTTCCTATTGTGAAATAAGAGTATAAAAGCATTACATTAATTTGTAACTTATTATTATTCATTAATAGTTCATAGAAATCCCAATGTTATATAAGTAGAAAATTGATTCAATTTTAACTGTTACTGGGATAACTTACTGAGCTATTCCTTAGTGAAACTGCAGAATCAGAAAACATATTCAGGGTAGAAATTCTGGCCATCTGGCCCTCCGTTTGTGACAGAACTGGAAAAAACTCTAAAAGATGATATAATCAACAAAAACTTAAACACTTGCATATCTCCATTTTTAAGAAGTATAAACACTGAATCTTTTCCATCTAGTTTGCATGCATTTATTAGCTGGCTCCCTTTTTTGATATTCTAGAAATTACTGTTTCTCTTGGTCATAGATTTCACACTCCAAACATAAAATGATTTTTAAGTGTCAATGTTATCGTTTCACTGATTGTTATTTCCTTTGCCATATATAATTCAGAAATATTGAAGGAAAAACAGAAGAGTGCACGGTGATGATTGTGGCACTGTAGCACTGTAGCACTGTCCTCCTGCTGTTCATCGATTTGCTCGAGCAGGCCCAGTAACATCTTCATTGTGAGACTTGTTGTAACTGTGTTTTGGCATATCGAATACATCATGGGTAGTTTGCCAGGCTTTGCTGTGTTGGCGAGATACTCTTGGTAGCTTGCCGGGCTCTCCAAGAGGGGCAGAGTAATCGAACCCAGCTCGGCTGCACTGGCGGCGTGCAAGGCAAATGCCCTGTCACTATGCTATCATAATTGGACATTTTCATAGTAGATAAAGATGCTAGAGGATGAAGGAAAGGCCTTGGTTGATTGTAATTAGTTTTATCATTGATTAATTTTGTCACTATGCATTTAGCAAATATGGATAAAAGTCTCTGAATGAGATGAAAATTCCCAGAAGGCAGGAGATTAGCAGTCCAAGGGTATTAATATTCCCATATTCCCTCCCATGTTTTGTTTTAGAACACGGAAGAGAGCAGAGTAAATTTAATGTTACAAAAGAAAGGTAAAAAGACATGGAAGAAGCAAATTCTTAAAATTTGGATTATTTTCTTTTCTTAAAGTTATGTCTGGAAATGGTCATTTATTTTGCATTATTTATTTAATTCTTTTATCATTCAAGAGAAACTAATTATTCACATAGTATATGTAGACACTAAAACAACAGTGTATTATTTGTGTATTTTAAGCAGAAGTTTTAACTATCAAATTACAAGTGGAATTTCCTTTGCTTAGGGCTGCAGAGGGAGAGGCAGTGTGTCTGTACTTTAATTAGGCAATAGAAATCCATGAGGTTGCCTTCACTTTGCTTTCAGCTGTTTATTTTACACCAGTAAAATCCATAGACTCTGAAGGAGAGCTCAAACGTAATTAAAAGTGTTATTGAACTAAACACAATTACCAGTGTTTACCTCATTATATAAAGCTATTGGCAGAGGAAGCAGAGTTCAAACTAGTTTTCTGTTCTGCATTCTTGTTACACAGCTTTAAAAATGTCTAATTTAATTTAGTAATGATAAGTACCAAAATCAAGTTTGGAAAAATAGCTGACTTGCAGTCTTAGGAATAAGGTCCATATAATTGTTTATTTGCCTTGCCATGTTTTATTCTGTCACTGTCACTGTCCTCTCGTTGATCATTGATTTGCTCAAGTGGGTCCAGTAACGTCTCCATTGTATTAAAACGAGGAAATCTCCTAGTTTAACACTGAAACATGAGAACAATTAGATACTATTTTAATTTGAAGTTTTAGCTCCTAAAACCTTTTCTTTGCACTCCATTTGTCCCAATAAAGAAAAAAGAAAATTGTAATTAGCAGTAAAGTTAGTTATATAAGAACCTAATGCACTGAATATAATTATAAAGCTAATAATAGTTTTACCAAAAGACAAATATACAATTCAAATGAAAATGATATAAAAGATAATGTGCAAACATTTAATCAAACAACATAGTTCCAAATATGTATTCATCACCATCACACCTTCTGCATAGGAATTAGAAGTCATTTGATAACAATAAAATGCTGATGATCTGATTAAAGAACTTCTTGGATTATTAAAAAAATGCATATACCAAATTATATATGTAGTTTTATATATTAGCATAATTTTAACTTTTCCTAAAGACTGATATACTAAATGCATAGTTATTTTCATTTATTCATATTAGGCAAAGCTATGATAAAAACTAGAAATCCCATAACTAAAAATTAAACAGATATTCTCCCTATTTTCTAAATTCTCTTATAGTGCTAGGGTACCAAGATACTTTCTGGTTTTTGCTTGTTAGAATGTTAGACTGGCATAGTATCAACATTTCCCTGCACAGAGGTAAATTACTATCCATTAGTCCTTCTTATTAAATTTGGATAGCCTAGAGGACTTGATTTCTTCTTATAATCATAAATATCTTAATCATCTTCTTTAACTATGTATTTACAATTACTTATATGACTTTACCTGAAAAAATTGATTAACTTATTATTTTCATCGTTTACAATTGCATTTCTCTTATACACTGAATGGTCTACTCCTTGGGGTCCAGAATTATGCATTTTCTGTGTATCTGATCAAGCAATCATTTCTGGCATGTAGTTAATGAAATTCTAGTGAATGAATGAATAGGATACATAAGATTCTTAAATGATTACCATTATTTGAACACTATTAGCAAATAATGAATTAAAAGATTTCATTTTTTTCATTTCATCATCCTGTTATTCGTCGATTGCCTCGAGCAGGCCCCAGTAACGTCTCTTTCATCCTAGCCCTGAGATTATATTCAAGGCTCTTTAGGAGAATGAGACCAATCATTGTTACTGGTATTTGGCATATTTGGTACGCCACGGGGAGTTTGCCGGACTCTGACCTGTGGGCAGGCTACATTCGATAGCCTGCAAGTTTGTCCAAAGTAGGAATGAGACAATAAAATGTAATGAAAAAAAAATTCTGATAAGATGTCGCACGGCCGCTAATGCGGCCGCGCGGTTCCGGGATCTTGATTTTATAGTCTCTGAGTCTTGGCCGCTGATGGGATTACACGGCGCCAGGGGGCCAGGTGGTGGGTGTGACCCCCGCCTACTGGAATTTGGAGGATCTGGGTGGAAGATGCTCGACTCCAATCCGAGTAGGCTTTGAGGTCTCGGCCCCGGAACCCGTGTGGCTTTGTCCCTCTGCCAGTACCTTCATGTGTGCGGAGAGTGGTCTCAGCATGGTGGTGCCTGGTCCTGGAGGTCTTCGGCTGCCGGAGCCCTGGTCGGGGCGGGGAAGAAAGCTCAACCTGCTCCCGTCCAAGGGGCCCCGGGAAGGAACACCCAGGCGCAGGGGCAGAAGACAGCACTGTTCTCGTATGGGATCTGGATTTTATAGTCTCTGAGTCTTGGCCGCTGATGGGATTACACGGCGCCAGGGGGCCAGGTGGTGAGTGTGACCCCTGCCTACTGGAATTTGGAGGATCTGGGTGGAAGACGCTCGACTCCAATCCGAGTAGGCTTGGAGGTCTCGGCCCTGGAACCCGTGTGGCTTTGTCCCTCTGCCAGTACCTTCACGTGTGCGGAGAGTGGTCTCAGCATGGTGGTGGCTGGTCCTGGAGGTCTTCGGCTGCCGGAGCCCTGGTCGGGGCGGGGAGGAAAGCTCAACCTGCTCCCCTCCAAGGGGCCCCGGGAAGGAACACCCAGGCGCGGGGGCAGAAGACTGCACTGTTCTCGTATGGGATCTGGATTTTATAGTCTCTGAGTCTTGGCCGCTGATGGGATTACACGGCGCCAGGGGGCCAGGTGGTGAGTGTGACCCCCGCCTACTGGAATTTGGAGGACCTGGGTGGAAGATGCTCGACTCCAATCCGAGTAGGCTTGGAGGTCTCGGCCCCGGAACCCGCGTGGCTTTGTCCCTCTGCCAGTACCTTCATGTGTGCGGAGAGTGGTCTCAGCATGGTGGTGGCTGGTCCTGGAGGTCTTCGGCTGCCGGAGCCCTGGTCGGGGCGGGGAGGAAAGCTCAACCTGCTCCCCTCCAAGGGGCCCCGGGAAGGAACACCCAGACGCGGGGGCAGAAGACTGCACTGTTCTTGTATGGGATCTGGATTTTATAGTCTCTGAGTCTTGGCCGCTGATGGGATTACACGGCGCCAGGGGGCCAGGTGGTGAGTGTGACCCCCGCCTACTGGAATTTGGAGGACCTGGGTGGAAGATGCTCGACTCCAATCCGAGTAGGCTTGGAGGTCTCGGCCCCGGAACCCGTGTGGCTTTGTCCCTCTGCCAGTACCTTCATGTGTGCGGAGAGTGGTCTCAGCATGGTGGTGGCTGGTCCTGGAGGTCTTCGGCTGCCGGAGCCCTGGTCGGGGCGGGGAGGAAAGCTCAACCTGCTCCCCTCCAAGGGGCCCTGGGAAGGAACACCCAGGAGCGGGGGCAGAAGACTGCACTGTTCTCGTCCGGGATCTGGATTTTATAGTCTCTGAGTCTTGGCCGCTGATGGGATTACACTGCACCAGGGGGCCAGGTGGTGAGTGTGACCCCCGCCTACTGGAATTTGGAGGACCTGGGTGGAAGATGCTCGACTCCAATCCGAGTAGGCTTGGAGGTCTCGGCCCCGGAACCCGCGTGGTTTTGTGCCTCTGCCAGTACCTTCATATGTGCGGAGAGTGGTCTCAGCATGGTGGTGGCTGGTACTGGAGGTCTTCGGCTGCCGGAGCCCTGGTCGGGGCGGGGAGGAAAGCTCAACCTGCTCCCCTCCAAGGGGCCCCGGGAAGGAACACCCAGGCGCGGGGGCAGAAGACTGCACTGTTCTCGTCCGGGATCTGGATTTTATAGTCTCTGAGTCTTGGCCGCTGATGGGATTACACGGCGCCAGGGGGCCAGGTGGTGAGTGTGACCCCCGCCTACTGGAATTTGGAGGACCTGGGTGGAAGATGCTCGACTCCAATCCGAGTAGGCTTGGAGGTCTCGGCCCCGGAACCCGCGTGGCTTTGTCCCTCTGCCAGTACCTTCATGTGTGCGGAGAGTGGTCTCAGCATGGTGGTGGCTGGTCCTGGAGGTCTTTGGCTGCCGGAGCCCTGGTTGGGGCGGGGAGGAAAGCTCAACCTGCTCCCCTCCAAGGGGCCCCGGGAAGAAACACCCAGGCGCGGGGGCAGAAGTCTGCACTGTTCTCGTCCGGGATCTGGATTTTATAGTCTCTGAGTCTTGGCCGCTGATGGGATTACACGGCGCCAGGGGGCCAGGTGGTGAGTGTGACCCCCGCCTACTGGAATTTGGAGGACCTGGGTGGAAGATGCTCGACTCCAATCCGAGTAGGCTTGGAGGTCTCGGCCCTGGAACCCGCGTGGCTTTGTCCCTCTGCCAGTACCTTCATGTGTGCGGAGAGTGGTCTCAGCATGGTGGTGGCTGGTCCTGGAGGTCTTCGGCTGCCGGAGCCCTGGTCGGGGCGGGGAGGAAAGCTCAACCTGCTCCCCTACAAGGGGCTCCAGGAAGGAACACCCAGGCGCGGGGGCAGAAGACTGCACTGTTCTCGTCCGGGATCTGGATTTTATAGTCTCTGAGTCTTGGCCGCTGATGGGATTACACGGCGCCAGGGGGCCAGGTGGTGAGTGTGACCCCCGCCTACTGGAATTTGGAGGACCTGGGTGGAAGATGCTCGACTCCAATCCGAGTAGGCTTGGAGGTCTCGGCCCCGGAACCCGCGTGGCTTTGTCCCTCTGCCAGTACCTTCATGTGTGCGGAGAGTGGTCTCAGCATGGTGGTGGCTGGTCCTGGAGGTCTTCGGCTGCCGGAGCCCTGGTCGGGGCGGGGAGGAAAGCTCAACCTGCTCCCCTCCAAGGGGCCCCGGGAAGGAACACCCAGGCGCGGGGGCAGAAGACTGCACTGTTCTCGTATGGGATCTGGATTTTATAGTCTCTGAGTCTTGGCCGCTGATGGGATTACACGGCGCCAGGGGGCCAGGTGGTGAGTGTGACCCCAGCCTACTGGAATTTGGAGGACCTGGGTGGAAGATGCTCGACTCCAATCCGAGTAGGCTTGGAGGTCTCGGCCCGGAACCCGCGTGGCTTTGTCCCTCTGCCAGTACCTTCATGTGTGCGGAGAGTGGTCTCAGCATGGTGGTGGCTGGTCCTGGAGGTCTTTGGCTGCCGGAGCCCTGGTTGGGGCGGGGAGGAAAGCCAACCTGCTCCCCTCCAAGGGGCCCGGGAAGAAACACCCAGGCGCGGCGGCAGAAGACTGCACTGTTCTCGTCCTGGATCTGGATTTTATAGTCTCTGAGTCTTGGCCGCTGATGGGATTACACGGCGCCAGGGGGCCAGGTGGTGAGTGTGACCCCCGCCTACTGGAATTTGGAGGACCTGGGTGGAAGATGCTCGACTCCAATCCGAGTGGGCTTGGAGGTCTCGGCCCTGGAACCCGCGTGGATTTGTCCCTCTGCCAGTACCTTCATGTGTGCGGAGAGTGGTCTCAGCATGGTGGTGGCTGGTCCTGGAGGTCTTCGGCTGCCGGAGCCCTGGTCGGGGCGGGGAGGAAAGCTCAACCTGCTCCCCTCCAAGGGGCTCCAGGAAGGAACACCCAGGCGCGGGGGCAGAAGACTGCACTGTTCTCGTCCGTGATCTGGATTTTATAGTCTCTGAGTCTTGGCCGCTGATGGGATTACACGGCGCCATGGGGCCAGGTGGTGAGTGTGACCCCCGCCTACTGGAATTTGGAGGACCTGGGTGGAAGATGCTCGACTCCAATCCGAGTAGGCTTGGAGGTCTCGGCCCTGGAACCCGCGTGGATTTGTGCCTCTGCCAGTACCTTCATGTGTGCGGAGAGTGGTTTCAGCATGGTGGTGGCTGGTCCTGGAGGTCTTCGGCTGCCGGAGCACTGGTCGGGGCGGGGAGGAAAGCTCAACCTGCTCCCCTCCAAGGGGCCCTGGGAAGGAACACCCAGGCGCGGGGGCAGAAGACTGCACTGTTCTCGTCCGGGATCTGGATTTTATAGTCTCTGAGTCTTGGCCGCTGATGGGATTACACTGCACCAGGGGCCCAGGTGGTGAGTGTGACCCCCGCCTACTGGAATTTGGAAGACCTGGGTGGAAGATGCTCGACTCCAATCCGAGTAGGCTTGGAGGTCTCGGCCCCGGAACCCGCGTGGCTTTGTCCCTCTGCCAGTACCTTCATGTGTGCGGAGAGTGGTCTCAGCATGGTGGTGGCTGGTCCTGGAGGTCTTCGGCTGCCGGAGCCCTGGTCGGGGCGGGGAGGAAAGCTCAACCTGCTCCCCTCCAAGGGGCCCCGGGAAGGAACACCCAGGCGCGGGGGCAGAAGACTGCACTGTTCTCGTATGGGATCTGGATTTTATAGTCTCTGAGTCATGGCCGCTGATGGGATTACACGGCGCCAGGGGGCCAGGTGGTGAGTGTGAGCCCAGCCTACTGGAACTTGGAGGACCTGGGTGGAAGATGCTCGACTCCAATCCGAGTAGGCTTGGAGGTCTCGGCCCGGAACCCGCGTGGCTTTGTCCCTCTGCCAGTACCTTCATGTGTGCGGAGAGTGGTCTCAGCATGGTGGTGGCTGGTCCTGGAGGTCTTTGGCTGCCGGAGCCCTGGTTGGGGCGGGGAGGAAAGCTCAACCTGCTCCCCTCCAAGGGGCCCCGGGAAGAAACACCCAGGCGCGGGGGCAGAAGACTGCACTGTTCTCGTCCGGGATCTGGATTTTATAGTCTCTGAGTCTTGGCCGCTGATGGGATTACACGGCGCCAGGGGGCCAGGTGGTGAGTGTGACCCCAGCCTACTGGAATTTGGAGGACCTGGGTGGAAGATGCTCGACTCCAATCCGAGTAGGCTTGGAGGTCTCGGCCCTGGAACCCGCGTGGATTTGTCCCTCTGCCAGTACCTTCATGTGTGCGGAGAGTGGTCTCAGCATGGTGGTGGCTGGTCCTGTAGGTCTTCGGCTGCCGGAGCCCTGGTCGGGGCGGGGAGGAAAGCTCAACCTGCTCCCCTCCAAGGGGCTCCAGGAAGGAACACCCAGGCGCGGGGGCAGAAGACTGCACTGTTCTCGTCCGGGATCTGGATTTTATAGTCTCTGAGTCTTGGCCGCTGATGGGATTACACGGCGCCAGGGGGCCAGGTGGTGAGTGTGACCCCCGCCTACTGGAATTTGGAGGACCTGGGTGGAAGATGCTCGACTCCAATCCGAGTAGGCTTGGAGGTCTCGGCCCTGGAACCCGCGTGGCTTTGTGCCTCTGCCAGTACCTTCATGTGTGCGGAGAGTGGTCTCAGCATGGTGGTGGCTGGTCCTGGAGGTCTTCGGCTGCCGGAGCCCTGGTCGGGGCGGGGAGGAAAGCTCAACCTGCTCCCCTCCAAGGGGCTCCAGGAAGGAACACCCAGGCGCGGGGGCAGAAGACTGCACTGTTCTCGTCCGGGATCCTGATTTTATAGTCTCTGAGTCTTGGCCGCTGATGGGATTACACTGCACCAGGGGGCCAGGTGGTGAGTGTGACCCCCGCCTACTGGAATTTGGAGGACCTGGGTGGAAGATGCTCGACTCCAATCCGAGTAGGCTTGGAGGTCTCGGCCCCGGAACCCGCGTGGTTTTGTGCCTCTGCCAGTACCTTCATGTGTGCGGAGAGTGGTCTCAGCATGGTGGTGGCTGGTCCTGGAGGTCTTCGGCTGCCGGAGCCCTGGTCGGGGCGGGGAGGAAAGCTCAACCTGCTCCCCTCCAAGGGGCCCCGGGAAGGAACACCCAGACGCGGGGGCAGAAGACTGCACTGTTCTCGTATGGGATCTGGATTTTATAGTCTCTGAGTCTTGGCCGCTGATGGGATTACATGGCGCCAGGGGGCCAGGTGGTGAGTGTGACCCCAGCCTACTGGAATTTGGAGGACCTGGGTGGAAGATGCTCGACTCTAATCTGAGTAGGCTTGGAGGTCTCGGCCCCGGAACCCGCGTGGCTTTGTCCCTCTGCCAGTACCTTCATGTGTGCGGAGAGTGGTCTCAGCATGGTGGTGGCTGGTCCTGGAGGTCTTCGGCTGCCTAAGCCCTGGTCGGGGCGGGGAGGAAAGCTCAACCTGCTCCCCTCCAAGGGGCCCCAGGAAGGAACACCCAGGCGTGGGGGCAGAAGACTTAAATTAAACAGAAGTATTAAAATATGGCATGAGAAATTTATGGTTTCATAGGTAAAGTCAGCTGAGTATGCTGAGATGTCATAAAGACTCATCTAATTGATCTAATAAATTTCTACCAACTCAGAACAAGTAATCAAATAATGGAAACAGGAAAAGAATTTTTTTTGTGTGTTTCTCTTTTTGTCACATTTTGTATTGAAAAATATTTAATACTTAAAAAACAGATCCCATTCAATAGTCATGCCCGTTTCTGTTCTTTATGAACTGCTTTATGTTCAGTCATTCAATTGCTACAAGTCCTCTATCAATAATAATTTATCTCAATGTAACTCTTATTTTTGCAAACAATAATATGGGAAAATATCAAAGTCTTAAATGTTACAATAATTACCTCTACTTAAAAAATTCTATTTCTATACAATGCCATCACTTCACCCAAATACACATTTTATAAATTCTTCTCATCACATTAAAAACAGTTAGGAAATTATTTTATTCTCAGTTTTATTTATATGAATCGGAATATGGAACGCCTTCAAGAACGTCGAAAAAATAGCTAAGAGGACAAAGAACCTCCGGCTCCGGGCATATCTCTTTGATTCCACTGTTCTTCCTGCATTAACATATGCCTCAGACACCTGGGCCCTATGCAAACAGGATGAGAACTCTATCCGGGTCTCCCAAAGAAGAATAGAAAGAGCTATGCTTGGAATATCACGTTTCACTCAAATGAGAGAAAAAATCTGGAATTCCGACATCTGTCGATGATCAAGAATCAGGGACGCTATCTCATTTGCCAAGGTGTCAAAAATCAGATGGGCTGGTCACATAATGAGATTTAAAGACGACGCTGGACTAGAGCTGTTACGGACTGGATTCCACGGGATGTCAAAAGACCGCGTGGCCGCCCACCTACCAGATGGTCAGACTTCTTCGTGAAGATCATGAACGATCGGTTTGAGGCTCTTCATGTTCCCAGAGCGAACAGATGCCGTTGGGCTACACTAGCACGCGACAGGGACAAATGGAGACGTTACTGGCGCCCGCTCGAGCAAATTGGAGACTAACAGGAAGTTAAGTGATTAAGTGATTATATGAATCAAACTGTATTTTGATATTTATGCCTTCTTATTTTTCTTTCTTCTTGGTTCTGATGACATCAACTTTAATATATTTATGTTCAATTGGCATCTTTATCTTATAATGTATATGTATCACTGAATTATTTGAACTTCCAAGGTTCTGTTTTTGGGAAACTTTTGCATTAGTACTTATTAACGGCATAAGTATCTATACTAGAGCTTAGATTTCTTATCTTTAGCCTCCAAAATCAGATATCCAGGACAGTATATAAACTTATTTTCTTTGCAAATTTCTCATTCTCATTCCTAATTTGCTTTATTGAAACTTACATTTATACAACTGACCTGCTAGACTTTTAATACCTCCCCAAAATGTCTTTCTCATAGTTTTAAAACTGAATAAATTCTGTTCTCAAAATTATCTTGAACTGAGTCCATTAATTTTTGTACAAGACAACTTCTACCTAGACCTGTACACTTTTCACTGAATTAATTTTTTAACAAATAATGTGACTATGCCTTCAATGTTCTCTCTGCATCTCTTCCACTCCTCAGTGATGGCATCTGAACTAAAGGGATGGCTTTTCTATCACCCAAATCTGATCCAGCTTCTCACCATAATTAAACTCAAAATTGTTCTTTTTTTTTAATGAATTACAGATTCTGCTCAATGTACCGCTTCTTCCTCTGTGTTCCTCCTGGAATAAATATTTTCTTTAGTTTCTATTTTTTCCTGCCAAATATGTCTCAGCTACTTCTGTTACGAAGAATCATTCCCATTCTTGACAACAGAATTCGGTCTATCTCTTTATTGTTAGTGTATTATTATTTCTATCATTTAAGGTATCATGAATGTATAACAAATTCTTACACATAATATGTATAATTAGCATTAAATGAGTGACTTTTCATGAAGTGCTGTTACTTAAGTAGTCCACTAAATAACAACCATTATGCATTTGTCACATATCAAGTTAATGGCAACACAATGAGCAAAGCACAGTAATTCCTATCAATACATTTGCTTGCAACTTAGATTCAAAGGTAAAAGGTAAAGGTAAAGGCCCTCCCGTTGATCGTTGATTTGCTCGAGTGGGCGCAGTAACGTCTCCATTGGAAACTTTGTTGTTACTGTGTTTGGCATATCGAATACTCTCGGTAGCTTGCCGGGCTCTCTGAGAGGGGCGGAGGAATTGAACTCGGGTCGGCCATGTTGGCCGCTTGTAAGGCGAACGCCCTACTTCTGATTGAACTGCATGTTATTGAAATAAAAATGATTAATTTTAAGTTATGAGATCTAGATGTTTCAGAAATAACAAAAATATTGGATTCTACTAATACTTTCTGTGAGCATTTAAAGAAAATGTGTGTCAGAAATTTCTCTCTGTACTTTAAATTGCTTTATCTTAGTACACACTGTTAGTGCTGAATTCAGGCTACAGCTTAAAAGTTCTCTGACCAAAACCT
Organism: Sorex fumeus; assembly: GCF_029834395.1. Taxonomy (NCBI): domain Eukaryota; kingdom Metazoa; phylum Chordata; class Mammalia; order Eulipotyphla; family Soricidae; genus Sorex; species Sorex fumeus. Next base: position 6,542,547 of record NW_026606185.1, on the reverse strand, counting down.
GACTTACATATGGAAATAGCTAATCACCTGATATTGGACGCTATAGAATGCCACAATATAAAATTTAAAAGTTAAAAGTTTGGATACTCTGTATATTTTTAAAGATTTCACAGTTCCAATGCAATTGGACATTACTGCTCAATGTGAGCAGTCAATCTTTTATTCATAAATATAATTTGCTTCATGTGTAGTTACAAATATGCTAAGTCAAAACTCAATATGGATGTCACATTATTTGTCCAAACAGAACCTATATTTATTCGTATATTTCAAACTTCCTCCTTATTTTATCACCTCCTTCAATTGTTCTTCAAAATATTATTAAGCATCTACAAGATGTTGATCTATCTGATGAAGCAAGCAAAATTTTGTAAACAAAAAAATAATATAATTAATGAATTTGAAAGATAATTTACAATACTATACCTACATATATATATATTTGTATATATAAACACATTCATGTACAATCAATTAGAGTATTAAGACAATTTTTATTACCCACTAATTTTGTAAATCCAGGTGTGTCCTGAGTCAGTGGAATTGCTATCATCATACTCCTCTGCTAAATGTTATTGATTCCTATTTTTATTTTTTATTATTTTATAATGTAGGAGTACTGCTATTTATTCAGTCATTCATTAAGCTGATTGAATTGGGCATGAACTCCACATTACTTTTTTTTAATTCTGAATATTAATTTCATTTTATTTTGTTATTTTATTATTATTTTCCATTTTTTGATTCACCGTGAGATACAGTTACAAAGCTTTCATATTTGAGCTTCAGTCATACAATCATCAAACACCCATCCCTTCACCAGTGCACATTTTTCACCACCAAAATCCCCAGTACTCCCCCATCGCATTCCCATTTCAACCCTTCCCCTGCCTATGTGGCCGACAATTTCTTCCATATTCTCTCTACTTTGGTTACATTTGAAATTTTGACATCAGTCCCACCACCACTCAAACCTGCCAAAAAGTCAATCCTAGATGATTTATTTTTCATTGCTTGTTATGAATAGAATATAATGTCCTGGAAATTCTGTGTCATTTTCTTCCAGGAGCTTTAGTTTATAGTCTCTGGGTCTTGGCTGTTGATGATATTACATCACACTGGGAACAGTTTGTGGGTGTGACTGTCAAGCTACTGGAAAGATGGGGACCTACAGCGAGGAGGCTCAGTCCCAGTTCAAGCGGGCTTGGAAATCTCGGTCACGGGTCCAGTATACCTGGGTTTATTCCTCTTTCTGACATACAGTGAAGAGATTTCTGCCTTTCCATACAGTACAAGGGTATATCACCTTCTACTTACCAGACCAGTAACTAATTTAAGGAAAGAACAATATCTGCTCAGGAAACCAAAAATAACAACGTGTCAATCTAGATATTGACCATTGCAAATGTGTAAAGTCATTTATGTAAATACCAGATGCTAAGAAATGAGAAATGAGAGTGTAAATACAGAATGGAGAGTTTATCAAAACAAAAGAAAGAAAAGATGTGTATTTTATATGTTTACAAAGTAACTGAGAAAAATTTGTTTTTGTTGTAGAATATTCTGTTGGAATTTTTTATTTTTTATTTTTTGCTTTTTGGGTCACACCCAGCGATGCACAGGGGTTACTCCTAGCTCATGCACTCAGGATTTACATCTGTCGGTGCTGAAGTGACCATATGGGATGCTGGAAATCGAACCCTGGTAAGTCGCATGCAAGGAAAATGGCGTACCCACTGTGTTATTGTTCCAGCCCCCTATTGGAAATATTTGACTCTTGAATAGGGTGATTGATTGAAGAAGTAACATAAGAATTCCATGAAATACAGCAGAGGGAAAGAAGCAAAATAGTAAGAAAGTTGCTGCCTTGTAGTTGTATCACGTGTATTGAAAATCAATCAGCTTATTATATCCATGGGAGAAAAATTGGTTACCTTACTTTTTAAACCATAAAGAATGCTCTCATGTCAAGAGCGCCATTAATTTGGAGAGATTTTGTGGTCTCTAGATTATTTGTATAAGGATGGTCAAAGGAAATAGACTCTATGTAGCATAAACCATGATAGAATGCTAAAATAAAAGAAGCCAGAAGCACATGAATATAATAATACTAATAAGCAACATGGATGGATTAATAGCTTGGATTTATGATCTGTGGACTAGCTCCAGACCCACTGGGGGTGTGGCCTCCACTGTAGCATGTGTGGCATTCTCAAGGAAGAGGGCTAATAGACCTATACAGAACTTTACACCCCAAAAAGAAAGAATACACATTCTTTTCCAGGGCACATAAAACATTTTCTAAAATAGACAAAGTGCTGAGTCACAAAGCATACCTCAAAAGAATCAGGAAGATAGAAATAGTATCAACTAAGTTTTCAAACCACGATACACTTGAAGACAGAAGCGAATCACACACAGATGCGGAGAACCAAATCAATCACCTGGAAATGAAACAACTCAATGTTGAACAATGAGTGAATCAGGAAGGAAGTCAAGGAAGAAATCAAAAGATACCTGGAAACAAATGAGAATGAAGACATGAGCTACGAACCTGTGGGACACAGGTAAAGCTATTTTAAAAGGAAAATATATAGCTTTGCAAGCAATCCTCAGGAGGAAGAAAGGGCCTACATAGATAACTTGACTCCACAGTTCAAGACCTTAGAAAAAGATCAGTAAAAGGAACCGAAAACCGGCCAAAGGAAAGAAATACTAAAACTTAGAACAGAGACTAATGACATGGAAACCCCCCCAAAAATTCAAAAGGTCAATGAAAGCAAGATCTGGTTCTTTGAGAAAATAAACAATATTGATAAACCACTAGCAAGACTCACAAAGAAAGAGAGAGAGAGAAAGAGAGAGAGAGAAAACCCTAATAAACTGAATCAGAAATGAAATATGGGACATCCCAGCAGAAACCATTGAAATTCAAAAGAACATCCGAGTCTACTTTGAGAGTCTTGTATGCCACAAAACAAGAGAACCTAGAAGAAATGGTTAAAATCCTGATTCCTACAATCTACCAAGACTGAGCAAAGAAGACTTGATTACATAAATAGACCCATTAATATCAAGGAAATCGAAACTGTAATTAAAAGTCTCCCCAAAAACAAAAACCCAGGCCCAGATGGATTCACTAGAAAATTCTTCTAAACATTTTTTTTGAATATTGTAAAATGTTTATTTACAAAACAGAAATTTTATTTTTTAAATTTTAATGAATCACCATGAAAGTTACAAGGTTTCATGTTTGGGTTACAATCACACAATGATCAAGCACCCATTCCTCCACCAGTGCACATTTGCCACCACCAATATCCCTGGTATAATCCCCCTTTACCACCCTCCCCCTGCCTCTATGGCAGACAATATTCCCCAAAATCTCTCTCTACTTCTGGGCATTATGGTTTGCAATACAGACCCTGAGAGGTTATCATCTTTTGTCCTTTATCTAATTTCTCCACACATCTCTCATACAGACCGATTCCTCCAGCCATCATTTTCTTAGTGATCCCTTCTCTATTTCAGCTGCCTTCTCCCCTTTGCTCATGAGGAATGTTTCCAGCTATGGAGCAATCTATCTCCAGTGTATCTACTATCCTTAGGCGTCAGCCTCATGTTATACTGTTTTACACTCCACAAATGAGTGCAGGCTTTCTATGTCTGTCCCTCTCTTTCTAATTCATTTCACTTAGCATAATATTCTTCATATCTATCCATTTATAAGCAAAGTTCATGATTTCATCTCTCCTGACAGCATCATTGTACTCCAGTAAATAAAATGGATCTCATTCCCCTGACCCTGACTATGGCAGTGTTGAAAAGGATGTGGAAGGAGAGGATTTTATCAAAATCTCAAGGCCGAACTAGGCTGCCAAAATGAAGAAAGACAAAATTGACTGTCTGTACTTACAATGCACATACGCTGGCATCTGATGCATCCATTGAGGACCTGATGGTACAAGTGTAAAAGATCAAGTACGACATTATTGATCCGACTGAGACGAGAAGGCATCAATCACATCACACTGTTTTCGACACTGGAGAAGAACTGTTCCTTGGAACATGTGACAAAAGAGGCATCTGTGGTGTTGGTGTCCTTGTCAACACGAAGTTAGCCATGAGCATTGATTCATTCGAATGCCTAACAACCTGAATTGGATGATTACACTTGAAAGATGTGGCTCACTGCCAGCAGTTTCTATCTTCGTTGTCTATGCACCAACATCCAACTAGGGTAAAGGAGAAACTGAGAAGTTCTACATGGAGCTGGAGAAGTTCTATAAAGAAGACCACACCTTCTACAAAATCATTGTCGATGATTTTAATGCCAAGAAAGGATGGAGAAGTTCAGCCGAAGAACTCCACATTGGGATCCAGAATGGAAGAATGGAAGAATGGAAGGAACAGGGTAACAGACTGTCTGAATTCATCATGTCCACCAAGACCATCCATGATAACTCATAGTTCCAGAGGCAGAAACTAAATGTTGGACATGGGAGTCTCCCGGTGGATGATTCCACAACAAAATTGACCACATCATATTCAATCCACGGTTTTGCCTGATTGGTGTTGCTGTTATCCCAAAATTCCAAATGGTGGTATCGGACCACCATCTCAATTATGCAAAATTCTACTTCACAGAGCGGGGAGAAAGGGCTACAAAGTTTAAGAAGAGAACTCCCAGAATGACCACCAACTGGGAGCTCTTTGGCTCTGTTGTGGCAACATGGGAAGATGCCATCATTGACAACATTGATGAGGAATCCGATTGACTGGTTCAGCACATCCATGATTGTGTGAGGAATGCCAAGAGGGAGATAACCACAAAAAAGCAACTGTCTTCGAACACTCTTGGACTTATTCGCCAAGGTGGCTTGGTGCATGCCTCAGGTAACCACAAGCAAACGTCTGAGCTCGCAAAATAGTGCACAGTAGTGATCAATGAAGACCACAATGACAGACTAGCAGCAGTTCTGGTAGATGTGGCAGAGGCCGAGAAAAGCATTTGTAATGCCCGCCTGTCCTTCGCCAACTACAAGACCAAGATGACTGCCCTGATGTATCTATCACATCTTCCAGAAGGGCAATGGAGAAGATTATTCATGACTTATACTCAGATCTCTTTAGTAGCCTTGTCCACTTGCCCACATACCAAATTCCACAGGATAGATATGTCGTTCCTAACTTTTTCCCTTCCAAAATCCACATGCCATCTCGTCGGTTAAGAAACAAAGAGCACCTGGCCCAGACAAGGTCGGACCTGAACACCTGAAGAACCTACATCAGTACTCATCAATACACTGGCTCAGCTCTTCACATGCTACCTGTATGAATGCAAGATTCCATCCCAATATAAACCAGCAGGACTGTACTACTATACAAGAAGGGAGACATCCACGACATTGGCAACTATTGCCAAATCTGCCTATTGTCTGTCATCTACAAGCTGTTCACTCGAGTCATCCTGAATAGTATTGGCAAAACACTAATAGCAGTATAACAGTCCTCCCATTGTTCATCGATTTGCTGGAGCGGGCCCAGTAACGTCTCCATCATGAGACTTGTTGTTACTGTGTTTGGCATATCGAATACATCACGGGTAGATGAAGGAAAACCATGTGAGCAAGCCAGGTTCTGAAAAGGATTCAACACTATCGACAATATCCACATGATAACCAAGCTCATTGAGGTTTCTTGGGAGTTGAAGATGCCACTCTGTCTAACGTTCATTGATTTGTAAAAGGCCTTTGATTCTGCTGAGACTGAAGCGGTCATTGAAGTCCTAGCCAATCAGGGCTTTTCAAACTCAGTACATCAGGATCCTCTGTGAGCTGTATTATAGACTCACTACCAGGATCTCACCGTTCTACAAAGAAGTGATCGTCCATGTCAAGAGAGGGGTTGGCAGGGTGATACTATTTCACTGAAACTCTACAGTGTCACCCTTGAGAATGTCATGTGACAACTGGAATGGGAAGGAATGAGAGTGAAGATAGATGGTCGGCAACTACACCACCTCCGCTTTGCTGATGACATTGTTCTAATAACACCAAACATCAGCAAAGCGGCACAAATGCTGACGGATTTCAACTGTGAGTGTGGAAAGGTCTGATTACAGCTGAATCTCTCAAAGACAATGTTCATGAGAAACAGTCTTATTCCTGACGTTCCATTTACTCTCAACAGAACAACCATCTCCAAATGCAACAGTTATGTGTACCTAGGTCGAGAAGTCAACGTGATGAATGACCTGCCACCTGAGTTGCGTAGGAGGAAGAGAGCAGCTTGGAATGCCTTCAAGAGTGTCAAAGAAATAACTAAGAGGACAGAGAACCTTCAGCTCTGAGCACATCTCTTCGATTCCACTGTTTTTTCCTGTATTAACATACCCCTCGGAGACCTGGGCCCTACGAAAACAGGATGAGCATGCGATTTGGGTCTCTCAAAGAGGAATTGAAAGAGCAATGCTTGGGTTATCATGTTTTACTCAAATAAGAGAAAGAATCCGGAGCTCCAACCACCGTCAATGCTCAAGAATCAGGGATGCTGTCTTGTTTGCCAAGGCATCAAGAATGAGATGGCTGGACACATAATGAGATTTATAGACGACCACTGTACTAGAGCCCTTACCGACTGGATTCCACGGGACGTCAAAAGATTGGGTGGACGCCCACCTACGAGATGGTCAGACTTCTTTGTCAAGACCCTGAATGATCAGTTTGAGGCTCTTCATGTTCCTAGAACGAGCAGATGCCATTGGGCTATGCTAGCAAGCAACAGGGATGAATGGAGATGTTACTCCGCCCGCTCGAGGAAATTGATGAGTAACAGAATATCAAGCGATCAAGATGTACCACAGTTTCTTTAATCAGTCATGTGTTCTAGGGCACTTGGGTTGTTTCCAGATTTTGGCTATTGTGAACAGCGCTGCAATGGACGTATAGGTACAGATGTCATTTCTACTGTGCTTTTTTGCATCCTCAGCATATATTTCCAGAAGTGGTATTGTGGGGTCATATGGAAGCTCAATTTCTAGATTTTGAAGGAATGTCCGTATTATTTTCCAAAAAGGCTGGACTAGTGGGTATTCCCATCAACAGTGAAAGAGTGTCCCTTTTCCCCCACATCCACGCCAGCACTGGTTGCTTTTGTTCTTTTGAATGTGTGCCAGTCTCTGTGGTATGAGATGATATCTCATTGTTGTTTTGATTTGCATCTCCCTGATGGCTAGCAGTGTGGATCATTTTTTCATGTGCCCTTTGGCCATTTGTATTTCTTTTTTGAGGAAACTTCTTTCATTTTTTCTCTGCATTTTTTGGTGGGTTTGGAGGTTTTTTTCTTGTACAATTCTACTAGTGTCTTGTATATCCTGGATATTAATCTCTTATCAGATGAGTATTGGGTAAATATTCTTTCCCATTATGTGGACTGTTTCTATATTTTGGCCACTGTTTCTTTTGAAGTGCAAAAGTGTCTTCGTTTGATGTAGTCCCATTTGTTTATGTTTGCTTCCACTTGCATGGCCAGTGTCGTTTCGTCCTTAAAGATGTTTTTTGCTTATATGTCATGGAGAGTTCTGCCAACACTCTATGTACCTTATGGATTTATGTCTGATATTGTGATCTTTAATCCACTTTGATCTGACTTTTGTGTCTTGCATTACACAGAGGTCAGAGTTCATTTGTTTGCAGGTCGCTATCCAGTTTTCCCAGCACCACTTGTTGAAGAGGCTTTCCTTGTTCCACTTCACATTTCTTGCTCCATTGTCAAAGATCAAGTGGTCATATATTGTGGGTCTGTGACAGAATATTCAAGTCTGTTCTACTGATCTGCAGGTCTGTTTCTAGACCAATACCATGCTCTCTTAATTAATATTGCTTTGTAGTACAGTTTGAAGTTGGGGAGGGTAATGCCACCCATCTTCTTTTTCCCAAGGATTGCTTTAGCTATTGTTGGGGGCTTATTGTCCCCTATAAATTTCAGTAGTGTTTTGTCTATTTTTTTAAAAAATGTCGTGGATATCCTGATAGGGACCTCATTAAATTTGTATAGTGCTTTTGGCAGTATTGCCATTCTGATAATGTTAATCCTCCCTATCCATGAGCAGGGGATGTGTCTCCATTTCCTAGTGTCCTCTTTTATTTCTTGAAGTAGTGTTTCGTAATTTTCCTTATATAGGTCCTTCACCTCTTTGTTTAAGCTGATTTTGAGGTACTTAATTTTCTGAAGTAGTCTTGTTTTTTTTAATATCTATTTCTTCTCTTTTGTTATTTGTATATAAGAAAGCCCTGGACTTTTGGGTGTTGATTTTGTAGCCTGTCACTTTACTAAACTGACCTGTTGTTTCTAGGAGCTTTTTTTGTAGAGATTTTAGGGTTTTCTAAGTATAGTATCATATCATATTGTCTGCAAATAATGATAATTTGACCTCTTCCTTTCCTATCTGTATTCCCTTGATACCTTTCTCTTGCCTAACGCCAAGGCCAGGGCTTCCAGTACTATATTGAATAGGAGTGGCAAAAGTGGGCAAACTTGTTTTGTGCCCAATCTTAGAGGGAAGGCTTTTAGGTTTTCCCCATTGAGATGGATACTTGCCATGGGCCTGTGGTAGATGGCTTTGACTATATTGAGGAAAGTTCCTTCAGTGCCTATTTTGCTGAGAGTTTTCATCATAAATAGGTGCTGGATCTTGTCAAATGCTTTCTCTGCTTCAATTGATATGATCATATGGTTTTTATCTTTTCTTTTGTTGCTATGATGGATTATGTTGTTCAATTATTAAATGTTAAACCATTTTTGCATAGCTGGGATGAATCCTACTTCATCATGGTGTATGATTATTTTGATGAATCATTGGATTCTATTTGCTAATATTTTGCTGAGGATCTTTGCGTCTGTGTTCATCTGGGATATTGCCCTGTAGTTCTCTTTCTTTGTGGTATATCAGTCTGCTTTTGATATCAGGGTGATATTTGCTTCATACAAACTGTTCAGAAGTGTTTTTGATACTTCAATTTCATGGAAAAGCTTAAAGAGGCTTGGGCGTAAGTCCTCTTTAAAGATTTGGAAGAATTCACTAGTGAATCCATCTGGGCCAAGACTTTTGTGCTTAGGGAGACTTTTTATTACCATTTCAATTTCCTTGATTATAATAGGTCTATTCAGGCATTCTAGGTTTTCTTTGTTCAGTCTTGAGAGGCTATAGGAATCTAGGAATCTATCCATTTTTCTCGAGGTTTTTGTGTTTCGTGGCATAAAGCTTCTCAAAGTACTATTTTAGGATCATTTGAATTCTGTTGTAATGACCCCCTTTTCATTTCTGAATCGTTTTATTAGGGTTTTCTCTCTCCTTTTCTTTGTGAGTCTTGCTAGAGGATTATCAGTCTTGTTTATTTTCTTGAAGAACCAGCTCTTGGTTTCATTGATCTTTCAGATTCTTTTTTGGGTTTCCATCTTGTTAATCTCTGCTCTGAGTTTTATTATTTCTTTCCTCCTGTTCGGATTGGGCTCGTTTTGTTGGTCATTCTCCAAGCTCTTAAGCTGTGTGGTTAGATTACTAATGTGGGCTCCCTCCTCCTTCCTGAGGAATGCTTGTAGAGCTATAAACTTTCCTCTTAACAGAGATTTTGAGGTGTCCCGTAAGTTTTGGTAACTCGTGTCCTCATTTTTGTTCGTTTCCAGGAATCTTTTGATTTCCTCTTTGATTTTCTTTCTAAGCCACTCGCTGTCCAATAGTGAACTGTTTAATTTCCAGGTGTTTGGTTTAGTTTTCTGTTTGTGTGTGTGTGATTTACTTCTAATTTCAGCACATTATGGTCGAAGAAGATTGTTGATACAATCTCTCTCTTCTTAATTTTATGGAGGTATGTTTTGTGTCTCAGCATTTGGTCTATCTTGGAGAATGTTCCATGCACACTTGAGAAGAAACCCCTGTTTTGATCTCTGAGACTACACAGACCCCTGTGTACCATCAGCAGTGACTGCTGAGCAGAGTCACTAATTCTCCTGTGCATCACTGGGTATGGCTCAACCACAGACAAAAAGAAAGACAAGGAGTAAAGTGGGTGGCTTACACACTGCCACCTCAGATTTGATCCCTCGTTCTGTATGCATGCCACTAATCACTGCTAGGGGTGATCTCTGAGCACAGTGCAAGGAGTAAACCCTAAGCGCTGCTGGATATGACACCAAAGCCAAAAATATATGTCATAAATGTGCTTTCTGAAACATATTAAAAATGGAATAATTAAAGATGGAATTATATTGCATGTTCAGTTAAATCCAGGTTAGAATGCATGAATACACCCACCATACATACTATTTTAAATAAAAATTAATTTTATTTATCCATAGAGAAAAATATGTTGATAAATGCTTTTCTATAAATGAATATTAAGGACGTTATGCAAAGTTATATAACTCAATTACAAATGATAGATACTATCTAATTTCACTCATATGATATGTCTGAACTTGAGAAATTATTATATTTATTGTTTATTTTTATGTATTTTTTTCATGGACCACATCTGACTATTCTGAGGGAATGCTCTTGGCATAGAATGTTAAAATTAACAAATTTTAACTTGCTATTTTATCCCTTTTTAATTATATAGCTCAGTGAGATTAATCATGCACATATTGTTGTAGGGACATTTCTAGAAAATATTCTTATGAAACTAAAGCTTTGTGTATGTTAAAAATGCAAGTACTCACTCCTCCTTCTGACACCCAAATTCTACTCTCACACTTTCAAAAAACATCATATAATTAGAATAAAACTATGTATTCGTAACTAACATTTGATTTAGCATGTTTGTTAAAATTGATCTATATTTAATTTTGTTTTGAAATAATCAATTTTTAAAGTAGAATGTTTTATTGTATGTGGTAACACATTTTGTTTGCTCATTAATCTATTAAAAGTAAATTTGATTGATTTCATAAAAGCTAATGCAAATAGCAACGTGGTGCACTAATATCTTTAAGATAATTTACTCTCCATGCCAGAGATATGTCTCAAAGTGCTCATCACATACCTGCTTATCATGGGAGTTGTTTGGGTGCAACCCTGATCTCTGCATGGTCCCCTGAGTAGTTCAGGAAGTAATCCCTCACACAATGCTTAGAGTAGACTCAGAATTGCCAGGATCAATCCTAACTCACCTTCCACAAAAATGTATGAGTTTTCAATTATTTGGGCAACATATGCAGAGTGGAACTGTTGGATAAAATGGTAGTTCTATATTTGCATTTTGGTGATATAATCATAATGTTGGACTGGAGTGAGAGCACAGTGGGTAGGGCATTTGCCTTGCATGAGGCTGACAGGGATGGTCAGAGCTTGATTCCTCCACCCCTCTAGGAGAGCCTGGTAAGCTACCAAGAGAATCTCCCCCTCACGGCAAGGCCTGGCAAGCTACCGGTGATGTATTCAATATGCCAAACACAGTAACAACTCTCACAATGTTACTGGGCCTGTTCGAGCAAATCGATGAACAATGGGAGGACAATGATGGTGAGAGTGAATCATAATGTTAATATGAAAGTTCATCTAATTATACTCATATTTCTTATTTCAATTTTGTAAGTCTCAAAATCGAGTCATAATTAGGATAAAATTTGGAAATTTTCCTTCATTGTCTCCTTAAATATATATTTCTTCCTCTACTCTGATTCCTGTTGTTCACCTTTTTTAATGACCGTATTTTAGAGCTCCATTATTGTCCCACAGTTCATTGATAATCTTTTCTTTCTGTTTAAATTCTGCTTTCCTTCTATATTTAACTATTTAACTTGGCTTCTTTTCATGTCTTCAACATTCATGATTTTTCTCTTCTGTACCGTAACTTACTGAGTGCAACCTTCATGTCAGACTTGTATTTTCTTATCTAGAAGTGTAACTGAATTTGTATTTTTTAATAAAATCTATTTTTTAATTCAGCAATGGAATTTATTTATAGGAAGTGTGTTTTAATGTCTGTTTCTGCCAGGTCATATTTGTGTCAGATTTGGGTCAATTCTGATTGATTGGTTTTTCATCTTCTATTATATGTCCTATTATATTATATTTCATCTTCTATTATATATCACAACAAGCTCCCGGGAGAGCACAAGGCAGAGTCTCCTACCCTGTGTCTGACTATCCTCGCCAGGGCCCAACAGCTGAAGACTTCCAGGCCCCAACCAAGGCCTTACTGGAGCCACTCTCCACACACTTGGATAAGCCTCAGACATAACCGAACTGGCAGAGGAACCCAGGTGTGTGGGACCCGGGACTGAGATCTCTAAGCCTTCACGGTTTGGGACTGGACCTGTCAGTAGCTAAACAGTTACACCCTCCAACTGCCGTGTAACCCCAACAAAGGCCAGGATCCAAAGATTATCACAACAAGCTCCCGGGAGCGAATGCGGCCGCGCGACTATTTATTTAATAATTTTCAGGATACCTTAAATATCCTTAAATATTCAACCCACATGGCAGAGTCTGGCAAGCTATCCGTGATCTATTCCAAATAGACCAAATTGATATGCCAAATCCAGTAATAAATGGATCTCATTTCCCTAACCCTGATTATGCAGAGTCGAGAAGGATATGGAAGGAGAAGCTGATAAAACACCAAGGCAGACATGGGCTGCCAAAACGCAGAAAAACAAAAATGATTGTCTGTACTTTTAATGCTCGTACGCTGGCATCTGCTGCATCCATTGAAGACCTTATGGTACAAGCACGAAAGATCAAGTACGACATCATTGGTCTGACCGAAACGAGAAGACATCAATCCCATCATGCTGTTTTCGACACTGGAGAAGAACTGTTCCTTGGAACATGTGATAAAAGAGGCGTCGGTGGTGTCGGTATCCTTGTCAACACAAACTTAGTCACAAGCATTGATTCATTTGAATGCCTAACAACCCGAATCGGACGATTACACTTGAATAAATGTGGCTCACTACCGGCAGTTTCTATCTTTGTTGTCTACGCACCAACATGCAGTTATGGTGAAAAAGAAACTGAGAAATTCTACATGGAGCTGGAGAAATTCTATAAAGAAGATCACACCTTCTACAAGATCATTGTCGGTGATTTTAATGCCAAGATAGGACCAAGAAGATCAGTCGATGAACTCCACATCGGAACCCAAGGCCTGGAATGGAACAAACAAGGTGACAGACTGTCTGAGTTCATCATGTCAACCAAAACCTTCCATGGTAACTCACAATTCCAAAAGGCTGAATCTAAACGTTGGACATGGGAGTCTCCCGATGGACGGTTCCACAATGAAATAGACCACATCATATTCAATCGGCGGTTTTGCCTAACCGATGTTGCTGTTGTCCCAAAATTCCAAACGGGATCAGACCACCGTCTTCTTCGTGCAAAATTCTACCTCACAGAACGAGGAGAAAAGAATGCAAGGTTTAAGAAGAAGACTCCCAGAACAACCACCAACTGGGAACTCTTTGGCTCTGTTGCAGCAACATGGGAAGATGCCGTCATTGACAACATTGATGAGGAATACGATCGAATGATTCAGCACCTCCATGATTGTGCAAGGAATGCCAAGAGAGAGATAACCACAAAAAACCGTCTTTCTTCGAACACTCTTGAACTTATTCACCAACGTGGCGTGGCACGTGCCTCAGGCAACCACAAGCAAACGTCCGAACTGGCAAAACAGTGCAGAAAAGCCATCAAGGATGACCTCAAAAACAGGAGAGCAGCAGTACTGGTAGATGCAGCAGAAGCTGGGAAAAACATTCGTAATGCCCGCCTGTCCTTCACCAACTACAAAACCAAGATGACTGCCCTCCGACATCATGATGGATCTATCACATCTTCCAGAAGGGCAATGGAGAAGATTATTCATGAATTCTACTCAGATCTCTTTAATAGCCACATCCACTTGCCCACATACCACATACCACATGATGGATATGTCGTTCCCAATGTTCTCCCTTCCGAAATCCAACATGCCATCTCGTCGGTAAAGAAACAAAAAGCACCTGGCCCAGACAAGATCAGACCTGAACACCTGAAGAACTTACCATCAGTACTCATCAATACATTAGCTCGACTCTTCACACGCTACCTGTCTGAATGCAAGGTTCCATCCCAATGGAAAACCAGCAAGACTGTACTACTATACAAGAAAGGAGACATCCACGACATTGGCAACTATCGCCCAATCTGCCTATTGTCTGTCATCTACAAACTATTCACTCGAGTCATCCTGAATAGGATTAGCAGAACACTAGATGAAGGACAACCATGTGAACAAGCTGGATTCCGAAAAGGATTCAGTACCATCGACCATATCCACACAATAACCAAGCTCATTGAGGTATCTCGGGAGTTCAAGATGCCGCTCTGTCTAACGTTCATTGATTTAAAGAAGGCCTTTGATTCTGTTGAGACGGAAGCGGTCATGGAAGCCCTAGCCAATCAGGGCGTACAAACTCAATACATCAGGATCCTTCGTGAGCTCTATTGCGGATTCACTACCAAGATCTCACCATTCTACAAAGAAGTAATCATCCATATCAAGAGAGGGGTTCGGCAGGGTGATACCATTTCACCAAAACTCTTCAGTGCCACCCTCGAGAACATCATGCGACGACTAGAATGGGAAAACAAGGGAGTGAAGATAGATGGTCGGCAACTACACCACCTCTGCTTTGCTGATGACATCGTTCTAATAACACCAAACATCAGCCAAGCGGCACAAATGCTTGCGGACTTTGACCGTGAGTGTGGAAAGGTCGGACTACAGCTGAATCTTACGAAGACAATGTTTATGAGAAACAGCCTTGTTCCTGACGCTCCATTCGCTCTCAACGGAACCACCATCTCCGAATGCAACAGTTATATATACTTAGGTCGAGAAATCAACATGATGAATGACCTGGCACCTTAGTTACGCAGGAGGAAGAGAGCGGCTTGGAATGCCTTCAAGAGCATTGAAGAAATAACTAAAAGGACAAAGAACCTCCAGCTACGAGCACATCTCTTTGATTCCACTATTCTTCCTGCATTAACATATGCCTCAGAGACCTGGACCCTACGAAAACAGGATGAGAACACTATTCGGGTCTCTCAAAGAGGAATCGAAAGAACTATGCTTGGAATATCACGATTCACTCAAATGAGAGATAGAATCCGGAGTTCTGATCTTCGTCAACGCTCAAGAATCAGAGACGCTGTCTCATTTGCCAAGACGTCAAAAATCAGATGGGCTGGACATGTAATGAGGTTTACAGACAACCGCTGGACTAGAGCCATTACTGATTGGATTCCACGAGACATCAAAAGATCACGTGGACGCCCACCTAAAAGATGGTCAGACTTCTTCGTCAAGACCCTAAATGATCGGTTTGAGGCTCTACATGTTCCTAAAACGAACAGATACCATTGGGCTACGCTAGCACGCAACCGGGATGAATGGAGACGTTACTGGCACCCGCTCGAATAAATCGATGAATAACGGGGATTAAGTGATTAAGTGATTAAGTGATTATATGTCCTATCTTTCCATTTCTTTGTATATCTTGCAATATCTGATCATATGGCAAGAATAGTGCATTTAATATTTCTGTGTGTTTTCATGTATATTTTGCTTCATTTTAAATATTCTCAAATTAGAATTGGAATTTTGGAATTTTGAGAAAGATAGTTGGAAATGACCAGTGCATGCTGAAAGTAGGTAAAGGAACAGCCACTACAATCTCTCAATATCTGTGTTGCAGACCATAGTGCCCCATAGCGGGTAGGTGGAACAGAAAGAGGGAGAGAGAGAGAAAGAGAGAGAAAGCAAGAAAGTTCCTGCCATAGAGGCAGGCTGGAATACCTTGTCTTGGGACACACTGGGGCAGAGTATAACCTGGAAGTAATGCAATTCACTATGACTACACTGAAAATTTATAAGCAAA
Organism: Sorex fumeus; assembly: GCF_029834395.1. Lineage (NCBI taxonomy): Eukaryota > Metazoa > Chordata > Mammalia > Eulipotyphla > Soricidae > Sorex > Sorex fumeus. The sequence goes on along the minus strand of NW_026606185.1, from coordinate 6,526,611 downwards.
CTCAATTCAGCACATATTAGCCTTGACTATTTTTACTTTTTAACTAAAAACATTAAAGGGCCACAATGTCTGAAGAATTTTTAAACTAATGAATATCAAATTATTATAAGTAATTTTCTCTCCTCTGGAAAATATAACAGTGTATGCACTCCATATAATTTTTACATTCAAAGACTAAAATGTCAATACCATTACAAGCATATCAACTTAATCATAATGAATTTTTCAAAAGCATATCACTGGCTCATATCTAGAATCTGTAACAATGATGATATTTATGTAATCTTGTGCTTAAAAAAATAAGTGCTTATCCAGTGAAGCAGGATATGAAATTCTAAATAAGGATTGAAGACCACTTACCACAAGACAGTGTGTAGAAATAGCATTTAAATCCTAATTTTTAGACTTGGAAAAACAAATGGTTCTCTCATTTGCAATGTGAGTATAGATAACAATTTGAAAGTAGAGCCTCTTAGTTGTCTCAACAACTATACTGATTTATTAATTCATAGTGAATAATTTATACTTTGAATCGGAATACACTATTTTTGATGTTAGCATAGTAGTTCTTGTAGCCAAGCATAAAGCAGGTTAAATTACAATATATTAGTTTTTTAATGTAAAACAGCTGTCATTCTTATGTGACAAGTGAATCTTCTGAAAATAAGTTCTAGATGAATACAGATGTATTCAGAATGATGGTCATGAGTGAGATCATTTGAATTTGAATGTGTAAGATATATAGTTCTAATAATTTTTTTAAAAAGTTATTGCTATCATTTTTTTCATTCAAGAGATAAACACTGAGTAACTAATCTTAGTAATCTGACTCTTCCTTTCAGGCAAATATCATATTTTGATTTTTTATTTTTAAAAAAATCTAAAGATTTAAAGTCTATCATAGTTCCAAAACATATTTTTTATATTAGATATGCTCATTGATTCATTTTAATATGCTTAAATTGTCATTCTCTCTGATTTTGTTTTACAATGCATTCAGTTTTTGTGCACTAACCATTTTTTTGTCTAAAATTTGCGGTCATTTTTTTTCTTTCTGGAGCACTTAAAATGCCTTTAAAATACTGTATCACTGTATCACTGTCATCCTGTTGGTCATCGATTGTCTCGAGTAGGACCCAGTAACGTCTCCTTCGTCCTAGCCCTGAGATTTTAAAAAGTGCCACATTCGAGACCCTTTCAGGGTCAGCAGAATGAGAAACATCATTGTTACTGGTTTTGGGCTTATTGAATACACCACGGGGAGTTTGCCAGACTATGCTGTGTGGGCAGGATACTTTTGGTAGCCTGCCAGGTTCACCAGAGTAAGACCTAGATAATAAGACTATGCACAGCCACAAATCGCAAATGCAGCCCCGCGCTTCCGGGAGCAGGGTTTTATAGTCTCTGGGTCTTGGCTGTTGATGGGATTGCAGGGCGCCAGAGCAGTTGGTGGGTGTAATGCTTGGAAGATGGGGGATCTGGGTGGAGGAGGCCCCAGTCCCACTCAGAGCAGCTTTCAAGATCTAAGTCCCGGGTCCCGCAGACCTGGGTTCCTCTGCAGGTCCCTTCATGTGTGAGGCTCATTCGAACATGTGGAGAGTGGTCTTAAGCATGGCTGTGGCTGGACGGAGGTCTTCAGCTGCTGGGGCTCTGCTTGGGGTGGGGAGGGAAACTCAACCCACCATCCTCCAAGGAGCCCCGGTGAGGACCGCCAAGCAAGGAAGTAGGAGAGCCTCATGCATGAAGGGACCAGCAGAGGAACTTAAGTGTGCAGGATCCAGGGCATAGGTCTCCAAGCCTGCTCAGAGTGGGACTGGGGCCTCCTCCACCCAGAACCCCCACCTTCCAGGCATTACACCCACCAACTGTCCCTGGAGCCATGTAATCCCATCAACGGCCAAGACCCTGAGACTATAAAATCTTGCTCCCAGAAGAGAACAGTGCAGAGTCTCCTTTAAAATACAATTAGTGAAAATAAGTAATTTATGATATATTGCCATTTAAGACACCATAGAATATTTTTGTTTCGTTGAGCATATCCATACTTTTTCTTGGCTCCTTGTACAGGGATTTCCCTGTTGGTGCTTAGAGGAGCACTTGCAGGCCCAAGGATTAAACTTGTACATGACCAATATCTTATTCATGTGGGAATCTTTGGCATACCACTGAATATTTTTTAAGTCTATGAATAGCATATGCAGGCCACTGATGCCAGATGCCATTTTGAAATGTAGTTGCAGTAGCAATTTTGATGGATAGTGGTGTTAATTAAAATGATATTACCTGGAGTGCATATCATATTATGACATCTTATTATGACATTTTATTATCTCATTCCTACTTTGGACAAGCTGGCAGGCTACCGAATGTAACCTGCCCACACGGCAGAGTCTGGCAAACTCCCCATGGTGTAACCAATATGCCAAATACCAGTAACAATGATGGGTCTCATTCTACTAACTCTGAAATAACCTTGAATATGGCACTTTTTTAAAAATCTCAGGGCTAGGACGAAGGAGACGTTACTGGGGCCTGCTCAAGGCAATCGACGAATAACAGGAGGGTCGTGATCGTGATTGTGACCTGGAGTGCAGGTCACTTATAATTGGAATAGATGTTTCCCTCAAAGTTAAGAGCAAATCCTGAAGCCTCTTAGATTAGAGAGCCAAATAAATCTTTAAATTATTGCATCTTTAAAATTGTTTGGAATTTTGGAATTACATTAGAATTAAGTAAAGTAATTAAGGGCTGGAGCGATAGCACAGCGGGTAGGGCATTCGCCTTATAAGCGGCCAACATGGCCGACCCGAGTTCGATTCCTCCGCCCCTCTTGGAGAGCCCGGCAAGCTACCGAGAGTATTCGATATGCCAAGCACAGTAACAACAAAGTCTCCAGTGGAGACGTTACTGGGCCCGCTCAAGCAAATCGACGATCAACGGGAGGGCCTTTACCTTTACCTTTTACATTAGAATTACTACATGATTACACAATCCAGGGTGGCCCTAGGGGAAATGTGATGGTGATAGTGAGAAGGGAAGAGGGTTCAACACTCTAGTCATAAAAGTGATTTCACTTTAAATTATAAAGTGTGTTTTCTCTTGCTTCTTAAAGGTAAAATGCATAGCCTTTATAATCAGGTTTATTATTTTGATATAAATGTTACTCACATTTCCTTCTTCTTCGTCCTCTTAGCTATTTCTTCAATGCTCTGAAGGCGTTCCAAGCCGCTCTGGGCACATCGCTTTGATTCCACACCTCCAGCTCGGGGCACATCTCTTTGATTCCACTGTTCTTCCTGCATTAACATATGCCCCAGAGACCTGGGCCCTATGAAAACAGGATGAGAACGCTATTCGTGTCTCCCAAAGAGGAATTGAAAGAGCTATGCTTGGAATATCACGTTTCACTCAAATGAGAGAAAGAATCCGGAGTTCCGACCTCCATGGAAGATTTAGAATCAGGGACGCTGTCTCGTTTGTCAAGGTGTCAAAAATCAGATAGGCTGGTCACGTAATGAGATTTAAAGAAGACTGCTGGACTAGAGCTGTTACCGACTGGATTCCACGGGATGTCAAAAGACTGCATGGCCGCCCACCTACCAGATGGTCAGACTTCTTCATCAAGATCATGAATGATCTGTTTGAAGCTCTTCATGTTCCTAGAGCGAACAGATGCCATTGGGCTACACTAGCACGCGACAGGGACAAATGGAGATGTTACTGGCGCCCACTCAAGCAAATGGATGATTAACGGGAAGTCAAGTGATCAAATGATCACATTTTCTTCAATTTTCTAATAATACCATTCTTATTCTTTAACAAATATTTCTCAATTCATGCCACATCTTTCAATAAACTACCACTGAAGCATTTCATGAATCCCTGAATTGAGTTAAAATAATCAAAATATCTTTTCAGTCCAAATGACAGCTAACCTTTCATACAGAAAACTTACATGGGTTGACAATAACATATTGAGAACTCACATTAAGTCCTGGGCCTAACACTCAGCATATTTTTCCTCTATTGCTGATAAGTAAATCTTTTTCTGCTACAAAGGGAATCAAACTGGTAATTTATTTCAATATTTATTATTACTCAAGAGTAACAATAGCATCTATTCATAGTTCTTATGAATAAGGACTTAACTCTATAGACCTTATGAGAGCTACTTCCTCATAGCACAGACAGACACTTGAGCAATTATGTAATGACAGGTGTCCCGCCATATTTCACCACTGGTAAAATTTTATCAATTGTGCTATTGCAACTTCCCCAAAACTACTCTTTTAATTTTTTTAATTTAATATCTGTGAGACAGACCATTACAAAGCTGTTCATGATTGGGTTTCAGTCATACAATGATCCAAAATCCATCATTTCACCAGTGCATATTTCCCACCACCAGTGTCCCCTATTTCCCTTCCACTGTTGCTCAGCATCACTTTCCACCCCTGCCTGCCTCTATGGCATGCACTTTTCTTCTTTTGCTCTCCTTTTGTGCATTGTGGTTTGTAGTACAGGTGCTAAGAGGACATCATGTTTGTTCAGGGCATTCAGTATTGTTATTGGGAAGGTAAGTCTGGAGAAGATTTTTTTCACCTGTGTGTCAACTATGGGAGGTGGACATGACTGCTGAGGCTTCAGTAGTACAGAGAAATTGGACAAGGTAGTCCATCCCAACCGCAAGTAAGCCTGGAGATTTCAGTCACAAACCTGCATGCTAGAATTTTCAGCAGATTATATGTTGATGGGGTCTGTCCCTAGACAGTGGAGTGTGGATGGAAGGAAGTTGAAGATTTTGGATTATGGAAGCAAGTGACTGCTGGGAGTTCTTCTGGGGTGGTGCCCAGGCTAACCCACTCTCCTTTTTTATTTACTCCAGTCTGTTCAATCTTGCATGGGTCAGAGATTAACTGTGGCTTTTGATCTCTTTCAAGATTTATTTATGGATCTCAGAAGCAATGCCAATAAATGAGTTTGTATAGCTGAGCCAGAGCTAGTTAGTGGGCATGTCTTGAAATATAGTCCATTGGATATGTTGTTGAATTTATTCCATTAAGTTTTTGTTGAGGAAATTTTATTGATGACCATAATGGTTATCAGTCTGAGATTTTCTCTTTTGAATGTCTTTACTTTCTTTTGAATAGGTTATTCTTGGCTTCATAGGAGGAAAAATCTTTCATAGAAAGATTACTATTTTCCTCATGTTTTGGAAGATCTTGGAATTATAATGAAGCTTGATAGTCTTCATTACTAAATGAAGCTGGATCTGAGGTTTTGTTCTTGGGATATATGTAATTGCTCATTATCTATCATATCTGGTTTTCCACTACATCCTATTTAGTCTCGGAAGGTTGCATGATTTTAAGATTCACTCACTATTATAGGTTCTCCAGTTTAGTGCCGTAGACTTACTCTTTTCTCCCACCCTGAAGTGCCATGATTTACTATAGAGCTAAAGATAGTCTGATGTATACCGTGTTCCAGCGCCATCTTCACGACCAGAGTGCTTATTTCTTCCTAACAATGTTCTAAAGTTTCCTTTCACTTATCAACCTTATCTGCCTTCAACCCTGCTGCAGTTATGCTCACCTCTTCAGGTCTGTTTTCTTTAGCCATTTGTTGCTTTATTTTAATTCACTTCCAAAGATTCTGGCTGGAGCGATAGCACAGCGGTAGGGCGTTTGCCTTGCACGCAGCCAACATGGCCGACCCGAGTTCGATTCCTCCGCTCCTCTCGGAGAGCCTGGCAAGCTACCGAGAGTATCTCGCCCGCAGGGCAGAGCCTGGCAAGCTCCCCATGACGTATTCGATATGCCAAACACAGTAACAACAAAGTCTCCAATGGAGACGTTACTGGGCCCGCTCGAGCAAATCGATGATCAACGGGAGGGCCTTTACTTTACTTTACTTTACTCCAAAGATTCTGCTTTCTCTTGTTGTTTTTGCCAAACCCAGTGGTACTCAGCAATTACTCCTGCCTCTGTGCTAATAGAACATTTCTGGTGGGGTATGAGGATTATTTGCGGTCCCAAGGATCAAATTCAGGTTCATTACATGCTAGGCTAGTATTCTACCCACTCTACTGTTTCTCCAGCCTGGAAATTCTGATTTTAATGGGTTGTTTTTGAATCAAAGATTCATTTACTTTTCTTTCATTGTATTTCAAGTATATTTATCATTTCTTTCATTTTATTTTCAAGTACATTTATTTTCATTTCTATTTTGATTAATTTCCATTTTCAAAGCCCTGTAATTTAAAAGAATATCTGACATGATATATATACACCTAATTTTATGGAATATGTTTTGTGAGCTGTATATGATCTATCTTAAAGAATGTACCTGTGAAAAGGAGAAAAAATGCACTCAACCTTTAGGGATGAAGGTCTCTTTACATGTTTGCTAGGACAATACTTTTAATTTCTTCTTTAAATACCAATGTTCTTTTTTCAGATTTTGTCTTGATCTATCCCAGTCCTAATTTCTTTCGCCACTATGATTTCATGTCATTTCCTTCATGTCTACTAGCAAAGCAGACTTTTGATATGAAGGAAGTCACCATAATCTTCTGGGACCTAATATTGTTTGTGGAGTTTGTTGTATCTTTATCTTTTTGTACATGGGCAGCTTTGTCCACACCAACCTGTTCTTAAGACTTACTCCTGGCACTGTGTTCAAGGATCATTCCTGGAAGGGCTTGGGTGCCCATATGGACTACCAGCAATCAAACTGGGGTCAGCTGCACAAAACACAAGCACATTAACTGCTGTGACTTTTCTCTAGCTCATATCTGGTCTTTAAAGGAATTCCTATAATCCTTCATGCAGAATTGGTTTATAGTCTATGGACTTCCTATGCTATTATTTTTTCATCAAGTTTGATATTATTATCTCAAAATATGAATGATAATATACCTGGATAGAGTACTCTTGGTGAGGTGTTCCTTTATTTACATTGTTAAAAACTGTAGCACCAGAGTACTGCCCTCCTGTTGTTCATTGATTTGCTCAAGCAGGTCCAGTAATGTCTCCATTGTGAGACTTGTTGTTACTGTGTTTGGCATATCAAATACGTCCTGGGTAGTTTGTCAGGTTTTGCCATGTAGGCGAGATACTCTTGGTAGCTTGTCAGGTGGAGGAATCGAACTCAGGATGGCCAGACGGCCGCATGCAAGGCAAATGCCCTACCCACTGTGCTATCGCTCCAGCCTTGTTAAAAAATAAAACACAATTCTCTTCTGATCTGTAAATCCTTTTTTTAAAAATTTTATATTAGTGAATCACGGTGAGGTACAGTTACAGATTTACATATTTTCGAGCTTGTGTTTCAGTCATACAATGCTCGCATACTCAGCCCTCCACCAGTGCCAATTCCCCACTACCGATGATTCCATTATCCCTCCCACCTCATTCCCTACCAGCACACTCCACCTTTGTTGCATACCATTTTCTTTTGTTCTCTCTCTCCTTTGGATATTGTAGTTTGCAATAGAGGTATTGAGTGGCCATCGTGTTCAATTTATAGTCTACTTTGAGCCCGCATCTCCCATCCCAGGTGGGTTCTCCAACAACACTTTACTTGGTATTCCCTTCACTATCTGAGCTGCCTTTTTCTCCAGCATGTGAGGCTGGATTCCAAGCTATGGAGCAAACCTCCTGGTACTTATCTCTACTATTCTTTGTTGTTAGTCTCCCATTCTGTTACTTTATATTTTAAGATGAATGCAATCTTTCTATGTTTGTCTCTTTCTGACTCATTTCATTTAGCACAATACTTTCCATGTTGATCCATTTATATGCAAAGTTCATGACTTCATACTTTTCTAATAGCTGCATAGTATTTCATTGTGTAGATGTGCCAGAGTTTCTTTAACCAGTCATCTATTCTCAGGCAGGGTATTTTTCAGATTCTGGCTATTAAAAACAGTGCTGCAATGAACATACATGTGCAGATGTCTTTTCGATTATACTTTTAGCCTTTCCAGGATATATGCCCAGGAGTGGTATTGCTGGGTCAAATGGGAGACCAATATCTAATTTTTTGAGAAGCGTCCATACTGCTTTCCAAAAGGGCTGAACCAGTAGGCATTCCCACCAGCAGTGTAGGAGGATCCCTTTCTCCCCACATCCACGCCAACACCACTTGCTTTTGTTCATTTGGATGTATGCCAGTCTCTGTGGTGTGAGGTGGTATCTCATAGTTGTTTTGATTTGCATCTTCCTAATGATTATTGATAAAGGTCATTTTTATGTGCCTTCTGACCATTCATACTTCTTCCATGAGAAAGTTTCTGTTAATTTCTTTGGCCCATTTTTATAGGTTTGGATGTTTTCTTCTTGTAGAGTTCAACCAGTGCCTTATATATACTTGATATCAACCCCTTATCAGATGTGTATTGGGTTAATACCCTTTCCCATTCTATAGATTGTCTTTGTATTCTCGTTACTGTATCTTTTGCGGTGCATAAGTGTCTTAGTTTAATATAGTCCTATTTGTTTATCTCTGCTTCCATTTGGTTGGTCAGTGGTATGTTATCTTTGAAGATAACTTTATATGCAATATCATGGAGGGCTTTGATGACCTTGTCTTCAATGTACCTTATGGATTCTGGTCTGATTTTGAGGTCTTTGATCCATGTTGATGCGACTTTTGTGCATGGTGATAGGTTGAGGTCTAAACCCATTCTTTTGCATATGGTTGTCAAGTTATGCTAGCACCATTTGTTAAAGAGACTTTCCTTGCTGCACTTCACATTTCTTGCTCCTTATAAAAGATTAGATAATAATATATTTGGGGTTGTGTGCAGGGATATTCCACCCTGTTCCATTGGTCTGCAGCTCTGCCTTTGTTTCAGTACCATGCTGTTTTAATTGTTACCACTTTGTATTAGAGTTTGAGGTTGGGGAGGGTGATGCTTTCCCAATAATTGCTTAGCTATTTGTGGGCATTTGTTGTTTCATATGAATTTCAGGAGTGCTTAATCCATTTCTTTGAAGAATTTCATGGGTATCCTTATAGGGATCGCAGTGAGTCTGAATAATGCTCTGGGGAGAGATGCCATTTTGAAAATGTTGATTTTTCCTATCTATGAGCAGGGGATATGTTTCCATTTCCTTGTGTCCTCTGTTATTTTGTGAAGTAGCATTTTGTAGTTTTCTTTGTACAGTCCTTTACCTCCTTAGTTAGGCTGATTTTGAGGTATTTGATTTTCTGGGGCACAATTGTGAATGGGATTGCTTTTTCCATGTCTTTCCTCTGTCTCATTATTTTCTTATAGGAAGTATCCATGAACTTTTGGATACTGATTTTATAGCCTGAGAATTTACAAGTACAAGAATGTACAAGTCTATTGTTCCTCAGAATATCTTGGTAGAGGTTCTATGATTCTCTGTATACAGTATCATATCATCTGTGAATAGGGAGAGCTTGATTTCTTCCTTTCCTATCTGGATGCCCTTAATATCTTCTCTTGCCTAACTGCTATTGCAAGTACTTCCAGTACTATATTGAACAGAAGTGGTGAGAGTGGGCATTCTTGTCTTGTCCCTGATCTTAGAGGGAAACCCTCAATTTTTCTCCATTGAGGATAATGCTTGCCATAGGTTTATAGTAGATGTCTTTGACTATCTTGAGGAAAGTTCCTTCAAAACCCATTTTGTTGAGAGTTTTCATCATAAACAGGTATTGGATCTTGTCAAATGCTTTCTCTGCATCTATTGATATGATCATATGTTTTTTATCTTTTCTTTTGCTGATATGATGGATTATGTTGATTGATTTCTGAATGTTAAACCATCCTTGCATCCCTGGGATGAATCCTACTTGTTCGTGGTGTATCATCTTTTTGATAAGTTGTTGGATTCTATTTGCTAATACTTTCTTGAGGATCTTTGCATCTATGTTCTTCAGGGATATTGGCCTATAGTTTTCTTTGTTAGTGGTATTGTTATTTGCTTTTGGTATTAGAAAGTTACGCTCCTCATAGAAATTTTTTGGGAGAGTTCCTGTTTCTTCAATTTCCTTTAAAAGTTTGAGAAGAACTGGCAACAGGTCCTCTTTAAATGTTTGTAAGAATTCTCTAGTGAATCCATCTGGACCTGGGTTTTGTTTGGGGAAGACTTTTGATTACAATTTCAATTTCCTTAATATTAATGGGTCTATTCAGGTTTTCCAATATTTCTTGGTTCAATCTTGGGAGATTATAGGATTCCAGGAATTTATCCATTTCTTTTAGGTTCTCTTGTTTTGTGGCATACAGACTTTTAAAGTAGTCTCTGATGATCTTTTGAATTTCATTGGTTTCTGTTGTGATGTCCGCCTATTCATTTCTGATTCAGACTTTTAGGGCTCTCTTTCTTTGTGAGTCTTGCTAGTGGTTTATCAATCTTGTTTATTTTCTCAAAGAACCAGCTCTTGCTTTCTTTGACATTTCAATTTTTTTTTTGGATTCCATGTTGTGGATTTTTATTCTAATTATTATTTTTTCTTTCATTCTGCATGATTTGGGTTCCTTTTATTAGTCCTTTTTTTAAGATCCTCAGCTGTGAGGTCAAGTTATCTATGTAGGCCCTTTCTTTCTTCCTGAGGAAAGCTTGTGGAGTTATTAATTTTTCCTTTAACACGGTTGTAGCTGCATCCCATAGGTTCTTTTGGCTAATTTCTTCATTCTCATTTGTTTCCAGGTATCTTTTGATTTCTTTCTTGATTTCATTCCTGACACACTCATTGTTCAACATTGAGTTCTTACATTTCCATGATTTGATTTGATTTTCTGCATCTATATGTGATTAGCTTCTATATTCAGCATATCGTAGACTGAAGAGACAGTAGTACAATTTCTATCTTCCTGATTCTATTAAGGTGTGTTGTGTGACCCAGCATGTGGTTTATTTTGGAAAATGTTTCGTGTGCACTGGAAAAGAATGGGTCTTCTTTCTTTTTGAGGTGTAAAGCCCTGTATAGTTCTATTAGGACTCTCTCTTGTATTTCTTCCTTCAAAGCCAGTGTTTCCTTGCTGAGTTTTGTTCTTGTTGATCTATCCAGAGGTGGTAAGGCGGTGTTGAAGTCTACAACTACTATTGCGTTGCTAGAAATGTCCTCCTTAAAATCTGTTAGTAGTTGTTTTAAGTATTTAACTGGTACTTCATTAGGTGTGCATATGTTTAAGAGTGTGATTTCTTCCTGTTGTACATATACGTTGATAAATAGAAAATGGCCTTCACTGTCCCTTCTAATCTTTTTCAACCTGAAGTCTATGTTGTTGGATGCTAGTATAGTCAGCCCTGCTTTTCAGAGGGAGTTGTTTGCTTGCAGGATTGTTTTCCATCCTTTAACTTTGAGTTTATGTTTGCTCTTACTGTTTAGATGTGTTTGGTGTAGGCTGCAGAATGTTGGTTTGAGTTTCTGGATCCATTTTGCCACTCTGTGTGTTTTTCTTCTTGTTTTACAGAAGCCCATTTAGTCCTTCTCTTAGGTTTAGTTTTGAGTCTATGAAGTTCCTGAGCTATTGTTTATCTATAAAATGGTGTATCGTTTATTTGAGTTTGAGTGAGAGATTAGCTGGATAGAGTACACTTGGTGAGGCGTTCATTTCTTTGAGTTTTTTCACTATATCCCACCATTGTCTTCGGGCTTAGAGGGTTTTCTCTGATAGGTCTGCCGTAAATATTAGGGATGCTCCTTTGTATTTTATTTCCTTCTTTGACCTTGATGCTTCCAGTATTGTGTCTCTATCCATGGCATCCATCATTCTGACTATCATATGTGTTGGAGTGTTTTTATTAGGGTCTCTTTTACCTGGCACCCTTCTGACTCCTTGGATCTATATGTCTGCATTTTCTAACTCTGGGAACTATTCAGCAATGATTTCTTTAACTGTGGCTCCAATGATTCTAATGTTGCTCCTCTTGGAATAATCCCCTAGTTCTTTGATTCGCCTTAAAGCTATTTTGAGGACTTTTCCTATTGTTTATTGTTGCCTGTACGATTTCTGCAGCTCATCTTCAAGCTCATTGATCTTCGGCTGTAGCCATTCTATTGCTGAGGGCACGTACTGAGTTTTTTTCACCTGCCAAAACTTTTATTAGCGACACTTCTGATTGTAACTATTTTATTTCTGTTCTTATTTCTTCCTGTATTTTGTTGTCAGTCTGTTTTACTGTTTCTTTATTATTCTCGTTTAATTTTCTGGATGTCTGCTCCATTGTTTCTCTGAGTTCCTTGAACATCCTCAGAATTTCATCTCGGAATTCTTTATTGGAGAGATCATATTTTTGGTAACCCCTGTGAGGAATCTGGACTCTTTTCTTCTTCCTCTCCTCATAGTGGGGATTTGTTCAGTTACTTCATGTTGCTGTGGTTGTATAGAGGTAAAACTTTCCAGGTAACTAGCACTGTTTCCTCTTATTGTGGGAAAAAATTCTGGATAAGCTCGATTGATGGTGGCCACCCTTCTCCCCTTGTGGAATATGTCCTTCCACTCAGAAAATTTTCTGTGATTTATGATAAGCATCTAGTGAAGCTCTGGTGAATGTGTTCTTTTACATTGAGCTTATACAACTTCTTGTGTACACTGGTCTTTTGGTGAAATTGGAGTAGGCCAGTGGACTATTCTCAGAATGTGTTTGAGGCAGCCAGGATATTTTCCACAGAATTAGGTGATAAAGGTGAGGATGTGAGTCAAGATTACTGGAAAGGCGGAATATAACTGTAGCCCGTGAGCATTCACCAGCCACACAGAAGGCCATACCCACTTCCTCAGAAACCATGCTTCCTACCGTGGAGGCCACACCTCCAACCCATCCTCATGCTAATCGCCGGGTCCATGGACCTATACAGAAGACAGGCCAGGCGGGGGTCTAGATGGGCGGGCAGGTGCCCTCAGGGATCTTTCCACGTGGCAGGCAATGGGGGGCACGGGGTGAGGCGGGGCAGAGGTGCACAGACAGTTAAACCTGTAAAGAAGACCAGCGGGGATTGATCTGTAAATTCTTCTTTTATAGATATGGGTAGGGCATCTGCCTTGCACGCAGCCAACATGGCCGACCCGAGTTCGATTCCTCTGCCCCTCTCGGAGAGCCCGGCAAGCTACCGAGAGTATTGGATATGCCAGACACAGTAACAACAAAGTCTCCAATGGGGACGTTACTGGGCCCGCTCGAGCAAATCGATGATCAACGGGAAGGCCTTTACTATTTTACCTTTACTATCAATCTTATGAGCTTTTCTTTGCACATTTTTTTAATCTTGCTCCTTTCAATATCCCATCTTTGTCTTTGACTTTTATCAATCTGATTATAACGTATCTTGAGTTGCTCTTGGGTATTTTTGCTCGTAATTTTTGGGCCTCTTGAATCTATTTTCATGTATTACTCAATTTGGGAAATTGTAAGTTGTCATTTCTTTGATTAGTGATTCCTTATTGAGCATAAATTCTTCTCCCTCAGATTCTGATAATTCTTATATTTTTCATCTTAAACTTTTCCCATAGTTCTCTGGTGAACTGTTTATTGATTTTAAGATGTTTATCACCTGTTAACTCAATAGTTTTAGCATCTTAGTTTAGAACTCCTATTTTTTCCAGCTTCTGTTTCTCTGCACCTGAAGCTGTCTATTGATCATTTTATATATATATATATATATATATATATATATATGTCAAACTATCAAAACAAACTGTCCTTCCATTGTTCATTGATTTGCTCAAGCGGGCCCAGTTAGATCTCCATTTTGAGACTTGTTACTGTGTTTGGCATATTGAATACATCACAGGTAGCTTGCCAGGCTTTGCCTTCTGGGTGAGATACTCTCGGTAGCTTGCCAGACTCTCTGAGAGGGGTGGAGGAATTGAACCTAGCTCTGTCAGGCTGGCTGTATGCAAGGCAAACGCCCTACCGCTGTGCTATTGCTCCTATATCTTATAGAATATATATATATATATATACACATATATATATATATACACACATACATGTACATATATCCATGTATATACATGTATAAACTACTCTGCTCTTCAGTTATGCCATTGCTGATTGTACTTTTCTCATTTCTCGCTTTATATTTTCTTTTCTTTATTGACTAATGGGGCAATTTATTTGAGCTCATTAAACTTCCACATCATGGTGCCTTTATCATCATTATCTGAGCATTTATACAACTGGTTGGTATTTGTAGAGACTGCTTTGCTATTAAATTCATCATTTAACTTGGTGGACTTCTATTTGGAAGCTCGAATGAATCTGCTATGCTCTGAGGCAAATATTTATGGTGGCAGCTCTCAGAAGGTTTAGGTTAAGTGTTGCTCTCACCCTATCCTGCTGGTACTCCCCCAGTGATGGGTGGTATAAATGTGTGCACTGTGAGGTATAAATAGAACTGCTGCAAGCCAATTCATGTGGTCACATAATTCAGGGTACAAGCAGTAGAAAACATTGAAAAGGAATTCACTTCAAGTTCAAAAAGGGCCCTTGGAGGTTTAGTCAGGAGGTTAACCTCACCTCAGAATGAAAAATCAGAGGGTCTGAGTTGTGATTCTGAACCTATAGAGTTGGTAGAAGTCAGGATTGGAGAATCAAGGAACCCATGTGGAAGGTAAGGAAATCTGCATCCAGTTTCTAAAAGACCCCAGAGTTATTAGTAAGGTTAACCTCATCAAAGAACAAGCAAAGAGACTACATGTGATTCCAAAGAGACAAGGAGCTGACTACAATTATTCTTACTAATATCTTATAAGATATTGCATTTTAAAATAACTGAGTGCACTTTATCAAATTTCATCTATGCTCTGATTTACTTGAAGTTTCAGTCTCTTTTTCTTTCTGTGTCTGGCTAAGATTTTTTTCAATTTTATTTGCTCTTTAAAAACAAAAAGTGCCATTACCTCCACTACCCAGAAGCTGCCATGCTCCAGGATGCTTTCTGGACCATGCAGCCGCTGACACATTATAAGACAATTAATACCCATCTTCCAAGATTAGAGCACCATATTTAATGGGGTTCAAGTATTTGAACCATGGGAACAACTACAAGGATGATTAGAGGACACCCTAAAAGACTCTATCCCTCTTGAAGAGCCTGGCAAACTACCAAGTGTATCCCGCCTGCACAGCAGAGTCTGGCAAACTATCTGTGGAGTATTTGATATGCAAAGAACAGTAAATAGAATGAGTCACATTCTGCTGACACTGAAAGAGCCACCAATATGAAAGTGTTAAGAAGGAAGAGGAAGGAGAGGCTGATAAAATCTCAAGGCCAAACTAGACTGCCAAAACGAAGAAGGACGAAAATGACTGTCTGTACTTTCAATGCACGTACACCAACATTGGATGCATCCATTGAGGACCTGATGGTGCAAACACAAAAGGTCAAGTACAACATCATTAGTTTAACTGAGACAAGAAGGCATCAACCACATCATGCCATTTTGGATACTGGAGAAGAACAGTTCCTCGAGCATGCAACAAAAGAGGCATTGGTGGTGTCGGTGTCCTTTTCAACATGAACATGTTCATGAGTATTGATTCATTTGAATGCCTAACAACTTAAAATGGACAATTACACTTGAATAGATGTGACTCACTACCAGCAGTTTCTATCTTTGTTGTCCACGCACCAAGATCCAATTATGATGGAGAAACTGAGAAGTTCTACATGGAGCTGGAGAAGTTCTATAAAGAAGACCACACTTTCTACAAGATCATGTTGGTAATTTTAATGCCAAGATAGGACCGAAAAGAGCAGCCGAAGAACTGCACATCGGGACCCATGACCTAGAATGGAATGAGCAGGGTGACATACTGAGTTCATCATGTCGATGAGGAATACAATCGACTGGTTTAGCACCTCCATGATTTTGAGAGGAATGCAAAGAGAGATATAGCCACAAAAACACACCTGTCTTCGAAAACTCTTGAGCTTATTCGACAACGTGGTTTGGCGCATGCCTCAGGAACCACAAGCAAACGTCTGAGCTTGCAAAGCGGTGAGGAGAGGCGATAAAGGAACACCTCAAAAAAAGAAGAGCAGCAGTGCTGGTACATGTGGCAGAAGCTGGGAAAAACATTTGTAATGCCTCTCTGTCCTTCGACAACTACAAGACCAAGATGACTGCCCTCCAATGTCCTGGTGGATTTATCACATTTCCAGAAGGGCAATGGAGAAAATTATCTATGACTTCTACTCAGATCTTTTCGATAGCCATGTCTACTGGGCCACATACCAAATTCCACAGGATGGATATGTCATTCCCAAAGTTCTCCCTTCTGAAATCTGGCACGCCATTTTGTCGGTAAAGAAATAAGGAGCACCTGGCCCAAACAAGGTCAGAACTGAAAACCTGAAGAACATGCTGTCAGTACTCATCAATACACTGGCTTGGCTATTCACATGCTACCTGTCTGAATGCAAGGCTCCGTCCCATTGGAAAACCAGCAGGACTGTACTACTGTACAAGAAGGGAGACATCCACAACATTGGCAACTATTGCCCCAGCTGCCTATTGTCTGTCATCTACAAGCTGTTCACTCGAGTCATTCTGAATAGGATTGGCAGAACACTAGTTGAAAGACAACCATGGAAGCAAGCCGGGTTCCTCAAAGGATTCAGCACCATCAACCATATCCACATGATAACCAAGCTTACTGAGGTTTCTCGGGAGTTCAAGATGCTGCTCTGTCTATTGTTCATTGATTTAAAGAGGGCCTTTGATTCTGTTGAGATGGAAGCTGTCATTGAAGCCATAGCCAATCAGGGCATTCATACTCAATACATCAGGATCCTCCATGAGCTGTATTACGGATTCACTACCAAGATCTCACCATTCTACAAAGACAGGATCATTGATGTCAAGAGAGGGGTTCAACAGGGTGATAATATTTCACCAAAACTCTTCAGTGCAACCTTCAAGAACATCATGAGATGACTGGAATGGGAAGGAATGGGAGTTAAGATAGATGTTCAGCAACTATACCTCTCCGCTTTGCTAATGACATCGTTCTAATAACACCAAACATTAGTCAATCTGCACAAATACTGTCTGACTTCGACTGTGAGTTTGGAAAGGTCAGATTACAGCTGAATCTCACGAAAACAAGGTTTATGAGAAATAGTCTCCTTCCTGACATTCTATTCACTCTCAATGAAACAACCATCTCCTAATGCAACAGTTATGTGTACCTAGTTCGGAAAGTCAATATGACAAATGACTTGGCACCTGAGTTGCACAGGAGGAAGAGAGTGGCTTGGAACGCCTTCAAAAGCATCAAAGAAATAGCTAAGAGGACGAAGAACCTCCAGCTCCAGGCACATATCTTCGATTCCACTGTTCTTCCTGCATTAACATATGTCTTAGAGACTTGGGCCCTATGAAAACAGGATGAGAATGCTATTTGTGTCTCACAAAGAAGAATCAAAAAAGCTATGCTTGGAGTATCATGTTTCACTTAAATGAGAGAAACAATCCAGAGTTCCAACCTCCTTTGATGGTCAAGAATCAGGGACATTGTCTCCTTTGCCAAGGCATTGAAAATCAAATGGGCTGGACATGTAATATGATTTGGAGACAACCACTGGACTAGAGCCATTACCAACTGGATTCCATGGGATGTCAAAAGACTGTGTGACCACCCAGCTACAAGATGGTCAGACTTCTTCATCAAGATCCGGAACAATTGGTTTGAGGCTCTTTGTGACCCTAGAATGAACAGATGCCATTGGGCTACACTAGCATGCTACAGGGACAAATGGAGATATTACTGGCGCCCTTTCGAGCAAATCGATGATTAACAGGAAATCAAGTGATCAAGTGATGAGAAATGGACTCACTCCTATCATTCCATTCACTCTCAACAGAACGAACATCTCAATACAACAGTTATGTGTACATGGGTAGAGAAGTCAACATGATGAATGACTTTATGCCTGAGTTGTGCAGGAGGAAGAGAACGGCTTGGCACGCCTTCAAGAGCATGGAAAAAATAGTTAATAGGACGAAGAACCTCTGGCTCCAGGCACATCTCTTCGATTCCACTGTTCTTCCTGCATTAACATACACCTCAGAGACCTGGGCCCTATGAAAATAGGATGAGAATGCTATTCAGGTCTCCCAAAAGGAATTAAAAGAGCTACATGGATTAATAGGGTTCACTCAAGTGAAAGAAAGTATCTAGAGTTCCGACCTTCGTCGACAATCAAGAATCAGAGACACTGTCTTGTTTGCCAAGGCGTCGAAAATCAGATGGGCTGGACAAGTAATGTGATTTGGTGATGACCACTGGACTAGAGCTGTTACCGACTGGATTCCACGGGTCAAAAGATCACATGGCCGCCCACCTACAAGATGATCAGACTTGAACGTTAAGACCCTGAATGTTTGGTTTGAATCTCTTCATGTTCCTGGAGTGAGTAGACACCATTGGGCCACACTAGCACATGACAGGGACAAATGGAGTTGTTACTGGTGCCTGCTCAAGCAAATCGATGAGTAATGGGATGTCAAGTGATCAAGTGATCAAGTTACTCTTTAAAAGTTAAGAAGAAAATGAGTGAAATAGAAAATAGATTTCTGGCTTCATTTACTCTTTGTATTAGGTTTTTAGTTTCTTCTCTCAGTTTTATTTTTTCTTTCCTTTTATTTATTTGATATTCATTCATTGTTATTTTTGTAATTTTCCCTCAAATTATGAAGTTTATTTATTGACTTGAGCTTTATTTTCTATTCTGATGTATGTTGGCATTGCTATGAGTTTACCTTTGTATACATAATTTATGTCCCAGTATGTCCTCTATACTGGAAAATGTTAAATATGCACTGGAAAAAATATATGGTATTCTCTAGAGGTTGAGGAGGAGCCAGTATAGGTGCATTAATCCCAGTTATTAAGTTTCTCACTAAAGGTTTTGTTTTCTGACCAGTTTTATCTGGTTGATATATCCACTGATAAAAACATGTTATTAAATTCTCCCAGTACTATTGCATTATATTTCTTTATTTAACACCAGTTGCTTTACAAATCAGTTGAACCTTCATTTGATGCATATATGATGATAAGTCATTTTAATCTGTTGATCTCTTAAGTAATATGAAATGTCCTTCACTATATTTGTTTACTTAATTAAATTGACTTTCAATCTGATACAATCAACACCCCTACTTTTTATAATCTACTATTAGTTTGTATGATTTTCCCATCTTTTAACTATAAGCTGTGTTTATCGTGCAAATTCAAAATACATTTTCTGCAAGCAGCAGGATGATATATTTTTATTTCTTATGTATTAATCTTTTATAGAAGAGTCTATCTATTGATAGTAGAGAGATTACTGATTTAAAGGAATTTATTTTCATTTGCATAAGTCCAGTGTGCCATTTTTGCTGTTAGATATTTGTTTTGTAGGATGCCATTCATTTCTTGCAGTGTTGCTTTGGATGCAACCAACCTCTTTGTCTGAGAATTTTATTTCTATCTCTAATCTTAGTGATAGCTTTGTAGGGTAAAGAGTACTTGAGTGGAACTTTGATCTTTTAGTTTGTATATTTCATTTTATTCCTTTCTTAGAGAGTTTTATTCAAGAAATGTTACGTGAATTTTATGTTGTCTCTCTTTTGATTCTTTCAGGAGATTATCTTTTTCCTTGGTTCTTTTCATTTTGATTGCAGCATGTCTTCATTGTGTTCTATTCATGTTTATTATGTTTGGCCTATTTCCAGCAGTCATTATTTCCTGTAGCAATGTTTTTCTCCTTTGGATTTCCAATAATTTGGAGATTTCTTCTCTTTCTATTGTCTATCAAATATCTAAACTTTTAGTTATTATTTTCTTTTTATTTTCTCTACTGGTGATGGTGTTTGTCTTGTCTTTAGTCACTGATTTAAATTCTAGATTTATGTACCATACTACAAATTCCTACTATTTTCTTCTTTAACTCCTTAAATTTTGTCTTAATGAATTAATTTTCCTAATTTCCATCATTTATTATGTCTTCAAAATATTTTCTAATTTCACTAAATGCTGTAAGGATTGAACTTCTGTAGACATCTTTTAAAAGTTTCAGATGTTTGGTTATACCTAAGGACTTGTTGGACTTTTGTTATTTAATTGTTGATGTGACCAAATTTCTTTATTTTTTTCCATTAGTCTTAGTGCTCCATGGGTTCTAAAGTGGTGCTATGAGTTTCATAGCATTTGTGTATAGCATTTATTAGCTACTGTCCAAATTCTTGGTATTTATTATCACTAATTTATGGCAGTCTTTGATACCTTGTGAGGATTTCTTCCAGGACAAGTAAAGTAACCTGTAACTGGAGGGAAAATGGAGATATACTAGGTACATAGCAAGTATTTGGGATCCTCACTGTGGAAGAGGAAGGTGTACAAGGATTGAGGAGCATAGCAGATATCCTGAGACAACAGAGAGCAGAACAGAGGAAGCCATGACCTAGTGGCTGACAAACAAGGGAAGACAGGACTGTAACTCCTCAGTAACCTGCAATGAAAGGAGTGGAGCATGAGAAACCAAGACCGGAGAAGCAGGAAGTAGCCCTCCTTTGGATACCTTTGTGGAAGAGGGAGCAGAGCATAGGCAAACTCCTTATTTAAAACTATTGTTCAATTGTTGATACTCTAATTTTTCCACAGATGATGATGTGAGAGCCTCTCACTATTATTGTTCTATGACAGATGCTTATATTCAGGCATATTATTAATCACTTAGTAATTTAAATTAAATTCTCATGAGTAAAACTTGTATCACTTGTCATTCGGTTGATCTTCTATTTGCTCGGGAGAGCACCAGTAACGTCTGCATTTGTCCCTGTCACATGCTAGTGTACCCCAATGGCATCTGCTCTCTCCAGTAATATAAAGAGCCTCAACACATTTGTTCAGGGTTTTGAGGAAGAAGTCTGACTATCTTGTAGGTGGGCAGCCACTCGTCCTTTTGACAACCCGTGGAATCCAGTTGATAAGAGCTCTAGTCCAGCGGTTGTCTAAATTGCATTTTATGTCCGGCCCATCTGATTTTTGATAGCTTGGCAAATGAGACAGCGTCTCTGATTCTTGATCGTCAACAGAGGTCGGAACTCCAGATTCCTTCTCTCACTTGAGTGAAATGTGATATTTCAAGCATAGCACTTTCAATTCCTCGTTGGGATACCCGAATAGCGTTCTCATCCTGTTTTTGTAGGGCCCAGGTCTCTGAGGCGTATGTTAGTGTAGGAAGAACGGTGGAGTCAAAAGATGTGTCTGGAGCCTGAGGTTCTTCACCCTGAAAAACTTGTTTGACACTTTTGAAGGCGCTCCACACCACTCTCTTCCATCTGCTTAGTCCTGGTGCCAAGTTGTTCCTCATGTTGAGTTCTTGACCCGGTACACATAGCTGCTACATCCAGAGATGTTCATTCTGTTGAGAGTAAATGGAATGTCAGGGACTAGCTCGTTTTACATGAACATTGTTTTAGTGAGATTCAGCTATATTCCAACCTTTCTACACTCACTGTCGAAGTAGGCCAGCATTTGTGCTGCTTGGCTAATGTTTGGTGTTATTAGAACGATGGCATCAGCAAAGCAGAGGTGGTGTAGTTGCCAGTTGTCTATCTTCACTCCCATTTCTTCCCATTACAGTTATAGCACGGCGATCTCGAGTGTGATACTGACAAATTTTGGTGATATGCTATCACCCTGCCGAACCCCTCTCTTGACATGGATGATCACTTCCTTGTAGAATGGTGAGATCCTGGTGATGAATCTGTAATACAGTTCACAGAGGATCCTAATGAAATGAGTTTGAACACCCGGTTTGGCTAGGGTTTCAATGACCACTTCAGTCTCGGCAGAATCAAAGGCCTTATTTAAATTAAATTAATAACGCTAGACAGATTGACATATTGAACTCTCGCAAAACCTCAGTGAGCTTGGTCACTGTATTGATATTGGTCTATCATGCTGAATCCTTTGCAGAACCTGGCTTACTCGCATAGTGTTCTACCTATTCTATTCAGGATGACTCTAATGAACAACTTGTAGACAATGGACAGCAGGCAGATTGGGTGATAGTTGCTGATGTTGTGGATGTCTCCCTTCTTGTACAACAAAATGGTCCTGCTGGTTTTCCATTTGGACAGAACCTTGCATTCAGACAGGTAGCATGTGAAGAGCCGAGCCAGTGTATTGATGAGTACTGAAGCCGATTCTTCAGGTGTTCAGGTCTGACCTTTTCTGGACTGGGTGTTGTATGCTTCTTTACTGAAAAAATGAATGAAGCACCACAGAACCAAGAAAAGTGCAAGTTTGTGACCTTGGACTCCAGGGTCAACGAGATCAGGAAACAGAGATCCTCTGGCTGCTTCCACCAATCTCAAGCCACCCAGGGATCACACCCAGTAGACTCACCCTATCAGTACCACATAAATACCTCATCAGCCAACCTCCACTACATCCACTACCCAACTGCTGCCATGCTCCAGGTCGCTTTCCAGACCATGTAGCCACAAAGCAGACACTTAATACCCATTTCCATAATTACTGAACCATATTTGATGGGGTTCAAATATGGTGTGAACCATGGGAACACATGTAAGGGTGATTCAAGGCTGCCCTAAAAGTTTCCATCCCTCTCGAAGAGCCTGGCAAGCTACCAATAGTTTCCTGCACGTGCGGCAGAGCTATGTGTGGCATATTCGATATGCCGAAGACAGTAAAAACAACAATGGGCCTCATTCCCCTGACCCTGAAAGAGCCCCATGAGTATAGTAACAGATTAGTATTTCTGCATTTCATTGTTAATTTTGATTTTCTGAATAAAGAGATCTATGTTAATGAGGAGTGGGTGGCACGTGTGTAATCCCACTTGAACATAGCAGGAATTGACATGCTGATGACTGGGCTTGGTGCTCAGATTTACCAAAATACAGATTTAGCATTCTCGTTGGTTTAGCATTCTCTAGACAATGACTGAGGTCACAGTTACTAGTGCAAGGCAAAGTTCACATTGTAAAAGTCTAGAATTCTTGGAAAATCATTGGAAATTGTCATTGCATAAAGCAGTAAGCAGTAATAGCATAAAGCAAGCATGTGTGGTATACAGTAAATTGGACTCTGTTCTGTGTCCAAGTGCAGTGGTGGTAACTGCAGTGCTCAAACAGGCAGGCCTTGTTTTTTGGTGAGAGATAGAACTTGGCAACATCTCTGTGGTTCAAATCAAATTTGAGCAGGTCTGAAAAATGCAGTTTTGAACAAAAATTTCAAGAGTGTACATCCCTAGGGGATACTGGTGTGTCAAATATTATCAGAATTTGAGGTGGGGCAGAAGTCAGAGTTTCTTTGTACACAATTTAAACAGATATTTTGGGTAGTCCAAGAGTCAAGAATATAATTTTTTTCTTTTTTAAAAATAGATTTTATTATTGAACATAAGATTTTATTTTTTTAATTTTTATTAATTAATCGTAGGTACAGTAACAAAAATCTCATGTTTGAACTTCGATCATATGGTCAACACCCATCCCTTCCACTACCAAATTCCACAGATACCCCTCCTTCCCATTTCATACCTACCCCTGCATGTATGACGGACAAATTGCAAAATATTCTTTCTCTACTTTAGTTACCTTCTATATTTCAAGACCAGTCCTGCACCCCTCATATCTATTAAAAATGCAATGCTAGACAATGTGTGTTTTGTATTGCATGTTAAGGATATAATCTAGCACAGCCGGTAGAGTGGCCTCGTGCTCAACGAATTCTAAGTTTTTAATAATTGGGTCGGAAGAAATCACTGTGGAAAATTACTCATGCCCGAGATTCCTCTGTGTGTCTCTGGGTCATGGCCACATGGGAGCTTAAGTAGTTGGTGGGAGGATGTGACATCATCTTGGCGTTCTGTGGGGTAAGGGAAGAATGTTTCACTCCTCCCCTGTCCCTCGAGAGTTCAGATTTGTCATCACTGCGAACCCATACCTGGTGCTTCTTGCTGGCTTCTAGAAAATGGCACCTGCTGGGGCTTTTAGAAGGCCGGCGAAGGGACAACACCTGTCCCTGTCTGGAGCAGCCCAGCAGAGAAAACCTTTTGCAAAGTCCAGAGTCATCTCTGCTGCAAGTTGCTCAGATCTGAGATTCCTCTGTGTGTCTCGATCAAAAATATAATTGTATGCGACAAAACTGTCACAAACTATCACACTGCAAAAAGGCTGGATATGTAATCATGGGTACACAGAAATACCAGCTGTCTTCTCTGTGCCATGACTTCAAAGCCTGGAGTCAGGAGTTGAAGATGTACAGTGTCACCTGAACACCAAGTTGAATTGATGGTTCAGTGGCAACTGGTAGTTCCATGTTGTCATTGACGATCAGATACCAGGCCATACTTTGTTTGGAGCAATAGCACAGCGGGGACTGTGTTTGCCTTGCACGCGGCCAAACCAGGTTTGATTTCTCCGTCCCTCTCAGAGAGCTACCAAGAGTATCCCACTCACACGGCAGACTGGCAAGCTCTCCGTGGCATATTTGATATGCCAAAAACAGTAACAAGTCTCACAATGGAGACGCTACTGGTGCCCACTCAAGCAAATCAATGAACAATGGGAGGATAGTGTTATAGTGCTACAGTGCTACTTGTCCCTAATACCATTTTTACCTGGGAATCCGGGCTATAATGGTCTTAAGAGAATGTTTTACATCAGTCACTGAGTATGCCAGCTGGGGCTTCAGCTGCACAGTATGCAGTGGGTCACCCCTGACTAACTCTAGATGCCTTGTGAAGTCCATAAAGTACTGACTGGCACAGTGGGTGCTGTTTGCTTACCTGTAATCATGTGTGGTCTGAGAGGGGCCAATTCTAGCAGTCTTTTTGAAGTAAGCAACAATGCCAAATGTGTCTTAGTCCCAGTAACTCTAGTATTTTCTAGGCGTAGCTAAATATCTCTTCAGGAACTTATCCTCAGGCCTGTTCCTATGGAAGAGGCTCCAATATGGTATTCACCAACCAGTTGTGAGAGGTCACTCAAATGAAACATGCAAGTGAGTCAGATCCATACTTATATGCTATTTCTTGCCTATAATTCCAAGAGTTGTAAGTATAAGAGTGCTGAGTTCTGAACCTGAGAAACTGTACCAGTTTTAGCATGCTTACATCTGTATTGGAGTCTCCTCTTTGGTGATGTCAGACCTTTGTCTCCAGTCTGTTTGGGTCTCTCTTATCTCCTTTGTTATGAAAACATTGTTCATTAGGAATTCTGGTTAGGTTTTCTGTAACTTAAGCCACTTTTGGTTGTAGATTTTTCCGTGAATATTCATAAACAGAGGGCACAAACCTAGCTCTCCAAATTTTGTATTGATGGCACTGCCTCCCACAACATTTAACTGTAATATGGAACATTAATCTCCCAGAACTACTAATTCCTCTAAAAACACATATCGAATTGTAATATGTTCTGTGATGCTGCCATTTCCATGGTAAAAAATGATTAAAATATCTTGTATATCTTTTTCTATTTTTATTGATGTCCAAATAAACAAACAAACACTGTCCTCCCACTGTTCATCGATTTTTGCTTGAGCGGGCCCAGTAACATCTCCATTTTGAGACTTTTTGTTTATGTGTTCGGCGTATTGAGTATCTCACAGGGAGCTTCCCAGGCTTTGCTGTGCGTGTAAGATACTCTTGGTAGCTTGCCGGGCTCTCCGAGGGGGGCAGAGGAATCGAACCTGGCTCGACAGGGCTGGCTGAGCGCAAGGTAAATGCCCTACCACTGTGCTATCACTCCAGCCCTTTTATTGATGTAATGTTTGTTAGAGTATAAAGTGTTTATGTTTTATGTGTAAAATTTTATCATATCGTGTCAACCAATAAAGTGCCAAAATCCCTCTATCACTATTGATAGGAATCTTTCAGCTTATTTGTCCAACCCCGTATGTAGAGTTAATTCTATCATTGGAATATAAGGATTTGAATTTACTGGCTATATTTGTTATCTTGCTTTGTTTCTATATATATTACATGTATGGCATGATATTCAGTCTTTCTCCTTCTGATTTATTTTTATCATCTACCTTCTGACTAAATTGCTTACGATGACCCTCTCTATTTACATCAATGTTGTAGAATATTCATAATTTTATTTTTATAATAATCTTTCATAATAGTCAATAAATAGAATTACATTGTGTAAAATATCATAGATTATTTTTTATCCACAAATATGTCTGATCTTTACGTATTTGCTACAACAAATTAACTTATGTGGGTGCATTACCTTCTTGATTTATTGGTTTAGAATTATACTGGATACAATGGAGATTCTTTCTTTCTTTCTTTCTTTCTTTCTTTCTTTCTTTCTTTCTTTCTTCTTTCCTTCCTTTTCTTTCCTTCTTTTATTCCTTCTTTCTTTGCTTTCTTCCTTCTCTCTCTCCCTCTCTTCTTTGTTCTTGTTCTTGTTCTTGTTCTACTTCTTGTTCTTGTTCTTCTTGTTCTTCTTCTTGTTCTTCTTGTTCTTGTTCTTCTTCTTCTTGTTCTTCTTGTTCTTGTTCTTGTTCTTGTTCTTGTTCTTCTTCTTGTTCTTCTTGTTCTTCTTCTTGTTCTTCTTCTTGTTCTTCTTCTTCTTCTTGTTCTTGTTCTTCTTCTTCTTCTTCTTCTTCTTCTTCTTCTTCTTCTTCTTCTTCTTCTTCTTCTTCTTCTTCTTCTTCTTCTTCTTCTTCTCCTTCTCCTCCTCCTCCTCCTCCTCCTCCTCCTCCTCCTCCTCTTCCTCCTCCTCCTCCTTCTCCTCCTCCTCTTTCTCCTCTTCCTCCTCCTTCTCCTCTTCTTTCTTCTTTCTTTTTCTTTCTTCCTCCTCATTCTCCTCCTCCTTCACCTCCTCCTCCTTTCCCACCCCCTCCTCCTCCTTTATGTTCTTTTTTGGACCACACTCAGCAGTGCTCAATGTTTTCTCATGACTCTGTCTGAAGGTTCACTTATAAAAGTACTCTGAGGACTGTTTGCAAACTAGCATCCATTGCATATAAAATAACTGCCTTAACCCCAGAACTATCTTTCTGGCCCTGGTAATTTGATTTTCAACTTTTGAGAAACGTTATTATTTTTATTATTAATATTTGTTTTCGGGTCACACCTTGCAGTGCACAGGTTACTCCTGGCTCATGCACTTGGGAAGTACTCCTGATGGTGCTTGGGGGACCATATGGGATGCTGGGAATAGAACTCCTGTCAGCCGCATGAAAGAAATGCCCTAACCACTTTGCTATCACTTCAGCCTTTGAGAAAACTTTTTAATGCTTTTTTTTTGTAGAGGCTGATCTAGTTTACATTTCTAACAGTGAATGAGGCTCATTTACTTCACATCCCAGTCAACAGCTTATTTCTTTGTTGTTATAAACTATTCACTTAATGTGAGATAAAATTTCATGGTATTTTAAAATTTTTTTCCATATGTTCAGTGAGTCTGAGAATTGTTTTCATTTACATCATGGCCATATCTATGGCTTATTTGAAGATGTGTCTCTATAGCATTTTTCAGTATGCTCCCACCCTTCTTTTGTTTTTATGAGGCACACTGAGGCACACCTGACTGTACTCAGGTCTTACTTTTTCCAGTGCTTAGGAAACCATAAATAGAATCGGGAACTGGAATTCATTACATGCAAGGTAAGCACCTTGATGTTTGTATTATCTCTGTGACATATTCTTTTATTTTTAAATGAAATTTAGTTTTTGGTTGTTGAGCTTGTAAATGTGTTATAATCTTCAACATTACCCCTTTTATTATGTGTACGACACACAAATATTTGCTCTCGGTATGACTTTTTTTGTTTTAGTGATAGTTTAATTTGTAATGAGGAAGCTATTAATTGAAGTTATCACCTTCGTTCATTTATTTATTTTAGTTTTCTGACAACGGAGCTGAGTCACTAAAGACAACACTGAAGCCAATGGCATTCCATGTTTTACCTAATTTTAAATAAATTTTATGGGTTCAGGTCAAAGATCTAGATTTTCAATCTATTTTGAGTGACTTGTGCATGGTTTAAGATCATGAAACAATTTTATTATATATCCTTTGACCATACCGTGTGTTGAACATCTTTGTTGAAAAAACTTCTTTTCTCCATTATATGCTCTCTCTTCTATTGCTTTAAATTAATTTTTCATAAATAGTAATGGTTTATTTCTGGACTCCTAGTCATATATTATTATTCTGAATGTCTGATTTTATTCAAAAATAACACTATTACTATGGTTATAATTTACAAGTATGGTAATTTAATGCCCCTATCATCTTTCTCAGTATTATCATGGTCATTTGGAGGAAGAGGAGTATGGTTACATACTAACTTCTGTAATATTTATTCTATGGTTCTGAGAATTTTGATAGGCACTACATTGTATCTATTTGTGTTTCAGAAGGTTTTGCTATTTTAACAATGGTATATGTATATATATATATATATAAATATTTGTATATGAGTGTGTGTGTGCACATGCATGTGTATGTGTGTGAGTGTATGACAATGATATATATAAATGTATGTACCTATGTCTCTTAAATATTCTAAATTTAAATTTAAAACTTTTATATGTATGTCCCCAATAATTTTTGTGTTAATCTAGATAGGAAGCAGATTTTTATACACTGATCTTGTGTCCTGCTGTTTAGCTCTAATGAATTAGTTTTGCTGTTCCTCTAACAGAAGTGCTTTTCAAGATTTTTAGATATATTGTTATGGCATCTTCAGTTTAACTTCATTTTTCCCTATTAATACATATTCTTGCCTAATTTATTCTGCTAGAACTTAATGCTAAGCTAAATAATACTGGTGAAACTAAAAATCTATGTCTTGTGCCTGATTTTAATATCTTGTGCCTGATCATAGTAGAAATGCTTTTTGTTCATTTGTTTGTCTGTTTTCCATTGAATGTGTTATCTAAGGGATTGTTAAGGTAAAGGTAAAGGCCCTCCCGTTGATCGTCGATTTGCTCGAGTGGGCCCAGTAACGTCTCCATTGGAGACTTTGTTGTTACTGTGTCTGGCATATCGAATACTCTCGGTAGCTTGCCGGGCTCTCCGAGAGGGGTGGAGGAATCGAACTCGGGTCGGCCATATTGGCCACTTGTAAGGCGAATGCCCTACCCGCTGTGCTATCGCTCCAGATTGTTACATATCATATTTTCCCTTTTGAAGCAAGTGGCTTTTCTCATTATTTATTGAAAATTTTTTCTTAAATAGACATTAAATCTTGCCAAACACTTTATCTCAAGTATTTTGCTGGATTTATCACATTAATTTAATTGTGTATATTAATCATACATCCATCTTGAAATGAATTATATTCAGCAATAATTCAGTGTATTCTTTAATTTTTGTAGACATTTGGGTTCATAATTTTCTTTCCCCAGTCCTTTGTAGTTTTCTCTGGATGATATTTTAGGGACAACCACAGGGTTCATATATGCTTGTTCTGTTTTTTCTTTTAGTGGTACACACTTTAGTTGTTTAATGTCATGTAAATTCTGGATGTAATCTATAATCCTCACTTTTCTGGTTAATAGATCTTATTCTCTTGGGTATTTTGCTGTTCATCTGTTTTTTGTTTCAATACTGGACGAGGTCACACCTTATAGCTATAGTTCTCATAGAAACCTTGCTGTGACATGACAAAGGAATTGCTTGTGGTTCAGGGTTTGGAATGAACCACAGGTTTCCCAGGCCCTCACTTAAACACATGTGATGTACTGTAAATCTTACACTTTACTTCATGCCTGGAAGGCAAGAGTTCACTACTGAGCCATCTCTCAGTTTCTTGAAATTTTATTTGTGTGATCAGTAAAATGTTTTATATATTTTATAATACATTATAAGGCAACACTTTTTTGCACTTTTTTGTAAATACAAACCATCAACTTCTTTAAGAATGATCATTATATCAAGTGTTCACTGGAGACATCTTACTAATAAAAAGAACTAAATACTGTTTCCTCTGATCCCTTCATAATTTTTTTAAATTGTTAGCTGCTGTGTATTGGAAAAACATAGTCTAGGCTCAAATCAGTATTATGCCAACACTTAATGTTCACTTTGTCTGTTGAACAGAAGATCTTGATAGATAAATGCCCCATCTCTATCATTACCTAACAATTCCCACTGCACCTGTGGGCATCTTTATAAAACAGACCTTTCTTTCTCTATAACTATATTTCTAGTTTTGATTAAGGAAGAGTTTTATTCAATGATGAATATTCAACACTTTATTTAATAATGCATCACATGAAGGATACATTATATTTATTTAATTATTATCTATAGAAATGGCCTTCAAACATCCTAATACTAAAATATTTATAGCATTATAAATGTGTTGGACTTTCTGGGTGTAATATTAGAAAAGAAATTCACTAAGATCATAGGAACAAATTTAAAGTACATGGGTCTCAATAGCACAACAATAACACTAGAGTTAAAATGATGTGTTAATCTTTCAGTACAGCACATAGTAACTATAAAATTCTTTAATAGGAAAATTTTTCACATTATAAAGCAATGTGAAACGTTTAAAACCAGTATAATTATTATTGGCACATATGAGGAAAATAATGTAAAACAAATAGAGAACCACTCCAAGCCTTGTTTGTAATTTCCCCACTGTAGAATTATAATTATCTATAATTTTATGAACACATAAATAATAATGTATTCTATTCATATAATGTATTATGCTTGAAAATTAGATAGAGATATAAAATTCCTTAGTACATCACATTGGGCTCAACATACATACACACAGATGTGATTTATTCAATTTATATTTAAAAAGTGCTAGAGCTGCATCATATTTTATTTTAGATACGCAAGGTGAAAAAGTAGCCTCATTACCTAAAAATATATTGCTGACATAAAATCTTAGCCTGGGTGTTGATTATGCAGCTTGTATATTTAATGATATTGGACTTTAATAATCTTATTCATTCATCTTCACAAAATGAAAATCATTCTCTCTACATTTGTAAATTATTACACTGACATATCTCCTTCTCCCTCTCGAAAGCATAGGCAAGAATCTAACCTGCACATATAAACTTAGATGCTCAAGTGTTAGGGAGTGAATTAGAGCATTTGCTAAAGAAACATGATATATCAATGATCCACTCATTAGTGAGTGGATAAAACCCAATCAAGTTTTGTTCTTACTATAGAGAACATAGGAATTAATAATAAACTGTACGAAATATCAAAGTGGAGAAACAGAAACAATCATAATACTGCACTCCACATGCAGCATAACAGATATTTTAAATAAATTACACAAGAATATGTTGTATTTAACTGTTTTTATAAAATATTGCTTGATTCTTAATTATGACTAAATATATTCACTTATTATTTATAATTATTGATATGAGAAAATGATGAATTAAAACTAGAGGTAAAATTTAAAAAAAAAATCTTCTTTAATTTTACCTCTAGTTTGGGCTGAAGTGATAGCACAGCAGGTAGGGCATTTGCTTTGCACACCGCCGATCGGGGGTTTGATTTTTCTGTCCTCTCGGAGAGTCTGACAAGCTATGGATTGTATCCTGGCCATACAGCAGAGCTTGGCAAGCTCACCGTGGCATATTCGATATACCAAAAATAGTAACAACAAGTCTCACAATGGAAACGTTACTGGTTCCTGCTTGAGTAAATCGATGAACAATGGGAGGACAGTGTAGACAGACAGTGCTACCTCTAGTTGATTGTTTTCACATATGAATAATTATAAATAATAAGTGAATATATTTTAGTGATAATTAAGAATTAAGCAACTTTTTTGTTATTAGTGAAACACCATGAGGTACAGTTGTAGACTTACAAACTTTCGTGCTTGGGGTTCAATTATACAATGATTGAGTACCTGTGCCCATTCTCCACTACCAGTTATCCCAGTAGCCCTCCCACCCTTCCACCCCATCCCCCCCACCCCACCTCTGTGGCAGGGCATTCCCTTTTGCTCTCTCTTTCCTTTAGGGTGTTGTAGTTTGCAATAGAGGTATTGAGTAGTCATTGTGTTCTGTCTATAGTCTACTTTTAGCACGTATCTCGCATCCCAAATGAGTCTTCCAAACATCCTTTACTTGGTGCTTCCTTCTCTATCTGAACTGCCTTTTCCCCCAGCATGTGCTGTCAGTTTCCAAGACATGGAACAGACCTCCTGCAAAATTTTATTTAAAAAAAAACTAGAGGTAAAATTAAAAAAAATAAAACTTCTTATTTAAAATAGTTTAAAATAGTGAAATAAATGGTGCTGGAGCGATGGTATCATTGGTGGTCTTAGATAAGGTCATCCAATTTCTTTTTTCTTTCTTCACTACACATGGTTGGCCAACCCCTTCTCCATTCACAGAACTGGGAGTATGTCCTGAGTATAGACAGGTATGGACCTAAAAACAAACAAACAAACAAATAAAAATTAGTGACTAAAAACATAAATATTTGAAAGTCAACAAGGGATGTGAAGTACAACTAGAAGTCATTATTGAAATAAATAGAAGAAGACATGAGGATAAGGAAAATATTTTATGTTCATTAATTGGAAGAAGTAATATTGAAGAAGTGAGTGTAAGACACAAAACATTGTATAGATTTAAAATTCTAATAGCATTAATTATAGGTTTTGAACAAACTTCCAAAATTGTATGGAATTATAAAACTCTCTTGAATAGACAAAGCAATATTGAGAAAATATATAAGATGGGAGATATTACCAAGTTAAAAGTGTTTTATATATCATGTATAATAACCCACTGTCCTGAGTGTTGAGAAAACATTTTTTTCTTTTTATGTGTAGTGTCTTTTTATTCTAGTCATTATTTATTTTGCAGTGCAGAATCTTTTTAACTTGATATAGTTTATTTGTTTGTTTTTTGTTCTTCATTTTATTTTTTCAGAACTACATTCGAGGGTTTTCAGTGCGTCTGACTGGTTATGCAGTGCTTAGAGGACCACATGTGGTTCTGCAATCAAACTTAGGTCATCCACTTGCAGATAAGCACTCTGCATATGGTACTATCATTCAGGCTCTGCTTGTTCCCTTCACCCTAGTATTGATTTATTGAAGACACCTGTTGAGTCAACTTCATGCTGATTTTGCTTGTTTTACTCAAAATAATTTGTGGATTGGAGTCTGATATCAATATTTTTAGTCTGTTTTGTTTCACTTTGGTTTGGTTTGGGGGTCATACATGGCCATGAAAAGGACTTTGTACATTGCTCCAGAACCCTTGAATTGAAAGTCATGTAAAGTGCCAGAAAGAGGCCTGAGTTCAATTTATAAAAACATGTGACTGACAAATTTTCCCATCATCATTTGTTGAAGAGTATTCCTTTGCTCCACTTCATAATTCTAGTTTATTTGTCCAAGATTAGCTGACCATATACTTGAGATTCTATCTCTGAAATCTCAATATTATTCTATTGCTCTGAGATCCTTTATTCCAGTAACACAGTCTTCATTGCAATATTAACAATCCCTCTAATATTAAAGTAGTATAATATGAGACTAACACCTAACGATAGTAGAGGTAAGGGACAGGAGGACCATGCCATAATTTGGAAGTTGACCTCAGGTGCTGGGGGTAAAGGGGATTTGGGATGGCGAAAGGACCACTAAGTAAATGATGATTGGAGGGATGGCTCGGCATGGGAGATATGTGGTGAAAGTAGATCAAGGACCAAAAATGATGGCCTCAGTATCTGTATTGGAAATCATAACACCCAAAATTAGAGAGAGAGTAAGAAGGAAAGTACCTGCAACAGAGGCACGGGTTGGGTGGGGTGGGGGTGGCTGGAGGAACACTGGGAACAATAGTAGTGGAAGATTTGCACTGTTTGAGGGATGGATGCTTGATCATTGTATGACTGAAAGGTAATCGTGAAAGTTTGTAACTGTATTTCATGGTGATTCAATAAAATGTGTTTAAAAAAAAGAAGAGTGTTGAATCTTTTTGGTGCTTTGGGAAGGATGGTCATTTTCATAATATTTATACTTTGAATACATGAATGAAGATGTTTTTGTATTTTCTTCTGATTTATTCTATTTATTTTAGTAGTGTTTACAGTACTTTTCCAAAATAATAGTACAAAATTTTCTCTAAAATAAAATTTAGCCCCACTTGGGTTTATTAGAAAGTTTTTCAAAAATTTCAACAGTAATTACTATTAGTCTTTCCAAGACTTTTACAGAAAGTTGGAAACAGAAATCCTCTCGAATAATTTATATGAGGAAAACATGAACCTTATATGCAAACCAATACTAAAAGGGAAAATTATAACCTTCATGCACTACTGGTGGAAATGTTGATTGGTTAAGTCTTTTTAAAAGACTGTATGATCATTACTCAAAAACCTAGGACTTCAACTTTCATACAAAACAGCATTTCCACTCCTTGGAATATATCCTAAGGACCAAAAGGCAATACACAGAAAAATATATGCACTCCTTTGTTCATTCCAGCACTCTTCACAATAGCCAAAAATCTGCAAATAATCCAAACACCCAAACACATAAGACTGGATGCCTTAGCTAAATCCTCAGCATCGTGTGATGTCCCCCAACCCAGCAGTATCACTGTATACTACCCCAGCCACTAAGCCAGGATAATCCCTGAACACCCCATCATGAAGACTTTGTAGCTGTTTTATCTTATGGTGATTAGAAAATAATAATTAAAAAAAAAACTTTTAAAAAAGAGTCTTAGTGAGGTCTGACGTGCTTTATTACAGCCATGCACACATTTTTAGGGAGGTTCTCCTTATAGAAGAGAGGGAAAAGCTGTCGCAAAGCTCAAGGGCATGATGCTACAAGGGTCCAAAAACTTTTGACCAATCATGTACCTGAGTGACTTTGGGTTGAAAGCTGATTGCAGTGGTGCAGAAGGAGCCTAATGTTCTTGACACTGATTTTGACTTGACCTACTGAATGTATGGGAATGCATTTTTGGGGGGAGAGACACTACTTCATAATAAACTGTTATAGCAGTAAAAAGAAATAAGTGTAATATAAAAAACCCAGCTAAGTAAATTTTAGTGAGGAAAAGAAGAGAAAATGAGCATGCTTATGGATATGAAGTAGGGTAGATAAATAAATACTTTCCTAACTAAGCTGATAAATAATGTTTAAAACATTAAGCTGCTAATATATGAAGCAAACAGAAAGACAGATGAGAAAAAATAAGAATGTATGGTGATTGTTCTTATTCACTATACAGGCAATCACACAATGGCAATAATATATATACACATTAATTTAGATATTTAATTAAAGTAAATCAGATTGCCAATGTCATACTTTGGCATAGTCCCAACGAAAAAAGGAACAAGATCATAAGAGGAAGGAGGAAGTGAAGAAATAGAAGCCTCAGTCACCTGAGATGAGAATAACAAAAATCAGGATCCCAGACAATTTCAAATCAGCAGTAGTGAATCAAAGAGCTTTAAATAAGTCCTGCTAAGCTTCTTGGTATTTGATATTTGGTAGAACTCAGATACTGGTTAACTTTTGGTATCAATATCTAAGTGAAAAGTGCTTGTTACCATGTCTCTACACACTTTTCTAAAATCTTGCATGACATATCGCTGCAGGATTATGAACTCTAAAAGTATTAGAGGGAAGTTCTTGCTAGAGGCACCATAAGCTATTATTAAATTGCATCCATGAGGGATTCTCCTTCAAACAACTTTGCAGGCACTGTTTTTCAGCAGGCATAGAATGAACAGAGAGGGATGGAAGAGACAAACTAAGGTCAGCCTACAATTTCTGAGGTACAGCTGAGGACCCCTTTGGGGATGATCACAAACAACTGGGAGGGGTTTGATTAGAATCCCCAGCCCTTACCCGGGCCTTACAGGTTCTTTGTGCTATCTTACAGAAAGGAATTTCTTAAGTAGACAATAGTGAAAAAGAATAGACTTTATTTGGAGGGTTTTAGGAGGAGGAAAGAAGGAGATCAAGAAAGAACATGGCTTCTTCAAAGGTGGAGAGACCCCCCCAATACACAGGTCTAGAGAGATGATGTGGCGGCATCTGTGCCCTGAGAACGTGTGTACTCAGCTACCTGGGCATAAGCTTCACATGGGCTCAGGAAACACACATGGTGCTTCCTTTGTTCAAGGTGGCTTTTATAGGGCTTTTCCCAAGCTGCCTCAAGTGGGGCTTCTACCTAGGTAAGTATCTGTTGCTAGGGAGGTTGCCAAGCAGTATAGTTGGGAGTGGTTGATGATGTTTGGAATTTCTTCCCATGGCCTTTGTTCCTCCTGGAACTTCCCTAGGAGGAGGTTTCAGCCTTCTCTAGGTCTGTTGATGCCAGCTGTATTCTTATCAGACCTTAGTTCCTGTCTCTGCAAGGGGGACCCTGATCACCTTATGGTAGGCTGACTGCTCCCTAGGAATTCCATTATGATGAGGGCCCTTCCCTGTCTACCTGCCTACATCAGAATGACATTACTACAATGATAATAAGTTTAAATACCAAATTAAATGAAATGCCTTTTGTCATTCTGAAAAACATTTTTCTAATTCCTTACTCTTGGGCTACATTGAAAGGTAATTCTATGGCAATACAGCAGAAAGTGAAAATAAAGGATATTATACTTATATACCAAACATCAGTCATTTGAGTCAAATATTTACATGTTGATATTGAACTTGGTTTGTTTTATTTGATGCGGCTATAAGAAAAAATAAAATTGTGCAGTTTTTTGCAATCTGAGCGGAAATAGAGGACATCATGTTAAAGAGAGTGAGAAGGACAGGAAAAAATGCTGGAAGTTTCACTTATCTGTAGGGTAGATAGAAGCGACTATCAAAATATTAAAGAATAACAACTTAGCATGCATTCCAAAATTCATTAACAAACAGTGGTTGGTTGAGAGCCAGAGACAGTTGAGTCTGTAAGGTGCTGGCTTTATGCTCAAACATCCCAGGCTTTTTCTTATTCTTGGCACCATTTGTGTGCCTCTACAACCTCGCCAACACACACACACACACACACACACACACATCAGAACAAATACTAGGAGAAAAGGTAAGAGGGCTGAAAATTGGAGCAGAGGTGGAGTAAGGACAGTGGTGGAGGGGTCATAGGCACTTTATTGGTAGAGGTATATAGTAATTTGTAATGCTTTGTCAAAAATTTTGTCAATAATTTTGGCAGTAATTATAAATAATGCAACCAAAATATCCTAAATCACAACTAAAAAGGCAATGAAACATAGGAACACAGATGAGTAATAAGTCGAGTTTTGTCAAATGCTGTTTTATTTTGTTCTTAACTTAGTATGTAATTTTTATGATAGGAAAAACTTCAAAAGGAGAATAACTTTGGAATTTGTAATTCATATGACAATAATTTGACTTGATCACTTGACATCCTGTTACTCATTGATTTGCTCAAGCAGGTGCAGCAATGTCTCACTAAGATGCGGCAGAAGACGGGAACAGCATTCGCATGTCTGTCTGTCCTTTGCCAAATACAAGACCAAGATGACTGCCCTCGAAAGTCCTGATGGATTTATCACATCTTCTAGAAAGGCAATGGAGAATATTATCCATGACTTCTACTCAGATCTTTTTGATAGTCACGTCTGACTGCCCACATACCAAATTCCGCAGGATGTATATATCCTACATTTATTGTAGTTTTTATTTTTTCTAGAGCCACATAATCAGCAGTGTTCCTAACTCTGTGCTCACGATCACTCTAATAAGGTTCAGGATATTATACAGAGTGGTAGTGATCAAACTCAGATTGACCACAATCAATGACAATGCCTTACTGCCTTATTATTTCTCTAGCCCAGGAGTTTGTCTTTATAATGGAATAAAAGATTTCTATAACTTAAGGAGAACTTACCTGCAAGTCACAAATAGAACGAAGGTAAATAGTCTTTGAAAAAAGTCTATGTGGAGGAACAAGGGTCTATTTAACATGTGAAATGTGAATAAACATTGGAAGTTGGTGGCTTATAAGCATATATGCACTTCCTGATGGCATAAAATTGTTCACATAACTTTAACAAATGAAGGGAACTAGAATATGAGATCTTTATAGTCCTTTTGAATTAAATATAAAAGTTCTCATATTATCTCCCATATTCTAATTTCTCATCTGGGCTAGCATCATCATGCATTAAATGAGAATAAACATTCACTTAATATAACATTGCCAAGGAAGTGCTTCAGTTACTGCTGTTAGGTTCTATATAATTTCCAAATAAAGACTCATAAACCAGAAAGGATTCACTGTTTCTGAAATTCAGTGCCATTTTGGTCACCTCAGCTGTCACTAAGCTCTATCTTGTCATGGCAACATGATACAATAGCTTCTACTTTAAGAGGCATGCAAGGCAGGGTGGAAATTACAAAAAGACATTTAGAATCGAATATATGTCTGTAAGAGTCTTTTTGCTAATCTGGTAGTTTATTGCTTAGAACTGCCTTTGCTTTTTGTCTTGTTTTGTTTTGTTTTAAAGGAGCAACTGACCTCCAACAAAGAATATTGTAAGAACAACACCCCATTCACAAAAGTATGTCCTGACTATTGCATGCTAATATCCGACTTGCCTGGGTAAAATCATATGGCTTTAGAGTTTAGAGTGAATATGGATAAGGACGACAAGAGTAGTCCCCAAGCAACATCTGAGTCAAATGAGTGTACTCGGCTGGAGTGATAGCACAGCAGGTAGGGCTTGCACACAGCTGACCCAGGTTTGATTCCTCCATTCCTCGTGGAGAGCCCCACAAGCTACCAAGAGTATCCCGCCCACACGGCAGAGCCTGGCAAGCTCCCCGTGGCATATTCAATATGCCAAAAACAGTAACAACAAGTCTCACAATGAGACGTTACTGGGCCCACTAGAGAAAATCGATGAACAACGGGAGTACAGTGCTAAGACATTGAGAACTTTCTATAGAAATATTGTATTTCTTTTTTAAAAAAAAATATTATGATACAGGTAAAAGGTAAAAGGTAAAGGCCCTCCCATTGATCGTCAATTTGCTCGAGCGGGCCCAGTAACGTCTCCATTGGAGACTTTGTTGTTACTGTGTCTGGCATATCGAATACTCTCGGTAGCTTGCCGGGCTCTCTGAGAGGGGTGGAGGAATCGAACTCGGGTTGGCCATGTTGGCCGCTTGTAAGGCGAACGCCCTACCCGCTGTGCTATCACTCCACACAGTAACAACAAAGTCTCCAATGGAGATGTTACTGGGCCCGCTCGAGCAAATTATGATAAAATGGTTTACCAAATTGATAATAATACAGTACAGTTTATTTTTCAGGAATTAAATGTTCCAACACCAATACCAGTGCCACAACCAGTGTCCCCCTCCCTATACCGTTGTTGCCAGGTTCCCAACCACCACCCCAGACTGCTGCCCTGCAGCTAAAATAAAGTCACTTCCCATTGTTTTTTCTACCACAAAAACGAATGGAATTACCAAAACTGAGATCAATATGTGTGAACTTGTGATAAAATTATTATTACTCACAGTGATTACTAAAGTCGTTGAAGGAGCATCTGCTGTTATGGTTAGTGCTAGATGAACCTCCTGCGTTATTGTTTAGGCCCATTGATCTTCATGCTCTTCCATGCAACTTTCCAATCAGATTTTCTCTGCACCTGTGAGCTGAGAGTACAATGAAATTTTGAGGTATGCAATGAAATCATGTACACAGCTGAACAGTCCAAGAGTAAAGATCTAGAAAAATTTGTTGGCTTGGCACTTTGATCAGGTTCAGTTGCGATACTGCCGACAGTTTCATGTCTTTTGCAGATGTGATGCCAGGCTGTTCCTCTGTGGCTGGAATATTTTCTTTTGAAGAAAGTTCCTCCCTTCCTCAAATATCCTTAAACTTTGAGATAGTTGAGAAAGATTAATCTCAGCAGGATAAAAGGAATAAATTACTTTGAGTATAAATTGTATGCCAATACAATTTTAAAACAAAAAATAGACATATAATGTAAAAATACTCCAAGGAGTGCTGGAGTAATATTACAGTGGATGAGTGTTTGCCTTGCACACAGCTGAATGGGTTTAATATATACCTTCCCATATAGTCCCCCCAGCCTTCCAGGAGTACAGAGCCAGGAATACCTCAAGGTGTGGCCCAAAAAACAAAAACAAAATAAAACTTTTATGGACAGGGAGATAGCACATGCATTAAGCAGTTTGCCTTGCATACAGCTAAGTGTGATGAATCCTCCACAGTGCATAGGGACCTTTGAGCACTGCCAGAAGTGACCCCTGAACACAAAGCCCAGAAAACAATAAACTGAATTCAGATTGATACACCACTCTTAGCTTTAGGAAAATTTTTCCCCAACACACTTCTTATAAAGAGGGGAATTTTTAAAAAATTTTTTTAGTGAAACACCAGAAGGTACAGTAGTAGACTTATAAATTTTTGTGCTTGGGTTTCAGTATGCAGGAGACACGAGTTTAATCACTGAAATCTCATCAAATCCAATCACAGTCAGAAGTGATCTCTGAGTGCTGAGTGAGGAATAGCCCAAAGAAGAGTAAAGTAAGTAAAGTAAAGGCCCTCCCATTGATCATCGATTTGCTCGAGTGGGCCTAGTAACTTCTCCATTGGAGACTTTGTTGTTACTGTGTTTGGCATATCGAATATGTCACGGGGAGCTTGCCAGGCTCTGCGGTGCGGGCGAGATACTCTCGGTAGCTTGCCGGGCTCTCTGAGAGGGGCGAAGGAATCGAACTTGGGTCAGCCATATTGGCTGCGAATAAATAAAAATAAAATCTTTAAAAAAAATACTTGTGTCCTTGTAAGATTAAACACTAATGTTTAATCTTGCAAGGACACTAATGTTTAATCTTACAAGGACAAAAATTTTTTTTAAGATTTTATTTTATTTATTTTGGGCTATTCCTCACTCAGAACTCAGAGATCACTTCTGACAGTAATTGGATTTGATGAGATTCCAGGGATTAAACTCGTGTCTCCTGCCTACAGAACGTGTGAACTACT
The DNA here is from genome assembly GCF_029834395.1 of Sorex fumeus. NCBI lineage: Eukaryota > Metazoa > Chordata > Mammalia > Eulipotyphla > Soricidae > Sorex > Sorex fumeus. Next base: position 6,485,601 of record NW_026606185.1, on the reverse strand, counting down.
AAACTATATTTTTTCAACCATTAACCTAATCTCTCTGGCGACAGAGATGAGATATAATAAGATTCTATTGTCTATCATAGAGATACATTGCGGATATTATTAAGGGGCCTGACGTTGGAAGGTTATCTTGGGCTATAAATTAAGCTCCAGTAAGTGGCACAGTCTATGCAGAAAGCATACAGAAGACAGGAGAGACTGAGGCAGAAGATGTCTTGGCAGAAGCTAGGCTCTAGTTGATATAGTTAGTGAACTTTCAGATGGTGGAAAAGAGTACAAATGGAGTGCAATGTCAGGAGAAGAAAGGGAGTGCATTGCTCCTCAGTCCACGAGGACCCAGTTCTGCAAGTACTTGACTGATGGCAATCCAATGAAACTGCTTTAGGACTTCTGACTTCCAGAAATTTAAAATGATACTTCTATCATTCTAGGTCATTAAATTTCTGGAATTTCTCGCCTTTAGGCAAGAAACTAATACAGTTCTCATGGAGAAAATATTTCAATGAAAATATAGATGTAGGAGTGACTATTGTTGTTAGTGATTATACCAAATTACACCTAGTATGCATTTCAACAAATGAAGACATGAAAAGTCTTCAACAGTTCAAAGAGTATAGACAAGAGGTTGGAAACTCTGTTATACTAAGAGTCTTAGTGGAAACTGAAAAAACAACAGAGAAATTGTATATAAAAAAATGACATGTGAAAAACTGAAAATACTTAACCAAACCTAATTAAAAAAAGTAAATCATCACTGACTATATAAAAGTGAAACTCTAAACAAAAAGAATAAAGGCAACACTTTGTAAGAACTGTAACAATAAAAAGTTTATCTATAAAAGAAATATAATTAAACCAAAGGTAGTTACTTCAGGAACAATAAAAAAGTTTTTAGAGAAACAATTTGGTAGTAAGTAAACCAAATTAAAAAATAGTACACAAAAGCAGAAGTACATTGTTTGATCACATTCAGTGTATCAACTCACTTGTATTACTAGTCATTCCGTTGATCTTTGATTTGCTCGAGCAGGTGCCAGTAACATTTCCATTTATCCCTGTCTCGGAGTGCCTGGCAAGCTACCGAGAGTATTCGATATGCCAGACACAGTAACAACAAAGTCTCCAATGGAGACGTTACTGGGCCCGCTCGAGCCAATCGACGATCAACGGGAGGGCCTTTACCTTTACCTTACCTATCGTGCTAGTGTAGCCCAATGGCATCTGCTTGCTCCAGGAACACATAGAGCCTCAAACCTATTGTTTAGGGTCTTGACGAAGAAGCCTGACCATCTCATAGGTGAACAGCCAAGCTATCTTTTGACATTTCATGAAATCCAGTCTGTAACAGCTCTAGTCCAGCCGTCTTCTCTAAATTTCATTACATGTTGGGCCCATCTAAGTTTTGACACCTTGGTGAAGAAGACAGTGTCCCTGATTCTTGATCATCAGCGGAGGTCAGAACTGCAGATTCCTTCTCTCACTTGAGTGAAATGTGATATTCCAAGCATAGCTCTTTCAATTCCTCTTTGGGATACCCAAATAGTTTTCTTGTCCTGTTTTCATAGGGCCCAGGTCTCTGAGGCATATGTTAATGCAGGAAGAATGGAGGAGTCAAAAAGATGTGCCTGGAGTATGAGGTTCTTCGTCCTCTTTACAACTTCTTTGACACACCTGGAGGTGTTTATGACACAATCTTCCTCCTGTGCAGTTCTGGCACCAAATTATTCCTCATGTGAGGCAAACTTGATAATCCCTACACTACGGAAATGCTGCAAGTCATTCCTCATGTTGAGTTATTGACCCAGGTACACATAGCTGGTTCGTTCAGAGATATTTGTTCCGTTGAGAGCAAATGGAACGTGAGGGACTATTTCATTTTTTATGAACATTGTCTTGGTGAAATTCATCTGCAGTCTGACCTTTCCACACTCATAGTCAAAGTAGACCTGCATTTGTGCCACATGGCTAATGTTTGGTGTTATTAGAACAATGTCATCAGCAAAGCAGAGGTGGTGTAGTTGCCAGCTGTTTTTCTTCACTCCCATTTCTTCCCACTCCAGTTGACATTCTCAAGGGTGGCACTGAAGAGCTTCAGTGAAATGGTATCATCCTGCTGAACCCATATCTTGACATGAATGATCACTTTCTTGTAGAATGGTGAGAACCTGGTGGTGAATCCACAATACAGCTTGTGGAGTATACTGATTTGCTGAGTTTGAACGCTCTGTTTGGCTAGGGTTTCAATTACTGCTTCAGTCTGAACAGAATCAAAGGCCTATTTTAAATCAATGAACATTAGACAGAGCAGCATCTTGAACTCTCGAGATACCTCAGTAAATTTGGTCATCATATGGATATGTCGATCATGCTGAATCCTTTGCGGAACCTGGCTTGGTCACATGGTTGTCCTTTGTCTAGTGTTCTGCCTATTCTATTTAGGATGACTCGAGTGAACAACTTGTAGATGATGGACAACAGGCATATTTGGCTGTTGCCAATTTTGCCAATGTTGTGGATGTCTCCCTTCTTGTATAACAGAACAGTCCTGCTGGTTTTGCATTGGGACGGAAACTTGCATTCAGACAGGTAGCGTGTGAAGAGCTAAGCCAGTGTATTGATGAGTACTGGCGACAGATTCTTCAGGTGTTCAGGTCTGATCTTGTCTGGGCTGGTGCTGTTCACGTCTTTACCGACGAAATGGCATGTCAGATTTCAGAAGGGAGATCACACTCATTGTATTAAAGTAAATTTAAAATATCTTAAAATAAATATTTATTTAAACAGATTATCTTAAAATTCAAGCAAAGAAGCTTAGTCACTTGTATGTGACTAACCCTATTTAATTCCTATAGCAACCAAGAGTAACACCTCATGACCAGTGGGTGTGGCTCCCAAGCAAGTGAAAGAAAAAAAACAAATAAAGCATTAGTTCTTGGATTGCAGAGATAGTACATTAAGGAGTTTTCTTGCCTCCTACGTAGTCAGCTTGGGTTCAATCCCAGGTGTGACCTCAAAAACCTAAATTAAATAAATAATAAATTCTATATAAAGGAAGTTGTATTAGGAGAGAGGAAATGTTAGTGTAATTACCTGTCTAATTGATAAAGAAAACAAGTTTTTATTTAGAACTTAAATACTAAAAATATGGACTTTTTGTTTTATAAATACAGATCGAAGTCATTTTATATATGACTATTATCATTGTATCACTGTCACTGTTGTGCCAATTTTCATTGATTTGCTCGAGCAGGTGCCAGTAATGTCTCCATTTGTTCCAGCCCTGAGATTTCATCAGACTTTCCTTACTCCTCCTTCCCAACGCTCCAACATTGGAGGCTCTTTCAGGGTCAGGAGAATGAGGACTGTTACTGTTACTGTTTTTGGCATATGAAATATGCCACAGGAAGCTTGCCAGGCTCTGCCATGTGGTTGAGTTTCTGACTCAAATATATATAATCTTTAATATGACTATTATATAGGCTGGAGCAATAGCACAGTGGGTAGAGCATTTGCCTTACACATGGCTGACCTGGGTTTGATTCCTCTGTCCTTCTCGGAGATCCTGGTAAGCTACTGAGAGTACCATGCCCGCACAGCAGATCCTGGAAAGCTACCCATGCTGTATTCCATATGCCAAAACCAGTAACAAGTCTCATTTAGTGTTCCTGAAGTGAGCAGAAAGGGACAAATTGAGACGTTACTAATGCCCACTTGAGCAAATTGATGAACAACAGGGTGACAGTTCTACAATACAACTATTATATATTTATATATAATAATAATAATTTTATACGACAACAAGTTATCCTCCTATGGGGGGAGCATTGACATTTTCATAAAGTATAAGAAAATAAGGTCTAAATGGATCTGTGTCTATTGTAATGCAGTAAAAAAGCAAACAATACAGTTTATTGCAATTGTACAGTTATATACTATATAAAAAGCATACTATACAGTTATATAGTGTAGCAGTTTGTTGCTGTTGGAGATATAAGAAACAGTAGCTATATACAATATCATCATGGCATTAGTTGAGTGACATATACACTAATATGATATAATTCTATATAGTGCAGTGAGGTAAGTAAATAGCACTGTAGCACTGTCATCTTGTTAGTCATCGATTTGCTTGAGCTTGCACCAATAAAATCTCCATTGTGAGACTTGTTGTTACTGTTTTTCGCATATAAAATACACCACAGGGAGCTTCCCAGGCTCTGCCATGTGGGCAGGATACTCTCGGTAGCTTGCTGGGCTCTCCAAGAGAGAAGAAGGAATCAAACTCTGGCCAGCCACATGCAAAGCAAACGCTCTTCCCACTGCGCTATCACTCCTGCCCAAGTAAATAACATTAAGGAAAAAATAAAGCAGGTTTAAATATGAAGAAGTAACCCAGAATTGCATTTACAGTGTCTGAAGCAACCTGAGAAAATGGGAGAGATATTGAAGTAGATATCAGAATGAAGTTATGAAAATGACTATAGGATGATTCTGAGGAATATTACAATAGAAAACAGAATTGTATAAATCCTAAGTTAGAACTAACTTGACAGCTTTTTGTTTGTTTGTTTTGCCACACCCAGCAACAATGGTTATGCTTAGAGGCCCATTGTGAAATCGATTGCCCACAGAGCATATGTTCTAGCTCAGTTGTGCTGTTTATTTACTCCTGATTATTTCAAGACAAGCAAGAATATAGAGTTGTTGAGAGACTGGATGGAAGTTGAGGTGGGACCTGAGAGTCCAGGACTCTGTAGCCCTTTGGAGAGTCTGCATTTCCACTTGAATGAGAAGGCAGAGGCACTGGTGAATTTGAAAAGAATCATCATGTGCTAGGCATCTTTCATCTAGTGATCCAGTAAGATCATCATTGTTTATGTCAGACATGTTTTTTCTTTATGGATACTGATCAGAAACCACCTATCCTAGGAATTTCCCATCTCATTTTTAAAAAACTTGTTGTCAAATGTAGATGCTTAGGGATCAGAACAGTCATTCAAAGACCACAGTAGCCTTGGTACAAATTTACGTCCAGGAAAATATGCACAAAATATTTTCCAATTACTAAATTTTTTTCTTATTTGTCACATAAACACTACATTTAAGATTCACTACACGATAAGTCTTTATAGTCTTTATCATGATGTGACAGTAATCTTAGGGTGCTTGGAGAGGTAGGGAAAGCCTATAGCACATGAATAAAAACCACTGAATTGGCATGAGGGGCCATTGGGATAGGGCAGATTAGAGTCTGTTCTTTTATTTTTACACGTAAGGGCACAAATACATGACAAACCACTGACAGTTAATCATGCTGTATACCAAGAAGAAGCTAGGTATACCTGCCCAGGTTTAGCTTGCCAAGGAATACTTCCTTATGGTTACTAGTGAGAGACCTCCTCGTGGATGTGAGCAGGGGAAACAGAAGTAAAATTTAAACAAAGAAAATGTTGTATCGAGTATAATTTACAAAGGTAGACTAAAGAAGCATGAAATAAGGAATGGAAATAAGACTAGAATGATGAAGGAAAAGAATGCCAGAGCAGATGTGGGTTGAGATGTTTATAAGACAATCAAGGCATGATTTTAGTGAACAGGATGATGTAAATGTTAGTGTGTTACTTGTATAAGGTTTATATTTTGTTAAAATTTCAATAGCAGAACATTTTAAACATTTCTGCTCTATTTTAAATATAAATTCACACTATTTTATTTTAGTAATTTTATTGTTACTGTGTCTGGCATATCGAATACTCTCGGTAGCTTGCTGGGCTCTCCGAGAGGGGCGGAGGAATCGAACTCGGGTCGGCCATGTTGGCCGCTTGTAAGGCGAACGCCCTACCCGCTGTGCTACCGCTCCAGCCAGTTTTTTAAATATGAAAATGAATCTAAAGTTTAGTGAAATATTTACAGAAGTCTTTACTATAGAAAAATGAGACTCTTTATCTATTCTTATTTTTGTATATGCATATATTTGTGAGTTGTTATTTCAGAACAAAAATGTGACTTGGGAATTGTACCAATACATGGTAATAAAACTAGTACATGCCATATGTCCCTAACTGTTAAACCAAGTTTTGAAAAATTTTGTTCATATTAAATAATCTTATTTATATAAAAGTATGATTCTTTAAGTAATATTTTACTATAAAATAATTTGGTATCTATCATTATTAAATTATAAAATAATTTGAAATGTATACATTTTCAAAATTAATTTATGTTATTATTTTTACATATATTGTAGTACTGCACTGTAGCACTGTCCTCCTGTTGTTCATCGATTTTGCTGTAGCAGGCACCAGTAACATCTCATAACAAATTGTTGAGACTTGTTGCTACTGTTTTTGGCATATTGAATATGTCATGGGGAGCTTGCCAGGCTTTGCCGTGTGGGCGAGATACTCGCAGTAGCTTGACAGGCTCTCCGAGAGGGGCGGAGGAATCGAACCTGGGTCGGTCATGTCGATGGCATGCTAGGCAAATGCCTTACCCATTAAATCTATATATTTTTAATTTAATTAATGGCCACAACAAACTTGGCCATGAGCATTGATTCATTCGAATGCCTAACAACCCTAATCGGATGTTTACATTTGAATAGATGTGGCTCACTGCTGGCAGATTCTATCTCTATTGTCTACACACCAAGATCTCATTATGAGATCTCATTATGTAGAAATTGAGAAGTTCTACATGGAGCTGGAGAAGTTCTATAAAGAAGACCACACCTTCTACAAGATCATTGTGATTTTAATGCCAAGATAGGACTGAGAAGATCAGCTGAAGAACTTCACATCGGGACCCATGGACTAGAATAGAACGAATAGGGAGAGAGACTGTCTGAGTTCATCATGTCGACCAAGACCATCCATGGTAACTCACAGTTCTAGAAGGCAGAATCTAAACATTGGACATGGGAGTCTCCCGGTGGTCGATTCCACAATGAAATAGACCACATCATATTCAATCGACAGTTTTGCCGGACCAATGTCACTGTTGTCCCAAAATTCCGAACAGGATCGGACCACCGTCTCCTTCATGCAAAATTCTACTTCACACAGCAAGGAGAAAGGGCTGCAAAGTTTAAAAAGAGAACTCCCAGAATGACCACCAACTCGGAGCTCTTTGGCACTATTGCGGCAACATGGGAAGATGCCATTGTTGACAACATTGACGAGGAATACGATCGACTGGTACAGCACCTCCATGAATGTGCGAGGAACGCCAAGAGAGAGATAGCCACAAAAAAAGCCTGTCTTCGAAAACTCTTGAGCTAATTCACCAGCATGGTTTGGCGCATGCCTCAGGCAACCGCAAGCTGACGTCCGAGCTCGCAAAGCAGTGCAGAGATGCGATCAAGGAAGACCTCAAAGAGAGAAGAGCAGAAGTACTGGTAGATGTGGCAGAAGCCAGGAAAAGTATTCGTAACGCTCGCCTGTCCTTCGCCAACTACAAGACCGAGATGACTGCCCTCCGACGTCCTGATGGATCCATCACATCCTCCAGAACGGCAATGGAGAAGATTATCCATGACTTCTACTCAAATCTCTTCGATAGCCATGTCCACTTGCCAACATACCAAATTCCACAGGATGGATATGTCGTTCCCAACGTTCTCCCTTCCGAAATCCGACACGCCATTTCGTTGGTAAAGAAACAAACAGCACCCGGCCCAGACAAGCTCAGACATGAACACGTGAAGAAAACTGCCGTCAGTACTCATCAATACACTGGCTCGGTTCTTCACTGGCTACTTGTCTGAATGCAAGGTTCCGTCCCAATGGAAAACCAGCAGGACCGTACTACTGTTCAAGAAGGGAGACATCCATGATATTGGCAACTATCGCCCGATCTGCCTATTGTCTGTCATCTACAAGTTGTTCACTCAAGTCATCCTAAATAGGATTGGCAGAACACTAGATGAAGGAAAACCATGCGAGCAAGCCGGGTTCCACAAAGGATTCAACACCATCTACCATATCCACACAATAACCAAGCTCATTGAGATATCTCGGGAGTTCAAGATGCCGCTCTGTCTAACGTTCTTTGATTTAAAGAAGGCCTTTGATTCTGTTGAGATGGAAGCAGTCATTGAAGCCCTAGCCAATCAGGGTATTCAAGCCCAATACATCAAGATCCTCCGTGAGCTGTATTGCGGATTCACTACCAGGATCTCACCATTCTACAAAGAAGTAATCATTGATGTCAAGAGAGGGGTTTGGCAGGGTGATACCATTTCACCGAAACTCTTCAGTGCCACCCTCGAGAACATCATGCGACGACTGGAATGGGAAGGAAGACTGGAATGGGAAGAAATGGAAGTGAAGCTAGATGGTCGGCAACTACACCACCTCCGCTTTGCTGATGACATTGTTTTAATATCACCAAACATCAGCCAAGCGGCACAAATGCTGGCCGACTTTGACCATGAGTGTGGAAATGTAGGACTACAGGTGATTCTTACCAAGACAATGTTTATGAGAAACAGCCTTGTTCCTGATGCCCCATTCGCTCTCAATGGAACAACCATCTCTGAATGCAACAGTTATGTGTACCTAGGTCGAGAAGTCAACATGACAAATGACCTGGCACCCGAACTGCGCAGGAGGAAGAGAGCAGCTTGGAACGCCTTCAAGAACGTTGAAGAAATAGCTAAGAGGACGAAGAACCTTTGGCTCCGGGCACATCTCTTTGATTCCACTGTTCTTCCTGCATTAACATATGCCTCAGAGACCTGGGCCCTATGAAAACAGGATGAGAATGCTATTCAGTTCTCCCAAAGAATAATTGAAAGAGCTGTGCTTGGAATATCATGTTTCACTCAAATGAGAGAAAGAATCCGGAGTTCCGACATCCATCAACGATCAAGAATCATGGATGCTGTCTCATTTGCCAAGGTGTCAAAAATCAGATGAGCTCGTCACATAATGAGATTTAAAGACTAGAGCTGCACTAGAGCTGTTACCGACTGGATTCCACGGGATGTCAAAATACCGCGTGGCCACCCACCTACTAGATGGTCAGACTTCTTCATCAAGATCATGAACGATCAGTTTGAGGCTCTTCATGTTCCTAGAGCAAACGCCATTTAGCTACAGTAGCACGTGACAGGGACAAATGGAGACGTTTCTGGCGCCCGCTCAAGCAAATCGACGATTAACGGGAAGTTAAATGATTAAGTGATAAGTTTTTATTTATCAGAAAACATTGGAGGAGTGATTGTATATAGACATCACATATACACACTTAAAGGTCTATAAACAACATGAATGAATAAGGTTAACAGGTTTTAAATGATTAAATCATCATGCATACAGAAATACTCTAAGAAATAAAATTCAGTTATTTAAGGCTATAAAATTCTCACCGGGAATCACTGTACATGAGTCTGCTCTGCCTTTCTAGTTTCTCATTCATTTCAGTTGTGCCTCAGCTGTGGCCTCGCGACCATGGTCGATGTTCTGATGTGTTTCTCTCCGCTTGGATCACCACAGGAGCCAAGGACTCTATTTTGCCCCCCAGCCATATGTTTCTGTATGTCTCTTTTGCTGTTGAAGCCAAACTCTGATGTGCTTCATAAATTTTTGGATGAACTTGCAGAATGTGAATTCAAAAATTAATGAGCATGGATTAACAGTCTCCCTGGGCAGTCTTTGTTTATGTGCTTTACACATTAGACCTGTGACCCATTCAAATCATTTTCCTTGCATTATTGCAAACCTATGATCCAGAGTGTTTGAGTGCAATAAGATAGCACATCATTGTGTGCTAATAAATAACACAATTGTCCCAAAGACTTCATTTTCCTTTCTTAAAGTACAATGAAATCTGGCGCTATGCCTAAATTTTAAATATTTATCAATTAAAATTAATCACCTCTGGAAAATAATGATGACACATTTAAAATTATATTTAAATTATCATAAATACATGAAATACATATTTTATGTCTTAATCATTTAGGATGATGAAATTAAATAGAAAATATGTGTGAAGTCTAATACTGAAATTTTGGCACTACAAACATATTTTAATTTTGATACCACAATAAAACCAATCAGATTGGCATTTTAGAGCTCCATCCAGAGGGACACAGGTCATAGTCAATGAGATAGCCATAGAAATACACAAAGACTGTTCATACTTTGGAGTCACCCAGGCAGCATAAGTGAGTACATAAACTCGCCAGTAATTCAAGACAATGCCACCCCACTGCCTTGTCTCCCAACAGAGGAACCACTGACAGAGACATAAAGCCTAGCTAGTAAAGTACATCAAAATTCATTGGATACACTCAGAGCAGAGGCTAGGTTATTCCCATAATATTCACAGAAGGGGGCCAACTAGTAGCACCCTAAACCAGAAAGTCATGAGAATTCCCTATTCTATCTGCCTCTCCATCTGAAAAACCCTGAGCTATTTTATTTTATTCTTTCCTGGGAGCACATTTGTTGCCTGTCATCTATTCTATTCTTCCCTGGGCACATGTTTGCTATTGGATAGTGTTCTAAAGACCTAACTGGTATTGCCCGGAAGACTCTGTCAATATCAGGATTTTTTTGTAAGGATAAAAATTTTTCACATATATCTATGATCTAGGATAGAAAAAGGAATTAAGCATATTTGCAACTAAAAACAATAGAAAGGACATATAACTAAACAGAGAATTATATTGAAGGTAAGAGGGGATGCTGTTCACATAAAACCCAGAGCAACTGCCCAGCTTCACAGCTCTTGCACAAGTATCTGGTCAGATGTTAATGTATATACTAGAATAAATGTTTCTTGAATTAGTGCAATAAATCCTCAATTAAAAATCTACAATATCACCATTATCTATTATAATTCGTGTTTTATTTAACATTAACAAAATAACTTTTAAGTTAGTGAAGTTTTAACGATTAACATACCTGTTTGGAAAAGGTATATACTATGAAATGATTCACGCTAAGATATTTAAATTCATTCTATTTATTTTTTTTTTTTGCTTCAACTATTTATTTATTTATTTTGTCATTCAGTTTTACTTTAATTAAACACTGCAGTTTACAAAGTTGTTCACAAAACAGTTGTTCAGGACATTCAGTGTTCTAGTACCGATGACACCACAGTGAGGAATTTCCTTCATTGTTGTTTCAGTTTTCCACTAACCTTCCAAACCTGCCTCTTAGTAGGCACAAAGTAATGTCCTTAAATTGCTTGTTTCAACAAAATTAGTAAAAATTATCAAAAAATATCACATATGCCATAACAAGTCATTCTAACTGCAACATGTAGCCTTGAAAGGGATTGGACCCAGGAAATAGCATAGAGGAAAAAGGTGATAGGCCAATAGTGTATTAAGCAATGTGATCAGATCTCCTGTCAGCTGAGATTCTCTATGAGAATGTGCATACTTGGCAATAAATGGAGCTGTGATAACTGCTCCTGGAGGGGTTTCTCTGTGCACTTGTCCTCCTTTGCCCCACTGCCAGGCTCCTGCCCAGCCCAGTATACAACGTTAGCATGTTGGGAATAACTGTTCCCCCAAGAAAAAATATTCACTACAATAAAAAATGTGATAATTTTATATCTCACAATAAGGTCATTCAAGTCATTTTCTGAGGTTTTACCAAGATATTTGTTCCAGTTGAGCCTCTGTGTTATTGTTTTTGTTTATTGAGCTTAGTTGGCTTCTATGCTACTCTCCTATCTAATTTGGTATGTGTCTACAGGGCTGTCAGTATTCTGAAATTTGGCCACTCTAGGGAACTCTAGGATCTGTAGAACTGGGTCAATGGGTTTCAAAGACTTTGCTGACTCAAATCTCTTTCAAGAAGCTGTGAAGCTGGGTCTTGTTTAAATTGCAACACCTGTGGGATATAGCTGCTGGGGGTTCTGGATGATGAGGGCAGAGGGAGGCTTTCCACCCCTCATTCTGTGAAGAGCCCAGGTATCCAAAAAAATACTCCAAGACACATCCTAATCATATGCTGAAAACCATAGACAGAGATAGAATACAGCAAGATCAAAGAAGGAAATTTTATAAAATAATATTGTGAGTAGCATCCTTGTAATTAATGGCAGCGGGTAGGGAGTTTACCTTGTATGTGACTGACACAGGTTTGACTCCTCCATGCCTCTCAGAGAGTCCTGCAAGCTACCAAGAGTATCCCACCCACCCAGCAGATCCTGGCAAGCTCCCCATGGCATATTCCATATGCCAAAAACAGTAACAACAAATCTCACAATGGAGACGTTACTGATGCCTGCTTGAGCAAATCGATGAACAATGGGAGGACAGTGACAGTGCAGTGCTATCCATAATGAACACAGACACAAAGGTCCCCAACAACATACTATAAGATAAAATCAAACAGTCCACAAAATAGGTCATATACATTGACCAAGTAGGACTAATCCCAGGGATGCAGTGGTTTAACATATGCACATCAACCAATGCAATGAACCCTTAATAAAAGAACAATTCATTTAATTATCAGTAGATGCAAAAAAGCATATGAAAAGATCAAAGCAACCATTCATGATAAAAACTGTCAATAAAATAAGAATTGAACAAGCTTTCCTCAACATCATGAAAACCATTTACCACAAGCCCATAACATTATATTAATTGAGGGAAAACATAAAGTCTTCCCCTTAAGATGATGCATTACAAAAGGATAACAGACCACTTCTATTCACTAAAGTTCTGGATGTACTTGCCATGGGAATTAGGCAAGTATAAGATATTAAGGTCACACAGACAGGAAGAAAAAACTAAGCTCTCACTATTTGCAGATGAAATGAAACAATACTTAGAAAATCCTAAAGACTACCAAAAAGCTTCTAGAAACAATGGCTTTATAGAAAAGTGTTAGGGTACGATATGAATACATAAATTTATATTATTTTTCTATATGCAGATATTGGAATAGAGGAGAGATCTTATTTTTTTCCAAAATCTCATTCACAATTGTGCCTTGGAAAATCAAGTAACTTGGAATGAGCTTAACTAAAAAGGTGAAAGACCTACACATACCAAACTACAACACACTACTTAAAAATAAGAGGACAAGAGGAAATGAAAACATATCCCCTGATCTTGAATTGGACTCCTTAATGTTATCAAGATAGAAATACTTCACAAATCACTGTACAATTCCTACATAAGGTATCTGAGACATTTTTCAAACAAATAGATCAAACCCTTTTGAAATTTATGTATAACAGTAAATCCCTTTGCTCCTGAATAGCTAAAACAATTCTTGGGTCAAAGAAGATGAGAAGCATCTCTTTCCCCAAATTCAAACTGTAAGACAAAGCAGAGTGATTAAGCAACCTCTAATTGTAATGGAGACAGACCCTCAGATCAATGGAAGAGACGAACAGGGGTTGCTTGTGTGACATGGTATTTCTCATATATGCTATATATAGTACATAATGGTGGACAAAAGATACACAAATACAATGAAAACAAAGAAAATGAGAATGAATACTCAGTAGTAAATATGTCATTTAATGTGCTGGGGGAGTAGAACAAGAGGAGCTGACATCTGCCCACGGTGGCAGGAAGTGTTAAGCTGGGAGAAGGAGGTTGTGCTGAAAGGTGGTAAAGGTGGTAAAATATTTTTATGTATGAAACCCTATCAATGGTACTGCAAACCATAGTGCAAAATATGTGTATTTATATGTGATATATGTGTATTTAATAGTTTAGCACAAGGCCAACCATCTTGTCGTGTGTGTGTATGTGCATATCCGTGTAATAGATTAAGACTAGAACTTATTGTCCTCAGACCATTTTTGCATTTAGACATACTCCAGAAGTAACCCTTACCTATTAACCAGTGACAGGCACCTTCCCATGAACGATAACTAAACCATTACACTAACTACAGATAACTGCTTATCTTCTTTGTATATCTGCTATACCTGTACTGATTTACTGGACATTTTGAGTCAGTTTATCTGCTTCTGTATCTTTGTTACCCCCTTGCCGCCCCCCCTCACATACTGAACCCTTAAAAGTCTGTGAGAAACTGCCATCTGGATTGCATAATTTGGGCCTGGGACTAAGTGCACTCACTGGCTGATAAGCTTCTCAAAATGTATTTGGTTTCTCTGAGTTTTTGGTACATACTTACTTACACATACATACACACACATACATGCTGTGGGGTTGCCATATACATGTATGTTGGGAACCAGAATCCAGAATGCTGGGGTCCAGATATGGAATGTTGCCCTGAAATGCTGATCCCAGTATGGGCTCTGTGTGTGTGTCTTCTCTCTCTTACACCCTCCAGGTGATTGCATAATATTCCCATAATATTCCCCTGTGAATCTGTAGTACATCTGTATAGTCCGTTCATCTGTCATTGGTAACAGCATTTTAGGTATTCACCTTACATGCAACTGTCACTGTCCTCCCGTTGTTCATCGATTTGCTCGAGCGGGCCCAGAAACATTGTGGGACTTGTTACTGTGTTTGGCATATCAAATATGTCATGGGTAGCTTACCAGGTTTTGCTGTGTGGGCGAGATATAGGTAGCTTGCTGGGCTCTCTGAGAGGAGAGGAGAATTGAACTCGGGTCGTCTGGGTTGGCTATGTGCAAGGCAAACACCCTACCTGCTGTGCTATTGCTACAGCCCTAAATGAGCAGGTAAGGCACTTGCCTTGTATGCGGCCGAGATGGCTGACCTGGTTCAATTCCTCCACCCTTCTCAGACAGCCTGGCAACCTCCCTGTGAGTATCTGGCCTGCACGGCAAAGCCTGTCAAGCTCCCTGTGACGTATTCAATATAACAAGAACAGTAACAACAAGTCTCACAATTTGTTGTGAGATGTTACTGGTGCCCACTCGAGTAAATCATGAAAAATGGGAGGAGAGTGCTCTAGTGCTCTAGTGCTACAGTGCACTTTATATGCAATTAGTCCTGGTTCAATACCTGGCACTGCATTTGATCTTCTGAACACTTCCAGAAGAGATCCCTGAACCAAGAACAAGGAATAAGCCATGAGGCCTGCTAATCCTTTGGACAGTATCACATTGCTTGAGGCCTGAATTCTCTAATCACATGAATATACTTTCTGGCATAACAAGACTCCATGTTTAATTAATTTATGTGATAATATCAGGTATATTACGTGATGGATCTATTACATCTTCCAGAAGGGCAATGGAGAAGATTATTCATGATTTCTACTCAGAACTCTTTAATAGCCATGTCCACTTGCCCACATACCACATTCCGCATGATGGATATATCGTTCCCAATGTTCTCCCTTCCGAAATTCAACACACCATCTCATCGGTAAAGAAACAAAGAGCACCTGGCCCAGACAAGATCATACCTGAACATCTAAAGAACTTACCATCAGTACTCATCAATACACTGACTCGGCTCTTCACACACTACCTGTCTGAATGTAAGGTTCCATCCCAATGGAAAACCAGCAAGACTGTACTACGATACAACAAGGGAGACATCCACAACATTGGCAACTATCACCCAATCTGCCTATTGTCTGTCATCTACAAACTGTTCACTCGAGTCATCCTGAATAGGATTAGCAGAACACTAGATGAAGGACAACCATGTGAACAAGCCAGGTTCCGAAAAGGATTCAGTACTATCTACCATATCCACACAATTACTAAACTCATTGAGGTTTCTCAGGAGTTCAAGATGCCGCTCTGTCTAATGTTCATTGATTTAAAGAAGGCCTTTGATTCTGTTGAGATGGAAGCGGTCATAGAAGCCCTAGCCAATCAGGGCGTACAAACTCAATACATCAGGATCCTCTGTGAGCTGTATTACGAATTCACTACCAGAATCTCACCATTCTACAAAGAAATAATCATCCATGTCAAGAGAGGGGTTCGGCAGGGTGATACCATTTCACCAAAACTCTTCAGTGCCACCCTCGAGAACATCCACGCGACGATTGGAATGGGAAGGAATGGGAATGAAGATAGATGGTCGGCAACTACACCACCACCGCTTTGCTGATGACATCGTTCTAATAACACCAAATATCAGCCAAGTGGCACAAATGCTGACCGACTTCGACCATGAGTGTGTAAATGTTGGACTACAGCTGAATCTTAAGAAGACAATGTTTATGAGAAATAGCCTTGTTCCTGATGCTCCATTCGCTCTCAACAGAACCACCATCTCCGAATGCAACAGTTATATATACCTAGGTCGAGAAATCAACATGATGAATGACCTGGCACCTGATTTATGCAGTAGGAAGAGAGTGACTTGAAATGCTTTCAAGAGCATTGAAGAAATAACTAAGAGGACAAAGAACCTCCAGTTACAAGCACATCTCTTCGATTCCACTGTTCTTCCTGTATTATCATATGCTTCAGAGACCTGAGCCCTAAGAAAACAGGATGAGAATGCTATTCGGATTTTTCATACCATGCTTCACTCAAATGAGAGATAGAATACGGAGTTCCGATATCCATCAACGCTCAAGAATCAGGGACGCTGTCTCATTTGCCAAGGCATCAAAAATCAGATGGGCTGGACACGTAATAAGGTTTACAGACAACCGCTGGACTAGAGCCATTACTGACTGGATTCCACAGGACGTCAAAAGATCACGTGGACGCCCACCTATAAGATGGCCATACTCATACTTCTTCGTCAAGACCCTGAATGATCGGTTTGAGGCTCTGCATGTTCCTAGAATGAACAGATGCCATTGGGCTGCGCTAGCATGCAACAGGGATGAATGGAGACATTACTGGCACCCGCTTGAGTAAATCGATGAACAACAGGGGATCAAGTGATCAAGTGATCAGGTATATTTACAGTAACTACCTGAATAACAAAAATGGTCAAATTTTGAAAAATTTAAGAACTTTAAGCTTAAGAAATTCAGGCCAAATATAAGATATTATTTTTATTTGAGATTTGGATCTCCAAAGAAGTCTCCAGTGGGGTGCGGGGGTAGGGATCACTCCTGTTGTTGGTACAGTGATATGTCCAGCAATGTAGAGAACCACTAGAGAATTCCCAAGTTGTCAGGAGGCTATGTGTTACTGGGATAAATTTTAAAAAGATAATGCGTGTATGCTATAGTCTCTTGAGTTATCTCCTTGGCCCAGAGACATTATTTTTATATGACAGTCATTGTGTATCAATTTATGATCTTCCTTAGTCTGCAGCTGTGAACTTAAAGACAGAAAATTTGCCCTCACAAGCCTAATATTTTATCCAGTAGGGAGAATAAAATTAAATAAATTCTTCTTATCAAAAGAAATGAAATAAATAGAATGAAGAAAATGAAAACATGAAAATACTTACTAGGGAAAGCTGAACTCTACAAAAGGGTAGGGAAAGCCTCCCTGCCAATATGCAACATAGATTAGATAATTTATGTGCAAAATGAAACATAGAGCAAAGAGTAACTGAGGTACTAATACCTAAAGATATAAGGAAAGGTTAGGGTTTAAAATGTAGTTAATTAAGTCAAGAAGATAAAAATTCATGGAAGGCTGCCAAAGATATTAAATAAAGTATCCCCATAAAGTAGAATATTATTGAAAGACATTTAGTGTTAGTTTGTCACTGATAACTAATATGATTCTGTCAGTTTTTCTAGTTCCCAAGAACTAATAGCCTGATAAGAAATACTTGAAATGCATTAGTATTTTTCAGTTCTCCTGGAAAAGTGATGAGGACTTTATTTTTTATGATATTAGTAGTGTGGATAAATATTGGTGAACACAAATAATATATGGTCAGTGGTGGACAGTCTTTCTCTGATGGTAAGGTAAGGTAAGGTAAAGGCCCTCCCGTTGATCGTCGATTTGCTCGAGCGGGCCCAGTAACGTCTCCATTGGAGACTTTGTTGTTACTGTGTCTGGCATATCGAATACTCTCGGTAGCTTGCCGGGCTCTCCGAGAGGGGCGGAGGAATCGAACTCGGGTCGGCCATGTTGGCCGCTTGTAAGGCGAACGCCCTACCGCTGTGCTATCTCTGATGGTAGTAAAGATATAGTAACTTTATACAGCACAAGCATATATATATATATTATGAGTAAAAGTATGTTATCTGAATGACATTAAAATAAATTTTAAAGGTAAATAAATATCGGGCTGGAGCAATAGCACAGTAGTAGGGTGTTTGCTTTGAGTGCAGCCAGCCCAGCCGAGCTGGGTTCAATTCCTCCGCCCCTCTCAGAGAGCCTGGCAAGCTACCTGTGACATATTGGATATGAAAACACAGTAACAAAAAGTCTCATGATGGAGACGTTACTGGGCCCGTTTGAGCAAATCGATGAACAATGGGATAACAGTGTTACAAGTAAATATATCAAAAACATATATAATATATAAACATATACATTATACAAACATGTATTATATATATTATATATATATACATATATATATATATAAAATCATCCCTGTGGTGCTCAAGAGATTATATGGCAGAATGGATACTTGTTCTGCATGCAGCTTATCCAAGTTAAATCTTCAGCACCACATAAGGTCTGCCAGAATTGGTCCCTGAGTGCAGAGACAGGAGAGAGCTTTTGATCACTGTGGGGGTGTGACCCACAAACAAGCATGCAAAAATAATCATCCATTTGAGTATAATTAAAAACAATCAAAAATGGATGGGAAACAGGTATATTTCTTCATTTCTGATACAAAAATAGAAAATATTGGGTAAAGGTTTGCAGGAGAAAATTTTTTAAACAAAACATATTGTCAAACTGAAAATGTTGGGTTTGCACTAACTGCTGGGTATAACCATGACAGTATCAGTAAATAGTCAAAATACCTTGTTCAACTTCTCAAGTGAGAAGCAGAGAAACTTGGTAGAATGTGCAGCATTTACTTGGCAATAAAAATATCTTGAAATATTAAAATTGTGGAGAAATAATAAGGGGTTGAGAACTTATATATATCAAATAAATACTAAAATTATTATGAAAATTGATAGTCATCAACATTAGTTAGAAGTAGTATCCAGAGTGCTAGGTGTAAAATGAGAATGTGATAGAAGGAGGAGTAAAATAATAATGTGATGTAGTGAAAATCAGGGTACAAATACAAATATTTAGATGAGCTGAACTAAACCTACAATCTGTTTGACATGTAGAAACAATGCTCCACTGACACATTTACAATAAAATTATTGTTTTTAATGTGGATAGAAAATTTTCTGATAAGTAACAAGAAAAATATTATCAATTACCACTTCTTGCTATTAATAAAATGAAAAGAACATTAAGATGTAACCTGGAGAAAGAGTATAAATAAGAAGGGAACTTTTTTATTCTCATAAAACTACTGCCCATTAAATATATGATGCCTGCAGCTAACCATTTGAGACACTTTCTTAATCACTTTTCATACTGTGATAAACCATGTAAAGATCTTTGAACCAGACATTGATAGATGTACAGAAAATAAACCTATGGAACTCTATTAATCTTCTAATGTCTAGTGGGAATAAAGTGAAAACGATTTTTACAGTGAGAATAACTGGAAGTGACTCTCCAAGTTGATTACATGAACATGGTTGACTTAAAGTAAGTTTACATGAAGTTACTAAGAACTTAGGTAAGTTCTGGCTATGGTGAACCATCCTCCTGCTCTTTTTCTGTTTTACTTTCCTGTTTTAGCACCAGCTGAAATATACATTTGTTGGTATATCACAATACACACAAGTTGATTAGAATCAAAGGCAGTTAAATACAAGGGAAGATGAGATTCAGGAAAAATATTATCTATATAGTAAGAATGAATATTCTCAAAAGATTTTTTTTCACTTTTTCTACAAAATAATTAAATACATGTTGCAAGATGTGAGATAATAAGTGAGAGCAAGGGAATGAGTAGTCCTAAAAGTTTTCTACTTTTAACAGAGCATGTTGAGTCTATAATAATTATTTTCACAGGGATATTTGACACGACTTTTCTCACATGATAAAGTTTACTCTCTTTAATCTGAGGTTGTGGCTCTCTGGTTCTATCCAGGTAGGAAATACAACATGATAGAGTGTCTTCTCATAAACCATGCTTTCTCTGGAGGCCTTTGCCTTTTTGCCAATGTATAGATATTAATATTATCAAACTGTGAGATTTCCCTTGATCTTGACTTGCTTCTTTGTTTTCTAGACCATAACCAATGTTGCTGCTCCATAAATTCATAACTTCTTTAGTTCTGCTCTAATATATTATAGCTTATAATTGAGTAAAATGTAAAAGAGTCAAGAAGAAATATAAAATTCATTTTAAAATCTGTCAGGTATATAACAGGTGAGTTAGAGATGGGATCTTACTGTTCATCATATAGTCATATATCACTGAGAATCACGTTACCAAAACAAAATATAAAATGTTATGTTAACACATGACCTGGCACCCGAGCTGCGCAGGAGGAAGAGAGCAGCTTGGAATGCCTTCAAGAACGTCGAAGAGGACCTGAGGCGGCGCCCATCTCATCTTGGTTCCAGGTCAGAACAGCTGCCGGCTCGCAACCCTGGGACCTCCATCTTTCCCTGCAGGACCCCAGGTGTCCCCCGTGATGCCTGAAGAGAAGCAGTTTTGAGCGTCTGCCCTGCCCTCTTCACTCCTGACCTGAGGCGGCGCCCATCTCATCTTGGTTCCAGGTCAGAACAGCTGCCGGCTCGCGACCCTGGGACCTCCATCTTTCCCTGCAGGACCCCAGGTGTCCCTCGTGATGCCTGAAGAGAAGCAGTTTTGAGCGTCTGCCCTGCCCTCTTCACTCCTGACCTGAGGCGGCGCCCATCTCATCCCAAACCCAGGGTTCTGTAGAGGCGTGGCCTCCTCAAAGTGGGTGTGGCCTCAAAAGTGGGCGTGGCTTAATTTCCAGCGGGCCAACACTGACGCGGCCGCAGGTTGTTTTCCCACACTAAGGAACCTAGTACCCAAGGAATCTAGTAACCCAACCTACTCAGCAATATGAAGAAACAAAGAAAATCTCCAACACAAGGGGAGAACAATGGAAACAATCTAGACCATTCTGTCAATACAGCTCACCTAAGGGACCTCTCTGACATAGAATTCAGGTACGAAGTCATCAAGATGTTCAATCAACTCAATGAAACAGTAAGACAGACAGCCAGTAACACCACAGAAAAAATCGACAAATTACGAGAAGAAATGAGGGCAGAAATGTCACGATTAAAAGATTCCATAGATGAAATGAGAAATTCAGTTTCTTCTCTTAAAAATAGAATGACCGCAGCTGAAGAGAGAATCAGTGACCTGGAAGATCAGCTGCAACAAGCCAACACGCAACAACAAACACTGGCAAGGGACCTCAAAATGGCTCTACAGAGAATCAGAGTCCTAGCAGATGACTCCAAGAGGAACAATATTAGAATCATGGGACTACCTGAACCTCAGGGAAACAATCCCAACGAAAAAAACACCGTCAAACAAATCATTGCTGAAAACTTCCCAGAGCTGCACAATGCAGCCATTCAGGTTCAAGGAGCCCGAAGGGTGCCAGTTAAAAGAGACCCCAACAAAAACACTCCAAGACATATCATACTTAGAATGATCGATACTGCCAATAGAGACACAATACTGCAAGCAGCAAGAGCAAAGAAGGAAATCACATACAAAGGAGCATCCCTTAGATTCACAGCAGACCTATCAGAGGAAACCCTACAAGCCCGAAGGCAGTGGCGAGATATAGTCAAAAAACTCATGGAAATGAATGCTTCCCCAAGAATACTCTACCCGGCTAAACTCTCCCTCAAAATCGAAGGAACAGTACATTATTTTATAGATAAAC
This sequence comes from Sorex fumeus, assembly GCF_029834395.1. Lineage (NCBI taxonomy): Eukaryota > Metazoa > Chordata > Mammalia > Eulipotyphla > Soricidae > Sorex > Sorex fumeus. Next base: position 6,463,819 of record NW_026606185.1, on the reverse strand, counting down.
AGCAGCTCAGGAACTTCATAGACTCAAAACCAAACCTAAAGCAAGGCCTAAAGGGACTACTATAAGAAAAGACAAACCCTACAACCACAACACACCCGCACAGAAACATGACACAAAACCCCATAACCATTCTCTCTCTCAATGTCAACGGTCTAAATTCACCAGTTAAGAGACACAGAGTGGCAAAATGGATACAGAAACAGAACCCAACATTCTGCTGCCTACAAGAAACTCACCTCAACAGCCAGAGCAAACACAGACTCAAAGTCAAAGGATGGAATACAATCCTGCAAGCAAACAACTCCCTCAAAAAAGCTGGGGTGGCCATACTAGTATCTGACAACATTAATTTCACCTTGAAAAAGATTAGAAGGGACAGTGAAGGCTATTTTCTCTTCATCAAGGGATACGTACAACAGGAAGAAATCACACTCTTAAATGTATACGCACCTAATGAGGGAACAGCTAAATATTTAAAACAACTGCTAACAGATTTTAATGAGGACATCACTACCAACACAATAGTACTTGGAGACTTCAACATCACCTTATCACCTCTGGATAGATCAACACGAACAAAACCCAGCAAGGAATTATTGGCTTTGAAAGAAGTAATAGAAGAGAAAGGGCTTATGGACTTATACAGGGCTTTACACCCCAAAAAGAAAGAATACACATTCTTCTCCAGTGCGCACGGAACATTTTCCAAAATAGACCATGTGCTAGGACACAAAACATACCTCAACAGAATCAAGAAGATAGAAATAGTATCAGCCATCTTTTCAGACCATGATGCACTGAGGATAGAAGTGAATCACACACAGACACGGAGAACCAAATCAAACACCTGGAAATTAAACAACTCGATGCTGAACAATGAGTGGGTCAGGAACGAAGTCAAGGATGAAATCAAAAGATACCTGGAAACAAATGAGAATGAAGACACAAACTACCAGAACTTATGGGATGCAGCGAAAGCTGTATTAAGGGGAAAATTTATAGCTCTGCAAGCCTATCTTAAGTCGATAGAAACGATGCACATAAACAATTTGACCTCACAGCTCAAGACCTTAGAAAAGGATCAACAGAAAGAGCCTAAATCAGGCAGAAGGAAAGAGATCATAAAACTTAGAGCAGAAATCAACGACATGGAAAACAAAGAAACAATCCGAAAGATCAATGAAACCAAGAGCTGGTTCTTCGAGAAAATAAATAAGATAGATAAACCACTAGCAACACTCACAAAGAAACAGAGAGAGAGAACCCTAATAAATCGAATCAGAAATAAGAATGGGGATATCACAACAGAAACTAAAGAAATTCAAGAGATCATCAGAGACTACTTTGAAAGTCTCTATGCCATGAAACACGAGAACCTAGAAGAAATGGATAAATTCCTGGATCTCTACCATCTCCCAAAGCTGAATCAAGAAGATATAGAGTACCTGAATAGACCCATTCACATCCAGGAAATTGAAACTGTAATCAAAAGTCTTCCCAAAAACAAAAGCCCAGGCCCAGACGGATTTACTAGCGAATTTTTCCAAACATTTAAAGAGGACCTATTGCCAATTCTTCTCAAGCTTTTCCAGGAAATTGAAAAAACAGAAACTCTCCCAAACAGCTTCTATGAAGCCCATATCTCTCTAATACCAAAAGGAAACAAAGACACCACAAGAAAAGAAAACTACAGGCCAATATCCCTGATGAACACGGATGCGAAGATTCTCAACAAAATACTAGCCAATAGAATACAACAACTCATCAAAAAGATCATACATCATGACCAAGTGGGATTCATCCCAGGGATGCAAGGATGGTACAACATTCGGAAATCAATCAACATAATCCATCATATCAACAAAAGAAAAGATAAAAATCATATAATCATATCAATAGACGCAGAGAAAGCTTTTGACAAGATCCAGCACCCATTCATGATGAAAACCCTTGCCAAAATGGGGATAGAGGGGACTTTCCTCAATATAGTTAAAGTCATCTACCACAAACCTACAGCAAACATCATCCTCAATGGGGAAAAACTGAGACCCTTCCCCCTAAGGTCAGGGACGAGACAAGGATGCCCACTCTCTCCACTACTGTTCAATATAGTACTGGAAGTACTTGCAATAGCGATTAGGCAAGAAAAAGATATTAAGGGCATCCAGATAGGGAAAGAAGAAATTAAGCTCTCACTATTCGCAGATGACATGATACTATACTTAGAGAACCCTAAAACCTCTACCAAGAAACTCCTAGAAACAATAGGCTTGTATAGTAAAGTGGCAGGCTATAAAATCAATACCCAAAAATCCATGGCATTCCTATACGCAAATAGTGAAAGAGAAGCAAGTGACATCAAGAAAACAATCCCATTCACAATTGAGCCCCAGAAAATCAAGTATCTAGGAATCAGCTTAACTAAGGAAGTAAAGGACCTGTACAAGGAAAACTACAAAACGCTACTTCAGGAAATAAAAGAGGACACGAGGAAATGGAAAAATATCCCCTGTTCATGGATGGGGAGAATCAACATCATCAAAATGGCAATACTTCCCAAAGCACTGTACAAATTCAATGCAATCCCTATAAGGATACCCATGACATTCTTCAAAGAAATGGAGCAAACACTCCTGAAATTTATATGGAACAATAAGCCCCCACGAATAGCTAAAGCAATTCTTGGGAAAAAGAAAATGGGAGGAATCAACCTCCCTAACTTCAAACTCTACTACAAGGCAGTAATAATTAAAACAGCATGGTACTGGAACAAAAACAGAGCTGCAGACCAATGGAACAGAGTTGAATATACTGACATTTCCTCCCAAACATATAATCATCTAATTTTTGATAAGGGGGCAAGAAAAGTGAAATGGAGCAGGGAAAGCCTCTTCAACAAACTGTGCTGGCAAAATTGGACGGCTACATGCAAAAAAGTGGGCTCAGATCTCTGCTTAACACCATGCACAAAAGTAAGATCAAAATGGATTTATGACCTCAACATCAGACCAGAATCCATAATGTTTATTGAAGACAAAGTCGGCAAAACTCTCCATGATATTGAAGCTAATGGTATCTTCAAAGATGTCACGCCACTGGCCGAGCAAGTGAAAACAGAGATAGACAAATGGGACTATCTTAAACTAAGAAGCTTCTGCACCTCCAAAGAAACAGTGACCAAAATACAAAGACAGCCTACAGAATGGGAAAGGATATTCACCAAGTACACATCCGACAAGGGGTTGATATCAAGGATATACAAGGTACTGGTTAAACTCCACAAGAAGAAATCACCCAACCCCATCAAAAAATGGGGTGAGGAAATGAACAGAAACTTTCGCAAAGAAGAAATTCGAATGGCAAAAAGGCACATGAGAAAATGCTCTACATCACTAATCATCAGAGAGATGCAGATCAAAACCACAATGAGATATCATTTCACACCACAGAGACTGGCCCACATCCACAAGAACAAAAGCAACCGTGCAGGCGCGGATGTGGCGAGAAAGGGACCCTCCTTCACTGCTGGTGGGAATGCCGGCTGGTCCAACCCTTTTGGAAAACAGTATGGACGACTCTCAAAAAATTAGAATTTGATCTGCCATTTGACCCAGCTATAGCACTCCTGGGAATATATCCCAGAGAGGCAAAAATGTTTAGTTGAAGTGACATCTGCAATTGTTTGTTCACTGCAGCACTCTTTACAATAGCCAGAATCTGGAAAAAACCTGAGTGCCCAAGAACAGATGACTGGTTAAAGAAACTTTGGTACATTTACACAATGGAGTACTATGTAGCTGTTAGAAAAGATGAAGTTATGAAATTTACATACAAGTGGTACTACATGGAAAGTATCATGTTAAGCGAAATGAGTCAGAAAGAGCGGGATAGACACAGAAAGATTGCATTCATCTGGGGAACATAAAGCAACAAAAAGGGAGAGTGACACACAGGAATGGCTGAGATTAGTACCAGGAATTTTGCTCCATGAATGGAAGGCCAGCCACAGGCTCTAGGTGAAAAGGAAGCTCAGATAGAGAAGAGAGTACCAAATGAAGGGTGTTGTGAGGGCCCTCCCAGGGTGGGAGAAGCATGCTAAAAGTAGTCGATAGACCAAACATGATTGCCACTCAAAGCCTCTCTTGCAAAACACAGTACCCAAAAGAAGAGAGAGAGAACAAGGGGGAATACCCTGCCACAGAGGCAGGATGGGACGGGGGGGGGGATGAGGGTGGGGGGGATGCTGGGACCCATGGGGATGGATGACGGGCACTGGTGGAGGTATGGGGACTTGATCATTGTATAACTGAATCCCAAGCACAAAATTTGTAAGCCTATAACTGTACCTCATGGTTTTTCACTAATAAAAAAAATTAAAAAAAATATAATAAAAAAAAAAAGAACGTCGAAGAAATAGCTAAGAGGACGAAGAACCTCCGACTCTGGGCACATCTCTTTGATTCCACTGTTCTTCCTGCATTAACATATGCCTCAGAAACCTGGGCTCTACGCAAACAGGATGAGAATGCTATTCAGGTCTCCCAAAGAAGAATAGAAAGAGCTATGCTTGGAATATTACGTTTCACTCAAATGAGAGAAAAAATCCGGAGTTCCGACATCCGTCAACGATCAAGAATCAGGGAAACTGTCTCATTTGCCAAGGTGTCAAAAATCAGATGGGCTGGTCACGTAATGAGATTTAAAGACGACCGCTGGACTAGAGCTGTTACCGACTAGATTCCACGGGATGTCAAAAGACCACGTGGCCGCCCACCTACCAGATGGTCAGACTTCTTCATCAAGATCATGAACGAAAGGTTTGAGGCTCTTCATGTTCCCGGAGCAAACAGATGCCATTGGGCTACACTAGCACGTGACAGGGACAAATGGAGACGTTACTGGCGCCCGCTCGAGCAAATCGACGACTAACGGGAAGTTAAGTGATTAAGTGATAAGTGATTGCTGCCTCTCAAAAGCATATTCTATGTACAATGTGCTGTGCATGTTTTTTCTTCTAACCTCAGAAAATTCACAAAAGCAGAATTCATTAAATTATTTTCAAAACAAAATTATTCATATCATAAAGTTTTTAAAATCTATTAAATTTTCAAGTGCTTGTATATTTGTTATATATGTTTCTCCTTTGCCCCTTTTTTTATTTGGCCACACATACACATGCATCCGCGCATACACACACACACACACAAACACACACACACAAATAATCACACCAGTCATGCTAAGCACTTACTTCTGCCTCTAATCTCTGAAATCACTGCTAGTGTTGCTTGGGAAACCATATACATAGCTAGAAATTGAACTTGAGTCATAAAAATGAGTCAAATGCATTACCCTAAGTACTCTTTGGTCCAGAAGTGTTTGGATTTTATTTCCTTTATCTATGGGACTCCACGCCAGGCTGCTTTTACTCAGGGTGCCCCATAAGGTGGCGGGTGAGAGCCCTCCCTTCCCCCAGGGACTCAGGTCCGGCAGCCAACCTCCAATACCCAACCACCTACACACTCCAGGCCACTTTCCAAACACTTGATGGAGCCTCATGCATGAATGAAGTCCCACAGAACCCAGATAATGCAGAACTTTGTAACCTTGGACTCTGGACTCAATAGGACCTGGGAGCAGAGATCCTCTGCCTGCTTCCCCCTGTCTCTGGTGACCCAGGGGTCACACCCATAAGCAACCTCCTGCTGGTGGAGATAATCTCCTCATTGGCCACCCTCCAGAACTCACAGCTGCTTCTCCTGGGTGGGAGCATGAAATGAGACCCCCATAACCATGCCACCGTACTCCACGCCAGGCTGTTTTTACTCGCGCAGAGGGGGGCAGATGAAAGCCCTCCCTCTCCGAAGGACTCAGCTGCAGCAGCCGACCTCCAGTACCCAACCGCTGCCACACTCCAGGCTACTTTCCACACTCGGACTGAGCAACACATATTATGAACATATTCTTGGACCGCACAGACATGACACATCATAAGACACACTTCCTACCCATTTTCCATAATTGCCACACCATATTTGACCTACCCATTTTCCATAATTGCCACACCATATTTGATGGGGTTCAGACAGTAGGCAACAAATCATGGAGGGAAATGTATATATATATATATATATATATATATATATATATATATGCCTCTCTGGGAGCCCGGCAAGCTATAGAGAGTATTCCGCCTGCATGGCAAGCTACCCATGACATATTCGATATGCCAAAAATAGTAACAATAATGGACATCATTCTTCAGACCCTGAAAGAGCCTCCAATATGGCAGTGTTAGGAAAGACGAGTAAGGAAAGGTTGCTAACATCTCAGGGCTGGGACGTTGGACACGTTACTCGTGCCTGCTCAAGTAAATCGATGAACAATAGGATAACAGTGATATAGTAACAGTTATCTGTATTTTTAAATGTTGGCATGCCACTATATACATGATCCACTTAAACTGTTAAAAGACTATGTGTATTATTTAATATTCCGTTGTAAATATGCAATTGTGTTAGCAGTCTTTTAACTATCAAAGAACATTGGAAATGATAGGTTATTTCAAAAGGATACTGTATTCAAATCCCTTTGATTTCTTTCTCTTATTTTTTTACAACCAAATTTTTGTAGTAATGACCACTAGGAGTATATTGAAAAACAGTGATGATGTTGGACATCTTTGCCTTATATCCTATCTCAGAGGAAGCTTTCAGTCATTGAGTAAGATGTTAATTTTCAACTTGTGGTTAAGACCCATTACTTTTCTGAAGTGTTTTCATTCTGTTCAATGTATGGTTTATTTTTATCATGAGTGTATGCTAAATATTTTCAACAATGATTCCTGCATCACTTGATACCATCATAATTTATAACTTACCTTTTTTACTTTATATATTATATTTATTGATTTGTATGTTTGTATCTCCAAATGAATCCCACTTGATCAGGTGTATGATCTTTTAGATATATTATTGTATTTCATTTTCTAAGATTTTGTTGAGAATAATTGTGTTAATATTCATCAGGCATATTTGTCTGTCTTTTATTTTTTCAGCAATAACTGTGGTATTAGAGTAATATTTGCTTCATAGAAGTTGTTAGAAAGAATTACTTTTTCGTCAATATTTTGGAAGAGCATGAAGATATAAGGCAGTAAGCCTTCTTTTAAGGTTTGGTAGAACCACTAGTGTATGCTCTGTGCTGGAATTTTTATCTTAGGGGTATTGCTAATCTCTTTTTCTGTATTTTTACTCATGACTTGTATAATCATATTTCCTTTATCCTGGTTCAATTTTGAAAGTTTGTATGATTCTGAGAATTTATTCTAAACACAGTTGTAAAATTGTTATCTTAATATTAACACTAAAGATGAAATACTAAAATAAAGAAGTATAATCTGGGTTTGGAGTGATATTACAGTGGGTAGGGATTTTTCCTTAAATGTGACCAACTGTGGTCCATTAGTGTAGGATAACAATTGATTTGTCCTTTTCTCCTTTGCCACTAGGAGTTTAGGTTTATCAGGTTACACCCATCACAGTGCTCCCAAGTCACTTCCATTCCTTTATCTGTGACTACTTCTTTATGCTCTCTTCCCCAACCAGTTAATCAGCTTTTCCCCCAGTCAGAATCTGATAATTTGTAAGATCAGATCCTTTTAGGACACTGAACTTGTATTGTAAGTTAATATTGCCTTTCTCCTCTCCTTATGTCTTTTGAATAGTTTACTTTAATGCAATGTCCTTTTGGTATAGATATAGGAAGACAGTTAATATTATGTTTTGTAAGTTAGAATTTAATTGGCTTTGAATATTATTCATTCCCGGGTATCTGCTTTCTCAACTCAGCCTCAGTTGCCCTCACTTCCTAGCACCCCCAAAAGCAGGGTCCCGACTAGGAACTGGATGGAACCAGGGCAAGCAGGTAAGCTATGTGCTACACTGGCATCGATATGGGACTGGCCAAAGTGCCATAATGCTTAACTAAAAGTTAAGAGCTTGGTCATGGACAAATGCTGTAATGATCCAAAAAGTAATAACTAGATTTGGACTCTGCTAGGGATAGGAAAGACTATCTGGCCTGAGCACTGTAGTCTGAGATCGAGATGGCCCTAGGAGAGCAATTCTATAAGCTTAAGGTATTTCTTACTGTGTCCATACAAAATGATTTATATTATGTATGCTTATATGTTTGTTGGACAAGGAGAGGAGAAACGCACCCAGGGGTTTCTGTTCTAGGGTGGGTTGATCTGTTAAATGAGAATCTGTCCTAGAAGCGGCTTTCCCGTGTGTCCTGACTAGTTTATATGAAGCTGGACATTTTTTTTCCCTTTCAAATTGCCTTTAGTAAATAATTTCAGTGTATTGTAAAAGGCAGTTTTCTTTTTTTTTACAGAAACCTGACTGGCAGATCTCAGGTGCTAGCCAGGCCTGATCTTTGGGATATAAATTCTAGGCTCTAGGCAGACTAGTCTTTGGGATGCAAAGACAGATACTTGTCTTTGGGATGTAGATTCCATGCTCTTGAAGACTAGTCTTTGGGATGCAAATCCAAGTGCTTGTAGCCCAAGAAAGGTTTCAGTCTTGGTTTTGTATATTTTTCCTCTTTTTCTGGAGGCCAAAGTTACTGGCCTGCAGATGTAAAGAAACAATGTTTGTTTTGCCTGCCTCCTCAATGTTCTTTCTGTAACTCTTTTTGATGACATCACTGTATTGCACCTTTTAGAGGTACAATGATCTATATAAGGCGATTTTCAGGGCTCTCAGCCGGGGAACACAGGCCTGGGGAATGGGGAACACATGCTTGAGAGAATCTAAAGGTGAAGGTGTGAGAGAACCTGGGCCCTCTATGACATTAAATTTCTTTTACGGGATATAATGAGACTGTAACAGGGGGCTGAGGGAGGCAGAGGGGAGACATAAGTGAAGGAAGAGAGGATTGGAATAAACTGCAAGGAAGACCAACCAGCCTGGCTCTCATTTCTTCCTTTGTCTGCCTTGGCCAACAGCTGTCCAGATCCAGGACATACACAGGTGCTCAAGAGCACTGAATGCGGGGCGGTGAGACAGAGCCATTCAGAGAGCCCGCAAACACACAACCTTCAGCGTGCATAGTTTTTACACATTGCCCAACATCTTAGATGGACCACTGAGTACCACCCAGTATGTGCCCCTCCCCCCAAACAAACAAAAAACAAAAGAACATTAGTGTAGTCCAAACTTAATGGAAACTGTCATGATTACTTAGGGTTCACATAATAAAACATGTTCCTAAGGGATCTTTTCATAACTTAGGATCTACAAGCTCCTGTCTAAACTGAGGGAAATGTACACTTTTTAATAGGGAGCAGTAAACTTTTGAGTATTACTGTTGTCATGGTAAGAAATTAGCATAATGGATATTTATATTTAAGCCATATTAATTGGCATACGTTCGTAATCTTGTTTTCTCTCTTAACATTTTGTAAAAAATATTTTTTAATTCCTCTGTGCTAATATGATAAGTAAATAATATAAAAATGAATTAGCTGTGAACTTTGTCAGGATATATTTTAACCTAAATTGTAAACCTTATGAGTAGCATAATAATGTATCTGGCAGCGCATTTCTATTGTTGCTATAAATTTTAATGAAACTAAGCAACATGACAAATTACTGTAGAGCAGGAATTGAAGTTAAATAAGTCATATATTGTTACCTACATGGAAATTTATCTCATAATTTGGAGGAAATATATGTGAGAACCTTATTTTTGTTTAATATCCCTAAAATCATTCATACAAAAATAAAATTTTAGGTATAACATAAATTATTCTGTCTAAAAAATTCATTGATCTAATATGTTTACATGCCCTTTATAAATGATTCAACATAGTGCTGATTATTTTAAAGGCAGCTTGGAAGATGAGCGGATTCTACTATCTCCATGGGATAGGATTTATAGCTCTGATGTCCTGAATCTGTCAGAATGATTCTCCTGAGGGATCAAGCAAATAAAATAATTTCATTGGTTTTTTATACTATTAATAAAATCATAATCCTATTTATCTCAAGATCCAAAATTTAATTTTATATAAGAAATGAATGAAAAGTTTAAAGAATATGCATTCTAGACTCTAACAAATTTATTTGACTATTTTTGCTTCACATTTTTTTCACTTCACTGAATAAAGACCTTAACATTTTATTTTCATAAATTCTGTGTTGATATACAAAAATTTTTGTATTTCTATTGACGTGGGTTCAATAAAATTGCTTTATTGACATGATGCCATTGGTGCATAACTCCCTAATTGTATTCTTATATTTGAGTTATACTTGAAGCTGCTTAACTCTTTATAGCTACTTTGGGAAAGCACTGCACTTCAGCCAATTTGAATCACAGAGAGAGGTGGGGGGAGAGAGAAATTGGAATATTTTAAATCCTATCAACAAGAAATTACTTCAGTTTGTTAAGACTTTGCTTTAATTAAAAGGATTTCCATCTAGCAATTAACAGTGATCACCAATAAACTCAGATACCATTCATCTTCATGTCATTTGAACAGCGGCTAAATAACTGGGCAAATTGCAAGGGATATTGCAGAATCAAGATTCTTCTGTTTAATAATAAATAATCTTCCAGAAATCAATCTAGGTGTACAAGGAATTATGATTTAAAACTTGTTGTTAACAATTCAACATTAAAAATAAAATTATATTTAATATTTTCTATGTTAAAATAGAAGTAAGTTTTCAACTTTCTATTATAAAATGGAGCATTGAATCATCAAATATGCTTGGGAATTGAAAAAGTATTTATAAGTAAGGTGTTGAGACAATTAAAATATTTTGTACTAACTAAAAGGCATATTTTCCTAACATGAACTCAAACACAGTCCTAAATGGAATCACTAGTGCTCAAAATCTTTTGTTTCTACCACAAAAATTGGTCATATGAGATTCAGTTCAAATGAGGATCTGCCTCATAAATCATCCAATTCCTATTCAGAATCATGTTTTTTAGTTCACATATCATGCAGACAATGAAATACAGATCCTTGCATTAATAACATTTATGGTACATTTAAATTTACAAGACACTTGCCTTAAAACGTATTATATATCAGTATGGGATCGCCTGGGGCTGGAGTTAGAGTACAGCATGGAGGATGGTTGCCTTACACACAGCCATCCTGGATTTAATCCCAAATAACCCAAATGGTACCCCGAGCCTTCCAGGTGTTAATCCCTGAGTGCAGTGCCAGGAAAGTTCTGAGCACAACCAGATATGGCCCCAGATCAAAACACAACAGACAAAAATAGAAACAAAATAAAATGGAATCTCCTGCCAGTAGGCTTTAAGCATACAACTGCATAGAAATATTGAGTTAAGGCCAAAACATTCCATGGTTTTGCAAACCAAGGATACATCAATGAGACAGTTCTTCTGAGAGATTGGCTGGAGAGATTTATCAAGTGGGCAAGGTGCTGGCCTTTCATGCAGAGACACAGCTCCATAACAGCACCTGTGTTTTCCCAGGCATGTCTAGAAGGGATTCCTAAGTTCAGAGCTCTGAACAAATCCTCTTGGGGTACCAAAACAAAGAATACAGATGTTGTTGAATCACTTAACAAATATAGATAAAATAGTTTGACAGGTAAATCAGCAAAGTTTCTAAAGTATTGCAAATCTAATGGAGAAGGCTCAGAAATTTTTTAGCAAACTTTATTATCGACATATTCTCTGGGATAAATATCATAACCTATATTACAGACTACTTTCTACAGGAGTGGGGAAATTGTTCTGATATAACTTTTTAAATAATTAAACTGAGCTTATGTTATTACTTAAAATTGACTTCTAGGGATCAGAGAGATAGTATAGCAGGTATTTGGATTTCTCTTCATGCTACTCACCTGGATTCAGTCCTTGGCAGTACAAATAATTCCTTGAACCTCACCAGGATTTCATATGCTCATAAAACCCCAGATCATAGATCCATAATTGTGTGTGGTAAATGTCTAATAAATAAAAGAAAAATAAAGTGTGTGGGATTGCCCTACAGTGGGTAGGGCACTTGCCTTGCATAGACTAGATCCCCAGCAATCCATATGATCCCCCTCTTGTCTCCACGTATGATCCCTGAGCAAAGAGCCAGGAGTAAGCCCTGAGCATCACCAGGTATGGCCCCCAAACTAATAATAATAATAGTAATATAACAATAACATAAATAAAGTTAAAAAATACTTCTACATGTTTCCTGTTGTTAATTTGGACCATCTTAAAATTTTTTATTCGCATCTAATTAAAATGATACATTGTTTCCTGAATGACAAAAAATACACTTAATTTCAGTTATTACAGAATAAGAAAATGAGAAAGATAATTTTTTTGATTTTGGAAATAAATTTTTACTTGACTACTTTAAATTATAATGTAAACATTGTATGGAAAAAATAATCTTCATAATCAGATAAAAAAATCATAGTGCCAAATGTATTTTAAAAATCCATGTAAAATACTCTTGTCTGCATTAATCCATCATGCAATTTTAAAGGGTGTTTTGAGGGTCAGGAAAACAGCACAAAAGTGCTGGCACATATACAGAGAGACCTAACTTCAATTCCCAGTACCACTTGTTCTCAAGAGGACAGTGACCTGGCTATGATAGGGCCCAAAACTACTATAGCAAAGCGATTCATGATGACAGAATAGCACCAGCATGGACCGTGGGTCCCCTGAGTGCTACTTTGGATGTCACCCAGTAAATAAATAGATCAAATAAAATACATTTTCAATTTTCTTTTTTTAATGAATACTTACACAATGTTATATTCATTTCATTACCATCATTAAAAGACTAATTTAATTTTAATAAAAATGTGTTTATTTAATATGTAAAGCATGATTTGATACATTTCTAAATTACATATTGTAAATGATTAAAATTAGCATATTCAATGTAATTAACTTGCCCATGTCCTCAAAAAAATCACATAATTGTATCTATGGTAGTGAGAACAACTCAGACATTTTCAGCACACTTTCAGTATATAATTCAGAATTGTTACCTGTTATTGACATACAAAATTAGGTTTCTAAAATTATTCTCCTTGTTTACTTCTTTCTTATTTTCTGATAACAATGTTTCTATTCTACTTCTATAATGTGACTCTTTTAGGTACCACAAAGAAATGAAATCATGCAGCACTATTTTTCTTGAAATGATTTTTTCCAATTCACCAATCTAATTACTAATAACAATTATTCTTCTTTTAAGGATAAAATAGCACAGCGATAGGGCATTTGCCTTGCACGCAGCCAACATGGCCGACCCGAGTTCGATTCCTCTGCCCCTCTCGGAGAGCCCGGCAAGCTACCGAGAGTATTTGATATGCCAAACACAGTAATGACAAAGTCTCCAATGGAGACGTTACTGGGCCCGCTCGAGCAAATCGACGATCAACAGGAGGGCCTTTACTTTACTTTTACTTTAAGGATAAAATATATGGATGTATAGCATTTCATATACGTAATTATATAGAGACACACATAACACATTTGTTTTACTGGCATATCCATCAACTGATATCCTCACATTTAATTTGTTTTTCTATATCTGAGGTATTGAAAATAATGATACAATTAACAGGATAACTCTAGATTTCGCTTTGAATTTTTTTTATTTTTGGCTCACATCCAGTGATGCACAGGGATTACTGCTGGCTCTGCACTCAGGAATTACTACTGGCGGTGCTCAAGGGACCCTATGGGATGCTGGGAATTGAACCCAGGTCAGCCACGTGCAAGGCAAATACCATACCCGCTGTGCTATCGCTCCAGGCCCCTCACTTTGAATTTTTGACTTCCTTTTTTTTTTGTATACTAAGAAGTGATCTGTAGGATCTTAGTGTAATACTACTTTCAGTTTTTAAAGAAATCTTAGAAAATTTCAACAATTTTGTACTTCACCAGCAGTGCATAAGACTATGCTTTTCTTCAAAGTCTTATATAAGTCTTATATAAATCTTATAATACACAAATGTATTTTGTTTGTATTTCTGGCTTCTGGTTTGGTTTCTTATTTCCACAATGATTTAGCATGCTGACTATTCTTTCATTTATCTGTAGACTATCAGTATGTCTGTGGAAAAATAAAAACTATTCAGTTACAGTGCTCATCAGTTTTGTTTCTTTTCTCTTGTATACCTGGATTCTATATTTTTCTGATTAACCACTTTCAGATATATGATTTGTAAATAATTGGGAAATCTTATGTTGTTATTTCATTTTGTCAAAAGCTTCTCCTGCTAGTTTGTTATTAACTCTCATATATATTTGTTTCAGTATTCCATCATTCATTTTGTAGTTATCACAATCACCATCACGATCATGACCATCCTGTTGTTCGTCGATTGCCTCGAGCAGGCCCCAGTAACGTCTCCTTCATCCTAGCCCTGAGATTTTTTAAAAAGTGCCATATAAAAGGCTCTTCCAGGGTTAGAAGAATGAGACTCATCATTGTTACTGGTATTTGGCATATTGGGTACACCACAGGGAGTTTGCCAGACTCTGCCATGTGGGCAGGTTACATTCGGTAGCCTGGCATTTTGTAGTTATAACAAACAAAACTTTGCCAAGTCTAGTACTGAAGATTTTGTTTTTATTTTAGGGGCACACCTGGCAGTACTTAAGGCTTACTATTTGCTCTTTTCTCAATTTTCTCTAATGGCCAGGCTTGGTGAAGGACTCAGGGGACTATATTGGGTGCCAATAATTGAAATTTGGCCAGTCTGTATCCTAGGAGAGTGCCATACTGCTGCTCTGACCCCTACTACTAAAAGATTACATTTTCTTGTAGGAGCTTAATATTCTAGGGTATGTAAAATATTTTGGAATGATATTTCATTTTAACTTTTTGTTAATGTAACGTTGGTTTAGGAAGGCCTGCACACATCTCTTCAATCTATTTGTTACCACGCCATCAAAGTATCTGCTTTTGATGCCTCTCTCACTAACCTTTCTAATAACCTTGCTTCTTTGGTATGAGTTGAAAACATTTTACTACTTGAATTTATCTCTGTGTTCCTTTTTATATCCTAAGTACACCTTTTGTATGTGATGTAAAATAGGTACCTAGTTCTACAGTTATGTTTTTTTTTACATAGGTTTCCAGTTCTACCACATTTATTGAAGAATTCACCAGTGTAAATTTTTTTCTTTGCAAATTTCATATTCCTTTATTATTACAGTTTATAATGTAATTAAAATCAGGACGTGATGATTCAAGCTTTGCTCTTTTGGCTTGTTGTCTTCTGTACTTGTATATAAATTTAAATAATATTACATATATATGTTGGGTTTAAAAAAGATTGAACTAAATCTATATATTACTTTGAGTAGGGGAGTAATTTTAATGTTATTACTTTTTATTATTCATGAGTAAAAATAATAACTTGGTTTATTTTCTTTCTTGTGTAAATGTTTTATGGTTTACAATATACATATATTTCACATTTTTGATTAATCATTTCCTAATTTTTATTTTCTGATTGCTTTTATTGTGATTGGAAATTAAAACACTGGTTTCTGTCTTTTTGAGGTGGTCATAACCAGTAATAGTTAGTTTTTGCTTCTACACTTGTGCTTAGGGATAACTCCTGGTTGTACTTGTGGGTCATATGCAGTGCTAGGTTAACATGCAAGCAAGCGCCATACCCACAGGACTATCTCTCTAGACATTGACTTGTCTTGTTTAGAACACCCTGTTCCACTCTGTATAGTGTATATGCTTGTATAAATAAAAGTTTCTGATTATTTGTGTATGTTAATTTTTTCTTAGGCATCTCCAGAGCAGTTTTTAGGGATCTGGGGTATTATCCCCACACTGTTTGATACTCAGACCAGAGTCCAGATGAGAATGTTTTATGCAGGCTTGATGGTTGAGTTCAGCCTAGCAATATGCCTGTGCTCTAACCTGAAGTGGTAGGAGCTCCTGAACCACCTTAGAAGTGCTTGGGGTCCATAATTGATTATTCTTAGGATAACACATACTATAAGGAATCAAGCACAGATGAATTTTAATTTTTCATTTTGTATCTGAAAACTTTGCTGAATTTTATCAACTTACAACCTTTTAAAAATCTCTTCCAATGATTTATAAAAGGAATTTTTAGGATTTTATGTACAATCATGGCATCTACAAAGCTAATTTTACTTATTTTATCAGGCATATCAAAAGGCACATTCTACCATTCCCTTCCAATCTTAATCACTTAATCATTTAACTTCTCGTTAGTCGTCGATTTGCTCGAGCAGGCGCCAGTACCGTCTCCATTTGTCCCTCTCGCATGCTAGTGTAGCCCAATGGCATCTGTTCGCTCTGGAAACATGAAGAGCCTCAAACCTTGCGTTCATGATCTTGACGAAGAAGTCTGACCATCTGGTAGGTGGGCGGCCACGCGATCTTTTGACATCCCGTGGAATCCAGTCGGTAACAGCTCTAGTCCAACGGTCGTCTTTAAATCTCATTACGTGACCAGCCCATCTGATTTTTGACACCTTGGCAAATGAGACAGCGTCCCTGATTCTTGATCGTCGACAGATGTTGGAACTCGGAATTCTTTCTCTCATTTGAGTGAAACGTGATATTCCAAGCATAGCTCTTTCAATTCTTCTTTGGGAGACCTGAATAACGTTCTCATCCTGTTTGTGTAGGGCCCAGGTCTCTGAGGCATATGTTAATGCAGGAAGAACAGTGGAATCAAAGAGATGTGCCCGGAGCCAGAGGTTCTTCGTCCTCTTAGCTATTTCTTCGACGTTCTTGAAGGCGTTCCATGCCACTCTCTTGCTCCTGCGCACCTCGGGTACCAGGTTATTTGTCATGTTGACTTCTCGACATAGGTACACATAGCTGCTGCATTCGGAGATGGTCGTTCCTTTGAGAGCGAATGGGGCATCAGGAATGAGGCTGTTTCTCATAAACATTGTCTTCATAAGATTCAGCTGTAGTCTACCTTTCCACACTCACAGTCAAAGTCGGCCAGCATGTGTGCCGCTTGGCTGATGTTTGGTGTTATTAAAACAAGGTCATCAGCAAAGCGGAGGTGGTGTAGTTGCCGACCATCTATCTTTACTCCCATTCCTTCCCATTCCAGTCATCACATGATATTCTCGAGGGTGGCACTGAAGAGTTTCGGTGAAATGGTATCACCCTGCTGAACCCCTCTCTTGACATCAACGATCACTTCTTTGTAGAATGGTGAGATCCTGGTAGTGAAACCGCAATACAGCTCAAGCAGGATCTTTATGTATTGGGCTTGAATGCCCTGATTAGCTAGGGCTTCAGTGACCACTTTGGTCTCAACAGAATCAAAGGCCTTCTTTAAATCAATGAACGTTAAACAGAGCGGCATCTTGAACTCCCGAGAAACCTCAATGAGCTTGGTTATGGTGTGGATATGGTCTATGGTGCTGAATTCTTTGCGGAAGCCGGCTTGCTCGCATGGTTGTCCTTCATCTAGTGTTCTGCAAATCCTATTTAGGATGACTCGAGTGAACAACTTGTAGATGACAGACAATAGGCAGATTGGGGGATAGTTGCCAATGTCATGGATGTCTCCCTTCTTGAACAGTAGTATGGTCCTGCTGGTTTTCCATTGGGACAGAACCTTGCATTCAGACAGGTAGCGAGTGAATAGCCAAGCCAGTGTATTGATGAGTACTGACGGCAGGTTCTTCAGGTGTTCAGGTCTGACCTTGTCTGGGCCGGGTGTTGTTTGTTTCTTTACCAGTGAAATGGCTTGTCGGATTTCGGAAGGGAGAACTTTGGGAACGACAAATCCATCCTGTGGAATTTGATATGTCAGCAAGTGGACATAGCTATCGAAGAGATTTGAGTAGAAGTCATGGATAATCTTCTCCATTGCCGTTCTGGAGGATGTGATGGATCCATCAGGACGTCGCAGGGCAGTCATCTCAGTCTTGTAGTTGGCGAAGGACAGGCAAGCGTTACGAATACTTCTCCCAGCTTCTGCCGCATATATCAGTACTTCTGATCTTCTCTCTTTGAGGTCTTCCTTGATCGCATTTCTGCACTGCTTTGCAAGCTCGGATGTTAGCTTGCGGTTGCCTGAGGCATGCGCCAAACCACGCTGGCAAATTAACTCAAGAGTTTTGGAAGATAGGCGATTTTTTGTGGCTATTTCTCTCTTGGAGTTCCTCGCACCTTCATGGAGTTGCTGAACCAGTCGATCGTATTCCTCGTCAATGTTGTCAACAATGGCATCTTCCCATGTTGCCACAATAGTGCCACAGAGTTCTCAGTTGGTGGTCGTTCTGGGAGTTCTCTTTTTGAACTTTGCAGCCCTTTCTCCCCGCTCTGTGAAGTAGAATTTTGCATGAAGGAGACGGTGATCCGATCCTGTTTGAAATTTTGGGACAACAGCAACATCGGTCAGGCAAAACCGTCGATTGAATATGATGTGGTCTATTTCGTTGTGGAATCGTCCACCGGGAGACTCCTATGTCCAACGTTTAGATTCTGCCTTCTGGAACTGTGAGTTACCATGTATGGTCTTGGTCGACATGATGATGGTCATGTCGACCAAGACCCTTCCAATCTGAGTGTCAGTATCTTTCTACTGCTCTTCCCAGCTGCCTCACTGAGTAGACTTAGTTCTGGATGCAGGATCTTAAGGTTTATTGTCTTTGATCATTATATATTCCACTACTTTGCTTCCCTATACTCTACATATAAATCAGTTCATCTGGTATTTGTACCTCTTTTTCTGAGTCACTACACTTGGCATGATATTCTCTAGATCCAAGTTTTAGTAAATTGTAAAATTTCATCATTTTTTATAGCAGATATTTAGTGGTGCAAATGTACAATAACTATTATTTCTTCTCATCTGTTGGGGCATTGGATTATTTCCAGATGTTGGCAATTTTAATAAAATTGCAATGAATAGAGGTATGCATTTATATTTTAAAATTAATTTGTGTTCTTGGTAACAATGCTAATAGTGGAATTGATGGATTAGAGAGAAAGTCTTTTTTAAAAAGATACCTCCATACTGTTTTCCAAAGAGAATGAACAAGAGGATACTTTCATCAGTAGTAAATGTAGGTACCTTTTTATTCACAACTCCAATACTGGCTGATTCAGGATATTTTGATATATGTTATCCTACCTTGTGTAAGATTTATCATATAGCACATTTTATTTCTATAGCACTGTAGCACTGTCCTCCTGTTGTTCATTGATTTGCTTGAGCAGGCACCAGTAATATCTCCATTGTGAGACTTGTTGTTACTGTTTTTGGCATATCAAATACCCCACGAGGGAGTTTGCCAGACTCTGGTGTGTGGGCAGGATATTGTCAGTAGCTTGCTGGGCTCTCCAACAGGGGCAGAGGAATTGAACCCAGGTTTGCCGCATACAAGGCAAACGCCTAACCTACTATGCTATTGCTCCGGCCCATTATATTTCTATAGGGAAATAAAATATAGAAGAGAAATTTCAAAATTAAATTAAAATTTGTCTCTCTCTATTCTATTAACTAAGAATAAACCTTTACTTCCTTATCAAAAAGTAAATTATAAAATATAAATAATTATTAAAATAAATAAAAGAAAATGCAATAACAAAAATATTCTTTTGTCAAGGAAGAATAAGCAATTTATTGGAATCTAAATTATTTTTCTCATATGATCGATATTAGTAATACTTTCAATAATATGTTGAGTAGAATTAGCTAGTCTGTACAACTTTAACTGAAATTATATTTTTTAGAATATATTCCAATTTTTCCCTCTATTGATTATGCAGTGTGGACTATGTATTTCATGGTTATGGTAATAAGTATTTCTTTTTCTACCAAATTTCCTGTATGAGAACAAAAACTAGGAAAAACATTATATGGACATGAATAATATATGTTTTTTTTAGGTACATATGAAAGGAGCATTTAACATAATAATTGTAATGTAGATATTTAGAATCAAGTAATAATTAATATTGTACAGTATAAAAGACAAGTTTATTTAAATTAATGAAAGAATTACATTAAATTGAAATCATATTAAATTTTTTATGATTGGAAGCAAGAAAGTAATTTACGTTCATTATAATTTCATATAATTTCACCTTCTACAAGATCATTGTCGGTGATTTTAATGCCAAAATAGGACCAAGAAGATCAGTCGATGAACTCCACATCAGAACCCATGGCTTGGAATGGAACGAACAGGGTGACAGACTGAGTTCATCATGTCAACCAAAACCTTCCATGGTAACTCACAATTCCAAAAGGCTGAATCTAAACGTTGGACATGGGAATCTCCCGATGGACGGTTCCACAATGAAATAGACCACATCATATTCAATCGGTGGTTTTGCCTAACCGATGTTGCTGTTGTCCCAAAATTCCAAACGGGATCAGACCACCGTCTTCTTCGTGCAAAATTCTACCTCACAGAACGAGGAGAAAAGAATGCAAGGTTTAAGAAGAGGACTCCCAGAACAACCACCAACTGGGAACTCTTTGGCTCTGTTGCGGCAACATGGGAAGATGCCGTCATTGACAACATTGATGAGGAATACGATCGAATGATTCAACACCTCCTTGATTGTGCAAGGAATGCCAAGAGAGAGATAACCACAAAAAACCGTCTTTCTTCGAACACTCTTGAACTTATTCACCAACGTGGCTTGGCACGTGCCTCAGGCAACCACAAGCAAACGTCCAAATTGGCAAAACAGTGCAGAGAAGCCATCAAGGATGACCTCAAAAACAGGAGAGCAGCAGTACTGGTAGATGCAGCAGAAGCTGGGAAAAACATTTGTAATGCCCGCCTGTCCTTCACCAACTACAAAACCAAGATGACTGCCCTCCGACATCATGATGGATCTATCACATCTTCCAGAAGGGCAATGGAGAAGATTATTCATGACTTCTACTCAGATCTCTTTAATAGCCACATCCACTTGCCCACATACCACATACCACATGATGGATATGTCATTCCCAATGTTCTCCCTTCCGAAATCCAACATGCCATCTCGTCGGTAAAGAAACAAAGAGCACCTGGCCCAGACAAGATCAGACCTGAACACCTGAAGAACTTACCATCAGTACTCATCAATACATTGGCTCGGCTCTTCACACGCTACCTGTCTGAATGCAAGGTTCCATCCCAATGGAAAACCAGCAAGACTGTACTACTATACAAGAAAGGAGACATCCACGACATTGGCAACTATCGCCCAATCTGCCTATTGTCTGTCATCTACAAACTATTCACTCGAGTCACCCTGAATAGGATTAGCAGAACACTAGATGAAGGACAACCATGTGAACAAGCTGGATTCCGAAAAGGATTCAGTACCATCGACCATATCCACACAATAACCAAGCTCATTGTGGTATCTCGGGAGTTCAAAATGCCACTCTGTCTAACGTTAATTGATTTAAAGAAGGCCTTTGATTCTGTTGAGACGGAAGCGGTCATGGAAGCCCTAGCCAATCAGGGCGTACAAACTCAATACTTCAGGATCCTTCGTGAGCTCTATTGCGGATTCACTACCAAGATCTCACCATTCTACAAAGAAGTAATCATCCATATCAAAAGAGGGGTTCGGCAGGGTGATACCATTTCACCAAAACTCTTCAGTGCCACCCTCGAGAACATCATGCGACGACTGGAATGGGAAACATGGGCGTGAGGATAGATTGTCGGCAACTATACCACCTCCGCTTTGCTGATGACATCGTTCTAATAACACCAAACATCAACCAAGCGGCACAAATGCTGAACGACTTTGACCGTGAATGTGGAAAGATCGGACTACAGCTGAATCTTACGAAGACAATGTTTATGAGAAACAGCCTTGTTCCTGATGCTCCATTTGCTCTCAACGGAACCACCATCTCCGAATGCAACAGTTATATATACCTAGGTCGAGAAAACAACATGATGAATGACCTGGCACCTGAGTTGCGCAGGAGGAAGAGAGCAACTTGGAATGCCTTCAAGAGCATTAAAGAAATAACTAAAAGGACAAAGAACCTCCAGCTACGAGCACATCTCTTTGATTCCACTATTCTTCCTGCATTAACATATGCCTCAGAGACCTGGACCCTACGAAAACAGGATGAGAACACTATTCGGGTCTCTCGAAGAGGAATCGAAAGAACTATGCTTGGAATATCACGATTCACTCAAATGAGAGATAGAATCCGGAGTTCTGATCTTCGTCAAAGCTCAAGAATCAGGGACGCTGTCTCATTTACCAAGAAATCAAAAATCAGATGGGCTGGACACGTAATGAGGTTTACAGACAACCGCTGGACTAGAGCCATTACTGATTGGATTCCACGAGACATCAAAAGATCACGTGGACGCCCACCTATAAGATGGTCAGACTTCTTCGTCAAGACCCTAAATGATCGGTTTGAGGCTCTACATGTTCCTAAAATGAACAGATACCATTGGGCTACGCTAGCACGCAACCAGGATGAATGGAGACGTTACTGGCACCCGCTCGAATAAATTGGTGAATAATGGGGATTAAGTGATTAAGTGATTAAGTGATTAAGTGATAATTTCATATAACTTCATAGATATTTCTACTCACATTTTAAAATGAGATATTTGTCTTTCTCTCCATTATCTTCTTTTTTCTGTCCATTACCTTTTATTATGGCTCAAAGAAGCAAACAAAATACTAGGTAGACACATCACTGTCCTCCCGTTGTTCATTGATTTTCTCGAGTTGGCCCAGTAACATCTCCATTGTGAGACTTTGTTATTACTGGGTTTGGCATATCGGATACGTCACAGGGAGCTTGCCAGGCTTTGCCGTGTGGGTGAGATACTCTCAGTACCTTCCCGGGCTCTCCAAGAGGGACGGAGGAATCGAACTCGGGTCAGCCATGTTGGCTGCTTGCAAGGCAAATGCCCTACCTGCTGTGCTATCGCTCCAGTCCCAAACAAAATACTAACTTATTTTATATTAATAAGAAGCAAATATAACTTTTCCCTTCATTTTTATTTTGATAAATACTAGACATAGCCCAATGGGTAGGGTGGTTGCCTTGCACACGGCCCATTCGGCTGGCCCGGGTTCAATTCCTCTGCTCCTCTCGGAGAGCCTGGCAAGCTACCGAGAGTATCTCGCCTGCACAGCAAAGCCTGGCAAGCTGCCCATGACGTATTCGATATGCCAAACACAGTAACAACAAGTCTCACAATGGAGACATTACTGGGCCCGCTCAAGCAAATTGATGAGCAAAGGGAGGACAGTTCAACAGTTTGACTATAGGTAAATTTAAATATTTTATATAATGTGATATTTGTATATTTTAAAAGAATGGATATCAGTTTTCTATGTTTATTGTCCTAATCAGAATATAAAACTCTATTAAACATCTATCACTTTACATTAATTTAAGCATAATTAACAATCAATAACTGATTGAAGGGTTTATCATATTACACCTCCTGTGAATTTACTACACTGATAGCATGTTGGTTAAACAGACAAGAATAATGTACTTGTCTCAGAGAGATAAAAGCCTTATGATCATTAAAGGCACATTTTGGAAATGACCCTCTATACATTCGTTGCAATAATAAAAAGGAGACCATTTTAAAATTTATGAAATACACCCAAATAAGAAAATTATTTAAAATTTTATTTTGTTTAAATCAAATATTGTTTCAATTTTAAATAAAATGATTAACGGGGTTTAATTATTCTGCTAAAGAAACTGTGTCGCAGAAATATTGAAACTATAAAAAAAGATGTGTGAGAATGTGTAGAAATCAATACATTGTATAGAAACAGAAATTTACATATAAATATATAAAAATATCACAGTTCTCCCGTTGTTCATCAATTTTCTCGATGCGGGCCTAGTAACATCTCCATTGTGAGTCTTGTTCTTACTGTGTTTCGGCATATTGAGTATGTCACGGGTAGCTTGCCAGGCTCTGCCATGCGGGCGAGATACTCTCGGTAGCTTGCCGGGCTCTCCAAGAGGGGCGGAGGAATCGGAGTGACAGCACATATAGAAATATATCAGTACATTATATAAAATATATAGAAATAATTACATTATATATTATGCATATCTTAATATTACTCATTATTTTTATTATAGCTAAAGTTATATGTTTACTATAATGTTTACTGTTATACTATGCTGTGGAAATTGCTGAGCAACTACTGTCATCAGAATGCCCAAGACTTGTCACAACAAGTCCTAGTTTTACTTTGTTTTCCACTACATGAAATTAAGACCCCTTGGTCTTTCAGCCTTATATTTAAAGTTGTTACATTCATTCATCTTTCTCTGGTTCTGTGTCACGCTTGAATGAAATCACCTGGTACTTGTCCTTTTAACTTATTCTTCTTAATATGACCTCCTCTAATTCCTTACAATT
Source organism: Sorex fumeus (assembly GCF_029834395.1). Lineage (NCBI taxonomy): Eukaryota > Metazoa > Chordata > Mammalia > Eulipotyphla > Soricidae > Sorex > Sorex fumeus. The sequence goes on along the minus strand of NW_026606185.1, from coordinate 6,439,384 downwards.
TAGAAGAAAATGCAAGGTTAAATATTTTCTAATAGGTGAAGAGTTTCCACTATGCACAGAAAATTCCCAACGACTATATTCACAAACCTCTGGGCATGAGTTGTTTCCAAATCATATCTATTGTAAGTAGTGCTTCAATGAACAGAGCTGTACATAAGTCTTTTCAAATTAATTTCTATGTGGTCTTGGGATAAGTACCAAGGATTAGAATGCCTAGGTCATTTGAAAGTTTAATTTTAAATATTTGGAGATATTCCAAATTATTTTCTACAAATGCTAGAGGGCTGGAATGATAGCACAGCTGTTAAGGCGTTTGCCTTGCAAGTGGCCTACATGGTCGACCCAAGTTCGATTCCTCTGCCCCTCTCGGAGAACCCGGTAAGCTACCTAGAGTATCTCGCCTGCACGGCAAAGCCTGGCAAGCTCCCCGTGACGTATTCAATATGCCAAACACAGTAACAACAAATCTCATGATGAAGATGTTACTGGGCCCACTCTAACAAATCGATGAATAATGGGAGGACCATGACAGTGACCGTGACAAATGCTAGAGAAAATAATATTGCAACTGGGCTGGAGCGATAGCACAGCGGGTAGGGCGTTCACCTTACAAGTGGCCAACATGGCCGACCCGAGTTCGATTCCTCCGCCCCTCTCGAGAGCCTGGCAAGCTACCGAGAGTATTCGATATGCCAGACACAGTAACAACAAAGTCTCCAATGGAGACGTTACTGGGCCCGCTCGAGCAAATCGACGATCAACGGGAGGGCCTTTACCTTTTACCTTTACCTTTATTGTGTGAATAAGGGAATATCTGTCATTCCTTTCTTCCTATTTTTAATATAGTGGTTTGCTTTTTTCTGTGAGCTTTGATAGTGCTTACATATTATACATATCTGCCTTTTATCAGATGTGTGGTTTGTGAACACTTCCTCCCATTCAATGATTGTCTTTTTCTGTTGGGCGGCATATGCTGGGGCCACATCAAGCGATGCTTAGCACTCTGAGTGGGGGGGATACGGACCATATGGGGCCTGCCGATTTAGCCAGGGATGAACATGTGAAGTACAGTGCCCTAACTTCTGTAATATGTCTCTAGTCAAAGACTGTCTTTTTAAAAAAAAAAATTATTAGTGAAAAACCATGAGGTACAGTTGTTACTAACTTAGACTTACAAACTTCCGTGCTTGCATTTCAGTTATATGATGATTGAGTACCCACCCCTCCACCAGTGATTCCAGTATCCCTCCCACCAACCCCACCCTTTCCCCCTTCCCACTCCAGCCCAGGGCATTCCCTCTCTCTTTACCTTTGGTTGCTGTGGTTTGCAATAGAGGAATTGAGTGGCCATCATATCCAGTCTATAGTCTACTTTTACCACGCATCTCCCATCTTGAGCGGATCCTCCAAACACCCATTACTTGGTGTTCCCTTCTCTATCTTAGCCTTCTTTTCCCCCAGCATGTGTGGCCGGTTTCCAAGAAGTGGAGCAAATCTCCTGATACTTATCTCATCTATTCTTGAGATTCTCCTATTCTGTTACTTTATATCCCACAGATGAGTGTAATCTTTCTATGCCTGTCCCTTTATTTTTGATTCATTTCACTTAACATGATACTTTCCATGTTGATCCACTTATATGCAAATTTCATGACTTCATCTTTTCTAACAGCTGCATAGTATTCCATTGTGTATATGTACCAAAGTTTCTTTAACCAGTCATCTGTTATTAGGCATTTGTTTTGTTTTTCCAGATTCTGGCTGTTATAAACAGTGCTGCAATGAACATACACGTGCAGATGAATGACTGTCTTTTAATGTCCTTTATTTACAAGCAAAATATTTTAGTTTTCTATAGTTCCAGTTGTTTGTTACTGGCTTTGTTTTGTTTAGCAATAGCTTAATGGTGTTGTTGTTGTTATTTTGGCTGTTGTGCCACACTGCAATGCCCAGGGACTGTACATGCCTCTGTGGCAGGAACCAGGTGGTGCAGAAATCATACTTGGGACCTACTGCATTCAAAGAAAGCACTCAACTAGTGAGCTGTCACTCTGTTCCAAATTGAATTAATTTATTTAAGATATCATTAAAGTCGCGTGACATCTTATTATGACATCTTATTATCTCATTCCTACTTTGGACAAACTGGCAGGCTACCGAATGTAGCCTGCCCACATGGCAGAGTCTGGCAAACTCCCCATGGTGTACCCAATATGCCAAATACCAGTAACAATGATGGGTCTCATTCTCCTAAAGAGCCTTGAATATAGCACTTTCTTAAAAATCTCAGGGCTAGGATGAAGGAGACGTAACTGGGGCCTGCTCGAAGCAATCGACGAATAACAGGATGGTCGTGATTCGTGATTCGTGATCATTAAAGTCAATATTTCAGAGTTTTTTGCATATATTTTTTAAAATATATTTTGACCTAATATCAAGACTTTAAACCCATTTTAAGTTAAACTTTTTTTTGTACAGTGTGAACTTTCCCTATCCCTTTTACTGAAGAAAATTTCTTTCTTTCACTTAATACACTTCATTCCTAATGAATAAATACTGTACATCTGACAATGTGCTTAAGGGTCTTAATTCTACAAACTTCTCTGAAAGTCATATTGGCTATAGCTATCCAATATAGTTTGAAGTCAAAATGCATTCTCTTCTTTCCTTTTCACTCATAGCTTCTTTGGTCGTGGAGGTGTGGAGTTATGGCTTTATTAAAAATTAACAGAATTTTTTTTATATTCTTAAAGAATATCACTGGAATTTTGGTGCATATTTTCTAAATCTGCATAACACTTTGAGTAGAATGTTTAATAAGATAATGTTGTTTCTTCCATTCCATAGGCCTGAGATATTCTTTTGTTTTCTTATATGTTTTTCTTTTTGTTGCTTATAAAAGACTTATAATTTTTGATTTATAATTGTTTTACAACATTAGGTGAGTAGAGTCATAGAAATAATGTTTTTGGACTCTATTTTATATGATGTTTTTTTAATTTCTTACTTGTCCAGTTCTTTGGTTGCATATAGAAATAAAATATATTTTTTGTGACTTTGCAGTTTGCTACTTTATACATAGGTTAATGATATCACCATATTATATCTTTCTTCTTGTTGATAGAGTGACTAAATTAATTAATGCATATGTATTTAACCATAAAATAAATCACACAGTGGTTCAATACTCTTCGCTGCATAAGGTCCTCTGAGCACTGTTTGAGTGGTTCATTAATACAGGGTCAGAAGGTACCTCCTCAGCTCTGCTGTATTCTTACCTACTGAATAGGAGAAGATGGTAGGAATAGATGATATTTTGGTCATTTAGTCTCCCAATATAGCATTAAGAGAGAGAGTAGAAAACCTGAGTCAAGAAAATATGAAGAAATTGAAAAAATGATCATAATGCTCCATGGATTCACTAATGAATTTTTGTTCAAACAGTCAATAACTATATTCCTTTAGCTCTTCCAGAATGTTGAAGAAATCAAAATCTTTTTTTTTTTCTAATTGCTTTCATTTTCTTTTTTGCTTTTTGGGCCACAATCAGCAATACACGGGCATTACTCCCGGCTCATATACTTGAGAATTAATCCAGCTGTGCTCAGAGAACCTTATGGACTGCTGGGAATTGAACCAGGGTTGCGTGGAAGGCAAATGCCCTACCTGCTATACTATCGCTTCAGCCCCTCTAGCTGCTTTCTTGAAGTCAATGTTAGCTTAATATCAGGAAATAGAATAATTAAAAAATAAAAGTCACTGTCACTGTCACTGTCCTCCCAGTGTTCATCGATTTGCTCAAGCAGGCCCAGTAACATTGTGAGACTTGTTACTGTGTTTGGCATATTGAATATGTCACGGATAGCTTGCCAGGCTTTGCCGTGCAGGCGAGATACTCTCAGTAGCTTGCCAGGCTCTCTGAGAGGGGTGAAGGAATTGAACTCATGTCAGCCATGTTGATTGCATGCAAGGCAAACACCCTACCTGCCATGCTATCGCTCCAGTCCCCAAAATAAATAAATAAATAAACAAACAAACAAACAAAAGTATTGGCTAATATTTCTGATTAGAACAGATGCAAATTTCCACAACAAAATCCCAGTGAACTGAAAATAACAGCATAATAAAAATGTCATGGATCATGATTGATTTTGATTATTTTCATAGTTAAATATGTACCAGTTAATATTCTACATTATTTACCATAGGGTTTTATTCAGTAATTCCACTTGAGCTTCCTAGATCATCACACATGTCTCTTCCCATCGTGGGGAAATTTTTAGCTATTGTGTCTCCTTTCAGTGTTTCTTCTCTCTTATGTATTGGGAAATTTCTCAGATATCACTTTTCTATAATTCTCCTTTCCATCTTTCTTTACAACCTTGAAATTCTAAGATGAAAAGATTGTTCCTCTTGATGCTCTCTCATATACATTTCTTAGGTTCTAATCACTTGTATTTGTTATCAGATTTCTCTTCTTTATTGATGATGTTTCAATACCTTTTCCTCAGTGTCACTGACTCAGGAATTAGCCTCTATCCTGTGTACACATTTTATTACTAAGCTATTTAGATCAGCAACTTATTTAGTACTTTTAACTCTTCTTGGACACATTTTCCTATTTTTTCCCATCAAAATTTCCTAAAGATTCCCGAAGAATTCTTTTTATTATTGATAATTATTTTAAGAACTTTTTCTTTGAAGTTATTCTCAGACAGTTACAAGGTCCTGCCTGATGTACAAAGTTCATTCCTGTACTTTCATTCTCATCCATCTGTGGAGATAAATCTCATTTTTTTTTTGTATTAGTCCTAACCCTGCTAGCTGCTTGGCATCTAGAATTATGGTTCTGAAACAGGCTGGCTTAGCCCCAGCAGTTGTTCCCTGTTGGGTAAGCTGGTATTTTTTAAATTTATTTTTTATTTTATTTTTATTGAATGACAGTGAGACTATAAAATCCAGAGACTATAAAATCCAGATCCCGGACGAGAACAGTGCAGTCTCTGCCCCCGCGCCTGGGTGTTCCTTCCCGGAGTCCCTTGGAGGGGAGCGGGTTGAGCTTTCCTCCCTGCCCCGGCCAGGGCTACGGCAGCCAGAGACCTCCAGGACCAGCCACCACCATGCTGAGACCACTCTCCGCACACATGAAGGTACTGGCAGAGGGACAAAGCCACGCGGGTTCCGGGGCCGAGACCTCCAAGCCTACTCGAATTGGAGTCGAGCATCTTCCACCCAGATCCTCCAAATTCCAGTAGGCGGGGGTCACACCCACCACCTGGCCCCCTGGCGCCGTGTAATCCCATCAGCGGCCAAGACTCAGAGACTATAAAATCCAGATCCCGGACGAGAGCAGTGCAGTCTCTGCCCCCGCGCCTCGGCGCGACATCTTATCAGAACTTTTCTTTATGACATCTTATCTCATTCCTACTTTGGACAAACTTGCAGGCTATCGAATGTAGCCTGCCCACAGGGCAGAGTCTGGCAAACTCCCCGTGGCCTACCAAATATGCCAAATACCAGTAACAATGATGGGTCTCATTCTCCTAAAGAGCCGTGAATAGAATCTCAGGGCTAGGATGAAAGAGACGTTACTGGGGCCTGCTCGAGGCAATCGACGATTAACAGGATGATGAAATGAAATGAAATGAAATGACAGTGAGATACAGTTACAAAGCTTTCATATTTGAGTTTCAGTCATACATAGATTGAACACCCATCTCTCCACCAGTGTACATTCTCTACCAATAATGTCCCCAGTATACCGCCCCCCATCCCCACTTTCCAACTCTTCTCCTGCCTCTATGGCAGACAGTTTCCCCGTACTCTCTTTCTACTTTTGGGCATTATGGTTTGCAATACAGATACTGAGAGTCTATCATCTTTGGTCCTTTATTTACTTTCAGCACATATCTCCCATCTTGAACAATTCCTCCAAGCATCATTGAGTTAGAGATCCCTTCTCTATTCCAGCTGCCTTCTCCCCCAGCTCATAAAACAGTCTTCCAATTATGGAGCAGTATTTCTGGCCCTTGTATCTACTGTCCTTGCGTGTTAGTGTCATATTATGTTATTTTTAAAATATATTTTTTATTCCACAAATGAGTGCAGTCATTCTATGTCTCTTCCTCTCTTTCTGATGCATTTCACTTAGCACAATATTCTCCATGTCCATCCATTTATAAGCATGATTTCATCTTTCCTAACAGCTGCATAGTATTCCATTGTATGGATGTACCAAAGTTTCTTTAACCAGTTGTCTGTTTTCGGGCATTTGGGTTGTTTCCAGATTCTGGCTATAGATAAGCTGGTATTGAAGAACCACTACAAATCTGTGCCTTGCAGATATTGTTGCCATGCGGTTTGACTTGTCTGGGCTACGGAATTTGGCTTGTGTACCTGGGCAGTGTTACACAGAACTTTTGACTATAAACATGTATTATATTTTCATGCTCTGGCCTTGATTCTCTCTGGTAGACACTTGCTTTCAGAATTAGGACCCTGAGGCTCCCCAAAGCAATACTACCAAAGTTAGCCAGATTAGTCTATTACCCATTCCACAGAATACTCACGGTCAATGTAACTCACCAATCTCCAAATTCCCACCTGGACTTTTGAGTACCACTCACTTATCTGCTAGTTCTTTGCTGCTGTGTGCTATCTAATGCTTCCTGGATTCAGGGGGGACTCAACCCACCCAGCTCCAACGGGCCCCAGTGAAGACAGAGAGGGGGTTGAGTTTGTCTCCCCGCCACTAGCAGAGCACCAACAGCCAAATACCTCTGGAACCAGCCACAACCATGCTGAGACCACTCTCCACACGTTTGTATGAGCCTCACGTATGAAGGAATTGGCAGAGGAACCCAGGCATGTGGGACCCGGGGCTGAGATCTCCAAGCCTGCTCATATAAGGACTGAGCCTCCTCTACCCAGATACCCCATCTTCCAGTAGGTAGGCATTACTCCCACTAACTGCCCCCGGCGCCGTGTAATCCCATCAACGGCCAAGACCCAGAGTCTATAAAACCCAGCTCCCAGAAGCGAGTGGCTGCATTTGCGGCTGCGCAACATCTTATTATCGAGTTCTTATTCTGGAGTACCCAGCAGGCTACCTATCCTGCCCTCACAGCAGAATCTTGCAAATTCCCTGTGGCATATTCAATATGCCAAAAAAAAAAACAGTAACAATCATGGGTCTCATTTCCCTGACCCTGAAGGAGCCTCGAATGTAACACTTTCTAAAATCTCAGTGCTAGGATGAAGGAGATGTTAGTGGTGCCTGCTCGAGAAAACTGATGAACAACAGGATGATAGTGATACAGTGATGGGAACTTAAATCAGGGTCAATACCCAACTTCTGCCATCTTAGAGACTGTGTGGGGTATCTTACTCTCAGAGGTTCCTTTGGCTTCACCATTGCCATCCTTCTCGGCAGTTATATTTCCTTTTTTTTTTTTTTTTGCTTTTTGGGTCACACCTGGCGATACACAGGGGTTACTCCTGGCTCTGCACTCAGGAGTTACTCCTGGCGGTACTCAGGGAACCATATGGGATGCTGGGAATCAAACCCGGATCTGCTGCGTGCAAGGCAAACACCTTACCTGCTGTGCTATCTCTCCAGCCCCGTGATGTTTTCTTTAGAATAAAAACTAAGTAATTATAACATTAGCAATTATATGAAATTTATATATTTATTAGGCTTGAAATCACTCCTCTAATCACAGCTAAACCTAGAGACCTAATCACTTGTATCACTTTTCATCCTGTTGCTCACTGATTTGCTCTAGCGGGCACCAGTAACGTCTCCATTTGTCCCTGTCATGTGCTAGTGTAGCTCAATGGTGTCTGTTCACTTCCAGAACATGAAGAGCATCAAACCGTTCATTCGGGGTCTTGACGAAGAAGTTCGATCATCTCGTAGGTGGCCAGCCAGGTGTTCTTTTGACGTCCTGTGGAATCTAGTTGGTAACAAATTTAGAGACCTAACATACTATTTTAATGTATAATGCTTCATAAGTAAATAATACCTTTGTACGAGTTTATTTTTAAAAATTCTACCAGCTTCTACCATAGCACCTACACACACATATTTTCTTAATTTCCTATTTTTTGTATGTTCAATCTGTCGTCCTATTAATAGATGTGATTATTACATTATTAAACTTAAAACTTAATGTTTTCACTTTTGGCTAATGAAATAGTGGTTTTATGGACTATATTATAGACTATATTAGAGACTATAGACTATATTAGAGACTCAGACAAAACTGATAGATTGAACTTTGTTTGAAGGTGATATTACCCTAACTTGGAGATATCCAGGGACAGGCTAGGTGATTAGGGATTGGGAATTTATTACAGCCAGTTAGAAGATTCTGTGAAATTCATGGAGGCATATTAGAAAGAAAAAATATGAAGTCTTTCCTCTAAAATTGAACAAGAAATATACATGGTCTTTTACTTTTATGCCCCACTATATATTCATGTGCCTTACGATATACAATAATAATCCTGATAGGTTTCAAGTCTCTAGTAGTTTGCTAAGACTGCCTTAACGTTTTACACATGGCAACTTCAAAACAGAGATTTACCCTGTCACATTTGTGGAGAGTAAATTTTGAGATCAGCTTTAGACAAATGAGGTAGATTTTTTTTTAGCTTTATCTTCCATCTTCCATACTTTCTCATTGTTGTTCTGAGTCTTTGCTCTAATCTCCCTCTTTCATACAACCAATAGTATTAAGGAACATACTAGCTCCTAGTTTTAAATTAATTATCTCTAAATACAATTATATATATTACAGCTTCAGACTTCAATTTATGAATTTAGGGGGATGTCCTAGTTCAATCCATATTACTAACCAACTGTCTTAAGGAAAATAATATTATTCAAAAAGAAAATAGAATTTTGTTTAAAAAAGTCTCAGTATAAAAGGCACATTAAGGATAACTAATATAAATAATATATGTATATATATTACCAGTCTTCAGTTCAACAGAAGAATATTAGAAGGAAAATGTCAGTGCTTTATTTAGATAAACTATTCAACAAAGAACTATTAATTAAATAAGATCAATGAGCAAAATGTCATAGAAACGCATCTGCAAAACTCACCCTATTACACTAGAAACTAAAGATTTTGATTTTCTCCTTATCTCTAAGACATTGCTTTAATAAACTCTACCAATGTGTTTTCATATTTCAAGCCTTGATTTCAAAGAAAATCAATGTACAAATTTTATACTATCCTCTTAAGAAAAAAGAAAAGCTTTGTATAAAACTCCATGCCAAGTTTCTTTCATTTGTGTTTATTTCATTTGTGTACCAAAATAACTCCATTCTCTTAAAAATAATTAAGATATCATTTTATGAAAGAACACCATCTACAATTTCACCTAAATGAAGTTTTCATTTAAACTATACCTATAATATAGCCCATAAAACCACTGTTTCATTAGCCAAAAATGAAAACATTAAGTTTTAAGTTTAAGTAGCTTGCTGGGCTCTCTGAGAGAAGCGGAGGAATTGAACTCGGGTTGGCCGGGCCAGCTACGTGCAAGGCAAATGTCCTACTGCTGTGCTATCACTCCAGACCCCAATGGAACCTCAAAAATAAAAATTAAAAAAGCATCTGAGCATATCTCTGCCCATATTTGAGATTTATATGAATGGTATCACATAGTATGCATGCACTATTTTTTAATTATTTTTTTTCTATTGTTATTTGGGTCATACCTGGCTGTGCTCATGTTTTCTTTCTGGCTTTAAGCTCATGTATCACTGTTAGTAGGCTCAGGGAACCATACACAGTGCTTGGGATCAAAGCAGAGTCTGCCATATACAAAGCAAGTAGGCAAACCCCTGTACTAGCATTCTGGTTTTCATAAATGCATTATTATGCATTTTATGCTTGTTTTAAATATGTGTGTTCTTTAGTACGATAATTATATTAAGGCTCTTATTTCCATCAAAAAAGTGTGGTAGTTTATTTTACTGTTTTTATTGTTAATATTCACTCAATTTTTTATTCAATGTTATTATAAATGGGCCAAATATGAATATTCTATACTTATTTTTATAAATACGTTAATTGATTTAATTATTTAACTAGAAGTGCAATTTATATTTTATTTTATTTATGTTAAAAATCTATACAACTCCAGATTCACCTAGCTTTTAGTTCCTCTACTAGTTTATCTTCAACCAGTACATTACAGTTTAATTTGTTCTGCAAATTAATAACTGTTGCTACCAATAGTATCCACATTTTTTGCCACTTGTTTGCCAATACATTTGATATTTTTGCCCAAAGAATTAAATCCATATGCTTCTTATTCTTTTTTATGAGCTGTATTACCATTTGTATATGTTCTTTTTCTGAAATTCCGGATGAAGTTTCTAGCTATTTCCCCTATGAAGGATTTGCTAATGTCATTATAATTTCTTGATATTAGGGGAACATTATCTTCCTTTATTCTTTAGCTTGACTTTCTCCCTGTGCATTTTTATTTAGTTTTTTTTTAAGGGAGGACATGTCCAGCAGTACTCATGTTTTATCCCTAGCTCTGCACTCAGGGATCGCCCCTGACTTGAGGTATCATGTTTGGTATCAGGGATGTAAGCTAGGTTGGCTGTATGCAAGGCAAATGTCCTACCTACTGTAGTATCCATCAGGCATCAATGCAAATTTTTTAGTGAAACATAAATCTAGTATATTTTGTATCTTAGCATTAGTTTGTTTGTACAAAAACTCTTTCCATACATCAAAACAATAGATTGTATCCCTTACCTTAAACTTGACAAAATATAATATTAGCCCAAACTTTCTCCTGTGCAATTATGTAACAATTTGTGTTTTTCCACTATAACTATGAACACCAATAAAAGCATCCTCTTGTTTCACTATTTAACAATTGGTATACAAACTGTTTAACAAATACTGTACAAACAATTATGTAAATTAACTAAATTTAAATACACAAATTAGAAAATAATTAAATTTTTAACTTTTTCATAAGATAATTTGGTTTTCATGGAAAACCAGGAAAAATGTAAAGAAAAACAATATACAAACCTCTAATTTATGATACATTGTGTAAATATCAGTATAAATATTTCATTAATATTGATCAATGCAATTTGTATATGCAGCCAATATAGCTTAAATATTTGGTAAAATAAATGACCATTTATATCATCCAAAAATCCAAGATTCAAACTGTTTATCTTAAATATAAAATATAAAATCATAAAAATTATATAGAACATGTAACATGTATAACATATATGACACAATGTTATATACATATATTATCTATGAAACAATAAGACTGTATCAGTAACTACTTATGCAAAAGTAACTAATGGCTGATAGCAATCTGGTCATTATGCGTTTGTCCCTATTTCCTCTCTTGGAAGCTTTTGTCTGGGCTTATGCTGGTGGATATCATTCCTGCCTTCATTTTTTTCTGTTGCTAATAAAAACCCTCTTTCACATCAAGTTATTCCTTTGATTATCTAGATGGCACTTGGTGAAAGTAATTGGATAGAAAACAGCTGAATCCCAGCATACCCTGGACTCAAACCCCAGCAGGCCTGAAAAGCAGTTGAGTCCTGTTGTCCTTCTTTTATGGTACTTGTGGAACTTCAGGTGGGTGTATATGCTACAAACAGTTGCCATGATCCTGGGCAGAGGTCAGCTGGGATGGTCTGTTGGCTTCACGGAAAGCACAATTAGCAAACAGGTCTTTATTATGTGGGTGAGCCTCTCCCAGATTCCAGTGGAAGAGTCAGACCAGAGGGTACAGGGATTTGGGTTTTGTTCCAGAGAAAGATTTTTTTTTCATAAGGTTCAGGTTGCTCCATAAAATGAAAACTTCATAAGAGTGGAACTTAAAAACTTTTATAAACACAACTAGTTGGAAAGGGTTCTTTCATAAAGTGTGAATTCAACATCTTATGCTTTACACAGGAATTCACAGCTAAAATAGAAAGAGTTTTCTCATGAAGTATGTATTCTCACAGGTTTTCAGAGGGGTCCACAATTGAAGGGAGACAATTCTTGAAAAGAATTCACTGTTGAGTATTTTTCCATCATCAGACTTTTGAGGTAGACAAAGTCACATCAGAGAAATAGCTCATACATAAAATAAGATCTATTACCTCTTATTATAGAACTAGATACTCAAGAAAGAAAATGAGGTCTTAAGAACAAATCCCAGGATTTGTTACAATTACAATTACAAGATGCAATATATACTTTATAACTAAGTAGCTTTTCAAGGACAATGAACACAGTTTGTTTATCCTCTATCTGTTGTTGTATACGATCGGCTATTTTCAGATCTTGACTAATACAAATAGAGCTACTATGAAAATGGCTATGCATCTACCTTTTTGAAATAGTTTTGTGTTTTATTTTTATTTTCAGGTTTCTAACTAGACATTTAACAGTGGAAGTTTTCCAATACTGGGTTAGATACCTATCATTGGAAATTCTATGGTAGTTCTACTTGAAATTTTCTGAGAGTTCATACTGTTTTCCATAAAGACTGAACCAATTTACATTCCCACCAATGGTAGATGAGGGTTTCTTGGCTAGCAGTTCTGATCTAATTTTTGTAGGCCATTCTTGTGGGTATGAGGTGATATATGATTTTGAATTTTATTTTTATTTCCCTGATAATATAGTACTGGAAGTACTTGCAATAGCGATTAGGCAGGAAAAAGATATTAAGGGCATTCAGGTAGGAAAGGAAGAAATCAAGCTCTCACTATTCGCAGATGATATGATACTCTACTTAGAGAACCCAATAACTTCCACCAAAAAACTCTTAGAAACAATAGACTCGTATAGTAAAGTTGCAGGTTATAAAATCAATACCCAAAAGTCCATGGCTTTCCTATACGCAAACAGTGAGAGAGAAGAAAGCAACATGAAAAAAACAATCCCATTCACAATTGTGCCCCAGAAAATCAAGTACCTAGGAATCAGCTTAACTAAGGAAGTAAAGGACCTGTACAAAGAAAACTACAAAACGCTACTTCAGGAAATAAAAGAGGACATGAGGAAATGGAAAGATATCCCCTGCTCATGGGTCGGGAGACTTAACATTGTCAAAATGGCAATACTACCGAAAGCATTGTATAAATTCAATGCAATCCCTATAAGGATACCCATGACATTCTTCAAAGAAATGGAGCAAACACTCTTGAAATTTATATGGAACAATAAGCCCCCACGAATAGCTAAAGCAATTCTTGGGAAAAAGAAAATGGGAGGAATCAACCTCCCGAACTTCAAACTGTACTACAAAGCAGTAATAATTAAAACAGCATGGTACTGGAACAAAGGCAGAACTGCAGACCAATGGAACAGGGTTGAATACACTGACATCTCTCCTCAATCATATGCTCATCTAATCTTTGATAAAGGTGCAAGTAATGTGAAGTGGAGTAAGGAAAGCCTCTTTAATAAATTGTGTTGGCATCACTGGACGGCTACATGCAAAAAAATAGGCTCAGAACTCTGCCTAACACCATGTACAAAAGTAAGATCAAAATGGATTAAAGACCTCAACATCAGACCAGAAACCATAAGGTACATTGAAGATAAAGTTGGCAAAACCCTCCATGACATTGAAGCTAATGGTATCTTCAAAGATGCCACGCCACTGGCCGAGCAAGTGAAAACAGAGATAGATAAATGGGACTATCTTAAACTAAGAAGCTTCTGCACCTCCAAAGAAACAGTGACCAAAATACAAAGACAGTCTACAGAATGGGAAAGGATATTCACCGAATACACATCTGACAAGGGGTTGATATCCAGGATATACAAAATACTGGTTAAACTCCACAAGAAGAAAACATCCAACCTCATCCAAAAATGGGGCAATGAAATGAACAGAAACTTTCTCAAAGAAGAAATCCGAATGGCAAAAAAGCACATGAGAAAATGTTCTACATCATTAATCATCAGGGAGATGCAGATCAAAACCACAATGAGATACCATCTCACACCTCAGAGACTGGCCCAAATTCAAAAGAACAAAAGCAACCGATGCTGGCGTGGATGTGGCGAGAAAGGGACACTCCTTCATTGTTGGTGGGAATGTCCACTGGTTCAGCCCTTCTGGAAAACAGTATGGACGATTCTCAAAAAATTAGAAATTGAGCTCCCATTTGACCCAGCAATACCACTCCTGGGAATATATCCCAGAGAGGCAAAAATGTATAGTCGAAGTGACATCTGCACTTGTTTGTTCATTGCAGCCCTCTTTACAATAGCCAGAAACTGGAAGAAACCTGAATGCCCAAGAACAGATGACTGGTTAAAGAAACTTTGGTACATCTACACAATGGAGTTCTATGTAGCTCTTAGAAAAGATGAAGTCATGAAATTTACATACAAGTGGTACAATATGGAAAGTATCATGCTAAGCGAAATGAGTCAGAAAGAGAGGGATAGACATAGAAAGATTGCATTCATCTGGGGGATATAAAGTAACAAAGTATGAGATTAATACCCAAGAATAGCTGAGATCAGCACCAGGAGGATTACTCCATAACTTAGAGGCCAGCCGGGTATCCTAGAGGAAAGGGCTATTCAGACAGAGAAGGGAGCACCAAATAAAGGATGTTTGGAGGATCCTCCCAGGAGGGGAGATGCATGTCGAAAGTAGACTATGGACTGAACATGTTTGCCACTCGATGCCTCTTTTGCAGACCACAACACCCAAAAGGAGAGAGAGAACACAGGGGATTGCCCTGCCACAGAGACGGGGGGATGGGGGGATGGGGGTGGGAGGGATATTATCCATGGTGGTGGAAAATGGGCACTGGTGGAGGGATGGGTATCTGATCATTGTATAATTGAAACCAAAGCACAAAAAATTGTAAATCTACAACTTTAAAAAAAATAAAATAAAATAAAGGGGAAAAAAAAAAAAAAAAAAAAAAAAGAACAAATCCCAGGAAGGGGGCTATCATAATTAATACAACTTGAAAAATTTTAATTATAAGGGAGTCATGGCAGGTTAACTTCTGCCATTCCCAACAATTATATATGATTACGTGAAAATATATGATCACAATTCAGTTACATAGAATTCTGGTCAAGCTGTACAAAAGAGAACACCAAATTTTGTTGATGGCAGTGGTAGGCCAATTCTATCTATAAACTGAGCTGTGTACAGTGAATTAGAAAAAGAGATCATCAAATCGCCCAATGACAAAGGAATATTTT
Organism: Sorex fumeus; assembly: GCF_029834395.1. Classification (NCBI taxonomy): domain Eukaryota; kingdom Metazoa; phylum Chordata; class Mammalia; order Eulipotyphla; family Soricidae; genus Sorex; species Sorex fumeus. Next base: position 6,424,139 of record NW_026606185.1, on the reverse strand, counting down.
GTTTTCATTTTGGGGGTCACATTTGGTGATGCTCAGGGGTTACTCCTTGCTCTGCAGTCAGGAATTAATCTTTAAAGTGCACTCTCTGTGGACCAAGTGGGATTCCAGAGCAAGTTTACCACCCACTATCCTACATTCCGACCCCAACAATAGAAATATGCTATAGTTAATATCTTAAGTTCTCAAATCGAAACCAATCTGGAGGACAGCCTGAGCCCCTGGAGATGGTGACTGTGGGCTGAGCTTGGAGCTCGAGTCTGGGAATTGATTGTAGAAGCCTTGTGTGTAGAAGCCTTGTGGCTCCCAGACCAGGGAATGGCTCTGGTCTTGTGTCTCTAGGCTGGTACCTTGATGTATTATGGTAGTTAACAAACTAACTAATAAGTAATTGTATGTGATTCATAATAAAGGAGGAAATACTGGTATATATGGTCAAGCTAAATTGTTATAAGAATTTTAACATTTTAATATATTTGAATAAAATCATATTTTAGCTTTCATTTGCTAAAAGAGCAAAAGTATGGCAAAATGTAGAAACAACTTTTTGGAATATAAATGGTTTATAGTCTGTCTAGTAAATGAATATATATGCTAAAACAACTATATTTTATGTCAGTTATACGGTCAGGTTTTTGTTTATTTCTATCTAGTCTTGGTTGAAGACAGCTAAATGTTCTTCATGTTGTTTTATACTATTTTTTAAATGAATATCCTATTTTTTAAATGAAGATTTGAGCATTATTTTCTGGTGATTTTTTTGTTTTAAACTATTTTTAAATTTGTGATTCAAAACTTTTTATAAATAAAAACACTGAAGTATAAAATATTACTTTGAAAAAAAGTAAGTATGATAAGACTTATAAGAGCACTTAAACCATCCCATAGAAGTTAGATTCTCCCCTTATGCAAGTAGATGTGTCCATGAATTATGCCTGTTTGGTTCTTCATGGAAAGTATTGACAACTAAGGGGAAAAATTAAATCTAAATACGTATTAATTAGCAATATCAATTAATCACTTAATAACTTAACTTCACGTTAGTCGTCGATTTGCTTGAGAGGGCGCCAGTAACGTCTCCATTTGTCCCTGTCGCGTGCTAGTGTAGCCCAATGGCATCTGTTCACTCTGGGAACATGAAGGGCCTCAAACCGATCATTCATGATCTTGATGAAGAAGTCTGACCATCTGGAAGGTGGGCAGCCACACGGTCTTTTGACATCCCGTGGAATCCAGTCAGTAACAGCTCTAGTCCAGCGGTCGTCTTTAAATCTCATTACGTGACCAGCCCATCTGATTTTCGACACCTTTGCAAATGAGACAGCATCCCTGATTCTTGATCGTCTACGGATGTCAGAACTCCGGATTCTTTCTCTCATTTGAGTGAAACGTGATATTCCAAGCATAGGTCTTTCTATTCTTCTTTGGGAGACCTGAATAGCGTTCTCATCTTGTTTGCGTAGGGCTCAGGTCTCTGAGGCATATGTTAATGCAGGAAGAACAGTGGAATCAAAGAGATGTGCCCGGAGCCGGAGGTTCTTCATCCTCTTAGCTATTTCTTCAACGTTCTTGAAGGCGTTCCAAGCCGCTCTCTTCCTCCTGCGCAGCTCAGGTGCCAGGTCATTTGTCACGTTGACCTCTCGACCTAGGTACACATAGCTGTTGCATTCGGAGATGGTCGTTCCGTTGAGAGCAAATGGGGAGTCAGGAACAAGGCTGTTTATCATAAACATTGTCTTCGTAAGATTCAACTGTAGTCCTACCTTTCCACACTCATGGTCAAAGTCGGCCAGCATTTGTGCTGCTTGGCTGATGTTTGGTGTTAATAAAACAATGTCATCAGCAAAGCGGAGGTGGTGTAGTTGCCAACCATCTATCTTCACTACCATTCCTTCCCATTCCAGTCATTGCATGATATTCTCAAGAGTGAAACTGAAGAGTTTCGGTGAAATGGTATCACCCTGCCGCACCCCTCTCTTGATATCTACAAGCACTTCTTTGTAGAATGGTGAGATCCTGGTAGTGAATCCACAATACAGCTCACGGAGGATCCTGATGTATTGGGCTTGAATGCCCTGATTGGCTAGGGCTTCAATGACCGCTTCCATCTCAAAAGAATCAAAGGCCTTCTTTAAATCAATGAACGTTAAACAGAGCGGCATCTTGAACTCCCGAGAAACCTCAATGAGCTTGGTTATCATGTGGATATGGTCGATGGTGCTGAATCCTCTGCGGAACCCTGCTTGCTCGCATGGTTGTCCTTCATCTAGTGTTCTGCCAATCCTATTTTGGATGACTCGAGTGAACAACTTGTAGATGACAGACAATAGGCAGATCAGGCGATAGTTGCCAATGACATAGATGTCTCCCTTCTTGAACAGTAGTACGGTCCTGCTGGTTTTCCATTGGGACGGAACCTTGCATTCAGACAGGTAGCGAGTGAAGAGCCGAGCCAGTGTATTGATGAGTACTGATAGCAGGTTCTTCAGGTGTTCAGGTCTGACCTTGTCTGGCCCGGGTGCTGTTCATTTCTTTACCAACGAATTGGCGTGTCAGATTTCGGAAGGGAGAACATTGGGAACGACATATCCATCCTGTGGAATTTGGTATGTCGGCATTTGGACATGGCTATCGAAGAGATTTGAGTAGAAGTCATGGATAATCTTCTCCATTGCCATTCTGGAGGATGCGATGGATCCATCAGGACGTCGGAGGCAGTCATCTTGGTCTTACAGTTGGCGAAGGACAGGCGGGCGTTACGAATACTTTTCCCAGCTTCTGCCGCATCTACCAGTACTTCTGCTCTTCTCTCTTTGAGGTCTTCCTTGATCGCATCTCTGCACTGCTTTGCGAGCTCGGACGTTAGCTTGTGGTTGCCTGAGGCATGCGCGAAACCACGCTGGCGAATTAGCTCAAGAGTTTTTGAAGATAGGCGATTTTTTGTGACTATCTCTCTCTTGGCATTCCTCGCACATTCATGGAGGTGCTGAACCAGTCGATCGTATTCCTCGTCAATGTTGTCAACAATGGCATCTTCCCATGTTGCCGCAATAGTACCAAAGAGTTCCCAGAAAGTTCGTCTGTACTTTCAATGCACGTACACTAGCATCAGATGCATCCATAGAGGACCTGATGGTACAAGCGCGAATGATCAAGTACAACATCATTGGTCTGACCGAGACAAGAAGGCATGAATCTCACCATGCCATTTTCGACACTGGAGAAGAATTGTTCCCCGGAACATGCAATAAAAGAGGTGTCGGAGGCCTCGGTGTCCTTGTCAACACAAACTTGGCCAAGAGCATTGATTCATTCGAATGCCTAACAACCGGAATCGGACGCTTACATTTGAATAGATGTGGCTCACTGCCTGCAGTTTCTATCTTCGTTGTCTATGCACCAACATCTCATTATGATGAAAGAGAAATCGAGAAGTTCTACATGGAGCTAGAGAAGTTCTATAAAGAAGACCACACCTTCTACAAGATCATTGTGTTTGATTTTAATGCCAAGATAGGATCGAGAAGGTCAGCTGAAGAACTTTACATTGGGACCCATGGCCTAGAATGGAACGAACAGGGTGAGAGACTGTCTGAGTTCATCATGTCGACCAAGACCATTCATGGTAACTCACAGTTCCAGAAGGCAGAATCTAAACGATGGACATGGGAGTCTCCCGGTGGACGATTCCACAATGAAATAGACTACATCATATTCAATCGATGGTTTTGCCTGACTGATGTTGCTGTTGTCCCAAAATTTCGACAGGGATCGGACCACTGTCTCCTTTGTGCAAAATTCTACTTCACAGAGCGGGGAGAAAGGGCTGCAAAGTTCAAAAAGAGAACTCCCAGAATGACCACCAACTGGGAACTCTTTGATACTAATTAGCAATATAAGCATTATAAAATCATACGGGATTTCAAAAAATGTGTTCTGGTCAATTTTGTTTATTATTGGAAGAAATTTTACATTGACATTTTAAATTCTGATCACTTTTAAAGTACTTCATTTGGGAGTTGAGCAATGTTGCAACAGATAGGGCATTAACCTTCACACTGCCAACTCGAATTTGGTTCCTCGTACCACACATGTCTGCTGAACCTCAGTAGGAGAGATGTCTGAATTTAGTTTCAGGAGTAATCCTTGAGCACTGCTGGATGTGGCCCCCAATCAAAAGAAGTATTTCAAATTTACAAAAATCATTATATATTCTGATGGTTGAGTGGAAATATCTGGGAAGAGAAAATTGTAATAAAATGAGTTTTCTCATTTGACTGGAAGTTAGAAACCCAGCAAATTCCAAGAATTTGTTACTTAATAAGAATAAAACTTAACAAAAATTAAATTTTTGTAATTCGATCTGAAAGTCAATCCTGTCTAGAGATAATTTCATGCTGTTACATTGATCTTCGATTATATGGGAGTCCAAATTTATCCAATTATTTTTCTCAAGTATGTGAATTCTTCTTATGATTTGTATGTTTTTTCATTGAATAGGAAGATTAAAAACCATTTTGTTAATGTCAAGGTCAACCCCAAAATGAAACATTTTATATTTCCTTAATGAGTATTTGAAAGTGACTAAAATAATTTTCTAAGAGCTCTGCAGTAATCTGAGCTGATAAAGAAAGATTTTATTACCTTCTCTAGAGGATTCATAAAAACCCTTGAAATCAAATATATTTTATGACAGTGTGTTTCCCTGTGATATTTGAGAATGTAAATGGCATTGTCTTGAATCACAAAGTACTACACCCAACAATCTTGCCTCATCCTAGACAAACACCAGAGCTCATGATGTATAGTAAGGCCCCATTAGGACATCCCCAAAAAGATGAGAAATAGCTGACATTGAAGACACAGGGTCAGACCAAAATAACTTCAACAAAAATGGCTCATTTTAGACACTTATTTCATTGTCATTTGCTTAGATGAAATATTTCTTGCTTAAGAAATCACTACCCGGGCTGGAGCGATACCACAGTGGGTAGGGTGTTTGCCTTGCATGCAGCCAACCTGGATTCGTTTCCCAGCATTCCATATGGTCCCCCGAGCACCGCCAGAAGTAATTCCTGAGTGTATGAGCCAGGAATAATCCCTATGCATCAGCAGGTGTGACCCCCCCCCAAAAAAAAGAAAAAGAAATCACTACCCGATATCCATCCTGAGAGTTTATTGGTCGAAGTTTTAGTAGACTTGTCTTGAGTAATTTTAGTAATTTCATAATTTAAGTAGTTAATTGTTTGGACCATTTAAAGAGCTTGGTTATATCAAGTTAATTAAATTTATTACTGCAGATGAAGAACACTTTCCTGCTCCTTCCTAAAAATTAGCAACTTGCCAGTCATTAGCATCATATGCTGATATGTTCTCGTACTCCAAGAGTTTTTTTGTAAGTCAGGTCATCCTATCACAATGCACATGAATAATTCTCTATAATTCAATTTCTAAACTCTATATTATGCACCTTACCAAGTATATATTTTTCCACTCACCTGTCCTATCTCTTTTGTCTTTTCCCCACACCCTTTATATTACTGAATGTGTGTGCTCAGGAGAGATTTTCGCTAACCAGAAGCATATTTAGAATAGACTGCTTTCTTCCCTTTCCAAGAGCAATTCTCTGTGTCTATTTTGTATAATGCCTCAACAAGATTTTAGATAATCATTGATGAATTTTAGATAATCACATATGATAAACATTATAATATAAGAATCACAGTATGGTTATAGTCAGTGCTGTGACCTCCAAGAAATATTCTCAGGTGGAGAAAATGCTTTCCTGGTGTAAGATAGCCTGAGCCCCTGGGGATGGTGACTGTGGGCTTGACTTCAGAAGGAATACCTTGTGCCTCCTGAACCTGGGAATGGCCCTTGCCTTGTGTCTCTAGGCTGGTACCTTGATGCATTATGGTTGTTAACAAGTTAACTAATAAGTGATTGATGATGAGGGAGAAAATGTGTGATATGATTTACTGTAATAGGATAATTGCCTTTATTAGTAGTAGGAAATTGTTTTTCTGATCATGGAAAGTGTATGACTACTGATGATTTGGAACAAGACACTGCATACTGGGTATATAGTCATCTGTCCCTTCCTGAGCTCTCTGCATTGTCCCAGTTCCCACGTCCTCTTGAGATGCGACATTTTCCTCCCTATTACATTTTCCTGAACAGGACTAAGCACTTCACTGTAGCAATGCACTGTCCTCCTGTTGTTCAAAGATTTGCTCCAGGGGCCCAGTAACATCTCCATACTAAGAACTGAAAAATTGAAAATTAAATTGCAGCATTGTCATACTTCATAAGTTTCTGGATAGATAAATGGGACTATCTTAAACTAAGAAGCTTCTGCACCTCCAAAGAAACAGTGACCAAAATACAAAGACAGTCTACAGAATAGGAAAGGATATTCGCCGAATACACATCTGACAAGGAGTTGATATCAAGGATATACAAATTACTGGTTGAACTCCACAAGAAGAAAACATCCAACCCCATCAAAAAATGGGGCAATGAAATAAACAGAAACTTTCTCAAAGAAGAAATCTGAATGGCAAAAAAAGCACATGAGAAAATGCTCTACATCATTAATTATCAGGGAGATGCAGATCAAAACCACAATGAGATACCATCTCACACCTCAGAGACTGGCCCACATCCAAAAGAACAAAAGCAACCAATCTTGGCGTGGATGTGGCAAGAAAGGGACACTCCTTCACTGTTGGTGGGAATGCCGACTGGTTTAGCCCTTCTGGAAAACAGTATGGACGTAAGGTAAAACGGTAAAGGCCCTCCCGTTGATCATCGTTTTGCTCCAGTGGGCCCAGTAACGTCTCCATTGGAGACTTTGTTGTTACTGTGTCTGGCATATCGAATACTCTCGGTAGCTTGCCGGGCTCTCCGAGAGGGGCGGAGGAATCGAACTCGGGTCGGCCATGTTGGCCGCGTGCAAGGCAAACGCCCTACCCGCTGTGCTATCGCTCCAGAACTGTACTGTGCTTTGCACAGTATGGACTATTCTCAAATAATTAGAAATTTAGCTCCCATTTGACCCAGCAATACCAATCTTGGGAATATATCCCAGAGAGGCAAAAATGTATAGTCGAAGTGACATCTGCACTTGTTTGTTGATTGCAGCACTCTTTACAATAGCCAGAAACTGGAAGAAACTTGAGTGCCTGAGAACAGATGACTGGTTAAAGAAACTTTGGTACATCTACACAATGGAGTACTATGTAGCTCTTAGAAAAGATGAAGTCATGACATTTACATACAAGTGGTACAACATGGAAAGTATCATGCTAAGTGAAATGAGTCAGAAAGAGAGGGATAGACATAGAAAGATTGCATTCATCTGGGGGATATAAAGTAACAAAATATGAGATTAATACCCAAGAATAGCTGAGATCAGCACCAGGAGGATTACTCCATACCTTAGAGGCCAACCGGACATTCTAGGGGAAAGGGCAGCTCAGATAGAGAAGGGAGCACCAAATAAAGGGTGTTTGGAGGATCCTCCCAGGAGGGGAGATGCATGTTGAAAGTAGACTATGGACTGAATACGTTTGCCACTCAATGCCTCTTTTGTAAACCACAACACCCCAAAGGAGAGAGAGAACAAAAGGGAATGCCCTGCCACAGAGGCAGGGTGGGATGGGGGGGATGGGGGTGGGAGGGATATTATCCATGGTGGTGGAAAATGGGCACTGGTGGAGGGACGGGTATTTGATTATTGTATAATAGAAACCCAAGCAGAAAAAATTGTAAATCTACATCTGTACCTCATGGTGTTTCACTAACAAAAATGTAAAAAAAAAGAAATAGTAGATACTTTTTGAAGAAAAAAAGGTAGGAACTGTTTCAAGTTTTTCTTAAAATGTAATGTCAAATGATTACATAAAATGCATTAATTGGTTCTAGGACTAAAATGATATTTAAATTTGGATTAAGTTAGAAGTTTTGAAAGCTTTAATTGATTTACTGATATTATTATGCATAGATAGAGACAAATTTAGATGTATATAAACACTGATGGGATTTATAAGGCACTAAAGAATTAATAAATCTTTAAAAAAAACTTCATGTCAATTCTAGCCCTGAATAAGTCGGTAATAATTATTGAAATTTGTCCAAATTTAATCAGCAATATACTCTTTGATGCTTACTGGTACTTTTATAAATTCTATTCGTTAATATGTCTCTTTGGATTAAAAAAAGAAGAAAAAAGAACACTTGCAAATTTCTTAAATTGTGTTAATTCTTGATAACTAGAACAAAGAATACAGGTTTTTACTGATGCATATTCAGGAAGAAATTATTTGTTTGACCTAACTAAAATTGCATTTCTTTAAGTTATTCTATCATTCACTATCCCAGTATCATGGTTAGATGTTAGGCTAAAATTGAATTAGAGGTGCCCTTTACTTAGTCAAATATCTTTGTGCTGTGGTATAAGTATTGCTATAAGTTAAAGTAGTACAAAAGAGCAAAAGTCAATATTGTTCATGTTACCTGACTTCTAAAAATTCAACTCATAAATTGCCATAGGTATGTACAAAGGCATACTCTTTGAAGTCAGATATTATGAGGCACAATTTTTAGCTTCAACACCTATTTTATTTGTTGTCAAAAAGTATGATATACGTCAACCTTAAGTTTTTCATATCCTTTGGGATATGCATTGTTTTTAATAAAAATTCAATAAAGTGTATAGACAATTGATGACATGCTGATTTTTAGTACTTCATACATAGAATTATTTTTATTTTTACTGCAATTTTTACAATATTTTAAATTAATAATTCTATAAATAACCATTTATATATTACACTATTATTTTATGATTTCATAAAAACAATTAGCACATATATATTAAATAACACATACATATTATTTAAGATATCTGAAAAACAATACAATTTAAAGTATTTAATTAATAAAACAGGTATCTATCCTCCTCTGGACTAGAGCCATAGACTGATTATTCTTATATTCCAAGTTGAATTTCATTCCAAGTATATGTCAATTATTTGAAAACTTAGAAAAATGTTGGTAAGAAAAAAATGTGTTTCTCAGCTTGAGTTTATAGAGTAATGACATTATGACTGGGAGGTATCCAAGTTAACTTCTATGTAGTACATATCTGAAGTGGGTAGGCAATAAAATTTGTGTTATTTCAAAGCTCGCATATATATCAGTAGCTCGGCAGTACTGAAAAGCAATTATTTTAAAGTTAAACCACTGCAAAATTTTTGTGTCTAAAGAGTATTTTCATTTGACATTATTTATAAATTACAGCAGTAGGTTATATAAAGCACACAAACTTTTAGAGGGTTTCAGATTCTTAATTTAAGATGTATTATCAACAATTAGCTCCAAATCACCTATGAACAAGGATTTTGGACATGTCTCCCTATGGAACAGCATGGCTCCCATTGCTCAGAGCATCAAAATATCAATAGCTTGGTTGTAAAGTTATCATCATCATCATCATCATCATCATCATCATCGTCGTCGTTGTCGTCGTCGTCGTCGTTCTCGTCCTCGTCATCATTTTGAATAGAAATAACTTTATTGACTATCTTTTCTTGAGATTGCATTGGTTTAAAAAATATAAATGTATATATTTATATTTATGTAAATATATGGTTCAATGTTATCATAATACACCTACTACCAAAGCAATAATACGTCTATACGTCTACACCACTGTCATTAAGATCGTTTTGTTCCATTTACCTACTCTTGATAATCTTATTTCTGCCTTGTATTTGGGTTGTAAGGATTTGGTCATTTTGGGCAATGTCTATTTTCTTGCTTTGTGTATTAACATACTACATATAAATGAAATCATCCAATATTGCCTTTCATTTGATATATTTCACTCAATTGATTTATTTAACACCCTTCATCCACATAATTACAAGATGCAATATATACTTTATAACTAAGTAGCTTTTCAAGGACAATGAACACAGTTTGTTTATCCTCTATCTGTTGTTGTATACGATCGGCTATTTTCAGATCTTGACTAATACAAATAGAGCTACTATGAAAATGGCTATGCATCTACCTTTTTGAAATAGTTTTGTGTTTTATTTTTATTTTCAGGTTTCTAACTAGACATTTAACAGTGGAAGTTTTCCAATACTGGGTTAGATACCTATCATTGGAAATTCTATGGTAGTTCTACTTGAAATTTTCTGAGAGTTCATACTGTTTTCCATAAAGACTGAACTAATTTACATTCCCACCAATGGTAGATGAGGGTTTCTTGGCTAGCAGTTCTGATCTAATTTTTGTAGGCCATTCTTGTGGGTATGAGGTGATATATGATTTTGAATTTTATTTTTATTTCCCTGATAATAAGTAATGCTGACATTTATTTTTCTTGTGCCCAAAGGACAGTTGCATATCTACTTTGGGGAAGTTTTGGTTTAACTCTTCTAATTTTGGAAAGGATTGCTCATCCTCCAGGAATAAAAAGTACAGAGCCAGGTATAAACCCTAACCATTGCTAGGTGTGGTCCCAACACCAAATAACAACCCTTATCAACATTACTCAACCCCATAGGTTGAATATGTGAATTTGAATTGAATATGTGTGTGCCAAAAAGCAACATTAGAAAAGCCAACATTATGCAGTTTGAATTTAACCTTATCATGCTCACACAATTCAAGATAAACCTAACCACAAGGAAAACAACAACATAAAGAAAAAACTTGAAGTTATTTTTTATTAGAAGGGGCATTAGGTTAAATTCAGCATTTAAAACAGCCCCCCAGAGCTCAATACTTTATATTCATTACAACAGTCTGTGATTCTTATGTCAAAACTAATTGGAAAATGTCTTTCGTATGTATTTTCTAACATGGTCATTATATCAGAACAAATTTTCATAACACTTTCAAACTATACTTTACAAGATACTAACAAAGTTATGAGAGGTGAAATATAGTATGAAATAAATGCTATCATCAAAAAGATCAGTGAATAAGAAGAAATATCAGAGGTTAGTCTAAATTATTGAATGATACTCATCTTAGTTGAAAATGACACATAAAATTTGCATAGCATTCAAATCTACTGGAATATTAATTTAGGTGATCAAATATAACCTGTTGATATAGTAATTAGAATGTTCATCCTCTAATATCAAAGAACTAAGAAAAGTCTCCCTCTCTGTAACTTTAGTCTCAAATTCAGAAAAGATTAAATAAGATAGAAAAATTGCAAGGGAACAATGGTGGAAATTTTTAGTATTTCAATTTTAATACAAAATAGTTACCAAACAATCAAAAATTGGCTATATATTTTTTGTAGTGGTGGAGTAAATTAATAAACCAAAATTTATTATTTGCATAATAGACTGGAAGATTTGAACATTGTAACAGTATATAGGTATAGAAATATATGGGGCTAGAGCGATAGCACAGCGGTAGGGTGTTTGCCTTGTGTGCAGCCAGCCCGGCCAAGTCAGGTTTGATTCCTCCGCCCCTCTTGGAGGGCCCCGCAAGCTACCGAGAATATTTCACCCACATGGCAAGGCCTGGCAAGCTACCCATGACGTATTCAATATGCCAAACACAGTAACAAGTCTCACAATGGAGACATTACTGGACCCGCTCGAGCAAATCGATGAACAATGGGAGGACCATTTCTTCTTTTGATAGAAATATAAACTTTACGATTCATAATATACATTTTGTAAATTTTAGCATTTAGTCACAATTTCTGAGTATTCAAGAAAATTATCTCCCTCCTCCTCTATAATAGTGCCTAATTCAGGCTCATTACTACGAATTTGGGACTTTTTTATATATGCTTCTGTTTGTAGTGGGGTCACTCACTGTAATGATCAGCAAGCCAGGAAAAACCTGGAACCTAAGGCCATGCACGTTTTACATTAATTCGTAGTAAGTATATTATTTTATTACATTTAAGTCTTTCTTCTAACAATATTCCTAAGCAAATTTTCTCTTTATTTTTATTTTGTCGTGACTTGTTTGTAAAAACCTAGAGATTTGGATTTTAGATTTTTTATTTTGTATTTCTACTACTTTATTAAATTATTTTAATATCATTAGCTTTCTCTTATAAATTTAAGGGAACTAGTGTCTCCTCACATTGATTGTCCACTTTCGGCCAACATGGCCAACCCGAGTTCTATTCCTCTGCCCCTCTCGGAGAGCCCGGCAAGCTACCGAGAGTATCTCGCCCGCACGACAGAGCCTGGCAAGCTACCCGTGACATATTCGATATGCCAAACACAGTAACAAGTCTCATGATGGAGATGTTACTGGGCCCACTTGAGCAAATCGATGAACAACGGGAGGACTGTGACCTGTCACCTTTGACCTGTAGTCTATAAATTTGACTCAGATGATTCTTTGCCAATGTGGTTGAGTATAGAAGCAGTGACTTCATCTTCTGATTTGAAAGTACTATCAACATCTCCACTTCTTTGATGCACACTCACAAGCAGAAGTGAGGTTCTGGTGTTGATGTTTACCAACTCTCTCAATCCTAAAACCTGACACCAAAACCTGACACCAGTGGTTGAAAAATCCAATACCATAAGCCCAAGAGCAAGGATTTTCTTTATGCCCATGGACTTGAATAGATGTCCATGATCTCTTAGAGAGTGACTCCAAGGGATGAGACCAGAGATGAGGGAGGTGTCCTCCATCTGCTATAGCCAGAGTGGGAGAGTGACGTCAGCTACAAGGAGACACCCAACCCTTCTCCTACTTCCCCTTTCTTGTAAAGAAAACATGGCTGTTATATAGCATTTTCTGTGTGCAAAAAAATATTTGAAGTTAATAATTAATGATGTCCCAGTTTATATTTCAAAAAGATTTTAACAATTTTGTGCTCATTGTGTTTATGAATACAAACTCCCCCTGCTGTTAGCTGTTTCTAGTATCTGACTGATTGCTTACCATGTACGTGAGGTTTATAGAGACAAACAGAGGTTTCTGTTTCTGTTATCCTTATTTCCTCTTTAACATTGCGAAATTTTTCCATATTCTTCCAATGTTTTAATTAGAATCTAACAGTCATGCTTGCTTCTGCCCAATTTCAACCCTCAAGAGAACCAACAAATATTTATTTTGCCACTGTGAAAATGACAATCGAGTTAAATATATATACTCCAGTTTGATTTTCAGCAAGTTTTGTAAGATTTTCCTTCTATAATTAATTAACTGTATTTCCAATACTTATAATTAACAAAAAAAAAACCCTGGGTTCAAAGACAGTATTTTGCCTTATCTATTCTAGTTCTATTTGATTTGTTTTTAACAATATTCAAACACAAAATGAGACTGCATTTCACTCTTTCAATAATACAAAAATAACTACCATGCATTTTACACTTTCTTCTGTTTTCTTAAATGCACGCTGCTGAGGTAATGGTAGTTTAATAATGTATGGCACATTTGCTTCATCTAAGTGATTCAAAGTAAGTTTATTTTATTCTCACTAAGAGCTCATATTATGAGCTAAAATATAGTAACTAAATATAAAGTAAAGTAAAGTAAAGGCCCTTCCATTGATCATCGATTTGCTCGAGCGGGCCCAGTAACATCTCCATTGGAGATTTTGTTGTTACTGTGTCTGGCATTTTATTTATTAATAAAAATTAACAACAGATAGGAAAGTAGAAAATTTAGTTTAAGTATGGAGAGACATAGAGGTAAAGCCTTTGCATTGCATGCAGCTGATCTCTAAAATCCCAAATATCCCCTTCGTACACACACACATACACACTGAGATCACTAGGAAGGTCATGAGCACAGAGCCAAGAGTAAGAACTGAGCACTGCTGGGTGTGGGCCCCAAGAAAGAAAATAAGTTAGTTTTCTAATGTAGAATTTTTTTGCTAATTATTTCAGTTTAAAACTGTCTAGAATCATTCATATTCCAGATAACTATTCCTAGAAAAATTTCCATTATTGAACATATTAGTTTATTTCTTTTTGCTCACATTTCTTTTTTTCACATCAGATGTCTAATGTGTCAAGTGCATAACAAGATTTAAAGGATGCACATGTCCCACAAATGTGTCAGCACCCAATCATCATGCTTATAAACCAGAAAAGGATCCTTCTTCTTTTTTAATTTGACCTACAATGCTACTGAATTTTACAAGCTATTTGAATGCTATTGAATTTTACAAGCTATTTGAATTCAACTTTATGAAGTTTAAATAAAAATATTCAACCAAATCTTGAAAACCTAAAACTTTAGTAAGTATTTTATCAAATTTGACTTGCTTAATTACAGAATTCTTATGATAATTTTAGGCATTGTAGATTCACAATACTGTTAATGATAGATTTTCATGTATACGATGTTCCAACAACTTACAGTCCACCAGAGTTTCCTCTTCCTCACTATAATCTAAGTACCCCAAGTCTGCACCTCACTTTCATTCTTGGTAAGCTTAGTGTTGAAATATAGCTCCAAATATTTTAGGCTTAATATTGGCTTGCCCTTTTCCCCTTGCCACGAGAAACTCAGGTTTATTGCAGTGCTCCTGAGGCACTTCCATTCCATTGTCTTTATCTGTAATCTCTTCCCTATGCTCTCCTCCCCACCCAGTTATTCAGCTTTTCCCCTAATCAGACTCGGTTAACATGTAAGGTCAGATTCCTCAGAAATCTATGATTTTATATGTATGAGTGAAATATTGTCCTTCTCCTCTCCTCATGTCTTTTGAATAGTTTACTTTAAAGCAATGTCCTTTTTTGTATAGATACAGGACTGTTAATATTGTGCTTTGTAATTTAGGATTTAATTGGCACTGAATGTTATTCACTCCAGAGTATCTGCTTTCTCGACTTAAGCCTCAGTTGCCCTTGATTCCTAACACCCTAAAAGCAGCGTCCCGACGAGGGACTGAATGGACCCAGGGCAAGCTGTGAGCTACCCTGGCATGAAAATGGGCCAGGCCAAACGGTTACGATTCTTAACTATAAGTTAAGGGCGTGGTCATGGGCAGATGTTGTCAGGATCCAAAAGTAACAATCAGACTAGGACCCTGCTAAGGATAGGAAAGACAATCTGGCCTGAGCACTGTAGTCTGAGATCAAGATGGCCCTAGAAGAGCAATTTTATAAGCTTAAGTATTTCTTACTATATCCATACAAAATGATTTATATTATGTATGTTTATATGTTTGTTGGACAAAGAGAGGAGAAACACATTCAGGGATTCCATTCTAGTGTGGTTTGTCCTGCTGAGAGACTAGCTGCTTTCTCTGAGGTAAAGAATTTTAAGCCTATTGATTGTGACCACACGTACGTGTAAGCCCTAACCCCTCATGCTTTGGGATTTAATGAGACACTAAGAGTGGGCTGGGGGTTCAGAAGGAGAATGAAGTAGCATGGAGGAGGAAGAAGCAGGAGGAGAATCAGAGGAGAATGGAGATGGGAATGTAATAAACTGCGACTAGGACCAACCAGCCTGGCCCTCATTTCCTTCTTTCGCCTGCCCATCGCCATTGACCTCCCCAGGGTGGGGGAACCGGTATGAGACTACAAAATGTGGGCTGCAGGAGAGATAGATCGCCACTGCTGAATCCTCTTTTTTGAGTTTACATAGCTTAGTTCTTTAGAAAAGTTATCGTAATTTGTTCCATGTGTCTATCTTTACTTACTATTTTTTATATACTACCCAGGATAGATAGAGTTCTGTATCTATCCCTCCATTTCTAAGTATGTTAAACTTCAAGTCAATCAACAGTGTGGTAAATAGCATAATTTTTATCTTTTCTTATATGCAAGTATCATTGCTTTGTGTGTGTGTATATATATATGTGCATACATACATATGCACACATATATATGTATACATACACATACATTTATATAAATATATATACACATATCCAGCCAGCGGTAGGGCGTTTGCCTTACAAGCGGCCAACATGGCCGACCCGAGTTCGATTCCTCTGCCCCTCTCGGAGAGCCCGGCAAGCTACCAAGGGTATTAAATATGCCAGACACAGTAACAACAAAGTCTGCAATGGAGACGTTACTGGGCCCGCTCGAGCAAATCGACGATCAACAGGAGGGCCTTTACCTTTATATACACATATATACACATATACATATAGGTGTATATGTGTATACACACAGACACACACAAATATATATATATATATATGTAAATCTTGTGGTTTCATTATCCAGTAATTTACTCTTGAATGTTTGGTTTGTTTCCAGACTTGTGCAATTATGAATATTGCTACAGTGAACATAGGTGCACAAATGTCTTTTTTGGAATAGAGATTTTAGAACTGTTCAGTCTTACAGAAGCTCAATTTTTTTTGAGAAACATCTACTTTTTTTCCTGAAAAATTTGACAGAAGACATTCCCAGCAGTAGCTGATAAGGGTTTCTTCCCCTCCACTCCACATTTCACCTGTATTGGTTGCTTTTGTTCTTTTCTATGTGTCCCAGTATCACTGTTTCAAGATGTCCTCGCATTGTTTCTTTAATTTGCATTCCCCTGAAGATGAGTGATGGGAAACTTTTAAAAATATATCTATAGGTTATCTGCATGTGTTCTTTGAGAAAGCATAAATTTATTTCTTCCACCTAGTTTTGATGGGGTGATTTGTTCTTTGTTATAAAGTTTTTGAAGTGCTTCATACATCTTGGACCCATTGACAGATGAATGGTGAGCACATATCTTCCCCCAGTATGTTTCTGTGGTTCAATTTGTGATATGATGCTTCTTAATTTCCTATAGCTTAATTTATTGATCTTTCCATCTATAAGTTTAGTCAGTGTCATTAGTTTATTTAATATATCGCAAGAGTCAAAACTATGAGAAGTTCTGCCTATGCTTTTTCTCAAAATAATTTATGGATTGTGGTCTGATATAAAGGTCTTTAATGCTTTTTTAAGTTTACTTTGGTTCATAGTATGAGAAAAGGTTTGAGTGTTTTTATTTTTTTACATGTGACTTATCAGTTTTCACAACACAGTTTATTGAAGAGCCCACTCCCCAGTTTTGTTTTCTTAAAAGAGTTTTGAAGATTTGTTGAGCAATTTCTATGTCTTGGCCATGTGGACTGTCAGGAATCCTTTGTTCGAATTTACTGTTTCAGTGAGCACCAAAATTGTTAAAACTTTTTTGAAATATAAACTGGGACAATAGCACAGCTGGTAGGGCATTCGCCTTGCACTCAGCCAACATGACCGACCCGAGTTTGATTTCTCCGCCCCTCTCAGAGAGCCTAGCAAGCTACCAAGAGTATCTTGCCTGCAGACAAAGCCTGGCAAGCTCCTTATGACATATTCGATATGCCAAACACAGTAACAACAAGTCTCACGATGGAGATGTTACTGGGCCCGCTCGAGCAAATCAATGAACAACAGGAGGACAGTGACAGTGACCTGGACTATTAAAAAACGGCTAAATCAATCTGAAGGAAAGGCCTTGACAAATTGGAGCATCATAAATTATTAACTTCAAATGTTTTTTGCACAGAGGAAATGGTATATAACGGCCATGTTTTCTTTATAAGAAGCTTTAAAAGGACAGGTATAGAAAAATACATAAATATATTGATGTGGACACTTCTCATACCATGTACCATCAATTTGCCAGAAACCATTTAGCACCAAATCTCTTGGGTTAGTTCATTGAGTGTATGAGACAGTTATCTTACTAGAAAAACTGATTTCATTATTCAGCTTTAAAATATCGGTTACGCCATTGTTTTTTCTTTTTTTAGAGAGAGAGGGATGGAATAAAATTCCAGGGCTCATCATGGATTATTAATAGTAAAGTTTCTTTGTTAATAAAGGTAACCACTTATTAACCTCTTAAATACATGCATCTAATTCATAAAAATACTCTATACTTTTACCAACACACGAATTGATGGCATCTTGATACCCAGTTTTATGATTCTATAAGCCTATGTTGTAATTACATAAAGTCATAAATATATTTGGACTTAATCACTTTATCACTTAACTTCCCGTTAGTCATCGAATTGCTCGAGTGGGCGCCAGTAACGTCTGCATTTGTCCCTGTAGCGTGCTAGTGTAGCCCAATAGCATCTGTTCGCTCTGGGAACATGAAGAGCCTCAAACTGATCATTCATGATCTTGACGAAGAAGTCTGACCATCTGGTAGGTGGGCGGCCACGCGGTCTTTTGACATCCCGTGTAATCCAGTCAGTAACAGCTCTAGTTCAGCGGTTGTCTTTAAATTTCATTGCGTGACTAGCCCATCTGATTTTCGACACCTTGGCAAATGAGACAGCGTCCCTGATTCTTGATCGTCGACGATGTCGGAACTCCAGATTCTTTCTCTCATTTGAGTGAAACATGATATTCCAAGCATAGCTCTTTCTATTCTTCTTTGGGAGACCTGAATAGCGTTCTCATCTTGTTTGCGTAGGGCCCAGGTCTCTGAGTCATATGTTAATGCAGGAAGAACAGTGGAATCAAAGAGATGTGCCAAGAGCCAGAGGTTCTTTGTCCTCTTAGCTATTTCTTCGACGTTCTTGAAGGCGTTCCAAGCCGCTCTCTTCCTCCTGCGCAGCTTGGGTGCCAGGTCATTTGTCATGTTGACTTCTAGACCTAGGTACACATAGCTGTTGCATTCGAAGATGGTTGTTCCATTGAGAGCAAATGAGGCATCAGGAACGAGGCTGTTTCTCATAAACATTGTCTTTGTAAGATTCAGCTGTAGTCCTACCTTTCCACACTCACGGTCAAAGTCGGGCAGCATGTGTGCCACTTGGCTGATGTTTGGTGTTATTAAAACAATGTCATCAGAAAGCGGAGGTGGTGTAGTTGCCGACCATCTATCTTCACTCCCATTGCTTCCCATTCCAGTCGTTGCAAGACGTGCTCGAGGGTGGCACTGAAGAGTTTCGGTGAAATGGTATCACCCTGCCGAATCCCTCTCTTGACATCAACGATCACTTCTTTGTAGAATGGTGAGATCCTGGTAGTGAATCCGCAATACAGCTCACGGAGGATCTTGATGTATTGGGCTTGAATGCCCTGATTGGCTAATGCTTCAATGACTGCTTCCGTCTCAACAGAATCAAAGTCCTTCTTTAAATCAGTGAAAGTTAAACAGTGCGGCATCTTGAACTCCAAAGAAACCTCAATGAGCTTGGTTATCGTGTGGATATGGTCAATGGTGCTGAATCCTTTGCAGAACCCGGCTTGCTCGCATGGGTGTTCTTCATCTAGTGTTCTGCCAATCCTATTTAGGATGACTCGAGTGAACAACTTGTAGATGACAGACAATAGGCAGATCCGGTGATAGTTGCCAGTGTCATGGATGTCTCCCTTCTTGAGCAGTAGTACGGTCCTGCTAGTTTTCAATTAGGATGGACCCTTGCATTCAGACAGGTAGCGAGTGATGAGCTGAGCCAGTGTATTGATGAGTACTGACGGCAGGTTCTTCAGGTCTGACCTTGTCTGGGCCGGGTGCTGTTTGTTTCTTTACTGACGAAATGGCGTGTCGGATTTCGGAAGGGAGAAGGTTGGGAACGACATATCCATCCTGTGGAATTTGGTATGTCGGCAAGTGGACATGGCTATCGAAGAGATTTGAGTAGAAGTCACTACCTCCACTACCCAGCTGCCGCCACACTCCAGGATGCTGTCCAGACCCGCGTGGCAGCTCCGGCCGAGACTCACGCAAGATTGAAGACCCACAGAACAAGATAAGTGAAACTTTCTGAGACCTTGGACTCTAGGCTTGGCGGACCCAGGGAGAGAGCTTCTCTGCTTGCTCCCACCAACCACAGGTGACAAAGGAATTCTAATCAGGAGCCCCACCCTACCCTACCCTGCCCTGTCTGCTTCCATCAACAACCCCGGGATTAGATTGCGCACAGAAGACCCACCCTACCCAGATAAATACCCCACTGGCAGACTTCCACTATCCACACTACCTCCACTACCCAGCTGCCGCCACACTCCAGGACACTTTCCGGACACATCATAAGACACGAAATGCATATCTTCCGGAATTGTCATGCCATATTTGATTAGGTTCAAATATGGTAACACCTACAAGGGTGATTACAGGTCGCCCCAAAAGCCTCTATCCTTCTTGGAAAGACTGGCAAGCTACCGAGAGTATTCTGCGTGCATGGAAGAGCCTGGCAAGCTATCCGTTGTGTATTCGATATGCCAAACCAGTAACTACAACTGGTCTCATTCACCTGACCCTGAAGGCTTCACCGACATGGCAGCACTGAGAAGGATGAGAAAGGAGAGGCCGACAAAAATCTCAAGGCCGAACTAGACTGCCACAACGAAGGAAGACAAAAATTATCGTCTTTACTTTCAATGCACGTACGCTAGCATCAGATGCATCCATCGAGGACCTGATGGTACAAGCGCGAATGATCAAGTACATCATTGGTCTGACCGAGACAAGAAGGCATGAATCTCGCCATGCCGTTTTCGACACTGGAGAAGAATTGTTCCTCGGAACATGCGATAAAAGAGGTGTCGGAGGCGTCGGTGTCCTTGTCAACACAAACTTGGCCATGAGACTAACAACCCAAATCGGACATTTACATTTGAATAGATGTGGCTCACTGTTGGCAATTTCTATCTTCATTGTCTACGCACCAACATCTCATTATGATGAAAGAGAAATCGAGAAGTTATACATGGAGATGGAGAAGTTCTATAAAGAAGACCACACCTTCTACAAGATCATTGTCGGTGATTTTAATGCCAAGATAGGACCGAGAAGATCAGCTGAAGAACTTCACATCGGGACCCATGGCCTAGAATGGAATGAACAGGGTGAGAGACCATCTGAGTTCATCATGTCGACCAAGACCATCCATGGTAACTCAGAGTTCCAGAAGGCAGAATCTAAACGTTGGACATGGGAGTCTCCCGGTGGACGATTCCACAACGAAATAGACCACATCATATTCAATCGACTGTTTTGCCTGACTGATGTCACTGTTGTCCCAAAATTTCGAATGGGATTGGACCACCGTCTCCTTTATGCAAAATTCTACTTCACAGAGCAGGGAGAAAGGGCTGCAAAGTTCAAAAAGAGAACTCCCAGAACGACCACCAACTGGGAACTCTTTGGCACTATTGCAGCAACATGGGAAGATGCCATTGTTGACAACATTGACGAGGAATACGATCAACTGGTTCAGCACCTCCATGAATGTGCGAGGAACGCCAAGAGAGAGATAGCCACAAAAATTCGCCTGTCTTCGAAATCTCTTGAGTTAATTCGCCAGTGTGGTTCGGCGCATGCCTCAGGCAACCACAAGCTAACGTCCAAGCTCCCAAAGCAGTGCAGAGATGCGATCAAGGAAGACCTCAAAGAGAGAAGAGCAGAAGTACTGGTAGATGCAGCAGAAGCTGGGAAAAGTATTCGTAACGCCCGCCTGTCCTTCGCCAACTACAAGACCAAGATGACTGCCTCCAACGTCCTGATGGATCCATCATATCCTCCAGAATGGCAATGGAGAAGATTATCCATGACTTAATTTTTGGACTAGAAGTTTTAATATTTTCATGCACAAGAAAAACAAGTATATACATCTAGACTTAGAAAGGAGACTTTAGTTTTAGTTAAGTTATTAGATACCAGGTTACGATAACATTTAAGCTGCAATGTTTATAAAAACACAAGAAAGCTATATTTGATTAAATATTGATAGTTTTCTACCTCTATTATCTTTAAAATAACCTAATTTCTCTTTTTTTTTTTTACTTTTGGGGTCATACATACCCAGCAATGCTCAGGTTGCTGGCTCTGCACTCAAGAATTACTCCTGACGGTGCTTGGGGATCATATGGGATGCCGGGAATCAAGCCCAGATTGACTGTGTGCAAGGCAAATGCTCTATACTCTGTACCATCACTCCAGCCCCAAAACTAATCTCTAATTGAGATTAGTTGAGGCTCATACGATAAAGCCCTGCAACTATTTTATAGAGATGTTTAGTCTCACTTGAACTTTCCCCCCATAAGCCTGCTATACCTTTTTTCTTTAGCTCTATATTAATTTCTAAATAGCATACATTTCAAAGCTCTAGAGAATCTTAGGGGCTAGAAAACTTTATACTAGACTTAGACATTAGCAATGCTTACACATTTTTGTGGTATTTTTTTATCCATTAGAACTTGAGCTAAATAGTCTGTATTTCTCTGGCTGCTCAGATGTGTCTCTTGTAGGCAACAGAAAGTCATGTTTTGTTTTCTGATCCATCCTGTCATGGTATACTTCGATTAATGATTTCAGGCTACTGACACTGGAATGATAATTGAAGTGGAGAAATTTATTGTCCTCATGCTTTAAAAATATAGTGTGTGTATTGTGAAATCTGTCGTCTTCTAAGGAATACTCTTTTTTTTTTTGGCAATGCTGGTTTTAAGACTGTTACCTTATCTCTTTCACTCTTTCTCTGTCTCTCTCTCTCATCCTCTTCCTCTCCATCCCTCTCTCTCTCTTGCTCATGCTTGCTTTCCCCCCCGACTTGTTTTTCTATATATATATATTTTAGACATCAGCAAAGCGGAGGTGGTGTGTCTTCACTCCAATTCCCTCCCATTTCAGTCATCGCATGAAGTTCTTGAAGGTGGCACTGAAGAATTTTGGTGAAATGGTATCACCCTGCCAAACCTCTCTCTTGATATGGATGATCACTTCCTTGTATTAAAATGAGATCCTGGTAGTGAATTCATAATACAGCTCATGGAAGATCCTGATGTCTTGAGTTTGAACAACCTGATTGGCTAGGACTTCGATGACTGCTTCCATCTCAACAAAATCAAAGGCCTTCCTTAAATCAATGAACTTTAGACAGAGCAGCATCCTAAACTCCTGAGAAACCTCAATGAGCTTGGCAATCATGTGAATATGGTCGATCATGCTGAATCCTTTGCAGAACGAGTCTGCTCACATGGTTGTTTTTCATCTAGTGTTCTGCCTATCCTATTCAGGATGACTCGAGTGAACAGCTTGTAGATAACAGACAATAGGCAGATAGGACAATAGTTGCCAATGTTGTGGATGTCTCCCTTCTTGTACAATAGTACAGTCCTGCTGGTTTTCCATTGGGATGGAACCTTGCATTCAGACAGGTAGTGTGTGAAGAGCCGAGTCACTGTATTGATGAGTACCTACAGCAGATTCTTCAGGTGTCTGGGTCTGACATTGTCTGGGCCAGGTTCTGTTCCCGTCTTTACTGATGAAATGGCATGTCAGATTTCAGAAGGGGGAATGTTGGGAATGACATATCCATCCTGTAGAATTTGTTATGTGTGCCGAAGGACATGGCTATCGAAGAGATCCGAGTAGAATTCATACATAATCTTCTCCATTTCCCTCTGGAAGATGTGATAGATCCATCAGGATCCACCCTCCTTCGAGGGCAGTCATCTTGGTCTTATAGTTGGCAAAGGTCAGGCTGGCTTTGTGAATGCTTTTTCCGGTTTCTGCCACATCTGCCAGCACTGCTGCTCTTCTCTCTTTGAGGTCTTCCTTTATCACTTCTCTGCACTACTTTACAAGCTCGGACGTTCTCTTGCAGTTGCCTGAGACTTGCACCAAGTCACATTGGTGACTAAGCTAAAGAGTTTTTGAAGACAGGCATTTTATTGTGGCTATCTCTCTCTTGGCGTACCTCATATAATCATGGAGGTGCTGAACCAGGCGATTGTATTACTCGTCAATGTTGTCAACAACAGCATCTTCCCATGTTGCCGCAATAGTGCCAAAGAGCTCTCAATTGGTTGTCCTTCTGGGAGGTCTCTACTTAAACTTTATAGCCCTTTCTCCCCATTGAGTGAAGAGAATTTTGCACAAAGGAGACGGTGTTCTGATCCTGTTTGAAATTTTGGGGCAACAGCAACATCGGTTAGGCAAAACAGTTGATTGAATATGATGTGGTTGGTTTCACTGTGGAACCAACCACCAGGAAACTCCCATGTCCAACGTTTAGATTTGGCCTTCTGGAATTGTTAGTCATTATGTATGGTCTTGGTCGACATGATGAACTCAAACAGTCTATCATCCCGTTCCATTCTTGGCCATGGGTTCCGATGTAGAGTTCTTTGGCCAATCTTCTCAGTCCTATCTTAGCATTAAAATCACCAAAAATGATCTTGTAGAAGGTGTGTTCTTTTTTATAGAATTTCTCCAGCTCCAGATAGAACTTCTAAATCATAATTGAAGTTGGTGCATAGGCAACGAAGATAGAAACTGCCGGCAGTGAGTCACATCTATTCAAGTGTAATCGTCCAAATCGGGTTTTTAGGCAATCAAATGAATGAATCAATGCTCATGGCCAAGTTTGTGTTGACAAGGACACCGACACTTCCAACGCCTCTTTTGTCACATGTTCCCAGGAACAGTTCTTCTCCAGTGTGAAAAATGGTGTGATGTGATTGATGCCTTCTTGTCTCAGTCAGACCAATGATGTCACACTTTATCTTTTGCGCTTGTACTATCAGGTCCTTGATGGATGCATCTGATGCCAGCGTGCATGCATTGAAAGTATAGACAGTCATTTTTGCCTTACTTTGTTTTGACAGTCTAGTTCGGCCTTGAGATTTTATCAGCCTCTCCTACTTCATCCTTCTTAAGGCTGCTGTATTGGTGGCTCTTTCAGGGTCAGGGGAAAGAGACCCACTGTATTTACTGGTTTTGACATATTGAATACACCACGGATAGCTTGCCAAGCTCTACTGTGAGGGCGGGATACTCTTGGTAGCTTGCCAGACTCTGCGAGAGGGATAGAAGCTTTTAGGGTGGCCACTAATCACCCTTGTATGTGTTCCCATGGTTCAAACCATATTTGAACCCTATCAAATATATTGTGGCAATCCTTGAAGATGGGTATTAAGTGTCTTATCATGTGTCTGGAAAATGTCCTGGAGCGGGGCGGTGGCTGGGTAGTGGAGGTAGTGGAGGTAGTGGAGGCCTGCTGGTGAGTTATTTATCTGATACCAATAGGGTGAGTCTTCTGTGTGTAATCCCCCTGGGTTGCCAGGCCAGTAGTTTGTGGAAGCAGACAGGGCAGGGCAGGGTGGAGCTCCTGGTTTTAATCCCTTGGTCAACTGTGGTTGGTGGGAGCAGGCAGAGGTTATCTGTTCCTGGGTCCATTGAGTCTGGAATCTCAGAGTTCAGCTTACCTGGTTCTGTGTGTGATTCTTGGCCTAAGCATCTGAAAACCTTCCTGAAGCATGGTGGTGGCTCGGTAGGGGAGGTAGTGGAAGACATCACTTTGCTGATGACACTGTTCTAATAACACTAAACATTAGCCAAGCAGCACAAATACTGGCCGACTTTGACCGTGAGTGTGGAAAGGTCAGACTATAGCTGAATCTCATGAAGACAATGTTTATGAGTAACAGTCTCGTTCCTGACATTCCATTTACTCTCAATGGAGTGAACATCTCCGAATGCAACAGATATGTTTCTAGGTCGAAAAGTCAACATGATGAATGACCTGGTACCTGAGTTGCACATGAGGAAAAGAGGGGCTTGGAACGCCTTCAACAGCATCGAAGAAATAGCTAAGAGGACAAAGCATCTCTGGCTTCAGGCGCATCTCTTCAATTCCACTGTTCTTCCTGCAGTAACATATGCTTCAGAGACCTGGACCCTATGAAAACAGGATGAGAATGCAATGCGGCTCTCCCAAAGTAGAATCAAAAGAGCTATGCTTGGAGTATCACGCCTCACTCAAATGAGAGAAAGAATCTTAACTTCATCGACAGTTAAGAATCAGGGACTCTAAGATCTCATTTGCGAAGGTGTCAAAAATCAGATGGTCTGGACATGTAATGGAATTTTGAGAAAACCGCTGGACAAGAACTGTTACTGACTGGATTCCACAGGACATCAAAAGACCGTGTGGCCGCCAGCCTATGAGATGATCAGGCTTCTTTGTCAAGACCCTGAATGATCGGTTTGAATCTCTTCATGTTCCTAGAACCAGCAGATCCCATTGGGCTACACTAGCATTCAACAGGAATGAGTGGAGACATTACTGGTGCCTGCTTGAGCAAATAGATGAATAATGGGATGTCAAGTGATCAAATGATTTTTAGACATCCTGATTTGAAAGTGGTTTACAATAGGTTTTTAGGCATAGAGTGATCCTACCTCTAATTCAAGTAACCTGTGACTCCTTCAACCAGTGACTCCAGGTTCCCTACCATTCACTGCAACTCCTTGACAAATTGCAGAAGTCCTGAAATTTTTATATCATTTCTGTAATTTTTATATTAATCTTCTTCAGCTCATCCCATGTTATGCTGTTGATGTATTTTTCAGACTTTTTCCTCTTTTCTTTTATTTTCTTAGCACAGCAGGTAGGGTGTTTGCCTTGCATGTGGCCGTCCTAGTCGACCCAGGTTCAATTCCTCTGCTCCTCTCCGAGAGCCCGGCAAGCTATCAACAGCATCTCACCATGCATGGCAAAGCCTGGCAAGCTTACCGTGATGAATTTGATATGCCAAACACGGTACCAACAAGTCTCACAATGGAGACGTTACTGGGCCTGCTCGAGCAAATCAATGAACAACAGGAGGACAGTGACAGTGACAGTCTGTTATTTTCTAGAGGTTTGTTGTATCTCATCTTCAAATTCACCAATTATCCCCCCTCCACTTCTTGTCATCTGCTGTAGGGAACTTCCATTGCATTTTGTTGTTGTTTTTTAATTTCATTTATCATGGTCTTCTGTTCTCTCTCTTCTGATAGTAGTTGTTGTAATTTTTGCTCTCAAATTTTTTTGTGCTTTATTTATTAACTTACATAGTTTTCTTGAGCTCACTAAATACCCTTAGCAGTCATTATCTGAAAGTTTATAAGTCTGGCTGGTATTAGGTGAGCCTTCTGAGCTATTTTTCTTTTTCATAAAGTTTGGTGGACTTCTCCGCTGCTCTTCAATGTGTCTGTTGTACTCTAATGAGTATTTGTAGTTTGCTTCTGTGGAGCATTCTGGGGGGTTTAGCTTAGTTTTGCTCTTTTCCTTCCCTCCCAGTTCTCTCCAACTGACTGATTTTGTGGCCAGTGACACTTATAAAGCTGATTTTGATTTCATCTTGCCTCAGTCTCTCCTTCAGCTGCAATTTGAGATTAGAAATTCCTTTCTTTGTTTTGGGAGATGGCGGGTGAGATTTGGGATTTGGGGCCACACCTTGGGGTGTGCAGGGCTCACTCCTGTCTCGTCATTCTTGGCAGGGTTCTGGAACATGTGTGGTGCCAAGGATCGACTATGTCTGGGGCAATCGCCCTATCTATTGTACTATTGCTCTGGCTGGAAACTGAATGCATTTTCTACTCTGGATGAGTCCAAAAAGTATAAAAGGGATACTTCTGGAACAAACGTTGCAGTGGCTGGGTGAGTGATTGCAGGCATACTGTCAGGGGCATTTATAAATATTTCCCATGGTGATACCATTCATAATCCATTTGCAAGGTGTTAGTTTTGTTGTCTTTTGCCAGTTTCCAATAATTGAGCCTGAGAGATGTTTCACATCAGCTACTGTTCATTCAGAGCTCGGCAAAGAGCAGATGTGAAGAGGAAACCGCAGACTATGCTTAAGTCACCTTTGACCCTGCTGCCAAAGTTTGTTTTCTGTGCTATCTCAACATTTTTCTTTTCTTTTAGAAATATTAGTTTAACATTTTTGTTAATATGACAGATTAAGTGAAATTATTTACAATATCTACTGCTGAAGAGCATTAATAGACTATGATTGCTGTTCTGGGTCTTGAAGAAAAGAACCAAGACCCAGAGACAATAAAACCCCGCTCCCAGAAGAGAAGAGCACAGAGTCTCCTGTCCCCGTGCCTGGCTGTCCTCACCAGGACCCCATGGAGGGAAGCGGGTTGAATTTCCCTCCCCACCCCGACCAGGGCTCCAGCAGTCGAAGACCTCCAGAACCAGCCACCACCATGCTGAGACCACTCTCCACACGCATGAAGGTACTGGCAGAGGAACAAAGGCATGCGGGTCCCGGGGCAGAGATCTCCAAACCTGCTCGAATCAGGGCTGAGCATCTTCCACCCAGATCCTCCATATTCCAGTAGACAGGGATCACACCCACCAACTGGCCCCCTGGCGCCGTGTAATCCCATCAACAGTCAAGACCCAGAGACTATAAAACCCAGCTCCTGGAAGCGACATCTTATTATCTTGTTCCTACTTTAGACAACCTGGCAGGCTACTGAATGTAACCGGGCCACACGGCAGAGTCTGGCAAACACCCCATGGCATACCCAATATGCCAAATACCAGTAACAATGGTGAGTCTCATTCTCCTAACCCTGAAAGAGCCTTGAATATGGCACTTTTTAAAATATCTCAGGGCTAGGAAGAAGGAGAAGTTACTGGGGCCTGCTCGAGGCAATCGACGAACAACAGGATGGTTGTGATCGTGATCGTGATTGCTGTTCATCCTTCAGTTAAAAGCATTTTAGCTGGTTTCCAATTCCTTTGCAGTGTAAAAGGCTTCATAGATAAGTGTACAGATGCTCCGCTGCCTTGTTCTCATAATGTCATACTTTAAAAATGTATTTTCACAGTATTTCACAGTAAGCGTTCAGGTTTGACATTATCAGGAAATGTCCAAGTTCCAAAGATGAACTCTCAGATTCGATTAAATCGAAGCAATTTGAGCTAGTTGAGATTATCAGTTTTTAATAATCCCTCCTTGCTGATTGTCCTTATTATTATTATCTTGAATTTTTCAGTTATTACTAATATTATCATTACTTATTGTTCCTCTATCGTGAGTAGATAAAATTAACCACATTAATCTGCTGTAACTTTTGACTCAAATAAAAAGTTTCTAATGTCCTCAAACATGTTTCATTCATTGGAGACTAAACCAACAGAAATTAAATTTGTAGAAAAGAAAAATTACATTTGTAATTTAATCTTACCACTAGTAAGATATTGTGATTGATTATACGTTGGCTTCCACTTATCTTCATTCTCAGGACTCTGTATTCTAACTATGAGATTTACAACAGCATATTTAGGATTTCACTCACTGAATTCAAAGTTTTCTGGAAGGTTTATTTCAAACTCAAATGGAGTCACACCTCATCAGAACTCACTATATTTTTCTCCAACAGTATCTCAGTCTAACTGCTTCCCCTGCATGCTGTCTACAGTAGGGTCAGAGGACACCATGCACACCAATTCAAGTGTACCTCCTGTAACATAAAAATATACCAGGTCTTAAACTGAGGAAATGTCGTAAAAGAATATTCTATTATGCTTATAAGAAGGGGTAAATTGGAGAAATTTTATACAGATAAGTTAATCCACATCTTTGTAGTACTTATACAGTTCATTAGAGGAAATTCAAAATTAAAGGGTATAGTGATCACTCTAATTTGATTACAAATTTTATTTTGTTGGTATCAAATTTAACTAAATCGAAGATAAACTGACCACTCAGTCAGTATTAAGCTCATTTGTCCAAGGATGTTGTGATCATAAACAGACTAACAAACCAGCCTTTTATGGGCACTTTGCTTCTCTATTAATAAGGCTTTTTCCATAGTAAAATTATCACTCACAGTGTGAGTCCATGTTCAAGCACTGAGTCATCAAACACAAAGCATAAAAATCTTTTGAAATAGATATATTTCTACTCTACTATGAACTCCAGGAGGTAATGAATTAAACCTAATAGATAAATCCTTTGCACCTACAATTATGATCCAGCTATGTACTTATTCCACTTGTCTCATAACTATATGCATCTTGTTATCTACAGCTCATAATCAAATCCCCAATCTATGTGCCACAGCTTAGACACTTGTTATGCATATACTGAATCATTTGCTTACTGTCTCATACAATGGAGACAACCACTATAAATCACTAACCATTTACCCAATGGGAGCATTTCCCCTCACCACTAATAAATCAATCCTTTATTTTTATATTGGGGTTAGTATGTTCACTTATCAGATCATTTATCAATACTGAATTTATCAGTCTGAAAATCAGGCTTGGATTCATTTCTCTTGTTTGCCAATCACCAAAATCACAGTGGAAAAATTTAGTGTTTTTCATTGGCACAAAAAGCAAATGATACAGGGGTATGTAATAGACACTCACAGACCAAATTGTATCTACCTATAATGTACTCAGAATTCAAAACAGATATAATATAGACTATTTTGAATTATACCTAGGAATTTAACCTCTTCTTACTTTCAGAATGCATATATACAACTTCTTAAAATGTTCCATAGATGTTTGGAGATAACTATCACTGTCACTATCGCCCCATTGTTCATCAATTTGCTTGAGCGGGCACCAGTAACGTTTCCATTCGTCTCTGCCACATGCTAGTGTAGCCCAATGGCATATTGGGGTATCTTTCAGGGTCAGGGTAATGAGTACCATCATTGTTACTATTTTTGGCATATCGAGTATGCCACGGGTAGCTTGCCAGGCTCTGCCATGAGGGTGGGATACTTTCGTAGCTTGCCGGGCTCACTGAGAAGGATGGAGGCTTTTGGGGGCAGCCTCTAATCACCTTTATAGGTGTTCCCAGTCAGGTATATATGTGGGAAGGATACTCTCAGTAGCCTGCCAGGTTCTCTGAGAGTGAGAATTAGAGAATAAGAGGTTGCGCGGCTGCGAATGCGGCTGCATGCTTCTGGGACTTGGTTTTATAGTCTCTGGATTCTGGCCATGGGGTTACATGGAAGTTGACGAGTGTAACTGTTTAGCTACTGGAAGATGAGAATCTGGGTGGAGGAGGCCCAGTCCCGATCAAAGCAGGCTTGGAGATCTCATCCTTGGGTCCCGCACACCTGGGTTCCTCTGCCGGTTCCTTCGTGCATGAAGCTCGTCCGAACATGTGGAGAGTGGTCTCAGCATGGCTGTGGCTGGGTCCCGGAGGCAGAGTCTCCTGCCCCCATGCCTGTCTGTTCTCACTGGGGCCCCTTAGAGGAGGGCTGGTTGAATTTCCCTCTCTGCCCTGAGCAGAGCCCTGGCAGCTGAAGACTTCCGGGACCCAGCCAGAGCTGTAGATAACTATGAGACAGAATAATTTTCATGAAGTAGCCATGTTATATGAAATATTTGTAAAATCAGTTATTCTTGAAATTGGCATGAAGGGTCTTAACTCAGATACAAGATATATAAACAAATTGCTATCCTGAAATTATTCCTGAATATTTTTAAATTTAACTGCATTCATTCAAGTAAAGGAATAATATATGGAATGTGGTTTGAAGAAAATGACAATTTTCAAGACAAGGGTTGACACAGGGGATTTAGCCTGCACAGGCTAAATCACAGAAAGTCAAAATCTCACCGATCTGCTAAAGTAGTCTTTAAAGATAGAAATTTTCCAGAGGAAGAAAATAAAATAATTGTGACTTGGAAATAACAATCTCTTATCTGAAAAAATCTATACTGCACAGTATGAAGAAGACGACTTTGCCTAAGATTTGAAATCAAATGAATAAATTTAGGAACTTAGTCATCTACTTGGAATATACTAGCACTGTGATTCTCAAAGCTAATACTAAGATGTCCCATAATATTGAAAAATTCCTTATGTGAGTGTTCATGTCTACCTTTCCAGAATAGCACTGCTTGAAATTTGTCTATGCACTTAATGTATCCCAATGAATGCCTTAATGATGTTTAGATAAAAAAAAATATTTTTTTTATTTTTATTGTTAGCTAACAATTTCTTATTTCACATTCGCATAGCTTAGTAGATATTATCTTTAAAACACATTGTAAATATATTATCTTTAAAACACATTGTAATTGTAAAATTTTGTGGCCCTATACATATGGGCTAAACAAGTTGAAACCTACTCACCCAATATGATGTTAGAAAATCTTTGGTTATAAGAGACCCCATTATCCCTTACTATGAACTTTATAGCAAGTACCTTCTTGTGACTTGGAAATACCAATAGAGAAATGCCAGAACATAGCCTTGTGAAAGGACATATTTTGGTTCTCACAGAGCTTGAATTTTTTAGTCAGTCTTCTAAAGTATCAGAGTAAAGCTGTATTTTAAGCCAAATGGAAAATTTAGTTGGAATAAAAATTCTAGCCTGGGGCAGCACATTTGACTTTGACCTGTAAGTTAATGTATCATTTAATTTCCATGAATTAGTCCCAAGAGGTAATGGACCAAAAAAGTGGTTGGACACTTGAAATTTAATCAGTTAGTATTTCACAAGAAGCTACTGAAATGCATCTCCTCCAGATAAATACTGGTCTATTTGCATGCACAAGAAGTATTCCAGGGCTTTTAAGTCTTATAGATTAGGCTGTGAGCAACAGAGAGGAAGCATTATTGGTCTGTATAAAAACCGTCTGCAGCAATGTGAACTAAGGGTTATTTTTTCATTAAAATTTAACAGACTCAAGAAACTAGAATTTATCATGATAATTTTGTCGCTGTGAGAAAAATAATATCTTTGTGTACATGAATAACCTAGAAACTTGAAGGAAAAAATAGCTACAATTAAGCCTGCACTGTGTATTTGCTTGATTGATAAACATGAATCACAGGAACAAAGCGTAAAGGGGTAACAACATGATACTCTGTACAAGTCTTGAGGGTATTTGGATAAAGTTAAATTAAATACATATTTCTATATGCATTATTATATCAAGATCAAGATTAAACATATCTTACCTCCAGAGATTAAATATTTATTTAAATACACAATCTTTTATTACTTAGTATATGTAAACTTTGCATATGCCCTTCATTGCTTAGCTATATAAATATGCTTTATTAGATTCCAAAACACCTGTATACATATTATCAAACTGGACATAGTGATGTGGAGGAATTTTTTAATTAGCATTTATTTGCATTTGAAATACTACATGTTGCATATTTTAAGACTCAAGAAAAAATAAAAAACTACAGAAAAATTACTTCTACTTACATAAGAATATGGTCTAAACCCAAGATGGACAAGAAACTTCATATCATTGCCACCTCTCTGCCTAATGCTTTCAGTGTTCATGGTTCATGGTTAGATGAGATATTTAGGGGAGCTATTAATCAAATAGACCATGGTTTTCTCTGATGAATATATCCATACAAATGAGCAGAAGATGGAATCCAATGTCTCCGTTATATCTTAGGACCCAAACTTTTAGGTCATTTTTTCAGTAAGACTGCAGCAATCATAGAGCAACGATAAGAAAAAGCAATCAACTTGATGCAAGCCTATAGAGGCAATATATTGTCTTATGGCTTGCTCATTGTTTAATCAGGTTTGTGACGAAACATAAATCAGAAGAAAAATGAGACATTTGTATGTTCATAACATTAAGTTTAAGCCCATTATCTTGGACGATTTAGTTTAAAAAAATTATAGCAAGATTCTGAAGAAAGGAGACAAGTGATCCATTTTGGGGAGCAAGATCAACATAACAGCTGGAGTGATAGCACAGCGGTAGGGCATTCGCCTTACAAGCAGCCAACATGGCTGACCCGAGTTTGATTCCTCTGCCCCTCTCGTAGAGCCCGGCAAGCTACCAAGAGTATTCGATATGCCAAACACAGTAACAACAAAGTCTCCAATGGAGACATTACTGGTCCGCTCGAGCAACATAACAGAAAGAGCAAAAATTTTCTTTGAGTGATCTTGCAAGGAAGGAAAAATGAAACATTCTTCTTAATGTCTTCTGTCCAGACAGTAAAGATTTGGTGAGTTGCCAAACACAACAACACAAGCACACTGTGATGCGAGTGGGGTGAAGAGGTATAAAAAGTTGTTGTGCCTTTATCAGCTGGCAGTGGAAGCTAAACACGATGGAGAGAAGAGGTTTACTGAAAGACCAATTCAAGTCTTCCACAGAATTTCACCTCTCTGAATAGCATATGTCCACTGCAGGAAAATAGCTCAATGCCTATTAGAATCTGGACAAGTGAGAAGAGGGGACGCAGAAGTTAATGGAGCAATGGGCAATTTATGAAATACTGAGGTTCATCTCAGGCAGAAACTACTGACTTGAGGGGCCTCAGCAAGCTATAAAAGATAGAGGGCACTGCCCAAAGTTTCAGCTAATGGCAGTTTTGAGAACATTCTGAGCCAAAGAACAATGGTCCTGGGAGGACAATCACCCCAAATCCAAAGACGAAAGCAAAAGGGCTAAGTTGAGATTCTGGACA
This sequence comes from Sorex fumeus, assembly GCF_029834395.1. NCBI lineage: Eukaryota > Metazoa > Chordata > Mammalia > Eulipotyphla > Soricidae > Sorex > Sorex fumeus. The sequence goes on along the minus strand of NW_026606185.1, from coordinate 6,389,955 downwards.
CTGCTAAAAGAAAGAACCGCAACAATAGCCCTCAGAGCACAGTAGACATAATGGGAAAGTTTAGAAGCAAATGAAGCTTAATGAGTGATCATATTAGTCAGGAAGGTACTACAGCACCAACTATCTCTATAACATCTAGATAATGACCTTAATGATGCAGAGAAAATGATGTTTAATGAGTGCTAAGAAACATGGCACGAGTAGTCACTATAGCACAGGTACAAAAGCAGAACTTTAAGAAGTATAAAAGTGGCTGCACAAGGATAAGAACAAATAGAAAGAAATATGGTTGGTTGAATTAAAAATTCAACAGTGGGGTGACAGACTGAGATGTAGAAAACATGAAGGAGCTACCAGATAATGAGGAAAAATAGAAAACAAATGCAGGCAATACCAGCAACTTTCAGACGGAGCTAACGGGGAACACTACAGGAATCACAGGAGTCCCTGAGAAAAATCAAGAATGGATTTGTGAAGAGTTAATAGTCAAAATAATCAGGTCAATCTGTATCTGTGAGGCGAGTGCATCAGCAGATTGACGGTGCCTTCAGACTTCTAGATACCCCAAAATTGCCACTGTGTCTTTAGTCAGACCCCAATAACTTGGGGCCAAGTTTACCAAGAAAGTAAATGGCCAAATGTTAGGTATGTGGGAGACACACTAACAAACCACCGCCTGCTCAGCTATATAATTGGAGGCAAGCCTCTCTTGTTCCTGATCAAATTGTTTAATTGACATTGATTCCAGAGACTCAGAAACTAATCTTGGAACCCAGTGGCTTTTGGCAGAAATGTGTCCAGTCTCTGAACTAGGTTACTGGCACCGGACCATCCCAAGTGGGAATTGGTTTCATGTCTTGGGCTGTTCCTCAGGCGGCTCGGTGGCTGCCATCCTCCAGAGGCCAAAGGACACTCAGGTTTGGGCCTGTAGTGATGAGACATTCAGGGCCTCATGGGATGAGGGTGGAGCCGGCCCTTTCCTTCCAGCCCCAAAGAGACCCCAAGTTACCACCCTCGAACAGCCTCTCTGGCTCCTGTTCAAGCTACTTAACGGCCATGATCCCAGAGACTCAGGAACAAATCTCAGAATCCAGCAGGTTTTGGCAGAAATCCCTCAAGATTTAATTGTTAAAATTTTGGAATTCCAAAATCACGCAGCCACTACTCTTTCTGTGTGACATCATATGTTATTCATAACCAGCAATAGAAAACAAATAGTACACGATTGCCTTTTTGGCAGATATAAGTTTTGGGGTAAATTCTCAAATAATAATCATGGGTCTGGGATCAAAATATTGAATAAAATCAAATTGGAGAGAGAGTAATGTGGAAACTATCTGCCTCACAGGTAGGCGGAGGGTGTGGGATGGGGGTATACTGGGGTTTATGGTGGTGAAAAATGGGCACTGGTAAAGGGACAGGTGTTTCATCATTGTATGACTGACATTTAAACCCAAAGGCTTTGTAACTGCTCTCATGGTGATTCAATAAATAAATTTATAAAAAAATAAAAAAACTAAGGTGGTGTTCATGCCCAATTCAAACAGCCTAATCAATGGCTGAATAAATAGCAATTCTCCTACATTAAAAAAATCATAAAAATTTCCAAGAGTTTAGAACCACATGCATCCATATTCAAGAAGCTCAAATAGTCTGAATAAAAATCATACCAAATAGAAAAACTCCAATACATGCTGTAATCAAAATAACAAAAGCCAAACACTGAAAGAGAACAGCAAGAACAAAGAAGGGATTTTACCAGGGATCCATCCCATATTATTAGCAGCAGGTATATCAGATGAGATTCTTCAGTCGACTGGAGAATAGTAGTGTAGAGAAAAAAACATTCAGATTTGAAGGGAAATACAAGCTTATGAACAAGCTATAGGATCTTCCTATATGAAGAGATAGTCAGTCATGTTCCCTTGCGTGGGCTGACTCTGCTTCAATCCTTGGCACCATGATGGTTCTCTAAGCTACACTAGGAGTGATCCTGGAGCACAGAGCTGTGATTAAACCTTAAACATCACCAGAAGTTATCAAACATCCCTCTCTGCCAAAGAAGTTCATAGCCCTGAAATCATATTCAAAAAGAATTAAACGATCTACATTAAAAAACAAAACTGGGGCTAGTATGATTATAATAGGTAGAGCACTTATTGATCATTCATGAAGTCAGCCAGGGTATGATTCTCGCATCCCTTATGTTACTCTGAGCACAGACATGAGTGCTCCACAAGCACGGAGCCAGGAGGAAGCCCTGAGCATTGCCAGGTATGCCTTAACCCTCAAAAAAAAAACCTTCAAAAATACTCATAATGTCTACAAAATAATAGATAACTAATCTTGATTAGTGTGTTCTGAACTCACCAATAAAGAGCACAGACTGACAGAATGGATCAAAATCATCCTGAATCCAATATTCTTCTGTCTATAAGAAATAAATTGGAGGAGTCATTGCAAACCCAGGTTCAAAGTCAAAGGATACAAAACAATTTGACAGTCAAGCAGTTGCTTACGAACATCTGAGATAGCTATACTTATATCTGACAAAATAGAAGTCAAAATAAGATTATAATAACAGTCAGGGATCATCATTACATAATGATCAATGTATGCATAAATCAAGAATACCTTATACCTTTAAATATGCATGCACCTAATGATGAACCATCAAAATATTTAAAGCTAATAAATGTGAAAAAAAGTACTGCAACACAATAGCAGTAGACAGTCCTCTCCCACCACTATAAAGATAAAGTAGGGGGGAAAAGTCAATAAGGGAACACTGAGTCTTCAAGGAAGAAGTACAAGAAATGCAAAATAACAGGCATGTATAGGGCTCCTCACCTGCAAAAATTAAATACATATTTTTCCCTGATGCACATGAAACATTTTGGTCAAGAAAGACCAGAAACTAGAACACAAAACTCCCTCACCCCAAAATCAAGAGTCTAAATATCACATTAATTGTCTTCTTGGACCAGAGTTGTCTGAAATGTAAATTAAGCACTTTGGAAAGTGAGGAAAAACTCAATCACATGAAAACTAAACACCAAAAGAGAAATTAAAAGATTTTTGAAATATACGAGAATGAAGGGCTGGAGCGATAGCACAGTCGTAGGGTGTTTGCCTTGTATGCAGCCAGCCCGGCTGAGCCAGGCTCGATTCCTCTGCCCCTCTTGGAGAGCTCGGCAAGCTACCAAGAGTATATTCAATATGCCAAACACAGTAACAACAAGTCTCAAAATGGAGATGCTACTGGGCCCACTCGAGCAAATCAATGAACAATGGGAAGACAGTGACAGTGACGAGAATGAAAACCCGAGTTACTAGAACACATGGAATGTAGAAAACGATATATTAAGAAGGAAGTCTATAGCAGTGCAAGGGTACATCAGATAACAAAAAAGGGCTCAAATAAAGAATTAAGCTAAACAGATTAAGACATTAATACTAGTGCATACCACTGTAGCCCACTTGAATTTAGTTACTTAGATGTAATTTAACAATAAAATTACAACATTGGCATTGGTATGTTAAGCAACTAGAAAAAGACAATTAAGAGGAATCATATGCAAGGAGGGAATTTATAAAACTTATTTTTTTAAATTTAAACAAAAATATTTAAAGGTAAATAAAAGCATAAGCTGATTTGTTAGAACAAGAAAGATTGACAAACTATTAGCTAGACTAAAAGAAAGACAAAGAAAAACATCTAAGAAATTGAGTCAAAATAATAGAGAAAGCATTACAAAAAATCACAAATATTGAATAATTAACAGAGATGAATGTGAAAATTTTTATGCTGTGAAATTGCATATATTTTGGATTCTTTGTATTTTACCATGCCTAAATTAAGGAGAAATAGAGTCCTAGAACAGATCATGTACTGGCAAGGAAACAGAAATTGTAATAAAATGTACCCCACAAATAGAAGCTTGGACCTGGATGGATTTTCTAGAAAATATATTTTTTTAAAAGTCCTCAAGACTCACAAATAAATCTCGGAACAGAGCACCTTGCTGTTGAGGTGTCTCCTGACATTTCACCAGGAACCTCAGATGGGAGCAGGCATTGTCTGTCTGTCTGCTCCATGTGAACCCCAGAGGCCACAAACCTCCAGAACCCAATCACTGCTACCTCACAGCCCATCTTAACAGGCTTGTCCCAAGCCCCCACAAAAGAGAATAAATCCACTGAAAAATCCAGGTCTTAGCGACCAGTAACTGAAAACTCCAGGCCTCAAGGAGTTGGGCTTGGGCCACCCCTTCTCATTTCCGTGCCCTTCTGGGGTCCTGGCTATCACACCCATGAGCTGCCCCTGGGTGCCATTTAAGCACATTAATGGCCATGATCCAGAGACTCACAAATGAATCTTGGAACCCAGTAGCTCGCTGCATAGATGCTTCCAGACCCCAATTATTTAAAATTTAGAATTCCAGAAACATCTCATACTATTTTTTTAATTTTTTGTTGTCACTGTGAGATAAATCCTTACAAACATCTCATAATATTCATAACAAGCAACACAAAATAAATTATCTAACATCTTCCTTGATGCACAAGCTTGAGTGGTGATGGGAAACTTCAAAATAATGGTGGTGAGAAGGTATAATTGTGGTGGAATTGGTATTGAAAAATTGAAATTAATCTATTATTATTAACAACGTTATGAAAATAAAATTTTCAAAAAAACAGAAATAAAGAATTCCTCAAACTCTTCCAAGAAGCAAAAAAAGCAGTAGTCCTCCAACACAACTTTTATGAAAAAAGTTTTACCCTGATACCCTGAAATAATAAACATATCATTAAAAAGAAAATTATAGATTAATAGTCTTCGTGATCTTAGATGCAAAGATGCTCAACAAAACATTAAAAAACTGAATCCAAGAGTAAAACAAAATTATACATAAAATAATCTAGTAGGATACTAGAAATGCAAGGATATTTGAACATGCATGTCAATTAATATAGCAACCATATCAATACAAGGAAATATGAAAATATGATGGTATTAGTAGAAACATAGAAAGCATTTGACAAGTTTCAGCATTCATTCATGATTGCACAGTCAACAAAATGAAGAGACAAATTCTCTCAATATAATTAAAGTCATAAACCACAAACCCACAGTTAACATCTTGGATGAAAATAACTGAAACTATTTTCTCTAAAATAAGCACATGAGAAGATGGCCCACATGCACCAAAACCATTCAACTCAGTACTGGAATTCCTTGCCAAATCAATTTGAAGAGAAAAATAAATTTAGAGATCCAGACTGGAAAATAAAATTTTAAACTGTCATATTTGCAGAAGTCATGAAAGCATTGTTAGAAAACCCTTACTACTCTATTGAAAAACTCTTATAAGTGATAAAACTTGGACAATAAATTTTCAGGCTACAAAACCTAGCATAGAACAACCTGTAAAATTTCTAAATGCAAGCAATTAAATGCAAGAGAGAGAAATATTAACAATAAATACAGTTCTGGACTGGAGCGATACCACAGTGGTAGGGCGTTTGCCTTGCACGCAGCCGACCTGACCAACCTGGGTTCAATTCCTCCGCCCCTCTCGGAGAGCCCAGCAAACTACCAAGAGTATCTCGCCCGATGGCAAAGCCTGGCAAGCTACCTGTGACGTACTTGATATGCCAAACACAGTAACAACAAGTTTCAAAATGGAGACGTTACTGGGCCTGCTCAAGTAAATTGATGAACAATGGGAGGACAGTGACAGTGACAGAAATACAGTTCTATTGACAAGTATGACTCAAAAATCATATGAACATAAGAGTTATACAAAGAAAAAATGTAACTATTAAAATGAATAAAAAAAGACACAAGAAAATAAAAGTAATCCCCTGTACTTGGATTGAAGGATGATGATCTTGCCCCAAATGCCATACAGACTATATAGTTTTTATAAATATCCTCTAAAAATTTTTATAGACGTAGAACAAATGCTGTAAAAATTATACAAAGTAATAAATTTGGTTTAATAAAAATCTGTAATACAAGAAATTCTTGGGTAAAAAAATGGGAAGCTTCTCTTTTTTTCAACTTTAAGTTAACACTACAATGCTATAGTATATAAAATTCTCAGAAAAAATCTTTTTAAAAAGTCCGAAAAAGGGGGCTGGAGTCACAGTATAGCGAGTAGGGCATTTGCCTTGCACATGGCCAACCTGAGTTCAATCCCTGACATTCCATATGGTTCCCCAAGCACGTTCAGGTGTAATTCCTGAGTGCAGAGCCCAGGAGGAACCCCTGAGCATTGCTGGGGTGACCCCAAAAGTAGAAATAAAGAACAAAAAAGTCTGAAAAAATAGACTCATACTATTGTATGACACTATACATGGAAGAAAACTCAAAATGATTTAAAAACCTTAATCAGACTTCAATCTGTAACTGATGTTAAGGAATATATAAAGGTAAATTCCTTTAAAAAAATAAATCTATAGACATTTTCAATGACTCAGTGTTACTGGTCAAGCAAAGAAAAATAAATGTGATTAAATTGAAAGAAGTTACCTCTGTGCTACAAATAAAACAATGGCTAAAAAAGAAAAAAAAAATAAGCACTTCACAGACTGGTAGAAAATATTTTATTACTGCTTAACAGAACAAAGGGGTAATATTCAAATGATATAAAGTACTTACAAAATTTAACCAGGAAAATATATAAACACTTCATCAATAAATGGGAAGAAGGAATAAAGACACTCCTCAAAAAAGATATATATCTATATATATGAGTGTGTGTGTGTATATATATAGATTTTTTTCTCCACACACACACACACACATATATACACACACACACATATATATATATATATAGTATTGTTATATAATAGGTATTTATATAGTTATATAAAATTTCTCTTAATCATTTATGATTAGGGAAATGATTCAAAATAATAATGAAACATCATTTTGCATCAATGAGATTGGATACACATGTAAAACAACAAAAATATACAGAGCTGAAGCAGATGTGGGAAAAATGTCTACTTCTCCATTGTTTGTGATGATTTTAGCTGATGCAGCATCAATGGAAATGAGCTCATTTCTTAAAGAACTAGAACAAATATTCATATAACTCAGCAATTCTAGGTCTTGGACCAAAGACCCTCCTAATACACTACTTTGAAAGATATTGGTATTCATTTGCTTATTACAGCACTATTCACAATAGCCAAGATCTGAAAATTACCCGTGTTTAAGAACAGATGAACACATAAAGTAATTGTGGTATTGTGGTAAATGTACAAAATGTAATACTATTCAGTTATAAGAAAAACTAAAATTTATCTATATCTAGAAATATGCAATTTGCAGCGATGTGAAGAACCTAGAGGACGTCATGCTGAGTGAAGTCATTCAGAGTGAGAGGAATGAATACAGATTGATCTTTCTCATGTTTGTCACATAAAGAAGCACTGGGAAGAAATAACAAATATCCTAAAGAAACAAAACATGAGTTTTTTCCTATAAGGTGGGATTTCCCAAGTAGATGGGGTGAGCAGCACTAGAGTAGATAGGATGTAATCAGGTACGGAGGTAAGCAGATAATTCAGTGGTATGTCTGGAGTTAAAAATAATTTGCATGAAACTACCATTAACATTGTTGTGATTCACAGTACCTCAATAAAAACTTGAGATAAGATAAAATTATTACAAATTTTATCTTTGACCAAAAAACATGAACCAGGGGCTTTAAATCTTTGGAGTTCTGTGTTACTATTATCCGTAGCAATATAAAAAGCTTAATATTCCATTATAACTATGTAACTTGTAGAGGTGAAATTATCCACCCTAGAAATAGCATTGAAAGCATGAAGATCCCAGCTAAATTACAAATATTTTGTCCATAACTTAATCCTTTTTCCACCAATGCTGCAATACAGTCCCTAATGAGGGGAACTAATACTAACATAAATCATAAACCAACAACAGATCCTGTGGACAATGTGGCTTTTTCTCCACATATATAAAAATCACACACTTTTATCTTCAGCAAAAAAAAATAAAATACAAATATTCAATATGTTATGTAAGTGACTTCGCACATTTTAGTATTTCAAAGCCATTCACAGTGCAGTGTAATTGTGTAAAATCTTAGTAAGAGTCTCTGCATTATTCCTCAACATCCACTATACACTATGATTTGTGTAACTTACCTTTTACACATGCCATATTCTATTTATAAACAATTATAATTCTTAAAAATTGATTCAATATATATTCAGTTGAATTTTTGTTCTTTGCAAATCTTGACTTACGTTGTAAGTCATAAGGTAAATTTAGTTAATTTTCCCAATAAAACATTTAAATATTTAAGGAATATTAAATATTCAATTGTCTGGGCTGGAGCGATAGCACACTGGTAGGGCGTTTGCCTTGTGCGCAGCCAGCCCGGCCAGCTGGGTTTGATTCCTCTGCCCCTCTCAGAGAGCCTGGCAAGCTACTGAGAGTATCTCGCCTGCAGAGCAAAGCCTGGCAAGCTACCCGTGATGTATTCCATATGCCAAACACAGTAACAACAAGTCTCACAATGGAGACGTTACTGGGACTGCTCAAGCAAATCGATGAACAATGGGAGGACCATGACCGTGACCGTGACAAGGAATATTAAAGGCTTCCTCTTAAGGTGTTTGCCTTGCACGTGGCTAACCCAGGTTCGATTCCTCCATCCCTCTTGGAAATCCCGGCAAGCTACAAAGAAAATCCTGCCTGCATGGCGGGTACTGGCAAGCTCCCCGTGGAATATTCGATATGCCCAAAACAGTAACAAGTCTCACAATGGAGACGTTACTGGTGCCCGCTCGAGCAAATAGATGAACAAAGGGAGGACAGTGCTACAGTGCTACAACACTCAAGAAAAAAAAAATCAGTTAAATTATACTGCTAAAACTTTTAGAGTCCTTGCTCTTAATGTGTAAAGAAAAATATTACCTAATGGGGGGCCAAAAGATTGCAGTGTACTTAAAGCACTTGTCTTGTATGCAGCTGATGTAGGTTCAATCCCAGGATACCCATATCGGCCCCTGATCACTGCCAGGAATGACTCCTGAGTGCAGAGCCAGTAGTAAGTCCTAAGCATGACAGCTATTATTCCTAAACAAATACAAATAAAAGTATAATATAATCCTAAAAAGAGGTATTGCTCATAACAAGAAAGAAATATAGCAATATTGATGTTTTATTCTACAAACAAAATAAATAAAATGATTAAGAAGGTTGATATGTACTTTTCAGACAAAACATTCTCACCTGCACATACCTTGATACTTATCACAAATGGGAACATGTGCATCTCATATGAGAATTACTACGAGTAGGATGGACAAGATAGTGAAGTATAATATGAAGACATAACTATATATACTTAAATTATCAAAAAGCACATGGAATCTCATATGCTTGAGAACCAAATTGAGAATATAGTTGGTATATCATGAAGAAGACATAATGAAACAAAATATATTAATTTTGTGAATGGGCATTTGGGTCTGTAGTAATATCTTTGCCTGTTTGAGTTTCTAGGTTTCATTATTGGCTCAATATGGTCTCCATACACGACCAGAGTGGCACTAAGGCACAGTCAGGTGTGTCTCTTAACTTTAGATAAAAATTTCCAAACAATGTTTTTTACCACTTACTTATTTTTAAAAGGATACTAATGCCACTTAATAAACAAAACTATTACTTTCTTTTAGCTCTGAATTTTACTTCTTACTTTTACTAGAATTATGATTTTTATGGAATTGTAGTTTCCTTGTTACTTCTGTCTCCTGATCACATAATGTCCCCTGCCACTCAGCCTCTTTTTATTATTTTTTTCTCTTTAACAATGTCTTCCTTGTTTTTGCCTACTATGTCTTTGTACATTTACCTCACAGATAAATCTACTTTATTTCTTCAAGTAGCTTCTGCTAATATGTACTAATACTGCATGTAAGATACTGCCCACATTGTGAACCATTGTACCTCCTTTATGTATCCAGAACTGAACTCTCATTCTGTCTAAAATGTTTTCTTTTGAAATCTCCATTGTATTGAACTACAACACCATCTATAAATGTGAATGAGTTAGGGATATAAGTACATGTGTTTCTCTCTAGTTTTTTTTTCATTAAATATATATTTACTGCAAATTCTACCTCCTGAAATGCTTACCTGTGTGAATATTACCCTCCAACACACCTGTAAGAAGCATAACCCTGTCTATATCACTTAAACATACTTATGATGTCTCACGGCCATAAATTTTACTTTTTTCTGCCACTGATTAAAAATACTTTCTATGTGATGTATTTTGGTAGATATATATACCAAATGAAGAGGTAGATAAGTTGATAAACCTTCTCTCACAAAAGGGAGCTCTTTGATGGAAAAACAATAGTAGTGGGAGACTTCAATACTCCAACTTCTTCATTATACATAGCAATATATCAACCAGACAGAATATCAATAAAGATATAAGACCCCTAAATGAGGAATTAGATGGATTAATTAACATAATCAGGAACCTCAGTTCTGTAGGGTTGATCACGTACTAGGGAATATCTCAAACATAAGTTTATATATTTATAGAAATCACAGCAAGTACTCTCTCATACCACAATGTAATGATGATAGGAACAAATCATTCAGAGAAAACAGGGCAAAACTCCAACACCTGGAAACTGAGAAAGTTAACAGGCATTTCTCTGAAAAGATAGACGGTCAGTAGGCAAATAAAAACATCTTCATCATCACTTATTAACAGGAAAATTTAAAATAATGATGACAATATGTTATAATCTCACTCCAGAGAGAATGGAATGTACCAAAAAAATAAAGGAAATTGTGTTCTTGTGGATATGGTAAAATAGGAACTCTCATCTACTACTTGTGTGAAAGTTATATGGTTCCAGTCCTATAAAAATAGTACAGAGACTTGCTTTGCATGTCTGAGATAGACTGGCCTTCCCATCATTTGTGATACTGTTATTAGATGAAGTACATCAAACTTAGCAGAGGTTTTTCAGAAACGGGTTTCACAATTGAAGGACATTTACAAAGTGATTCCTGCTTTCAGAATGAGACAAGAGTATGAGATAAATCAGCATTTCTACTTCTACTTCTTGGGATCTATTCCCAACACAAAAATATTCATTAAAAATATCATATGCACACCATTACTCATTGAAGAACTTGGTACAGTAGCAAGGGCATAGAAGCAACCCAGGTGTCCAGTGACAGTTGGGTAGATAATGAAGTTGTGGTGTAGCTCTATAATGGAATACTATGGTGCTACAGTCAAGCTGTGAGAAAGATTCAGGATCCCTAAAGATGGGCTGCTGGACAGCGAAAGAACACAGACAGTCTCTTTCAGATGTCCAAGGGATCTACTTTATTTTATTTTGTGTCTATACTTATATCCATCTCATACGTATGCATCTATCTTGTGACTTCATTACAGCTGGAATTAAGCAAGAAGCTTTCTGTCTTGCATGTTGTGGTTGCACAGAATTAAAAATAAATTGTTCAAGCATAGCATTCCGGATTCAAAAATACAACTCATAAATTGCATCAAATTAGCACAAAGGGTTCATTAGACATTGATTTATAGCTAACTGTATTTTAAATAATATTGTTTGTTCCATATCCTAGGAAACTTTTTAAAGCTTTCAGGATATCCTGGTCTCTTCATTCTTTGTCATTAAAGTGTAACCAACTCTTTCCCCACCAATGATTCTAGGTTCTAATTTGCCTATGAGATCAACCTTTTGTTTTATATTTAACCAACTCTGCAATGGCCTACTGAGCCTTGTTCTTTGCCAAGGGTTTGATGTATCATATTCTATATGCTTTCCACTTATTTCTACATGCCTGTTCCCCCCCAGACTTTATGACCTAAGTTAAGAGTAGATGCTCATCAGGGACTGTTTTTACTTTTCCTCTAGGTGGGTACCATATTTTGTTATTAATCATGTAAGCAGGGCCATTTTTTAATCATCACGGTAAGTACAGCATTGCTCCTATCTCAGGGCCTATGTAGTGCTTTTCCTGGTTCTACTTTATCTTTTGTATTTAAATTGCTCAATATATTTGAGGTTTCTGTGTACCTGTTAGTTCATATTTCTGTAAGTCAATCATAAATTTCCTTACTGACCAACTGAATATCTCCTGCTACATGTTTTACGAGAGCTGAATCTCCAATCATTATTCTCATAGAACTCCCGAGGCTACGGATACAGATTAAGCACAACGCACACATTATGAGTACACTGATTCTGAGAATTGGAGGTGCGATATTGGAGGTGCAATGAAATATCATTGTCTAAATCCAGGGAGAAGCATCCCTTAAATGTCCTTGTCGCACATCGCACGGGTGGTAGATGTGACTATGCAGATGGCAAGGAAAGATAAAATCGCTTGCAAATTTGCGAAATTTCAGAAAGCAATTACAAATTGCTACAATGTGCATAGAACTTGAGGTTTTTGTGCTAAGTGAAGTAGTCAGAGAAGGAAAAATACCACAGTATCACTTACCTGTGGTATAGAGAATAACAGGATAAGAAATGCAAGGTATTAAAGGAGGTACACTTAGAAACTAATATTATATACCTAAAACTAATCACTTAATCACTTAACTTCCCGTTAGTCATCGATTTGCTCGAGCGGGCACCAGTAACGTCTCCATTTGTCCCTGTCGCGTGCTAGTGTAGCCCAATGCCATCTGTTCGCTCCGGGAACATGAAGGGCCTCAAACCGATCGTTCATGATCTTCAGGAAGAAGTCTGACCATCTGGTAGGTGGGCGGCCACGCAGTCTCTTGACATCCCGTGGAATCCAATCAGTAACAGCTCTAGTCCAACGGTCGTCTTTAAATCTCATTACGTGACCAGCCCATCTGATTTTCGACACCTTGGCAAATGAGACAGCATCCCTGATCCTTGATCGTCGACAGATGTCAGAACTCTGGATTCTTTCTCTCAATTGAGTGAAACGTGATATTCCAAGCATAGCTCTTTCTATTCTTCTTTGGGAGACCTGAATGGCGTTCTCATCTTGTTTGCGTAGGGCCCAGGTCTCTGAGGCATATGTTAATGCAGGAAGAACAGTGGAATCAAAGAGATGTGCCCGGAGCCGGAGGTTCTTCGTCCTCTTAGCTATTTCTTCGACGTTCTTGAAGGCGTTCCAAGCCGCTCTCTTCCTCCTGCGCAGCTCGGGTGCCAGGTCATTTGTCATGTTGACCTCTCGACCTAGGTAGACATAGCTGTTGCATTCGGAGATGGTCGTTCCATTGAGAGCGAATGGGGCGTCAGGAACAAGGCTGTTTCTCATAAACATTGTCTTCGTAAGATTCAGCTGTAGTCCTACCTTTCCACACTCACGGTCAAAGTCGGCCAGCATTTGTGCCGCTTGGCTGATGTTTGGTGTTATTAAAACAATATCATCAGCAAAGCGGAGGTGGTGTAGTTGCCGACCATCTATCTTCACTCCCATTCCTTCCCATTCCAGTCATCGCATGATGTTCTCAAGGGTGGCACTGAAGAGTTTCGGTGAAATGGTATCACCCTGCCGCACCCCTCTCTTGACATCAACGATCACTTCTTTGTAGAATGGTGAGATCCTGGTAGTGAATCCGCAATACAGCTCACGGAGGATCCTGATGTATTGGGCTTGAATGCCCTGATTGGCTAGGGCTTCAATGACCGCTTCCGTCTCAACAGAATCAAAGGCCTTCTTTAAATCAATGAACGTTAAGCAGAGCGGCATCTTGAACTCCCGAGAAACCTCAATGGGCTTGGTTATTGTGTGGATATGGTCGATGGTGCTGAATCCTTTGCGGAACCCGGCTTGCTCGCATGGTTGTCCTTCATCTAGTGTTCTGCCAATCCTATTCAGGATGACTTGAGTGAACAACTTGTAGATGACAGACAATAGGCAGATCGGGCGATAGTTGCCAATGTCATGGATGTCTCCCTTCTTGAACAGTAGTACGGTCCTGCTGGTTTTCCATTGGGACGGAACCTTGCATTCAGACAGGTAGCGAGTGAAGAGCCGAGCCAGTGTATTGATGAAAACTAAAACTAATAAACGGTGTATATATCATTATTACACCTAAATGTAGAAGTTATGCTTGGAACCATTTAGACAGGATGAAATATGTAGGAAGGTAGACTATTCTTAAATCCATTTTAAAACTCTTGGAGCAATGTCTCTGGCAACTCAGCAGTCATACCCATAAGCCACCTTTGGCTGGAGCCAGATAATCTCATCTTCACCCACCATCCAGAACACATGGTGATCACATATCATGACGCTCGCCATAACCATGCCACCGGACCCTGTTCCAGGCTGTTTCACTTGGGGTGACTATAAGGGGGATAGAGACCCCTACCCACCCCAAGGGGTCCAACCCCAGCAGCCAAAAACCTCTACAACTCAACCACCACCATGCTCACGGCTCCTCTCCACATGCTCAGACAGAGCTTCATCCATGACTGAACCTGTTCCTGGACACTTCATACCATACACCCTACCCATATTCCAAGAGAATCAGACCACATTTGATGGGACTTCAAAGTAGGAGGCAACCAATCTTAGAGGGAATTTTTTTTTATATATAACAGTATCAAGTCTCACAATTTGTTGTGAGATGTTACTGGCCTGGTGCCCGCTCGAGCAAATCGATGAACAACGGGAGGACAGTATATATATATATATATATATATATATATATATATATATATATATATTGCATATATGTATTGCACTGCACTGTCCTATATATACATGTATATACATATATGAACACAATATATATATATACACATATATATGCACACACACACTATATATATATATATATATGATGCACACAAGGCTCAAACTCTAACAGCATGTTAGTGATCTCTCATAGAAGGGTTCAATTGCCCCTTGGTGAAATTCAACAATTTTCTGATACTTTTTTGTAGCATTCTCAGTGGTTTTTCATAACAAACAATACAAAGTATACTATTTTGGTTTTATTTTGGGCCAGGGATTGGGGTTTGGGATGCAAATATCTGAAATATGGTGCTGGGAAGGTGTAATGGTGGTAGAATTGGTGTTTTGAACATTAAATGCAATGAAATTTGTAAATAAGCTACTTTATAAAATTTAAAACATTGTTAAAAAATAAAAATCAAATTAAGATTTTTAAAAATGTCTTGGAATATTGCATACCAGGTAAACAAATACATAAAACAATAATTATAAAATATCTCTTTGCTGAACTAAGAATGCTGCTTTTGATGAGGTACTTTGAATAAAATGGGCATATTTCACAAACAACCACCAAATCTAAGTAGCAGTCACATTAATTAAAATCATTCAGACTGAGATAGTAGTGCTTGTTCTATATCTGAGATACTAATTGGATGTGATACCTATTGATTGCAGTGACTTCAGTGCAATGAAAGTTCATGATTATAAAAAGATTGACATCTTATATCACTCTAAATGTCTTTATTAATCAAAGAGTATAATTAATTTGTCTTATTAAATGAATAGTCAATTAAATGAATTATTACTAACTCAAAATATGTTTCTAGAGGTCAACTTTGAATTAGTTAAATGTGTTTTCTTTCATCAGTGAAACAAAAACACCATGGAATGAAAGAACTCCTAGACAAAACCTAAAAAGCTGATAGAAGTTTATTAAAGTTCATCTTAGTAAGAGCTCTTTAATATTTCCAACTTATATGAAAATTACGTTAAATTATATAGTTTCCTATAACAGATGAGAATAATGTTTAAATATCACAGCTATGACAAATTAATATAACTACAAACATAGCTTGAAAAACAATGGTATAAAAAAGGTATATAGAAATTCTATGGCATATTTTATACACATTATTTATTGAGTAAATCATTTTGATTCACATGTAATATATCCCCAAATAAAATTACAGGAATTTTGATAAAGTTATTTGAATACCTATGTCACACTCATTGCCCAGTATATATTCACATATATTGCCTCGATCTATCATATGACAAGGCCTAAAAGCAATGAATCATCATTTTGCACCCCTAGCAGCTAGACCTGGCTGCTTAGTGGTTTGTAGAACTAAGGATGAAAAAACTGAGAAATTCAACTATCCTAAAGCACACACACACACACACACACACACACACACTACATGCAAACACTGATAAAATATGTGAAACAACAGAAAAGTTAGTCAACAAAAAGAATGTAATTCTTGATAGACTGAAGCAATTTAAGAAACGAAATAATGTAACAATAAATTGCTAAAGTATAAAATATATTCATCCTGGCATACATCAGTGAATAAAGTGGGGAAAAGAAATCAATCCCATTTAAAATAATTTTAAATATTTTATTAGATAATGTTTTGTCAGTGATATGTAAAGTGATATGAAACATAACGCCCTACTTTTTCACTGTGAGCAGAGCACATAAATAGGAGGTGTTTTACACCGATAACAGCAAATCAACACTACTCAAACCATGTAATTGAGAGCCATGAAGTGAAAATTTATGCTGATTGTGTGCTCTTGGTATTGTGTCAGTAATATACTTGGTCTGTGGTCTTTTTCTCAAAACTCATGACATCGCTATAATCATAAGGAAACCATCAGAAAAATTCTTATTTATAACCACTAATGAAGACAGAGGTATGGTAAAACAGATAAGGAACTTGTCTTGTAAGTAGCCAGCCTTATGGTGATACAGGAAATGCATAATTGTCCCGTAAAACCAGCAGGATTATCACTGAACATGGAAGCGAGAGTCTGCATTGAGGGGTCAAGTGAAGATCAAACTACAGCAAGAAGGGCATTTGCCTTTCACCTGTCAAACCCAGGTTCAATCCCTGACACCACATATGGTTCCCTGAACACCATCAGGAGTGGATCCCTGATCGCAGAGCCAAAAGTAAGTCTTGTGCACCACTGGTATGGCCCCCAAAACCAAACAAATAAAAAAGCCTAAGTTCTAAAACACCACTGGATGTGTCATCAAATCTACACACACACACACACACACACACACACACACACACAAACATATGTGTATTTATATAATTATTTATATGTAAAATTATAGGTGTACATAATAAATTATCTATCACATATGCCAATATGGAGCAGCTGTATAGTATATACCAATATGGCTGCTCTGCCCAAATGGCTGATCCTCCCAGAGAGGAATATAAAATGAGGCCCCCATAACCATGCCACGGGACTCCAGGCCAGGCTGTTTTCACTCGGTGTGCCCCAGGCGGGGGTGGGGGAGGCCAGAGTCCTCTCCGCCTCAAAGGACCCAGCCCCAGCAGCCGACCTCCACTACCCAACTGCCACCACGCTCCAGGCCATGCAACACATCATTAGATGCTTCCGACCCATTTTCCATAATTACTACACCATGTTTGGTGGAGTTCAGACAATAGGCAACATATCATAGAGAGAAATATACACATATGCCTCTCAGAAAGCCCGCCAAGCTATCAAGACTAGCCTGCCCACATTGGCAGAGCCTGGCAAGCTCCCCGTGGCATATTCAATATGCCAAAACCAGTGACTATAACAGGTCTTATTCCTCTGATCCTGAAAGAGCCTCCAATCATCGGGAAAAACGGGTAAGAAGAAGATGCTAAAATCTCTGAGCTAGGAGGAATAGAGATGGCACCCAGTCAAGTTAATCAATGAACAATGGGATGACAGTGATACAGTGATATGCACAATATATAACTATTATTTCTCCAAACTATCAATAATATCAAAAGTAATAAAATTCTATTAAACTCTTTACAACTAAATATTAAGAGTATCAAAATCAAAATTTGCAAATGACATTATCACCCATAGAAAATTCTAGACACTGACATAGGAAAGAATTATGTAGGAAAAACAAAGTGCATACAATTTCAATATAGAAAATCTGATGTATTTCTAAATGCAAGTAATGACTAAAAGAGAAATCAGAAAAGTAACCCTATTTATAATCACAGCAGAATTAAATATCTATGAATAAGCATAGCAAAGAATATTGACTATCCTTGCTAAAAGAGAGTACACAAAGGATGAAAAGACACTTTGTGTTAATGAGCAACAGAATTAATATTGTAAAAATAATTATTCTTCTGAAAACACTGTACATATTCAATGCAATCTCTTTCAAATTCAAATAGCATTCTTCAAAGAAAAAGCAAAAATGTAACTGATATTTGTATGTAACCAACAGAATTTGAAAAATCAAAGAAAGACTGGACAAAAAAGTGATTGGAAACATCACAATACCCAGATTTAAACTAGGTTACAGAGATATAGTAATCAAAGTGCATGTTACTGAAGTCATACACACATGAATCATTTAAGAATTCAGAATTAAAATTTCATACACATGCCTAATTTATGGCAATTATTCAAGAGCATAATATGAAGAATGGAAAGTCTCTTCAAGAAATTTTTAGAAAAACTTCACATCTGCGTGCAAAAATTAAAAAATAAATAGAATAGGAATACTTTTGACACAATGCAAATAAGTTTAACTCAAAAGGGAGTAAAAACCTGAATGTCATATCTAAAACCATAAAAAAATTGAATTTAGCAAAAAAAAATCCATGTTATTGACTTTAGTAGCATATTTAGGTTTTAACTCAATAAGATAACAAGTAATAAAAAGGTGGGATTAATAAAACTAAGAAGCCTTCTCACAGAAAAATAAACTATAATAAAATAAAAATACCTCCTACTGAATGGTTGAAAATATTTTCACTATCACTTAATCACTTAACTTCCCATTAGTCGTTGATTTGCTCGAGCGGGCACCAGTAATGTCTCCATTTCTCCCTGTTGCGTGCTAGTGTAGCCCAATGGTATCTGTTCGCTCTGGGAACATGAAGAGCCTCAAACCGATCATTCATGATCTTCACGAAGAAGTCTGACCATCTGGTAGGTGGGCGGCCACGCGGTCTTTTGACATCCCGTGGAATCTTTCGCCAACTACAAGACCTAGATAATTGCCTTCCTTCGTCCTGATGAATCTATCATATCTTCCAGAAGGGCAATGGAGACGACAATCCATAACTGCTACTCAAATGTCTTTGATAGCCACATCCACCTGCCCACATACCAAGTTCCACAGGATGGATATGTCATTCCCAAAGTGCTCCCTTCTGAAATCTGACACGCCATTTTGTCAGTAAAGAAGGAAACAGCACCCGGCCCAGACAAGGTCAGACGCGAACACCTGAAGAATCTGCCATTGGTACTCATCAATATTCATCAATACACTGGCTTCACACGCTACCTGTCTGAATGCAAGCCTCCATCCCCTTGGAAAACCAGCAGGACTGTACTATTGTACAAGGAAGGAGACAACCACAACATTGGCAACTATCGCCAGATCTGCCTATTGTCTATCATCTACAAGTTGTTCACTGAATCATCCTGAATAGGATTGGCAGAACACTAGATGAAGGAAAACCATGCGAGTAAGCCTGGTTCCAAAAAGGATTAAGCACGATCAACCATATCCACAGGGTAACCAAGCTCATTGAGGTTTCTTGGGAGTTCAAGATGCCACTCTGTCTAACATTTATTGATTTAAAGAAGGCTTTTGAATCTGTTGATACTGAAGCAGCCATCCAAGCCCTAGCCAAACAGGGCATTCAAATTCAATACATCAGGATACTCCATGAGCATTACAGATTCATTACCAGGGTCTCACCATTCCACAAAGAAGTGATTATCTATGTCAAGAGAGGGATTTAGCAGGGTGATATCATTTCACTGAAACTCTTTTAGTGCCACCTTCAAGAATATCATGTGACAACTGGAATGGGAAGGAATGGTTGTGAAGATAGATGGTCGGCAACTATACCACCTCCGCTTTGCTGATGACATCATTCTAATAACAATAAACATTAGCCGAACAGTACAAATGCTGGCTGTCTCCGACCATGAGTGTGGAATGGTCGGACTACAGCTGAAACTCACAAAGACAATGTTTATGAGAAAAAGTCTCATTCCGGACATTCAATTCACTCTCAATGGAATGAATATCTCCGAATGCAACAGTTATGTGTACCTAGGTCGAGAAGTCAACATGACGTATGACCTAGCATCTGAGTTGCGCAGGAGAAAGAGCGCGGCTTGGAACACCTTGAAGAGTGTCAAAGAAATAGTTAAGAGAACAAAGAACCTCCGGTTCTGGGCACATCTCTTTGATTCCACTGTTCTTCCTGCATTAACATATGCCTCAGAGACCTGGGCCCTACAAAAACAGGATGAGAACGCTATTTGGGTCTCCCAAAGAGGAATTGAAAGAACTGTGCTTGGAGTATCATGTTTCACTCAAATGAGAGAAAGAATTCGGAGTTCCAACCTCTGTAGATGGTCAAGAATCAGGGATGCTTTCTATTTTCCAAGCCGTTGAAAATTAGATGGGCTGAACATGTAATGAGATTTGTAAATGACTGCTGAACTAGAGCTGCTACCAACTGGATTTCACAGGACGTCAAAAGACCCCATGGCCCCCCACCTACAAGATGGTCAGTCTTGTTCGTCAAGACCTTGAATGGGTTTGAGGCTCTTCATGTTCCTAGAATGAACAGACGCCATTGGGCTACACTAGCACATGACAGGGATGAATGTAGAGCTACTGGGTCCCGCTCGAGCAAATCGATGATTAACGGGAAGTCAAGTGATCAAGTGATTCCTCAACACTACCTTTGTATCTAGCTTCCCTTGTTTTCAGCTTTTTTTTTCACTGTATTTTGCAATGTTTACAGTAATATATGCTGAAAAGGACACATGCACAAAACTTTTATTGCAATATATTGCTGTAGTTATTCTATTTAATATTTAAAATCTATTCTAAGCATAATAAAATATACAATATTTGCAGTATACTTTAACAAACTTATAAACTAGTACTTATTAGATATTGATTTATTTTTTATTCAAAAAAATGTTCATTTGAAAGAGAGGGGTTCAGGGGCAGAGATATAATAGCAGGTAAAATATTTGTCTTGCATGCAGTAAACCAGGATTCAGTCCTGGGCATCACATATGGTCCCCCTAGTTCTGTCAGGTGTAATGCCTGAATGCAGAACTAGAAGGGATCCCTGAGCAAGCTTTGTATGTCCATCCCACCTGCCTCCCAAAACAAAGTAAAAGTAAAAGTAAAGTAAAGGTCCTCCCGTTGATCATCGATTTGCTCGAGCGGGCCCAGTAACGTCTCCATTGGAGACTTTGTTGTTACTGTGTCTGGCATATCGAATACTCTTGGTAGCTTGCCGGGCTCTCCGAGAGGGGCGGAGGAATCGAACTCGGGTCGGCCATGTTGGCTGCGTGCAAGGCAGACGCCCTACCGCTGTGCTATCACTCCAGCCCTATGAGGATTCTTTCAGGGATTGGAAGAATCAAATCATGTAAGATGAATTGAGGCAGGTTGCTGTAATAAAATTATTTCCATTATTTGATATTCACTCTCTTGTGTGAAAAATACCACTTTAGTTGGAATTTAGAGATTTTATTAAAAAATAAAAGGGGGAAACTTCCCTGAGTGCCAACTGTCTAAAGACCAAGAATGGTGGTCTATGAGCCTGTCAGGTTCTGCTGGACTGATGGCTATGACCCAAACAGAGTTGCCCTGAAGCACAATGACCTCTTAGTACCTGTATTGCAAACCACAATGCACAAAAGGAGAGGGAAAGAGAGAGAGACAGAGACAGAGAGAGACATAGAGACACGGGGAGAGAGACAGGGAGAGAGACAGACAGAGAGACAGACATACAGATTGAGTGCCTGCCATATAGATGGAGGTTGGGGATAGGAAGGAAACTGGGGACATTGGTGGTGGGAAATGACTCAACAAAACAACACACAAAGGAATAGAAATGTTGAAATCATTTGTATCACTTGTATCACTTTTTATCAATTGCTCATCAATTTGCTTGAGCAGGTGCCAATAATGTTTCCATTCGTCCCTGTCGGTGACAGTGTAGCCTAATGGTGTCTGCTTGCTTCAGGAACACGAAGAGCCTCAAACTTGATTCAGGGTTTTCAAGAAGTCTGACCATCTCGTAGGTGGCTGGACACGTGATCTTTTGACGTTCCATGGAATCCAGTCGGTAATGGCCCTAGTCCAGAGGTCATCTCCAAATTGCGTTATATATCCAGCCCATCTTATTTTCAACACCTTGGCAAATGAGACAGAGTTCCTGATTCTTGATCATTAACAGAGGTCGGAACTCCGGATTCCTTCTCCCACTTGAGTGAAGCGTGAGGCTCCAAGCATAGCTCTTTCGATTCCTCTTTGGGAGACCTGAATAGTGTTCTCATCCTATTTTTGTAGTGCTCTGGTCTCTGAGGCGTATGTTAGTACAGGAAGAATAATGGGGTTGAAAAGATGTACCCTGAGCTGGAGGTTTGTTGTCTTCTTAACGACTTCTTCAAGCTCTTGAAGGTGTTCCATGCCGCTCTCTTCCTCCTGCGAAACTCAGGTGCCAGATCATTGTCATGTTAAGTTTTCTACCCAGGTACACATAACTCCTACATTTGGAGATGTTTGATCCATTGAGAGCAAATGGAACATCAGGAACTAGTTCATTTCTCGTGAACATTGTCTTCGAACATGAACAATGTTGAAATAAACTGAATAAATAAGTAATGACATCTAGAAAAAGTTATTTTAGCTAATCACAAAGTTTCAAGATAGTTGAAGTATAAAATAGTTGCACTTCTATGCAATGGCTAGGTCAATCAAAATTAAAATAAAAATTTCCAATTAAAACAGAAGTAAATTATAGGAATATGCTTAATTAATTACACATGTGTGACTAAATACTTTTGCATTATGCAACTGTGACATCTCATTCAGTAATTTTTTAATTCCCTGAAAGGAGTTATAAGAAATAAACAGATACTTAGAAGAACAGTTATATGTACATTCACACAATTATTAGTAGAGTGTGACAAAATTCCAGAAAGTCTAAGACAAACATAAAAACAAGATTGAATTTTTCTTAATTTACCTATGCCAACAGTATCTAATAGGCTTCCAATAAACCTTTATAAATAAAATTATAATGTGCCAGGTTTATTTGAACTTAAATTTTTCCCAGAGAGAATTACATCATATTTTCACATTGCATGTGGGAAAAAATTACCACAGTAAAATCTTAATGTTTATGTTTCCTTATGTTTCATCTGAGAACACTAGGATGGTAGAAATAAAAAATATTCTAATGGTTTTCAAAAAATTGCAACATAAATACTTTTTATAGGAAATATTCATGATGATATTTCATATCTGATGGTTACCATAATTTTTAAAAATTTGTGAATTTTATTTCCCTTTAGCATTTGACTAGTATTTCATAAGTGGATCTTATAACATAATTGACAGGAGAATAATAATTATTTTGATCCATTGTGTTATGTTAGATATCTTCTTATAGTACACCTGGGAGAAATTATGCTTATTCAGAATAAGTCTGTTTTATATCTAAAATAACATGACTGTCAATAGACAGGACTATTCTGTACTCCTGAATACCAGTTGTCAGGCACTTTGGGAAGGAGTGTTTAGCTGCTTCCAGGTGCTGAAAATATTTTTGTTGTCCATCTGAATTGCCTATGAATGAGACTGATTTTAGAAAACATATTCAGGTACATAATCAATATATTGTGGTATACAATGATGGTAATGTTTTTCCATCTACATTAAACTTTAATTCCAGTGTTTTAATTGTTTTAAGCTGAGTACAGCATTCTTTAAAAGTTTTTTTTATCAATAATAATTTCATAGGTATCTAAGAAAGTTTGAGATTAAATAAAAATCAAGCCAGAAACTCTTTCAACACACTATCAAACAAATTACTTATATTATGAATACTTTTATTTTATCTTGTGGGGAAATTCATGATTGCAACCTAACCCCAACAATGCTCCATCTTTACCAAGACACTGATGATTCATAACATGCTAACTTTAGAACTTAAGTCAATATACCTACCATTCATATTACTTTAGGATTTTAAAAGCATTTCTAGAGATCAGTAATAGCACAGTGGTAGGGCGTTTGCCTTACAAGCGGCCAACATGGCCGACCTGAGTTCAATTCCTCCGCCCCTCTTGGAGAGCCCGGCAAGCTACCGAGAGTCTCTCGCCCGCACGGCAGAGCCTGGCAAGCTACCCGTGATGTATTAGATATGCCAAACACAGTAACAACAAGTCTCATGATGGAGACGTTACTGGGCCCGCTCGAGCAAATTGATGAACAACGCGAGGACCGTGACTGTGACCGTGATTAATTGTGATTGGCTATATCAGATTTGTGATCTAATGTCACACTAGTGATGGGCCAAAGAGTGAGAGGAGAGATCAGTGTTCTCTATTTCTGAGACTAGTTTCTTTCTGTCATAGGTATACTTGTCCTTTCCAGATTGTCTTCAGATTATATTTGTCTTCTGAGATCCGTATTCCTGCATATACTTGCCTCCTTACTATAATGGAATTTTTCATATTAAAAAATAAGACATTCTGAATGCTTAAAATCTGGTCCCATCAAATTTTTAAAATCCTAATGTATTCCTTATTCAGTAGAAAAATGTTTTAGCTTCTGGGGTAACACCCAGCGATGCACAGGGGTTATCCTGGCTCGATGCTCAGGAATTACTCCTGGCAGTTCTCAGGAGACCATATGGAATGCTGGGAATCAAGCATGGGTTACCTGGGTTCAAGGCAAACACCCTACCTGCTGTGTTATTGCTCCAGCCCCAGAAAAATGTTTCTTTTGCATAAAGAGTGACATTATGGAAACCTGCTTCTATACGTTCTCATTCTCATTGCTCATTTCAAAGCCAGTGGCTTCCAACCCTCTTAAATATGTTTTTAATTTTTTTCATGACTTAATCATTGCAACTTCTTTATTCATTTTAGATTTTTTTATATAAAATGATCCAGGGAACAGTATTCTTTGCATTTTCAATAAAATGGATACATTCTTATATTTTTTATGATTCAGAAACTAATGCCTATG
This sequence comes from Sorex fumeus, assembly GCF_029834395.1. Classification (NCBI taxonomy): domain Eukaryota; kingdom Metazoa; phylum Chordata; class Mammalia; order Eulipotyphla; family Soricidae; genus Sorex; species Sorex fumeus. The sequence goes on along the minus strand of NW_026606185.1, from coordinate 6,364,888 downwards.
GAAGCATTCTCAGAACAACCAGGTAAAAGTTAATTTTTCATTATGATTTCAAATTGTTATTCTTTGTTATAATATCAATCTTCTCTTTTAATTTTTAATTTTTTGTAAATTTTATTAAAGCACAATGAGTTACAATATGATTCATCATTGTGTTTTTGGCATACAATGTTCCATCTCTGATCCTGCTAGTGTTTAACTTCTCTCTACCAGCATTCCCAAGTTCCCTTTCTTCTTCTTTATCTTCTACCTCATCCCAAGTCCCTGGCTTTCATCTTGACAAGTAATTTTCCAGTTTGGTTATTAAAGTTTGGGTCTCATGATTTCAGTGTTGTTGGCTTTATGGTTTGGATATTTAACCCTATCATTCTTTGATGCCATCTTCGTACCTGAATCCCCCTTCCTCTTCCCTCTATTTAATTATTTCTTCTCCCTATACCCTGTAGCCTCACAAAACCCATTTTCATATTTCCAATAGCAAATAATACGATTAACTTCTTAATGCATACGTTTAATTGCCAGTCTTATGAATCACTTGAACTGATTTCTTAAAAATAATTTATAGAACTTCTAAACTGATGCTAAGAAAATTCATTGATTTCTTCAGTGTTTATTAGCCAACCAGGCAAGATGTTCAATGCAGGGGTCTGAGGATGCATTACTTCTTGGATGACAGGGGTTACTGGTGTCACCTCTGTACTACTGGAGATCCTCCAGGACCACACACAGTGGTGCCCATGGGACTCCAAGGCAGCACCAGGTGGTATTCAAGGAACCAGGTGGAGAAGGAATCATATGGATACTGGTCAGCCATATGCAAGGAATGTGAATTAATCCCTGCAATTTCTCTCTGGTCCCCAAGTAATTTTGAAATATAGTGTTCTTTAAACAATACAGGTCTGAGTGTGAATAAATTTAAATGTGAATTGTCTTATAAACAAATGATGTACACTTACAGTCTAGATTGTTCTGGCGATGTTATTTTGCTCTCATACAAGCAGAGCCAAGAAATATGCTTTCTTCTTTATAATTACAGTAACATATTGTATAGCTTACTGAGTTGTAATAGTACAGTGTATGAAACACATAACATAAAATATATACTAAACAAATGCTTATGTTATTATTAAATCTCCTTATCTACTTCAAAAGTAATTTCAATACCCCGAGGCACAAAAGACAAACGCTTCCTGAAACTGGAGACTGATATTCTCACCATTCATTTCATTTTCATTTCATCATCCTGTTAATCGTCGATTGCCTCGAGCAGGCCCCAGTAACGTCTCTTTCATCCTAGCCCTGAGATTATATTCACGGCTCTTTAGGAGAATGAGACCCATCATTGTTACTGGTATTTGGCATATTTGGTAGGCCACGGGGAGTTTGCCAGACTCGGCCCTGTGGGCAGGCTACATTCGAAAGCCTGCAAGTTTGTCCAAAGTAGGAATGAGATAATAAGATGTCATAAAGAAAAGTTCTGATAAGATGTCTGGGTGGATCTGGGTGGAAGATGCTCGACTCCAATTCGAGTAGGCTTGGAGGTCTCGGCCCCGGAACCCGCGTGGCTTTGTCCCTCTGCCAGTACCTTCAGGTGTGCGGAGAGTGGTCTCAGCATGGTGGTGGCTGGTCCTGGAGGTCTCCGGCTGCCGTAGCCCTGGCCGGGGCGGGGAGGAAAGCTCAACCCGCTCCCCTCCAAGGGACTCCGGGAAGGAACACCGAGGCGCGGGGGCAGAGACTGCACTGCTCTCGTCCGGGATCTGGATTTTATAGTCTCTGAGTCTTGGCCGCTGATGGGATTACACGGCGCCAGGGGGCCAGGTGGTGGGTGTGACCCCCGCCTACTGGAATTTGGAGGATCTGGGTGGAAGATGCTCGACTCCAATTCGAGTAGGCTTGGAGGTCTCGGCCCCGGAACCCGCGTGGCTTTGTCCCTCTGCCAGTACCTTCAGGTGTGCGGAGAGTGGTCTCAGCATGGTGGTGGCTGGTCCTGGAGGTCTCCGGCTGCCGTAGCCCTGGCCGGGGCGGGGAGGAAAGCTCAACCCGCTCCCCTCCAAGGGACTCCGGGAAGGAACACCGAGGCGCGGGGGCAGAGACTGCATTCTCACCATTACTTCAAATTATAAGAACAAGAACCAAGAATTCTAGATTCTAGTGCAGAAAATACTCAAATAGTGTTTGCTTAAGGAGAGATCATGTCTGAAGTATTTTCACAGTGGCACGGAAACTGAAAAGTGGCTATAAAACAGGCAACATATGCTCCATAGTGATTTTGCCTGTCCGGGTAATTTAATCAAATAGCCATTTCAAGGTTTAGTCTGTCAAAGTGTAAGTTCAGACTGGTAATTATTTGGAGGCTGAGACAAAACGGCATTCTTTATGTTTTTTTTTAGGTCATTAAATCCGTCTACCTTATTGTAAATTAAGTGAGCATCACAAAATGATTTGCAATGACAATTTGAAAAATAGAGAGTTTTAGGTTCTTAGAAAAATATCCTATAATTTTACTTTTCCAGCAATTGAGAGTTCATGGTTATTAGAGTATAAAGAAAGAGTTTTAGAAAATCTACTGAAGCAGCAGCTGAAGTAGTTAGTATAATGAAGATAGAGCAGGTGACTATGTGTCAGTCGAGTTGTCTTCACAGAAAGGATGAAAAAAAAATTCAAACTGAAATGGGAAAGCATTTGTTAGTACAAAAGGCACTGCCTAAAAATATGACAAGCATAGAGAAGCAAATTTAACTGAGAATTAAGTAGCTTTGTAGGTGGTTTATATGAATACTCATAGTGGATAAAAAGAAAATATTAGGGGGAATACCCATTTATTTCCTTATCATATTTGTTCCCCTTAATTCTATAAACTCATTTCTATGTTTTCTATGTTTTTCCTCTTACGTTTGAAACATTCTTTATAAACAGCTTATATTAATTAGTTATTTGATATCAACACATTGTATTAATGCTATAGTTTATTATTGTTAGTTTTTAGAAAAAACAGTATGTTGAGTAAGAGGAGAGACTAGATTCACATAGAAAAAATGTCAGTCAAGCAGACAGAATACAAGATATTGGAAGGATGAATGACAGTACTCAAAGTTACTGCACTGATGGTACAATACCCTACAATAACACCACTCTGAGATATCTAAAGTGTTGTAACTAATATATTCAGCCTAGGAAAAGAGTGATAAACACAAGATGACTTCAACTGCTCAAGAAGAGAAGGAAATCTGTCATATTTTTTCTGCTGTCAGACATGAGCATCCAAGCCCTGATGATCTTATGCATATACATATAAAAGATTCTATAATCTTAAGTTACTGTCTAAATTTAAAATTATTTAAAACTAACAAGATAAAACATGAAATAAATATTTATTATCTATCACAATCAACGTAACTGTATATAGTAACCTTTTATTGCATATTATAAAAGTTTCCTAAGAGTAAATTATTATTCTGTAAGTAGAATGTATCCACTTGAGTTTTGTTTCATTCCTTAAAGTATAACAAAAAAATTAAATTCTGTCAGCTTAATCAATGACTGAATAAATTGCAGTATTCCTACTATAGCACTGTCCTCTCATTGTTCATCAATTTGCTCGAGCGGGCACCAGTAACGTCTCCATTGTAAGATTTTTGTTACTGTTTTTGGCATATCGAATATGTCACAGGTAGCTTGCCAGGCTCCTACATTATAAAAAAAATTAACAAAACCGTTTGACCTACACCAAATATACTTTAAGATTAAAAAGAAAAATAGAATTTAACATAATCAATCAATGCCTCAATTATTTTCTCAGTTTTATAAAGAGTTTCTGGAACAGTGGGCTTCTGTAGGTTGTATTTTCAGACATTTGGTTCATAAAACATAGTTATTGAGTGATACAAATATCAATTCCATCTCTATACAAAATGTCCTATTCTCAGCAAAAGTTTTTGGATACAATAAATCTAATAGTTATAGTCCTATATCTCACATTAAATCAGAATAAGTAAACTCAAATGTTTCTGTTTAAAGAACCATCATCTTTCAAGTTTTATGTGCTCTTTGTGCTATGTTATAAATTAAGCTGAACAAATTACAAGTGTTATTGCCTAATAAGCAAATATATAACAGGAACAAATGGAAAAACGCTGAAATCCATACACAAGAGGGCAATAAATTCGTTTCAATGTTTTAAATATCAGTGGAGTAAACTTCTCAGTCAAAAGTCAGCAGTTGGGCTGGAGAGATAGTGCAGTGAGTTGTATTAATTTGCCTTGTACATGGCTGATGCAGGCTCAATCTCTGGTGCTCCGCATGGTCACCTGAGCACCACTGGGAGTGATTTCTGAGTACAGAATTAGAATAAATCCTGAGCACAAATGTTTCCTTCCAGTCCCATAAATATAATAGCAGTTGTATGAGTGAAGGTACAAAATCTCAGCCTTCTCCTGTGTACAGGAGACCTACCTAAACTGTGATTTTAAAGAATAAATACAGGCTTAATGTGAAAGATGGGAATGCAATCATACAAATAAATTGTAACCATACAATAAATAAATTAATTAATAAATAAAAATTAGTCATGACAGTCACAGTTATATGAGCTAAAACACAAAATAGTTTTTAAACTGAATAAGAGAAATTAGTGGTGGATTTCTATACATTAATTATTAGAATGCTCCCCAAATTCCAGCTGGAGCATTCTAGTGGAGCACCAGTAGCTTTGGCTGAAACTGGGAGAAACCTTACATTTGTTTTTACTTTTTTGTTAATTTTTTCTGATTAAAAATATTAGTTTAGGTAGTATGGTTTTAACAATACTTGATTTTATATATTGTTGATGTACAATGTTATTGCGCAGCATCACCACCAAAGTACCTCCAATCCTTCAGTACTGTGCTATGTCAAACTCTGGTCTGGTCTTTACCTCTCCCAGGCCACCATGCCCCCTGCTCCCCCCCCACACACACAGACAACACACAAACACACACACACAAACACACACACAGACCCTCTCTACCCTTCTTCTCAGGTATTTATTTGCAAACTTTGATTATGTAAAGACAAGGATTTGCCATTGCTAAATACCTTCTATTCCTTTGAGGATATATTTGTCTATTTACCACAGATTAGTGAGATCATAAAGTATTTGTGATACTTTATGAAGCAATGGCAAATCCCTCCCTCCATGGTTTATTCCCCTTAACATACCTCCAGTTTCATCTACAGGACAGTGATCTAAAAAATTCTATCATTTCTTATAGCTGCATTATAAACCATTATATGTATGTGCATATATATAATATATAGTTTTTTATTTATTTATCTAAAGTTTTTAAGTGTTATATTCTAGCAATTGCATTGTAATAAATATAAGTTTGCATATATATTTTTTAAATAATGATTTTGTGTTTTGTAGGTAGATAGTAAGACGTGTAATCTTTATGTCATATGGGGGTTCTTTTACTTTTTTGAAGAATTTCCATACCGTTTTCCATAGATGCTGAACCAGATATTCCCACTAACCATGAATGAGTTTTTTCTCTTCAATACATTCCTTCGCACTGTTTTTTTTAGTCTATTCTATATATGACAGCATCACAGTATTTAGATGTCTCATTCTTAGCTTTGTTTACATCGATCTCCCCAATGATCAGTGAGAAAGAAAACCTCTTCTCATGCATACTTGCTATCCTTATGTCTTCTGCAATAAAAGAATGGCAGATGGCCACAACAGCAAAAATCCTCACAGGATAATGATGATGAATTCCTTTACATCAGCAATTTCTCTAAATGCCAATAGACTGAATTCTCCTGTTGAAAGTAACAGTGTGACTAGATTTATCATGAAACAAAAGAGAAACTTCAAGCTGCCTACAAGGAACACAGTGGCTCTGTACTTTCACTTCTTTGATTAAAGAAGAGAGATTTTCAGGAATACACTAGTGAATTTTTTCTTTAAAATAGAGGGCAATCAGTTACATAAGTATGAGAACTCTTGATTAGGGGACTAATACAATAAGTGGACTTAATTTGCAATCATATATATGTACCAAATTTATGTTGATATATGTATGCATGCATAAAGATCTTAAATGGTAATACTGTCATGTTGCATATACTATAATGACACAAAAATTTTAAAAAGATTTCTTTAAGTGAACAGCTTGAAGAAGAGGTATTACTTGACAATTTCAAAGCTATCCACACTCAAATAGTCAAACACACACTTTTGCCAGTGCACATGAAATATTTTCCAGAATAGAACAGATGCTAGGATGTAATACAAATATCAACTAAATCATGAAAATAGAAATCATACCAAGCATTTTTTCAAATTACAATGTTTTGAAGATAGAAATTAACAATTGATTTTTTTAAAAACTACAGCATGTAGAGGCTAAACAACATACAATTGAACATCTATTTACCCAACAAAGAAATCAATGAATTTATAAATCCTAAAATCAATAAGAATGTAGAAATGAAAACACAAAGAAGCAGTAGTAAGTAGGAAGCTAGCAGGAATAAATCCTTAGCTAAAGAAGAAAAAAGGCTCAAATAAATAATCTAATTTATTTTAAGTTACTAGGAAAAATAAATAAATAAAATATAAATCAAGTAGAAGGAAGAAAGCAGTAAGACATTAGAAAAGACATGAAATACATAGAAATAAATGAGATAAAAATGCAAATAAACAAAAGAGCTGAATGTTTGTAAGCATAGAGGATATTGAGAAAACCTCATAATAATGAACAAAAAAAAAGAGAGAGCATAATAGGACTTTATAAGCATAAGAAATTAGTAAAGTAAAAGTAAAGGCCCTTCCGTTGATCATTGATTTGCTCAAGTGGGCCCAGTAACGTCTCCATTGGAGACTTTGTTGTTACTGTGTTTGGCATATCGAATACATCACAGGGAGCTAGCAGAGCGGTAGGGCGTTTGCCTTGCACGCAGTCAACATGGCCGACCCAAGTTCGATTCCTCCGCCCCTCTTGGAGGGCCTGGCAAGCTACCGAGAGTATCTCGCCCGCACGGCAGAGCCTGGCAAGCTCCCCGTGACGTATTCGATATGCCAAACACAGTAACAACAAAGTCTCCAATGGAGACCTTACTGGGCCCGCTCGAACAAATCGAAGCATAAGAAATAAATAGCAAAATAAACAAAAATGGAAAAGTTACAGAAGCTGCCACAAAAATAAAGATTCGTAAGAGGCTATTATGGACAAATTAATTGGATAAATAGGAAGAAATTCATTTATTTTCAGAATTTTATATCCTCTCAAGAATGAATCAGGAGGAAATAGTAATCCTGAAGAAATCAATTACTGGTTAGGGGATTGATGCATATTTTTAATTATTTCTAAAAAATTAAAGTTCACTAACATGTGGATTTAGCATCTAGTTTTGTCATACCTACAAAAATAACTTATCCTTTCTAGAGCTTCCAGAAAAATTCAAGAAACAAAATTTTCCCAAGCAGTGTCTATGAGCTAACCATTACCTTGATATTGAAAGTTGTTATAAAAATAACTAAAATTGAAAATTGCAAATCAATACGGCAAATAATTAGAGTTGCAAAGATCTTCAGAAGCATCAGAGTCAAATTTAATACTGCATTAGTCTTGCATGAGTTGAATTTGTTATAAGAATGCAAACATGTGCAGATCAATAGTGATATACCATATCAAAAAAGAAAATATTAAAATAATAATTTTATGTTAATAAACACAGAGAGAGCTTTTGAAATTATTTAAAATTGTTTGAGTTGAAAGTTCATGACAAAATAGAAATAGAAAAGGTTTTTCCTAAAGTAAGAAAGGCTTTGTAGTACAGTTTGGAGGTGGGGAAGGTGATACCTCTCATTTTGTTTTCCCCACGGATTGCTTTAGCTATTCATGGAAGTTTATTGTTCCATGTGAATTTCAGAAGTGTTAATTGAATTTCTTTAAACATATATATCATGGGTATCCTTATAAAATCGCACTGAGTATGTTCAATGCTTGGGGAAGTATTGCATTTTGACAATGTTCTTTCTCCCAATCTGAGCAGGGGATGTAACTCCATTTCCTCCTGTCTTCTTTTATTTCTTGAAGTAGCATTTTGTAGTTTTCTTTGTATGGGTCCTTTACCTCTCCATTTAAGCTGGTTCTTAGGTACTTGATTTTCTATGGCACAACTGTGAATTTTTTTAATATCACTTTCTTCTCTTTTGTTATTTGCGTATAGGAAAGCCATGGACTTTTGGTTATTGATTTTGTAACCTGCCACTATACTATACAAATATTTTGTTTCTAGGAGCTTTTTGGTAGAGGTTTTAGTGTTCTATAAGTGCAGTATCATGCCATCTGCAAATAGTGATAGTTTGACTTCTCCCTTCCTATCTGGATGCCCTTAATATCTTTTTTTTTCTTCCATAGCTATGGCAAGTATTTCCAGTTCTATGTTGAGTAGAATTGGTGAGAGTGGGCTACATTGTCTTATCCCCAATCTTAGAGGGAAAGATTTTAGTTTTTTCTCATTGAGAATAATACTTGCTGGGAGCTTGTGTAGATGGCTTTGACTACATTGAGGAAAGTTCTTTCAACTCCCTTTTTGTTATGAATCTAGTCATAACAGAGAGTTTTTGTTATGAATCAGAGCTTTTGTTATGAATCTAGTCAAATATTTTCTCTGAATCTATTCATATGTTCATATTTTTTGTTGATATGATGAATTATGTTGATTGACTTGCAAATGCTAACCCGTTCTTTCATTCCTGGAATGAATCTTATTTGGTCATGGTGTATGATAATGTAGGTTATTACCATTTTTTTAAATGTAGGAGTACTGCAATTTATTCAGTCATTGATTAAGCTGACTGAATTAGGTATGAACTCAATATTACATTTTTAGTTATTATTTTTAATTTTTTGATTGAATATCTATGAGATAGAACATTAAAAAAGCTATTCATGATTGGATTTCAGTCATACAATGATCCAGCACCCATCTCTCCACCATTGTACATTTGCCACCACATGTCCCTTGTTACCCTACCACCAGCTTCCAACATCCCATCTTCCCTACTCTCTGCCTCCCTTTATGGGAGTCACTTTCCTTCTTGTTTTCTCTCTCTTTTTCCGTTTGTGCATTATGGCTTGCAATAAAGCTGCTAAGAGGTCATGGTGTTTGTTCAGGGCACTCAGTAATTTTATCAGGAGAGTAAAGGCTAAAGTAGCTTCTCAATTGGGTGACTGCTTTGGGGTGTGGATGTGACTGCTGAGCCTTCCAGAAGTACCAATGGAATTGAGTTGAATACCCTGACACACACATGATCATTTAATCTCAGATAAAGGAGCAAGAAATATGAAGTTGAGCAGGGAAAACCTCTTTAACACATGGCGTTAGGGAAACTGAATAGCTACATGTAAAAAAAAATGAACTGAAACCTTTACCAAACACCATGAAAAAAAGTCAGATCAAAATGGATTCAAGACCTCTTAATCAGACTGGAATCTATAAGGCATATGGAAGAAAACATAGGCAAAAGCCTCCTTGACGTTGAAGTTAAAGTATCTTCAAAGATGAAACACCACTGACCAAACAAGTGGAAGCAAACAAAAACAAATAGGAGTACATGAAACTAAGAAGCTACTGCACCTAAAAGCAAAACAAAACAAATCAAAAAACAGTGACCACTATACAAACACAGCCCATGGAAAGGGAAAAATAATTTACCCAATACTCATCTGATAAGGGGTTAATATCAAATAATTTTTTTAAAAGGCATTGGAAGAAGTTTTCAGGGAAAAATTCCAACCCATCAAAAATGTGGAGAAGAAATGAGCAGAAACTTCCTCAAAGAAGACATTCAAATGAACATGAAAAAGAGCTCAGCATCACTAATCATAAAGATGCAAATCAAAACAACAAGATATCATCTCAAATCACAGATATTGGCACACATTTAAAAGAACAACCAGTGCATAGATGGAGGAATAAAAGGATTCTCATTCATTGCTTATGGAAATGCCCACTGGTCCACCATTTTAAGAAAATAATATGGACATTGCTCAACAAACTAGAAATTGAGCTCCCATTAGACCCAGCAGTACCAGCACTGGGAATATTCCCTGGGGGACTAAAACCACACAGCAAAAACACCATCTCTTCTTCTATGCTCATTGCAGCACTATTCACAGTAGCCAGAATCTGGAAACAACCTGAGAACAGATAAATGTATAAAGAAACTGGCAAATCTACACAAATACTATGCAGTTGTTAAGGAAAAAGAAGTTATGAAATTTTCCTATAAATGGATGAACATAAAGAGCATCATGCTTAGTCAAATAGGTCAGAAGGAGAGGGGCAGATGTAAAATGACTGAATTCATTTGTGGTATTAAAAATAGTATGAGACTAATATCCAAGGTCAAAGAAAACCGGGCCTGGAGGACTGACTGGTCAATACCTGGAATGTACCACATGTGCAGGGGTGGGGGGAGGGTAGGTAAAAAGGAGAAGGGACCAGCAAAACTATAATAGTTTATAAAATCATAAAAGATGATTTTATAAGATCATAAAAATGATCGTGTTGGAAAAGAACTGAGTGTTGAAAGTAGGTAAAGGGATATACAATATTTTTTAATATTTGTATTGCTAACTACAATGTCCAAAAGAAAGAAAAAAAGAGAGGGGGTAGGGTGAAGGAGAGAGACTGGTGGGAGAGAGAGAGAGAGAGAGAGAGAGAGAGAGAGAGAGAGAGAGAGAGAGAGAGAGAAATACAGACACAGAGAGAGAAATACAAAGACAGAGAGAGAAAGAGAGAGACTGAGAGAGACAGAGAGGGAAAGAAGCAGAGAAAGATGGAGAGAGAGAAGAAAAGTGCCTGCCATAAAGTCTGGCTGAGAGGATGGGGAAAAGAGTTAGAGGGAAACTGGGGACACTTGTGCTGGGATTTAGGAGAGGGAATGGATGTTGGAACACTGTATGACTGAAAACCAATCGTGAACGATTTTGTAATGGTCTATCATGGTGATACAATAAAATAAAAAAAAACTAAAGTAAATTAAATAAAATAGGAGAGGTTCTATACACAAGACTACAGCTAACACCACACTCAATGCTGAAATACTGATAATGTTTCCTTTAAGGCTAAACATAAGGCAAGGCTTTGTTCTCACCCCTGTTATAAATATTTGGACCGCTATTATTGGATCACCTAGTTGTAGAAAGTAGAGATAAAAAAAAAGTCACAAGGGCATCAAAACTGTTCTGTGGTTTGGATTTGAAGAGTAACTTCTAAATGTGTTTTCTAAAAATATATCTATCAAGATTTCAATGGTATCCTTTAAGTTCATAAGACAAATACTACTAAAATTTGTATTTAGGGCTATGACATAGCTTAATTGGATGGACTACATGTTTTGAATGCACAAACTCTAGACTCTGTCTCAGACATAATCTGATCCCCTTAAAACTACTGTGAGATGCCCCTGTAGCATTGTCTGAAATTATACCTTAACCCAATAAGCAATGAAATGCAGAATAAAACTTGAATAGGAAGAATCACATTCCATGACTTTACACTAAACATGTATATTAAAAAAGCAATGTTAATATGGGATTAATGCATAGACCAATAAAATGTAATTATCGTTCAATAGTAAATCTTTACATAGACAATGCAATGATGATGAAGGACACAAGAGCATACAATATATAAAGGAAATCTTTTTCCACAAATGGTTGTTGGAAAAATCTATTAGACACATGCAAAGAAATTAAATTGGAGGTGCCAGAGAGAAGTACAAGAGGTAGGGTATTTGCCTTTGACACTGCTGACCCAGGTTCAGTCCCCAGAATCCCTTATAGTCCCTTGAGCACCTCCAGGAAAAATTCCTAAGTACAGAGGCAGGAATGACTCCTGAGCTTCACCAGGTGTATCTCCTCTCCCCCAAAAGAAATTAAATTGGAGCATATTCTCACTCATATTCAAAAATAAAGACCTTGAATTCATAAATATATATAAAATGACACATAGTAAAACCACTGATATGATTTCAATGATTCTATTTCATGAAGAAGGAAAAGAAAGGCTAAATGAACGCATTTTATATAAAACATTTTATATAAAATCTAAAATTTCTACTTGGTGAGAGGAACAATCAATCAATAAAATGACTTCCTATTGAGTGGGATAACATATGTATGGTTCACACATGTGACAAATAAATAATATATCCCTATATATTTATATGCATATATTTTCATTTATTAATACAAAAAACTAGCCCAGTCCCCATCTCAGCCTGAGCTAGGACACGAAGCTTTCCCATTTCCCTAGGACCAGAAGCCCAACCCCAAGACTGCTCGTCAGACAGCCAAGATTACCCTGTCACTGTCCAAATCAGGTACATCCTTGTGTGCGACTGCCTGCCTAGGAGTTGGAACTCCTAGCCTAGAAACAAGTCCTTCCCCCGCCTACAGACAGCACCCTGAAGATGCCAAGCCCCGTCCTACCAAGACCGTCCATCTGACAGGAAGTGGCTCTAATGGCTATGCTTAATACCCAAAAGTGTACTTGCAACTTGTCACCCTTAAATTCCACAAACTCCCAGGGTGTTGGGTAACTGAAGTTTCATAGTTCTGTGCCAGAATAGTTCCATATCAACATTAGTATCTAAGTGGAAATAATTAGAGCTACGACTCTTGTCCTCCGAAAGGCCACCTCAGGGACACAGGAATTGTTAGGAAAAAAATCACAAACAATAACCCCTAAAAACAAAATATCAGGTGCATGTAAAATAATGAATATTTTAACTATTTATTCAAATACTAAGAGTTTAAAGCTGAACTAAGCTGTAATCTAAGGACATTGATTAGACACAGTAATTGACCTACAGATGGGGACAGAAGTCCATGCAAACCCTTCAGCTCAACACAAATCAGGAGCCTCATAAAGAAGTTCCTAAAATCAACACTTCATACAATGGCAGTAGAAATCAAACAAGCCCTGTGGGAAAAATCCAATCAGCTCAAGGATGAATTGATTCAAAATATTAGAGTGCATACAAATGGAATCAAATAAGTTAGAATTCAGCAAGTGGAGAACAATATCAGTGATATTAAAGACAAGACAGTGTCCATTAACATAATGGGCTATCAAAAGAAAAAATGAATTGAAGAGAACTAAAATTCTTCACAAATAGCAACAAGAGGAATAATTTTCAAATTACAGACATAACAGAAGGAGAGGGAAAAGAGAAAGTGATAGAAGACAGACTATTTATAGAATCAAGAGAGAAGTAAAATCTCAAGGGAAATAACCTACAAGGGAAATACCATAAGAGTAATTACAGATCTTCCATAAGATATCATATAAGCAAAACAAGTGGAATGACATATTCAAATTACTAAATTTAAAGCAAACAAACAAATAAAACCCTTCCATCCTAAAGCAACCTACCCTATAATACTCATACAGATTTGTGAGAGGGATATACAGTCTGGCACCATTTGCAACATCTAAGCCACTCCTGCTAGAACTATTAAAAGGCCACCACTAAAAAGCAAATGGACATTTGAAAAAATACCTAAACCCCACACATACAGCAAAAATGGCAAGACAGCCCTTTATATCTATAATCTCTGTGAACATCAACAGACTAAGATCTTCTATCAAAAGACAGAGTAGCCAGAAGAATCAGGAAGGAAAATCCATCAATCCACTGCTAATAAAATACACCTAAGCTCACAGGATAAAAAAGAGACTCAGAATGAAAGGATGAAAAAAAAAATCACTCAAACCAATGGTAGACAGAAACTGTCAGGACAGCCATATAGACATCATACCAAACAGCATTCAACCATAAGGAAGTAGAGACACAGATGGACGCACTTACCAGTTAAAGGGAACAATAAATCATAAATTGTGAAGAGAGAACACTTAATAACATTTTGCATAAAATGAAAGGTCAGCAAACATCACAAAACTTCTGCTCACAAACCTAAGGAAATAAACTCACAGAAACACAATAGTAGCAGTAATTTTCAACACTTCGTTTTTGTTACTACATAGATCAACCAGACAAAATATCAGCAAAGATTCAAGAGTTCTAAATGTGGAGGCCAATAATAACATTCATTCAAAGAACATATCTAAACCATTATTTATTGCAAGACCCAGTGCAATAGCTAAGATAAGGAGTCTACTTAGGTGTCTTGATTAGTGGATTATGCAGATTTGGTATATACACATAATGAGAGCAATGACATCATACAATTTACTGCTACCCAGCTGGAGCTGGAAGATATAGTCTTGAGTGAAATAGGCCAGAAGAAGGGCAAACCCAAGATGATCTTAGCTGCTGTGTTACATAGAATAACTGGATGAGAAAATGTAATGTTGTAAAGGGAGTATGCCCAGATCAACCATGACCAAGATTCCAGGGAAGATACGGACAGAGAGCAAAAGAAATATAGGGGGAAGGAGGAAGATGCTAAAGGGAAGTAATGGGGTGACAACAGTCAAGGGCGAAGTTACTCTGGCAGTGTGTTAAAATGATATAGCTATATAACCAAGCCACAGATTAAACAACACTGAAAACCTAAAATCTAAAGCAAAACTGAGAACTTTATAATGTGCCTGTTAAAGTTGGATGGTGGGAAATTGGTGTTGAAATAATGATCACTTGATTTCCCGTTAATCATTGATTTGCTCGAGCGGGTGCCAGTAATTCCTGGCAGCATTCATTCCTGTCACTTGCTAGTGTACCCAGATGGTGTCTGTTCTAGGAACACAAAGAGTCTCAAACCGATCATTCAGGGTCCTGACAAAGAAGTCTGACCATCTTGTAGGTGGGTGGCCACGCAATCTTGTGACGTCCTGTGGAATCCAGTCAGTAACAGCTCTAGTCCAGCAGTCATCTCCAAATCTCATTACATATCCAACCCATCTGATTTTCAATGTCTTGGCAAATGAGATAGTGCTCCTGATTTTTGATCTTAGGTGAGGTTGGAACTCCTGATTCTTTCTCTCATTTGAGTGAAATGTGATACTCCAAGCATAGCTTTCAATTCCTCTTTAGGATACCCGAATAGAGTTCTCATCCTGTTTTCCTAGGGCCCAGGTCTCTGAGGCATATGTTAATGCAGGAAAAACAATGGAATTGAAGAGCTGTGCCCGAAGCCAAAGGTCTTCATCCTCGTAAATATGTCTTCAATGCTCTTGAAGGCGTTCCAAGCTGCTCTCTTCCTCCTGCGCAACTCAGGTGCCAGATCATTTGTCATGTTGATTTCTCAACCTAGGTACACAAAACTGTTGCATTTGGAGATGGTCGTAACATTGAGAGTGAATGGAATGTCAGGAATTGAGACTGTTTCTCATAAACATTGTCTTCATGAGGTTCAGCTGGAGTCTGACCTTTCCACACTCATGGTCAAAGTCGGCCAGCATTTGTGCCTCTTGACTAATGTTTGTTGTTATTAGAACAATGTCATCAGCAAAGCAGAGGTGCTATAGTTGCCAACTGTCTATCTTCACTCCCATTCCTTCCCATTCCAGTCGTCACATGATGTTCTCGAGGGTGGCACTGAAGAGTTTCGGTGAAATAGTATCATCCTGCCAAATCCCTCTCTTGACATGGAAGATCACTTATTTGTAGAATGGTGAGATCCTGGTAGTGAATCCATAATACAGCTCACGATGGATCCTGATGTATTGAGTATGAATGCCCTGATTGGCTAGGCTTCGAAGATTGCTTCAGTCTCAAGATAATCAAAGGCCTTGTTGAAATATTGTGTGCCTAAAATTCAACTATCAATATCTTTGTAAATCAAGGTAAAGGTAAAGGTAAAGGCCCTCCCGTTGATCATTGATTTGCTCGAGCGAGTCCAGTAACGTCTCCATTGGAGACTTTGTTGTTACTGTCTTTGGCATATCGAATACTCTCGGTAGCTTGCCGGGCTCTCCGAGAGGGGCGGAGGAATCGAACTTGGGTCGGCCATGTTGGCCGCTTGTAAGGCGAACGCCCTACTGCTGTGCTATCGCTCCAGCCCAGGCGAACGCCCTACCACTGTGCTATCGCTCCAGTGAGCTTTGTAATTCAAAGCTCACTAAAATTATGTTTGAATTTTTAAATTAACTGTGATGAATTTAGCATATACTATTGTAAAAATAGTGTTAATACTCTTTACAATAGCCAGAAACTGGAAGAAACCTGAATGCCCAAGAACAGATGACTGGTTAAAGAAACTTTGGTACATCTACACAATGGAGTACTATGCAGCTGTTAGAAAAGATAAAGTCATGAAATTTACATACAAGTGGTACAATATGGAAAGTATCATGCTAAGCGAAATGAGTCAGAAAGAGAGGGATAGACATAGAAAGATTGCATTCATCTGGGGGATATAAAGTAACAAAGTATGAGATTAATACCCAAGAATAGCTGAGATCAGCACCAGGAGGATTACTCCATAACTTAGAGGCCAGCCGGGTATCCTAGAGGAAAAGGCAGTTCAGATAGAGAAGGGACCACCAAATAAAGGGTGTTTGGAGGATCCTCCTTGGAGGGGAGATGCATGTCGAAAGTAGACTATGGACTGAACATGTTTGCCACTCAATGCCTCTTTTGCAGACCACAACACCCAAAAGGAGAGAGAGAACACAGGGGATTGCCCTGTCACAGAGGCAGGGGGGGATGGGGGAATGGGGGTGGGGGGATATTATCCATGGTGGTGGAAAATGGGCACTGGTGGAGGGATGGGTATCTGATCATTGTATAATCGAAACCCAAGCACAAAAAATTGTAAATCTACAACTGTAAAAAAATAAATAAAAAATAAATAAATAAATAAAGGGAAAAAAAATAATGTTAATAGAATTCCTTGATTCAAAGTTACACCAAACTTGTCCTGGTAAAAAGAGAAACATCCGCGAAGTACAATATAGAAAAATGAAAAAGCAAAAAACAAACAAAAATAACACACACAAACATAAATCACTCACAAAATTCAACAGAAAGAAAATCTATCTTGTTGTCAGGCAGCTCCCTGCACACTGGTGTGTGCCGTGCTGCAACGCCATGACTTTACTTCCTGTGACAGGTTGGTGAAGGACCCCAGATGGCTCCCCAAGGGCCTGTACCCTTGAGCTAGAGCTATCCCCATCCCAGCTTCCTGGGACACCTCCTGCATACCTGTGTGCAGGGATGCAGCTCCATGACTTTGCTTCCTGCCCGCCACAGGTTGGTGAAGGACCCCGCCTCCAGCCCCAACTACATAGATGTTGGGGGTGTGGCTCCCTTACCAGGGGGCGTGGCTTCTGAAGAAATGGGCATGGCCTATTCTGGAGGCCGAGACCTCTTGTGCGGCGGTAGTTATTTTTCCCTTCTCCAGCAATCTGTAGTGACATGTCTGTCTTGACCCCCCAATTTTGTAAGTAGCCACCTTAAACACAGCAGGTATATAGTCCAAGAGTCTGCTCCAATTTCACCAAAATACCTGGTGATCACGAGAATCTATACAGGCCCAATATAAAAGATCACATTTTCTGAAAACCTCATTAGAGAACTCAGATAAGTTTCAGTGGAACACCTGACAGGAAAGGCATACTCTAGAAGGGGAATAAAGGCAACATCCATAGACCAAACTCATCCAGAATCCTTCCTCAAAACAAGAGGGAATAGTGATATGGAACACTATCTCCATACAACCACAACCACATGAAGAAACAGCGCAAATCCCCACCACAAGGAGAGGACAATGAAAATAGTCCAGAACCTTTTATAGGTGTTACCCACAAATCTGAGCTCTCCGATAAAGAATTTCGAGATAAAATGCTGAAGATGGTCAGTGAACTCAAAGAAATGATGGAACAGTTATCTAGTACATTAAAGGAGGACATGAAAGAAACAGTGGAATGGACAGTTGAAAAAATACAGGAAGAAATGAGAGCAGAAACAAAAAAAGCTACAAAAAGAAGTGTAACAAAGAAATTTCATTCAGTAGATGAAATAAAAACTCAGTGGGTGCCCTCAACAGTAGAATGGCTATAGCAGAAGACAGAATCAGTGAGCTTGAAGATGAGCTGCAGAAAGTGTACAGGCAACAACAAAAAATGGGAAGAGATCTCCCAATAGCTATAGGGGAATAAGAATCCTAGGGGATGATATCAAGAGGAACAACATCAGAATCACTGAAGTTCCAGAAGGACAAGGAAGCAACCTCAATGAAAAAGCCACAGTTCAATAAATCATTACTGAAAAATATTCAGAACAGGAGAATGCAGGCATCCAGATATAAGGAGCCCAAAGGGTGCCAGCTAAAAGGGACCCTAACAAAAAAAACCTCCAAGACATATCATCGTTAGACTGATGGATATCACAGATAGAGATACAATACTGCAAGCAGCAAAATCAAAGAAGGAAACCACATACGAAGGAGAACTCCTTAGATTTACAGCAGACCTATCAGAGGAAACCCTGCAAGCCCAAAGGCAATTGGGGAATATAGTGAAAAAACTCAATTAAATGAATGCTTCACCAAAAATACTTTACCCAGCCAAACTATCACTCAAACTCGAAAGAATGAAACACTATTTTTGTGGATAAACAACAGCTAAGGAACTTCATGGATTCAAAAACAAATCTAAAAGAAGCACTAAAGGGGCTACTGTAAGACAAGAAAAAAACCCAGAAGAACAGCAAATGCTTATAGAAAGATGGCACAAAATCCCATAACAATAATTTCTCTCAACATCAATGGTCTGGGCTGGAGCGATAGCACAGCGGGTAAGGCATTTGCTTTGCATGCAGCCAACATGGCTGACCTGAGTTCGATTCCTCCGCCACTCTTGGAGAGCCCTGCAAGCTACTGAGAATATCTTGCCTGCATGGTAAAGCCTGGCAAGCTACCCATGGTGTATTCGATATGCAAAACACAGTAACAACAAAGTCTCACGATGGAGACGTTACTGGGCCCACTCGAGAAAATCCATATACAAAGGGAGGACAGTGACAGTGACAATGTCAATGGTCTAAATTCACCAATGAAGAGACACAGAGTAGCAAAATGAATTCAGAGACTCAACCCAACATTCTGATGCCTAAGAGAAACAGAGCTGAATAGTCAGAACAAACACAGACTCAAAGTCAAAGGATGGAAAACAATCCTGCAAGAAAACAACTCCCTCAAAAAAGTGGGGTGACCTTACTGGTATCTGACAACATAAACTTCAGATTGAAGAAGATTAGAAGGGACAGTGAAGGCCATTTTTATTAATCAAGGGATATGTACATCAGGAAGATATCACATTCCTAAATACATATGCACCCAATGAGGGACCAGTTAAATATCTACAACAACTGCTAACAGACCTTAAAAAGGACATTGCGAGCAACACAATAGTAGTTAGAGACTTCAAAACTTACTTATCACCTATAGAGAGATCAAGAAGATTAAAACTCAACAAGGAAGTACTGGTTTTGAAGAAGAAATAGAAGAAAGAGGGCTAACAAATCTATACAGGACTTTACATTTCCCCCCTGCAAAAAAAATAATAATACACATTCTTCTCCAGTGCACATGAACATTTTCCAGAATAGACCATATGCTGGGCCACAAAACATACCTCAACAGAATCAGAAAGATAGAAATTGTATCAACTATCTTTTCAGACCATGATGCACTGAAGATAGAAGTTAACCATGTACAAACGCAGAAAACCAAAGCAAATACCTGGAAATTAATCAACTCAATGTTGAACAAGGAGTGGATCAGGAAGAAAATTAAGAAAGAAATCAAAAGATACCTGGAAATAAATGAGAATGAAGACACGAGCTACCAGAACTTGTGGGACACAGCTAAAGCTGTGTTAACGGGAGAATTTATAGCTCTGCAAGCATTTCTCAGGAAGGAAGAAAGGACCTACATAGATAACTTGACCTCACAGCTCAAGACCCTAGAAAATGACCCAAAAAAAGGAACCCAAACCAGGCAGAAAAAAAGAAAGAATAAAACTTAGAGCAGAAATGTCACAGTCCTCCCATTATTCATTGATTTTTCACGAGTGGACCCAGTAATATCTCCATCGTGAGACTTTGTTGTTACTGTGTTTGGCATATCGAATACATCACGCGTAGCTTGCCAGGCTCTGCCGTTCGAGCGAGATACTCTCGGTAGCTTGCTGGGCTCTTTGAGAGGGGCAGAGGAATCAAACTCCGGTCGGCCATGTTGAATGTGTGCAAGGCAAACGCCCTACCCGCTGTGCTATTGCTCCAGCCCAGAGCAGAAATAAACAACACGAAAACCAAAAAAAAAAAAAAAAAAAACAAATCTGAAACATCAATGAAACCAAGATCTGGTTCTTTGAGAAAATAAAATAGATTGATAAAGCACTAGCACAACTCAGAAAGAAAGAGAGAGAACCCTAATAAACTGAATCAGAAATGAGAAGGGGGATATCAAAACAGAAACCAAAAAAATTCAAAAGATCATCAGAGAACTACTTTGAAACTCTGCATGCCAGGAAACAAGAGAACCTAGAAGAAATGGATAAATTCCTGGATTCCTATAATCTCCCAAGGCTGACTCAAGAAGATCTAGAGTACCTGAATAGTCCTATTTACATCAAGGGAATTGAAACTGTAATCAAAAGTCTTCCCAAAAACAAAAGCCCAGGTCCAGATGGATTCACACAAATCACAAATCACAAATCATCCTGTTATTCATTGATTGCCTCAAGCAGGCCCTAGTAATGTCTCCTTCATCCTAGCCCTGAGATTATATTCAAGGTTCTTTAGGAGAATGAGACCCATCATTGTTACTGGTATTTGGCATATTGGGTACACCACGGGGAGTTTGCCAGACTCTGCTGTGTGGGCAGGCTACATTCGGTAGCCTGCCAGTTTGTCCAAATTAGGAATGAGATAATAAGATGTCATAATAAGATGTTGCGCGTCCACGGGAGCTGGTCGGGGTGGGGAGGAAAGCTCAACCCGCTCCCCTCCAAGGGGCCCCGGCGAGGACAGCCAGGCACGGGGG
Source organism: Sorex fumeus (assembly GCF_029834395.1). Classification (NCBI taxonomy): domain Eukaryota; kingdom Metazoa; phylum Chordata; class Mammalia; order Eulipotyphla; family Soricidae; genus Sorex; species Sorex fumeus. Next base: position 6,343,880 of record NW_026606185.1, on the reverse strand, counting down.
CAGGAGACTGCACTGTTCTCTTCCGGGAGCTGGTTTTTATAGTCTCTGAGTCTTGGCCGTTGACGGGATTACACGGCACCAGGGGGCCAGTTGGTGGGTGTGACCCCCGCCTACTAGAATTTGGAGTATCTGGGTGTAGAATGCTCGGCCCAAATCCGAGTAGGCTTGGAGATCTCGGCCTCGGAACCCAGATGGATTCACTGGTGAATTTTTCCAAACATTTAAAGAGGACCTATTGCCAGTTCTTCTCAAGCTTTTCCAGGAAATTGAAGATACAGAAACTCTCCCAAATAGTTTCTATGAGGCACATAACTCCCTAATACCAAAGCAAAGAAAGACACCACAAAAAAGAAAACTATAGACCTATATGCCTGATGAACACAGATACAAAAATTCTCAACAAATTATTAGCAAATAGAATCCAACAATTCATCAAAAAGATCAAACAACATGACCAAGGTGGATTCAATCCAGGAATGCAAGGATGGTTTAGCATTCGGAATTCAATCAACATAATCCATAATATCAACAATAGAAAAGATAAAAAACCATATGATCATATCAGTAGATGCAGAAAAAGCATTTGACAAGATCAAGCACACATTTATGATTAAAAATCTCGCCAAAATGGGTATAGAAGGAACTTTCCTCAATATAGTCAAAGCCATCTCCCACAAGCCTATGGCAAGCATCATCCTCAATGGAGAAAAACTAAGAACCTTCCCTCTAAGATCAGGGATAAGCCAAGGATGCCCACTCTCTCCATTCCTGTTCAATATAGTATTGGAGTACTTGCAATAATGGTTAGGCAAGAAAAAATTATGAAGAGCATTCAGGTAGGAAAGGAAGAAATCAAGCTTTCACTATTTGCAGATGTTATGATACTATTCTTGGAGAATCCAAGTATTCTACCAAGAAACTCCTAGAAACAGTAAATTAAAGTATATTATATAGTACAGTGTATAGTAAAGTTGCAGGCTATAAAATCAATACCCAGAATTCCATGGCTTTACTATACACAAATAATGAGAGGGAAGAAATTGACATGAAAAAAGCAATCTGGTTCACAATCATGCCTCAGAAAATCAAGTACCTCAGAATCAGCTTCACTAAGGAGGTAAAGGACTTGTAAAAAGAAAACTACAAAATACTACCATGAAATAAAAGAGGACTTGAGGAAATGGAAAGATATTCCCTGCTCAAGGATTGGGAGGATCAACATAGTCAAAATGGCAATACTTCCCAAAGCATTGTATAAATTCAATGTGATCCCTATAAAGATTCCCATGACATTCTTTAAAGAAATAGAGAAAACACTCCTGAAATTCATATGAAACAATAAGCTCCCACAAATAGCTAAAGCAACTTTTGAGAAAAATATAATGCGAGGAATCAACCTCCCCAATCTCAAACTCTACTACAAAGTAGTAATAATTAAAACAGGATGGTACTGGAACAAAGGCAGAACCGCCGACGAATGGAACAGGGTTGAATATCCTGACACTCACCCTAAATATATAACCATCTAATATTTGATAAGGGAGCAAGAAATGCACAGTGGAGCAAGGAGAGCCTCTTTAACAAATGGTGCGGCAAAACTGGAGAGCTGCATGCAAAAAAAATGTGCTCATACCTCTACCTAACACCAGGTACAAAAGTCAGATCAAAATGGATTAAAGACCACAACATCAGATCAGAATCCATAAGGTAAAATGAAGACAAGATCAGCACAACCCTCCATGACATTGAAGCTAAGGATATCTTCAAAGATGACACGCCACTAGCCAGGCAAGTAAAAACAGCAATAAACAAATGGGATTCTCTCAAACTAAGAAGATTCTGCACCTCAAAAGAAACAGTGAGCAAAATACAAAGACAATCTATAGAATGGGAAAGAATATTCTCCCAATACCCATCCGATAAGGAGGTGGTATCAAAGATATACAAGGCAATGTTTGAACTCTACAAGAAAAAGACATCCAATCCCATCATAAAATGGGGCAATGGAATGAGCAGAAACTTTCTCAAAGAAGCAATCTAAATAGCTAAAAGGTACATGAGAAAATGCTCTATATCACTAACCATCAAGGAGATGCAGATCAAAACAACAACGAGAGATCATCTCACACCACAGAGACTGTGGCCCACATCCAAAAGAACAAAAGCAACCATTATTGACACGGATGTGGGGAGAAATGGATTCTCCTTCACTTCTGGTGGGTATACCAAATGTTTCAGCCCTTTTGGAAAATAGTATGGATGATCCTCAAAGAAAAATTAGAAATTGAACTCCCATTTGACCCAGTAATACCACTCCTGGGAACATATCCCATAGAGGCAAAAAAGTACAGTCGAAATAACATCTGCACTTTTATGTTCAATTGCTCACTCTTTACAATAGCCAGAATCTTGACAAAAACACGAGTGCCTGAGAATAGATGACTGGTTAAAGAAACTTTGGTACATCTACACAATGGGATACTATGCAGCCATTAGAAAAGATGAAGTCATGAAATTTCCATACAAATATTTCTACATGGAAAGTATCATGTTAAGTGAAATGAGTCAAAAATATAGGGACAGACATAGAAAGATCGCACTCATCTGTGGAATATAAGGTAACAGAATGGGAGACTCACACCCAAGAATAGGTGAGATAAATACCAGGAGGTTTGCTCCATGACTTGGAAGCCGGCACCACATGTTGGGGGGGAAAGGCAACTTAGAGTAGGGAACACCAAGTAAAGAGAACAGAATGCTTGGATGGCAGATGCATGCTGAAAGTAGACTAGAGACCGAACACGACGGCCACTCAATACCTCTATTGCAAACCACAACACCCCACCCTAAAGGAAAGAGAGAGAAAAAACAAATGCACTGCCACAGAGTCAGAGTAGGGGGGGGTTGAATGGGAGTTTTGAAGGTTACTGGAATCATTGGTTGTGGAGAATGGGCACTGGTGGAGGGTTGGGTACTCAATCATTGAATAACTGAAACCAAAGCACGAAAGTTTGTAAGTCTACAATGGTGACTCATGGTGTTTCACTAATAAAAATTAAATTTAAAAAATAAAAAAGAAAATATATCCTATAGAGAAAGGTAAAATTGAAATAGTAACTTTTCCAAAGAATATCATATAGACAGCGCATGGACACAGATTGATCTTTCATCTATCACACATGCATAATATAGAACTGTATTTGAATAAAAATATATAGATAGGTTTCGATGTAAAATATTATAGATCAATGTAAAACATTATAGATAAAATTACAGGAAAGATGGACATTGAAAGAAAAATTAGATAAAAAAAATAGAAAATTTGGACAATACCTAACAATGCTTAAGGCTTTCTCCTAGTCTAGTTCTCGAGGATCACTTCCTGGCCCCCTACAGACCACATGAGTACTGCTCAAATCTGATTTATCATGTGCAAGGCTAGCACTCTGTATTTGCACTATCTCTCCAGATCCACAGTTTTAGAAAATTATCTTTCCTCTAACAAAACTGAGCAAAAATAATTTCAGGAGGGAAAAGTTTATTAACTTAATTTTTAATGTAAATAAACAGAAATGCATAACTAAATTATCAATGTGCAAAAAGTTAAAATTATTTTTATTATCTTTATAATATGTTTCAATGCTTTCCTTTGTTCTTGAGCTAAATATCAATCCCTTTTCACATAATAATTTGATATTAAATTAATTCTGCTACCTTTGTAAATATATAAAATGGCACGTCTCATAATTTTCTAGGTCACACTCTTCCAACAAGCAATTTCTGAATTCTTCATGTAATTTAATTTTATGACTCAAAAATGTGATATTATCCATTTGAATGAATTGAATAGATTTACAAAATAATTCATCTAATTTTATAAATTGGATGAAAAATATTTGAACTTCTTTAATTTAGCTAATTTTCTATTTGAAGGATTAGATGATTTAAAACTGACATCATTTAACTCTAAAATATAGAGTGATTATGTCAGACAGACAAGAAGCAGAGTTTTCACTCAAATTACACTAATGGTTAAAAAATATAGATAGTTCTAAAATACAGATGAGGCTTGGAGAAGTGTGAAATGGGCATAGAAATGTTTCTACATCTCGGGTCAGTAACAATGCAGAGCCCAGATCAATTACGTGAACCATGATTAGCTTCTGGTCCAGACATCCATCACTATGTGCAAGTTGCTGAGACCGTATTTTTCTCTTAGAGTAGTTGTAGCTGATAACTGAGCTTTCAAGATGAAGTTTCCTGCAAGATAAAGTTGCTTCTCTTTGGGGCCAGAGTGATAGATAGTGCAGAAGATATTTACTTACCTTGTGCACGTCCAGTCTGGGTTTGATCACCAGCGTCCAGTGTGGTCCCTCAAGCAACGCTAGGAGAAATTCTTCATTACAGATCCAGATAAAACCCTGTAAATTTCTGGGTGTGATCCACTCCTCACCCCCCTAATAAAGATGCTTCTGATAGAAAACATAATCTAATCTTTAATCCAAAAGCCAGAGTGAACACATCACAACACACTCAAGTACTATTAGCTTAGTCCTGCTTCCCATAACTTTTCCACAAACACCATTCCTGCAGTGGTGTATAAATGTTCATCCTCTTCATAGGCATTTAACAAAATTGCTCTATTATCTCAGTTGATTATGATACCTACATTTGAAAAAACAAAAATTCATATACACAAAGAATTGCAGAAATTGTATCAGAAAACTATTGTTAAAGTGGGCCTTGGAACTGTCATGCTCTGTTCAGTGGAAAAAGAGAATACCATCCTATACTGTGATTCATAGAAAGTTTTACCCTTAGCAGCAGAATAACTGAAATGGTTCTTTACTGGTGACTTAGGAAACAGGGAAAGGGGAAATGCAGTAACTTCTAAGTAATTAAGTTTTGTTTTGTTTTTTTACCAAACAGGTGCTCTGTAATGAACTTACTGTTCATAAACACATGCATCCTCAAGTGTCTAATGAGCTTTGACTCAGCATCATACCTATGAATTTCTAAGACTATCAGGTACCCAATGTCTTGCCCCATGTGCCACCTAATGTGCCTCTCACTTGTGTTTTACCGTTAATGATCAATTTATCACTAACTATTGTACATGTGTCGATAAACCGTGACTTCATTATGATTGTGCCCCATTTGGTAAAATATCTGAATTATATATGAGTGTATTCATTCCCCATCCCATGTTTTGCCAAGTCACCACTAGAGAACTATTTCAAACTGTTCTACTGAAAAGACCTCCTGAGGGTCTAGGCTGAGAAAATGGGATATACTATGACCTTGGAAATATAGAGTAAGGATGTGTGGACAAATTCTTTTAAAAATGTTGGTTGTAAGGGGGTATGGTGCCGCCAGCAGGTCAATCTGTACCTGTGAGGTGAGTGCATCAGCAGCCTGATGGCAACGTCAGACTTTCAGATACCCCTGAATTGCTGCTGTGCCTTTGGCCAGACCCCAAAAACTTGGGGCAAAGTTTACCAAGAAAGTAAACGGCCAAAAGTTAGGTATGTGGGAGACACACCCACAAACCATCTCTAGCTCAGCTATATAATTGGAGGCATGGCCTCTCTGGTTCCTGATTGAACTGCTTAATGGCCATGATCTCAGAGACTCAGAAACGAATCTCAGAACCCAAAGGCTTTTGGCAGAAATGTGTCCTGTTCCTGCAGTAGGTTACTGGCTCTGAGTCACTCCAGGTGGGAATAGGTTTCATGCTTTGGCCTGTTTCCCCTAGTGGCCTGGTGACCACCATTCTCCAGAGGCCACTGGACAGTCAGGTTTGGGCCTGCAGTGACGAGACACACGGGGCCTCACCACTTCGGGGTGGAGCCGACTATTTCTCCCCATCCCAACGAGACCTCGAGTCGCCGCCTATAAACAGCCTCTCTGGCTCCTGATCAAGCTGATTAACAGCCATGATCCCATAGACTCAGAAACAAATCTTGAAACCCGGCAGCTTTTGGCAGAAATGCATCTGGACTGCATACTAAGTGGCTGCCGGCTCAGAGCTTATTGGAAAGCCAGGTATGAGCCAGTCATGATGGGGTAACTGCAGTCTCATGGGAAGGGGGACGGTACTGGCTTGTCCTTCACGCCCTACCGAGTTCACGAGTTGCCCCTCACAAGCGGCTCTCTGGCATGGCCATGGCTCCAGAGGCAAAAGGACTTAATCCAGAACCCGGCAGCTTGGGGCAGAAAAGTGAATGGACCATGCATTAAACTATAGCGCCATGCCTCCCCAGGAGGGAAAGAGTGTTGCTCCCTTCCGCCTTTTTCACCCCTGGCAGCAAGGTGGCCACCGCCTCAGAGCTTACAGGAGAGCCAGGTACGAGCTGGCAGTGATGGGGCAACTGCAGTCTCATGGGATGGGGTACGGTACCAGCACGTCCTTCACGCCCTACCCACGAGCGGCTCTCTGGCACGGCCATAACACCAGACACACAGAAACCAATCTCATAATTATCTGGCTCTTTGCAGAAATCTAAAATCATGGCTGTGTGACATTATATGATTCTCATAACCAGCTATAGAAAACAAAATATTTCACGATGCCTTTTCAGCAATTCTGATTGTTTTAAGGGAAATTCTAAAACAATAATGGTGCATCTTTTGTCGAAATAGTGAATGTAATCAGGGTAGAGAAGAGTTAAGTAGAAATCATCCGCCTCAAAGGCATTTGGAGGGGTGGGAGGGGGGATATACTGGGGTTCTTGGTGGTGACAAATGAGTACTGGTGAAGGGAAAGGTGTTTGATCATTGTATGACCGAGACTTAAACCTGAAAGCTTAGGTTTCCCACAGTGATTAAATAAATAAATATAAACATAAAAAAATTAAATTAAAAAAAATTAAGGTAAAGTTCATGCCCAATTCAATCACCTAATCAGTGGCTGGATAAATAGCAGTACTCCTACAAAAAAAAATGTTGGTTGTAGAGTTGAAGATATATTACAGAGGATAGAATACTTGCCCTACATAAAGATGACCTGGGTTCCATCTCTGCTGCTCCATATGGTACCTCACACTTGGCAAGATTGGTCTCTGAGCACAGAGCTGAGACAAAGCCCTGGGCACCACCCAAAAAACTCCTCCCCAAATTAAGAAGTACTTTAAAATGTTGATTTACTGAAAAAGATTTCACCTTCTTTCCCAATTATTGCACAGAATACCCAGGCTTACTTACTGAAACTAAGACAGGCTAAGGAGTCATATTGTAATGTCTTCAATGCACAAATCTATAGGGTCTCCCCATCATAGCCCATAACTGTTTAACTAGGATTAGCAGGCAGGTCTATAATTAAGTACCTTTGTGATGTGGCTAAGGAATTATGCACTTTATAAAAGATTACACATATCTTATAACAGAATACACTTGATCACTTGATCACTAGACATCCTACTACTCATAGATTTGCTCGCGTGGGCAACAGTAACGTCTCCATTCATCCCTGTAGCGAGCTAGTATAGTCCAATGGTGTCTGCTTGCTCCAGGAGCACACAGAGCCTCAAACTGATTGTTTATGGTCTTGACAAAGATGACTGATCATCTCATAAGTGGGTGGCCATGTGATCTTTTGACCGCCCTTGGAATCCAGTAGGTAATGGTCTAGTCCTGCAGTTGTCTCCAAATCGCATTATATGTCTAGCCCATCTGGTTTTCAACACCTTGGCAAATAAGACAGGATCCCTTATTCTTGATCGTAGATGAAGTTTGGAACTCTGAATTCTTTTTCTCACTTGACTGAAGCGTGATTCTCCAAGCATAGCTCTTTTCATTCCTATTTGGGAGACGCAAATAGAGATCTCATCCAGTTTTCATAGGGCCCAAGTCTCTGAAGCATATTTTAATGCAGGAAAAACAGCAGAATCAAAGAGACATGTCCAGAGCTGGAGGTTCTTTGTAAACTTAGCTATTTCTTCAACGCTCTTGACGGCAATCCAAGCCTCTCTCTTCCTCCTGCGCAACTCGGGGGCCAGGTCATTCTTCATGTTGTCTTCTTGAACTAGGTACACATAACTGTTGCGCTTAGAGAGGTTCGTTCTGTTGAGAGGAAATGGAACGTCAGGAACGAGACCATTTCTCATAAACATTGTCTTCATGAGATCCAGCTGGAATTTGACCTTTTCACTCTCATAATCGAAGTTGGCCAGCATTTGTGCTGTTTGCCTAATGTTTGGTGTTATTAGAATGATGTCATCAGCGAAGCAGAGGTGGTGTAGTTGCCAACCTTCTATCTTCACTCCTATTCCTTCCCATTCTAGTCATCTCATAACGTTCTCTAAGGTGGCACTGAAGAGTTTCAGTGAAATAGTATCACCCTGCCAAACCCCTCTCTCAACATGGATGATCAATTCTTTGGAGAATGGTGAGATTCTGGTAGAGAATCCGTAATACAGCTCACAGAGAGTCCTGTTGTATTGAGTTTGAATGCACTGTTTGTCTAGGACTTTGAAGACCGCTTCCATCTCAACAGAATCAAAGGCCTTCTTTAACTAAATCAACATTAGACAGAATGGCATCCTGAACTCCCGAGAAGCCTCAATGAGCTTGGTTAACGTGTGGATATGATTAATTGTGCTGAATCCTTTGCAGAACCCAGCATGTTCGCATGGTTGTCCTTCATGTAGTGTTTTGCTAATCCTATTCAGGATGACTCAAGTGAATAGCTTGTAGAAGACAGACAACATGCAGATTTGGCAACAGTTACCAATGATATGACTGTCTCCCTTCTTGTACAGTAGTACAGTCCCACTGGTTTTCCATTGGGATGGAACCTTGCATTTAGACATGTAGAATGTGAAGAGCAGAGTCAGTGTATTGATGAGTACTGATGGAAGGTTCTTCAGGTGTTCAGGTATGATCTTGTCTGTGCCAGGTGCTGTTAGGTTTTTTTACCAAGGAAATGGCATGTCAGATTTTGGAAGGGAAGAACATATCCATCCTGCAGAATCTGGTATGTGGGCAGGTGGACGTGACTATCGAAGAGATCCGAGTAGAAGTCATGGATAATCTTCTCCCTTGCCCTTCTGGAAGATGTGATAGATCCATCAGGACATCGGAGGGCAGTCATCTTGATCTTGTAGTTGGCAAAGGACAGGCAGGTGTTGTGAATGCTTTTCCCGGCTTCTGCCATATCTACCAGCACTGCTGGTCTTCTCTCTTTGAGGTCTTCTTTTATCGCTACTCTGCACTGCTTGGCAAGCACGGACATTCCCTTGTGGTTGCCTGAGGGCTGCACCAAGCCACGTTGGCAAATGAGCTCGAGAGTTTTCGAAGACTGGCATCTTTTTGTGGCTATCTCTCGGCATTCCTTGCACAATCATGGGGGTGCTGAAACAGTCTATCCTATTCCTCATCAATGTTGAAAATGATGGCATTTTCCCATGTTGCCGCAATAGTGCCAAAGAGCTCCCAGTTGGTGGTCGTTCTGGGAGTCCTCTTCTTAAACTTTGCAGACATTTTTCCCCACTCCAGGAGTAGAATTCTGCATGAAGGAGATGGTGGTCTGATCCTGTTTGGAATTTGGGGAGAACAGCGACATCGCTCAGGTAAAACCATCAATTGAATATGATGTGGTCAATTTTGTTTTAGAACTGTCTACCGAGAGACTCTCAGGTCCAACATTTAGATTAGGCCTTCTGGAACTGTGAGTTACCATAGATGGTCCTGGTCCACATGATGAACTTAGTCTCTCACCCTGTTCCTTCCATTCTAGGCCATTGGTTCTGATGTGGACTTCCTTGGCTGATCTTCTTGGTCCTATCTTGGCATTAACATCATCAACAATGATCTTGTAGAAGGTGTGGTCTCCTTTATAGAACTTCTCCAGCTCTATGTAGAACTTCTCAATTTCTTCTTCATCATAATTGGATGGTGGTGCATAAACAACGGAGATAGAAACTGCCGGCAGTGAGCCACATCTATTTAAATGCAATCATCTGATTTGGGTTGTTAGGCATTCGAATGAATCAATGCAAGTTTGTGTTGACAAGGACACCAGCACCATCAACACCTCTTTTGTCTCAAGATCTGTGGAACAGTTTTTCTCCGATGTTGAAATGGTGTGATGTGGTTGATGATTTTTTGTCTCCGTAAGACCAATGATGTCGTACTTGATCTTTTGTGCTTGCACCATCAGGTCTTCAATGAATGCATGCTATGCCAACATATGTGTATCTAACATACAGATAGTTATTTTTGTCCTTCGTTTTTGCAGCCTAGTTCGGCCTTGAGATTTTATCAGCCTCTTCTTTCTCATTTTTCTTAATGTTCCCGTATACGTGGCTCTTTCAGGGTCAGGGGAATGAGACCCATTGTGTTGACTGGTTTTGGCCTATTGAGTGTGCCACTGATAGCTTGCCAGGCTCTGCCGTGCAGTGGGATACTCTCGGTATCTTGCCAGGCTCTCTGAGAGGGATAGACACGTTTAGGGCAGCCTCTAATTGCCCTTGCAGGTGTTCCCATAGTTCACACCATATTTGCACGCCATCAAATATGGTGTGGTATTCCTGTAAAATGGGTATTAAGTGGAGGTAGTGGAGGTCTGCTGATGACATATTTACCTGGTACCATAATTTAGGGTGGGATTTCTGAGTGTGACCCCAAAGTCACTGGAGGTTGATGGAAGCAGGCAATGCAGGGTAGGGTGAGGCTTCTTCATTTAATCCCTGGATCACCAAGATTGGTGGGAGCAGGCAGAAGATCTCTGTTTCCTCCATTACCTCCACTATCCAGCCACCACCACACTCCAGGCTGCTTTCTGGACCCTCGGGGTGAGACTTACGCAACAGTGAATCTCCACAGAACCACGTAAGTAGAACTCTGTGACTTCGGACTCCAGGCTCAATGAAACAGACTACACATGGAAAAAAAAAGAAAGAAAACCTGCTAGAGAATATTTATGAGAGTGGTGAAAATAATTACCGACAGAGTTCAATAGGGATTCCTCAGCTGTTTTCCAAAAAATAATTAGATAAAACATGGTGATGAACAGAAATGGCAATCTGGAATAGTTATATTACATGAAACCAGAATATTTACCAAATTTTAAAGAGAGATCCCAAAGGACAAATTCTCACTGAAACTGTGGAGTGAGTGCACCAGAAATACTAAGCCAAATCATATCTACCATTGATATATCGGTCATAATAATGGTAAATAAGACTTAGTTTGTCTGAAATAGTCATATTCAGAGGATTACAAAAGGTCCAAAAGTAAGGAATTGAAGGACACAGATTGTGGAAGATAGGATGGTCACAGAAAGGAAGATGAGGCTAAGTAGAAGAGACACAGGACTGTGAGAATCTGTCCTCTTGGTATTGGTGAACATGCAGTAATTTTTACATGAAAATGCATACATGTTAACAAAATTTTAACCATATTATCTCAACTACAATGTAAAATGTTTTAAAAGCATATGGAAATCAAAACTACAAGTATTAAATAAAAGAACGGATATAGTGTATTTCCAATAAATATATAAAAATTAGTAAATTATGTATACAAGCAGAAGATAGAGATTGTAAAACTAAGAGATATACTGTCACTGTCACTGTCCTCCCATTGTTCATCGATTTGGTCGAGTGGGCACAGTAATGTCTCCATTGTGAGAGTGTTGTTACTGTGTTTGGCATATTGAATACGTCATGGGTCGCTTGCCAGGCTTTGCTGTGGGGGCAAGATACTCTCGGTAGCTTGCCAAACTCTCCGAGAGGGACTGAGGAATTGAACCCGGGTCGCTCGGGTTGGCCGTGTGCAAGGCAAACGCCCTACCGCTGTGCTATTGCTCCAGTCCAAGAGAAATAGTAACAAAATAAATTTAAAATTGAGATTATCTCTGAAAAAGAGAAAGATATGAGTTCAAGAGAGACCAGTAATATTCATGGAACATACTAGTGTTGGTAACTAACATTTTATCAATTTTTAAAATATGCATCTGCTTTATAGACCTTTATGAAACTGTCATACTATCTAATAATCTTGCAAAATAGAATATGAAAACAATGTTAAATTGTTTGCAGCATTCTTTAAGAAGAGAAAAATATGTTTAATGTTTCAAGTTTAACTTTAAGAAACTTTATATGCAATTTTCACTGCATACAGATTCTGCGGGGGGGGGGGGGGCAATAGCATAGCAGGTAGGGCGTTTGCCTTGCATGCGACCAATCTAGGTTCGATTTCTCCACCCCTCTCAGAGAGCCTGGCAAGCTACCAAGAGTTTCCACCTGCAGGGCAGAGTCTGGCAAGCTACCCATGACGTATTCTATATGCCAAAATAAGTAACAAGTCTCATAATGGAGATGTTACTGGTAACCGCTGGAGCAAATCGATGAACAATGGGAGGACAGTGCTACAGTGCTACGGGCTCTGGATTACCCAGAAATACACTATGTTTCAGTAGAAAAAAGATGGTATACAAATTCACAAACAAAATCTATAAGTACATTGTTCTAATTTGCCCATACGGGTTGCTACAGGAAAAGACCCAAGACAGTGGAACTTTCTGTACTGCTGCTGTAATCTATACACTTTCTGTCGAAATCACATTATTCCTACCATTCATGTTACTGAGTATAATGTTCCCTTCTTAACCAATGTGAGTAAAAATCAGAGATTTGGAGAGAGAGTGAAGGAGATAGAGTATGTGCATTGTATGTGGTAGACCATAGTTAGATCCTGGTATCAATTACAATCCCCTGAGCACCAGCAAAAGTTAACCCTAAGTGCAGAGCCAAGAGTAATCCCTGAGGATAGTTGGCTTTTGATTTTGGATTCCCAAAACAAAACAGTATATCTCATACTGAGTGATATAAATTTGAAAATGTGCTTAGCAGTGAAAAATTCTTATAATTATGTTATAATTTAATTACTTCCAAAATTTTTAATCTTTTGATTTGGTGTCATTATCACAATTCTCAAGAAAAAGAAACTGTGATCTAGAGAATGCGAAGTGTTTCCTTAACAGCACACACCCCAAAAGTGACAAAACCAAGATTTGATTGAGATTTGTTTCCAAATGTGTCTTTTCTCCATTGACTAGTCCTACTTCTTTTCTGAAGTCCAGCTCTTATACTTGACCTCAAACGAAAACAACTATAATAGTCAATATTTAAAGCAGTAAAAGTGCATAATAACGTGTACAGTCTGAGCAGAGCTAGGTATGGGCCCCAAAATGCACATAATATATAAATACAAACAAATATAAAAGAAGTCTCTCAAAGCAGACTTTAAATACTATGGAGAATGTTGTAAAACTTCTCATAGTTACTCATTTTTCTGTAACAATTTAGTTAATAGGCACTGCTCCTGATTATTTCTCAAATGCAAAACTGCTAGACTATTTCATTTAAAGCCTTTTTTTATATTTATATATTTCATGATAACACCCACAATTTTTTAAGAGCAGTATCAAGTCTCAAGAACGTCATTCTACATTTTAGAAAATATGAGATGTTGGTCCTCTTAAACATAAATGGAGAAATGGAGAAATAGAACTAATTAAGGAAGACATGAGCTTTCAAAAAGAACAACAGAAACAACAGAATGCATGTTTATATAGTTTACATAATGTTTGGTTATCGAAATATAACCAAAGATATATTTGGTTATCTTAGTATAGCTATACCAAAAAGGCAAATCACAAAAATAATTATAAAACTGGTTCCGGAAATCTTATTTATAAACATCTGGCCTGTAAGTAATAAGCAAATATAGGCTAAAGGACAAAGCAAATATCATATACAAAGTCCTAAGAAAATATCAACATATTATCTACTAGAAATTAGGACTTATACTATCTCTCTCTAGTGGAGTGTCATCTTTTGAGAATTGTACATAGAATGAAAACATATTATTATGTTTGAACTTAAACCCTGAAATGTTTATGGTAATTCTGCTTCAATAACTATTTTGAGTAACGTATTTTGCATATCTGAAAAATAATTAGCAGGTACACAGAATGTATAATCTTGCTAAAATCTTTGAAATGTAAACCAAAATAATTTCTCCATTGGTTGTGTGGTCAGTTGAACAAAAATTCTATATAATCTGTCATAGCTAATCATGTACTTTTAAAATAAATTTTTAATTTTATTTTATTATGTTTTGACCACACCCAGCTTTGCTTACTCAAGGATTACTCTTGGAGAGCTGTGGGAATCAAAGATCAAACTTGGCATGGCCCCTTTTAAGGCAATTGTGTGACCCAACTACTATCTCTCCAACCCCTTAATTTTTTTTTTCAGGTTTTTATTAGTGAAACACCATGAGGTACAGTTGTAGACTTACAAATTTTTGTTCTTGAATTTCAATTATACAATGATCGAGTACCCATCCCTCCACCAGTGCCCACTTTCTACCACCACAGATCCCAGATCCCTCACACCCTCCACCCCCCACGTCCCACCCTGATAGGGCATTCCCTTTTGTTCTCTCTCTCCTTTTGGGTGCTGTGGTTTGCAAAAGAGGCATTGAGTGGCAATCAAGTTCGGTCTATAGTATATTTTCAGCATTCTTCTCCCATCCTGGGAGGATCATCCCAACACCCTTTATTTGGTGCTCCCTTCTCTATCTGAGCTGCCTTTTCCCCTAGCATGTGTGGCTGGCTTCCAAGCCATGGCGTAAACCTCCTGGTACTTATCGCGTCTATTCTTGGGTGTTAGTCTCCTATTTTGTTTCTTTACATTCCCCAGATGAATGCATTCTTTCTGTCTGTCCCGCTCTTTCTGACTCATTTCGCTTAACCTGATACTTTCCATGTAGTACCACTTGTATGTAAATTTCATGACTTCATCTTTTCTAACAGCTACATAGTACTCCATTGTGTAGTTGTACCAAAGTTTCTTTAACCACTCATCTTTTCTGGGGCACTCAGGTTTTCTCCAGATTGTAAAGAGTGCTGCAACGAACAAACAAGTGCAGATGTCACTTCAACTATACTTTTTTACCTCTCTGGGATATATTCCCAGGAGTGTTATTGCTGGGTCAAATGGGAGCTCAATTTCTAATTTTTTGAGAATAATCCATACTGTTTTCCAAAAGGGCTGAACCAGTCAGCATTCCCACCAGCAGTGAAGGAGGGTCCCTTTCTCACCACATCCCCGCCAGCACCAGTTGCTTTTGTTCTTTTGGATGTGGGCCAATCTCTGTGGTGTGAGATGATATCGCATTGTTGTTTTGATCTGCACCTCCCTGATGGTTAATGATGTAGAGTCTTTTAGCCTTTTTCTCATGTGCCTTTTAGCCATTCGGATTTCTTCATTGAGAAAGTTTCTGTTCATTTCATTGCCCCATTTTTTGATGGGGTCCAACCCCTTAATTTTAAGAACTGTTACTATTACTTTCTTTATAGATTTGTTTTTCATGATGTCATTAAGTTAGAAGCATATACTATCTAGCAACTTCAGTTTACTTAATTTAAATTAAATTTTATGATCATCATAGGATCTTGCTTTTCTGATTTTGTGATATTAGATTATTTAAGCGTAATTTAATTATAATATAATCACATTTAAATAAATTAATGTTAATTTCTAATGTGTATATTTTATTGCTATTTTTCCCATCTGTGTGTATTTCACTTTTTCTTTTTTCTCTCTGTTTATTGCCTATATTTTATAATGTGACCTATATTTTATTGACTTATTAACTAAAACTATTTACTTTGTCACTTTAATGTTTACTCTAAGGTTTATAGTATAGTTTTAATTTAGGCAATAACCACAAGTCTGACTGGATAAGTTTGAGATTTATTGACAGCAAACCGGCAGTTTCTGTAATCACGGATTCATTTCCTGAAGTAGATATCTTGAGAATGATCATATAAAGTAGTTTATACAGGAAAAAAGCAAGGAAACTCACTGATATAAAGGGTCTTTCAGACTGACTGGCAGCAGAGCAGTCAATAAATCCCCTCTTGTCCCGTGCCCTGAGGAGGATGCCTTCACTGCAAACCTGAACAAAGGCTCCTGAATGTGTTCATCCTGTTGTTGTCATATGCTTCTGGGGAAGGACAACATAGAAACAGATTTCCTTAGTGGGAAAAACTCTTATTTCAGCTCTTAATTTATTTTGGTTCAGTTTCATGTCTACCATAGTATTTTATATTCTATTAATTTCATTGTATGTCTTTGCAATTTGAATTTCTTTTCTCTTTTAGGAGATTTTGTGTAAAACTTACCACAAATACAATGTATTTCTATTTAAATATATATATATATATATATATATATATGTTACATGCTCGAGCGGGCCCAGTAACGTCTCCATCGGAGACTTTGTTGTTACTGTGTCTGGCATATCGAATACTCTCGGTAGCTTACCGGGCTATCCGAGAGGGGCGGAGGAATCGAAATTGGGTCGGCCATGTTGGCCGCGTGTAAGGCGAACGCCCTACCCACTGTGCTATCGCTCCAGCCCCTGTGCTATCGCTCCATACCCATACTGCATTCTTTTATTTATATTTGTTTATTTATTTTTTTAAATAAAACATATTTCATTTGTAGGTTTTGAAGGGAAGGAGGACAAGAAAATGGGAGAAAGTGGAGAATAATGTGCACAAGAGAGAACATGGGCTTCTCCAAGGGCAGAAGCAGCCCCTACACACATCCCAGCAATAAACATGAAAGTTCATATCTCAAGAGGGGAGATGCAGGCAACACATGTGCTCGGCCATGGAGGCACAAGCAGCATGTGGGCTTGGGCAGCATATGCACCCCTTACTGCATTTTTATTGATGGTAGCATTTGATTTTATCTCAAAATTATTTAGCAGTAAAAAAACATGTTGAATATTGACCCATGTAAAAATATCTATTTCTATTATTATATTTTTAGATTTTAATTTTGTAATACTTTAATTCTGCCTGAAAGACTTCCTTTTATGTATCAGATAGCAAAAGTCAACTTGTGAGTTATTCTTTCAACATTGCTGTAGCTAAAAATGCCCCTCATTTGTCATTAGTTTTGAAAGAAAATTTACCACAGGTAGGCTAAATAGCTTAGTTAATAAGTCAACTATAAATTTATAGTTTCCTCCAATTCAGTACTTTGAGGATACTGCTGTATTTTTCTCAGTTATACATGTTTCCTGATAGATAGCAACACTTTGCTGTTATAATAATTTTTTACAGAGTGTTAGCTTGATTTTTCTATTGCTATGTAGATTTAATACTGCTTATAAAGAGTTTTGAACAATTTGATTATAACCTAATTTGATAGAACTCATGGCTTTATTTTTTCTCATTTTTTCTTAAAATAATATTAAACTATATTTCATGAGCTTATTGTTTTAATTAAATATTGGTAATTTTCTTTAATATTTTGTCTTCTTTTTTCTGTTCTCTGGAAACTCCAATTATATTAATCAGCTATTATCTCACAACTTTTCTATGTTCTTTTTACTTTTTTTACTTTAATTTTAGTTCTTTTTGTTCTGTTAGTGTTTTGGGATTGTTTCACAACTATAAGTTCAACTTGACTAATCTTTGTTTTGGCAATGTTCAATTGGCAAGGTTTTTTTAACCCTCAAGTAGTGTTTTCATTTTTTTAATGAATCAAAACTTCTTATGTTTTTATAACATTGATGTTTCTACTTTCATTTGCAGTATTTCTACTGCAGAAATTGATGGTGGGATGAGTAGGGAGCTTCAGAATGGGTAGGTAACCACAATAGAATGCTACTGTACTCCCGTTTGGGCCACCACAAATTTAATGGTGATTTAGAGGGTTGGGAAGGGGGAAGAGGAGGCTAGTAAAAATCTGTTAAGCTCCTGATCTCCCCAGCCCTAATTGTCACAGTATCCTTGAGAGCCAATGACCACCAACCACCTCTAAGACTCACTCAATCTATACAACATAAAATTTGACCCTCTACCTCAATATTTGGAGAGCTGTGGCTCTCAAGTTGAGGTGATATTTTCCTTTCCAAGGAAATGGAATAGTCCTGACCTCTTTCTTGTTTCTGTAGACTCTTTATGATTGCAGAAGAGCTTATCTAGAGAAAATAGTGCAGTGACATGATTTTATTTAGAAACTAGAAGTGAGTAAGGAAAAAGAAGACAGTGCCCCAATAGGAGTTATATATCCCAAGTTGGAATTCAGTGACTCCCAAAATGGAGTGTAACATTACATAAAGGAAAGAAGTTTCACACCCAGAGGAGGTGATAGGGGCAATCCCATAATTTAGTATAGAGGTTTTCTTTTCCATACCTTTTATTCTCCAAAACTGAACTAAATTTGGCAATATATGTAGGTGAGTCTTTTGGCAGGGACTGGAGCAATAGCACAGTGGGTAGGGTGTTTGCCTTCCATGAGGCTAACCTGGGTTCAATTCCTCCATCCCTCTCAGAGAGCCGGGCAAGCTCCCCGTGGTGTATTCAATATGCCAAAAACAGTAACAAGTCTCACAATGAAGATGTTACTGGTGCCCACTTGAGCAAATCGATGAACAATGGGAGGACAGTGCTACAAGACAGTGCTTTATTCTTCAAAACTGAACTGAATTTTGCAGTCTGTGCAGGTGAGTCTTTTGGCAGGATGTCATCAAAGGAAAAGCTTGCATGGAATTGGAGGACATTATGTTAAGCAAAATAAGTAGAACAAAGAAAAGAAAAATAGTGGATAATCTCAGTTCTCTGTGGGATATAGAATAACAGGGAAAGGGAATGAAAGGAGTCCAAGGTGAGAATAGCTAGATCAGCTTTGTCTCTAGATTATAGAACTGAGAAGGCTAGAAAAGGAAAGACTGACAAGGGAAGTAAGAAGCGGAGGATGCAGGTAAAATATGGGCAAGAGCCAGGGAACCTGGGCACATTGGCAGTATAGAAGTATGGTACACATTGGGATCAAAGAACCAACTAACCTGAAAGCATCAGATCCAAACTACAACAACCAAACTGAAAAATATGCCTGCCACAAAGACAGACTAGAGAGTGGGAGGGAAACTGCATATTCTGACGGAGGGAAATCAACACAGGTGGTGGGATTGGTGTTGGAATGTTGCCTAAAATTCAACTCTAATCTTTGAAAGTCAAAACGTCTTAATTAAAAACAAAATAATAAAATAAATAAACTATAGTAAAAGGGCTCTCAGGTTCAGGTGAATTCCATTTAGTTTTAGCAGGACGTTTGTTTTGGCGTTTTGACTTTAGAAATTGAGCTGGAATCCAGTTGAGCTGGACCTAAATATTGGGATCAGGACACCTCATTTTCAGATCACATCTTGATTTTGTGATCTCTTTTGAAACAACATCCCCAACTATTTCAGAACTGTGTTCATATCCTTTGTTGTTAATTTGAAAATCAATACTCATATGTCTAGTTGTCAGTATGTTTCTATAAATATTGCGGTATAAGAAATATGTGGTTCCTCTTCTCTAGTACTTATAACAGAGATCCCAAGAACATGATTAAGTCCTTATATAGCTTGAGTTTTCTGGTCTGTTATAAGCCAAATTAACCATGTGATTGCAGGTCTTATCTCTTATCTGGGAAGCGGAAGGGAAAAAAACCATTGATGGTAAATGCTTTAATCAGTCATGTATATGTAAAACCTTCATAACCACTTTGTATAGGATGTTTTGAAAATTTGTTCATATTAATGAAAATATCCATGTTCTGAATAAATAGCCGAACCTAAACTCTGTGACATTAGAACTCCTGTGTGCTGAACTTTACGTAAGGCTGCTCTACCAAGCTATTCTTGGTAATTAAAGTATTTATAATGAATATAATATGAAGTAATGTGTTTATTTGAGATTTGTGAATGATTAAATGTAATTATTAAAGTTGTTATCATGGAATAAACAAATATACAAAATTATTCATAACTTAGTGCTTCTCTTTTCTCCTCCACTTAAAAGAATTATCTGGGGTAAATATTAAAACATGTCAGGCTACCAAAAGTATCCTGCCCACATGGCAGAGTCTGGCAAACTCCCTGTGGCATATTCAGTATGCCAAAAACCAGTAACAATGATGGGTCTCATTCTCCTGACCCTGAAAGAGCCTCGAATGTGGCACTTTTTAAAATCTCAGGGCTAGGATGAAGGAGACATTACTGGGGCCTGCTCGAGGCAATAGATGAACAACAGGATGACAGTGATACAGTGAAATGTCAAAACAAAATGACCTGGGTTCTTTTTCAGTTTGAAGGGTGTGATGGCCTCCTCCTGAATAAGGCACCTTGTTATATTATGTTGAGTTTGATTGGCCAAAACAGAATACATGTATTCAAGAGTACATTTGTACTAACATGGATCAGAGATCTCCTGGTTAGTCAGTACAGGTCAGAAAACAGTAGGAAGCAGAGTCTTCTCCACATCTGTGCACCTTTAGCTTCAAGCACCATACAAAATATATACCTTGATGACTTTTCTATAAATGTGATGTTTGTCTGTTGTACATTCCTTAATATATGACCACTATCCCTCTCTTCGTGATAATTCATGAGTTTCTCGGCAAATTGCTAAAATATGTATAGATGTATTTTTGATCTGCTGAGCATAAAAATAAACAACTTTTTCTTTTTAAATCTTACTGTTTTGCCTATACTATCATGGGTTCTTCCCAAGGTATGTAAGTCATTTTTCTTTTCAACAAAACCACTCTTTATAATTATTTTTTAATGCTTTTTAAAAATAAACAATAGGACTTCCAATTTGGAAGCCAAATGGATATAATAAATGTGGTAGAGAGATAACCCTGCAATTGTGATTTGTTTCTGTCATTGATACCATTGCTATTACTCCTTAACCTGTGGCATCTGTTATGGATAGGTTGTGCAAAATGTCGAAATGTTGACATATTTCTGAGAACTGGACACATCTTGTGACAAAAGTGTTATGAATTTAGGATCTTAAATGCATTCACATTGATCAATTTTCACTAATCCATAGGTTATATTTTGCTTCATTGTATATCTATTTACTTTTTTATATTATAATTTTAAGAAAATTATGTGTAAGATGACATTGCTTTGTCCTTTCTCTACAAGGAGCTTAGGTTTATCTGGTTACATCCATCACAGTGCCCTGAGGCATTTCCATTCCATTGTGTTTATCTGTAAATTCTTCCCTATGCTCTCCTTCCCAACCAGTTAATCAGTTTTCCCCCTAATCAGACTCTGTTAACTTGTAAGGTTAGATTGCTCAGAAATCTATGATTTTATATGTATGAGTAAAATATTGCCTTTCTCCTCTCCTTATACTATATGAACAGTTTACTTTAAAGCAATGCCCTTTTTGTATGGACACAGGAAGACCGTTAATATTATGCTTTGTAATTTAGGATTTAATTGGCTTTGAATATTATTCACTCCCGGGCATCTGCTTTCTCGACTTAAGCCTCAATTGCCCTTAGTTCCTAACACCCCAAAAGCAGGGTCCCAACAAGGGACCGAATGGACCCAAGGCAAGCGGTGAGCTACCCTGTCATTGAAATGGGCCAGGCCAAAGTGCCACGATTCTTAACTATAAGTTAAGAGTTTGCTCATAGACAAATGCTGTCATGATCCAAAAGTAACGACAAGACTAGGATCCTGCTAGGGGTAGGAAAGACTATCTGGCCTGAGCACTGTAGTCTGAGATCAAGATAGCCCTAAGAGGGCAATTCTATAAGTTTAAGATATTTCTTACTGTATCCAAAATGATACAAAATGATTTATATTATATAAGCTTATATGCTTGTCGGACAAGGAGAGGAGAAACACACCCATGGGATTCTGCTCTAGGGTGGGTCGTCCTGCTGAGAGCAGATCTGTCCTAGGAGAGGCTTTCCCTGAGGAAAAGAATTCTACCCCTATCGATTGTGATCACACCTATTTTGTAATTGTTACCCCAATCCCTCATCCAGAGAGATATAATGAGACTGTAGAATGGGCAGGAGGAGGCAGAGACAGAGGAGAGGACTTTAATTTGCAAAGATACTAAGCCATTCCTGTAATGAAATACAGCTCAAAATAAGTCATTCCCTTTGGACTGTGAAAACACTGTAGCTTCCTGCATACCTATTTCTAGCCTTCTGATGTAGCAGCTTAAACACAAGGAGTGAATAGCATTTACATGGATTTATAAACCTATATAAACAAATACACAGAGGTTTTTTGTTTTGTTTTGCTTTGTTTTGTTTTTGCTTTTTGGGTCACAGCCGGTGATGCTCAGGGATTACTACTGACTTTGCACTCAGGAATCACTCCTGGAGCTGCTCAGGGGACCATATGGGATGCTGGGAATCGAACCCAGATCTCTCACGCGCAAGGGAAACTCCCTACCGGTTGTGCTATTGCTCTAGCCACACATAGAGCAATTTTATGATGAGCTTTCCTCTTTGATTTTTCATAAGCCTAATGTGTATATATTATAAAAATAACTATATCCCAAATTAAATAAGAATTTTGAATTCTTTCTGTAACTTGGAACATTATCATGTTCCTGTTAAAGACAAAATTCTCTGCTACTTTAAATGATTGATGCAATGTTTCCCTCTGTTGAATACAGTCCATCTGTTTCAACTATGTAAGTTGGAACCTGCCCTAAAGAAGCTTTAAGGAAACTGCTAATCGTAACTTGATATTAGTTGTATTTTCCCTTTCAAAATTGCAGACATTATTTTAATTGTGAAAAGGAAATTCATTGTTTCCTCCATAAGACAGTGATTATTTATTTTAAGTCAGCAATTGAATGGAGGGCCTGGTGAATTTCACCTGATTAGATGATACTATCTTTGTGTTCATATAAATCTTCAGGTTTTTGGTGGAATGCAGATGAGTTATTTGAAAACAGCTTGAACCTTTGAGAAGGTTTTATTTTTAGAATTTTTAGAAAATATTATTTAAGAAACTGAGCACGGCTTAGAAATAATTATTCCCCGTGACAGAAAAGTGCTTCCTGAACACTATCCATATTGATGGAGTTCTCAAGGCTGGTTGATAAAAACAGACATTTTTACTAATCAGCATTACCATAGGAATTGTCATTATTGATGCTTTGTGAAGATTCTTCTCTAGCCTCAGATCTTTGCATATGCATTAGTAAGTGGCAATTATCTCAGTGTATAGGATAGAGTGAAAAGGAGTTACTAGAATGTTGTGGAATAAAATCTGTGAAAAGCTGAATTTACAAAGTCCATATTTCATCTTTTTCATAGTGCGTGGACGGCCTGGCCGAGCCCAGTTCGATTATTCGACCCCTCATGGAGAGCCCAGCAAGCTACCAAGAGTATCTCACCCGCACAGCAAAACCTGGAAGGCTACCCGTGACGTGTTGGATATGCCAAACACAGTAACAGCAAGTCTCACGATGGAGACATTACTGGGCCCACTCGAGTGGACGCCATAATGTCTCCATTTGTGCCTGACATGTGCTAGTGTAGCCCAATGGCATATTCGGGGCTCGTTTAGGGTCAGGGGAATGAGGATCATCATTGTTACTGTTTTCAGCATATA
Source organism: Sorex fumeus (assembly GCF_029834395.1). NCBI lineage: Eukaryota > Metazoa > Chordata > Mammalia > Eulipotyphla > Soricidae > Sorex > Sorex fumeus. The sequence continues at coordinate 6,320,420 of NW_026606185.1, read as the reverse complement.
GAGTATGCCACAGGTAGCTTACCAGGCTCTACTGTGAGAACGGGATACTCTCAGTAGCTTGCTGTGCTCTTACGAGAGGGAAGGAGGCTTTTGGGTAAGCCTCTAATCACAATTACAGCTGTTCCCAGTCAGGCATATATGCGCAAAGGATACTTTCAGTAGCCATCTGTGTTCTCTGAGAGTGAAAACTAGACAATAAAAGGTCACTTGATCACTTGATCACTTGACATCCCATTACTCATTGATTTACTCGAGTGGGCACCAGTAATGTCTCCATTCATCCCTGTCCCATGCTAGTGTAGCCCAATGGCGTCTGCTCGTTCTAGGAACATGAAGAGCCTCAAACTGATCATTGAGGGTCTTGACAAAGAAGTCTGACCATCTTGTAGGTGGGCAGCCAAGTGATCTTTTGACGTCCCATGCAATACAGTCAGTAATGGTTCTAGTCCAGCAGTCATCTCCAAATCACCTTACATGTCCAGCCAATCTGATTTTTGACACCTTGACAAACTAGACAGTGTACCTGATTCTTGATTGCTGACAGAGGTCAGAACTCCGGATTATTTCTCTCATTTAAGTGAAGCGTGATACTCCAAGCATAGCTCTTTCAATTCCTCTTTGGGAGACCTGAATCCAAATCCTGTTTTCATAGGGCCCATGTCTCTGAGGTGTATGTTAATGTAGGAAGAACAGAGGAATCAAAGAGACATATTAGGAGCTGGAGATTCATCGACCTCTTATCTATTTATTCAACTCTTTGAGGTGTTCCAAGCTGCTCTCTTCCTCCTGCGCAACTCAGGGGCCAGGTTATTCATCATCATGTTGACTTCTCGACCTAGGTACACATAACTGTTGCACTTGGAGATGTTTGTTCCTTTGACAGCAAATGGAATGTCAGAAACAAGACCATTTATCATAAACATTGTCTTCATGAGATTCATCTGTAGTGTGACCTTTCCACACTAACAGTCAAAGTTGGCCACATTTGTGCCTTATGGCTAATGTTTGGTTTTATGAGAATGATGCCATCAGCAAAGCAGAGGAGGTGTAGTTGTCGACCTTCTATCTTCACTCCCATTCCTTCCATTTCTAATCATATAATAATGTTCTCGAGGATAGCACTGAAGAGTTTCGGTGTAATGGTATCACCCTGCCGAACCCCTCTCTTGACGTTGATGATCACTTCCTTGTAGAATGGTGAGATCCTGGTAGTGAATCCATAATACAGCTCACAGAGAATCCTGATATATTGATTTTGAACGCTCTGTTTGGCTAGGGCTTCGATGACTGCTTCTGTCTCAACAGAATCAAAGGCCTTCTTTAAATCAATGAACGTTAGACAGAACAGCATCTTGAACTCCTGAGAAAACTCAATGAGTTTGGTTACTGTGTCAATCCTGCTAAGTCCTTTTCAGAACCTGGCTTCCCAGCATGGATGTCCTTCATGTAATGTTCTCCTAATCCTATTCAGGATGCCTCAAGTGAATAGCTTGTAGATGACAGAAAACAGGCAGATCAGGCAATAGTTGCCAATGACGTGGATGTCTCCCTTCTTGTACAGTAGTACAGTCTCTCTGGTTTTCCACTGGGATGGAACCTTGCATTCAGACAGGTAGCATGTGAAGAGCTGAGTCAGTGTATTGATGAGTACTGATGGCAGTATTCGGGTCTGACCTTGTCTGGGCCGGCTGCTGTTAGGTTCTTTACTGAGGAAATGGCATGTCAGATTTCTGAAGGGAGAACATTGGGAAGGACATATCCATCCTGCAGAATCCGGTGTGTGGGCAGGTGGATGTGGCTATCGAAGAGGTCGGAGTAGAAGCAATGGATAATCTTCTCCACTGCCATTCTGAAGGATGTGATAGATCCATCAGGATGTCAGAGGGCAGTCATCTTAGTTTTGTAGTTGGCAAAGGACAGTTGAGCGTTGTGAACACTTTTCCTGGCTTCTGCTGCATCTGCCAGCACTGCTGCTCTTCTCTCTTTGAGGTCTTCCTTTATTGCTTTTTTGCACTGCTTTTCGAGCTCAGATGTTCACTTGAGGTTGCCTGAGGCTTGTACTAAGCCACGTTGGGAAATGAGCTCAGCTGTTTTACAAGATAGGTGTCTTTTTGTGGTTATCTCTTTTTCAGCATTCCTCACAAAATCACGAAGGTGCTGAACCAGTCGATTGTATTCTTCAACAATGTTGTCAATGACGGCATCTTCCAATGTTGCAGCAATAGTGCCAAAGAGCTACCAGTTGGTGCTCGTTTTGGGAGTTCTCTTCTTAAACTTTGCAGCCCTTTCTACCCGCTCTGTGAAGTAGAATTTTGCACGAAGGAGAAGGTGTTCAGATCCAGTTTCGAATTTTGGGACAACAGCGACATCGGTCAAGCAAAATCATCAATTGAATATGATATGGTCAATTTCATTGTGAAACTGTCCACCATAAGACTCCCATGTCCAACGTTTAGATTTGGCCTTCTGGAACTGTGAGTTACCATGGATGGTCTTGGTCGACATGATGAACTGAGATAGTCTCTCACCCTGTTCCTTCCATTGTAGGTCATGAGTCCCAATATGGACTTCTTTGACTGATCTTCTCAGTCCTACATAGGCATTAAAATCACCAACAATGATCTTGTAGAGCATGCGGTGTTCTTTATAGAACTTCTCCAGCTCCATGTCGAATGTCTCAATTTCTCCTTCATCATAATTGAATGTTGGTGTATAGACAATGAAGATAGAAACTGCCGGCAGTAAGCCACATCTATTCAAGTGTAATCAACTGATTCGGGTTGTTAGGCATTCTAAGGAATCAATGCTCATGGCCAAGTTCATTTTGACAAGGACACGAACACCACCAAAGCCTCTTCTGTTGGATGTTCTGAGGAATAGTTCTTCTCTAATGTCGAAAAAGGCATGATGTGATTGATGCCTTCTCATCTCAGTCAGACCAATGATGTCGTACTTGGTCTTTCACACTTGCACCATCAGGTTTCAATGGATGCATCCAATGCCAGTGTACGTGCATTGAAAGTATAGATAGTCATTTTTGTCCTTCTTTGTTTTGGCAGCCTATTTAGGTCTTGTGATTTTATCAGCCTCTCTATCCTCATCTTTCTTAATGCTGCCGTATTGATGTCTCTTTCAGGGTCAGGGGAATGATATTTATTGTATTTACTGATTTTGGCATATTGAATTCGCCATGGATACCTTGCCAGGCTCTGCTGTGTGAGTGGGATATTCTCAGTAGCTTGTCAGTCACTCTGAGAGAGATAGGGGCTTTTATGGCTGCCTCTAATTGCCCTTGCAGATAATAAAAGCTTGCAAGTGTGGCCACGTGCTTCCTGGAGCTTGGTTTTATAGTCTCTGGATCTGGCTGTTGGTGGGATTACACGGCAGTTGGTTAGAGCAACTGTCTAGCTACTGGAAGATGGGGGATCTGGGAGGAGGTGACCCAGTCCCAATTTGGAACCTTATCTTGCTGAAGATAATTCTAGAAAAATAAATTAGCTTTTAACACTAAGATATAAATCCTTCTTTTCTTTTCTTTTTTTAACAGTGTGGGTTTGGGGCCAGTGGTGCACCCAGTGAAGCTCACTCAGGGGTAGACCCAGGGCTTTCTCTTGGCTCTGTATTCAGGGATATTTCCTGGTGGGCTCCTGGTCATATCCTATGGGGTGCTATGGAATGAAAGCAGATCAGTCAAATGCAAGACAAACACCCCAGATGCTCTACTATCCCCCAGTCCCTGCTCTGGAAATCCTTCTTATATATCTTATTGAGATTGGGAAATGACTGGTGTTAGTTGGAGAAACTTAGACACATTCTTGTTATGAGAACATTCTATTATGCCAATACTCATTTACAATCATACCTATCCTAGTTAGAAACAAAATGGTGTTAGGTGTTGGTTGAAAGATACAGTTGTTAAACACCTTACAAGAGAAGAATAATGAAGATTGCAATTCATTGTAAGCTAAAACTCACTGGAACCCCCAAAATTCAAGAGAGGAACTGGGTGATTAATGAATGGTTTCTAGTATCACTTTTTGCCCATTCTATATCTGTTGCATAATAAAATCTCAATCTCTCCTCTGTCATGGCAATCCTTAGAAATGATTAAGTATAGTCCAAATCTGAGTAAGGTCTTGACTTCAAGAAATCACCACTGAATTCTCTTCTAAACTATCATGAATATTTCACATCCAAATTAAAATTTACTATCTTCATTGCTATAGAAAATAGAAAATTTTTGTATAATCACTGAACTCTCTGGAGTATGCCCACATCCTGATTATTTGGATGTGCACGATTACTTTTAGCAAACTTTCTTACTTAGAAGATTGCACATTCTGTGAATATTCTTAATCTATGCTTTTTAGTATACCCAAGAATTATACACTGTTTTATAATAAATATTTTCTACTTTTTGTTCCTCTTATTCTTCTTGAATTATTTCTTGCCCTGATCAATTATCTCTTGCCCTTGAACCTGGTACTTGAGTCAGGGTCTAATGGCCACGGCTTCAACTAGAATTTAATTTTTTTCACAAGTAGGATGTTCTTACCTCAGACATCCAAATTCCAAATGAAACTTTGTTCAGTCAGAATATTGGGAATTGCATTGTTCCAATGAAAAACAAAAGCTTTGTGTCCTGTTACTTAAAATGCACCTTTCTTCTCTAATAAGAGTATACCCCCCCCTCCCACCAAAAGAAGAATATTCTACTTGCCATTTTTTTTCTTTTTGGGTCACACCTGGTGATGCACAGGGGTTACTCCTGGCTCTGCACTCAGGAATTAATCCCGGCAGTACTCAGGGGACCATATGGGATGCTGGGAATTGAACCTGGGTCAGCTGTGTGCAAGGCAAATGCCCTACCCGCTATGCTATCGCTCCAGCCCCTTGCCAAAATATTTTAAGACCTAAATCTGAATAAGTGGAGGCAGGGAAGTCTCTGAATAAAACTATGCTTGTCGTAGTCTTATTAGATCATCCTAAGTTTCACTCATTGACACAGGTGAAGCAGAAGTAGCAGCTGCGGCTCTCTGTTCATTCATGATTGCCATGTTCTTAAATATTTTCAATAATAAAAATAATAAAAATTCTCAGCTTTAGATTTGGGATGTAGAAAAGTTTATTGCAAAGTAGAAGAAAATAGAAAAGAAGTTCCCCAAGTTGGGAGGGACTTAGTATAGAACTAAGTTCAAGCAAGGGAGTTTTGCGGAGGCTTTTTTAAGGACTTATGATATTCCATATCAGTTGACAAGTATTTACAAAGATTCCAGAAAATTACAACCTTTGGTTGAAATCTCTGGGCATTTTTACCCTGTGTATTAATTTCCCTGTCTGCCTAGTCTCCAGAACAGAGTTTTATGGTCTTGGAAGTCATTATGAGCAATGGGGTAGGATTTAGGGAAAGAAATGTGTCAGGCCAATGGGGGACGGGGGCAAGGGGAAACTGTGGCTTCCTTCCTCACTGGCCAGGGGACACAAATCTCCCAGGCTAATTGGTAATGATCTGTTTCCCTATCAGCCTAAACCCCAGAATTGCCCATTATCTTAGTTTCCCCCATCAGTTAGAATCCAGGAAAGACTTTCATGTTCCTAGGAAGTTCTAGGGAATGCTGAGGAAAAAACCTGGGGGTGTAATGAGTGTCAGGTAGATGGAGGAGAGATGGAACATTTAGAGAGAAAATCTGTGGCTTCCTCTCTCTCTCTCATTGGCAAGGGGAAACTGAGGCTTCCTCTTTCATCACCATATTATGTCAGTGTAATTTCCCAAGAATTATATACTCTAACCCAGTTAAAATCAAAACTGAATATCATTAAAAATCTGAGATTCCCCTCTCGTTTTCCAGGAAATGGCTGCAGTTACCATGCTTCATAGCCGTGGACAGGAGAATGGGAGAATATATTATCAATAGCTTTTACCATGCTTTATTGTCTCACATTTTTACCATGACTAATGATCTCTGACAGTCTTCACCTGAATTAATCATACGTCTGCAATTCCTGTGTTGCAGGTATAAGAGGTGATTTCCACTCAACTGAATTGGATTCCTTCAGTGTCTTAAGGGAAGTGGGAAAGAGCTATATTTAAATCTACCACTTCCACATGCCCCTCAATCCACCTAGAGTCAACCAAAGAAGTTTAGGAGTGATTCAGGCAGAGAGATAACAATTCCTGGTAATGAGCTTTTGGAAAATATTAAAACTTATGAAGAAATGCCCCAGCGCTTAGGAACAAAACAATAACACAGTGAATTCGGCGATGGCCTTCCATGCCACTGACCTAGGTTCAATTCCCCAGCACTACAGATAGTTCTCCAAGGCCAGCCAGGAGAAATCCCTGAGTACAGAGCCAGGACTAAACCCTGAGCATTGTAGAGTGTTGCCCTGAAACCAATCAACAAACAAAAAAATTATCCAGCCTGAAGCAACCCAAAGGCATGAGAAAAGCATCTCTCTAAGATTTAAATCCTGAACTCTGAAAATGTAGAAACTTAGTCACCACCCACAGGTATGACCTAGAGAGAGTGAATACCCTCAGAAAGAAATTACAAAAAAATCTAAAGGTCGTGATAAAAACATAAAGGGACCATTTAGGCTTTCCCTGTGACAAAAAAAAACAGATAAAATTTTATATATGCAAAGAACTTCATGTCAAGACATTTTGGAAAAATTATATATATACAACTTTTTCCCGAAAGCCATTCTCTGCTTTTTCCACTCTGGAGAAGTCCATATTCTCTCTTGAATGCCAATCACTGATTCTCTCTCCCCTCACATCTCTCTAAATTTTTTTCAATAAAAACATTATGAGTCACTCTTTCATCTCCAACTGAAGTTCTTTTCTTTGAGGGAATGAAATAGAACTAGAAAGCCTGAGATTAGGGCTGGAATCCTTCACCAACAAAGAGGAATTCTTCACTCCAGCTTGAGTCTATGGTTCCCTGAGAATTCAGGTAGTCATGACGTGTTCCCATGAGTGCAGAACAAGTGGAATTCAGGCACAGCTTGAGGGCTGCCTTGTGAGGCTCCCAGGACTTGAATACCTAGGATGTAGGTACCTGTACCAGACTTTACCAGTCCAGACTCACACAAGGCATTTTCCTGGGTAATCCAACTATTGTAAGCAGAAAATTTGTGGTTACCTCCCTAGTTTTCTACTTTACCAAGCATCAACAATACCTTCCCTCACATAAAAGAATTTCAAGAGATGATTAGTAAAATAAAATAACATTTACTTTGGAAATGAGTGGTGAAAGACATGTGTTTAAAAGAGAACCTAGGCTTCTTTAGATTGGAAAAAGCAAGAACACATCCAAGTCGACTGGCAGTGAATTCCCGAGATGGAGGCTATATCCCGTAAAGGAGGTACACATCTCAGGCAGATATGTTGAAAAGTGTCTTACGGTAATAAATTACACATCATAGATGGGGATAGACCATTTCTCCAGAATCAGAAAATGAAGTGGGTGGCCCTCATGGGTGACTTTTGTGAGGTGGGAAGGAGAGAAATGATAACTTTATCCTGATCCACCTCTGCCACCACAGGACCAGCTGGGAGGCTTGGACTGATATAAAGTCTGTGATGAGCCCCCGTGGGTATAGGCCAGAGCCTCTCTTCCACCCACACTCAGCCCTACCAGGTGGCTGACAAGTTACATCTGACATCTGCTTGATCTTCTCAACACGGGGGATGATCCCTGCCACCCTATTTCTTGGGGTCTCATGGACTCAGATTGGAGTGAGGAATCGCTCTTGGAGGAAAGAAAAGTCAGTTCTAGGCCTTACTCAGGGCTACCGGATTTCTGACTTTCCTTGCTGAAAAGAATTATTTCAGGAGTATGAGCAGCGAAGTAAAACAGATTTTATTTGGAGGCTTTTAGGAAGGGGAAGGATAGAGAAAATGTGTGTGTGTGTGTGTGTGTGTGTGTGTGTGTGTGTGTGTGTGTGTATGTGAAAGAGAGAGTGAGAGAGAGAGAGGAGAATAACATGCTCAAGAGAGAACATGGTTTTCTCCAGAGACTGAGAGAGCCACTACACACATCCCAGAATTGGATATGAAAGCAGGAAATTACACATCTCAAGAGGAGGGATTGGGGAGACACATATTCTTGGCACCACATGTACACAGCTACATGGGCACAAGAAGCACGTGGGTTCAAGCAGCATAAGCAGCTCTTCCTTTGTTCAACGTGGTTTTTATGGATTTTCTCCAATGTGCCCCCACAGGGGGCTGGGGCATTCTAGCTAGGTAAGAGTCTGTTTCTAGTGAGGTTGTTCAGGGGGGAAAATTGGGGAGCGGTCAGTAGTCCTCTTTGAAACTCCTTTCCTGGGCTTTTTTTCCTGATGGAGCATCTCTTTTGTGTGTGTGTGGGGGGGGGGTGTGGCGGGGGGAGAGGTGTGTTACTGGTGCCAGGTGAGGATCTTATAAGACCTTAGTTCCTGTGTTTGCAGCCTTGGTTCTATTGGTTTTATTGCTTGCTAGCAATCCCATTGCCATTGTCAGGGCGCTGATCGAAATCTCCTTTTAACGACAAAGAGACTCCAGAGACTGCAAAGAGCAAGCAGGGTTTATTGTAAGACTGGCTATCCAGGGTCGAGCCACCTACACGGACATGCAGGTCCAGCAGGTTGGGCAAGACCCTGAGCTTCTCCAAAGGAGATCTCTATTGGCCTTCAGACAATAGATTTGTAACAACACATACTTTCCTAACCAATCCATTTAAAAGTACATCACTCCTTAGCCTATAGTATAAAGATCAGCATTTGTGTCAGTACTTAGGAATGTCCTGATTTTTAGGGCAGTCCTGGGTCTTGTGACATGGGTCTTGTGAGAGGCATCTGGTTATCTGGTCTGACTCCCACCCTTCTCATGACTTGCAACTCAGGGCACCTGTATCCGAATTTCTTGCTCAGGGGCAGGAAAACAAGTTATTTTGCAATGCAAGTTCCTGTAAAGAGGATCTGAAAAAGCTATCTAGACCTGTTCCTCACAGCCATGGGCCTTCCCTGTCTATTTTTCTACACCAGGAGTGCCAAACATTTTCTCTGCCAAATTAGTTTATTCACAGTGTTACAATTACCCTCCACTACCCCCAGTCTGTTGCTGGGGTGTTTGCCAAGGATGGGGACTGAAGCTATTGATGACACTGTATTGCATGAAGATTGAGAGACCCTGATAATGTATGCTGGGTAAACAGTCTCTGAAGTCTGAACCATCCCAAGGAATGTTTTCTGGATGACTCATGTGAAGTAGGTAGAAGAGAGCCAGCAGCCTCCAAAGTAAATTTGTATTCTCTCTGTCTACCTCTGCCACCCTGGGGAGTGGTTGGGGAAATCTAGCACTGATAAAAATCTGTTGTAAGCCCCTGAACAGCACCGACCTCATGTCCAGCCAACAGCACGAGGCAACTGTCAAGTTCTGTTAGGACCCACTTAGCCGGAGGACTGCCATGACAGGCTCTGAGTGACTTAGGCCTCTTCCAGAAACAAGAAAAGCAGAAAAAAACAGATGCTTCTGTCAAAGATTACATCCCTGGAATGGGATTAGGTCTCCTGAATGTAACTGTCAGGGAGGTGGGCTGGATGTTGCAGGTCAATACAACAACAACAAAAAATGTGTATTCTGTAGCAATAGAAATTTTCTGAGTAATGCTGACTTGCCAAAATGAAAGTATAAGAACTTGCTGAACCTAGTGCTTAGAGTCCTTGTTGAAACGTGCTGCGCCAGGTGAATACTTGGCCCCCAGATAGCTGGAGCAATAGAACTCACTATGTGATTTGCATTATTGGCTCTGTTCTCTGTCCTTGAGGGGTGGTCAACTCTGCACTCTAACGTTGCACCTGAAGCCCATTTGTTCTGTGCGATGTGGAAGATCATTTCCCAGGGAACATCAGTTTAGGCAGAAGCAAGGAATTGCACTTCCAAGGCAAGGAAAGTCAGGTTTTACCCAAGCTTTCTCTCACTCTCTCTCTCTCAAAATACATAATATTAAAAAAAATAGGAATTTTAGTGGGAGACAACAGTGGAGCCAAACAAGCTTAATGGGAGAGAGAGAGAGAGGTGGGTTAAGAGGCAGAGTTGGGAGAGAACACAGGCTGCTCCAGAGTAGAGAGAGCTATTGTGGAGAAAAGGTTATATACAGATATTTCTCCCCAGACCCTGCTTTGTCCCACATTCTTTTACAAGTGGGAATTTTAAGGTCCATTCACAGGCAGAGGCTCTGAATTTGAATGGCCCATTCTTGGGTTCAGTAGCAGCAGCCTCTCTCCTTGGTGCATTTCTGATGCTTGAGCCCTCTGGGTTCATGAGCTGGGCCTGGAATTGTGAATGTGGTTTCCAGCTTTCTGAGATGGGGCTTCTTCCTCTCAAAACCTCAATGCCCTCTGCTGGTTCAGGTTTCAAAGACAGTTTTGCCCAACATGCATTCCCCAACATGCATTTCCTCCCCAAGGCCCCCAGCCTTCCTGCCTGTAGTGATGCCTGTGGAGTGTGATTCAGGCAGAGTTGGTCAGATTCAGCCTGAGTCTGAATCTGAGGTCTGATTGTCATTCGCTGTAACAGATAAATATTTTCCTTCTTTTTAAACCTGAAATATCTAGTGTTCCTTGATTAGCTTCCAGGCACAAGATGCTGGGGGTTAGTTATCACTTGACCTTTAAAATCTGAGAAATTAAATTTCTTCTTATCAGTGTGAAAAAAAGATGTATTTTAGTTAATAATAAAATTTTATTTCTAGGATAAATTATTTTTAGGATAGATTATTATTTCTTCTTTAATTCACAATGTAAAATTGCAATTTAATTTGGATTCTTTACATTTACAGACACATGTAAGATTATTCTATTTATTTTTCTAATATCTAACTCACTAGCAGTCTAGCAATTTTATATCTGTATTTAAACACTTGAATGCATGCTAAAATATCTGAAGAATTTTAGCTTCCATATGGAAAAAAATAAATAACCAGCTGTATCACAGTGGATATATCTGTGAGGAATCCAAGAACATTTGAATGAAAATAAAGAGAAAGTAGAGAAATTCCTGTAACCAGCCTAGCAAGCATGCACCAGCCAAAGTTGGTTGAGATATCTTCTTGGACATTTTTGAGGTCTTTGTATTTTTAAGTAAATATATTTTGAAGACCTACAGTAGACCAGCTGAATTGTGTGGTCTATTCTTCCAACCTGTGAAGGAACTAGCTCCAACTCCCACTATTTATGAGCTAATTGCAGAGTAATGTGTGGCTTGTTTAACAAAGCTGAGCTATTTAAGACTCTCAGTAGTAGGGACCAGTTTCCTAGTAACTTTTCATGGGAAAGTTATTGAGCTTAGCTTTGAATAACTAAGGTAATGACTGCAAGTTAGAAGCAAAATAGTGGGTCAAGTGTTTATAAATTTAAAAACATCTCACTGAGGAAAATAATAATCATCAGCACAAGGATGAAAGCAACCACAAGCATTTATAAATTATCCAGAAAACTGAATGAGATAACCCTCTGCACAATGTAATGCATGAATGCGTCTAGGGAAAACATGTTTTTTATTTTAAAGTAACACAACACAAAATAAATTTATACACATATTATTTTAAAGAGATATTTATTAAATTAGTTTCCATAACTCTCTTATTCTTGATTTTGTTGTTGTTGTTACTCCTTGCCCCTTGTTTCTTTCCTTATTTTCTCAAGCCTTAGAAATTTAGGATTCCCGTCTTAGGTAAAACTAAAACAGACTATCCTAAGACCTGTAGTTGAGAGTTTGTGACACCTCTCTGCTGTAGGAGAAGTTACCACCTTCAGTAGGGGAACAGGCAAGGTGATATTTAATATTGATGTAGGCAGGATAGGGAAGGTGCCTCCCAAGGCAATGGCAAAAGACTACCTTGCAGAAAATAGGATAAAAACAGGAACTAAGACCTGATAGACCCTCACCTATCTACAACAGACCCTGAGAAGCTCCTGCAGAAACAAAAGGTCAGGAAAGGAATTTCAAAGAAAACCATCACCACACCCAACCACCTTCCCCCCGCCCCCCCCCCCCCCACCACTACCACCACTGTGACCTACTTGGAAGTTCCACCTGGGGACAGGTTGGAGAAAGCCTATAAAGGCCACCATGAACAAAGGGAGGGCAAGTACCCAAGCCCATGTGGTACTTGCGCCCATATTGCCAAGCACATGTGGTGCCTGAGCACATGTGTGACCCATGTATCCCCTCTTGAGATGAGCACTTTCATGCTTTCATGTCTAGTGCTGGGGTGTGTGTGTAGGGCTCTCTCTGCCATGGGAGGATCCTGTGTTCTCTCTTGAGGAGATTACTCTCCACTCTCTCCCACTTTCTCTCCCTCCTTCCCTTCAAAACCTCCAAATAAGATCTGTTCTACTTCACTGCTTGCCTACTCCTGAAATTCTGTTCTGTTAGGCAATACAAGAACCCAGTAACCCTGGGTCCCAGGTGGCAGAGGCAGATCCAGAGAAAGTGACCTTCTTCGTCTTCCTCCACTTGAGCCACCCGTGACCCCGCCCCACATTAATATGAGGAATTTGGACCTAATAGAGTTTCCAGGGTGCCATGTTGGGACAATGGTACTCTGCTGATGACCTGGGATCTAGAGACAGTCATTGTACCCTGCCTTACAGCTGCATATTATAAAAAAAAGGAAGCTCCTGCCTGTCTCTGAAACCCTTCTTTAGGGAACCCCCACAACTGGGAGACCCCTGAATTCCTTTTTGGTCATCCGTCCCCTAAATAAAGTCTTTTTTCTGAGTTTGCCATTTTCAGTCCCTTGTTTCAGTCGCCCCTGAACCCCGCACCCACAGCTCCAGCACCCCCAGCCCCTGTACCCTAAACTCCCTCCCCCTTGGCTCCCACACCCTCAGCGCCCCCCTCCCAACCTCAGCTCCCGCAAACTAAACTCCCACACCCTCAGTCCCCCGCACCCTCAGTCCTCCCTCCCACCCTCGGCCTCTCCCCTCTTGCATCCTCAACCCCCCCACCCTCAGTCCCCGCATCCCTGGTCCCTGCACCATAAACTCCTACACCCTCAGTCCCCCCGTACCCTGAACTCCAGCACCCTGAGCTCCCGCACCCTATATGTGATTCAGCAAGGATCAGCCAGGAGTTTGCAGTCTTCACTGCCCTCATTACCAAGGTAATGGACCAAGCTCAGTCTCTGTCTCCCTCCTGCTCCCTCAGTCCTTCCTTTCTCCCTCTGGCCTCTGGGCACACAGTGCAGGAAGCAGCAGAAGCTTCTTTGAGCCAAGTCTCTGCAGGCTGGTGACCTTTGGCACTCTGGTAGGAGCAGACAACTGGCTTTCTTGCCCAAATCCTGCTGGGGAAATTTGAAGCTGCCTCTCATCTGAAGACTTGTCTGTGGCCCCCAGTCACTGGCAAAGGTCTTTTCTCCATTTCTTACTCGGGCCTGTGTACTCCCATCGTCACAACTCATCCTAGTCTCTGGAGTATTCTCCTTGCACTTCCTTTCAAGTACCAGGGAGGAAAATGCTGGTTCCCTGAAGAATAGCTACTTAAGTGCATTCACTCAGGCATCTCTGAACGTCCCCTGTGGCACCCAATGAGAGGAGATTTTACTCTGTTTCTTTTTCTCCTTTCTTCAGCCTGAGTTACATCCTGACCTCTAACTCTGGCTGCTCACACTTGCTTGGAGCTCTGGCCACCACAAGTGACCTTCTCTTTTTCTTTCCTACTAAGCTCCTTTCCAAGATACTATGTAACTTTATCATGGGAATCCTGTGTTCCAAAATTGTGAGTCTATTCCCCCAAAATACTAGTCATTTATATGTCAGATAAAACCCATCGAGAATGGCTGGTTCTTAGAGAAACCCCAGGAGCTCCTCTTCTGGTATTACAGGAAATTTGTTAACAGAGGTTCTGCTTTCTTTTCTGACACCCTGTTCTCTCTCCAGCACCCCATTATTCTGACCTCTAGGGTAACGTAGACAGCTCCCACATCCCAGGAAAGTAGTACTTAGATTGAACACCTCAGTTTCCCCTTGGCAACAAGAGGGCAGCCCATTTTTCCCCTCACCGGCAGCTCTACCTCTGTCCATTGACACACCTCAGTCCCAAAGCCCTGTCTTGAACATCCCTGCAGTTCACCAGGATGATAGTTTTCTGTCCCAGGACTAGAGGTCACAAGACTAAGATAATGAACAGTACCCAAGGCAGGTGATCAGAAAGACAAACCAGCCCAACCACCCTGTGGATTCTCTGCATTCTCTATCACACAAAGAACCAGTTTTCCTATAAAAATAATCTCACAAAGGAGTCAGAGTTAACTTAGGCCTATACTAAGTTCCTCCTCCTCGTTTGGGGAACTTCTTTCCTTTTCTCTTGTCTCCAATAAACTTTTCTACTTTCCAACTCTGAGTATCTTTATAATTCAATATTTTCAATTTTGAAAATATTGAAGAACCTGGGAATTGCGAGTGAACACTGAGACCGCCACCGACACTTCTGCCTCGCCTGCATCAAGAGGGAAAGGTTGTCAGAAAGACAAATAATAGTTTAGTTCTGGAGAGATTGGCAAGACCAGCTTGACAGGATGCCCCAGGCCTGTGCTCTCGATCTCCATGTGTGGGAAGACAAACCATTGCTTACTGGACATGAAACTGTCTTCTCTGTTTTAATTTCTTTTCAGGAAACCCCTTTCCCTCCTGATCTCTAGAATGGGAGTAAACATTGTGTCCTCTATGCAATATTCCACCCCTCCAAGACCTCTGAAATGGGTGCTTGTTTCTATACTCTTGTACTGACACCCAGTTCTTCTTTAAGGCCAGATTTCCTGAGAGGAAAAGGGAGCTACACCGATTGTCTACAATTCCCTTTTTTACAGTTTTATTTGAGGTCCAATTCCACCTGCAGTTATTGGATGCCTTCTAACTTTTCTTACCATCATTAATGAATAAGGATTTTATAAGAAGCTGATGGGTCTTATACTCTCTTTGTGCACTTGTCAAGCTCAGAAGTCACTGGGGCTGCCTCTCCTTAGTTGCTTGCCATGAACTTCCTGTCAGCTGATAATTACTTCATTATACTTCAACCTGCTGGCTTAATAGCAAAAAAGAACTTTCTTGGCCTGTTTCCATCTGTCTGGGAGCAGAGTCATTGTGAGAGTTGGGAAACATAGGGTAATTTCTCAATCAGTCAAGGGTTATTTTTGCCCTGGGGACTATTGTGCCTTCCTTACTTAGCCCCACACCAGTTTCCTCCTAGTGAGACAGAGAAATGACTGTGGAAATTAATCAGTAGATCGTGTGCATGCATGTATATATGTGTGGGTGTACACCTCTATATTTGCTATCAGTTCATCTGTTTGTATGGGGAACACTGGAATGTAAGAGTGAGGTTTAAATCAGAAGTAGAAATACTCCAGGTATATAAGTCAGGACAAACTGCACCATTGCTAAAGATCAGAGTGATATGTAAACCTGAATTCTTTAATAGTCTAAATCATTGATTTATTTTCTCTGAACTTGTTAAAAAGCAAGGGAGATAAATGGTTTTTAAGCTAGCAATTAAGCCTATAAAAGAAATTGATATGCTTAACTTAAAAATTTTATTGGAAAAAAATGAAATTCATTTAACACCTGAATTTTTGAGTTAACCAGTTAGTTTAGAAAAGACTCAGAAGCTAAAGTGAAATAAACTAGCTCTACAAAATAACTGCAGAACTTTATCTTGCAGGCCTAAATCAATTTTACTTAGAAATTAAGCTTTTTTTTACAAACAGATATAATATTCTGCAACAATAGTAACTTTGTACAAAATTGTTAAAACTAAATTAATGTTTTGTTTAGTTTATACTCTCTTTCTAATAATATCTAAACTTTCTACCAATTTTATTTCATTGTTATAGTTGTTGAAAATAATTTATTACATTCCAACACCAATACTACCATCATTACACTGTCCCACCATCATTATTTTGAATTATCCAACCACCACTCAAGTCTGCCCCAAAAGCAGTGTCCCAAATAATTTATTTTGTATTGTTGTTATGAATAATCAGTTAAAAATGATCCAAAAAGTTACCTTAGAGCATAGTGTGTAAAGATTGTTGTATTTTATCCTAGAGTCATTAATCCCTTACATAAGAGATTACTAAGCATGTTGTTACATATTGAGCCTTGTGTGCTAATATTTATTCATTTATTTTTGATCAAGATCAGTCACCTTCTACCTTATATCTCATTAAATGTTGTATGCTAGCCTTGGTACATCAGTGGAATAGAGTATGAAATCTCTAGGAATTCTAAAATTTTAAATAGGGTGATACAAACTGGAGATGACCCTTGAATTATCAGAGGCATCTCTTCAGCTTGTGGCTCTCTTTCGAGATTTATTTGTGAGTCTCTAGACATGGCCATTAATGAGCTTTGATGGCTCTGGAGGCAGTTCATGTGCATGGCTGCCATTCTCCCAGAAGGACAGGGTGAGGGGGTAAGGAGCCATGGGGGAGGAAGGGTCACTCATTCCCAACTCCATGAGAGCCTGGAGATTTCAGTCCCAGATCTATATACATGAGTTTTTTTCAGCAGATTCATTCTGTGGATGAGGCTTGTCCTGAGCCTATGGAGATTGACCGTGAGCATGGCAATGATTGCGTTCTGGAGGTTTTCAGCTGCTAGGGCCTATTGGGGTTGAGGCTGAGCTCACCTGCCCCCTTCTAGGTTGTTTCAGAAATGAGGTTCAGACTGACCTGGTGTCTGGAGGCATCCCTGCCAGTATCTAAACTTTGAATAAGAGTAGAAGACTTCTTTGTCTAAGTATATATGTTTCTTTTGTTTCTGCTTGGAATTACTAGACTGTCTCATCCCCAAATGCTTGTGGTTTGAGAAAATGATAGAAATTGGTTCTAATATTTTGAAACATAGTTTTCTAGAATCATAGCCAGTTTCATTGTTAGAATTAGCAAATGTTATCTATATCAAAAGAAATGCAAACTGTGCCATCTTAAAAGTTTTTGACATACATGGAGATAAAACAAAATCATTTGGGTGATGATTCTTTATCTAAATTGAAATAAAGATAAACCAACATTTTGCATTGAAACATCACTTTCACAATTTGCTTTCCAGGAAACAAAGTGCAATACAGAAGGGTCAGGAGAAGAATAATTAACACCTAATTCGGCTACTAGTTCTATCACTTTTGGACAAAGCCAATAGTATGTCCTACTGCAGTTTACTTTCTCACTAAATATAAGTCTCTATTTGTTATTTGGCTTGGGATTTCTCTAACTCATAATAATTGAGACATTAATTTTGTTTGACCCTTGATAATTCAAACTCATTACATAAATAATGAAAATATTAGAGCTGAATTACAGATTCTAATAACACACCAATGGATAATTTCTGAATATGAACTATGCTTTAGTGTTTTTGCAGTTTCATATTTAGTCATATTAAATATTAACTATTCAATATTTAATATTTAGCATTTTAAAAATTAGGGAAACAAAATGAAGAATATTTAAATATAAGATAGAAACTACATTTAGAGAAAAATTATTGAATTTGAACTTTTAAGCTGTGATTGAACTTTCATAATTTTCTAAATACTGGTTAGCAATAGACTAAGAATAGTAAAATAACTACCCTGAAGCAAAGATTATATTTTATTCATGATCTCTTGACTTTGAGGATAGTTTTTTAATGGGAAAAAAAAAAGACGTATCAAAGACTTTGCTTATACAATCCCACATTTAAACTACAAACACGCAAAAATCTATTGGATGCATTATAACACTTTGTATTTTAAGAAAAGTTATGATCTAACTTTTTCACTCAAATTGTTTTGAATCTTTAGTAGATTTGTACTCACAATAAATGGTTAAACAAACAAATGAAAATTTTGCCTGGTACCACCCTGGTGATGAAAGCAAATAACTCTGGAACAGACTTGGATAACAAGTCATGTACTAACATCTTATACTAGCAATTTGCTTTAGGATGCCATCTGAAAGGTGACCTTGATTTATTTAGATGGTTAGTCAGTACATACTTCATAGAGTTCAGTATTCTAACGACTGATCAGAAAATGAAACTTTTAATGCTCTTAATGGAGTCATTAATGGTATTAGTGAATGAAATTAAACTGAAGGACAATCTCCACAAACTTTTTTTTAGTTCTAATAGCATACCCCTAGGAAAGTTAATAGTGAGTGTAAATTGGTGCCTATTTCCTGATCTCATTTTCTTTATCTGGCTTAAATAGATAACGGATGATTACATTGAATATAAATTAGAAACATTGCCTATTTTCTAAACTTGATTCTTACAACAATAAATACATGTGCCTCTAATAGTTAAAGAAGAATTTTATAGTCAATAGTACTTTTTACAAAGTTGATCATCGACAATATTTTCAAATTGTAAGTCATTAACCATAATGATAAATATGTTCTAAAAAAATTAATAAACGAAGTATCCTCAGAAGAAAGTTTCTAAACAGTTGGAAAGTATATGTATTTAAACACTGTTCCTTAAATGCAAAAAGAATTTTGGTGTATTGGAGTAAACTTCAGAGACATGAGAGACTTACCAGTGCTAGGGAATCTGTCATCATTATCCTGTTCTTCTCCTAATTAAGCAGCAATTAAATTAGCATTAATTTTATAGAATCAATGTTAGATTAAATCAGGCAAACTGTGAATACAAAATTAAACAATAAAATAATATATGACCAAAAATATTTACAGATATATTATCATTTTGTACTATAACTTGAGTTTATATCACTCTTTTAAATAGAAGGAAAGATTCTTTTATGATGCTAATTTTTTTGCTTTTATATGTGAATAAAACAAGATGTGTGAGCTTATTTTATGTATAAAAGTTCTGAGTAGGACAGTATACATAAATTGTAAATTATAATGCTAACGCAGAGTATGCAACTCACGAAGCTATCTAATGAGAATCCAAAGAGTTTGCACAGGCTCTAAGGCACTTGCCTGGCATGTGATCTATTACAGTAAGGCCCCTGAGCACATATGGTTCCCTGAGCACTACCAGGACTGACCTATGAGCACAGAGCCAAGAAAGTGTCAACTCTGACCATCACTGAGTATTGGTTGGTCAATGTACCATTCCCTCAAAAATGATAAGCAACAATATATTCAATGCAAATTTTTTCTCACATAACTCTAAATGAAAACTGAGGGAAAATTTACAAAAACGATTAGTGTTAAACCAGTTTTCTAACAACATCGTTAATCCTATTCACAATAGTATTCAAGAGAATAATATAAGCAATAATGAATTACACAAAACATTTTAGCAATTGTATACTAGAAATATTAAAGTATTTTTAAGAGGGATTAATGTTATCAAATAAAATTTAGTTATGTATTTGTGCCTGACTCAGTACTCTTAAGACACCAGTTCTACCCAAATTGATGTACAAATTTCAAAGAATACTTATAAAAACCCAATAATCTTTTTGGTAAAGTTGTGATTTTTTTTATAAAAATATTTATATGGAAAGAAAGATTCAGAAGATAAGGTTTTAGAATATATAAGTAAATTGAACACCTTAGAACTCCTGTCATCAAAATTTATAATAATTCCGACTATTTAGTACATTGTCATATTAATAGGGAAATGGGGTAAGTGAATGCAAAATATTTTGTCAGAAAAAACAACCAGCTTCATCAAAACCAATGTTGCATGGATGTGGGGAAAAAGGGACTCTTACTTACTGCTGGTGGTAATGACAATTGGTCACGTGTTTTTGGAAAACAATATGGACACTTCTCAAAAAAATAAAAATTGGACTGGTAATTTTTCTTCTTGGGACATACTCCCAAAGACTCAAGAAGTTTATTCAGAGAAGACATTTTCTCTGCTATTTTTATTGAGCACTATTCACAATAGCCAAAGTCTGGAAACAACTCAAGTGTCAAGAACAGATGTTTGGATAAATAAACTTGGTAAATATAATCAATGGAATACTGCTTGGGTATAAGAGAAGGTGGGATAATGATGTGATATTAGCATACATTATTGTATAATATATTTAAGTGTAACTGGATAGTATCATGCCAAGTGAAGTTCTCCAGAAGGAGAAATACAGGTAAAGAATGATCTTTCACATGTGGGATTAAGCAAAGCATAATAAGAGAATAAGAAATGACCAAAAGCAATAGAACATAAGGCCTGGTCTTCAGAACAGTACTTACTGTGCTAGTGAAACATGAAAGGTGTGCAGTATGTTGCAATGGGGAGGGGGCTAAAATTGGTACTTGGACAATGGTGAAGGGAAACAGACAAGACTGGAGATTGTGGTATTGGAAAGTTAAAGTATGGGACCTTAAGGTTGACAGGAACGTACAACTATAAACCCAAGTGACACCAATTTTTAAAAACTAATAGAATGAACATGATGGCCAGATAGTCCAGCAAGTACAGTGTATGTTTGGCATGTGCAAAGTCCTGAGTTCGGTGTGTGACCCTCTGAGAAAGTCAGAGCTTTCTCAGGTCAACAAATGTTCAGACCTGCACAACCTGATAAGCTTTCCAGGGAATATCGCAGGAATAGGCCTGGGCTACACTATGCACACCCTCACTCACCCACCTTTGCTTTAGATTATAAAGAAAGAGAATAAGTAGGCTATACGTAAAAATAATGCAGAATTAAAAGGGCACAAAGAGAAGAAAAAGTCTAGGCTTATTCATATCTATCTAATGATATTATGGCCTAACAATATTGAGATGCAAGAAACAGAATAGCATCAAAGAAATAAATATGAAAGTAGAATACATAGAGTTGTTTTGAAAACAAATTCTAAGGGAAATATAAGTCATGTACATTGAAAATACAGTGACTCAAAAACAGAAAACTAAATCAAACTGGAAACTAAACAGTGCGCTATTAAACAACGAGTGGCTTAGACAGGAAATTAAAGAGGAAATCAAAAGATTCCTAGAAACGAATGAAAATGAGGACACGAGTTACCAAAACTTATGGGACACAGCAAAAGCGGTCTTAAGAGGAAAGTTTATAGCTCTACAAGCATTCCTCAGAAAGGAGGAGCGAGTCCACATAAATAAACTAACCTCACAGCTTAAGAACATGGAGAAGGAACAACAAAAGGAGCACAACCCTAACAGGAGGAAGGAAATAATAAAACTCAGAGCAGAGATTAACGAGATGGAAACCCAAAAAACAATCCGAAAGATCAGTGAAACCAAGAGCTGGTTCTTTGAGAAAATTAACAAGATTGATAAGCCCCGAGCAAAACTCACAAAGAAAGGGAGAGAGAAAACCCTAATAAACCGAATCAGAAATGAAAAGGGGATCATTACAACAGAAACTACAGAAATTCAAAGGATCCTCAGGGAATACTTTGAGAAGCTTTATGCCATGGAACATCAAAACCTCGAGGAAATGGATAAATTCCTAGACTCCTACAGACTCCCAAGGCTGAACCAAGAAGACCTGGAATACCTGAACAGACCTATTACCATCACGGAAATTGAAATGGTAATAAAAAAATCTCCCCAAGCACAAAATCCCTGGCCCGGATGGATTCACCAGTGAATTCTTCCAAATCTTTAAAGAAGACTTACTCCCAATGCTCTTTAAGCTTTTCCACGAAATTGAAATATCAAATACACTTCCAAACAGTTTCTATGAAGCAAATATCACACTGATACCAAAAGCAGACAGAGATAACACAAAGAAAGAGAACTACAGGCTGATATCTCTGATGAACACAGATGCAAAGATCCTCAACAAACTACTAGCAAATAGAATCCAACTACTCATCAAAAAGATCATACACCATGACCAAGTAGGATTCATCGCAGGGATGCAAGGACGGTTTAACATTCGGAAATCAATCAACATAATCCATCATATCAATAAAAGAAAAGATAAAAAGCATATGATCATATCAATAGATGCAGAGAAAGCATTTGACAATATCCAGCACCCCTTTATGATGAAAACCCTAGCCAAAATGGGTATAGAGGGGACTTTCCTCAACATAGTTAAAGCCATCTACCACAAGCCTACAGCAAGCATCATCCTCAATGGGGAAAAACTGAGTGCCTTCCCTCTAAGATCAGGGACGAGACAAGGATGCCCACTCTCTCCACTGCTGTTCAATAAAGTACTGGAAGTACTTGTAATAGCAATTAGGCAAGAAAAAGATATTAAGGGCATTCAGGTAGGAACGGAAGAAATCAAGCTCTCACTATTCGCAGATGATATGATACTATATTTAGAGAACCCAATAACCTCCACCAAAAAACTCCTAGAAACAATAGACTTGTATAGTAAAGTTGCAGGCTACAAAATCAATACCCAAAAGTCCATGGCTTTCCTATACACAAACAATGAGAGAGAGGAAAGCTACATGAAAAAATCAATCCCGTTCACAATTGTGCCCCAGAAAATCAAGCACCTAGGAATCAGCTTAACTAAGGAAGTAAAGGACCTGTACAAAGAAAACTACAAAACGCTACTTCAGGAAATAAAAGAGAACATGAGGAAATGGAAAGATATCCCCTGCTCATGGGTCGGGAGACTTAACATTGTCAAAATGGCAATACTACAGAAAGCATTGTATAAATTCAATGCAATCCCTATAAGGATACCCATGACATTCTTCAAAGAAATGGAGCAAACACTCCTGAAATTTATATGGAACAATAAGTCCCCACGAATAGCTAAAGCAATTCTTGGGAAAAAGAAAATGGGAGGAATCAACCTCCCGAACTTCAAACTTTACTATAAAGCAGTAATAATCAAAACAGCATGGTACTGGAACAAAGGCAGAACTGCAGACCAATGGAACAGAGTTGAATACACTGACATCCCCCCTCAATCATATGATCATCTAATCTTTGATAAAGGTGCAAGAAATGTGAAGTGGAGTAAGGAAAGCCTCTTTAACAAATGGTGCTGGCATCACTGGACGGCTACATGCAAAAAAAATGGGCTCAGAACTCTGCCTAACACCATGTACAAAGGTAAGATCAAAATGGATTAAAGACCTCAACATCAGACCAGAAACCATAAGGTACATTGAAGACAAAGTTGGCAAAACCCTCCATGACATTGAGGCTAATGGTATTTTCAAAGATGCTACGCCACTGGCTGAGCAAGTGAAAACAGAGATAGATAAATGGGACTATCTTAAACTAAGAAGCTTCTGCACCTCCAAAGAAACAGTGACCAAAATACAAAGACAGGCTACAGAATGGAAAAGAATATTCGCCAAATACACATCTGACAAGGGGTTGATATCAAGGATATACAAAATACTGGTTGAACTCCACAAGAAGAAAATATCCAACCCCATCCAAAAATGGGGCAATGAAATGAACAGAAACTTTCTTAAAGAAGAAATCCGAATGGCCAAAAAGCACATGAGAAAATGCTCTACATCATTAATCATCAGGGAGATGCAGATCAAAACCACAATGAGATACCATCTCACACCTCAGAGACTGGCCCACATTCAAAAGAACAAAAGCAACCATTGCTGGCGCTGATGTGGCGAGAAAGGGACACTCCTTCACTGTTGGTGGGAATGCCGACTGGTTCAGCCCTTTGGGAAAACAGTATGGACGTTCCTCAAATAATTAGAAATTGAGCTCCCATTTGACCCAGCAATACCACTCCTGGGAATATATCCCAGAGAGGCAAAGATGTGTAGCCGAAGTGACATCTGCACTTGTTTGTTCATTGCAGCACTCTTTACAATAGCCAGAAACTGGAAGAAACCTGAGTGCCCAAGAACAGATGACTGGTTAAAGAAACTTTGGTACATCTACACAATGGAGTACTATGTAGCTCTTAGAAAAGATGAAGTCATGAAATTTACATACAAGTAGTACAATATGGAAAGTATCATGCTAAGCAAAATGAGTCAGAAAGAGAGGGATAGACATAGAAAGATTGCATTCATCTGGGGGATATAAAATAACAAAATATGAGATTAATACCCAAGAATAGCTGAGATTAACACCAGGAGAATTACTCCATAGCATAGAGGCCAGCTGGGTATTCTAGGGGAAAGGACAGTTCAGATAGAGAATGGAGCACCAAATGGAGGGTGTTTGGAGGTTCCCCGCAGGAGGGGAGATGCAGGTTGAAAGTAGACTGAAATGAACATGTTTGCCACTGAATGCCTCTTTTGCTGATCACAACACCCAAAATGAGAGAGATAACAAAAGGGAATGCCCTGCCACAGTGGCAGGGGGGGGATGGGGGATGGGGGGGTTGGAGGGGAGGGATATTATCCTGGTGGTGGAAAATGGGCACTGGTGGAGGGATGGGTATTTGATCATGGTATGACCAAAATCCAAGCATAAAAATTTGTAAATCTACAACTGTACCTCATGGTGTTTCACTAATAAAAAATCAATTTAAAAAAAAAAGAAAATACAGTGACTAATAGAGTCAATATTTTAGTTGAGTAAACTGTGTTGGTCTTCATGGCAAAGTAAATTTAAGGGAAGTCAAAGAAATAAAGGTAGCAACATAATAGGCCCCAAAAGCCTCCATATTGCCCTCAGGAGAGTTCGGCAAGCTACTGAGGGTATCCAGTCAGCATGGTAGAGCTTGGCAAGCCACCCGTGATGTACCAAATATGCCAACATCAGTAGTAAAATGGATCTCATTTCCTGAACCCTGAAGGAGTCTCCAGCTGAGAAGAAGGAGAGGGCTCATACTAAGCAGACAGTGCACAAGTCAATGGGCAGGAAGGCGCCCTGCCAGCAGTTGGCCACCAAGGCAGCCTGCAAAAGTGCACTAGCCACGGGCGGCATGAAGAAGCCGCACCACTACCGGCCTACACCACGGTGCTACGAGACATCCACCAGCTGCTGTTCCAGCGGCTGGTTGGCAAGATCGCACTGGACTTCAAGACTGACCTGCACTCCCAGAGCTCGGCTGTCATGGCGCTTGCAGGAGATGTGCGAGGCCTACCTAGTGGGGCTCTTCGAGGCCCAACCTCTGCACTTTCCCCACTAAGCATGTCACATTATGCCCAAGAACATCCAGGTCGCGTGCCGCATCCGCGGAGAGAGAGCATAGAGTTTATGATGCTAAAATCTCGGGGTTGGGACAAATGGAGATGCTACTGGTGCCTGCTTGAGTAAATCAATGATTTATGGAATGATAGTGACAGTGCGAGTGACAGCAACATAATAAAATTTAAACAAATTTATAACAAATTTAAAAAATTCACATGGCAAAGTAACATGAGACAAGAACTAAAGAACATAACTGAATAGTAGAAAATATTCACACTTGACACATCAGATAAAATGTTAATATCAAGGGTATAGAAAGTACTCATAAAGATCAACAATAACAAAGAAATTCTGAAACCCGTTCAAAAAATGGGGAAGTATATAAACAGTCACTTCCTAGAGGAAGACACTCAGATGGCCATAGGCCAATTAAAATACTCATCATCAATTATTATTAGGAAAATTCATTTCCAGATGACAATGAGCGATGACATTCTAACACCAGTGAGAATGGCACATACTGGGAACAATCTGTGATGGTAGAGATATGGTGAAAAAGAAACTCATCGACTGATGGTGTGAGATAATCTAGTTAAAGCCCTGTGGGAAAACAGTATGGAGATTTCTCACTAAACTGAAATGTGAACTTCCATATGAACCCAGTAATTCCACTTCAGGGTATGTACTCCCAGGACACAAAAACATTCATAGAAAATACATAGGTACACCATTATTTGTTGTAGCATTTAGTAAAATAGTCAAAATAGGAAATCCACCTTGGTGTCCAATGACAGAGGAATGTATTATAAAGATGTGTTTATATACATATATATAAAGGTAAAGGTAAAGGTCCTCCCGTTGATCGTCGATTTGCTCGAGCGGGCCCAGTAACGTCTCCATTGGAGACTTTGTTGTTACTGTGTTTGGCATATCAAATACGTCACGGGGGGTTTGCCAGGCTCTGCCGTGTGGGCGAGATACTCTCGGTAGCTTGCCCGGCTCTCCGAGAGGGGCAGAGAAATCGAACTCGGGTCGGCCATGTTGGCTGCGTGCAAGGCAAATGCCCTACCGCTGTGCTATCGCTCCAGCAATACACACAATGGACCACTGTGCTACTGCAAGGAACAGTGAAATTATGCAAATTGCTAAAACTTAGATGAAGTTGGAGGACATTATGTTAAGTGAAGTAAACTAGGAAAAGAATACACACATCTTGCTTCTCTGTGGTGAATGAGGCATGTGGTGAATGAGGGATTACTAGATGAGAGGATGCAGTGGAGTATATGGGGATGCCCAGGTCACCTCTGAATCCAAAGTAAAGGAACCATTAAAAAAATAAAGTTGACTAGACTTTTTCTTCAAGCACTCTTCTCTCTTGAACATATATCTTGCTTGCTTGCCTGTTTTGTTGTGGATGTGTCTTTACTTGGCTCTTTACTTTGGAAACTCTCATCTTTTCTTTTGAACATATATATACATTCTATCTCTTTCCTCACATCTTTCTAAGTAAATTTAGCTTGATACAAACCATCTTGCTTCACTAAGAAAAGAAATCAGTGTCAGACTGGAGACTAAATATGAAGAACAAATACCCTTTAATATCTTATAATAGGTATAGAGGGTTGAAGACAGTTGAGATTTAAAGTGCAGTAGTATCAAATAATGTAACAAATATAATTTCATGTAATAAATATTATTTTTTGGCTTTTACCTCTCCATAGACCAGAAAAATTAGTTTACTTTAGTTGTGTGTTTGTCTGTAATTTGGTCTAACTTCTTTTCCTTGAACTTAAACTACTGGTTCTTCTAGTTACACAGGGGGAAAGAAGACTGAAAATCAATACTCTACAGGACACCATGTGTAGCTGTGCCACTATAAACCTCTTCATATTTTATCAGTGATTCTGACCTCAACATTTTCCGTGTTTCAAAATTATTAGATGATTTGATTAAATATTTAGTGTGCTACACAACTTCAAAATAACTTATAGAAAAGTGCTTAAATCTGTGGAAAGACACAAAATGGAGCATAATTCACAATTAACATTATCTAGTTTCAGGCCAGAGCATCTGTTATATAAGTAAGTAACTTCAATCTTATAAAAAATTCATGAGCAATAATATTACTGCAATTCTAAGGAACTTCACCAGACAGCTGAATCAACTAAATATCCAAAGTGTCTGGCTTCTTAAACAATTTTAAAATCAAATAAATCCTAATTCTGGTTTTAATAAACTTTCATTTGAGAAGATTATTAATTATGTGCAGGGTGAGAGAAGGAATTAGCATTAATTAAGCACCTGTAATATGTCATGGAGATTTTAAAGTTACTTAATTTTATCATCCTAATTACCACAGGATGTAAGTTTTAAGTAATTTTTTCATTTTACAAATGAAGAAACTGAGGCTGATGGTGATTAAGTAACTGCTGCAGATCATTTAAATAAGTGGTACAAAGTCAGAAAACAGGCCTAGAGTCAATATCACTACAATGCCTCTAAAACATATTCCATTACAATTTTGTTATAGAAATATACAAGGCAGTAATCAAAAGATTGAAAAGTAGAAAGCATGCTCCACTCAATGTGGAATTTGTTATTTGCATTGCAATTTACTCTATTCATTTTTTTGTTTGTTTATTTTGGGGCCTTACCCAGCAGCACTCAGGGCTTACTCCTGGCTCTATTCTCAAGGATCATTCCTGGTGGGGCTCAGGGAACCATATGTGGTGCCATGAATCAAATCAAATTAAAATCGAATGGCAGATCTCTACCTGCTATACTATCTCCCTGGCTTTTCTGTGATTGTTTTATTTTGCATAAAATTCTTTGAGTCTGAGTACTCCAGAATTTCCTCAGAGAATACAGTGGATTATATACAAGTAAAGGCAAGATTCTAGCTTTTGGTATAAATTTGCTTAATCTCCTCAGTGATCCTTAAGGTGATTCTAATATTACTGTTACCATTTACTTATAAAATAAATAAGCTTTATACAGACAGCTAACCTGTCAGAAAATTTTTTTGACAAGTGAATTGCCCTGGAACCTTTTTGCCAGCCTCATTTTCCCAGGGTAGGACTGGAGCAATAGCACAGAGGTAGGGTGTTTGCTTGCACACAGCAGCCGGTCAGGCCGGCCTGAGTTTGATTTCCTCACCCCTCTTGGAGAGCCCAGCAAGCTCCTGAGAGTATCTCGCCTGCACGGCAGAGCCTGGCAAGCTACCCGTGACATATTCGATATGCCAAATACAGTAACAACAAGTCTCACAATGGAAACGTTACTGGACCCACTCGGGCAAATCGATGAACAACAGGAGGACAGTGCTACAGGAAATTTTCCATGTGGTATAAGCGTTCCTCTCAGCACGGTTTCTCTAACGTCTCCATGTCTCCAGGTTACAGTTGCACAGATAATAACTCTCCAAGAAGTGTATTTCATCACTGACTTTCTGCACACCGACCTCCGGAGCACCTGATCCTCTGATCAATCTTCCGATCTCCTAGTTGAGGGGAGCTCCCAGTTGATATCTGGGACCTTTTTTGAACTGGAAGCAGATTTCCCTCCCTTCCTTCTAGGTACAGCTAGCCTCCATCCCTGAGCACTTATGTTGTCATACCAAATGTATTCCGGGGTCTCAGATTAAGGAAGAGGGCCACTACTGTGATGCAAAAGCAAGGAATTTTATTGCTAGCTCAAGCTAGGATCAAAATCCACACCAACACAGTGGCTTCCAAGACAAGGACCTCCCCCTCCGGTTTCAGAGGGTATTATATAGAATATGGTCACATAAGTTACTCATTCTTTGCAGTTAACAAAAGACAATTTCTGGCACTAGCCATTGCTGCTACAGCACATGGTGATTGATTGAGCCTGCTTGATGGCCCAGGAACTTCTCAGGTGGGGTCAGATTGACTAGTTATGCATTGTTTGATTTCTGGGAAACCATAACTGTTTCAGTTCCAGGAACTGAACCTGAGTTCTAGATGATTTTTCTCATATCTACCGCCTGTCATAGCATTGCCATTGCTTATTGTGTGGCTCATTTCTTTACTGCCCCCTTTTTTCTTGTGCCTTCTAGAGTATTCTTGCAAGCATAACTGTTCTATAGACTGTGTATTCCTAGCTAATACAGTGTATTGCTGCCGTAAGACCATAAGCTGTACTGTATTTATTCTGCTCTTAACAAGAACCACTAGTTTTTTCAGAATGCAGGGGCCCATGGGCAGGAGCAAAAGCATGAGCACTAGGAGTCCCAAGTGGGATGGGATCAAGGTGACAAGTTGACTTTCCCAGATCCCCTCTATAACAATATATCTTTAGCACAATCTTTACCATTGCACACAATTCAGGAGGACTGAAATTGGCAAAGTAGAAAGTGGACAAGCAAGGAGTCACATGCAAGCAAGCCAATTATTGTCGGGCCCCTGGTATAGGGGCTTTTCTAGCTGACCTGTGGTATAATCGCTGGGAGGGTAGCACTCTATAACTTTGGTTACAATAGGCTCAATTGATCCCTGAACAAACACATGTCCCAGTATGAGCTATATCTGGCACAGATCATGGTTAATTCCACCTGTCTCAGTATCAGAAAGAACCCAGTGCCAAAACTGGGGCATGTAAGGAGTTCGCTATGAAGCCGTCATTACTAGCATGCAGAAATAGAAAATAATCCGTGGCCCTCCCATGCTTCCTTTAAGTCACTTTCTTCAGTCCCATCTTGAGGCGGTCTTCTCCTGGTTGTCCGGACACGTCACTGGTCAGTGCCATTCTTTCTTTAAAATGGGGTGGCAGTTTATATGTGTGAAATGTGGACCCGGGTTTTGATTCAGCTCACCTTCAGAGGAGTTTGCTGTGGTCAGGATCACAGTATGAGGACCTCTCCACCGAGTTTCACGGGTGGCAATCTTATGTTACCTGATCCAGAACAGCTCTCCCAATGCACATGGATGGAGAATAAGTAATTCCCCTTCACTCTCTTTGCATGGAGCTGGGCTTGAACCTGTATGCCCAGTAATGACTGGAGAAGAGAGAGACCATACACCTGGGCCTTCACTTCCTTTTTCAAGGCTAAGTTAGAGTTGTGGTAGTCGACCAAAAAGAATTTCAAAGGGAGCAGAGTTCCTCCATAAAGGGGGTTCGCACTCAAAACAGGGCAATTGGAAGGGATTTTCTGGGGGTAGAAATTCCTTAATCTATCTACCAACATTATATTCCCAGAGATATTTTACCACTTTAAATCTTTAAAGATAAAATGGTTGAAATTCCATCTTCTGGTGCTGCTTCCTGCTAACTGGAATGCTGACCCTGCCTGCAGAAACGGTGAAATCTCAAGCTACCCTGGCCTGCCTCAACAGACCCAGCCCCAGCAGACGATAACCTCCAGAACACAACTGCCACCATGCCCATGGCCACTTTCCACATGCTCAGGCTGAGCCTCACTCATGAATGAACCTACAGAAAAACCCCAGGTATGTGGGATTTTGTGACTGAAAACACTGGGTTCAATGGGATGGGTAGTGGAGATCCTCTGCCCAGATCCCTATGTCTCCAGCAACTCAGCAATCACACTCATAAGCCACCTCTGATTGGTGCCAGATAATCTATTCATTGGCCGCCATCCAGATTGCATCCCCTTCTTTCCCAGAAGGGAGCACAGCATGACACTTGCTGTAACCATGCCAGGCTGTTTCACATGGGATGCCCCAGAAGGGGATTGGGGAGACCCCTCCTCGTCCCAATGGACCCAGCCCCATCAGCTGAAAACCTCCAGAACCCAGCCGCTGCCATGCCCACAGCCACTCTCCATAGACTCGGGCCAAGCATCACCCACGAGTGAATCTACTCCTGGATCAGGTGGTCATGAATGCAATAATTCAAACCACACACCCTACACATCCCCCAAGATTATCACACCACATTTGATAGGGTTCAAAATAGGAGGCAACCAATCTTAGAAGGAAATATACATTTTGTTCACATATATAGAAAAAGCACACAAGAACAACATGCTAGGGATCTCTTATAGAAGGGCTTAATGGCCCTTGGGTGAAATACAACAACCTCCACACTCTTTCCTCTAAGGATACTTTTTCATATCATTTTCAGAGATTTTTCATAACAAACAATACAAAACATATTTCAGTTCACTTTGGAGCAGGGATTGGGTTTGGGATAGAAACATCAAAATATGGTGGTGGGAAAGTATAATGGTGGTGGAATTGGTGTTTGAATATGAAATGAAATGAAATATTGTGAACTACTTTATAAAATAAAAAAAATTAAAAAATATCTCAAGCTGCCTTACTTCCTTCTTACTACCCTGTTCAACCCTTTCAATACTATTTCACTGCATTAGTCCAGGAGTTGGCAATTTTCAACTTCTCTTTGGAAACCTTGCCTGTATGCCCCTTCTTCCTCTTCTGCAGAACGTTCTGGTCTAGAGGAAATATTCTCTAAATGGGGTATTAATCCCATGATGGAACAATAATTGATCACTTGATTACTTGACATCTCGTTACTCATCGATTTGCTTGAGCAGCCACCAGTAATGTCTCCATTTATCTCTGTTGTGTGCTAGTGTAGCCCAATGGTATCTGGTCACTCCAGGAACACAAAGAGCCTCAAACTATTCATTCAGGGTTTGACGAAGCAGTCTGACTAACTCGTAGGTGGACAGCCACATGATCTTTTGATGTCTGTGGAGTCCAGTCGGTAACTGCTCTAGTCCAGCAGTCATCTCCAAATCGCATTATGTGTCCAGCCCATCTGATTTTCTACACCTTGGCAAATGAGACAGCATTTCTGATTCTCAATTGTCGTTGGAGGTCGGGATTTTGGATTCTTCCTCTCACTTGAGTGAAGCATGATACTACATAGCTCTTTCAATTTCTCTTTGGGAGACCTGAAGAGCATTCTCATCCTGTTTTCATAGGGCCCAGGTCTCTGAGGCTAACGTTAATGCAGGAAGAACAGTGGAATCTAAGAGATGTGCCCAGAGCCGGATATTCTTCATCCTCTTAGCTATTTCTTCGTGCTCTTGAAGGTGTTCCAAATGTTCTCTGTTCTTTCCAAATGACTATATGTATGAACTAAGAATGAATACACAGAACCAGTTTAGATGTCCACTCTCAGTACTTTAGCCAATTGAAAGGCTGGGGGAAAGCAACTGTTTCTTCACTTTGAACTGAAGTTCCCCTCCCCCCCACAAACACACACACACACTCCTCCACCCCTCCAGTAAAACTCTGGCTTCTGCTTTTCTGGCTAGACAGGTGACAGCATGTGCAACAGTGAATTTCCTTATAGACTAAGCAGCTTACTTACTGATGTACCCAATTATTTAATCACCTTTGTGTAACTAGAATATAATTTTCACAAAAGATGCAAATTAGAGAAACATGGTTTTCCCTCCATTTTCATTTCAAATTTCCCAGATAGCTTAACAAACCTTGCTTGTTCTTTTGCACAAACACAGCAAGATTGACTCCATTTGAGGTGTCCTGTGATTTACTGAGAAATCTTGATTGTTGGTCAAAGACAGAGCAGGAGATAAAACAATAATGGCATTAATGTTTGACCTCGCATCAGGGCTAACCCAGGATCGGCCTTAAGAAGTGAAGATGAGGTGCCATGATGAACCAGAGATAGAGCCTTCAGGTTGAACTGGACGTGACCTCAGGCCTCTCACCCTCCGTAAAAGTGTCCTGGCAGTCAGGAGCCCATCCCATCCCTTCTTCAGGGCTGGGAGAGATCCTACCTTCAATTTTTGGACACTGAGGGCAGGGCCCAGATTGAATCAGTCATTGCAGATTTCCAGCTTCTTCATTTTCCATGGAACAGATGATGTCCAGTGCTTCCTTGAGCTGGCCTGCCTTTTGGATCTCCCTAAGTCTTTTAGGATACTTGAAACAGTAAATGTTAGGTACCTGCTACTGTGACTTAGACCAGTCCCCTAACTCTTTCCCTGGAAGAGGGTTTTGTGGTCCCATAGCTGGTTTTCCTCTCTGCACCAAGCGTAGAGCCTATTGCAGAGAGGAAAGACTTTTTTTCTGGGTTTATACAAATAAACATAGTGCCATGAAACATTAAAAAACATGCTGAAGGTATAAAGGAGACTAAAG
Source organism: Sorex fumeus (assembly GCF_029834395.1). Taxonomy (NCBI): domain Eukaryota; kingdom Metazoa; phylum Chordata; class Mammalia; order Eulipotyphla; family Soricidae; genus Sorex; species Sorex fumeus. The sequence continues at coordinate 6,287,286 of NW_026606185.1, read as the reverse complement.
CAAATATTTCACCTTACTCACATGAGATGTACCAGTTTGCTATGGGTCCTAATGAAAAGAAGCATTAAGTCCTGTAGAAATAGAATATGCAGTTTAACTACATCATCTCTAACTCATTTAGTTCCATGTTGAAAACCTTGCTTTCCAATTGTCTAAGAGCACTGTAACAGGAGTCTGGATACATACTAGAGCAATTCTGCAAAAAAAAATTAAAAGAGTTTCTTATAATAATATAGCTGATCAATTTCCTTCTTAAAACAGAACCTCAAACCTATACTTTTCTTTACATACTCAAGCCTTTTACACATTTCTTTATGTTCATTCTGTCCTGTTCCTCAAACCAATTTCACTTTAACAGGATTCCTTTCCCTTTCTCCACTAATGATGTCTCCATCCATCAATATTTTTACTTAAAACATACACTTATATTATTTCTTTTCAGTCATATCTCACAGGTTTTAACCTCCTTATTTTGCTGAACTTAATACAGCTTGATCTACCAAGAAATTTGGAAAGAAGTAGCTAGTCATTATCTCATTTACCATGACTAAGCTGTACTCTACAGTACTCTTTCAAAAGCATTACATCACTCCTATAGATATTGAAAAGGTTTACAGTGCTCATAATTATAGATCTTTACATCTACTTGGCAAAAGTTCACTTTACATTACGAGCTTTTATATTTTTGGTCACTTGACTTCCCGTTAATTGTCGATTTGCTCGAGCGGGCGCCAGTAATGTCTCCATTTGTCCCTGTCGCTTTTTATTTTTAGAATTCCAATTTCTAGGGAAACAAATAAAAGAATTAAAAGACAGATTACCAAGATTTCATACTTGTGGATAAACCATTACTCTTTTTTTGTTAGCTTTTTGAGTCACACCCTGCAATGCTCAGTGGTTACTCCTGGCTCTGCACAATTCCTCCTGGCAGTGCTCAGGGGACCATATGGGATGCTGGGAATCGAACCCGGGTTGACCACATGCAAGGTAAACACCCTACGTGCTGTGCTACTGCTCCAGCCCCCTAAACCATTACTTTTTTTTCCAAATTTTTATTTTTTAATGATTCGTCGTGTGGTGGTTACAGACTTACAAACTTTTGTGCTTACGTTTCATTCATACAGTGATCGAGTACCCATCCCTCCACCAGTGCCTGATATCCACCACCAATGTTCCCAGTATCCCTCCCATCTCCCTTATCCTCCCTAACCTCCACCCCCTCCCCGACCCCTCCATCGCGCCTCTGTGGCAGGTGCATTTCCTTTTACTCTCTCTCTCTCTCTTCTTTAGGGTGTTGTAGTCTGCAATGCAAGTATTGAATGGCCATCGTGTTTGGTCTATAGTCTACTTTTGGCATACATCTCCCAACCCAAGTGGATCCTCTAACCACCCTTTACTAGGTGGTCCCTTCTGTATCTGAGCTACCTTTTCCCCCAGCATGTGAGTCTGGCTTCCAAGCCGTGGAGCAAACCTCCTGGTACTTATCTCTACTACTCTTGAGAGTTTGTCTCTTCTGATTCTGATTCTTTTTTTATTATAATTTTCCTTTCTTTTTTCTTTTTAATTTTTATTAGTGAGACACCATGAGGTACAGTTGTAGACTTACAAATTTTGTGCTTGGGTTTCAATTACACAACGATCAAATACCCATCCCTCCACCAGTGCCATTTCTCAACACCATGGATCCCAGTATTCTCCCACCCCCCCATCTCCCCCATCCCACTCTGCCTCTTTGGCAGGGCATCCCCCTCTGTTCTCTCTCTCCTTTTGGGTGTTGTGGTTTGCAAAAGAGGCATTGAGTGACAATCATGTTCGGTCTATAGTCTACTTTCACATGCTTCTCCCATACTGGAAGGATCCACCCAACACCCTTTATTTGGTGCTCCCTTCTCTATCTGAGCTGCCTTTTTCCCTAGCATGTGTGGCTGACCTCTAAGCCATGGAGCAAAATTCCTGGTACTAATCTCGGCCATTCTTGGGTGTTAGTCTCCTATTTTGTTACTTTATATTCCCCAGATGAATTCAAACTTTCTATGTCTATCCCTCTCTTACTCATTTTGCTTAACATGATACTTTCCATGTAGTACCACTTCTATGTAAATTTTATGAATTCATATTTTATAACCACTACATAGTACTCTATTGTGTAAATGTACCAAAGTTTCTTTAACCAGTCATCTTTTCTCGGGTACTCAGGTTTTTTCCAGATTCTGGCTATTGTAAAGAGTGCTGCAATGAACAAACAAGTGCAGATGTCACTTCGACTATACTTTTTTTTGCCTCTCCGGGATATATTCCCAGGAGTGTTATTGCTGGGTCAAATGGGAGCTCAATTTCTAATTTTTTGAGAATCGTCCATACTGTTTTCCAAAAGGGCTGAACCAGTCGGCATTCCCACCAGCAGTGAAGTCAGGTCCCTTTCTCACCACATCCGCGCCAGCACTGATTGCTTTTGTTCTTTTGGATGTGGGCCAGTCTCTGTGGTGTGAAATATATCTCATTGTGGTTTTGATCTGCATCTCCCTGATAATTAATGATGTGGAGCATTTCCTTATGTGTCTTTTAGCCATTCGGATTTCTTCTTTGAGAAAATTTCTGTTCATTTCATTGCCACATTTTTTGATGAGGTTGGATGTTTTCTTCTTGTGGAGTTCAGCCAGTACTTTGTATATCCTTGATATCAACCCCTTGTTGGATGTTAAACCATTACTCTTAATTTCAAGACTAGGTGACACCTGGTAAAAAAGTTTACATGAAATAAATTTATTGTGTAGACTATCTAACAATATTTTGAAAAAGAGAACTGATTAGTTATTTTCCACTTGACTGGGGTGGGGGGCTGTGCTCACAGGCTTATGCTTCACCCACACAATTCTCCATTCTCAGAAAACACTAAAGCCAAAGGGGTTTTTCTTAGTCACTTCAATTTAAAAGTGACTTTTTTTTCAGTAAAAAGATAACTGATCTGGAACTCCAGTAGGAAAGCCCTATATCTTTAACTTTTATCAAGGCACAATTCTGTAGTTTTAGTGGCTACTGAAATTTAGGTTACCAAAAATCTCAGAAATCAAATAAAAAACTGGTAGGGCAAAAATGAAATTTGCAACCAATATTATAACTCTAGAAACTCATGTTTTAACCCATTACTCTTTAAACTTATTTTCATGTACCACATATTTTCAACTCACATTCTAATAATATAGTTTAAATACATAAGTTCAAATACAAACAAATACATACATTAACATACCAGCATAAGAAAACCCTTAAACCATCAATTTTTATGAAACATAGGAAAACCTTTTTTGGCTTAATTTTAAAAGTTCTTAATTATCTCAAACCATAAGGTTTTTACACCAGATACTTTAACAATTCCACAGTACAAACATGCTTTCAGACACAGAAAGAGGCCATTGGTATTCACCAAACTTAAATAGCAGCATAAGAAAACACTCGAAGTGTCAATGTTTATGAAAACCTGAGAAAATTTTGTTTTGATGGCTTCTAAACCTCTGTTATTAAAAGAATTTGCCTAATTTTTTCTCTGCACTGTTTCACAAAGATCTTGGTTTTAACCAGGCTGAGTGTCTCTCAACCAGTTCCTGCTAGACCATGATGAGGGTGAGGACTTTCCTCACTTCAGTGGAGAGATTAGGAGCCTTCTTTCCGATCTCCTTAAAATGACTCACATTAAGCTCAATGAAGTAGACTGTGCTTGGCCCATGGCTACTCGATGCTTGATCTATGGGACAAAATCAAATAAACACACAACGAACAAGACAAAAGCACAAACAAAGACACAAACACAACCAGACAACCAGGTCCCAGCCGAGAATACTGAACTCATGCTTCTCCATGTTGGGGAGTCCCCTCCACCAAACGGTTTCCACTGTGACAGGGACATCAAGGGAGGGGAGAGCATCTCCCACACCACTCTCTGACCCGACGACCCTCCAGCACATCAGCCTCAGTCATTTGTCAGAGTTTATGGAGCCTTTCCTACGCACAGTTACCCCGTTACCAGCCAATGGCATATTGCCGCATAGTCTTTCCAAAGGTAAAATTCCACACAGACGCCCTTATCCTGGGTGAGAGCCAAAAATGTTATACCAAATGTATTAACGGGTCTCAGAATAAGGAAGAGGGACCACTCTTGTGATGTAAAAACAAGGAAACCAAAAATGTTTCAGTTCCAGCAACTAAACCTGAGGCCTAGCTGATTTTTCTCATTTCTACCACCTGTAGTGGCATTGCCATTGCTTATGGTGTGGCTGATTTCTTCAGTGTTTCAGACGGCCAACTTCCTCATTTCTTCTTCACATCTCAAACAACTCACACACTCCCTGTCATTGAAGACAGTTAGAATAGAAACAAGAAACATCTTAATCTTTCAGAGACTTTCACAGAAGCTAACTATGACTATTCATCCTCAGCATAGCAGAAACATAGCAAACAGACTGGGAAGATGCGTAGAAGTCCACCAAGATTAATGAGCAAAAGTAGTAACACGGAAGGCTCTACCAGTAACAAAATGCTTTGTAAAGTCTGAGTTAATGATTTTAGTGACACCATGTTGAGGATGTTTAATGAGCTCAAAGAAACAGTGGCACTGAGAGTCACAATAGCATAAGAAATTATGAGAGCAGAAATTATAGAACTACAATCAAAAGTCACATAACTAAAGAAAATGGTAAGTGATATAAAGATATAATGGAAGATCCTAGCATAATAACAGTAGATGAGAAAAAGTATAAGGATCTTCAAAAATAGTTTCAAGAAATCTCTAGAAAATAATGAAAGGTGAAGAAAACAATTGAGAGTAAATGAATAGCACATTAGAGAATTATAAAATGAGTTCAAGAGAAACAATGGCCATGAATGAGATGCAAAGTGCATTCAGATTGGAAAAGAATATATAGTATACATGACACTCTATGTAGATGACATGACACTGTCCTTAGGAAATCCTAAAGACTAAAAAATAGCTCCTAAAATAGACTTATTAATTAAATGGCAGACTAAAAAATCAATATGCAGAAATCCATTTCTTCTATATTTAAAAATGAAATAGAAGAAATTTAAAAAATACCATTTGCAATCTGGATGATGTATTTTAAAACAAAGAAATAATCACTTCATATAGTGCTCCACTTAATGTTATTGAGGAAATGCAGTATATGCCAAACATGTTACAAATGGGAATTATCTCCTACAAAATGCAAAGGGACAATGTAACTCCTTTAGGTTTCCCTCCCCCCACACACAGCACGCTTTACCCACGGGGCACACCATTCTTTCCAGAATGGACAGAGTGAAGACTGAGCAGCTCTGCTGGATAAAGAAGAATTGATCTGGTGCAAGCTGCCTCCACATTCACCCTGAGTTTGTCTCCTGCTGCCATGGAAGCTGTAGTTGCAGAGCCTAGATGACCTTAATAGCCAAACTCAGAGCTAACAGCACAACTAAGTGTCTTAAAAAAGATTGAGCAACAATCCGAGTCTCCCAGAAATCTGATAGCTGGAAGCTTCTGCCTGCCAGAACCAAAGGTGAGTCTCTAAATGATTTCGACGATGAGAAGCCAGCATTTTGCAATACAATATTGAAAGCATTACATAGCTAGGAAGAGAGCAAATATGATGTGTGGGACATTCAAGGAACAACTGGGGAGCAACCAGGGGTGAGGATGGGCCCCCCAAAGTTGGCCTGAGTAGGACAAGCCATAAGTTGGTCCCTCCCCTATCGCTTCCCCTTTTGATTTCCCAGCAGCAGCCTCTGTTCCCTCCCACCAGCCACAACACTCAGTCACCTGGGTGGCCTTAGGGATGACTGAGCAAACGGGACCCAACCAAGCAGGAATGACAGACCGCAGCGAAGCCTTTTTTTTTTGCAAGTGCGTGCTGGATACCCCCAAAAAAGTTTGTTCCCTGTTTCACAAAAAGTTTGTTTCCTTTTCCCTGAGATATTTAAACCTGACCCTGCTTGCAGTGAATGAGTCTTCTCCCTGCATATGCTCTCAGAGCACGTGACTTTTCCTGTGGCTCAGCCTGCTCATCGTCCTGCAATGAGCTAACCCTTCCCCGGCTGCTTTGCGCAGTGGGCAAGGCGAGGGGGCTCCCACGGCAGCCTCTCTGAACAGTGGTGGGCGTAGATCAAGATGACTGGACCTGAGTGAGCCCCGATGGCCCCTTCAACTCACACAGTGAGAAGCCCATGTGCATGGTTTGTTGTCCTCCTCACAGCACCTTTTTGCCTATCTATGCTTAACTCAAGTGTCATTTATTATGTCCCCATTAAGCTTTATTTTTTCGCTGCTTTTACTACAAACACCTTTGACGCATCTTTATCAAACAGAGTAGAGCATGTCTTTGGTGAGAGGAGAAATGTCCTACCTATACCAGAGTTGAAGATTGGAATTATTATTTTTAGCAGAGGCCTGTTAGGTTTCCTTGCAGCAAATGCCCATGTCACTCTGTATGTTTTCACTGAGCATGGCTTCAGTTAGATGGAAAGAGTTATTAAGTTGGAGAACAAGAGCCTTCATTTCTTCACATTAGGAAAATAATCTTGGCTTGCATCATGATCTGAAAATTGATTTAAAGAAAATAACTCACCTAAACAGAGCAACCTTGTAAATGAAAAATGGAAGTTTCTAGTTCTTTTCTCTTTTTTGCTACAAATGGGATAGAATTACATCTATTAAAGAGATATGGAAAATAGGTCTAAGATTAATGTATTGTTTCATGTTTTTCATATTATGCTTTCTTGTGCTGCACAGTAAAAGTATTGAATTTTCATTTCAAACATGATATATTTACTAGTAATTTTATAATGTTGGAGAAATTGTAAAACTGCCTTCTATTTGTTTCCATAATTGATTATATTCAAAGAGTTTCATGAATTCCATTGAAATGAAAGTCAAGAAGAACAAAATATTAAAAAATGGTTTATTTTGTTACTACTATATTGGAGAGTCTTAATTTCATAGATTTCTTTTTATATGTTTGATTTATTGTGCATAACATTTATATGAGATTAAATTTTCTTCTGTGTCTTCAGACATCACTTATATCCAACTTCAAATGAAATATTTTATATACAGCATTATTACACATATAATGCGTATAAAGGGTTTATACACATGATTGTGACTGATCTTAAAATCCTAAGAAATATTAATCTGCATCATTTTCAATTAGAAAAAAATAGAACACTTGTGGATGAACATGACAAAAACTTTGAAGATGTATAGAAAAGACAAAGACAGACCTTTATTCCTTAAAATAAAATAGATGCTATCTACAGATATGCTACAGAGAATAAGGCGCTTGCCTTGCACAGTCAAACCCAGACCCAATACCTGGAGCCCCCAGCAGTCACTTGAGCCCTCTAGGATGATCTCTAAGTGCAAATTAAGCCCTGAGCTCTGCCGGCTGTGCCCCAAAAACAAAACACTAAAAAAGGGTAAAATACAATAAAATGAAATATGCCTTTTTATTCAAACTAAGAATGCAGTGTTACTATTTCTATTTTATCAAAAACCCTAGTTTTGAATTCCTTTAAAACAATGAACACTTACTCAAAATGCCGTAGATTTTTCAAATCATGAATATGTTTGTATGAGGGTGGTTTGAACCACACCATTTCTAAAGCAATAAATTAAATCCTTGACTTTCCCTCCTAAATTATCAGAGGAAAAGTGAATGGGTGGAGAAAATGAGGTATTTTTCGTAATGAGATACCACTTAAATTATTGGTGTTAGAGATAATGACAACTGTACACATGCAGAGTCTGAATCTAAACCTCAGACTCAGAAATTCCATGATTTTTAAAATCAGCGATAATTATCCCAAATTCGACAAAGTTTTAATTGCTTTTCTTAATTGATTCAGTCAGCTATATTACTTGGCAATCTCCACAGGATCATTTATTTTAGACAACCACAGTAATCCAAAGCTATTGAATATTTGACCAGCTACTTATGCATTTCCATAATAAATTTTTGTGTATATGTGTCAACCACTTATGAGTGAAGTCCCAGTAAGAAACTGCTTAACACAAATTTGCCAGATATTTTTGCTACTCAATTTAGGACCCTATGTTTGATTATAAAATTAAAGACTATGTGCATGATAAATACTTAAGAATTGGCAAAAAATGCCTAAATCAATTTGAAATCTTTATTAATTTTTAGTTTTTGGTTTAAAATTTTTTATTTGACTCATTATTCTGGGAATTCTGTGATGTCACACTTCTATTTTATTTATGTCATTGGCTACATTTTCTGCCACAAAGAATATGGCCAAAAATTAAATTTTCTCCTCTCTGTCACGTCTGCTAGAATGAAGACCATTCTCAGCAACCAGACCATCAATGTTCCTAAATGTACACATTTTCCTGATGGGAGCACAGTCATCGTGAAGGATCCATAGGGTGCTTGAGGATTGACTTCAAAATCATCAAACTGGAGCTCTGTCTCCTTGGTAAAAGGAAGAGGTCAGGGATGATAAGTGATGGAGGAATCACAAGGAACTGGCTATAGTCCACACCATCTACAGTCAAGTGCAGAAACTGATCAAGGGTATTACACTGTGCTTTCATGAGAAGAGGTCTGTACATTTACATTTCCTTATCAATGTAGTTATTCAGGAGAATGGGTCTTTTGTTGAAACCAGAAATCTCTTGGGTGAAAAATAGGTCAGCATTTCTTATTTTCTATCTCAAGCCCCAATACATGAGTTAATTCTTGAATGAAATGACAGTGAGTGACTGGAGTGATAGCACAGCTAGTAGGGTGTTTGCCTTGCATGCGGATGACCTGGGTTCAATTCCCAGCACCCCGTATGGTCCCCCGAACACCACCAGAAGTGATTCCGGAGTGAAGAGCCAGGAGTAACCCCTGTACATAGCTGGGTGCAAAAAAAAAATTAAAAATGACATTGAACTTACATCAGATTCAGTTTCTTTGATTTAGCAAGTCACAGAAATTAAAATCGAGAATATCCAAAAAATTTTAAAGTGTCTGTGTTTTTTTAAAACAGAACTATACAACAAATTAATGAATAAAATTTAAATTAGATTTTTCAGTTACAGAAACATCAGGATATACAAGATGATTCTATAGACATATTTATGATTAGATGCAATAAGACTTGATTCATCTCACAAATTATTTGTTGCTTTAATAGATTCTTTAGATTCATTTCACATTTTTACTTAATAAATTTCCTTCTTTGTATATGTATGCATAAGTGCACATACACATATGCCTATGATATGTAAGCTATAAGTCTGCATTTTAAAATAACGCCCATTAAATAAAATTCAATGTGCATACATAAACATGCAAATATATATTTTAAATAGAACCATAAAATGTTGTAAAGATAAAAACTAAATGAATTAGTAGTAATTCACATATTTATATGTATTCGGACTCCATGTTGAAAGGCTATCTATTCAGGAATTTGTCATACATATTATAAGTTTGATTTATTAAAATTAAAATCTTAACACAGATGAAAGCAACTAAAGAGGGGCAGAGTGATTGTGTATTAGATAAGTTGCCTTTCTGGAAGCTGATCCTGGCTTGACTCTGTCATCCCACATGATCTCTAAAGCCCCCAGGAGTGATCTTTAAGTGCAGATCCCTGAGAAATTCCTGAGCACTACTGACTGTGGCTCAATAACCAGAAATAAATAAATAAAAATAAAGCAAGTCATGATAAAAATTAGAATATAAACATTGAAGTAAATTATAAAATGATGGTGTTTAAAGACTGTGGTGCTGAAGAACAACCAAAATATTTAAAAATAACCACAAATAACAAATCAAAAGAAATGGATGCATATTTATATAATCTTAACTAGTAAGAAAACCTATTTTCAGCAATATACCATCTAAAAATAGGATAGTAAAAATCATGTACAAATTGTTTCATAAACTGAAACTAAAGCTTTAAGTCAACATTTTAATCAATACAATATGCTTTTTATATTTACTGAAAATAGAGTGTAAATTTTGTTTGTTTGTTTGCTGGTCTACAGTTGTCTGTGCTCAGGGCTATTCCTGGCTCTGTGCTTGGAAATAACTCTTGCTGGTGCTTGGGGACCTCATGGGAGGTCTGTGCACTAGGTAAGCCTCTGTCTGTACTATATTTCTCTTGATCCCAGAATGTGAAAAGTCCTGTTATAAATTTCATTGAGTAGAGGAAAAATTATATTGACTTTGAGTTATATGGGAGCAGAGGGGAGTTTCAGAAGCACATGGGTGGTGCTAGTGGAGGTAACAGGGTGCACAAAAGCCACAAGTTTCAATCAATAGATTATAGGGGAAGTGGGGAGGTGTATGAGAGGGAGGGAAGAAAATTTGGACCTGAGGTCACTGGCGTAAGAATAGAGGGTCATGAGCAATTCCAATACATTGATGGAATCACTACTTCTGGGACTCAGGCGACTATTTGGGGTAATTTTGTGCATCAATACCACAAACTTCAACATTATTTTAATCATAGACCTAAGTTATAAAAAAAAATTAAATTTTCATAAAAATGTTTAATGACTGTAATATAGAATAATATCTGCACACAGGAATATTTGGCACAGAACCTAACAAAATACTGACATCAATTAAAAACCTAAAAGTATAATAAATAAAAGGGTGTTACCCAGTAGCTCACAAAGATAATAATATATAATTATTATAGTAAAAAAGAAAAAAGTGACAAGGAGTCAGAGAAAAATACAAGGGGAAGAGAAGTTTAATTAAAATGGCAATCGTGAAACAAATAAGATATTACATTCTAGGAATTTCTATTGCCTTCTATTGAACATTTACAAATTTGTACCTGCATTCATGTAGTGATAAATTTAAGATTACTTCTAATACCCTGATACAAGAAAGTTATGCCAGTTTCCAAATTATGAAAGTGAAATATAGGATCAAAAATATTTTATGTTGAAGTTCAAAAATTGTACTGTGGCTCTTGACATATTGTGTGATCTATTTTATGTATAACTGTAATGCTCAAAATTCCTTGAGGTAGATCTGTCTTCATCATTGTAGTTCTAGTGTACAGAATGAAACTGCAAAATATTAGACAGTGAATAGGACAGAAAGAGGAAAAGGAAAATCAAATAAAATTGTCAATAGTGTGAAAAGCAAGGGCATATGTAATAAAGTAGGTCTTTTTACATATTTAAGATATTTTAGCAGACAATGTATAGATCTAGAAAGAGTGTGAAAATATTAGTAGTAAAATTATTTGTGATATTATTTAGAGAAAATATGTAATGAAATTGTTAACATTGAATACTGTTTAATTAGTAAATATTATGCACTACACTGCACTGCACTGTTCTCCCATTGTTCATCGATTTGGTTGAGTGGGCACCAGAAACGTCTCACAACAAATTGTGAGACTTGTTACTCTTTTTGACATATCGAATATGTCACAGGTAGCTTGCCAGGCTTTGCTGTGCAGGCGAGACACTCAGTAGCTTGCTGCACTCTCTGAGAGGGGCAGAGGAATCAAACCCAGGTTGGCTGTGTGCCAAGCAAATGCCCTACCCACTGTGCTATAAAAATAATACTATAACTATATTAAAGTTCTAAAATATAAGGCTAGGAATCAGGCCAGTGAGAGAGTGTTTGTCTCACAGATATGAGTCACTGTGTTTGAACTCGGACAATCCATGAAAATTAACGATAACATAATTTACAGAGAACTTTTTAGTTATGAATGACTTTTCACTAACTATGATTGTTTTGTTTATTTAGCCACATCCAGCAGTGCTAAGGGATTACTACTGGCTCTGCACTCAGCGATCACTACTTATGGCACTCAGGTGACTATTTGGGGTACCAGGATGGTGCCCTCAATTGAACCCGGGTTGGCCACATGCAAGAAAGCTGTCCTTCTACAATTTTTAAATATACATCTTATGGTTTCATTAAGTTACTGTTTTTGTTTCTCAACATATTAGTTCTATTTTAAAATCAAATTTATATGATTGTAATTAGTCTATATGCATGCTTACTCCAGAAGTACTAAGAAGAGATGGTCCATAGCTCAGAAAGCAACTACATAACATATAAGCTGCAAAAGACTTAGAGAAAAAATGTTTAAGCAACAGATCTGCAATTAAATTGGATTTTAATTAGACTGCATTGTTTATCCAAATTAATTCTACATTGTTTCTCCAAATAATAAACAATTAAATCCGGAAATGTTATTGTTTATCATTAAATGTACTCAGTTTATTACAGTTGCATTAGTTTCATATTTAGAATATTCTTATGATGCTTCTTGTATTGACTTGATTTTTATTTAGCAATTGGATTGATTGACTTTGAGTTGAAAATGAATTACTTAAATTTTTATTTTGTTATTGTCTCTGGTCTCTTGTTTTTTCTCTCTGAGTAGCTCTGATGTGTTTATATACACATATCGTGACCCGACTGGCATCACTATTATTAGATTATCATTTATTTCCCAAATTTCTTAGTGAAGGAAGGCAGTTGGCAAAACAGTACAAGAACAAAATGTATCTCAATGTGGCTGAGAAAGAAATGCCTTCTATTTTCAGGAGAGCTCAGCAGTCTTGCTCTTAGCAACTTCCTGATAAAAATAGGATTCTGAAAACCGGTTGTAGCCTGTTTACTGAAGCATGCACAGAGAATAGAACTCTGACCTTAACTTTACTTTTTCTTCATTAAGTGGAAAATAAAGAAAAAGATCCAACATATTATCCCCATGCCCCCTAATTGCATAATGAGCTGCTAATACAAGGGGTGTGAAGACAAGCATAAAGTTCCTGTGTCACACACAGCATTTAGAATCTCCTCCCAAATTTTTCTTCTCTAATTCAGTCTCATGCATTTTCCTCCTCCTCATGTAATTCTCTTCCACAAAAGCTTTTATCCCAATACCAAGTGAAGGACATTATCTTGAGCATGTCCACACCCACTTCTAAGGTGTATAATTCATTTCTATAAATTTTTCTGATTTTATCTACTCTATGTCTTGTCCTTGATGGGATTTTACTTTTTATTTATGTATTTATTTGTTTGTTTGGCTCAAAACAAAGAAAGGGGTCTGATTTTCAGTGGAGCTTCCTTTTCTCTCTCTTTCTGGACCTGAAAGCGTTAAAGCTCTTCCCAGACTAGGGTCTGAAAATAATTGGCGACTCAGACTGGTAGGGGTTCATGTCCAGGATATGAAGATAGATTAGATGTGATCTAATGGCCACTTCTTGGCACTTAAATGATACAACAGTATCAAGCAGTTCATCCACAGGGCCCTCCTTTATCACTGAACTTGGTGAAAATTATCTCTGCTAACAAAAGCAGTTCTCTGGGTTCCTTTCTCTATTTTTACTAGTAAGTGACTAGATTTTTCTCTGTCTTGATACTTTCTTCCAGGTAAGTCCATTAATTTTCTTATCAATTGGGATGTAGATTCTGCTCATGATACTTATTCTCAAGATTCAGTATGGAGTCCCGTGAGATCTATGCTGCCTTGATGAGATTCCCATTTACTATTTCACCTTCATTATTTTCTTCAACTTGCTTAATCAGATCTTAGACTAGTTTGCCCATGATTTTATGTCTATTAATGAGAATACAAAAACATTAGACCTATTTCCTTTGCCAAATGTTATGTGGAATGTGGAATACTAAGTGAAGAGCCAAGTCATTATTGAAATGAATACTCTAAGATGTGCCTTTTCTGGCACATAAAAAAAATTTTGGCACAAGATTTTGTTGCTTTCCATTTAAATATCTTCTGCTATTTTCAGAAGACCGAAACTATTTTGACTTTTATTTTTTACTTATCATTTCATTTTTTTAATTAATCGGTGGCTGAAATGGTGTTTGAACTATTTTACAGTTTACAAAAGGAAAACAATTATGGGGGCCAAATAGATAGTACAATGGGTAGGGAACTTGCCTTACATGTCACCAACCTGCCTCTGGTCCTAGGTATTGCATATGGTCAGCTGGCCCACGACTCCTGAATGCAGAACCAGGAGTAAAACCTGAAAACTGCTGGGTGTGGCCCGAAATCAAAAAACAAGGAAAGGAATTATGGAATTAATGAATCTGCAGGCAATATTATATCAGAGTCTAGTATGATTTCTATAAAGATTATATGGTAAATAATTTTAAATTTATAGGATTCATTATCTCACAAATATTTAATTGTGCTAAGTATAAAAGCATTTGTAGATAATAATATGTTATGTTCCCATAAGATTTTTATTTTAAACACATATATCTGAATTTCATAATCTTGCTGTTTGTCACAAACTCTGATTCATATTTTTTTACTTTCTTTTCAAATATTTAAAATAAAAATTTTGTGTGAGCTCAGAATAGAAATACAGGTGAATTGTTGAATTTCTAATATAGCATATCAAAACCACATTTTGAAATTTTAATTAGTATTATTTTGCAATAGGTATCATACTCTTTTGTATGTAAGCTAAAAGATAAAAATATATACAACCTATAGTACTTAACTATTTAAATGAATAAAAATACTAAGTGTGTGTTCACAAAAAAAGAGAGTGAGTGGTGAACTCTTTCTCCCACCGCGTGCTTTCGGTGGCCATGAGCCGTTTCCACAACAGGCCTGCCATGGCTGCCACCAGCAGACACCTGAAAGAGGGAACAGGGCCACCCATCTGGTTGGTGACCAGTTGCCATTTATTCCATTCTCCCTGTGCTGTCTCATGCTGCCACTCATCCCCAACTCCTCCTGTCCCTTGTGCTAGTCTCTCCGCACTCTGTCTAGCAACCTAAGTCTAGAGCCCCACTTCCAAACATTGGGGGTATCAACTACACCCAGGTGAGGTAGCACAATTAATATATGAAGCCCTTCCTTCTGGGTAAACTCTTGAAGACAAAGATCTCCTGCCAGGACATTCGCTCAAGGGTTTGTTTTTATCTAAGTGTATACTTTGCCTTACCCTAGTCCATCAACAATTTATTCTCAATAATATTAGTCATTTTATATGGACATATTAAGCTTATAGGGTGACTTTCCTGGAGACATTTCACTACAGATCCCAGACTACATTCCTCTGGCCAGATGAGCCCTTCCTAACCCTAGCTGGGCCCTTGTCCAGTCACTTCTCATTGGGTCATGACAGAATTCATCCACGACTGTGCTCTGAACCTATAGTTAAGTATTATGGCAGTTGGCCTGTCCTGTGTCGATGCCAAAGTAGCTCACAGCTTGCCCTGGGTCCATCCAGTCACTCCAGTCGGGACCCTACATTTGGGGTGCAACTAAAGGCAACTGAGGCTAAGTCAAATAAATATGACAGATGCCCAGAAGTTATTCAGAGTCAATGAACTCTCAAGTTATAAAATCCTATGTCAATACAAAAGGACATTGCTCTAAAGTAAGTTATGCAAAGGACATAAGGAAAATAGAAAAGCAATATTTCAATTACAAATACAAATCCAGAGATCTCTGAAGAGTTTGACTTTACAAGGCACTTTACAAGTCACTACATATGGGAAATGAGTGATTAACAGATAGAGAAAGCAAAGCAAAGAGAAGTTAAAGATGAATACCAAGGAAATGGGAGTGCTTCAGGAGCACTGTGATGGGTGGAACCCAATAAACCTAAGCTCCCTGAGGCAAGGGAGAAAGGACAAATGTTTTCCTACAACTAAGTATTAAGAAAATTCATATTTATTAAAAAAACAACACTGACATTTTTTCATGGACTCTGCAATAGACCTTCTAGAGTGTGTGGGTTAAAGCCACATTAAAGGGGCTGTAAAGACAGTACAGTGGGTAAGGCGTTTGCCTTGCATATGACCAACAGGATTTGATCCCCAGTAACCTATATGGCTTGCTGAGCACCGTCAGGAGTAATTCCTGAGCATAGAACCAGGACTAATCCCTGAGCATCTGAGTATCCCCAAATCTGGCCCGCAAACAAAATGCTTAGGAGAGAATAGATTTTGGGCAGTTTTGGAGGTATGGGGTTGTGGGAAGGCTTTGAATGGCTTGATTGCATTCAGTGGTGCTCAAGGTTTACTCTTATCTCGGTACTCAGGGACCATCCTGGCCATGCTTGAAGAACACCACCTGCAACTTAAGGATCTTAACTCCTTTCTTTTCTCCCAGATGCTTTAGGGGCAACTTCTAAATGTGATCACTAGAAGAGTTTTCCCTGGACAGTTTTCGATGTCATAGCACGGACGCTTCACTTTTGTTTAATGTTCTCCATTGTACCTTTACAGATCTGGGAGGTACAAATTACAGAGGTTGAACCGAAACAAATTATCTTGTTCATTTCTGGAAGATTTGTAATGATACTGCTTGTGCTAAGACTTAATATGTTTTTGCAGCTTCCTCAGCTGCTAAAACACTCCCGTATGAAATTTTAAATGTGTGAAATTCACTCAATATATAACTTCTCTCTTCTGGTCATATTTTTTATTGCAGATTTGACAATGTATTACATTCACTCTAATCTCAGCATTGTACATTTTTGTTACAAAATAAAATATAATGTATCAATATCTGCAAAAAATTGTGCACCTCTCTGGGCACAGAAAGAGCAATATGAGTTAAGGGCACTGCGAGTGAGAGAGGCCTTTCCAAGTGGAGGAGCTCAGTCTGACAGTGGTCCCACAGCATGCTCACATATACATTAGCTTTCTTTCTTTTTTTTTTTTCTTTTTGGGTCACATCCAGCAATGCACAGGGCTTACTCCTGGCTCTGCACTCAGGAATTACTCCCTGGTGGTGCTCAGGAGACCTAATGGGATGCTGGGAATCGAACCCGGGTCGGCCGCGTGCAAGGCAAAGGCCCTACCTGCTGTGCTATTGCTCCAGTCCCTACATTAGTTTTCTTAACAAATTTCCACCACATAAGTATGCTCGGCACAGCTATAGTTTTAGGCATTTCAATATTAGCAAGCTGTTAAAAATCTTTTTTATTGGTTTGGCATCATTTCTCTTAAAACTTTTTATACTTCTCAGTTTATTAAAAATGATTTAGAACCTCTGACTATTTTAGGGTTATATTTTAATTTAGTTTTGTTTGGGGGCCACATCTGGTGATACACATGCCCTACTCCTGGCTCTGAGCTCAGGGATTACTCTTGGAGGGCTTGGGCAACCATATTTGGTGCTGGAGATCAAACCAAGATAATTTTTATACAAGGCAAATACCTTACTCTCTGTACTATCGCTTAGGCCCTGTGTTTTAGAATATTTTTAAGTTGATAGACATATTATCTAATTTTTTTATTAAATCACCATGAATTACAGAGTTACAATTTATTCAGGATTGTATTCCACACATACAATGTTTCAATATCAGTTCCTTCACTGATGTCCACTTCCTGCCACCAATGTCCCCAGTTTCCCTCCCACCCCCACCCTTGCCTCTATGAAAAGCACTGTTTTCTTTATATTTTTTACTTTTCTCTCTTTCTTACTTCCCACTGTTTAAAGTGACCACTTTCCTCTATAATTATAGCAGAGATCCCTACAACTAACTGACTCCTCTCCACCATCCCTCAGTAGCAAGTTTTCTGTTAAGGCTAAGTTCTATTGTTCTTCATTTCTGTTGTCTTTGAACATTGATTATGTTTCTTTATACCCCACATATGAGTGAGATCACTCTGTGTCTGACAACCACTGATTCATTTTCCTGGGCACATTATTCTCCAGACCCATCTATGTATCAGCAAATTCCATGACTTCATCCTTCTTACTGCCCAGTTGATACATTCTTTTGAGGGGACCCCAGGCGGGGTCAATGGCTACTTCTAGGACTGTACTTACAGGTCTTTCCTGATGTACTTAGGAGACCATTCAGTGTCTGTAATCAAACCCAAGCTTTCTTCATGTTTTGTTCTTTACAAAATGTTCTTGTATTTTTTAGTGTTATTTTAAAACCTTTTTTTTTCCTTTCCTTTTTGGGTCACACCCGGCTACACCCGGGGGTTACTCCTGGCTCATGCACACAGGAATTACTCCTGGTAGTGCTCGGGGGACCATATAGGATGCTGGGAATCAAACCCTGGTCGAATGCATGCAAAGCAAACGCCCTACCCACTGTGCTGTTGCTCCAGCCCCTTAAAACCATTTTTATTGAACTACTGGGACTTATAATATTCTAATTCATTCTGTAAATGGATACATAATTCCAACATCACATTCACCACCAGAGAGCCCACTTAACAAAATGAGTTTACTGATAATAAAATCATGTAATAGTTCTAGAAAAAAAAAGAGAAAGAATAATAAAATGGCTCTGTCACATTTTATATTGCTTTGCTTAGTTCTTGAAGTTATTTGAATAATATGAATTTAAAAATAATAAAAGTGATATATACAAAATAAAGAGTGATATATACATTGTTTAAATATTTATCTCTGTAATTATTAGTGAAGAAAAACTTCATATAATTTGAAGCTACCTGTTATACATTTATGTTATTTTTAATACTTTTGAATTGAAAAGGTTCATTTATAGTTAATTATAATGAATTTCTTCATATCATTTTCACGCATTCATGTTTTATTTTGCAACTATTTTTAAGTTGATTATTTTAACAATAACTTTACTAATTGTGTATGCTTTATCAGGACATGTTATAGTAGCACAATTACTGCTAAATATCATTGATCTAACAAACTAGAGGTTTATTTGTGATAAATATGGTTCCTAACAAAAGTGCAATTTCCATTTATGGTGCCCATTTATGATAAAATTCCAACTTACGATGAGAATAATACCATCATAAGGGAGACTAGGCATACAGATGCATTGATGAACATTACATGACTAAGTACAAGTATATTATTAACATACTAAAGAGCAGGTGGAATACAGATGCTGTAATGTAAACCTTACATGGCAAACAGTGGGGTACACAGAATACACACTTGTACACATAACATGACAGCTTGAAGACTACACACTCTGCTTTTTTAAAGAGAAACTGGGTGGTTTGATTAAATGACTCTTCTCTAGAAAAAGGACAGAGGGAATACTTGTAAAAAAAGGAAGAGTGAGGTTTATTGCCATAGTATATGTGACTGAGAAAATTCGAAACATAAAAATGCATTTTTAGAATTGCTTCTTAGGTCCTATGACTGATCTCTTTCTCTTACTCATCTGATCATCTTTCTGCTTGGTTACCCTTTCAGTTTCTTCATTCTGAAATTTCAAATCTATTCTTTAGAAAAAACAATACAAACTCTTCAATGTCTTCCTGACAAGTGAACAGAACATGTCTATGTACTACTAAGATAAAATCAACTTGCATTTTGGAAACATTTTATTTTTGATGATAGATTCCATTGGAGAAAGGATGATATACTTGATATCAACTTCTTTATTTAATGGATATGTTTGAAGCAGCGTAGCTTACACTGAGAAAGTTCAGAATTTAAATGTGCTTTATACAATTTATCATTAATAGCACTTTGAGTGAATAGCTAGTTTGGGCTTGCAAAAATAAGTGACAGACGCATAAAAATTAAATAAAATACCTTATGCAAAATATTAATGTCAATTTCAGGATATATCAGACACTTTCCCTAAGAATATTTTTTATCTTCTTTCTTGTATATTTTCTATATTAAAAAGAACACTAAAATATTTGAGACATTATTATTTAAGAAAGCAAAAAGCTGCAGATATGCCTCTGGACACCAAAGTCACCATTCAATTAAACATTTACTCCAGCAGTATCACCCTATTTAAAATTTTAGAATTCCTGAAGCATGTGGCTGCATTTGCGGAAGCACAACAAATCATACCCTATGCCACCAATGTACCAAGAGTATCACATCACATCTGATGGGGTATAAAATAGAAACCAACCAATCTCAAAATATATATATATATATATATATATATATATATATATATATATATCACTGTCACAGTCCTCCCATTGTTCATTGATTTACTTGAGCGGGCCCAGTAACATCTCCATTGTATGAGACTTCTTGTTACTGTGTTTGGCATATCGAATACGTCACAGGTAGCTTGCCAGGCTTTGCTGTGCGGGCAAGATACTCTCGGTAGCTTGCTGGGCTGTCCGAGATGGGCAGAGGAATTGAATACGGGTTGGCCATGTTGGCTGCATACAAGGCAAATGCCCTAACAGCTGTGCTATTGCTTCAGCCCCTATATATAGGGGATCAACGGGAGGGCCTTTACCTTTACCTTTTATATATATATATATATATATATATATATATGCACAGTATATATATATATATAAGCTGCAGTATATATATACTGCAACTTATATATATACTCAACTTATATATATATATACTCAACATATATATATATATATATATATAAGCACAGTAGGCTCAACCTGTAACAACATAGTAATAATCTCTTACATAAGGACTTAATGGCTCCAGGGTAAAATACACAACCTTCACACACTTTCCTCTAAGAAAACTGTTTTGGATCATTTTTAGTGGATTATTTATGACAAGCAAAACAAAGTAAATTACTTAGGACCTCCTTTCGGAGCAGTCTTGGATGATGGTGGAAAAATTCAAAAAAATGATGTTGGGAAGGTGTAATGGTGTTGGAATTGGTGTTGGAATATTGGTGTTGGAAGTAATAAATTATCATTAACAACTTTATAAAAAATAAAATTAAATTAAAAAACTTATATGAAAAGTTATAAAATATTTCAACACTTTCACTTACAAATTATAGAATCTTATAGTAACTGTTAAGTTAATGTGCTCTATTTAATGTTGTCTTCTTAAAGCCACCTTTCATAATGTTTAACCTACAAAAATCACTACCAAAGGTTTAGCTCAATCTATGGATGTCCCAAAAATCAAGAAAATAATACATTTTTGAGTCAAACAATCAGTAAATTCCAAATATAATAATGATTTAATCTCACCAATGCATTCACAAAATTTAGGAAAATTTAAAGTATGACCTTTTATATTACAGTTGACAATTTTCCAGTTTTAATGAAAATATATTCTCAGTGATCACAAGTTGCATCCAGAGCTGCTCTCCTTTTTATAACAAATTGTGAAACACATTTGAAAGTTCTATCAATATGTTCATTTGTAATTTGCCTTTCACATGCAAATGTTTAGGCCTAGTGCATCTTTTATCATTTATAAAAATCAGCAAGTGTTTACAAAGCACAATGGCTTCATAGCTTATTTTTATGCCTCAAGACAGGCAAATAATAAAAGATTTTCTGGGTTAACATTCATAGTGGTTTCATTAATCTTTAACACTTAGATTTCTTCATTTTAATAACTAGAAGTATAATTCCTAGTTTAAAAGTTTGACTATGTTTCTAACTCTAGCATGGACAGAATTTTGTTTTAGACAAAGAACATTTAGCAATTAATACATTGCTTTGGCTATAATGATACATCTTACCATTTCTTTGACAGAATATTTGTTCTTTGTCATTCAATTATTTAAACACCTTGGTTTTTAAAATTAAATATGATTATATAAATAAGGCTTTATAAATCTTCACTGTAGCTTTGTATCACTGAGCATAAAATTTAAAGACACGAATACATTTGTACTTTATTTTTTTTTAAAAAATCATTTTGGTATAAAACTATTGGTGCATTTTTAAAATAAACTTGATGTCAGTGCCTTTCAGAACAAAGTAACATGCCCACAAAGATAAAGCTCACAAAGGAATAATTTAATTATTGACAATAACCAGAAATAGAAATTAAATATAATTGTTTTAATGCATGAGCACATATTAGGATATATATATATGTGGGTATGTGAACATTTAGCATCAACAGATTCTTTATTATAATAATCTTTGACATTGGATGCTGAGTATTTCATTAGTTTACTTATGTATGTATAGTTGTGATTTAATTTAGTACTTTGTTTAAATTGTTTTCACTAATTTGTTACCTGTACAAACAATTTGTAAGAGAAATTAAACTATACATTTTCATTGTGTAATTATTAGTTTTCCATATATTTCTAATGATTTTACTCTATAAAATTTATTTTAATAAATATTTTATTATCTCATTCCTGCTTTCGACCATCTGGCAGGCTACCAAGTGCAGCCTGCCTGCACGACAGAGTCTGACAAACACCCCGTGGCGTACACAATATGCCAAATACCAGTAATAATGATGGGTCTCATTCTCCTAAACCTGAAAGAGCCTTGAATGTGACACTTTTTAGAATCTCAGGGCTAGGATGAAGGAGACGTTACTGGTGCCTGCTCGAGGCAATTGACGAACAACAGGATGATCGTGATTGTGATCGTGATATATTTTAATCACTTTCATCCCTAATTTTGTTCCATGAATGCTACTTATATTTTTGTCTTATGATTTTTTATTAATTCTATTTAATTCAACATTAAATAACTATCTACTACCAGTGTATTTTTCATCTGGATTGAATTTGTTAGAAACAAAAGCATGTGCCCTTGTCTCCACGGTCTAAGATTAGGTGCCATCTGAGGTAGTACTAAAATTCTATTACAGAAAAGGATTGATGATATTTGTTAAGAGAAACAGGTGTCTATAATTATAGAGGAAGCTCCAATCAGGCAGTCTGTAAATTATTGAGTTTGACGTGAGTGTACCTGATGTAAGAGATGCAAGATTCTAAAAGAACACATAAAGATTTTGATAAGATATTGTTAATTTAATTTACCTGTACAATAGAACTTGTACTCAACATGGCATAATTCAAAAATCAGATCTGTTTATGTTTCCCCTGTCCTTTTTCTTTGCCCAAAATCCTACATTGATAAGTCAGAAGCAACACTGGACAGAAGAGGTCAGAACATTTGAGGGAAGAAAGAAGTTTTCCTTTTCCTCTTAACGGGGATGGCCAAGACTTAGAAATTTATATCCCTGCTGTAGAATTATGACTTTGGTCATAGCACATTTATACTGAACATGAACTGTTTTATGAATAGATATTATTATGTAATGTTTATTGTCTGTGCAATAGACACAAAATAAAAACGGCAACAAATTCAATTCAAATATGTGGTAAGAAAAAGCCTCAGAAAGTCATCTGTGCAGCAGCAGTAGAATGGAAGGTCAGTTAGTAATCTTAAATTTTTTTAAAAAAAAGCCCTAATTAGGGAAACAATTAGGGAAAGCCCTAATTGTTCAATGGAATACTTAATGTAAAGTTAACTCTGTATGTACCTTATTTTTCCTTTATGTAATTTTTCTATGACAGTACTGTATTTGGAAAAGAGAAATACTCAGTATAAGGCTATGATTGAAATGCATTGACCACACATGTCATGAAGAAGTATGATACTAAAGCAAGAATACACCAGTCCTTTGTTTTTAATATTAGGAGAAGCTATTGAAATGCTATTCACTTAATCACTTAATCACTTAACTTCCCATTAGTCCTCGATTTGCTCGAGCGAGTGCCAGTAACGTCTCCATTTGTCCCTGTCGCGTGCTAGTGTAGCCCAATGGCATCTGTTCGCTCCGGGAACATGAAGGGCCTCAAACCGATCGTTCATGATCTTGACGAAGAAGTCTGACCATCTGGTAGGTGGGCGGCCACGCGGTCTTTTGACATCCCGTGGAATCCAGTCAGTAACAGCTCTAGTCCAGTGGTCATCTTTAAATCTCATAATGTGACCAGCCCATCTGATTTTTGACACCTTGGCAAATGAGACAGCGTCCCTGATCCTTGATCGTCGATAAATGTCAGAACTCTGGATTCTTTCTCTCATTTGAGTGAAACGTGATATTCCAAGCATAGCTCTTTCTATTCTTCTTTGGGAGACCTGAATAGCGTTTTCATCTTGTTTGCATAGGGCCCAGGTCTCTGAGGCATATGTTAATGCAGGAAGAACAGTGGAATCAAAGAGATGTGCCTGGAGCCGGAGGTTCTTCATCCTCTTAGCTATTTCTTCGACGTTCTTGAAGGCGTTCCAAGCCGCTCTCTTCCTCCTGCGCAGCTCGGGTGCCAGGTCATTTGTCATGTTGACCTCTCGACCTAGGTACACATAGCTGTTGCATTCGGAGATGGTCGTTCCACTGAGAATGAATGGGGCGTCAGGAATGTGGCTGTTTCTCATAAACATTGTCTTCGTAAGATTCAGCTGTAGTCCTACCTTTCCACACTCACGGTCAAAGTCGGCCAGCATTTGTGCGCTTGGCTGATGTTTGGTGTTATTAAAACAATGTCATCAGCAAAGCGGAGGTGGTGTAGTTGCCGACCATCTATCTTCACTCCCATTCCTTCCCATTCCAGTCGTCGCATGATGTTCTCGAGGGTGGCACTGAAGAGTTTCGGTGAAATGGTATCACCCTGCCGCACCCCTCTCTTGACATCAACGATCACTTCTTTGTAGAATGGTGAGATCCTGGTAGTGAATCCGCAATACAGCTCACGGAGGATCCTGATGTATTGGGCTTGAATGCCCTGATTGGCTAGGGCTTCAATGACCGCTTCCATCTCAACAGGCTCGGCGGACCCAGGGACAGAGCTTCTCTGCTTGCTCCCACCACCACAGGTGACAAAGGGATTCTAATCAGGAGCCCCACCCTACCCTGCCCTGTCTGCTTCCATCAACCACCCAGGGATCGAATTGTGCACAGGAGACCCACCCTACCCAGATAAATACCCCACTGGCAGACTTCTACTCTCGACACTACTTCCACTACCCAGCCGTCGCCACACTCCAGGACGCTTTCCGGACCCACGCGGCCGCAAGCGATATGCTAGTAACCGGCAAAAAATTGTATGTTAAATTGTAAGCCAATGTATTAAACTATGAAGCACAGTTTTGAAGACATGACAACGAATCTAAAAATCAGACTCATAATTAACCAAAATATTCCCTTAGGAGTTTCATGCTGTTTCTCCTAAAATTGCCTATGTCAAAGAATGCTTATCAGTAATTGAATACAGAAACAGATAAAAAAAATCATTGATTTTATGTGAGGGTCTAGCAAGTTCTGATAACTGTGCTGGTTATTCAAATATAAATTATCAATTATAGTAAGAATGGCTTGAGTAGAAGTAGAACCTCAATATTTCACTATTAATCAACAGAAATTATTTTATATATCCCCCAAATTAAATCTGTCAGAATTAAGTTTAACTTTTTTTAAATAAAAGCACATTGCTTTATCTTACAGGATAACTTTAATTCTGCTAAAGGCATGGCATTGGGTTTGGGGAGATATATTTTTCTTGTGAGTAAATTCATTTATGTAATATACAATGAGGAAATACTGTATCTCTTGTGTTTTAGTTATATAACAAAACATCTGTAATTACTAAGTACATATAACTTCAATAATTCATTAAAATTATGTCTCATACTTTAACTCTATCAAAATATTATTAGGTATGTATATAATGATAATTAGAATAATAGAATAGTTTAGTTTTATTTTTCTAGGGAAAATATTAATAAGAAATATTGGATAAATTTATAATCAAAGTAGAATAAGAAAGAAAATATTCTCAAGAGAAGCATAACTTCCAAAACTTAATGCCATGCCTTTAGCAGACTCAAAGTTACCATGGGAGATAAAGTAATGTGCTTATATTAAAAAAAGTTAGACTTAATTCTGATAGATTTAATCATCTTGAATATTTATATTTCACTGTTTTTTAATAATCTGCTTGTTCAATACAACATTCATAAATGTACTCTTATCTGACAGTATGTAAAAGTGCAGATAACACAAATCTGTTCACCATTTGTAGGTGAATAAGCTAAATCAACAATATAAATAATATAATAAACTATCTACAAGACCTTCTCCACAGTAACCCATGCTTTAAAGAATAAAATGTGTCTTTGGTAATGCTGTAAATGATCAGAGTATTTACTTCTAGGCCACTAAGAGCCCTTAATTACCTGGCTTTGTTAGGAGAAAAGTTTGGTATTTTAATTTAATGGAGCCCTAATCACTAGGCTTTGAAGAAGCCAAGATATCCCATACATCTCTGCATAATTTATTATACCATATATTTGAAAATAAAATTTAACTTGGTTATTTGAAATTCTGACCTTGTCTGGGCCGGGTGCTGTTCGCTTCTTTACCGACAAAATGGCGTGTCAGATTTCAGAAGGAAGATTGTTGGTAACGACGTATCCATCCTGTGGAATTTGATATGTGGGCAGTTGGACAGGGCTATTGAAGAGATCCGAGGAGAAGTCATGGATAATCTTCTCCATTGCCCTTCTGGAAGATGTAATAGATCCATCAGGATGTTGGAGAGCATTCATCTTGGTCTTGTAGTTGGCGAAGAATAGGCAGGCATTGCAAATGCTTTTCCCAGCTTCTGCGGTATTGGCCAGTACTGCTACTCTTCTCTCTTTGAGGTCTTCCTTTATTGTTTCTCTGCAATGCTTTGCAAGCTTGGATGTTCGCTTGTGGTTGCGTGAGGCTTGTGCCAAGCCATGTTGGCAAATGAGCTCAAGAGTTTTGGAAGTTAAGTGTCTTTTTGTGTCTGTCTCTCTCTCGGCATTCCTCACTCAGTCATGGAGGTGCTGAACCAGTGAACGGTATTCCTCGTCAATGTTGTCAAAGAAGGCATCTTCCCATGTTACAGCATTAGTGCCAAAGAGCTCCCAGTTGGTGGTCATTCTGGGAGTTCTTTAGTTCTTTTCTTAAACTTTGCAGCCCTTTCTTTCCACTCTGTGAAGTAGAATTTTGCACAAAGGAGACGGTGGTCTGATCCTGTTTAGAATTCTGGGGCAACAGCAACATCAGTCAAGCAAAACCTGATTGAATTTGATGTGGTCAGTTTCATTGTGGAACTGTCCACCGGGAGACTCCCATGTCCAATGTTAAGATTCGGCCTTTTAAAATTATGAGGTACAATGAATGGTCTTGGTCGACATGATAAACTCAGTCTCTCACCCTGTTCATTCCATTCTAGGCCATGGGTTCTGATGTGGACATCTTCAGTTGAACTTCTCGGTCCTATCTTGGCATTAAAATCACCGACAATGATCCTGTAGAAGATGTGGTCTTCTTTATAGAACTTCTCCAGTTCCATGTAGAACTTCTCCTTCATCATAATTGGATGTTAGTGCATAGACAACGAAGATAGAAACTGCTGGCAGTGAATCACATCTACTCAAGTGTAATCAACTGATTCAGGTTGTTAGCTATTCGAATGAATCAATGCTCATGGCCAAGTTTGTGTTGACAAGGACACTGAAACCACCGACGCATCTTCTGTTGCATGTTCTGAGGAACAGTTCTTCTCCAATGTCGAAAACAGCGTGATGTGATTGATGCCTTCCCGTCTCGGTCAGACCAATGATACTGTACTTGGTTTTTCACTCTTATACCATCAGGTCCTCGATACATGCGTCCAATGCCAGTGTACATGCATTGAACATACAGTCATTTTTGTCTTTCTTCATTTTGCCGCCTAGTTCAGCCTTGATAATTTATCAGCCTCTCCTTCCTCATTCTTCTTAATGCTCTCCTATTGGTGGCTCTTTCAGGGTCAGGGGAATGAAACGCTTTGTATCTACTGGTTTTGGCCTATCGAATATGCCCTGAATAGCTTGCCAGGCTCAGCCGTGCGTACAGGATACTCTCAGTAGCTTCCCAGGCTCTCTGAGAGGGATAAAGGCTTTTAGGGTGGTCCCTAATCACCCTTGGAGGTGTTCCCCTAGTTCAAATCATATTTGAACCCTATCAAATATGGTGGGGTAATCTTGTATTAAGTGTCTTATGATGTGTCCGGAAAGCGTCCTGGAGCATGGCAGCGGCTGGGTAGTGGAGGTAGTGGATGTAGTGGAGGTCGGCTGATGAGGTATTTATCTGGTACTGGTAGGGTGGGTCTTCTGTGTGTAGTCCCTGGGTCGCTGGAGATTGGTGGTAGCAGACAGGGCAGGGTAGGGTGGGGCTTCCCAAACACATGAAGAATCTACCGCCAATACTCATCACTACACTGGCTCGGCTCTTCACACATTACCTGTCTGAATGCAAGGTTCCATCCCAATGGAAAACCAGCAGGACTGTACTACTGTACAAGAAGGGAAACATCCACGACATTGGCAACAATTTGTCCCAACTGTCTATTGTCTGTCATTTACAAGCAGTTCACTCGAATAATCCTTTATAGGATTGGCAGAACACTAGATGAAGGACAACCATGCGAGCAAGCCAGGTTCCACAAAGGATTCAGCACTATCGACCATATCCACACGATAAACAAGCTCATTGAGTTTTTTCGGGAGTTCAAGATGCCGCTCTAGCTAACGTCTAATGATTTAAAGAAAGCCTTTAATTCTGTTGAGACTGAAGCGGTCATCGATGCCCTAGCCAAACAGGGCATTCAAACTCAATATACCAGGATCATCCATGAGCTGTATTATGGATTCACTACCAGGATGTCACCATTCTACAAGGAGTGATCATCCACGTCAAGAGAGTGGTTCGGCAGCATGCTACCAATTCACCAAAACTCTTCAGAGCCACCCTCGAGAACGTCATGTGATGACTGGTATGGAAAGGAATGGGAGTGAAGATAGATTGTTGGCAATTACACCACTTCCGCGTCACCGATGACATCGTTCTAATAACGCCAAACATTAGGCAAGTGGCACAAGTGCTGGCCGACTTCAATTGTGAGTGTGGAATCAATGGACTTCAACTGTGAGTGTGGAATCAATGGACTACAGCTGAATCTCACAAAGACAATGTTAATGAGGAACAGTCTTGTTCCTAATGTTCCATTCACTCTCAGTGGAATGAACATCTCTGAATGCAACAGTAATGTGTACCTAGGGTGATATGTCAACATGACGAATGAGCTGGCACCTGAGTTGTGCAGGAGAAAGAGAGCGGCTTAGAATGCTTTCAAGAGTGGCAAAGAAATAGCTAAGAGGACTAAGAATTTCCGGTTCTGGTCACATCTCTTTGGTCCACTGTTCTTCCTTCATTAACATACCCCTCAGACTTGGGCCTTACGAATATAGTTTGAGAATGCTATTTGTGTCTTCCAAAGAGGAATCAAAAGAGCTATGCTTGGAGTATCACACTTCACTCAAATGAGAGAATGAATCCAGAATTGCAATCTCCATTAATTATCAAGAATCAGGGATTCTGTCTCATTTGCCAAGGCATCGAAAATCAGATGGGCTGGACATGTAATGAGATATGGAGGCGACCGCTGGACTAGAGCTATTACCGACTGGATTCCATGGGATATCAAAAGATCGCATGGCTGTCCACCTACAAGATAATCAGACTTCTTCGTCAAGACCCTGAAGGTCAAGACCCTAAAGGTCGAGAACATGAATGTTTGAGGCTCTTCATGTTCCTAGAAAGAGCAGACACCATCGGCCTACACTAGTTTGTGACAGGGACGAATGGAGACGTTACTGAAGCCCGCTCGAGCAAATTGATGAGTAATGGGATGTCAAGTAATAGAGCGATTTGAAATTCTATATTACCTGTAATTCACAACTTTTAAAAATAAAAATAAGGAGATAAGTTTAACACTAAAACATTTTGACTTTTACTCACTTTTTTTGTATTATATATGCTGAGTTTAGTCTTTATTTAAATAGTAAGCTAACTACAATTTTCAAATGATTGACACTTTTACTGACAATTTTCAGGTGATATTACATACCCTTCTTCATCATTCAGCATCATTGTCTGTATTCTGCACTTAAGACTGCACTTAAGACTCAAACATGACACAAATAATGTTGTTGACTATTAGAATTTGAGCACACAATGTTCATGGTTCAAAGAGAACAGAGTTTGAAGTCAACAGTCCTTTATCCAGGCGTACACTTTATCCAGGTGTACTATGGCCTGATGAAGAGGAAGAGAGTCAGTATCAAATGAAAGAGATGAGTTGACTCTGCAAAAGTATGTGGCAAATTGGCTCCACTCACCTTCCTGTCTCTTAATTTCATACCACTTGCTACGGAATACTTGTTTCCATCTCTTAACAGTTGGAATAGATACACGTATGATATTCATTTATCTGGGATCTCCTTTGCTCAACAGATGCAGTATAAACAATGTAAGAAACTCACTTCAAGGCTTCAAGGACTTGAGTATGGTTTCTCATTAGGAGCCCCAGATTTACATTAGCAGTTCAAGCCCCGGGTAGATTAAGGGTAAATAAGAGTTTAATGTGGGAGAAAGTTTCACATCAGACAATTATTTTAGCTAAATTTTGAAGAAATATGTAAGGAACATAGATGGGAAAATCTGGAAAAGAAAGTGACTTCCAAAACTGCCAGTGAGTGAAGCTAGAATAGCAGTTCCCCCTGTATGTCTGCCTCTGTCTCAGCCTGTTTTGATCTCTGTCTGTCTGTCTGTCTGCCTGTGTCTCTCTGTCTCTGTCTCTGTCTCTCTCTCTCTCCCCATCTCTTTCTCTCTCTCTCCTTCTCTCTTTTGGGGTCACACCATCCAGTAGTCAGGGTTTCCCCAGGCTCTTTACTCAGAGATCACTCCTAGGGTTTTCTGAAAAATCATATGGGATGCTCAGATTGAAACCTGTCTGGTTATGGGCTACGAAAGCACTCTACCTGTTGGACATTATCTTTCCTTTCTAAACTACCATTAATTAAGTTATTTTTCACTAATTTAATTTAATTTGTTCAATAATTTCAAATTATTTAGGCACCATGATTTACAATACCCTTGTTAGGTTTTCATGCATACAATGTTCCCACACCACACAGCTCATTCAACAGTCTTCCTCCTTCCCTCACTGTCCCGGTATCTCCTCCCACATTCTAACTTTCCTTATTATTCCTCTCTTCGTAGTAAGCATCATACAGAAAACCAATTTTCACTTTCAGCACTTGTTATTTCTTTATACTTTTTATAACCCACCTGAGCAAGATTATACTCTGTCTCTCCTTCTAACTAAATTCTGATTAACTTCACTCTGCATGTTCTATCCAAATAACAGCAAATTGCATGATTTTATCATTTCATATAGCCGAGTACCATTCTGTTATGTATATTTCCCATAATTCTCTGTCCAGCCATCTATTTTGGGGGACTCTTTTGTTATTTTCAGATATTGCCATTAAAAATGGTGTTGCAATGAACATTGGAGTACAAATGTAAATAGAGTTTTTGAATAGAGTTTTGGGACTATCTGCCAAGAATTGAAATTATTGTGTCATACTGAAACTCATTCCTTGGATTTTGGAGAACTTTATTAATTTTTTTAAAACAATTTGAACCAGATGAAATTTCTACTGCAGTAAATGAGGGCTTTCATTTTTCCCCACATTGACCCAACACTGGTAGCTTTTGTTCTTAGTGATGTGAGCCTGTTTTACTGATATTAGGTGATAACTCTTTATTGTTTTGATTTGTATTTCCCTGGTGATAAATTATGTGGAACATATTTTTATAAATATGTTGGTCATCTGTATGTCTTTTTCATTGCTTCTCCCCATTTTTGATATGGTTGATTGTTAATGTTTTTGTTAAATTCTAACATTTACATATCTTGGATATTAATCCCTTGTCATATACGTGGAGACAAGTATTTTCTACCTGTCCAAGGGATATCTTTTTATTCTGGGCAACATTTCTGTGGTGCAGAAGCATCTCAGTTTGATGGGTTCCATTTTTTTGGCCAATGGAATTAAATCACCAAAAATACCTTTCAATTAAATATTGCAGAGTAGTCATATATGATTCCTTAGCATAATCTGTCAATTAAGGTAGTGTTGAGATCTTTGACTTTTTCTGTATGGATTCCTTTTATAGTCTAGCAGCCATTACAGGAACTTCTAAACTATACTGAATAATAGAGATGAGAGTGAACAGCCTAGTCTTGTGCTTGATCTTATAGGAAAGACTTAATTTTTCACGACTGTGGATGATGTTTGTTAGGGGCTTGTGGTAAATGATTTTAACTATATTTAACTCTATTTTATCAGATTTTTATCATAAACAGTTTTGGGTCTTGCCAAATGCTTTCTCCACATCTATTATCAACCCAGATTTCTTGCTCAGATGTATTCATCTGTTATCAACTGACTTTTATCAATTGCAAGACAATCCAAGTTCAGAATAAGCCCCATATCCAGTGAGCTGCTGATTATTGAGGGTTCATTAATTTAACATACTTATTTTATAACTCTGTGCCATTTCAATACCAGAGTCCATATAAAAGGAATACATTTCATCTTTTAGCCTTTTCATATCAAGAGGCCTATTTCCTTTAGCAACATCCCTTCATGATCATTTATTAACAAATAGTGTGGTGTGTTAACAGAAGAGATGACTAATTAATGATTATATTTTGCTTATATTCTTATGATGTATTATGATGATTGACTTGCATACATTAAACCACACTTGTGTCACTAAAATGAATCCTAGTTGTCCCTGGTGGCTGATAGACCCTATTTTTGTTTTGATCTCTATGTTTTGATTTTATAAAGATTTATTTTGTGACCCTCCATTGTGATCTATCTATAATCATCCATTCATGAAAAGAATGTATACAGAATTTTTGTGGTTGAAAGGATCCAGATACATCTTGCAGACCCATCAATAATTCCTTTAATCATTGTAGTTAGGTAATAAATTTGTCATAGTGTTAATATTCTTAGTGTATGTGTACAACTACCACTCACCATAAAGGTATCATATGACTGTTATTCTAATTAATCTCTTCTTACCTATAACCACTTCCCACTTTATGTTCTTGTCATCAAAACCATTATTCAGCTTTGTTACCTAGGGTCAAGTGTTTGTCATCATGTGTTATATTCACTTGTTTTGATTCTCTGAACACCAAAAATGAATGAGAGCACCTGATATCTATCTTCTCTCTGACTTACTTTATTTAATAACATACCTTCCAAGTGCATAAAAATTAGTAAGGCAGTGGTACCTCAATTTAAAAAATAAATTTTGTACCTTCCCTGTCAAAGTTTTTCTCCATTTTTTCCATTGGAAAGGCTTATTCAAATCTTTATTCTACGATATATGTTCTCTTTATCTTTTTTTTTTCTTTTTGGATCACACCCAGTGATGCACCGGGGTGACTCCTGGCTCTGCACTTAGGAATTACTCCTGGAGGTGCTCACGGGACCATATGGGATGCTGGGAATCGAACCTGGGTTGGCCACATGCAAGGCAAATGCCCTACCCACTGTGCTAATGCTCCAGCCCCAACAAAGATATATTTTCAAAGAAAGTAATCAAGTAACTGACTTTATGATTAGGTTACTTATTCATTTTAAATGTTTCCTTGACACCATATAAGGCTTAAATTTTAATTACTATTATGCATTTACATACTCCCTTCTATTTCCATTTAATCATGTGGACATATATAAGTACATGAACAATCATTAGTAATTCCAGGGAATAATTTATATTTCCTAAAAATAAATGAAAAAAGAACAAAAGATCTGTACTTTTAATGAATATCTGAGTTCCATTATTCATGAGTTTATTTTGTTTTCTTATCATTTGTGTTGACTAAGTAAACAGTGAAAAGCAAGTTAATTCTGATATAAAATAAACCGATACAGTTTGAAGTTAAACCTGTTTATTGACTCATAAATGAGTTTCCTTGGTAACTACATATCCCTGACTTTCAAATGGACCTTTGCTTGAATTTTCTCCAAGATGCTAGGCTATATTCCTCATCAGGATAGGTGTTCATTACAATCACAGTGTGTTTGGCACTGAGTGGGGAGGAGAGAAGCATTTTTTTTCTGGGATAACAGCTGTGAAGATGAACAGATGCAGTTGATTAGCTGTTCGGTGTTGCTGATTCGAAGTAATTGTTATGAGTATTGAAATGTGGCTGAAATGATACGCTTGGCAATATCAATTTCTGTAGCATCTTATTCCTATTCATCACGCTTGTAATTCTTGTGTTTATCCAGTTCATGGGAATTTTCCTTTCACGACTATTTAGAATTCATTAGTCATCTCTTCTGTTAACACACCACACTATTTGTTAATAAATGATCATGAAGGGACGTTGTGAAAGAAAATAGGCCTCTCGATATGAAGAGGCTAAAAGATGAAATGTATTCCTTGTATATGGACTCTGGTATTGAAATGGCACAGTTATAAAATAAGTATGTTAAATTAATGAGCCCTCAATAATCAACAGCTCACTGGATATGGGGCTTATTCTGAACTTGGATTGTCTTGCAATTGATAAAAGGCAGTTGATAACAGATGAATGCATCTGAGCCAGAAATCTGGGTTGTTAAAATTGTTCTAATCTATACTGAGAATTTTGAACAGACACGAGTTCCATCTTATTTCATTAAAGGGATACAGTTTGATGTGTATTACTGAGTATCTATAATGCTCTGCCTTCACTGAGAATAATCATTCTAATTTTAACATTAATACAAAAGATTCAAGAAGTCCACAGCTATAATATTCATTTATGTGAGCATGGATGTATCTGATGCTAGGGATTTACTTCAACCCATTACAAAAGGGGTTTAGGGAATGCATGACTTTGATTATAGTGCACCTCCCCTTTTATTTTAATCTACACATATTACTAGTGATGCCAGAGTTAAAGGTAAAATCAAAAGCACCAATGTACTCTGGATCTAGAGACTACTAATAGTTTATTTGAACTTAGCATACTTGGTGGATAAAAGTATTAGTCCATAGATTCCTAATTATATTTATATCTTTGTGTGTCTGACTCCATATCTTTATACATTATTTTGCATTCTTTGCCTACTTGAAAATGAACATTTTAGGATACATAGGACTAATAAACAAATAGGACTCAGAATTCATAATTAATAATGTTATCAATTACCAGTAATATACATTATTACCTTACGTATAAAATTTCATTGCTACTATTTATGAAACTATGAATGGCTACATATTCACTGAAGATTATAGCAATAGTTATAATAAATTTTAACTTTAATAAACTCAAGAGGAAATTTAACATTTTAAATATCTTAGAAATAGAGTAACATTAACAAAATAAATTTTTCTTTTGCAATGTTTACATAATAAGAAAAATTGTTCTTAAAATGAGAAGCAAGTTATTAAAAAGTCTATAAAGAACAGCCTGAACATTATTTGAGATTTTTATTTTATTTTATTTCCACAGCATGGCTGGAGTGATAGCATGGCGTTTGTCTTGCATGCGTCTGACCGGGCCAACCTGGGTTTGGTTCCTCCACCCCTCTCGGAGGGCCCGGCAAGCTACCGAGAGTATCTTGCCCGCACATCAAAACCTGGCAAGCTACCCTTGACATATTCAATATGCCAAACACAGTAACAACAAGTCTCACAATGAAAACAATACTGGGCCCACTCGAGCAAATTGATGAACAACGGGAGGACAGTGCTACAGTGCTATTTTTACAGTGGGATTATTGTACTTAAAACACATTCCTATGATGTTAGAATGATATCTCTACAGGGGCTGGAGATACTATATGGCACATACAGCACTTGTTTTACATGTGGAGACCTGGATTTGATTGACAGAATTCCATATGGTCCCTAAGTCTACCCAGGAGTAATTCCTGACTACCAAGCCAGTACGTAAGCATCACTGCTTGTGGCACAAATAAGAGAAAAATAAATATAATAGTATCTCTACTTAGAAGTTCCCATTATAGATTTAATGAATAAGTATGAATTATGACTTACGTACCATTGCCTGGAGCAATAACACAGTGGGTAGGGCATTTGCCTTGTAAGCGGCCAACATGGCCAACCTGAGTTCGATTCCTCCACTCCTCTCGGAGAGCCCGGCAAGCTACCAAGAGTATCTCGCCCACACGGCAAAGCCTAGCAAGCTACCCGTGATGTATTTGATATCCAAACAAAGTAACAACAACTCTCATGATGGAGACATTACTGGGCCCGCTCGAGCAAATCGATAAATAATGGGAGGACAGTGACAGTGACAGTGACCATTGATATAACAATATTAACATACTTTATGGGAATAATTTAGGTTAAAGCTATTAGATTAAATTAAAAAGTACCTATTTGTGTATATGATTTAGCCAAATTTTCCTATTGTTTTTGTTGCTGAAGAAAACTAGACTATATTTTTGACTTACTGCATCACAGAAGCAGAGGTCCTTGTTTCAATCCTTAACACCACATATGGTGACCTGAGTCCAGTCAAGCATTACTTCTAAGCATAGAGAGGAATAGCCCAACCACTGTGGGGCTTGGGCCCGTCTGTGGCCAGTGAAATGACATGGATGCATCTAGGAGCTAGACCTGCTCTTAGGGTGCTTGCCTTGGAAGCAGCTGGTGTGGCATTGATTCCTGGAACCCTGTATGATCCCATGAGTCTATCACAAGTGATCCTAAACAGAGCAAGATAATTCCCAAACACTGTTTGGTATGGAAAAAACAATAAAAAAGCAAATGAACAATAAAAAATATCATTTTAGTTTGAGCAAGAAAATGTTTCAAAGAATAAGCCTGAAGATTGAGTACAGTGAAGGAAAGTATTATGCAGTTTACCACCAGAGAATTTAAATTATACTAGAGAGTATAATCACCTCTCACAAGTCACAGCACATGGTGTTGGGTACTTGCAAGGATTCTTAATCAAAATATGTATAGATGATGGTTAATTAGTGTCCATCATAAAGTGGTTGCCATTACTGTTCTCAATTTTAACAGAATGGTAATATCAATAATAAGCCATATTTTGTGCATAACAAATATTTAAGTCCATTTTGTTAAAATGTGAAATTATAAAACAATACTTCGATAGAATATTAGGAGAAACTATTGTACTTGTTTATAGTTACTAATAAAATATAGGTCTAATCTAAGTTCAAACAAAATCTCGCATGCACAGATGTATAATCAATATATAGCAATGTTGTCACAGATGTAGCCCTTAAATATTCCTTGAAAGTTCCACTCATAGCAGCAATGCTCACCCACCTACAACTCTGAAATTTAAAAACTAAGATAATATGAATGTCTGAACTGTATAAAATGAACTGAAATATATATTGTGTTATCTTTTTTTAAAAATGTGGCAGTACTGTTATTTATTCAGCTAATGATTAAGCTGATTGAAATGGGCATGAACTCCACATTATTTTTTATTTTTTTAATCACCGTGAGATACAGTTACAAAGCTTTCATGTTCAAGATTCAGCTGTAACATGATCAAACACCCAACCCTCCACCAGTGCACACTTTCCACCACCAGTGTCCCCAGTATATCTGCCTCCCTCCATCCCAGTCCTCATCTTCCCTCCATGGCAGACAACTTCCCCAATACTCTCTCTCTACTTTTAGGCATTATGTTTTGCTCACCATTTCCCACCATTTAAGCCTACCTGCCAGGAGCAGATGTTAGTCATTTATTGTTCATTGCTCATTTTGAAAATTTTGGGTGCCATGGCCACGTGCTTCTGGAATCCTAGATTGTAAATGGTTGGGTTCTGGAGACATTTCTGTAGGACACTAATCCATTTGGGGATTCAGCTGGGCCTCTCTGGACCAGGGCTGTTGGTGTGCTAAGATAGCACACCTGGAGGCACATTGTGGGTGTGACAGCCAAGATGATGAGCAGGCGGAGAGCCAGGAAGGAACAGCCGGCACCTCTGCTGCCATGTCACATGGAGATTTAGTCCTGCAACCCTCATACCTGGGCTTTGCTTGTGGAAGTTCTTGGTCATGGGGATTCCATTTGGAGTAGGTGGGGAGACTGCACTGCTCCATCTCGTGTGCCCCAGTGAAATTGGCTTGGTACGGGACCTGGAGAGATCTCTGGTTCTGTGGTGTCTTCCAGGACTCACTGCTTTGTCTGAATTTTGATGTCTTTCGAGTTTTATGTATGGGTCTCTGAATCAAGGGTAGTAATAGAGTTTACAGGGTGACACTGGAGTTGGTTCATGGGGGTGACTTCCAGTGCTTCCATGTGTATTGGGAAGCGGGGAGAGGTAGCCCCCACAACTCCGTGAAAGCCTGGAGATTTTAGTCACAAAACCCATGCACACAAATTTTCAGCGGATTGTATCTTGGTGAGGTTCATCCAGGACAGTAGAGTCTGGCTGGAGGTATGGCAGTGATTTTGGATTGTGGAAGCAAGCGGCTGCTAGGGGCTCTGCTTGGGCAGGCACAGGACAACTCGCTCCCCTCCGATTTACCCCAGTCTGTTCAGCCATGCACGGGTCCTAGATTAGCTGTAACTTTTTGGTCTCCTTCACGATTTATCTATGGATCTCTGAAATAAGGCCAATAAATGAGCTTGCATAGCTGAGCCAGAGATGGTTTGTAGGCATGGCTCCTACATACCTAACTTTTGGCTGTTTAATTTCTTGGCAAACTTGGTCTCAAGTTATTGGGGTCTGGCCAAAGGCACAGCGCCAATATTGGGGTGTCAGGAAGCCTGAAGTCACCATCAGGCTGCTGATGCGCTCACTCGACCCACAGATACAGATTGACCTGTTGGCGGTGTCATACCCCCTATATTGTGTTATCTTATATAACGTCAAATGCCTCTCTTCAAAATATCAGTGTGTGATTAGAATCCTTGCTCCCATCAATTCCAAGGAAATTTATGTTAATTATTAAATTATAAAATATATGTCACCAAGTGTTTCATGTAAAATATTATTTGTATACTTGTATTTCTATAATTTTGACAAATTTTCAAATGCACACTCAGTACATTCACTGTGTAATAAAGTTAGTCTTTAGAAATCTGGAATTCATACATAGAAATCTTTTATAGTGTTTCAAACCTTTGAGTACTCTTTGCACTGCCTAGTACAATGGGTAAGATTCTTATCCTAAGATTCTTAATGGACATTATATTTGGAATGATCAGAAGACTTGACTCCCATCATTAAAATCGCATTAAATGAAAATTATCACAAAGTTTAAAAATCAATTACTAACTAGACCAAATAGACATATTAATGATTTTTTATCCCTCAAACTCTGAATATACTTTCTTCTCTGGCACATATAGGATATTCACTAGAATACACCACATGATGAGACACAGTTAGACTACCCATAGTTGCAAAAGTCAGAGTCATATTAAACATATTCTTTTTTACCACAAAGTCCAAATACGATAAGTAGGTGGGAAAAGCTCCGTCATTTGGAAACTTGACAACATTCTAGTAAATAACTATTGTAACAAATAAGAAATCAAAGATATTCCTAAAATCATGCAGTTTGCAATAACATGGATGAAATTGGAGTATATCAAGCTTAGCATTCATCCGTGGTATATAGAAAGACAAAATAAGATAGGAGACAGTGGTGGGGGGTGATTGGAGGGAAGGGGACCAGATTTGTTGTGACATAAAGAAAGTGATGGACGGGGGGATGGGGGGATGGGGGTGGGAGGGATATTATCCATGGTGGTGGAAAATGGGCACTGGTGGAGGGATGGGTATCTGATCTTTGTATAATTGAAACCAAAGCACAAAAAATTGTAAATCTACAACTGTAAAATAAAATAAAATAAAATAAAATGGAAAAAAAAGTGATGGACAGTCATGGATAGTTTGGATGTAGATGAGTATAGTAATTTTGTATATCAATAGCATAATCCTTAGCACCATTGTAACTACCTAAATTGTAACAAATGTAATTAATTTAAAAATAAACTAGAAGTACAACTGCCTTGTGATCCAACTAATTCAATTCCGATTCATTATCCAAGAAAATAAAAAATAAATCTAGAAGATATCTGTGCCCCTACATTTATTGCAGAATAGCTTACTTCAGGTTACAATATAAGTATTTGTCAGAGAATAAATAAGAAAATTCTGACATACATCTCATGTACAAATAGTCTTTTTTAAATACAAAAAATAAAATAGGATATTATAAAGTCACAAATATTTCAAGATCTTGTCATTTGTGAAAACTTGTCACAAAGCTTGAGTGCATTAGCTAAGTGAAATTAAACAGGCAGAGAAAGACAAGTACTATATGATTTCACTTACATGTGAATTTAAAGATGGAACAAAACAATAACAAACAATTTTCAAAGATATAACAGATTTGTGATTGCCACAGATAGAATTTTGAGAGTGTGAAACTGGTGAAAAGAATCAAAATTCTCAAACCTAAAACTATAAAATATAATGGTGATGTAGTTTATAGGTCAAATCTTACCTGGCACAGATGGAGGGACAGAGAGTAATAAAGAGAAGAGCCAGGAGAAGTTCATTGGGGTGTGCTCCCAGGTAGACCCCAGACCACTCCCTGGCAGAGGCTAAGTGGGATTTTAAGTTGTTTGGGGCTAGAAGGGAACAGAGACACCTGTGGCCAGTGCACTCAGTCTGGCCTTCTGTTATCTGTAGGGATGGATGTGAGGAAGCATGAAATGTGCCCTTGTGGCTTCCTGTCACCGGAGTGGCCAGAAGCCCTATCTTTTGTGCTAGAGCAAGGTGACCTTTGATTCCAGGGATGTTGCTATCTCATCAGCTGGTCACCATTTAGTCTGAGCAAACCTTACAGTAATATATAGAAATTTGACTCTAGTTAACAATACTGTATTGCACATTTAAAGTGCTGAGATTTTATTTCATTGCAGATGTTTTGGTAAATTGGGAAGTGAGGAAGGTTTACCTTGTCCACCCTGGCATTGGTCAGGACTGGGAAAATCTGCTATAAGCAATAAGCACCTACAAGGGCACTTATGCTAACGTCTGCCAGCCCCAGAGGTAGCCATAGAGCTGCACCTTCAATTCACTATTTCTGCACAGCATGGGAACCGCTCCTGATCCCCTGACTTTTCAGAAAGTCCTGTACTCAGGCTGGAGCAATGAATTCCTCTTTGCAGTTAAGGAAAATCAGTTCTGACCCCTGCATAGATGTTCTAAGCCTGTAGTCTTTCCTCACAGGAAGTAATTTTTGAAATAGGTGAAATAGTAAAACAAAATGGTTTCTTTTTTTTAAATAAATTTTTAAAGACAGAGATCTGAGGGGAGAGGAAGAGAGAAAGAAATGTTTAAGAGAAAGCACAGGCTTCTCCAGAGTAGTAAAAAAAAAGAGAATGGCTTTGCAAGGCTATATACAATTACTCCAAATTGTATTGGCCTGAAGATCTCTGCCTACATAAAAGATAATTTGTGGGTTGTCACAGGGAAAACCTTACACTATTCATGATCCAGAGTTTTCTGTAGCTTCTTTTTTCTAGGGCCTTTCTGTGGATGGGCCCTAGTTACTGCATCTAAGTGGTGCCTTAGTTTCTCCATTCCAGTATTTGCATCTCAAAAGAGCTCAGCATTTGCATCTCAAGGTGCCTGTTCTTCATGTCTTTGAGCTAATTTAGGACTGCTCAAATTTTACTAATTTCCAAAAGCTCCCCTTATCTTTTTGTGTTTCCAGTCACCAGGAGTGCTCAGGGCTCTCTCCTGCCATTGCACTCAGGGATCACTCTCAGTGGGCTGGGGAGATCATAGGAGGTGCTGGGGATTGAACCACTGCTCCCCAGAAGGAAGGCAAACACTTTCTTGCTCTCATCCTGCCTGCACATTTTTATTAGAAGAAAAAAATTGTATATGGTGATTAGGGTAAAGTACACTGATTTTAATTATTTTACAACATATACAAATATAGAATCATGTTATGCATCTTAAACTAATATAAAGCTATTTATCAAGTATACCTTGATATGCTGTTGATCTCACCCAGTACAGACAGTGATGAGTAAAGTGAAGAAATAGGGGACATTTATTAAAGAAATAGAAGGGTCCTGGGCAGACCCTGTGACCTCCTGGTGTGGCTGGGTAGAGTTGAGTTCTGGGAGAGACGGAGCAAGTTTTTAAGTTGTCTTGGGCAGGAAAGGCAGCAAAGACAGGTGGGACTGGTATACTGGCTAAATGCGGGATTCAGTTGGGGGTCACCAGGCCTGGAATGGGTCAGAACCTTGTCTTCGGTGTCTGAGGGGCAGGGTGGTCCTTGATTCTTGGAATGTGTGGCTGTTTCACCAAATACCTCAGTTTAAAAAAATATTAATAATAATGCATGAGGCTTTCCACTTAAGATGAGTTGCTTTTAACAACATTAAGTGGAAACTGTCTTCCATGTAAAGGGACTAAACAGGGTAGCAAAAAAAAAAAGTTATTCAAAGTTGTGTTTATTATGGTTTAATGAACCTAGTGGAAATTCTAGGTCTCCTTTAGGGAAACCACTTGTTCAGCATTGAGGAACCTATTCAAGAGAGGACCGGAAGCATTGATGCAGTGGAACCAGAAGGATGCTGTGCCAGGGGAACAAGTCAAGTTTAAATCTCCCCTATATGAAAGGTGAATATCCAAATAGACAATAGGATGGTTGGGGGTGGGAGATGGGCAGCAGAACTGACAGCCAAATTTTCTCTCTGTCTGCACACTTCCCTATATACAGACAGAGGGCAAAATCAACCTGGGCTTAAACACCCAGACAGATGTACAATGAGGCAAAGCTCCAATGTCTGGATGGACAACAAAATCTCACAGGGCTCAAACACCAAACACTTGGCCTGAAGTGGCCAAAGACATAATTGCCACACATTTTGAGATGTAAATCCTAAACTCTTTGGAGATACAGAAACTGAATCACTTTCCAAATACATAAAGAGATCTCCTCAGAGAAAGGGGAGCCCCTTAGAATAGGTGAAGCAGTAGGAAAATGTAGGATAACATTGTTTTTTTCCTTCTTGCATAGCCTCAGGTAATTTAGGTTTATTGGGTTGCTCCCATCACAGTGCTTCCTTTTCTCTGTTTATTTGTAACTTCATTCTTCATGCTCTGCTGACTTTTAAATATTGTTTTTCTCTTCTCCTTAAGTCCTTTGTATAGTGTAGTCAGAGCAACTTCCTTTTTCTCCAGACACAGGAAGACAGCAGGGAATGCTATGCTTTTGTTAATATAGAAGTCATTTGACTCTAAATAATATTTTCCTTCTGGGCATCTGTTCTCTCTACCTAAGCCTCAGCTGCCCTCCCTTACTTCCTGTATCATTGTATCACTGTCATCCCATTGGTTATCAAATTACTCGAGCAGGCTCCAGTAACGTCTCTATTCATCCCAAACCTAAGATTTTAGCAGCCTCTCCTTATTCATCTTTTCCCAATGGTTGGAGGCTCTTTTTGGGTCAGGGAAATGAGACCTATTGTCATAACTGTATTTGGCTTGTAGAATAAACCACAGGGAGCTTGCCAGGCTCTGCCTGTGAGGGCAGGATACTCTTGGTAGCATGCTGGGCTCTCTGAGAGGCACAAATGGGAAGGAAGTATCTTATAATGTACAGTGTGGAAAGTGGCCTGGAGAGTGGCGGTGGTTGGGCAGTGGAGGTTGGTTGCTGGGGCTGGGTCCCTTGGGGTGGGAGGATTCTCACCCACCCCACAGCCTGGCACAAAGTCTGG
Organism: Sorex fumeus; assembly: GCF_029834395.1. NCBI lineage: Eukaryota > Metazoa > Chordata > Mammalia > Eulipotyphla > Soricidae > Sorex > Sorex fumeus. The sequence continues at coordinate 6,243,914 of NW_026606185.1, read as the reverse complement.
TTGCATGGTTCTGGGAAACTTCTTTTGTATTCCCATTTGGGAGGAGCATCCTTGAGTTCTGAATGATGGCCAATGAGATTACCTGGTGCTAGTAAGGTGTGGCTTCTGAGTTTGATTCCAGGATCTCTATTCCGGATCCATTGAGTCCAGAGTCCAAGGTCACAAAGTTTCGCATTATCTGGGTTTCCTGGGACTTCATTCTTGCGTGAGGCTTGGCCTGAGCATCTGTAAAGTGGCTGTGGTTGGCAGTGGAGGTCAACTGCCAGGGTCGGGTTCCTTGGGGAAGAGAGGGCTCTCACTTCCTAGCACCACAGGGCCCTTACTTCCTAGCACCCCCAAAATCAGAGTGCTGACAAGGGATTGGATGGATCCAGGGCAAGCAGTGATCTATGTGGTACCCTGGCATGGAGATCACTCAACCACTTAATCACTTAACTTCCCGTTAGTCGTCGATTTGCTCGAGCGGGCGCCAGTAACATCTCCATTTGTCCCTGTCGCGTGCTAGTGTAGCCCAATGGCATCTGTTCACTCCGGGAACATGAAGGGCCTCAAACCGATCGTTCATGATCTTGACGAAGAAGTCTGACCATCTGGTAGGTGGGCGGCCACGCAGTCATTTGACATCCTGTGGAATCCAGTCGGTAACAGCTCTAGTCCACTGGTCATCTTTAAATCTCATTACGTGACCAGCCCATCTGATTTTCGACACCTTGGCAAATGAGACAGCGTCCCTGATTCTTGATCGTCAATGGATGTCAGAACTCGGGATTCTTTCTCTCATTTGAGTGAAACATGATATTCCAAACATAGCTCTTTCTATCCTTATTTGGGAGACCTGAGTAGCGTTCTCATCTTGTTCGCGTAGAGCCCAGGTCTCTGAGGCATATGTTAATGCAGGAAGAACAGTGGAATCAAAGAGATGTGCCCGGAGCCGGAGATTCTTCATCCTCTTAGCTATTTCTTCGACGTTCTTGAAGGCGTTCCAAGCCGCTCTCTTCCTCCTGCACAGCTCGGGTGCCAGGTCATTTGTCATGTTGACCTCACGACCTAGGTACACATAGCTGTTGCATTCAGAGATGGTCGTTCCATTGAGAATGAATGGGGCGTCAGGACCAAGGTTGTTTCTCATAAACATTGTCTTTGTAAGTTTCAGCTGTAGTCCTACCTTTCCACACACACGGTCAAAGTTGGCCAGCATTTGTGCCGCTTGGCTGATGTTTGGTGTTATTAAAACAATATCATCAGCAAAACGGAGGTGGTGTAGTTGCCGACCATCTATTTCACTCCCATTCCTTCCCATCTATTTCACTCCCATTCCTTCCCATTCTAGTCGTCGCATGATGTTCTCGAGGGTGGCACTGAAGAGTTTTGGTGAAATGGTATCACCCTGCCGCACCCCTCTCTTGACATCATCGGTCACTTCTTTGTAGAATGGTGAGATCCTGGTAGTGAATCCGCAATACAGCTCACAGAGGATGCTGATGTATTGGGCTTGAATGCCCTGATTGGCTAGGGCTTCAATGACCGCTTCCATCTCAACAGAATCAAAGGCCTTCTTTAAATCAATGAATGTTAAACAGAGCTGCATCTTGAACTCCCGAGAAACTTCAATGAGCTTGATTATCGTGTGGATATGGTCGATGGTGCTGAATCCTTTGCGGAACCCGGCTTGCTCGCATGGTTGTCCTTCATCTAGTGTTCTGCCAATCCTATTCAGGATGACTCGAGTGAACAACTTGTAGATGACAGACAATAGGCAGATCGGGCGATAGTTGCCAATGTCATGGATGTCTCCCTTCTTGAACAGTAGTACGGTCCTGCTGGTTTTCCATTGGGACGGAACCTTGCATTCAGACAGGTAACGAGTGAAGAGCCGAGCCAGTGTATTGATGAGTACTGATGAAAGGTTCTTCAGGTGTTCAGGTCTGACCTTGTCTGGGCTGGGTGCTGTTTGTTTCTTTATCGACGAAATGGCGTGTCGGATTTCGGAAGGGAGAACGTTGGGAACGACATATCCATCCTGTGGAATTTGGTATGTCGGCAAGTGGACATGGCTCTTGAAGAGATTTGAGTAGAATTCATGGATAATCTTCTCCATTACCGTTCTGGAGGATGTGATGGTTCCATCAGGACGTCGGAGGGCAGTCATCTTGGTCTTGTAGTTGGCGAAGGACAGGCGGGCCTTACGAATACTTTTCCCAGCTTTTGCCGCATCTACCAGTACTTCTGTTCTTCTCTCTTTGAGGTCTTCCTTGATCGCATCTCTGCACTGCTTTGCTAGCTCGGACATTAGCTAGCGGTTGCCTGAGGCATGCGCCAAACCACGCTGGCGAATTAGCTCAAGAGTTTTCGAAGATAGGCGATTTTTTGTGGCTATCTCTCTCTTGGGTTCCTCGCATATTCATGGAGGTGCTGAACCAGTCAATTGTATTCCTCGTCAATGTTGTCAACAATGGCATCTTCCCATGTTGCCGCAATAGTACCAAAGAGTTCCCAGTTGGTGGTCATTCTGGGAGTTTTCTTTTTGAACTTTGCAGCCCTTTCTCCCTGCTCTGTGAAGTAGAATTTTGCACGACGGAGACGGTGGTCCGATCCCGTTCGAAATTTTGGGACAACAGCGAAATCAGTCAGATAAAACTGTCGATTGAATATGATGTGGTCTATTTCGTTGTGGAATCGTCCACCGGGAGACTCCCATGTCCATCGTTTAGATTCTGCCTTCTGGAACTGTGAGTTACCATGAATGGTCTTGGTCGACATGATGAACTCGACAGTCTCTCACCCTGTTCGTTCCATTCTAGGCCATGGGTCCCAATGTGAAGTTCTTCATCTGATCTTCTCGGTCCTATCTTGGCATTAAAATCACCCACAATGATCTTGTAGAAGGTGTGGTCTTCTTTATAGAACTTCTCTAGCTCCATGTAGAACTTCTCGATTTCTCTTTCATCATAATGAGATGTTGGTGCGTAGACAACGAAGATAGAAACTGCAGGCAGTGATCCACATCTATTCAAATAGATGGCATGGAGATGGGGCTGGCCAAAGTGCCCAATGGTTAACTATAAGTTAAGAGCTTAGTCATGGACAGATACTTTCATGATCCAAAAAGTAATAACTAGATTTGGACCCTGCTAGGGTTAGGAATGATTAATCTGGCCTGAGTGCTGTAGTCTGAACCTGTGTAAGATGTTCCCTGGAGAGCTGCCCTACAAATTTCACTTTATCTCTTACTGTGTCATACAAAAATAACTAAAGGAGAAAAACACCTTTAGAGCTATTAAGAGCTATTATGCTTGTGGGCTGTCAGGAAGGGCTCCCTTTTGTTGTTTATGCTTCCAGACTGGGTGGAGCATGGGCCTGGAGGGCAAGATGGAGAGATATAATTAGGGGTAGAGAGAGAAACAGAGGGGGTCAGAGTCAGAATCAAGAGTGGAGTCAGAACAGAGAGAGGAGAGGGGAGTCTATTGCAAAGCAACAGGAAGAGATGAGCAGGGATAGAGGACTGAGGAAGAGTGCCTGAGATGGGAGAGACGAAAGACTAAATAAATGGTAGCTAATCAGCAGTCAGCCTGGTCCTCTTCTTTCACCTGCCCATCGCCTACAGCCGTTCTGATCCTGTCCATAAGCAGCAGCTCGAGAGCACCGAAAGTGGGCGGTAAGAGAGAGCCACCCTGAGAGCCCGCAAACACATGTCCTCCTGCAGGTGTGTTCTTTACAGGAAAATATAAAGTTTCTGATGAGAAAATTAAAGCCCCATCAAGAATCCAAGGCTATTATTTTCCTCTGAGAAACCTCAGATTAAATTTTTATTTTTACTTTAATTTTTTTTAAATTAAATCACTATGAGATATACAGTTACAAAGTTGCTCATGATTGAGTCTCAGTCATACAATGTTCCAACACCCAACCTTTCACCAGTGCACAATCCCACCAGCAACGTTCCCAGTTTCCCTCCTGCCTGCTTCCACCATTCCACCCCTGCAGTCTTATCTCTACGGCAGGTATTTTCCTCTCCTCTCCTTTCCCCTCCCCTCCACCCCCCCTCCTTTCCTTTCCTCTGTCTCTGTCTCTCTCTCATTTTCCTTTTAGTCACTGTGGTTTGAAATAGTTATTGAAAGGGTATTATGCATATCATTTTACCTCATTTCAGCACTGTTTTTGCTGAGAGTTATCATTTCTAACTATTATTGTCATAGTGGTCCTTTGTCTGTCCTAACTGCACTCCCCCTCCCCCTTTGTGGCCTGCTTCCTACCATGGACCGTTATTTCTACCTTGAGTATTATTCACATACTATGCTTTTTCTTTTCTTCTTATCCATCAAATGAATGCAGTCATTCTATATCTGTCCCTCTCCATCTGAACGATTTCACAAGGCATGATATTCTCCATGAGATTTATCCTTCTCCCAAAGAGGAATTGAAAGAGCTATGCTTGGAATATCACGTTTCACTCAAATGAGAGAAAGAATCCGGAGTTCTGACCTCCGTTGACAATCAAGAATCAGGGATGCTGTCTCATTTGCCAAGGTGTCAAAAATCAGATGGGCTGGTCACGTAATAGATTTAGAGATGACCGCTGGACTAGAGCCGTTACTGACTGGATTCCACCGGATGTCAAAAGACTGCGTGGCCGCCCACCTACCAGATGGTCAGACTTCTTCATCAAGACCATAAACGATTGGTTTGAGGCTCTTCGTGTTCCTAGAAAGAAAAGACGCCACTGGGCTACACTAGCATGTGACAGGGACAAATGGAGACATTACTGGCACCCGCTTGAGCAAATTGATGATTAACGGGAAGTCAAGTGATCAAGTGATCAAGTGATAGTCTCCATACCCATCCATGATAAGCAAATTTCATGAGTTTATTTTCCTAACAACTAAAAAAGTGTTCCATTGTGTAGATGTACCATATTTTCATTATCCATTCATCTGTACTGGGATACTTGAGTTGTGTAGGTTGAGGCTATAGTGAACAGTGCAGTAGTAAATATAGGAGTACAGATGGCTTTTCTGCATTGTGTCTTGGACCCTGAGGGTATATTCCCAGAAGTAGTATTGATGGGTCATATGGAAGCTCAAGGTCTAGTTTTTTGAGGAATGTTCATGTTGTTTTCCATTAGATTAACCTTCATAAGTGCAGAGAACACCAGGCCAAGACAATTTGAAGAAACTGTATATGACATTATCAGAAATGTCAGTTTTTTTCTATCTAGAAAAGCCTTCATTCTCTCTTGAACACATCTCTCTTTTTATGCACACCCCCTCAGATCTCTCACTAAATTGATTTCTGGAAAACAAATAAGATTTTGCTTCACTAAATATACATCTCCTATCAGATCCTTTGTGTTTGTTTGTTTTTAACTTTTTTTCACTCTCGCAGCTGTCACTGTCACTGTCACTGTCCTCCCATTGTTCATCGATTTGCTCGAGTGGGCCCAGTAACGTCTCTATCATGAGACTTCTTGTTACTATGTTTGGCATATCGAATATGTCACGGGTAGCTTGCCAGGCTCTGCCGTGCGGGAGAGATACTCTCGGTAGCTTGCTGCGCTCTCCGAGAGGGGCGGAGGAATCAAACTCGGGTCAGCCACGTTGGCTGTGTGCAAGGCAAACGCCCTACCACTGTGCGATCGCTCCAGACCTCTCCCAGCTGATGTTGACAAAATTTTCTTCTGTGCAATAGCTATTTGGTTTTGCACTTTTTAAATCAAAATATTGATGATCTATGACTGATTTTATCCTCTCTCTCTTTTTTTTTTTTGAATTTTGAAGAGGTTTTGAGCTACACCTTTTGGTGTTCAGGGATAATCACTGACTCTGTGCTTGAATCACTCCTCACAGCAATTGTGAGACCGTATACCATGCTAGGGACCGAAGAAGGCTCAGCAAGACAAACTCCCTGACCCTTTATGATCCTGTGAACCCTGTGTTTTACCTTAAGGTAAATAATCACATGCATTCACATTCATTCAGTTTTCTAATTATACCTCCATTGATCTAATTTTTGGGCAAATACTGAATTTTATTTATTTGTGCTATCTTGGCACAGAATAGACACCATTTTTTAAATTTTGTTTTATTTCCTTGGAACTCACCTTGCTGTGCTTTGGTCTTATTCCTGGTTCTGTGCTCAGAAATGATTCTGGTGTGGCTCAGCGACTATATCTGGTACTGGGTAGAGAAAATGTGTGAGGCACATACATGACAAGCACCCTAAATACTATACTGTCTCTGGCCCTAATTTTTAACTTATTGATGCACATTATTAATCATATTATATTGAACATATGATGATTAAAATAGTTTTAGCTTTTTGTTCTGTTTCTACTTTGGGACCACATACAGTGTTGATGAGGACCTAGTCCTGACAGTGTGCTCAGAGATCACTGCTGAGGATGCTTGGAAGACTGTATCCAATGCCAGAGACATAACTAGGGGCAGCAGCATGCAGGGAGCTTCTGATCCCATGTATGATTGCCCTGGACCTTATCTGTGTTTTTCATCAGGCTTAAGAAGTTGTTCCTAACCTGTTTTCAGGAGCTAGTCACATGATTTATTTTTAAAATGGTAATTAAATTGATTTTCAAGTTTTAAATTGTGGGATAGGCATTGTTTTTTGTTTTGATTTGCTATTTGCAGGAGGAAGCCACAGCCTGCTGTGTGGTGGGTGATGATCAGGCTGCACCAGCCTGTACTCATGGTGATAAAAATATCACTTTATTATCTTTTACTGTTTAAAAAAGCAATTTAGATATCAATGAATCTCTAGCAATTAGATAAATTCATAAGATTAGAAAACAATTTTGAAATGACAGTCATTGTCTTGCTGCTGGCGGATGTGAAAGGTAAGGATGAAGGAATCTATTTTTACCATCTGCCAGGGTTCTGGGCACAGTTGAACCCTGGTGTGTGAGAAATCAGAGCTGGACAAAAGGCTGCCTGGAAGTGTCCAGGCTTCTACACAGAAGAGTAGAACAGGTCGGTCCCAGAACTCACACCCTTTACTAAGTTCATTAATTATTTATTCTCCTTTTTCTGTTTAGCTATAATGACATGTAGCATTTCATTAGCTTTGGCTATATAATATAAAGGGTTTTGTATGTTTATAGTGTGTGAAATTACATCTATAGTAAATTTTATTAACCTATGTTATGCTCGTGACTCAGCTTTCCAAAGACCACCAAGGAGCCGACTCCAATGCAAACACACTAGGGTTTTTATTGCAAGCTCCAGCTTGGCCTATCCAGCAACACCAATACAGTATGTTGAAGCTGAGACCCCTTGGTCCTTAAGGAGCACAGTTTATCTAGGTTTTACAGTGGGAAGCCGAGAATTTACACAATTTACAGGATTGACTGATCTTTACATTTTGAAGAGCACAAAGGTAAGTGATAGATTACATTCAACCTGAACCCATTTGTGTAACTTTACTAGCTTGTAAATCGAATCTAGGAGGAACATCTATGCAGCGGGCCCTAGCAAGACATTTCAATTGTCTGTGGCCTGGGTAGTTCAGGGTTAAGACATCCTGTGGCATTTTTAGACATTGGCAATTTGTTCCCGGAATGGGTTGCTGAAGTTCCAGTAAATCCATACTCAGGCCGATGTTGCCTTCCCACTAGTGAAGCCTGTCATGGTGTCGCTTTGGGTCCTCAACATCCACAATTATAGTTAATCTTTAGTGTTAAGAACATGTCTATTAAATTATTATTTTAGCACACCATTCTACTCATTCTCTATGAACACAGGAGTCTCTTTCTTCTGTGATTCGATAATCTTAGATAATCTTACTGTAAGGTCCCTTGGGACCCTGAGGGAAATTCCCTGAGGGAACCTCTGCTAATTAGTAACTCTTCCTTACTTGCCCCCTCCCTGGTAAAGCCTTGAGATGTAAATTCTGTCTCCATTTGTTGACCCTTCCTTATTGGGATGTAAATTCTGAAACCATTTGTTGGCCCTTCCTTATCTGTTACCTCTGTTAGTAACTTTTCCCTTATAAGCCTCCACCAGAATGCAGGAGCCTTGAGCTGAGAATCAAAGGGAGCCAGGTAAACATAGAAGATAACCAAATGTCTGAGATACCAGATACACACTAGCCACAATGCCTATGTTTGTAAATGCTGATCTTTGAATCTATAGGCTAAGGAGTGATGTACTTTTAAATAGATTGGTTAAGAAAGTATATGTTGTTACAAATCTATTGGCTATGAAATGCCTGGGCTTTGCTGTAACGGCCAGTGAAGGCCTATTTAAGATCCCCTTTGAAGAAGTTCGAGGTCTTGCCTGACTGCTCGACCCTGGCTAGCCAGTCTTACAATAAATCTTGCTTGCTGTTTGCAGTCTCTGGAGTCTCTTTGTCATTAAAGGGAGATCACGATCCATGTCCTAACACTTACTTAAACAGCTTCACCTAAATTTTCTTTCAGGAAAATGCTCATTAATACAGCTTTCTTACTAAAATGAATAATACAGCTTTCTTACTAAATTCTCTCTCCAATAAGCCAATAGTAAATTGTATCTGCCAAGTTTTACTTAAATTGATTAATTTCTTGATTTGTATTCGCAATAAATGATATTGTGAACTCTAAGAATCATAACTAAAAAATATATGACTATCAGTAGTCTAAACTAGATTAGCTGCTCAATACTAAATGAAACATGGTATCTTGATCAAAACTGCACATGTTAAGGACATGAGGTCTCATTATTAAACTAAAATCGCAAATTACTTCTAATAAGTCTGTTTAATTATCCTATATTTACTATTTTCAAAAAAGAATTATATTTTGATTTTTTATTTATTTTGAAATTTATTAGTAGAACTTATATTTAAGTTGTTTTTATGTAAATAAATCATATAGAGATCATGGTATGTTTATTAAAATAGTTATTTGTGTAATTAAAAAATACATGAGGAAGCAAACTCTACTACAAAGCGGTAATAATAAAAACAGCATGGTACTGGAACAAAGGCAGAGTCGCACATCAATAGAACAGGGTGGAATATCCTTACACACAATTCCAAATATATGAATATGTAATCTTTGATAAGGGAGCAAAAAATGTGAAGTGGAGCAAGGAAAGCCTCTTTAACAAGTGGTTCTGGTATAACTGGAAAACCACAAGCGAAAAAATGGGTTTAGAACTTGACCTCACACCATGCACAAAAGTTACATCAAGATGGATCATAGACCTCAACATCAGACCAGAATCTATAAGGTACATTGAAGACAAGGTTAGCAAAGCTCTCCAGGATATTGAATATAAAGTTATTTTCAAAGATGACATACCACTGACCAACCAAATGGAAGCAGAGATAAACAAATAGGAATATATTAAACTAAGATGCTTATGCACCAGCAAAAGATACAGTGACCAGAATACAAAGACAATCTATAGAGTGGGAAAGGATATTCATCCAATACTCATCTGATAAGGGGTTGATATCAAATACATATAAGGTACTGGTTGAACTCTAAAAGAAGAAAACATCCAACCCTATAAAAAATGGGCCAAAAAAAATGAACAGAAACTTTCTCAAGGAAGAAGTATGAATGGCCAGAAGTCACATAAAAATGTCCTTCATCAATAATCATTAGGGAGATACAGATCAAAACCACTATAAGATACCACCTCACACCACAGAGACTGGCACACATACAAATGAACAAAAGCAACTGGTGTTGGCATGGATTTGGGGAGAAAGGAAACCTCCTACACTGCTGCTGGGAATGCAAACTGGTTCAGTGCTTTTGGAAAACAGTATGGACGATTCTCAAAAAATTAGATATTGAGCTCCCATTTGACCCAGCAATACCACTCCTGGAAATATATCCCGGAGAGACAAAAAAGTATAGTTGAAATGGCATGTGTACTTGTTTGTTCATTGCAGTACTGTTTACAATAGCCAGAATCTGGATAAAACCCAAGTGCCCAAGAACAGATGACTGGTTAAAGCAACTTGGTACTTCTACCAATGGAATACTATGCAGGAAAGATGAAGTAATGAAATTTACATACAAGTGGTTCTATATGGAAAGTATCATGTTAAGTGAAATGAGTCAGAAAGAGAGTGACAGACATAGAAAGATTGCATTCATATGTGATATATAAAGTAACAGAATAGGAGACTAACACCCAAGAATAGTTGAGACAAGTACCAGGAGGTTCGCTCCATGGCTTGAAGGCCAGCCGCATATGCTGGGGGAAAAGGTAGCTCAGATAGAGAAGGGAACACCAAGGGTGTTGGGAGAATCCACTCAGGATGAGAGATGCATGATAAAAGTAGAATATAGACCAAACATAATTGTCACTCAATACCTCTATTGCAAGCCACAACACCCAAAAGGAGAGAGAGAACAAAAGGGAATGCTCTACCACAGAGGCGGGATGGGATGGGTGGGGGATGAGGGGGCTGGGGGGAGGGCTACTGGGATAATTGGCTGTGGAGAATAGGTACTGGTGGAGGGATGGGTACTCGATCATTGTATAACTGAAACCCAAGCACAAAAATTTGTAAGTCTACAACTGTACCTCATGGTGTTTCACTAATAAAAAATTAAACAAATGAGTGAAGTTGGCGTGTTCTCTCAGCTGCCACATGCAATCAGTTGCCATGAGCCACTTCCCTCCCCAGCCCGCAGCTGCCGCCAACAGACTCATGAAGGAGGCAACAGGGCTGCCAGGGTAGTTGGTGATCAATTGCCATTGATTCCATTCTCCTCGCATGCTTGTTCCAGTCTCACTGAGTGCCCCATTCCAGTCTCACCCTGCCCCTCATTCCCATCTCCTCCTGCCTATCATACTTGACTCACCAGGCTCTGTCTTGCAGCCTTAGTCTCGAGGTATACATCCAAAGGTTGGGGGACGCAACTGCACCTAGGTCAGATAGCACAATTAACATATGTAAAGTCTTTCCTTCTGGGGATGCTCTTCTAAGACAAAGATCTCCTCTCTGGAGACCAACTCAATGGCATGTTTTTATCTAAGAACATACTTCTCCTTTCCTTAGTCCATAAACAATCATGATCATCTTAGATTAATTACCTCTTAATAGTGTTTCTAGACATTTTGTATGGACACAGAAGAGATATGTTAATCTTATAGGGTTGCTCTTCTGAGAGTATCTCACTATAGAACCCAGATTATAGTGCTCAGGCCAGATAATTCTTTTCTAAACCTAGCAGGGTCCTTATTGAGCTGTTACTCTTTGGATTCTGACAGAACTTGTCCATGACTGTGTTATTTACTTATAGATAAGTATTATGGTGTTTGGCCTGTCTCACTTCAAGGCCAGGGTAACTTTCATGTTGCCCTGGGTCCATCCAGTATCTTTGTTGGGACCTTGGTCTTGGGGTACTAGGAACTAAGGGCAACTGAGTTTTAAGTTGAGTAAATATGACAGATGCTGATAAGTTATTTGGAGTCAACTCCAGAAGGTATGGTGCTTGCCTTGCATGCGGCCAACCCAGGTTCGATTCTTTCGTCCCTCTCGGCGAGCCCAGCAAGGTCCTGAGATTATCCTGTCTGCGTGGCAGAGCTTGGCAAACTCCGCATGGCATATTCAATATGTCAAAAACAGTAACAAGTCTCACAATGGAGACATTACTGGTGCCCACTCAATCAAATCAATGAATGGGAGGATAGTGTTATAGTGACATTGCTAACTCCCAAGTTACAAAATCATAGCATAACTGTCTTCCTGTGTCTATACAAAACAGACATTGCTCTAAAGTAAGCTATGCAAATGACATAAGGAAAAGAGGAAAGCAATATTTCACTTACTAATACAAATCAAGTGATCTCTGAGGAGTTTGAATTTTGCAAATTACTTTACACATTACTGCTTAGGGGAAATGAGTGTTAGAGAGAGCAGAGCACAGAGAAGTAAAAGAGGAAATGGAGTGTTTGGGAAATGGGAGGGCTTTGGGAGCATTGTGATGGGTATAACCCAATAAACCTAAGCTCCTTGTGGCAGGGGAGAAAGCACAAATCAATGTTATCCTACAGTCATTAAGTTAATACTAATTTATTTTGCTCTATTTTTCTCGTAATTTTAAATTATGAGAATTTTAAAAATTTTGATCTTTCTACTCATTTTCTATACATTCATAAACACATTATCAATTTCCATGCTATTGATTTTTGTGAATTCCTTACATATGTTAGATTTAATACCCACATATCCAACTAAATGTATGACGTGTGAATTTTTCTTCCGTTCAATTCAATGTATTTTGTTTTATTAATAATAATTTATTATAATAATCAGACAATTACACTTGAATAGATGTGGCTCACTGTCAGCAGTTTCTATCTTTGTTGTCTATGCACCAACATCTAATTATGGTGAAAGAGTAATTGAGAAGTTCTACATGGAGCTGGAGAAGTTCTATAAAGAAGATCACACCTTCTACAAGATCATTGTCGGTAATTTTAATGCCAAAATAGGACCAAGAAGATCAGCCGATGAACTCCACATCGGGACCCATGGTCTAGAAAGGAATGAACAGGGTGACAGACTGTCTGAGTTCTTCATGTCAACCAAGACCTTCCATGGTAACTCACAGTTCCAAAAGGCTGAATCTAAACGTTGGACATGGGAGTCTCCTGGAGGATGGTTCCACAATAAAATAGACCACATCATGTTCAATTGACGGTTTTGCCTAACCGATGTTGCTGTTGTCCCAAAATTCCAAACGGGATCAGACCACCGTCTCCTTCATGCAAAATTCTACTTCACAGAACGAGAGAAAAGAATGCAAAGTTTTAGAAGAGAACTCCCAGAACGACCACCATCTGGGAACTCTTTGGCTCTGTTGTGGCAACATGGGAAGATGCCGTCATTGACAACATTGATGAGGAATACGATCGAATGATTCAGCACCTCCATGATTGTGCAAGGAATGCCAAGAGAGAGATAACCACAAAAAAACCGCCTTTCTTAGAACACTCTTGAACTTATTCGCCAACGTGGCTTGACACATGCCTTAGGCAACCGCAAGCGAATGTCCGAGCTTGCAAAACAATGCAGAGAAGCCATCAAGGATGACCTCAAAGACAGGAGAGCAGCATGTGACAGAAGCCGGGAAAAACATTCATAATGCCCAACTGTCCTTCACCAACTACAAGACCAATATTACTGCCCTCCGACATCCTAATGGATCTATCACATCTTCCAGAGGGCAATGGAGAAGACTATTCATGACTTCTACTCAGATCTCTTTAATAGTCACTTCCACTTGCCCACATACCACATTCCGCATGATGGATATGTTGTTCCCAATGTTCTCCCTTCCAAAATCCAACTTGCCATCTCGTCGGTAAAGAAACAAAGAGCACCTGGCCCAGACAAGATCAGACCTGAACACCTGAAGAACTTACCGTCAGTACTCATCAATACACTGACTCGGCTCTTCACACGCTACCTGTCTGAATACAAGGTTCCATCCCAATGGAAAACCAGCAGGACTGTACTACTATACAAGAAGGGAGACATCCATGACATTGGCAACTATCACCCAATCTGCCTATTGTCTGTCATCTACAAACTATTCACTCGAGTCATCCTGAATAGGATTAGCAGAATGCTAGATGAAGGACAACCATGTGAACAAGCCGGGTTCCGAAAAGGATTCAGTACCATCGACCATATCCACATGATTTCTAAGCTCATTGAGGTTTCTCAGGAGTTCAAGATGCCGCTCTGTTTAATGTTCATTGATTTAAAGAAGGCCTTTGATTCTGTTGAGACGGAAGCGGTCATAGAAGCCCTAGCCAATCAGGGCATACAAACTCAATACATCAGGATCCTTCGTGAGCTCTATTACGGATTCACTACCAGGATCTCACCGTTCTACAAAGAAGTAATCATCCATGTCAAGAGTGGGATTTGGCAGCGTGATACCAATTCACCAAAACTCTTCAGTGCCACCCTCGAGAACATCATGTGACGACTGGAATGGGAAGGAATGGGAGTGAAGATAGATGATCGACAACTACACCACCTCCGCTTTGCTGATGACATCGTTCTAATAACACCAAACATCAGCCAAGCGGCACAAATGCTGACCGACTTCGACCGTGAGTGTGCAAAGGTCAGACTACAGCTGAATCTTACAAAGACAATGTTTATGATAAATAGCCTCCTTCCTGACGCTCCATTTGCTCCCAATGCAACCACCATCTTCGAATGCAACAGTTATATATACCTAGGTCGAGAAATCAACATGATGAATGACCTGGCACCTGAGTTGTGCAGGAGGAAGAGAGCGGCTTGGAATGCCTTCAAGAGTGTTGAAGAAATAACTAAGAGAACAAAGAACCTCCAGCTATGAGCACATCTCTTTGATTCCACTGTTTTTCCTGCATTAACATATGCCTCAGAGACCTGGACCCTACGAAAACAGGATGAGAATGCTATTCGTGTCTCTCAAAGAGGAATAGAAAGAGCTATGCTTGGAACATCACGTATCACTCAAATGAGAGATAGAATCCGGAGTTCTGATCTCTGTCAACACTCAAGAATCAGGTACGCTGTCTCATTTGCCAAGGCATCAAAAATCAGATGGACTGGACACGTAATGAGGTTTACAGACAACCGCTGGACTAGAGCCATTACTGACTGGATTCCACGGGACATCAAAAGATCTCATGGACGTCCACCTACAAGATGGTCAGACTTCTTCGTCAAGACCCTGAATGATCGGTTTGAGGCTCTTCATGTTCCTAGAACAAACAGATGTCATTGGGCTACGCTAGCATGCAACAGGGATGAATGGAGATGTTACTGGCACCCACTCGAGTAAATAGATGAATAACAGGGGATCAAGTGATCAAGTGAATAATAATTTATTTTATTCGCATATTTTTAAAAATTGCATTACAATAGCATTATTATTACTTCGATTTTTAACTTAGTGTTATAGTCCAATCCTCTAGTATATTAATAAAGCAAATATTATAGTCCAATCATCACGTATATTAATAAAGCAAATATTATAGAAAAATATGACTTTTTTTCTTTTTAAACCACCTCCTGCAGTACCTAGCAGTTATTAGAAATCATTCCTGGCAAGGTCAGAGGATCAAATAGTCATATGGTGATTCAATGCCAGTCACATGTAAGGAAAGTACCCTAGCCACCCAATATCTCTCTAGCACCAGCCTATATTTTGTTCAACTCAGTTTTTGGTTTTGAATCTAATGTTCATGTTTTTAAACAATGTAATTATTTTTACCCCAAATGTTTATTGAGATACTGCTATTTAGAATGTTGTCAATGATCATTTCATGAACACAATGTTCCAACATAACAGTGAACCCCAGAACACCTATTTCTGTAGACCTATGAAGGACTCAAGATTTGCTCCATCCACTATTGGTATGGTTGGTTCCATAGAACAAGTTTCAGCTTCTTTCCATTTGGTCAGTTTTTATTCTGTTGCTATATTTCTTTATTTTTCCAAGGCACAAGAAATATTAAATATTATGTTGAATAATACTGATGTGAATACACTCTTTGTGGAATGGCCGAGTGGCCAATTCAAAAATTTTCATTTTTCCCTTTAGCACTGTAGCTCTCTCCTCCTGTTGTTCATCAGTTTGCTCAAGTGGGCACCAGTAACGTCTCCATTGTGAGACTTGTTGTTACTGTTTTTGGCATATTGAATACATCACTGGTAGATTGCCAGGCTTTGCCATGCAAGCAGAATACTCTCGTAGCTCTCTGCACTGTCCGAGAGGGGCAGAGGGATCAAACCTGGGTTGGTCCAGGTCAGCAGCTTGCAAGGCAAATGCCCTACCTGCTGTGCTATCGCTCCAGTCCAATTTTTACATAAAATGAAATAAATTTTAAATGAAAATTCAGTTTTAACAAATGTACAAACATGTTTAATCCAAACACTTATTAAGATAAAGAACATCACCGTCACATCCAGAAAATTCCCTTAAGCCTCTGTAACTCCTACTTTTAACCCTTCTCTTGGATTCTAAGACCCACTTACTGTTTTCCATTTCTCTCTTAGTATATACATGTAAGTATCAAATTACAATGCTTCCTCCAAATCTTTCTCATACATGATAAATGAATATAAGAACCAAAAGACAGTATCACATCCTACATCAGCCATAATAATTGGACATTTTTATGTGTTTTGTTTATGTTGCTATCAATATAATGAGGGACCAGAAAAAATACTTAAAAAAAAACTTGAAGAAAGTTAACAGACTTGAAGACATTGATAGCAACACAATAATAGTTGGAGACTTTAACACCACTTTTTTTACCTCTCAATAGATCAACCAAACTAAAGCCCAGCAAAGAAATACTTAAGTTTTTAAGGTAAGACTTTAACTATGTTATCATATGTTTCTCCTTTTTCCCATAAAATAAAATATTTTACCAAAAATAGATATTAGATCCTGTAAAAAGCTTTGTTTTTAAACATAGTGGGCTGGAGTGATAGCACAGCAGTAGGGAGTTTGCCTTGCATGCAGCCAATTCGGCCAAGCCGAGTTCGATTACTCCACCCTTCTCAGAGAGCCCGGCAAGCTAGCAAGAGTATCTCGCCTGCATGGCACAGCCTGGCAAGCTACTCATGATGTATTCAGTATGCCAAACACAGTAACAACAAGTCTCAAAATGGAGAGATTACTGGGCCCGCCTGAGCAAATTGATGAACAATGGGAGGACAGTGACAGTGACAGTGATGTTATTATGATATATGATATTATTATTATATGATCATATGATGGGCTGGAGTGATAGCACAGTGACTAGGGCATTTGCCTTGTACACAGCCAACCTGGTTTTGATTCCTCCACCTCTCTCAGAGAGCCCAGCAAGCTACAGAGAATACCTCGCCCTCACAGAAAAGCCTGGCAAGCTACCTGTGACTTATTCAATATGCTAAAATCAGTAACAACAAGTCTGACAATTTCTTGTGAGACCTGACTGGTGCTCACTCAAGCAAATCGATGAACAACAGGACATGCTACAGTGCAGTGCTATTATAATATGATGATACAGTGTATTACAAAAATGTTATCGAGTGGCTGGAAGTACAAATAAAAATGAATATAGGACATGTGCAATCTCACATTTTTGAGAATGAACTGTCTCAAAATAAAAGTAACAAATATCGCTTTGAAATACAGTAAAATGAAGATTTATTTCCTATTGGTGGAAATAAATTTAGTTTGTGAAAGATTTCTCAAGTGATTAAACAAAGATGTATCATAGCAATTATACTCTGAAATATCTACATAAACAACACAAAATTTGTAATTTGGAAATAGAGTTCCATATCTATGTTTATTGAAGCAATATTTACATTAGCCAACATATAGAAAAACTCAAGCCCAGTGATAAAGAATGAAATATTGCCTTTTGTAACAAAGATGGAAGTCACATAGGTCACATTATGTGAAATAAGCAAAAAAGAGGAAGGTAAATACTGTATTCTCTCACTCAGATTTGGGAATTACAGGAATAAAGGGAACAAAATCATAGAAGAACCAGTTTTTAAATTCTGACAGGAAAACTGTGGTTGCCAGGGAGTGGTGCTAGGAGACGGTGGTGCAGGATGGGTGAACAACAGTTTGAGGAGGAATTGGTGGTGAACAACATGTCCTCATCAGTATGCTAACATTTATTTTTCAACATTACAAAGTTGTATCACGAAAACTGGCCTTGTAAATGAATGATTTTTGCAAGGAATTTTTATTTAAAACATTAAGTTAGATATTAATTTACTGTCTCTTCAAACAAATTAGAAGAAAAGAGTTTTAGAAAATCCAGGCACAAACTATGTACCTTTGGTGCATTGTTTTTGTCATGTGACTAGACATTAACACATAATATTTGACTTATTTTAGAAAGAAATCTTACACAATTCTTAAAGAAAGTTGATGTGAATAACAAAAACAAGGTACTAAATTACTGTATGCATAACAGAAGATGAAGCAGGTATGTATATATTAGTTTTTGTGAAAAGTTATTACTTTTCTGGAATGCTTCACAAATTTCATCTATTGTTTATTTCAGTTTGAGTAAGAAGTTGCAATCTAAACATGCTGCTAGGGCAATTTTCTAAATTAGCTTCAAAGTTTCTAAGTGTATTCTCTATTTCAGTTTGAATTTTATGTAAAATCATATCTTCATATAATAAAATTATGGCCCAAAGAACAAAAAAACTACCATAGTCTTTTTTCTAGTACCTAAATCAGTTATTTTCCCCCAATGTGCATTACCCCTTGACTCTTAGTAACTGACTTTCCATCTGTAAGTACCCGAAGTTGGGTTCAGTAACAGACTTGGGCCAAAATTTTCAGAAATTCGGTATGAATTCCAGAAATCAGGCTTTATTACTTTCGTATGTGTATGTGTAACATAAATGGTATGTATGGTTAAATTTGAATTATTGTTATAGCCTCAATATCCCATTCTTAACAACATGAATAACTGTTAGCTTTTCAGATAATAATGGCAGTTCCAATTCACTTTCCATTCTCACTTAAACTTAATGTTTTCATCCTTTCCAAATGGTTTTAAAATTTTAAAAATATATAATAAATGTAACTAAAATATAATTGCAATTTCAAAAACAGATAACTGACATTCTCCAAGAATGTAAAAGAAAACTAAATCATTGACTAACAACTATTCAATCTAAAAGAAAATGAGAAAAATATATTTAAAAATAATCAGACAAGTAGCAAGGCATTCAAATTTTGCTTACACATTCAAGTTTTGCTTACTCTTTTTGGATTTTTGGATTTATGGTCCCAAAGTCTCTTCCTTACATTTAAACCTCTGACTTGATTTTTATGATAAAAAGAGAAAGATTTGAATTTGAAAGTTGGCAGATTTAGTATCACTGATGACCTAAGTTTGACAAACACCTATAAAACAGAACCCCCTGATATTTATACTTTTTCTCATCAAATGAATTATTTACACCAATCTGGATTAAAAAATGTGTTCACTGACTTACCTAAATAACATTTAGTCTTCCTCTATTACTCAGGCTGTGCATTGTCCTGTCCATGAACATAAGTGATCATAGAAAGCAACACAATCTCTCCTTATGGTAGGAAAATTTTCAATAATAAAACTGCACTTAAAATGCCTCACCAACTTATTTTTTTATTTTTCACATGTTGGTTTCC
Source organism: Sorex fumeus (assembly GCF_029834395.1). Classification (NCBI taxonomy): domain Eukaryota; kingdom Metazoa; phylum Chordata; class Mammalia; order Eulipotyphla; family Soricidae; genus Sorex; species Sorex fumeus. Next base: position 6,224,742 of record NW_026606185.1, on the reverse strand, counting down.
CATTGCAATCATTATGATTACTTCTTGCTAGTCTCTTATCTTCATTCTCTGCAAATAAGCCTTAACTGTTTAACCTGTGAGATTCGTCATATCTTCAATTTAAAATGCTCTCTCATTTTAATCAGCCATTCTTTTAGTGTAAATGTGGTGTGATGTAATATTTGCAAAACAACTGCCATGCCCTCAGTATTTGAAGCATGTTTGTTCTTTTGTTTTTGTTGACTAACTCTTCCATGGTGCCTTCAGTAGCAGCTTATTTCACACAGTTCCTTGCCTCAGGCTCCCTCTTGTCCCTGTTCGCTGCTCCTTCCAAGTCACTCATCATTGTTTGTTTCTTATAGTACACTCACCAACACTCTACCATTCATCTGTATTGTCTATATGCTGTCTATTTTGGTCATCTATCTATGTGTCTGTGCTATCTCTTCCCATCATACATCTGTAGACAAGTAGTATACAAGTAATGTCACCTTTCATCTTCCTGTTCTTCCATACAGTGATTATATTTTCCATAAAATACACTTAGCTCTTTTTTTCAGCTGTCTGATTGGTTATGATCTGCTGACCTGTGTAAATGAGGATTTGTGTGATGACCAATCAGATAGCAGGCACAATGTGCAGGTAAGATATCATGAGACAACCAGTCAGATTGCTTATGCCTGTACAAAAAAAGATTGTTTTGAATGACAATAGCTGGTCATAATTATCTGGTTCCTAACCTCTTAACTTCTTCCACAACATCCCCCTCTTCTAGATGGAGTGTCCGACATGTTTAAGGAATATAAAGCAAAAGTTTATCTTGCAAAGATACTTCCTTCTGAAAAGGGACCTTGACTTCTTTTTGACACTTAGAGCATCATTTTGGAATTATTTTCAGGGGATGCAAGTGGAGGGAGAGTACAATTCCTAGTGGGAATGGTTGAATAGGATCCTTTAGGAGTTCACAGATTCCGGGGAGACATATTTGGTTATAAAATAAGGGACAACTAATAAGAACTACAACAGAATTTTGAAAGACTTCCACCAGGAAGAGGATCTTACATATGATGAAGCAGAGGTACAAGTGTTATAAGTTAAAAGATGAAATTATTTTATATATATTTAACCCAAGGTTATCAAGACTTACTTACTTTTTCCAGATGTTGAAGATGTTAAGATTTGTGTTAACTGTCCTTGTGATCTTCTTTGGATAGAGTTTTGTTATCTGAGGCAGACCCTGAGTGTAGGAGTATTATCATCTTCTTCTCCAGGTTGTGACAAATTCGGCTTGTGAACACAGGAAGCTTGATGGTCGTAGGAGTAGAGAAGAGGACCAGAAGTGGGTTCTTCCAGAAACTCTGTATTTCTAGTAAATGTATCCAGTCCTGATACGCTTCAGTTCATACTTTGGCATGGGGGGATGAAACATATGTTCACAGGAGGACACTACTTGGAAAGTTGAGCTTGAAGTTGTCTAGAAAGAACTGAGGGAGAAATTATGTCTCTTTGTACTTTTAATTAGCACTGTAGCACTGTCCTCCCAATGTTCATTGATTTGCTCTAGAGGGCACCAGTAATGTCTCCATTGTGAGACTTGTTGTTTCTGTTTTTGGCATACCGATATGCCATGGGGAATTTGCCAGGCTCTACCGTGCAGGCAGGATACTCTTGGTAGTTTGCCGGGCTCTTTGAGAGGAATGGAGGAATCAAACCTGGGTCGCTAACATGCAAGGCAAACGTCCTACCTGCTGTGCTATTGCTCGAGCCCATACTGCTAATTAACTTTGTAAACTGCCTATAAGTTGTTGAAGTCACTGATGTCATTACTCTGACATATCTGGACCTAAATCATAGGTAGGCTTTTACAGTAAATACAGAATGTGAAGTCTAAGGATGTGAGGTTTATTTCTACTTCAAATGACAGGAGATGTGGAGACCAGATAACCTACCAAAAGAGAGGTTGGGAAATGCAAGTTTTACTCTTCCAGAGTCATCAATCTTTCTGGTTTTGGTTATAATAAACAAAGGGAATTAATTTCACATAATTAGCACTCGAAGAGACATGTTCTAGGGTTCTATTTTTGATGACTTTTATGATATTTTGGCAGTCTTGAAGCTGCTATCCTACACAAAAGTATCCAGCTCTGAGATTGCCTTGTGCTTGAGCTGTCTCTTCCCCATGGCTTATGTGGCAGTAGATCTGAACGGTTTTAGGTTCTCTGGTCCTGCTGTCAGGTTAATACTCCAGCACCACTTCATGTCTTCACTGTTCTTTATTTTACAAATCAAGTAAAGTATTGTGTGAGCTCACTATGATGTTGTCTTTTGTATAATTTCCTCCTTACTGTTTCTCATTCATCTTTGAACATCTGCTCCTCACTTCCTCACTGTTCAGTCCTTGATGTCCATCACTGATGGATGTCTGTCGACAATGCCCATTTGTTTGCCATTTGGCTTCATGTCTGCTCACACCATCTGTCAGCTTTGCTGTGTGTTCCCACCTGTTTGTCTACTCAGGTATACAGCACCCTCTGATTCACATACTTCATATACCTGCCTGATAGCTGTTTCTACTATTTAATTGGTTTTGCTCTATGCAAATAGCTTTGTGGGATGCTAAGCCAGACTACATATGCCATGTACAAATGAGGTTTTGTCTGGCAACCATTTGAGGACTTGATTAACTTTTCACTCACTCTTCATTTCGTCAATAACACAATGATCTTTCTCTTCCTAGTAAAACAGACTTTGGAGGAAGACCCAACCAAGGATACAGTTACATACTTATAAACTTTCGTGGTTATGTTTCAATCAAACAATGTTCTAGTACCCATCCCTCCACCAGTGCCCATTCCCCACCACCAATGTTACCAATGATCCTCCCGCCATCCCTCCCTTGCCCCTTCCCACGCCCTGCCTCTGTGTCAGACACATTCCCTCTCTGTCTCTGTCTCTGTCTCTCTCCTTTTGGGTGTTAAATGCTCCTAAAGATTATGTTGAATCATAATAAATTCTAAAAAATAAGTGAAAATATTTGGCTGAGGAAAAAAGCTTATTCTTATACATATTCTTTGAACTTAATATATTTCAAATAGTGAAAATGAATACAAGTATAAAAATGACAGTTGCAATGTAAATTAACATCATTTAAAGATTGGCTGGTCTTTATAAATTTTATTCCCCTTCCATCTTGCTCATTTATTTAAATTCAATGCAAACATTAATTGCTCAAAAATGAATAATCTCACTCCCAAGTACTTTCCCTGACTCCATACTCCATATTTAATACTTTGTTTCATTTCTCCACTTTTTTTTATTTGCAAAGGCCTCCATCTTATTATCTTATTCCACAAAGATGCGTTTCTTATACATTTTCACAGCCCCTTCATGTTTCCCTGTCTCTCTACCCTAAATTCTATTCTCAAGGGCTGGACAATCAGTTCCGCAGAATAGTCCAGTGCTTATTTGGCTTCTGGTTGACTCGTTTGATCCCTGTCACCTCAGATGGTCATTAGATCTCCACCAAGACTGATCCCTGAACAAAGAGCAGGAGTAAGCCCTGAGAAACACTATGTATGCCCCAAATAAACCAAGAGTAGGAGCAGAGAGTATAGTTGTAAGGCACCTAAACTGCTCATGGCTGCATAAAATTCAATCCCAGCATCTGACATGGTCTCTTGAATTCATCAGGAGTATCCCTTAATGGAGAGCCCAGGGTAGGCACTGACCACCATTGGGTATGTCCAAAGAAACAAACAAAAGTGAAATATATGTTCCTATGCATATATTGAATATTAGTATTAAATAAGTGATCATCTTTTATCTCCTCACATTTAAATAAAGAACAGTAGTTATCCCAAAAAGTATATTTTGAGCTGCCAACTAAGCTCTTAGCTTCCTACATGCAAGCCAGTACCTTCTTTAATGCTGGTAATGAGAATTTATATGAGGCCACACTTTTTAATACCTTGACAACTTGAATTAATGTAGCTCAAGAGGAAGTTATTCTCCCTGTATAGCTGCTGCATTAGAAATTATGCTTATAGTGAATATGCCTTGCAGAGGTCTTCAAGTTGCATTTTGGAAATTAGATTTAAAAGTCAGTTTTATATTACATCTTGTGACTTTTAAGCTTTAAAGATCTTATCAAGAATAAAATTAGACTAACTTAATTTCTTTCTTTTTTTTTTTCCCTTAGTAAGTATTCATTGAATTCATTCTTTTATTTAGTGGTCATGATAAAACTATTTTAATTCAGGGTGCTTTATAACCTGATAAAACTGACCCTGCATATAATAGACCAATCAACTTCATTAATAATGCAGTCAAGCTGTATAAGAGTTTTATTGTAGTAGTTGGAATTGATGAAAAATTTTAAAAGGGCAGATCTAATATGCTAATGATAGTCATATAATTTCCAAAGTTTCCAAGCAAAGCAGTTTTCTTAGCAAAAATATTTTATATCTTCTTTGCTCATTTATCAGTATACTTTTTTTGAATTAGGACATCAAGAAAAATATAAATTTTGCTCCTGTGCATCAGGGACGCTTCAAAGAGGATGAGTGCCTTAAGAAGCAGTAGGATGACTTTTTGCCACTCTGCAGTCTTCATCTGGGATCAGTACGAGATAATAAGAATTAACAGCTTTAGCAGAAGCAAATTATTACTTTTAAGGTATCAAAGAAATTCTCTTCACTTTACTGATATTTAACTACTTTGCTAAGATAAATCAATTACAAATATATACTACATATGATAATGCATACCTAGCCCTAAATTAAGTATACAGCATGTGAAAGTAATTTTATTTCATCATTTAACAAGGAAATTGAATCACTTTTTGTGTGCTGATTCCTTTTTTCTCAAAGTATGCATTTGTTATAAGCATAAGCCCATAACATATGTGAATAGTAAGTGATCACACTAGAATATAAACAAAACAGATTATCTATAACTCAAAACAAATAAGCATCTAAATATATAAAGATATGTAAAAACTATAAAATTTTAGATCCCAATACCCATCCAAAATGTTTTAATCTTGATATGTGATACCTATAATTCACAGGAGCTATAATAAGACCTGCAGAATAAGCTTAAACTGTGGATACTGTGGATAGTATCTAATTATATACTATTTTACTTATACATACATACTAATCAATGAACATATATCCTTCCTCAGAATGTGTTAATTCTCAACTATTAATTTTTCCACTGGTTCTTTCTCTGCAACATTGAGAAGATTGATCCTCTTTGAATCCGTCTCCCTTAAGTTACTGTTATCTTCCTTTCATTTCTCTTTCTTTTCCTATTTTTTTAATTGATGAGGCCATATAACTTCTAGTTTCACATTCTTCCATTTTTCACCAGAAGTCTTAAGCAAATATTCACTATAAATATGTTTTTTTGTCTTAATACATTTCCAAAAATGGCAATATAAAGTTACTCATCTGTAGACTCCCTCACTGTTTCATGCGCTATTTCTGTTTATGAGTCTCTACTTGGTTAGCTGTGATTACTTGTTTATCTCTTTGTCTTGGGGACATGGCAAAATCTTCTGTATATCCTCACAATTTTTTATGAACAAAAAAATAAGGTGTTTGTTTTTATTCTTCTTAACTTTCTACTTGTTGGAAATAACTTTTCCTTATTTATGTCATTAGGAACTACTTGTTGATTTTATTTGTTGTTTGCTTTATATATATTCTTATTATTTTATCATTCTCTCTTAGAGTTAATTTTTAATATCAATTTCATATATTTTTGCAATGATGTTAGCAATTTCTCTTACCAGGAATATTGCTATGGGATTATACTGTGACATTGATAAATTAGTTTTGCAAGAAAATAGACATGATAGTAGATATTGATAGTTATTTTAAAAAATATACTGTTTATAGTGTTGAAACTGAAAAACTCATTGAAAACTCTATGTGGACACTGTTGCTTTATAAGCAGTATAGATTTTATTTCCATGATTTTGCAAAGAAATCAAATTAGATAGCCTGTTATTGAGCCTCAATTAGATATATAACATTTTAATTCGTTCAAATTAATACAACAATTAAGAGAAATATAAAGAAGTGTTTTTAAAAAAAGCATTATAACCAAACTGGATTGCATTGGTAAAACAAGTAAAAAGGAAAGTAATGCAATATTGTTTAAATTCATAGGGTTTAGATAATAGTAATGCATAAAAAATAAATTTTAGGTTATAGTTTTGGAGAGTGGAAGAGTGAAGTTTTAGATAATTTTAATAGAATGTCAAAAAATTAATATAGTAACTGGAGCAATATTAGAGCATGTGGAACATTTTCCTTGCACACCTCTGAGCTGGGCTGGACCTCCAACACCACAAATGGTTCCCCAAGTCCCGTCAGAAGTCCTAAACACTGCTGTGTGTGACTCTAAAAATACCCAAATGAACAAAAATATTGTGGTATCATAGAAAGTCATGAAAATTGTAAATGAGTTTGTAAATAGTTTAGAAAGAAAAGTCTGAAGTCTAACATGTGCCACATTTATTTATTTCCTAGAGCTTGCTTTTATTTTTTATTTATAACACTTTATAATATTCAATGATAAAAGTCTTTATTTGTACACTTTTATTCTCTGAGTAGCATAAATTTTTTTTTTTTTTGCTTTTTGGGTCACACCCGGCAATGCACAGGGGTTACTCCTGGCTCTGCACTCAGGAGTTACTCCTGGCAGTGCTCAGGGGACCATATGGGATGTTGAGAATCAAACCCGGGCTGGTCGAGTGCAAGGCAAACGCCCTACCCGCTGTGCTATCTCTCCAGCCCCTGAGTAGCATAAAATTTTAAGCATTCAACAGGCAATACATTTTGAGTTTAAGGATTATTTGAGATTGAACACTAATTGAATGATCAAGGAGGGGCTTGAGCAATAGTACAGTGGGTAGGGTGTTGGCCTTGCTCAAAGCCAACCAGGGTTCGATTCCTAGCATCCCATATGGTTCTCTGAGCACTGCCAGGAGTGATTCCTAAGTGCAGAGCTAAGAGTAACCCCTGAGCAACGCCGGGTGTGATCCAAAAAGAAAAAAAAAAAGGAAAATCAAGGAAAATATTGCTCTGTTGAATATTTGTTACTTCCACCTATTAAAACTGATCATTGTCATATTTTTAAAAAATCTGTATAATTATTTTAAATATATATTCAAGTAGCTTTTGCTAAATATCTTTTCAGAATTTTGACATTTGTTTCTATAATAGAAAAAATATTAGTTGATAAAAATTATATATTAGTCAAAATATGTAACTCAGAATAATTTCCTCAATTACATTAGCTAAAAATCTTGAAAAATATATAGTCACTCATTGGTTATATTGTATAGTTATATAATTATTAAGGCCAATTTTTATGGTTAAAGAAGATTTCAAAGGAAGAAAATGAGTGCAGTGTTTTGCACTGTGTTTGGATATGAGAATTTACTTACTAAATACATAGTGTACAACTGAAGGAGTGAAGGTTTTAGTAGAAATGCAATATTTGTAACTAGCCGGAAATCCATAAGAAATGACAATCTACACAAATACAAAATTCACAAGGAGCTTACAAAAACTTCACTCTGTACCAGAACTTTAAAATTAAAAAAAAAACTAAACACTATGCCATGTATGGCTAAAATATAATCTCTCTTTTTAAAGATAAACTGATATTATTTTAAATTATCAGTTATTCAGAAACTTTATGAAAGTAAATATACGATCACTAGGAAACAAAAATTTCCTTAAATTTCTAAGAATTCTCTAATACCACCATGATAGTAAAGTTATGTAAACCAAGCCTTTGTTACATGTCAGGTGGATATCCAATAAGTCACATCAATTCAGCAAGGAAATATCATTAGACACCCAGAAATGTATCTCTTTAAAACTTCCCCCACCTCATATGCAATTTTTAAATCCACATTGATAATGAACGCTATCAACTGATTGGTTGTACACTAGTGTTTTACATGGGCTTTCAGTAAGTTTAACTAATTTTATAGAGTGATTTCACTGAACTCAGGAAACCAATTTACTTACACATTGCCAGTTTATTACCAAAGTCAGTAACACAAAAACCAGGTGATATAGATACAACACTAGGCATGAAAAACATAAATGACAAAGCAAGGAGGCAGTACAGGGGCACATATTACCAAGTATCTATATGTTTACCAAACTGAAAGCTTAGTACTATCATGTGAGATATTTAAGGCAAAATTTGTTACATAGATATCAAGGCTGCTAGTGATTGATATTGATAGTTTCTCTCTCCCCAGCTTGAGTACAGGAAAATAGGATTTTCGTTTCAGTCATCTAATTACATGTTGAGTTTCCTGAAAATCAATTTCTATTTTAGGCACTTCTCCAAATCACCTCATTAGAATAGCAAAACTCATCTTTATTACTCTCATCACTTATGAAATTTTAAGAATTTCAAGAACTCTATATTAGAAATGGTGACAAACACAAAATATAGATGTCATATCAAACATCTTATAAGTCAGAATATGATAGCTGTAATTTATTTTCACACACAACTGGAAACTCAATGTCCATGTAACAAGAGTATCCAAAATAAGAAATATCACGACAATAAAGCAAGGTAAACATAGAACACTATAAAATACAACATAAAAATTATGCACTTAATGAAGCTATTAGGAAGTTTAAAGACATACTTTTATTTTTGTTTGTTTTCAAAATTTATTTCATTAAATCACCATGAAATTCAAAGTTACTCTTGGTTGGTTTTTTGATGCACAGTATTCCAGCACCAATCACACCACTGTTGTTAACTTCTCTCCACAGTGTTTCCACAGTTACTCCCCTACCCACACCCCCAACCCTGCTCCACCTATGATCTTGACAGACTTTTAAATCTGGTTATTCAAATCTGGATTTTGTGATTTCAGTGTTGTAGGCTCCATGGTTTGGTTTAGTTATTTAGCTCTATGGTTTCTTAACAACACAGACACATCTGAGTCCCCTTAGTCCCTGCCCCTGTTGCTTCTCATCTATCTCTTTTACCCTTCCTCTTCAATATTTCCTTCTCTGCCCTAAACTTGGTGTCTAGTGTGATCTAGACATTTCCCCTTTTAAATCATTGCAATTCTACATCCAGATACTATAAATACTAAATCATTGCATTTCTACATCCGGATGCTGTCACTGTCACTGTCCTCCCATTGTTCATTGATTTTCTCGAGCGGTCCCACTAACATCCCCATTGAGAAACTTTGTTATTACTGTGTTTGGCATATCAAATACGTCATGGGTAGCTTGCCAGGCTTTGTCATGCGGGTGAGATACTCTCAGTAGCTTGCCGGGCTCTCCGAGAGGGGCGGAGGAATGGAACTTGGGTCAGCCATGTTGACTGTGTGCAAGGCAAATGCCCTACCCACTGTGCTATTGCTTCAGCCCAACATCCAGACACCATAAATACTAAATCATCGTATATTTGTCCTTCTTGTTATTTTGTTTTATATGATATCTTCCAATACCATCCAAGTTGCAGCAAAAAGCACGATTTCATCATTCTTTACAGCTATGTAGTATTCCATTGTGCATATATATATACATATATATATATATATATATATCACATCTTTATCATCAACTGATCTGTTGTTGGACATATAGTTTGATTCCAAATATTAGCTATTGTACTGAGTGCTGCAATGAATAGTGCTGTGCATATGGTGTTTTGAAAAAATGATTTTCTTTTTTTTTCCTGGATAAACATGTGAAGAGTGGATCATAGGGTAGCTCAGTTTTGTTTACTGAGGACTCTCCATGCATTTTTCCAAAGAAGTTGAACCAGACAACATTCCCCTCAGCAATGAATGAGAGTTCTTTTTTCACCACATCCCAACAAACATTGATTACCCCAATTATTCTTGATATGTGCCATTCTTACTGGTGTGAGATGGTATCTCATTGCTGTATTAACTTTGATTTACCTAATAATAAGTGAGGGAGAGCATTTTTTTTCATAGTGGCCATCTGTTGTTCTTCCTCAGAGAAGTCCTTGTACATTTCTTATCCTGATCTTTTAAATTTTTTTAATTGGGCTGGAGCGATAGCACAGTGGTAGGGCATTTGCCTTGCGTGCAGCCAGTCTGGCAAAACCGGGGTTTGATTCTTCCGCCCCTCTCAGAGAGCCCGGCAAGCTACCGAGAATATATTCAATATGCCAAACACAGTAACAAGTCTCAAAATGGAGATGGTACTGGGCTTGCTCAAGCAAATCAATGAACAACGGGAGGACAGTGTTTGTTTTGTTTGTTTTAATTATTGCTGACCTTTGTGAGCATTTTATATATTCGAAGTATCAACCCCTTATCTTATATGCTAACCACAAATATTTTCTCCCATCCAGTTAGCTGTCTTTAAGTTTTATCCTATGTTTCTTTCTTTTGCGATGCAGAAACTCTTTAATTTGATATAATTCCATTGTTTATTTTAATTCTGCAGCCTTTGGAAGTGTCATTGTATTATTGAAGACACACATGATGTTTAGGTCTTGCAGCGGCCTGCCTAAGATTTCCTTGATGTATTTTATAAATGCTGGTCTAATCTAAAGGTGTTTGATCATTTTGAATTGACTATTTAAAATATGATATAGGGATCCAATTTTAATTTTTTGTCCATAGGTGCTACAAACAAGATTTTTTTTTTTGCTGTTACTTAAAAGGAAAAAAAGTTTCCCACAACCACCACTATATTAACTCACCCACTGGTCCTGCTCTTCACAACCAAGTCTCCAAGCAGACAAATGCTAAGCCACTAAAATTCATGAACACATGTGTCTCTGGACGAAATCCCTGAGGTGCCATTGAAAGGGAAGTTGGCCAAGTTTATGGTCTTTTGAAGAACCAACAACCCTACTAACACCCCAAACCCACCACTACACCAATGGACCAAATCCATTGCTTCATTAATAATCTCTGCAGTGACATCAAGCCATATAAATTCTAGGTATTAAAATACAAAGACAGACTACAGAATGGGAAAGGATATTAACCCAATTCACATCTGATAAGGGGTTGATATCAAGGATATAAAAAGCACTGTTGAACTCCACAAGAAGAAAACATCCAACCTCATCAAAAAATGGGGTGAGGAAATGAACAGAAAATTTCTAAAAAAAGAAATATGAATGGCTAAAAGGAACATAAAGAAATGCTCTACATCACTAATGATCAGGGAGATGCAGATCAAAACAACAATAAGATATCATCTCACACCACAGAGACTGGCCCACATCCAAAAGAACAAAAGCAACCAGTGTTGGTACAGATGTGGGTAGAAAGGGACCCTCCTTCGGATCGTCCCAGGATGGGAGATGCATGTTGAAAGTAGACTATGAACCAAACATGATTGCCATTCAATGACTCTTTTGCAGACCACAATACCCAAAAGGAGAGAGAAAACAAAAGGTAATGCCCTGCCACAGAGGAAGGATGGGATGGGGGGGGGGGGCGGGGGTGGGAGGGATACTGGAATCCATGGTGGTGGAAAATGGGCACTGGTGGAGGGATGGGTATTTAATCATTGTATAAACGAGACCGAAGCACAAAAATTTGTAAGTCTACAACAGTACCTCATGGTGTTTCACTAATAAAAGTTAATAAAAAAAAAAAGAAAGGAATCCTCTTTCAATGCTGGTGGGAATCCTGACTGGTTCTGCCCTATTGGATAACAGTATGGACTATTTTCAAAAAATTAGAAATTGAGCTCCCATTTGACCCAGCAATACCACTCCTGGGAATATATCCCAGAGAGGCAAAAAGGTACAGTCGAAAAAAAAAGTGACATCTGTACTTGTATGTTCATTGCTGTACTGTTCACAATAGCCAAAATTTGGAAGAAACCCAAGTGCCCAAGAACAGATGACTGGTTAAAGCAACTTTGGTACATCTACACAATGGAATACTATGCAGCTGTAAGAAAAGATGAAGTCATGAAATTTACATACAAATGGTTCGACATGGAAAGTATCATGCTAAGTAAAATGAGCCAGGAAGAGAGGGACAGACATAGAAAGATTGCACTCATCTGGGGAATATAAAATGACAGAATGGGAGTTAAACACCCAAGAACAGTTGAGATAAGTACAAGGAGGTCTGCTCCATCTCTTGGAAGCAGGCAGCACATGCCGGCGGGAAAAGCAGCTCAGATAGAGAAGGGAACATGAAGTAAAGGATGTTTGGAGAATTCACTCAGGATGCGAGATGCATGCTGAAAGTAGACCATAGACCAAACACGATGACCACTCAATAACTCTATTGCAAACCACAACACCCTAAAGGAAAGAGAGAGCAAAAGGAAATGCCCTTACACAGAGGTGAGATGGGGTGGGTGGGAATGGGGTGGGAGGGTGTGAGTGCTACTGGGATTATTGGTGGTGGAGAATGGGCACTGGTGGTGGGATAAGTAATCGATCATTGTGTAATTGAAACCCAAGCATGAAAGTTTGTAAGTCTACAATGGTACCTCATGGTGTTTCACTAATAACAAAAAAAACAGTTTCACTTAAAAAAAAAATCCAGGTATTCCTGTCTTCAGGCTGAGAACTCTGGAGTCTCTTTGGAGTCACTGGGGGCAGTGGGACAGTCTCCCACTCCTTCTTCCAGAAACCCTAGCACCAATGCCAACCTCCACCAGCTGCTGCAATGTCAACACATTGGCCCAGTTCTACAGATCCTATATATGAACTGTGCAGCTGTGTATATATCCAAATGGCACAGTACTGAAATTCCAGTAGAAACACACCAAAATAGATGGTAAAGTAACACAGAAGCCGAATAAATTCAACAAACACAAAATAAGACAGAAGGCTCAAGTGGCAACAAACATCTCAGTAAATCCTCAGACAAGGACTTAACAACCCCATAGTGAAATGTAACAGTTTTCAAAAATTTTCTTTTACTGAGATATATTTGATAATTTCTTTAACCATTTAGTTGTAACACGTAATGTAAAATAAATTACTGTGTCCTTGATTAGGGGCAGGGATGTGGGAAGTTGAGAAAACGGATACAATGGTTGAAGAAAGGTGACAGTGAGAGTGGGATCGGTATTGAAACATCAAAAACCCAAAACAACTATATTATGTACAACTTTGTAAGCCATAATGTTTAAATAAAGTACATAAAAAAGAAAAGGTAACATAATTAGAAATAGACAAAACTAAAATTAATAAATAACAAATTTATATATTTCACAGCACTATAGGCACAGTTGTATATGAAAATATGCCACAAAAGGAAAGGGCAGCTCAGATAGAAAAGGGAGCACCAAGTAAAGGGTGTTGGGAGGATCGTCTCAGGATGCGAGATGTATGGTGAAAGTAGACTATAGACTGAACATGATTGTCACTCAATGCTTCTTTTGCAAACCACAGCACACAAAAATAGAGAGAGAATAAAAGGGAATTCCCTGCCACAGAGGCAGAGTGTGATGGGGGGTAGGGGGATGGGAGGGATACTGGGATCATTGGTGGTGGAGAATAGGCACTGGTGGAGGGATGGGTACTCGATCATTGCATAACTGAAACCCAAGCACAAAAATTTCTAAGTCTACAACTGTACCTCATGGTGTTTCACTAATAAAAATTAAAAAATAAAATAAAGTAAAATAAAATGAGCATCATAAAAAATACCACAAAAATGCTCATAATGTAACTTAATAACTCAAAAATCAATCAAATGGTAGGTATATATTATTTAAAATAAAAATAGTAAATAAATGGTGTAAGTAAAGGTAAAGGTAAAGGCCCTCCCGTTGATTGTCGATTTCCTCGAGCCGGCCCAGTAACGTCTCCATTGGAGACTTTGTTGTTACTGTGTCTGGCATATCGAATACTCTCGGTAGCTTGCCGGGCTCTCCGAGTGATAGCACAGCGGTGTAAGTATATTCATTTTTATTTTATTTGAATCTTGGAAAGAGAAAAATAAATAAAGGATTAGAAGAAAACTTAAAATATAAGACCTAGTAATTAAAAAAAATTTAAGAATATTATAAAATCAGATATTAAAAATAGTGAGCAGTTGAATGAAAAATTTAAATAAATATATAAGGGCTGGAGTGATAGCACAGTGGGCATGACAGGCCTTGGACATGGCTGACATGGCTGACATGGCCTACCAAGTTCAATTCCTCCACCCCTTTCAGAGAGCCTGGCAAACTACTGAGAGATCTTGCCCGCACATCAAAGTCTGGCAAGCTACCCGTGACGTATTCGATATGCCAAACACAGTAACAAGTCTCACAATGTTACTGGATCTGCTTGAGCAAATTGACGAACAATGTGAGGACAGTGACAGAGACAATGAATTATATAAATTAGATATAATTCTATAGAAACTATAAAGAGGGTGAAGTAAAAGAAATAAGTCATTTTATAAATGAAATTTAGAACAGAAGAGAAAATAATAATTATAAGAGATACAAAGTTTGCCTATCTAGAATAATAAGCCAAATACATTTTTTTGGCAAATGAAGTTGAATTAACAACACTTCATAAGAAATCTAAAAGAACTTTCTGTGATCTGACATATGTTAAAAGAAATTAAAAAAATACACGCACATATATTATGTAGGAAAACGTAAAATGATTATAATGACAGAATAATTTTAAAGAAGAAATAAAGAATTATAAGAAATATGTAGGCGAATCTATAGGAAGAATGAACAAAACTAAATTAATAAAGTGAATATCTGAGTCATATACATATGCATACTCTTTTATGCAAAGAGACAATGCCCTCTATCTTTGCCCCTATGATTAAGACAATATACTTCTAAAATAATTATAAATTTAATGTATAAACTGTTACAATCAAACAGATAGTATAATTAAATGAGTCAGTACTAAAAATACAAATCACAACATCATGACAAAGATAAAAATAAGACATGCTTCTGTAAAGTGCTGCTGATATTTTAAGGGCATAAGTACTATTTGGTTATTTTAACTTTAGGTTTTTGGTTTTTTTCAATCTTTGAGCTAACATTAATTTATGATTTATGTGCTTGACAATACCATATATCAATATTCATGGTTTAGTTGTCCTGTTGCCAGAGTATAAAGATTTGTTTTTATTATATATTGCCTATTCTTTGGATTTATTGTTTTTAATATTACTCGATATGCCAGACACAGTAACAACAAAGTCTCCAATGGAGACGTTACTGGGCCCGCTCGAGCAAATCGACGATCAACGGGAGGGCCTTTACCTTTACCTTTACCTTAATATTACTAATATTTCAACTATGAATTTGATAACAAGATACAATATCTACATATGTAAAATGTTTCTTAATATATTAAATCTATAAAGCATGTGCCTGCACGGCAAAGCCTGGCAAGCTACCCGTGACATATTTGATATGCCAAACACAGTAACAAGTCTCACAATGTTACTGGGCCCACTCGAGCAAATCGATGAACAACGGGAGAACAGTGACAATGACAGATAAAGCACTCATAAATACAATTGCAAAAACAAAAATGCCATTACATAATTGGGGAGAAGCACTAGATAGAAAAATAGTCTAAAAAAGATATAGATGGACAATAAGCCTATGAAAATAAATTATTATCAGAGACTCTAATGAAAGTTCGAAAAGTTCAGAAGAATGGCATGTATCAAAAACATGGAAAGAGTCAAGATTGGTGGTGATAGTGCCCCTGCCATGTGTGTGCAGCAGCCAAACAACTGCACCCCAACTTCTCCCAGTGTCCTGCAGGCAGGGCACTCTGACCTCTGCTGCTGGATTCCAGCATCTCCATCTTCCTTTCCAGATGCCCAGACTTTTCCTGACTCAGTGCCCCTCTCCCTATGGGGCCCAGGCCCAACTAGCCCCAGGGTCTTGTGGGCTGACAGGAGGCATGGCCTCTGCTGTAGTGGGCATGGCTTCCAGAGCAGGGGGCGTGGTCTCCGCTGTCATTTTCCCCTCTTCCAGCACTCTGGACTCACATCTCAACCCCTATTACCTAACTCTGTGGAGAACTTTGGCTATCTCAAAAACAGTAGGCCAATAGTCCACTAATCCATTCCAATTATACCAAAATACCGGTGAACACAAGTTCTATGTCAATTTTACCAAAATACTGTTCAACACAAGAAGCTGTATAATCCCAATATAAATCCTCTGAACATTCACTAGAGGCCACACATAAGTCACAGAGAAATACTTGAGAGCAAAGAACGTACTCTAGAAGGGAAAAAGGAAACAAACATCAAATGAGTTCATCCAGAAGCCTTTTTTTGCTGTAAGAGTGAGCTGGAAGGTCCCATCTCTATACAATCACAACATGAAGAAACAGCACAAATCCCTACCACAAGGGGAGGATTAAGAAGAGTCCAGAAGCTTCTACAGAGGTTACCCACAAATGTGATCTCTCCAACAAAGAATTCAGAGATAAAATGCTGCAGATGTTCAATGAAATCAAAGCAACAGTAGAGCAGACATCCAGTAAATTAAAGGTGGGCATGAAAGAAACAGTGGAACAGACAGCCAAGAACATATATGACGAAATGAGAGCAGATATTAAAAAGCTACAATCGGAAGTGTCACTAATGAAGAACTCAGTAGATGAAAGAAAAAACTCAGTGGGTACCCTCAAAAGTAGAATGACTCCAGCTGAAGACAGAATCAGTGAGCTTGAAGATGAGCTGCAAAAAGCTTACAGTCAACAACAAACAATGGGAAAAGACCTCAAAATAGCTCTAGGGCAAATCAGAGACCTAGGGGATGATATCAAGAAGAACAACTTTAGAATCATTGGAGTACCAGAAGGACAGAGAGACAACCCCAGTGAAAAAGTCACAGTTAAAGAAATCATTGCTGAACAGTTCCCAGAGCTGGAGAATGCAGCAGACATCCAGATCCAAGGAGCCGAGCCTGAAGGGTGACAGCTAAAAGAGACCCTAATAAAAAGACTCCAAGACATATTATAGTCAGAATGATGGATGCCATGGATAGAGACACAATATTGCAAGCAACAAGGTCAAAGAAGGAAACCACATACAAAGGAGAAGCCCTTATATTTACACCAGACCTATTAGAGGAAACTCTCTAAGCCTGAAGACAATGGTGGGATATAGTGAAAAAACTCAATGAAATGAACAACTCACCAAAAATACTTTATCCAGATAAACTTTCACTCAAACTCAAAGGAATGATACACTATTTATTGGGTAAGCAACAGCTCAGAAACTTCATAGACGCAAGACCAAACATAAAACCACTAAAGGGACTGCAGTAATACAAGAAAAACCCTTATAGCACAACAAACCCCTACAGAAAGATGGCACAAAACCCCATAACAACAATCTCTCTCAATGTCAATGGTCTAAATGCACTAATTAAGAGAAAGAGAGTGGCAAAATGAATACAGAAACTGAACCCAACATTCTGCTGCCTTCAAGAAACACATGTGAACAGTCAGAGCAAACACAGACTCAAAGTCAAAGGATGGAAAACAATCCTACAAGCAAACAACTCCCTCAAGAAAGCCGGGGTGGCCATACTAGTATCTGACAACATAGATTTCAGATTGAAAAAGATTATAAGGGACAGCAAAGGCCATTTTTTTTATTAATCAAGGGATACGAAAAGCAGGAAGAAATCATTCTCCTAAACGTATAAGCACCCAATGATGGACAAGCTAAATACTTAAAACAACTGCTAATCGATTTTAAGGAAGACATTGCTAGCAACACAATAGTAGTTGGAGACTTCAATACCACCTTATCAACTCTGGATAGATCAACAAGATTAAAAGTCAGCAAAGTAACACTGGCTGTGAAGGAAGAAATAGAAGAGGGGGGGGCTAATAGATCTATACAGGGCTTTTCATCTCTATAACAAAGAATACACATTCTTTTCCAGTGCACACAGAACACTTTCCAAAATAGACCATGTGCTGGGCCACAAAACATACCTCAATATAATCAGGAAGATAGAAATTGTATCAACTATCTTTTCAGACCACGATGCACTGAGGTTAGAAGTTAATCATGCACAGACTCATAGAACCAAATCAAACACCTGGAAACTAAGACTGGTGGTGATGGAGTGAAACAATATCCTTATTAACTCTTGGACATAATATAACCGGGTTCAGCCTCTAAAGAAACAGTCTGAAGATGTCTCAAGTGTTCCAAAGAGAGTCCTGTAGTTGCACTTTTTGGTATCTATTTAAACCAAGAACACAAAATCACTAATTGAAAAGATCTACTCAGAACTTGACTTTTTTTTTTTTTTTGCTTTTTGGGTAAAACCCAGCGATGCACAGGAGTTACTCTTGGCTCTGCATTCAGGAATCACCCCTGGTGGTGCTTAGGGGACCATATGGGATGCTGGGAATCGAACCCTCGTTGGCCACGTGCAAGGCAAACGCCCACCTGCTGTGCTATTACTCCAGCCCCCAGAACTTGAATTTTCTCTCTTCTTTATAATAAGGAGATCAGAAAAGAAGATCAGGAAACACTTCAACAATAAATGAGTGAAGAAATCAATTATGTGGTATGTAAGTAAACAATGGAATACTACTTACTTATAAAACATATGAACTCTTACTTTCACTACTTGAGTGGAAGTGAAAAATGTCATGATAAGCCAAATGAATCAGAAACAAAAGAAAAAAATACCGTATTATCTTACTTAGATGTAGAATACAAATAAAGACGAAAATCAAGGGAATATATTCAATGACCAGTGAAAATAAAACACAGTATTTTGCTATCATAATGAGTCATCCCACACAAGCATTGGGAGATATCTATTCAGAAGGGTAAGAAGAGAAAGGGTGTGAGAGGTAGTGTGACTGGAAGAGAAGTATTCATACCTTAATGGTGGGCATGATGCACTGTCATTGTTTAAAACATTGATACTGTAGTAAAACTCTCCTAAACCGTTGTAAAACATATTACTGCATTCAAAAGTACGTAAGAATGAAAATCCATTGTTCAATTAAAAATTTGAAAGAGGTGGAGCATCCAAAATACATTCTATGAGTATACTATCAAAATCAACCTCTCATCAATTCTTGAAAGCAAAATATTAAAAAAAAATCCAGACTAAGATGTTTGATCAAGAATTGCAAAACTTCTCAACATAGTGTTGACAAATTATAGTGTTGACAAGAAAGTAGAATAAAAAGAAAATAATTATCTTGATGCTGTGGAAAACATGCAAATAAATTAATATAATTAAAGCACAAAAATAATGAGATATTAAAAGAATGGTCATAGTCATAGATATCTAAATATATTGGGTGATAATTATATTAATAATAAAATGAATCAATAGTGGCATGTAGAAATAATGTAGCTCAACACAATAAAGGTATGAAAAGAACCAATCCAATACAAAAGTCATGGACCTAGAACAAGACCAAGATATTGACCCTGATCACTCTTTAAATGTTGATTTAGGAGTGTTTGCTAGAGTAATTAGTCAAGAAAAAATTGTAAATACAATTTAAATCGAAAAAATAATTAAAGTTGTGACTACTGGTGGAGTATGTATTAATACATACAGAAATTTTAATGGGGCCAAGGTTGAATAGTGGGCAATTTGCTTACTTGCATGCCACCAACCTGAGTTAGATCTCCAACATGTCATATGGCCCTTGATAACCCGTCCAGAAGTAATTCCTCAGTGCAGAGCCAGGATTAAGTCTTGAGTACTTTGGACCATGGATGTGGTCCCAAAAAATAAATGAGGAGGAGGAGGAGGAAATAAAATCATACAAACTCAATAAATAAATGTAGAAATAAATATTAATTTTAATGAAAGTCCATAATACAAGATGATGCACATAAATTTGTACATTTAAAGATTAAACTAATTGTATAAAAATTAGAAATTAATAATTAGATTAAATATCCTGCCCTGTTTTATTGTGACATAATAAAATGAAGAAGATAAAAAGTGATGGAAAGAAATGACATGCTTATGCAATAAACTTTATTTAAATGCCATGCTACATAATTTCATATTTATCATAATCAATATTGACATTATAAATTTAAGATAATTTTTTGAAATTTAATTTAATTAATATAGAAACTTAAGTATCATAAGTTATTATACTGATAATGATAGGAATTCATACATAAAGTGTTCCCAAACCACTGCATACACCCCATTATCCCCATCCTCAACGTGCCTGAACATACCCCCATTCCCTGTCCACTATGGTAACCTTAGTTTTGCAGACTGTGTCTCAGGCTTTGTTTTCTTTTGCTATTTATTTTATTCTCCTTTGTTTTTTGTTATTCCATGTATGAAAGATATACAGTTAATTTTGTATTCGTTCCTCTTCTTCTTTTGGCTTAATTTACTCAGCATGATAATCTAGGTCGGCCCAGGTAGCAGTAAATTACATGATTACATCTTTTTATAGTTGAGTAGTATTTAAAATATTAGTTGTTCATATATATGAAGATCTGTCTCTAGGTTTCAAATTTATTTCATTGGTTTGTGAGTCAGGCTTTCGCCATCTCATTTTGATTACAATGGCTTTGAAGTATAATTTAAAGTAGGAGACACAGAAGTCTCCCATTTTATTTTTTCCTAAGATTGATTTAGATATTTGTCTATAATTTATGTTATACTATACAAATTTCAACAGCGTTTTCTGTATATATGTATTGATATGTGTGCATGTGTTGACTCTATATAATGCTTAGGCTACAGGGACCAGCCCGGGATAAACAGATCTGAAGCAGGCATGCTTCAATGGCTAAGAAAAAAAAATAAGAGAGAAAGTAGCTGGAGTCCTGTGTTAACAGCCTCATAAACTGAGGAACCTGACTTTCCTCTACATACAATATTCACTGGTTAGAACTAGTAATCATCAGAACAATATTCTTTGGTCAGATGCTTAACTATATTAATCTATCCAAGCTAAATTTTTACACATTCAAAGTCCTTAGTAAATCAATATTGGACCAAACAACTTTTCAGTGGGCTTTCTCAAGGTGAGATCTGTTTAAGAGAAATAGAAGTAAAGCAGTTACAGGAAACCCCCTGCCTGCCACCCCTCAGCACTCTGTTTATAAACCACATTCTGGCTTGAAAGGTCCAATAAAATGTACATTCTCTCTCTTTCTCTCTTTCTCTCTCTCTCTCTTATCTATCTGTCTATTCTGTCTATCTATCTTTGTATCTATCTATCTTGCTCTCTATCTCTCTGTCATATATACCCTTTGTTCTTAACATTTTGAGCTGGATAATAATTTTGAGAATACTATTCCTTCCAATTCTTTAACAGAAGGTATATTTCCATTGTCTTGTGCCTTCTCTTTAAACACATTAAAATAACATTAAAAATAAGTACTGTGGGGACATAAAGATAGTATAGTAGCTTAGGTGCTTGCCTTGCAAGCAACCAAGCCAGATTTCATTTATGCCACCACATCTGATACTCTGAGCCTTCCACAGGTGATTCCTGAACACAAATAAGGAGCACTGAACTCAGCAAGTTCTAAGCACTGCAAGGCATGCACACCAAATATAAATTATTATTATTACATACATGTTACACATATTGTTACACATATGTTACATATGAGTGATCATAGGATTTAAATTATTCAATTTTAAAATTTATTCTAATGTAAGAGTAACAGTGGTATTATGGCAGGAACAGGCATAGATATTAATGAAGTGAGAAAAATTGAAAATTTATATATAACTCCTCATGAATGCAATCAATAGAAAATTAACAAAATTTATAAGTTAATAAGAATAATTTTATGTGCATGATACAGAGACAAATAAATATAGGCATTAGAAATGAAAAATTTAGGTTCTTGCTTCACAGTAATCACAAAATCATTGCAAAATGGCACATAAACATAACTGCAATTCCTATAGTTAAAGACATAAAAAGAGAGATAAAACACTTGTTACTTTGAATAAAAAAAATTGTTCAATGTAATAAACAAGTGATATACACATAGAAGAAAAAAATTTGACCTAATTGAAATGATTTATGCTCAAATGACATTAACAAAATGTGTTAAATATTATTGAATATAGTTTCATAGTATAAATATATCTAAATACTTTTTCATTGCCGCATAATGAACTCTTACAACTAAATAAAATGGCATAGCTCTTATAGAAAATATTTGAATTGATACTTAAGTTACCTATAACTTGCTATCTTCCCCCCCCCCCCCCCAGTTTTCAGGCCACGCCCAGTTGTGCTCAGAGCTTATTTCTGGCTCTTTGTTCAGAGATCACTCCTGGCGGGTTTGGGGGAACCAGATGGGATGCCAGGAAATCAAACCTGGGTTAGTCGCGTGTAAGGCAAGCACCGTAACCACAGGATTATCTCTCTGGCCCACATAAATTCCTATCATACTCAATTCCCCCATTAAATAAAAATTTTTGAAAAATTTCAAAGGTTCTTAGAATATGTTTATTACTTCCCCATGCTCAGTATCCATGATTTGTAAAGAAACCCAAATTTCCAAGAGCATATAAGCAGATAAAGAAACTTACATGTGTGCAATGGAAAATTATTCAACTAAAAGAAAGAGTTAAATCCTAGCATTCTCTTCTAATTGGATGGACTAAATGATATCATACTGAATTAATAGATAGCAAATTCAGAATGATCACTATCATATGTGAGATATAAAGAAGCATAGTACAGGGATTAAACATGACTATGATAATAATCCCTGAGAATGGGATTTAACCATGGCCAATAATCAGAAAGATTTGCAGTGTTGCATTAGTTAAGAAAACAAGACCAAGATCCAGGTGTAGCTCAATCGGAGAATGCTTGCCTTGCCTCTGTGAGTGAGGGTATTTCTCATCTCAGCCTCACAAAGTAAACAAAAAAAGCAATCAAAATTTGTGTCAATATTGAATGGAAAATAAGTCGTTACACATATGTATGTCTGTATGCATACTCTAACACCATTGCGTGGACTCCTCTCAAGGGAAAACCAGAAATAAACTATTCATGCATAACAATGAAACTAAATCATAAAATCAATGTTAAATGAAAAGATACATGTAAAATATGTATTTTAGAATCAATTTCAAAACTTTAGATGTACTAAAATCTGCATATTAGAATTTAATGATGCATTTATACAGTACCAAGGGAAGTTAATAACATTTAAAATGGTTGATGGATACTTATTATCAGTGTTGTAAGAATTATTTTTTTATTTTAGTGGAGCACAATCAGCAGTTCTCAGAGCATACTCCTGGCTCTGTGCTCAGGAATCACTCTTGGTGGCAGACATAGCCATGTGCAAGGAAAGTACCTTCCTTTATGTACTGTATCCTTTTTTGGCTATCAGAGGAATTACTCTGACAAGTGGCAGTATTTAAATCATGTTGTGATTGGAATTAAACTTTAATTAGAAAGCATTAGAATGACATTAAATCAAATGACTAAATTTGGTCATGGAAATAATTGCATTTGGGAGCAAAGGTTCAGGTTAGAAATCCAAAATTATGTCTCAACTTGCAACCCAGGTTTGGCAGGTATAGATTGGAGTACTTAAATTATGTAAATAAAGATACATTACTAGAGATTTATTATTGAGGTAAAGATTAGAATAATGGTTGAAGTAATAGCCAAATAGAGATATTACAAGGTAAAAAAAAGGTGAAAGTCTTCTTTATCATTCATTTCAAAATTAATAGTGTCCTTTCTGGCTTCTTGGAATTTTGTCAGACTGCCCAAGTTTCTTCACTTCTGAAGAAAGTTTGGGCTGGAGTGATAGCACAGTGGTAGGGCGTTTGCCTTGCACATTGTTGACCCGG
The DNA here is from genome assembly GCF_029834395.1 of Sorex fumeus. NCBI lineage: Eukaryota > Metazoa > Chordata > Mammalia > Eulipotyphla > Soricidae > Sorex > Sorex fumeus. The sequence goes on along the minus strand of NW_026606185.1, from coordinate 6,200,935 downwards.
GTTTGATTCCTCCATCCCTCTCGGAGAGACTGGCAAGCTACTGAGAGTATCCTGCCCGCAGGGCAGAGCCTGGCATGCTTTCCGTGGGGTAATTTATATGCCAAAAACAGTTAAGAAGTCTCACAATGGAGACTTACTGGTGCCCTCTCAAGCAAATCGAAGAACAATGGGAGGACAGTGCTACAGTGCTACAGTGTACAAATTTAAAGGTTAATTTCAGTTTAAGTAAAATAGTGATTTTTTTTTTTTACTTCGAGGATTCACCTGCCCTATTCTGAAAAAGATTCAATAGTGTCAGTTTCTACACAGTCACTCTAGTGCTAACTTTCTGAGAAATCATTCAATGACATATTGATTTTAATGCCTTTTTTGTCCTTTTCTCCTGTATCTTTTTCTATTCCTCTCACTCAAAATGTTAAAAATAAAAGCAAACACTTATATTAAACATCTTAAAATAATGAAAAACAGATAGATGTAGATGTATTTTACAAAAAACAAATACATTTTATAAAAGAAAATAATTATAGATAGAATGCCACCTGAATGCTCAAGAAAATTATAAAAAGCATCACACATCTAAGTTGCTAAGCTATACCTAAAGATATAATGGGTTGGAACTTTTCTCTGGGATAAAATAATTTATAGAGAATGAAAACCAAACTTGTTTAGAAAATATTATTCTTATTATGTCTTATTTTATGCCTTTGCCCTGAAATTTCTTCAGTTTACCTGGCAAAGATTTGTTTCTGCCAGGACTATTAAATAGATCTTGTATGTTCTTTATACAAGAGCCCTGGTTTTGTCACTTTTTGACCATCTTATTAGTATTTGGAATTATTTATTCATGTGCGTATTTCTGTTATAACCCTACCTCCCAAAACTATTAACTCCAATATACTGTACAGATTAGTCCTATATTCAGCACAATAACAGCACACTGTGCTGACCAGAGATATATGTTGAATTAGTAATTGAATCTCAGCAGTCTTTCTGTGTATGCCTGAATAAATGGTTATAATACAAGAGAAAGTTTTTGGAAATTTGTCTTCTTGGATTGAGATTGATAACAAAGAACCAACTCCCAGAAATCTTAAGTAGCCTGAGAATCTTATCAAACCTTTTGTCCTATGATTTATGTCAAGCTTGACCTTTAATAACAAAATCACTAATACAAAATCACTAATAATAAAAACAATTTCCAGCTTCTAAAAATTTATTAAGTACTAATAGCTTATTCTGTAGTAGTTTGAACAGTTAAGTTTTATTTTCTTCTACATCAAAAAATGCATGTACACACACACACCATGTCAGTGTTTGAAAAAATAACACATACAAAAGGAAAAATATTTTGTTAATAACATTTTCACATTTTTTCTGTTAAAGTTCACTGTAAGATTTTTTAAGTCATATATTACCAGAATAATTAAATATTTTGTTTCTTCAGCCCAAACCTCTTGAATTATAAAACTCATGACTGTTATAATAAAACAAATAGAGGGGGCATTATTCAAAAACCAAAGTCCCAGGGCTGGAGTGATAGCACAGTGGGTAGGGTGTTTTCCTTGCACGTGGCCAACCGGGGTTTGATCCCCAGCATCCCATATGGTCCCTTGAGCACCACCAGGAGTAATTTCTGAGTGCAGAGCCAGAAGTAACCCCTGAGCTTTGCTGGGCGTGACCCAAAAAAGCAAAAAAAAAAAGGCCCCAATCAAACACATAAACATTCACAACAATCCATTATGTAGGGATCTGCATGAACCATTCTGTGTAACAATTATAATTATAAGTTGATCATGAAGAAATCACTTGCGGCCTCAGAAAATACCTTAATTTAAGAAACAATTTAGCATTTTCTCAAAAACAAATCAAAATAAAATCATTTCCATATTTATTATATCACTTAATCACTTAATCACTTAATCACTTAATCCCCGTTATTCATCGATTTATTCGAGCGGGTGCCAGTAACGTCTCCATTCATCCCGGTTGCGTGCTAGCGTAGCCCAATGGTATCTGTTCGTTTTAGGAACATGTAGAGCCTCAAACCGATCATTTAGGGTCTTGACGAAGAAGTCTGACCATCTTATAGGTGGGCGTCCACGTGATCTTTTGATGTCTCGTGGAATCCAATCAGTAATGGCTCTAGTCCAGCGGTTGTCTGTAAACCTCATTACATGTCCAGCCCATCTGATTTTTGATGTCTTGGCAAATGAGACAGCGTCTCTGATTCTTGAGCATTGACGAAGATCAGAACTCCGGATTCTATCTCTCATTTGAGTGAATCGTGATATTCCAAGCATAGTTCTTTCGATTCCTCTTTGAGAGACCCGAATAGTGTTCTCATCCTGTTTTCGTAGGGTCCAGGTCTCTGAGGCATATGTTAATGCAGGAAGAATAGTGGAATCAAAGAGATGTGCTCGTAGTTGGAGGTTCTTTGTCCTTTTAGTTATTTCTTCAATGCTCTGGAAGGCATTCCAAGCCGCTCTCTTCCTCCTGTGTAACTCAGGTGCCAGGTCATTCATCATGTTGATTTCTCAACCTAAGTATATATAACTGTTGCATTCGGAGATGGTGGTTCCGTTGAGAGCGAATGGAGCGTCAGGAACAAGGCTGTTTCTCATAAACATTGTCTTCGTAAGATTCAGCTGTAGTCCAACCTTTCCACACTCACGGTCAAAGTCATTCAGCATTTGTGCCGCTTGGCTGATGTTTGGTGTTATTAGAACGATGTCATCAGCAAAGCGGAGGTGGTGTAGTTGCCGACCATCTATCTTCACTCCCATGTTTTCCCATTCTAGTCGTCGCATGATGTTCTCGAGGGTGGCACTGAAGAGTTTTGGTGAAATGGTATCACCCTGCCGAACCCCTCTCTTGATATGGATGATTACTTCTTTGTAGAATGGTGAGATCTTGGTAGTGAATCCGCAATAGAGCTCACGAAGGATCCTGATGTATTGAGTTTGTACGCCCTGATTGGCTAGGGCTTCCATGACCGCTTCCGTCTCAACAGAATCAAAGGCCTTCTTTAAATCAATGAACGTTAGACAGAGCGGCATCTTGAACTCCCGAGATACCTCAATGAGCTTGGTTATTGTGTGGATATGGTCGATGGTACTGAATCCTTTTCGGAATCCAGCTTGTTCACATGGTTGTCCTTCATCTAGTGTTCTGCTAATCCTATTCAGGATGACTCGAGTGAATAGTTTGTAGATGACAGACAATAGGCAGATTGGGCGATAGTTGCCAATGTCGTGGATGTCTCCTTTCTTGTATAGTAGTACAGTCTTGCTGGTTTTCCATTGGGATGGAACCTTGCATTCAGACAGGTAGCGTGTGAAGAGTCGAGATAATGTATTGATGAGTACTGATGGTAAGTTCTTCAGGTGTTCAGGTCTGATCTTGTCTGGGCCAGGTGCTCTTTGTTTCTTTACCGACGAGATGGCATGTTGGATTTCGGAAGGGAGAACATTGGGAACGACATATCCATCATGTGGTATGTGGTATGTGGGCAAGTGGATGTGGCTATTAAAGAGATCTGAGTAGAATTCATGAATAATCTTCTCCATTGCCCTTCTGGAAGATGTGATAGATCCATCATGATGTCGGAGAGCAGTCATCTTGGTTTTGTAGTTGGTGAAGGACAGGCGGGCATTACGAATGTTTTTCCCAGCTTCTGCTGCATCTACCAGTACTGCTGCTCTCCTGTTTTTGAGGTCATCCTTGATGGCTTTTCTGCACTGTTTTGCCAGTTCGGACGTTTGCTTGTGGTTGCCTGAGGCACGTGCCACACCACGTTGGCGAATAAGTTCAAGAGTGTTCGAAGAAAGACGGTTTTTTGTGGTTATCTCTCTCTTGGCATTCCTTGCACAATCATGGAGGTGCTGAATCATTCGATCGTATTCTTCATCAATGTTGTCAATGACGGCATCTTCCCATGTTGCTGCAACAGAGCCAAAGAGTTCCCAGTTGGTGGTTGTTCTGGGAGTCTTCTTCTTAAACCTTGCATTCTTTTCTCCTCGTTCTGTGAGGTAGAATTTTGCACGAAGAAGACGGTGGTCTGATCCCGTTTGGAATTTTGGGACAACAGCAACATCGGTTAGGCAAAACCGCCGATTGAATATGATGTGGTCTATTTCATTGTGGATAAGCCTCAGACATAACCGAACTGGCAGAGGAACCCAGGTGTGTGGGACCCGGGACTGAGATCTCTAAGCCTGCACGGTTTGGGACTGGACCTGTCAGTAGCTAAACAGTTACACCCTCCAACTGCCGTGTAACCCCAACAAAGGCCAGGATCCAAAGATTATCACAACAAGCTCCCGGGAGAGCACAAGGCAGAGTCTCCTACCCTGTGTCTGACTATCCTCGCCAGGGCCCAACAGCTGAAGACTTCCAGGCCCCAACCAAGGCCTTACTGGAGCCACTCTCCACACACTTGGATAAGCCTCAGACATAACCGAACTGGCAGAGGAACCCAGGTGTGTGGGACCCGGGACTGAGATCTCTAAGCCTGCACGGTTTGGGACTGGACCTGTCAGTAGCTAAACAGTTACACCCTCCAACTGCCGTGTAACCCCAACAAAGGCCAGGATCCAAAGATTATCACAACAAGCTCCCGGGAGAGCACAAGGCAGAGTCTCCTACCCTGTGTCTGACTATCCTCGCCAGGGCCCAACAGCTGAAGACTTCCAGGCCCCAACCAAGGCCTTACTGGAGCCACTCTCCACACACTTGGATAAGCCTCAGACATAACCGAACTGGCAGAGGAACCCAGGTGTGTGGGACCCGGGACTGAGATCTCTAAGCCTGCACGGTTTGGGACTGGACCTGTCAGTAGCTAAACAGTTACACCCTCCAACTGCCGTGTAACCCCAACAAAGGCCAGGATCCAAAGATTATCACAATAAGCTCCCGGGAGCTCGCGGCCGCATTCGCGGCCGCGCGACTATTTATTTAATAATTTTCAGGATACCTTAAATATCCTTAAATATCCAACCCACACGGCAGAGCCTGGCAAGCTATCCGTGATCTATGCCAAATAGACCAAATTGATATGCCAAATCCAGTAATAAATGGATCTCATTCCCCTAGCCCTGATTATGCAGAGTCGAGAAGGATATGGAAGGAGAAACTGATAAAACACCAAGGCAGACATGGGCTGCCAAAACGCAGAAAAACAAAAATGATTGTCTGTACTTTTAATGCTCGTACGCTGGCATCTGCTGCATCCATTGAAGACCTTTTGGTACAAGCACGAAAGATCAAGTACGACATCATTGGTCTGACCGAAACGAGAAGACATCAATCCCATCATGCTGTTTTCGACACTGGAGAAGAACTGTTCCTTGGAACATGTGATAAAAGAGGCGTCGGTGGTGTCGGTATCCTTGTCAACACAAACTTAGTCACAAGCATTGATTCATTTGAATGCCTAACAACCCGAATCGGACGATTACACTTGAATAAATGTGGCTCACTACCGGCAGTTTCTATCTTTGTTGTCTACGCACCAACATCCAGTTATGGTGAAAAAGAAACTGAGAAATTCTACATGGAGCTGGAGAAATTCTATAAAGAAGATCACACCTTCTACAAGATCATTGTCGGTGATTTTAATGCCAAGATAGGACCAAGAAGATCAGTCGATGAACTCCACATCGGAACCCATGGCCTGGAATGGAACGAACAAGGTGACAGACTGTCTGAGTTCATCATGTCAACCAAAACCTTCCATGGTAACTCACAATTCCAAAAGGCTGAATCTAAACGTTGGACATGGGAGTCTCCCGATGGACGGTTCCACAATTTATTATATAGTTTAAATAAAATCGCTGTAATATTTTAAAGTTTATGATTTTTATCTACATAGTTGCTGTACCTCATCACCACCAAAGACTCACCAGTGCTATCTTCTTTTTACTTCTAATTCATATCTTTATAATTTCCTTCTTTTTCATTCACTTCTTGGTAATCTCAATTTTGTAATTTAACACCAAGGGATTTTCATATTTGATACTATTAGCTTCAAATAAAAATCATTTTTAAAAATATGGCCACGGGGTTCAGGCTTTATTCCAAACAATATGTCCAAATGGCCAATGGCATATTAGAATATTCAATATTACTAATCTGACAGAGACAGTTATGGAGGGGCTTGTGTATTTTGTTGTTGTATGGTAGAATAACTTTGACCATCAGTACCATAAACATGAATAATATAAGCATGTTATATAAATATAATAGAAAATTTAATTATAAAATACAAAAGAAAATTTGACATTTTCAGAAACAAGTCATTTATAATTTCTAAAAGACTTTATTTTATTCTGTGCTTTATAAGTATATACATGCATACATATACATATATATGTATGACACTTATACATAATCATGTTTTAAATGCTTTAAACATTGCATGCAGGACACAAATGCATACAATCAATTCAACTTTCAAGTGGCCAAAGATTGGAGGGTAAGAGAATGTATTTTTTTAAAGGCTGTGATTTATTATTTTCTTGCAATTTTCCATATTCTGGTTATGTAAACTTACATAAACAAACAAACATAAATATTATTTTATCCCTCTATTTCCTTTAAAGTAAATAGAATAATAGGTTTCTAAGATACTTCTGCAACTAACATCTTCTGGGGTCAGTACAGAAATTTATTAAATAAAATAAACTACATTTACATTGTTGTACTATTTTTATAACTTTCTGATTCTGAAAACTTTGTACAATTTTAATAGCAAGTTGAAACATTTGAAATTACAAAGGAAAACCCTAGAACTAAATTTAACACTAATTACCACTGACATTTAAATAATTCTTATATTATAGGGTTAACCAATTTACTAAAATGTTGATTACTTTCTCTGTATGGCATCTCTGTATGGCATACTTATTATTACTTCTTGAATTATATAACCCACCTCAATTTTATGATATTTAAAGCTATTTTTTCTGGTATGATTATTATTTTTAATCTAACAACTCAATATTTAATGGAAAATGTTTTGATTTTAAGTTGTACCTGATCGAGATAATATTAGGATGACACTTTTACTAGAATTTTTCTGAAATACATTATTCTCTCCTGCAGTTTTCAATCACCTTATATTTCATTATCTGATGGTTATCTGTACAGACAGAACAGTTCATAAATATATATGTGTATATATATTTTTAATTTTCCATATGAAAAAGACATACAACATGACCATATTTTATGAGCTCATTTATTTCTACAAATATAAAAATATGTTGTAGATAAGTGACACAGACTAAAGTTACTTGACATAGTTTTCTAATTAAAATGACAAATGTCATGCTGTGCTCTTGAAGCAGAGCCTGTTATTTTAGAAGTTACAGTCTGCATCTGATAGATTCCTTTTGGTGACACTCATTTTTTTAAGAAAGGCTTTAACATGCAAATAAGTACCCTGATTATTAATTTTATATTGCTTTTTTAAAAGGTTTATGCATATGGTTTCTTACATAAATCAATTAGGAATACCTAAGAAGGAAAAATCCTAGATTGATACACTTTTAATATCATCTTTATGGTACCTTTAATGGTGAGGAGCCAGTGCAGCTTGGGCTGTATAACTATAGAAAATATTTATTCTCCATAGAGAAATACATAATCCTAAGAAAGTAGCAGAGTATGGAAATTTCATTGATTTATTTTTATTTTATATATAAGTTATTATATATATTTACTCATCTAGAATATTATGCTTGCCACCTGATCGAATAGAAATTTTACCTTATGGTTTTCTTTTCATGCAGAATATACTATTAATGATGGTTCTAAGTCCTAGTAAAATAAAAATTCAATTTACAAGTGCAAGGTTATGATACACAAAGGACACAACAGTTCTCCCCTCTACAATGGCAACTGTGTTTTCAGTAAAACTGGATTTGTAGAATTAAATGCCCCTTTCTCTATCAACCATAACAGTATGATTATGTTTTTAAAAATTGTGATAGCTTTTGATGGAATCACCATTAGATACTTAGGTACAAAACTGTTCGTGGTTGGGTTTCCATCATACAATGTTCTGACAACTATCCCTCCAACCATGTCCATTTCCCACTAACACTGTTCCAGGTTCCCTCCTGCCCCCTTAATGAACAAATATATTAATTTCTTAACAATATTATGATCTGACCATAAACATTGTCTCAGTTTTTTTATTCAAAATAGTTGTCATGAATATTTTCTCATTTTATAATCTTTATAAAATGGTAATTTATTCTTGTAGTAAAAAAGAAACGACAGACTCTTTCCGGAGCCGCGGCCGGTAATGCGGCCGCCAAATATTTTCCCACTACGTACGCCATAGGAACCATAAGCTACCTTCTTAGATGGAAACTTCTCTATTTTAGCTCAGCCACTAGAAACACAGTATCCAATAACTCATAAGCCTATCTTAACTCACACTGCATATCAAACAGAATAGTAACAGTGAACGTGAAGGACTAAACTACACCTCTCACAATGGTAAAGCAACGCAAAAGCCCACCAAACTTTCATATTGAAGAGTCTAGCCCAGATGACACCAACAGTACTGTAGTGTTAGACAACCTCTCTGACAAGGAATTCAGAAGGGAGCTACTCAGGATGCTTAGGGAATTAAAAGAAACAATGGAAAGCAATGCCAATAGAAGACAAGAGGATGTGAAGGCAGAAATGAGGAAAATGCAATCAGAAATGTCAGACCTGAAAAATCTCGTAGGCAAATTGAAAAGCTCAGTGGAAGGCCTCAGCAGCAGAGTAAGTGCGGCTGAGAACAGAATCAGTGAGCTCGAAGATGAAGTTCAGAGACTCTCCAGAAAAGAGCAGAAAATGGAAAAGAGACTCACAATTCGGGAACAGATGGCAAGAGAAGATCGTGATGAAGCCAAGAGGGGTAACATAAGAATTATTGGAGTCCCAGAGGGACAGGAAGAAAACCTCGATGAAGAAGAAACTGTCAAAGACATCATTGCTACAACATTCCCAGAGCTGAAGAAAACTTGTGACCACATTCAGGAGGCCCGAAGGGTACCAGCTAGAAGAAATCCGAATAAAAATACCCCAAGACACATTCTGATCAAAATGACCAAAACCTTAGACAGAGACAAAATTCTGAAAGCAGCAAGATCGAAGAAAGAAATCTCTTACAAAGGAGCATTCTTAAAATTCACAGCTGATTTTTCTGATGAAACCCTCATGGCCCGAAAACAGTGGTGGGACATAGTAAAAAAACTCAATGAAATAAATGCCTCCCCAAAAATACTTTTCCCAGCAAGACTCTCATTCATAATAGAAGGGACAACACACAGTTTCACAGACAAACAACAGCTTAGGAACTTCATAGACTCAAAACCATGGTTACAAGAACAACTAAATGGGCTACTTTAAGGCAAGAAAGGCCCCTCAAATACACCAAATTTTAACAGAACAATGGGACAAAATCCCATAACAATCATCTCTCTCAATGTCAATGGGCTAAACGCACCAATTAAAAGACATAGAGTGGCAGGATGGATTAGAAAATTGAACCCAACATTCTGCTGCCTGCAAGAAACGCATCTTAATAGTCAAAGCAAACAGACTCAGAGTCAAAGGCTGGAAAACAATCCTACAGGAAAACAATCCTACAGGCAAACAGTTCCCATAAAAAAGCTGTGGTAGCCATCCTTATATCAGACCACATCGATTTTAGAGTGAGGAAGGTCATAAGAGACAGTGAAGGCCATTTCTTATTGATCAAAGGATCTGGACAACAGGAAGAACTTACAGTAATAAATGTATATGCACCTAATGAGAGAGCAGCAAAGTACTTAAAACAACTACTCATAGATTTGGAAAAAGACATCAATAGCAACACAATACTAGTGGGAGACTTCAACACTGCTTTGTCACCTCTTGATAGATCAACCAGACTCAAGCTTAGCAAGGACACACTTCATTTGAGGGAAAAAATGGAAGAAAGGGACTTAGTAGATATATACAGGACACTTCATCCACAAAAAGCTGAATACACATTCTTCTCAAGCGTCCATGGAACATTTCTCCAAGATAGACCACATGCTGAGCCACAAAACATGCCTCCATAAAATTAAGAAGGTAGAGATTGTATCAACAATCTTCTCAGACCATAATGCGCTGCAATTAGAAGTAAATCACACACAAAAACAGAAAACTAAATCAAACACCTGGAAATTAAACAGTGCACTATTGAACAACGAGTGGATTAGACAGGAAATCAAAGAGGAAATCAAAAGATTCCTAGAAACGAATGAAAATGAGAACACGAGTTACCAAAACTTATGGGACACAGCAAAGGCTGTGTTAAGAGGAAAGTTTATAGCTCTACAAGCATTCCTCAGGAAGGAGGAGCGAGCACACATAAGTAACCTAACCTCACAGCTTAAGAGCTTGGAGAAGGACCAAAAAAAGGAGCACAACCCGAACAGGAGAAAGGAAATAATAAAACTCAGAGCAGAGATTAACGAGATGGAAACCCAAAAAACAGTCCGAAAGATCAATGAAACCAAAAGCTGGTTCTTTGAGAAAATTAACAAGATCGATAAGCCTCTAGCAAAACTCACAAAGAAAGGGAGAGAGAAAACCCTAATAAACCGAATCAGAAATGAAAAGGGGGTCATTACAACAGAAACCACAGAAATTCAGAGGATCCTCAGGGAGTACTTTGAGAAGCTTTATGCCACGGAACATCAAAACCTCGAGGAAGTGGATAAATTCCTAGAGTCCTACAGACTCCCAAGGCTGAACCAAGAAGACCTGGAATACCTGAACAGACCTATCACCATAAAGGAAATTGAAATGGTAATACAAAATCTCCCCAAGCACAAAAGTCCTGGCCCGGATGGATTCACTAGTGAATTCTTCCAAATCTTTAAAGAGGACTTACTCCCGATGCTCTTTAAGCTTTTCCACGAAATTGAAATATCAAAAACACTTCCAAACAGTTTCTACGAAGCAAATATCACACTGATACCAAAAGCAGACAGAGATACCACAAAGAAAGAGAATTACAGGCCGATATCCCTGATGAACACAGATGCAAAGATCCTCAACAAACTACTAGCAAATAGAATCCAACTACTCATCGAAAAGATCATACACCATGACCAAGTAGGATTCATCCCAGGGATGCAAGGATGGTTCAACATTCGGAAATCAATCAACATAATCCACCATATCAACAAAAGAAAAGATAAAAAGCATATGATCATATCAATAGATGCAGAGAAAGCATTTGATAAGATCCAGCACCCCTTTATGATGAAAACCCTAGCCAAAATGGGTATAGAGGGGACCTTCCTCAACATAATTAAAGCCATCTACCACAAGCCTACAGCAATCAATATCCTCAATGGGAAAAAACTGAGAGCCTTCCCTCTAAGATCAGGGACGAGACAGGGATGCCCACTCTCTCCACTGCTGTTCAATATAGTACTGGAAGTACTTGCAATAGCGATTAGGCAGGAAAAAGATATTAAGGGCATTCAGGTAGGAAAGGAAGAAATCAAGGTCTCATTATTCGCAGATGATATGATACTCTACTTAGAGAACCCAATAAACTCCACCAAAAAACTCCGAGAAACAATAGACTCGTATAGTAAAGTTGCAGGTTATAAAATCAATACCCAAAAGTCCATGGCTTTCCTATACGCAAACAGTGAGAGAGAAGAAAGCAACATGAAAAAAACAATCCCGTTCACAATTGTGCCCCAGAAAATCAAGTACCTAGGAATCAGCTTAACTAAGGAAGTAAAGGACCTGTACAAAGAAAACTACAAAACGCTACTTCAGGAAATAAAAGAGGACATGCGGAAATGGAAAGATATCCCCTGCTCATGGGTTGGGAGACTTAACATTGTCAAAATGGCAATACTACCGAAAGCATTGTATAAATTCAATGCAATCCCTATAAGGATACCCATGACGTTCTTCAAAGAAATGGAGCAAACACTCCTGAAATTTATATGGAACAATAAGCCCCCACGAATAGCTAAAGCAATTCTTGGGAAAAAGAAAATGGGAGGAATCAACCTCCCGAACTTCAAACTGTATTACAAAGCAGTAATAATTAAAACAGCATGGTACTGGAACAAAGGCAGAACTGCAGACCAATGGAACAGGGTTGAATACACTGACTTCTCCCCTCAATCATATGATCATCTAATCTTTGATAAAGGTGCAAGTAATGTGAAGTGGAGTAAGGAAAGCCTCTTTAATAAATTGTGTTGGCATCACTGGACGGCTACATGCAAAAAAAATAGGCTCAGAACTCTGCCTAACACCATGTACAAAAGTAAGATCAAAATGGATTAAAGACCTCAACATCAGACCAGAAACCATAAGGTACATTGAAGATAAAGTTGGCAAAACCCTCCATGATATTGAAGCTAATGGTATCTTCAAAGATGCCACGCCACTGGCCAAGCAAGTGAAAATAGAGGTAGATAAATGGGACTGTCTTAAACTAAGAAGCTTCTGCACCTCCAAAGAAACAGTGACCAAAATACAAAGACAGTCTACAGAATGGGAAAGGATATTCACCGAATACACATCTGACAAGGGTTGATATCCAGGATATACAAAATACTGGTTAAACTCCACAAGAAGAAAACATCCAACCCCATCCAAAAATGGGGCAATGAAATGAACAGAAACTTTCTCAAAGAAGAAATCCGAATGGCAAAAAAGCACATGAGAAAATGCTCTACATCATTAATCATCAGGGAGATGCAGATCAAAACCACAATGAGATACCATCTCACACCTCAGAGACTGGCCCACATTCAAAAGAACAAAAGCAACCGATGCTGGCGTGGATGTGGCGAGAAAGGGACACTCCTTCACTGTTGGTGGGAATGTCCACTGGTTCAGCCCTTCTGGAAAACAGTATGGACGATTCTCAAAAAATTAGAAATTGAGCTCCCATTTGACCCAGCAATACCACTCCTGGGAATATATCCCAGAGAGGCAAAAGTGTATAGTCGAAGTGACATCTGCACTTGTTTGTTCATTGCAGCACTCTTTACAATAGCCAGAAACTGGAAGAAACCTGAATGCCCAAGAACAGATGACTGGTTAAAGAAACTTTGGTACATCTACACAATGGAGTACTATGTAGCTCTTAGAAAAGATGAAGTCATGAAATTTACATACAAGTGGTACAATATGGAAAGTATCATGCTAAGCGAAATGAGTCAGAAAGAGAGGGATAGACATAGAAAGATTGCATTCATCTGGGGGATATAAAGTAACAAAGTATGAGATTAATACCCAAAAATAGCTGAGATCAGCACCAGGAGAATCACTCCATAACTTAGAGACCAGCCGGGTATCCTAGAGGAAAGGGCAGTTCAGATAGAGAAGGGATCACCAAATAAAGGATGTTTGGAGGATCCTCCCAGGAGGGGAGATGCATGTCGAAAGTAGACTATGGACTGAACATGTTTGCCACTCAATGCCTCTTTTGCAGACCACAACACCCAAAAGGAGATAGAGAACACAGGGGATTGCCCTGCCACAGAGACAGGGGGGATGGGGGGATGGGGGTGGGAGGGATATTATCCATGGTGGTGGAAAATGGGCACTGGTGGAGGGATAGGTATCTGATCATTGTATAATTGAAACCAAAGCACAAAAAATTGTAAATCTACAACTGTAAAAAAAAATAAAATAAAATAAAATAAAGGGAAAAAAAAAAGAAACGACATTTGGAACTGAAGAGATAGTACTGCTGTCGGTCACTTGAATTGCACCAATCAATCCAAGTTTTACCCCCCACATGCCTTATGGAACTCGAGCACTGCTAGGGGAATTCCTGAGTGAAGAGCCAAGAGAAACCTCTGAGCATCTCTGGGTGTGTTCCCAAAGCAAAAAATATAAATAAAAATAGAAATTACATTTGATGTGGCATTGGGATAGTAAAGTGAGTGGGACACTTGCTTTGCAGGTGACAGACCTGAATACCATCCTGTGGTCGACATATGGTCCCTTGAGTTCACAAAAAGTGATCTCTGAGCACAGAGTCAGTTGTAAGCCCTGTGTCTCCAGGTGTGGCTAAAAAAATGTTAAAAACAGAAAGAAGAAATTACATTTGATATGATAAGTACAGTTTGATTTATTTGTGTCTGTATTATTTTTATTCATTCATGTATAAAGAGGCTCAATAGTTTGTTTTATAAATATGCTATAAAGATGCAGATAACTCTGAGCTCTGAATATCAGCTCTAAAGCTGACTACCAGGTCCTAATAACTGCTTTGCCGTCTGCTGGTTGTGTGACCTTGAGTAGGTCACTCAACATTCCATGCTAGAATTTCTCATCCGTAAAACAAAAATTGGAATCATACTATAACATATAAATCACTGACAGAATAAACCAAGCTTTCAAGCTTGGAAATATAAATTGAAATGTTGGTAGTACAATTATTGGATGAACGGGCAACAACTAATCCATAAAGGGTAATTTAAAATAAAACTGCGGAAATATCTGAATATCCAGAACTGGAGAAACAAAAGTTTCTCTTCTTACACAATGAGGAAGAAATCCTAGGTTGAGAATGATGAAAAATAGAGTTTGAAAACTCCCCAAACTTACAACATTTTATAAAAATAGACATGACAGTGATCTTCATTTTCTTCAGAGTGTGACTATGTTGAAAAATGTCTACAAATTTGCACATTGTACTGCTCAGAGGTAAGTAGTGGGGAGAGGATTTTGGCTCCTTAAATAACTGCAGAATTTTAATCACATAATGACTTTATTTGATTTATACTCATGAAGTTCACTCTACTACTTATGGAGTGACTGAGTAGTATGTGATTTAGTCAACGCTGAAAGCTAGGACCAATAGCACAGTGGGTAGGGTAGGGCATTTGCCTTGCAAGCGACCAACCAGATCAACCCGAGTTTGGTTCCTCCACCTTCAATTTCTCCGCCCCTCTCGGAGAGCCTGGCAAGCTACTGATAGTATCTCGCCTGCACGGCATAACCTGGCATACTACCCGTGACATATTCTATACGCCAAACACAGTAACAACAAGTCTCACAATGTCACTGGGCCTGCTCAAGCAAATCGATGAACAACGGGAGGACAGTGACAGTGACAGTTAAAGCTAGGAGATGAATAACAGCCAAGATTAAAGCAATGTCTAAAGAATGGTGAAAAATCTTTCTGGAAAACATATGAAACAATAATCATTTACTCAGAAATAAAATAATCTTATCTATGTTTCATTCTTATATGTGTTAACTGCATGTTATACAGAAGTCTTAATTTTCTAGTTCCTGGCTTTATTTGCCTTTACTTGAAAATAGATATGAAGGCACAACTTGATTTTTAAAATCATGCCACATAATACAAATTGATCAAAGAAAAAACTACTTTCTCCATTCCTGATTTCTCTATTCTTCAGAAGCAGAACAGGCCACCACTTCAAAATTTTTTCAACTGGTTTTCTTAAGCCTTAGTATATTTGTATTCTCATATATATGCATGCATATATGTATATATATATATATATATATATATATACACTCATATTACTTTTTTTTTTTTTTTTTTTTTTTAGGATAGTGAGTTTATTAGAAGCTCATCACTGAGGACCCCAAGTGAGAAGAGAAAGATACTTGGAGCCCCATTTGCTAAGAGGGTCTCTCTTTTATCCTCTAAATATGGGCTACAAGCTACGTACATTCTTTTTTTTTTTTCCCCTTTATTTTATTTTATTTTTTTTAAAGTTGTAGATTTACAATTTTTTGTGCTTTGGTTTCAATTATACAATGATCAGATACCCATCCCTCCACCAGTGCCCATTTTCCACCACCATGGATAATATCCCTCCCACCCCCATCTCCCCATCCCCCGGTCTCTGTGGCAGGGCAATCCCCTGTGTTCTCTCTCTCCTTTTGGGTGTTGTGGTCTGCAAAAGAGGCATTGAGTGGCAAACATGTTCAGTCCATAGTCTACTTTCGACATGCATCTCCCCTCCAGGGAGGACCCTCCAAACATCCTTTATTTGGTGCTCCCTTCTCTATCTGAATAGCCCTTTCCTCTAGGATACCCGGCTGGCCACTAAGTTATGGAGTAATCCTCCTGGTGCTGATCTCAGCTATTCTTGGGTATTAATCTCATACTTTGTTACTTTATATCGCCCAGATGAATGCAATCTTTCTATGTCTATCCCTCTCTTTCTGACTCATTTCGCTTAGCATGATACTTTCCATATTGTACCACTTGTATGTAAATTTCATGACTTCATCTTTTCTAAGAGCTACATAGTACTCCATTGTGTAGATGTACCAAAGTTTCTTTAACCAGTCATCTGTTCTTGGGCATTCAGGTTTCTTCCAGTTTCTGGCTATTGTAAAGAGGGCTGCAATGAACAAACAAGTGCAGATGTCACTTCGACTATACATTTTTGCCTCTCTGGGATATATTCCCAGGAGTGGTATTGCTGGGTCAAATGGGAGCTCAATTTCTAATTTTTTGAGAATCGTCCATACTGTTTTCCAGAAGGGCTGAACCAGTGGACATTCCCACCAACAGTGAAGGAGTGTCCCTTTCTCGCCACATCCACGCCAGCATCGGTTGCTTTTGTTCTTTTGAATTTGGGCCAGTCTCTGAGGTGTGAGATGGTATCTCATTGTGGTTTTGATCTGCATCTCCCTGATGATTAATGATGTAGAGCATTTTCTCATGTGCTTTTTTGCCATTCGGATTTCTTCTTTGAGAAAGTTTCTGTTCATTTCATTGCCACATTTTTGGATGGGGTTGGATGTTTTCTTCTTGTGGAGTTTAACCAGTATTTTGTATATCCTGGATATCAACCCCTTGTCAGATGTGTATTCAGTGAATATCCTTTCCCATTCTGTAGACTGTCTTTGTATTTTGGTCACTGTTTCTTTGGAGGTGCAGAAGCTTCTTAGTTTAAGATAGTCCCATTTATCTATCTCTGTTTTCACTTGCTCGGCCAGTGGCGTGGCATCTTTGAAGATACCATTAGCTTCAATGTCATGGAGGATTTTGCCAACTTTATCTTCAATGTACCTTATGGTTTCTGGTCTGATGTTGAGGTCTTTAATCCATTTTGATCTTACTTTTGTACATGGTGTTAGGCAGAGTTCTGAGCCTATTTTTTTGCATGTAGCCGTCCAGTGATGCCAACACAATTTATTAAAGAGGTTTTCCTTACTCCACTTCACATTACTTGCACCTTTATCAAAGATTAGATGAGCATATGATTGAGGAGAGATGTCAGTGTATTCAAACCTGTTCCATTGATCTGCAGTTCTGCCTTTGTTCCAGTACCATGCTGTTTTAATTATTACTGCTTTGTAGTACAGTTTGAAGTTCGGGAGGTTGATTCCTCCCATTTTCTTTTTCCTAAGAGTTGCTTTAGCTATTCGTGGGGGCTTATTGTTCCATATAAATTTCAAGAGTGTTTGCTCCATTTCTTTGAAGAATGTCATGGGTATCCTTATAGGGATTGCATTGAATTTATACAATGCTTTCGGTAGTATTGCCATTTTGACAATGTTAAGTCTCCCGACCCATGAGCAGGGGATATCTTTCCATTTCCTCATGTCCTCTTTTATTTCCTGAAGTAGCGTTTTGTAGTTTTCTTTGTACAGGTCCTTTACTTCCTTAGTTAAGCTGATTCCTAGGTACTTGATTTTCTGGGGCACAATTGTGAACGGGATTGTTTTTTTCATGTTGCTTTCTTCTCTCTCACTGTTTACGTATAGGAAAGCCATGGACTTTTGGGTATTGATTTTAAAACCTGCAACTTTACTATACGAGTCTATTGTTTCTAGGAGTTTTTTGGTGGAAGTTATTGGGTTCTCTAAGTAGAGTATCATATCATCTGCGAATAGTGAGAGCTTGATTTCTTCCTTTCCTACCTGAATGCCCTTAATAACTTTTTCCTGCCTAATCGCTATTGCAAGTACTTCCAGTACTATATTGAACAGCAGTGGAGAGAGTGGGCATCCCTGTCTCTTCCCTGATCTTAGAGGGAAGGCTCTCAGTTTTTCCCCATTGAGGATATTGATTGCTGTAGGCTTGTGGTAGATGGCTTTAATTATGTTGAGGAAGGTCCCCTCTATACCCATTTTGGCTAGGGTTTTCATCATAAAGGGGTGCTGGATCTTATCAAATGCTTTCTCTGCATCTATTGATATGATCATATGCTTTTTATCTTTTCTTTTGTTGATATGGTGGATTATGTTGATTGATTTCCGAATGTTGAACCATCCTTGCATCCCTGGGATGAATCCTACTTGGTCATGGTGTATGATCTTTTCGATGAGTAGTTGGATTCTATTTGCTAGTAGTTTGTTGAGGATCTTTGCATCTGTGTTCATCAGGGATATCGGCCTGTAATTCTCTTTCTTTGTGGTATCTCTGTCTGCTTTTGGTATCAGTGTGATATTTGCTTCGTAGAAACTGTTTGGAAGTGTTTTTGATATTTCAATTTCGTGGAAAAGCTTAAAGAGCATCGGGAGTAAGTCCTCTTTAAAGATTTGGAAGAATTCACTAGTGAATCCATCCGGGCCAGGACTTTTGTGCTTGGGGAGACTTTTTATTACCATTTCAATTTCCTTGATGGTGATAGGTCTGTTCAGGTATTCCAGGTCTTCTTGGTTCAGCCTTCGGAGTCTGTAGGAGTCTAGGAATTTATCCATTTCCTCGAGGTTTTGATGTTCCGTGGCATAAAGCTTCTCAAAGTACTCCCTGAGGATCCTCTGAATTTCTGTGGTTTCTGTTGTAATGACCCCCTTTTCATTTCTGATTCGGTTTATTAGGGTTTTCTCTCTCCCTTTCTTTGTGAGTTTTGCTAGAGGCTTATCGATCTTGTTAATTTTCTCAAAGAACCAGCTCTTGGTTTCATTGATCTTTCGGACTGTTTTTTGGGTTTCCATCTCGTTAATCTCTGCTCTGAGTTTTATTATTTCCTTTCTCCTGTTCGGGTTGTGCTCCTTTTTTTGTTCGTTCTCCAAGCTCTTAAGCTGTGAGGTTAGGTTACTTATGTGTGCTCGCTCCTCCTTCCTGAGGAATGCTTGTAGAGCTATAAACTTTCCTCTTAACACAGCCTTTGCTGTGTCCCATAAGTTTTGGTAACTCGTGTTCTCATTTTCATTCGTTTCTAGGAATCTTTTGATTTCCTCTTTGATTTCCTGTCTAATCCACTCGTTGTTCAATAGTGCACTGTTTAATTTCCAGGTGTTTGATTTAGTTTTCTGTTTCTGTGTGTGATTTACTTCTAATTTCAGCGCATTATGGTCTGAGAAGTTTGTTGATACAATCTCTACCTTCTTAATTTTATGGAGGCATGTTTTGTGGCTCAGCATGTGGTCTATCTTGGAGAATGTTCCATGTACGCTTGAGAAGAATGTGTATTCAGCTTTTTGTGGATGAAGTGTCCTGTATATATCTACTAAGTCCCTTTCTTCCATTGTTTCCCTCAAATGAAGTATGTCCTTGCTAAGCTTGAGTCTGGTTGATCTATCAAGAGGTGACAAAGCAGTGTTGAAGTCTCCCACTAGTATTGTGTTGCTATTGATGTCTTTTTCCAAATCTATGAGTAGTTGTTTTAAGTACTTTGCTGCTCTCTCATTAGGTGCATATACATTTATTATTGTAAGTTCTTCCTGTTGTACAGATCCTCTGATCAATAAGTAATGGCCTTCACTGTCTCTTATGACCTTCCTCACTCTGAAATCAATGTGGTCTGATATAAGGATGGCTACCCCAGCTTTTTTATGGGAGCTGTTTGCCTGTAGGATTGTTTTCCAGCTTTTGACTCTGAGTCTGTGTTTGCTTTGACTATTGAGATGCGTTTCTTGCAGGCAGCAGAATGTTGGGTTCAATTTTCTAATCCATCCTGCCACTCTATGTCTTTTAATTGGTGCGTTTAGCCCATTGACATTGAGAGAGATGATTGTTATGGGATTTTGTCCCATTGTTCTGTTAAAATTTGGTGTATTTGAGGGGCCTTTCTTGCCTTAAAGTAGCCCATTTAGTTGTTCTTGTAACCATGGTTTTGAGTCTATGAAGTTCCTAAGCTGTTGTTTGTCTGTGAAACTGTGTGTTGTTCCTTCAATTATGAATGAGAGTCTTGCTGGGAAAAGTATTTTGGGGGAGGCATTTATTTCATTGAGTTTTTTTACTATGTCCCACCACTGTTTTCGGGCCATGAGGGTTTCATCAGAAAAATCAGCTGTGAATTTTAAGGATGCTCCTTTGTAAGAGATTTCTTTCTTCGATCTTGCTGCTTTCAGAATTTTGTCTCTGTCTAAGGTTTTGGTCATTTTGATCAGAATGTGTCTTGGGGTATTTTTATTCGGATTTCTTCTAGCTGGTACCCTTCGGGCCTCCTGAATGTGGTCACAAGTTTTCTTCAGCTCTGGAAATGTTGTAGCAATGATGTCTTTGACAGTTTCTTCTTCATCGAGGTTTTCTTCCTGTCCCTCTGGGACTCCAATAATTCTTATGTTACCCCTCTTGGCTTCATCATGATCTTCTCTTGCCATCTGTTCCCGAATTGTGAGTCTCTTTTCCATTTTCTGCTCTTTCCGGGAGAGTCTCTGAACTTCATCTTCGAGCTCACTGATTCTGTTCTCAGCCGCTGTTACTCTGCTGCTGAGGCCTTCCACTGAGCTTTTCAATTCGCCTACGAGATTTTTCAGGTCTGACATTTCTGATTGCATTTTCCTCATTTCTGCCTTCAGATCCTCTTGTCTTCTATTGGCATTGCTTTCCATTGTTTCTTTTAATTCCCTAAGCATCCTGAGTAGCTCCCTTCTGAATTCCTTGTCAGAGAGGTTGTCTAACACTACAGTACTGTTGGTGTCATCTGGGCTAGACTCTTCAATATGAATGTTTGGTGGGCTTTTGCGTTGCTTTACCATTGTGAGAGGTGTGGTTTAGTCCTTCACGTTCAGTGTTACTATTCTGCTTGATATGCAGTGTGAGTTAAGATAGGCTTATGAGTTATTGGATACTGTGTTTCTAGTGGCTGAGCTAAAATAGAGAAGTTTCCATCTAAGAAGTTAGCTTATGGTTCCTATGGCATACGTAGTGGGGAAATATTTCGCGGCCGCGTGAGCGGCCGCGGCTCCGGAAACAGTCGCTGGCACTGGGCGAGGAGTTGGGAAGGTCTCCTGTTTGGAATTGGAGCTGTTCAGCTTTGTTGCCCAG
Organism: Sorex fumeus; assembly: GCF_029834395.1. Taxonomy (NCBI): domain Eukaryota; kingdom Metazoa; phylum Chordata; class Mammalia; order Eulipotyphla; family Soricidae; genus Sorex; species Sorex fumeus. The sequence continues at coordinate 6,179,700 of NW_026606185.1, read as the reverse complement.
AGCTGGGCCTCTGTGCCCGTCCCACGCGGCTCAGGGTTTGAAAATCGGCTGTCTCGGGGCTGTTTCTAGCTGCGCGTGCCCAGAGAGGAACCCAGGCCCTTGGGGGCGGGCTGTACCTGTTGGAATTGGAGCCGTTCAGCTTTGTTGCCCAGAGCTGGGCCTCTGTGCCCGTCCCACGCGGCTCAGGGGTTGAAAACCGGCTGTCTCGGGGCTGTTTCTAGCTGCGCGTGCCCAGAGAGGAACCCAGGCCCTTGGGGGCGGGCTGTACCTGTTGGAATTGGAGCCGTTCAGCTTTGTTGCCCAGAGCTGGGCCTCTGTGCCCGTCCCACGCGGCTCAGGGGTTGAAAACCGGCTGTCTCGGGGCTGTTTCTAGCTGCGCGTGCCCAGAGAGGAACCCAGGCCCTTGGGGGCGGGCTGTACCTGTTGGAATTGGAGCCATTCAGCTTTGTTGCCCAGAGCTGGGCCTCTGTGCCCGTCCCACGCGGCTCAGGGGTTGAAAACCGGCTGTCTCGGGGCTGTTTCTAGCTGCGCGTGCCCAGAGAGGAACCCAGGCCCTTGGGGGCGGGCTGTACCTGTTGGAATTGGAGCCGTTCAGCTTTGTTGTCCAGAGCTGGGCCTCTGTGCCCGTCCCACGCGGCTCAGGGGTTGAAAACCGGCTGTCTCGGGGCTGTTTCTAGCTGCGCGTGCCCAGAGAGGAACCCAGGCCCTTGGGGGCGGGCTGTACCTGTTGGAATTGGAGCCGTTCAGCTTTGTTGCCCAGAGCTGGGCCTCTGTGCCCGTCCCACGCGGCTCAGGGGTTAAAAACCGGCTGTCTCGGGGCTGTTTCTAGCTGCGCGTGCCCAGAGAGGAACCCAGGCCCTTGGGGGCGGGCTGTACCTGTTGGAATTGGAGCCGTTCAGCTTTGTTGTCCAGAGCTGGGCCTCTGTGCCCATCCCACGCGGCTCAGGGGTTGAAAACCGGCTGTCTCGGGGCTGTTTCTAGCTGCGCGTGCCCAGAGAGGAACCCAGGCCCTTGGGGGCGGGCTGTACCTGTTGGAATTGGAGCCGTTCAGCTTTGTTGCCCAGAGCTGGGCCTCTGTGCCAGTCCCACGCGGCTCAGGGGTTGAAAACCGGCTGTCTCGGGGCTGTTTCTAGCTGCGCGTGCCCAGAGAGGAACCCAGGCCCTTGGGGGCGGGCTGTACCTGTTGGAATTGGAGCCGTTCAGCTTTGTTGTCCAGAGCTGGGCCTCTGTGCCCGTCCCACGCGGCTCAGGGGTTGAAAACCGGCTGTCTCGGGGCTGTTTCTAGCTGCGCGTGCCCAGAGAGGAACCCAGGCCCTTGGGGGCGGGATTACTTTTCTTATAAAGTTAAAATTATCAGTTTCTTTAGATTAATAAATAATTCTGGTGCAAGGCAGAGAAAAATTCAAGATAACATGGGAAACTTTTGAGAGGAAGAAAAATGAGGGAAAATATTGATTTTATCCTAAGATTAGAGGAGCCAACCTGAGAGTTCCTAATGAGAAAAGCTGCTAACATTTTTAGGAATAAAATACATAGTCACCAAACAAGATTCTAACAAATTGAATATAGTGAATATCCATGCCTTTATTTAATGATAAAAATAAACAAAATAATAAACTGCAAATGAAGAAAAAAAGACACTTATTTTTAAAGGGATTTCAAATAACCATGAAGTTTAATGGAAATAGAAAATCACCATTAGCATGCCACAGTAATAATCGATTACAACAAGATCCACAAATTAGTGGTAAAATTTGTAGAACAACGTCAGGAAATAACAATGCTGTAAGCCTCAGCTAAATCCTTATTATATATTTTAAATTAATGTGGAGCCCCTAACACAATCTCTACAGATTCCTTGGTATTCTTCTCAAAAAGAAATGTTTGTACCAACAAAGCAGGAAAGAGAACAATTTGAACCTTGCAGAAACTCATCAGTCATTACTCTAATGAAAACTTTAAGGTTAGATCAGCACAACCTGTAAGAGGTCATGTTACATAAGCTCTGTCGAGTTCTTATCGGAAACACAAAATCCTAGTCAGTTATTGAGTAAATGTCAGCTAACACTAAACTTAGTCAAACTCAATAAAATATCTGACTACTATTCTACAAATCAAGATTATATACTTCAATAGAATACTGAAGATCTGCCAACAAATGGAGAAGACTTCAGGGGCAAACTAAATTGCATGGATTTAGAATCAGATCCTAGAACAAAACTTCTTTGTAAATCTTTCGAAAAATCTAAGAAAAAAATTTAAAAATCTAGAAAAAATGTTATTTAATACTCATAATACTGGCCCATAAATTGTTTATGTTTGAGATATATCATTCTTGATTTTCAAACATCAACATTTTATAATTGCTGTGATTTTATTGTGGAGTGACATATGCAAACATTTAAAATGTCTATTAGTATTACCTGCATAATTTATAACTTTTTTCTAGATACTCTGAAGAATATCTTATATTTAGATTGTTAAATTTCTCATTCTTTTTTATTCATATAGTGCACTTATTTATTTTATTTATTTATTTTTAAAATTTTTTATTAGTGAAACACCATGAGGTACAGTTGTAGACTTACAAATTTTTGTGCTTGGGTTTCAGTTATACAAAGATCAAGTACCCTTACCTCCACCAGTGCCCATTCTCCACCACCAATGATCCTAGTATTCCTTCCACCCCCCAATACCCCACCACCGTCCCAGCCCACCTCTGTGGCAGGGCATTCCCTTTTATTCTCTCTCTCCTTTGGGGTGCTGTGGTTTGCAAAATAGGCATTGAGTGGCAAACATGTTTGGTCTATAGTCAACTTTCAGCATTTATCTTCCATCCTGGGAGGATCCTCCCAACACCCTTTTCTTGGTACTCCCTTCTCTATCTGAGTTGCCTTTTCCCCAAGCATGTGAAGCTGGCCTCCAAGCCATGAAGTGAAATTCCTGGAAGTTATCTCAACTATTCTTGGGTATTAGTCTCCTATTTTATTACTTTATATTCCCCAGATGAATGCAATCTTTCTATGTCTGTCCCTTTCTTTCTGACTCATTTCACTTAGCATGATACTTTCCATGTAGTACCACTTGTATGTAAATTTCATGACTTCATCTTTTCTAACAACTGCATAGTAGTTCAATGTATAGATGTACCAGTCATCTGTTCTCGGACACTCAGGTTTTTTCCATATTTTGGCTATTATAAACAGTGCAGAAATGAACATAGAAGTGCAGATGTCATTTCTTCTATACTTTTTTGACTCTACAGGGTATATTACCAGGAGTGGTATTGCTGTGTCAAATGGGAGCTCAATTTCTAATTTTTGAGAATCATTCATACTGTATTCCAAAAGGGCTGAATTAGTCAGCATTCCCACCAGCAGTGAAGGAAGGTCCCTTTCTTGCTGCATCCAAGCCAACATGGGTTTCTTTTATTCTTTTGGATGTGGGCCAGTATCTGTGGTGAGAGATAATATCTCATTGTTGTTTTGATCAGCATCTTCCTGATAATTAGTGATGTAGAGCATTTTTTCATGTGCCTTTTAGCAAATTCGGAGAAAGTTTCTGTTCATTTCATCACCCCATTTTTGATGAAGTTGGATGTTTTCTTCTTGTGGAGTTTATCCAGTACTTTGTATATCCTTGATATCAACCCCTTCCTAGATGGGTATTGTGTGAATATCCTTTCCCATTCTGTAGATTGTCTTTGTATTCTGGCCACTGTATCTTTTGAGGTGCAGAAGCTTCTTAGTTTAATATAGTCCCATTTGTTCATATCTGTTTCCACTTGGTTGATCAGTGGACTGTTGTCCTTGAAGATACCGTTAGCCTCAGTATTGTGAAGGGATTTGCCGACCTTGTCTTCATTATACCTTATGGATTTTGGCCTGATGTTTAGATCTTTAATCTATTGCGATCTGACTTTTGTGCATGGTGTGAGGTTGAGGTCTAAGCCCATTTTTTTATGTGGTTTTCCAATAATGCCAGCACTATTTGTTGAAAAGGTTTTCCTTGTTCCACTTGACATTACTTGCTGCCTTATCAAAGATTAGATGTTCATACATTTGGGGTTGTGTGTACAGATATTCCACCCTGTTCCATTGGTCTGTGGCCATGTCTTTTTTCCAGTATCATGCTGTTTTAGTTATTATGGCATTGTAGTTGAGTTTGAAGTTGGGGCAATTAATGCTTCCCCCTGTCTTTTCCCCAAGAATTGCATTAGCTATTCATGGGCTTTTGTTATTCCACATGAATTTCAGGAGTGTTTGATCCATTTTCTTGAAGAATTTCATGGGTATCCTTATAGAGATTGTGTTGAATCTTTATAATGCTTTCGGGAGTATTGCCATTTTGACGATGTTGATTCTTCCTATCCATGAGCAGGGGATATGTTTCCATTTCCTCGTGTCCTCTTTTATTTCATGGAGTAGTGTTTAGTAGTTTTCATTTAAAGGTCCTTTACCTCCTTAGTTAGGCTGATTCCAAGGTATTTGATTTTCTGGGGCACAATTGTGAACGGGATTTTTTTTTCATGTCACTTTATTCTGTTTCATTATTTGCATATAGAAAGACCAAGGATTTTTGGGCATTAATCTTATAGCCTGCAACACTACTGTACAAGTCTATTATTTCTAGGAGTTTCTTGGTAGAGGATTTAGGGTTCTCGAGATATTGTATCATATCATCTGTGTATAGTGAGAGCTTTATTTCTTCCTTTCCTATCTGGATGCCTTTAATATCTTTTTCTTGCCTAATTGCTAGCACAAGTACTTCCAGTACTATATTGAACAGAAGTGGTGATAGTGGGCATCCCTATCTTGTCTCTGATCTTAGAGGAAAGCCCCTTAGTTTTTCCCCATTGAGGATAATGCTTACCATGGGTTTGTCATAGATGGCTTTCACTATCTTGAGGAAAGTTCCTTCAAAACACATTTTGGTGAGAGTTTTCATCATAAAAGGGCGTTGAATCTTGTCAAAAGCTTTCCCTGAGTCTATTCATATGATCATATGGTTTTTATATTTACTTTTGTTGATATGATAAATTATGTTGATTGATTTCCAAATGTTAAACCATCTTGCATTCCTGGGATGAACCTGACTTGGTTGTGATGTATGATTGTTTTGATATGTTGTTGAATTCTATTTGGTAATATTTTGTTGAGGATTCACATACGTGTTCATCAGAGATATTGGCCTTTAATTTTCTTTATTAGTGATGTCCATGTTTGCTTTTTGTTAGGGAGATATATGCTTCAGAAACTGTTTGGGAGAGTTCCTGTTTTTTCAGTTTCCTGGAAAATCTTGAGGAGAAATGGCAACAGGTCTTTTTAAATGTTTGGAAAAATTTGCTAGTTAATCTATCTGGGCCTGGACTTTGGTTTTTGGGAATACTTTTAATTATGGTTTTAATTTCCTTGATATGAATCTTCTTGGCTAAGTCTTGGTAGATTGCAGGAATCCAGGAATTTATCCATTTCTTCTAGGTTCTCTTGTTACTTGGCATACAGACTCTCAAAGTAGTCTCTGATGATCTTTTGAATTTTATTGGTTTCTTTTGTGATGTCCCCTTTTTCATTTCCGATTCGGTTTATTAGTGTTCTCTTTCTCTTTCTTCGTGGGTCTTGCTAGTGGTTTATCAACCTTGTTTATTTTCTCAAAGAACCAGCTTTTGGTTTCATTGACCTTTTGGGTTTTTTTTGGGGGGGGGGGCGATTTCCATGTCATAATTTCTGCTCAAAGTTTTATTATTTCTTTCCTTTGGCCAAATTTGGGTTCCTTTTGTTGGTCTTTTTCTAACATCCTGAGCTGTGTGGTTAGGTTATCTATGTAGGCCCTTTCTTCTTTCCTTAGAAATGCTTGCAAGGCTATGAATTTTACTCTTAAAATGGCTTTAGCTGCTTCCATAGGTTCTGGTAGCTTGTGTCTTCATTATCATTTTTTTCCAGGTTTCTTCTGATTTCTTTCTTGACTTCCTTCCTGACCCACTCATTGTTCAGCATTGAGTTGTTTAATTTCCAGATATCTGATTTGCTTCTATGCCTCTGTGTGAGATTTGCTTCTATCTTCAATGCATAGTAGTCTTAAAAGTTAGTTGATACAATTTCTATCTTCCTGATTCTATTGAGGTATGTTTTGTGACTCAACATGTGGTCTATTTTAGAGAATGTTCCGTGTGTACTGGAAAAGAATGTGTATTCTTTCTTTTTGAGGGTGTAAATCCCTGCATAGGTCTGTTAGCCCTCTCTTTTCTATTTCTTCCTCAAAGCCAGTTTTTCCTTGCTGAGTTTTGTTCTTGTTCATCTATACATAGGTGATAAGGAGATATTGAAGTCTCTGACTACTATTGTATTGCTGCCAATGTCCTCCTTAAAATTGTTAGCAGTTGTTTTAAGTATTTAGCTGGTCCCTCATTAGGTGCATATACATTTAAGAGTGTGATTTCTTCCTATTGTACATATTGCTTTGATAAATAAAAAATGGCCTTTGCTGTCCCTTCTAATCTTTTTCAACCTGAAATCTATGTTGACAGATACTAGTATGGCCACCCCAGCTTTTTTCGGGAGTTGTTTGCTTGCAGGATTGTTTTCCATCCTTTAACTTTGATTCTGTATTTGCTCTGACTGTTAAGATATGTTTCTTGTAGGCAGCAGAATGTTGGTTTCAGTTTCTGGATCCATTTTGTCACTCTGTGTCTCGTGATTGGTGCATTTAGACCATTGACATTGAGAGATTATTGTCATGGGGTTTTTGTGCCATTTGTCTGTAAGGGTTTGTTGTGCTTATGAGTATTTTCCATCTTGTCATACAGGAGCCCTTTTAGTCCTTCTTTTAGGTATGGTTTTGAGTCTATGAAGTTCCTGAGCTGTTTATCTATAAAATGGTGTATTTTTCCATTGAGTTTGAGTGAGAGTTTAGCTGAGTAAAGTATTCTTGGTGAGTCGTTCATTTCATTGATTTTTTCACTATATCCCACCATTGCCTTCAGGCTTGGATGGTTTCCTTTGATAGGTCTTCTGTAAATCTAAGAGATGCTCCTTTGTATGTGATTTCCTTCTTTGACCTTGTTGCTTACAGTATTGTGCTTCTATTCATGGCATCTATTATTCTAACTATGACATGCCTTAGAGTGTTTTTATTAGGGTCTCTTTTAGGTGGCACCCTTCTGGATCATTTGATCTGGATATCTGCATTCCTTAACTCTGGGAACTTTTCAGCAAAGATATCTTTCACTGTGGCTTTTTCATTGGGGTTGCTTTCCTGTCCTGATATTCTGATGATTCTAATGTTGTTCCTCTTGGAGTCATCTTCTAGTTCTCTGATTCACCTTAAAGCTATTTTGAGGTCATTTCCCATTTTTTTGTTGTAGCTGTACGATTTCTGTTGCTCATCTTCAAGATCACTAATTCTGTCTTCAGCTGTAGATGTTCTACTGGTGAGGTCACCCACTGAGTTTTTTATTTCATCTTCTGAATCCTTTATTTGGGACACTTCTTTTTGTACCTTTCTTATTTCTGCTCTCATTTCTTCCTGTATTTTCTTGACTATCCGTTCCACTGTTTCCTTCATTTCTTCCTTTAATTTTCTGGATGTTTGCTTCATTGATTCCTTGAGTAGTTCCTTGAACATCTTCAGCATTGCATCTCAGAATTCTTTATTGGAGAGATAAAGAGTTCTGTCATGATTTATCTCTTAGAACTGAGCCAGGAGTATGGGGTGTGGATCAAAAACCCAAAGCAAAACTAACAAAAAAAATAAATAAACCTAGTTTACAAAATGAAATAATGAAATGTTAGAGATAAATGAATTGACTTAGCCTTTTGGAAATGCCCATTTCAAGTACCATTATCAAAGGATGGGAATCTGACTCAAATGACAGACACATGGTTTCTTCATACAAATCTTGTGTTCAATCCCTGTAACTTCCTGACTAACATTACTAGGGAAATCGTGGACCTTTAGTACTGATGTTTGTAGCCTCTGCAAAAAAAGAAGTAGCAAAGCATCACTAATGATTTCTATTTATTTACTTACTGTTAATTCAATTAATTGTAGTATCATCAAACAATTGAACGTTAAGCAATAAGAAAAAGTGTAAAATATTAGTTAAGTCAAGTATAAAATATTGTAACTGCATGAAAACTTTGGTATTCTATTAAGAGCACTTTCTTTACATAATGGTTATATGAGCAATATATTTTTTCTTCATTTTTTTATACTTTTCTACATATAGATATGGCTCATTAAGAAAAATGCTAAAAAGTATAGAAGATTGTCAAATAAATAATATTTTTATCCTAATATTACATTATAATTCTTAAAAATATTTTTCTTGTGCAGCTTTTTGATTTGGGGCTTCACAGAGCTGTGCTCAGGGTGCACTTGGTCTCTGTGCTCAGAAACCGTCTTGGGAGGCTCAGGGGCCGGTCTGCGGTGCTGGAGAGTGAAGCCAGATCGGCGATGTCTGAGACAAGCCTGTACCTGCTGTGTATCTCTCCGGGCCCCAGAACTCTTTCTGAATATCACTGAAGGATATCTATTATGTAATGTAATGAGTCATTAAATATTTTAAATTTGTTCCAGAGTCTTAATGAAATAATTTATCGCATCATATATTTGTCATTTATTCCAGAGAGAGTATATACATGGATATTTCTGTTGCATATTTAGATTTATTGTTTTAAGAAACTAATTTTAGTGTATATTGATAGTTTTACAAGCACCCACAGAGACTGAAATTTGCAGTATACTGAAGAAGGTAACGATGTATCTTTCCCAGTTTTCCATTCAAGTATATAATGTATGAGCATAATTTTTTTTCTGGTTTTGTATTGTGGGAAGAATCAGAAATATGAAACACAGAGAAAATTTTTATGGCATTTCTCAATGAGAATTTCCAATAATTTAACCTGCATACCAAAGGTGATATCATAGAGTTTCATGGTGTGTGTGTGTGTGTGTGTGTGTGTGTGTGTGTGTGTGTTAATGCACCATGCACACTGCAGAACTGCTTTAGAATTAGTAGAAGTCATGTCTCCCTGTTAACTCTTCATTGAACTCTTTATAACAATCATTCACATTTTATGTATATTGAAGCTATTCAAATCAGTGGAAGCAACATGAAGAACCAACATAAAAATTTCCTTTGTTTCCATTCTCTTTTTCCTGTTTACTATGTAGGAAGCTCACTTAATCTCCAAATGTAGTAATAACATCTCCTGGTCCAAATTGATGTCTGTGTTGCAAGCAGAAGTGAGCATTCCCTAATTTCTGGTCTCAAAAGCTCAGCAATTGTGCCACCAGATCCTGCATGATTATATGATTCTCTCTCCTGAAACTGACTTTAATGTATGAACAGAGGTACTTTCACTGGGGTTGCTCTCTCCGACAAACCTTTTTTGCTACTGCCTAATGCAAGGCTTCCAAGAGATAGAACTGTTGTGTACTAAGTTCATTAGTTTGATAACATGTTTAATATTATGCTTTAGCCCCATATTGTATTTTAATTGAAAGTTACAGATCTAGGAGAAACTTCCTCTGTGAGTTCATTCTTAAAGATTCCAGTAATTCGAATTAATCTAATCCAAATTTTTTAGTATTTGAAACCTTGAAAAAGTCTCATACATATTCCAAATTCACTTTTTCTAATGCAATAATTCAATTTAAACTAAAATAACATAATTTGTAAAGAAAAGTCACTTTTTAAATTTTGCTATAGAGATACAATATAGTAGCACAGCCAGTAGGGCGTTTGCCTTGCATGCGACTGACCTGGGCCACCAGGGTTCGATTCCTCCACTCCTCTCAGAGAGCCCGTCAAGCTACAGAGAGTATCTCGCCCACACAGCAAAGCCTGGCAAGATGCCCGTGGCATATTCCATATGCCAAACACAGTGACAACAAATCTCACAATGGAGACATTACTGGGTCTGTTCGAGCAAATCAATGAACAACCAGAGGACAGTGCTACAGTGCTACATCATTTGTATCTGTAGGAAGCATATGCCATTTTAAAGATAATAAAATTGTTGTTAACTTTCGCATATGTTCACAAGTATAACCCTTCTTTAATTACTACTAATACAACCCACAAAAACAACTCTTCAAAAATTGTATACACATTTTAACCAAAAAGTACCACGGTAAAAATATTTTTAAACTATTTTCTTTATAAATGGAAGTTGTTAGAGTAAAACTCTTTATATATTCTCTCTGAAGAACATTTAATTCAAGCAGAAAATGAGTTTTGTAACTCTCTCTTGGAACTCCCATTCTTAAAATTTTGTAAGGAAAAAAATCAATGTAATTGTCAAATGTAATTTTAAGGAAAAATAGTTAGCAGAGACAACTTTAAAGTACATTGCAGACTAGCATTTTTATATAGAGACAATAGACATTTCTCAAGTATATTATAGAGTACATCATTTTTCACTTCTAACTATAATAAAAGTAAAATATTGCATAACATGAAAAGAACAATAGATATTATACAATATATAAATGTGTGTATTATATATGTGTGTGTGTGTTTTGTTTTTGTTTTGGAGCCACAACTAGCAATGTTCAGTGCTTGCTACTGGTTTTGCGCTAAAGGGTCATTCCTAGCAGGGCTCAGTGGACCAAATAAGATACTGGGGATCAAATCTGCATCAGCTGAATGCAAGTCAAGTACCTACCAGCTGTATTGTTTCTCTAATGCAATGTCAAACTTTTTTGTTTGTTTGTGTTTTTTTTTGGGGGGGGGGGTTCCCAGTGTCAGGACTCTTTATCTCTGCCTCTCCATTCAGGGATCTTTCCTGGTGGGGATCAGGCATGCATATGGGAGCTAGATATGATGCTGGGCATTGAACACAAATTGGACACATGCAAGACACATGTCCTAATTGTTGTACTATTGCTCAGCAACCCACGACCATAAAAAAATTTTTTAGGAATGATTTTTAATACTTTACTTTTCCTGGAACATAGGTTATATATTTAATATTATTTACTTCTACTGTACAGTATTGAATAAGACACCCAATCTTTATTTTTCTGTTTCACTAACTAAAGAATGAAGTCCAAAGAATATGCATGTAGAATCAAAATCAAAAAGTCCCAAGAATATCATCTGACATGCCAGTCTCCAGAGAAATGTCTGTTATCACTGTTATTATCACATGTCTATACTGAAAAGTTTGTATGCCTTCTGCTAAAAGCATCATTCTGACATGTTGACTATGATAAGGAATTCTTTATTTAAACAGATTTCATGATGCTTAAATTTTAAAACAATACATTTTATTGTTTTGTCTTGGGGAGGTAGTCCCAAGATGTCTGCAGAAGCCTCACATGTGATTCTAAGTCATCTGGGCCAGAAGTTCAGTGCAGGACCATATGAATACCATATTTCTGGGGCCCTGTAGTGCCAAACACTATCTAAGTAACCCCGATTGTCTTCATGGGCCTTCAGGGTTGCACCTAGTGATATGTCACTGGAATTAAATCTTGGTCTGTGAGTTAGCTCTATTTCACTGACCCTAAATACATATTGTTCAAAGGCTTTAAAAGATAAATCTGAAAATTTTTATACATAATTTTGTTTTTAATGAGATTTCAGGTTGATGTAGTTCTGAAATGTTTGAAGTTTCCCTTCCAACTTAATTCAAATTCATCTAATTCTGAGGGATTTAATAATTTTTAAAAGTTAAATATTTGATGTTACTAATAGTCTCAGTCAAGATGCAAACTTAAGTGTGTCATTTTAATCAAGTCAGGATGTAGCTGTAGTCCACTGAAAATTGGAATTAAGGAAAGAACTGGCCAAACTTAGCTGCAAAAGAAAGAAAGAAAGAAAGAAAGAAAGAAAGAAAGAAAGAAAGAAAGGAAGGAAGGAAGGAAGGAAGGAAGGAAGGACGGACAGAGGAAGGGAGAAGGGAGGAAGGAAGGAAGAGAGGAGGGTTTCAGCTCTCCCTCTCTGTGTTTCTCTCTGTCTCTCTGTCTCTCTCTCTCTCTCACTCTCTCTCTCCTCCCCCAGTCCCCTTTTGGGATTATGGTTTGCAATAAAGATACTGAGAGTCAATCATGTTTGGTAATATACACACTTCCAGCACACATCTCCCATCCAGAGCAATCCCTTCCAAATATTACTGTCATAATGGTCCCTTCTCTATTCCATATTGCCTCTCTCTGAGCCCTTGGGGAAGGCTTCCAACCATGGAACAATCCTCCTGGATTGGTCTTTGTTTCTAATGGCCTTTGTTTCTACTGTCTTTGGGTATTAATCTCATACTGTTTTTCTGTTTGTTTATTTATTTAATTAGTTAGATAGTTGTTTATATCACACCCAGTTTGGCTAGGGCTTCAATGACCACATCAGTCTCAACAGAATCAAAGGCTTTCTTTAAACTGATGAACGTTAGATAAATTGGCATCTTGAACTCCCGAGAAACCTCAATGAACTTGGATATCGTGTGGATATGGTTGATAGTGCTGAATCCTTTTCAGAATGCGGCTTGCTCTCATGATTGTCCTTCCATCTAGTGTTCTGCCAATCCTATTCAGGATAACTTGAGTGAAACAGCTTGTAGACAATGGACAACAGGCAGATCAGGCAATAGTTGCCAATGTCGTGGATGTCTCCCTTCTTGTACAATAGAACAGTCTGGCTCATTTTCCATTGGGACAAAACCTTGCATTCAGAGAGGTAGTGTGTGAAGAGCCGAGCCAGTGTATTGATGAGTACTGATGGCAGATTCTTCAGGTGTTCAGGTCTGACCTTGTCTGGGCAGGGTGATGTTCACTTCTTTAATGGTGTGTTGGATTTTGGAAGGGAGAATATTGGGAACAACATGTCTACCCTGCAGAATTTGTTATGTGGGCAGGTGGACATGACTATCAAAACGGTCCAAGTAGAAGTCATGGATAACCTTATCCATTGCCCTTCTAGAAGATGTGATAGATCCATCAGGATCCATCCAAACTCAATACATCAGGATCCTCCATGAGCTGTATTACGGATTCACTACCAGAATCTCACCATTCTACAAGGAAGTGATCATTGACATAAAGAGAGGGGTTTGGCAGGGTGATACCATTACACCAAAACTCATCATTTCCCCCATTGAGAACGTCATGTGATGACGGGAATGGGAAGGAATGGAAGTGAAGATAAACAGTCAGCAACTATACCACCTCCAATTCGCTGAGGACATGGTTCTAATAACACCAAACATTAACCAAGTGGCACAAATGCTGGCTGACTTTGACTGTGAGTGTACAAAGGTCGGACTACAGCTGAGTCTCACCAAGCAATGTTCATGAGAAACAGACTTGTTTCTGATGTTCCATTCACTCAACGGAATGAACATCTCTGAATGCAATAGTTATGTGTACCTAGGTCAAAAACTCAATATGACAAATGACCTGGCACCTGAGCCGTGCAGGAGGAAGAGAATGGCATGAATCACCTTCAAGAGCATCAATGAGGGCGGGAGCAATAGCACAGCAGGTAGGGCATTTGCCTTGCATAAGGCCAACCTGAGTTCAATTCCCCTGAGCACACCAGGAGTGATTCTAGAGTGCAGAGCCAGGAGTAACCCCTGTGTATCGTCGGGTGTGACTCAAAAAGAAGAAAAAAAAAAAGAGCGTCAACAAAATAGCTAAGAGAACAAAGAAGCTCCGGCTCCGGGCACATCTCTTCAACTCCACCATTCTTCCTACATTAACATGTGCCTCAGAGACCTGGGCCTTACAAAACCAGAATGAGAACGCTTTTTGGGTCTCCCAAAGAGGAAAAGAATATGATAGAATATGATGAGAAATGATAATATGTTTGGAGTATCACGCTTCATTCAAGTAAGAGAAGGAATCTGGAATCAATGGAGTTCTGACCTCTGTTGATGATCAAGAATCAGGGATGCTGTCTTGTTTGCCATGGTGTCAAAAATCAGATGGGCTGGAGAGGTAATGCGATTTGAAGACAATCGCTGGACTAGAGCCATTACCGACTGGATTCTATGGGACATCAAAAAAGTGCATGGCCACCCGCCTATGAGATAGTCAGACTTTTGCATCAAGATGCTGAATTAATGGTTTGAGGCTCTTAGTCTGGAGCAAGCAGACACCATTGGACTACATTAGCATGTGACAGGGATGAATGGAGACGTTACTGGCACCTGCTTGAGAAAATCAATGAGTAATGGGATGTCAAGTGATCAAGTGATCAAGTAATTTATTTATATTACATAAATGAGTTGAGTCATTATATGTATGTTTCTCTCCTTCTGACTATGTACCAAAGTTTCTTTAACCAGTAGTCTGTCTCGGGTTGTTTCCAGATTCTGGCTGTTTTGAACAGTGCTACAAATGAATATGCAAGTGAAGGCATTACTTCTGCTGTGTTTTTGACCCCAGGTGTATATTCCCATAAGTGTTATTCTGGGTCATTTGAAGCTCGATTTCTAAGTCTTTTAGGAATGCACATATTGTTTTCCAAAAAGTCTGGACCAATCAGTATTCCCACCAATAATGAAGGAGAATCCCTTTCTCGGCATCAGTGCCAGCACTGTTTTTTTTTGTTTGTGTGTTTGTTTGTTTGTTTTTATTCTTTTTGATATGTGCCATTCTCTGGGTTGTAACATTCATTGTGTTTTGATTTGCATTTCCCTGATGATTAGTGATTCAGAAGAATTTTTTTCATGTACCTCTTGGGCATTTGAATTTCTCCTTTGAGGAAGTTTCTGTTCATTTCCTCTCCCCATGTTTTTTGATGGGGTTGGAGGTATTTTTTTTTGGTTTGTTTTTGTTTTTTATAAAGTTTTACCAGTGACTTATATATCTTTAATATTAACCATTTGTCAGATGGATATTAGATAAACAATTTTTCCCATTTTATGAGCTGTATCTTGGTCACCATTTCTTTAGAGATGTAGAAGCCTCTTTGTTTAATGTAGTCTCTTTTGTTTATAATTACTCTACTTGCTTGATCAGTGGTGTTCCATCTTGGAAGATTCCTTCAGCATCAGTGTCATGGAAGACTCTGCCTAAGTTTTCCTCCATGTACCTTATGGATTCAGGTCTGACATGGAGGTCCTTAATCCATTTCGATCTGACTTTTGTGCATGGTGGTAGACAAATGTCTGAGTTCATTTTTTTGCATGTAGCTGCCAAGTTTTCCCAGCACTACTTGTTTGACCCTATATTTCACTTTCATAAATTGGAAAGGAGTAGTGTCCCTATACCAGGGTATAAGAAGTACTCTTAAATTTATCATAAAATTTGGTGAAGATATAAATTTGTAAATGTGCAATAGGAGGCAATAAAATTTCCTAAAGTGCTATATCTTATTAGTTTTCAGAACCCTTTTTCTGTCTATCCACATAAATTTGTAAAGATCAGAGTTGGTTTATTTTATTCATGTTTCCAAAGTAAAGTAAGTAAAGTAAAGGCCCTCCCGTTGTTCATCGATTTGCTCGAGTGGGCCCAGTAACCTCTCCATTGGAGACTTTGTTGTTACTGTGTTTGGCATATCGAATATGTCACGGGGAGCTTGCCAGGCTCTGCCGTGCGGGGTTTCCAAAGATCAAATAAAATTATAGAAAAATTATTTTATGATCAATTAAGTGTGTCCAAGCCAATATTTTCCAAAGTACTTTATTTCCAAATTACAAATACTTTTACAAACTTAATAGAACTTAATTTGATTTTACATTTGTCATACCTATCTTTTGGTTTTTCCTTTTTCTTGTTTATTTTTCATAAAATTTACATTATAAAACTTGGTGTATATGTGTTTGTGTGTGTCTGTGTAATAGCGAGGAATATAAAGAGAATGATTAAAGAGTTTTGGAATAGTTATGGAAGAGGAGAAGGCTTGTTTCAGAAATCTAAAACTTGAGTTGTTGAGGCAAATAGATTATGACCACACAGTTGAGAAACCACTGTGATTCATTTACATCTGACTCAATTGTGGGGAAAAAAGCAAGCTGCTGACACAAGACAAGCATTCAACATGCTGAAAGAATGCAGATAATTTGCATTGGGAATCAAAATTTAGTTTCACCCCATGAAAAATGGAGAGGCTAGATGAAAAGAAACTTACTTAAAGAAGCTTACTTATAGATAGCTAATAGGTATCTGAAAAATCCTACTCCATTCAATATCTCCAGGGAGTACAAATCAAAAAGAATAATAGATATCACCATACATTCGTGGGAATGGCACATATCAAAAAGAAAAAAAAAACAATGGGTGTCAGCATGGATGTGCGAAAAAAAAGAACCCTCAACCACTGCAGGTAGAAAGGTTGTTTGGTTCAACTTCTCTGGAAAATAGTATCAACACTTTTTAGAAACTTTCCATGTGACCAAGGAGTTCCATTACTTTTCATCTAGTCCAAGGACTGAAAAACTCTATGCCAAAAATGCCACTATTGCAACTGTGTGCATTAAAGTGGAGAAAGAAAAGCCTCTTCAGAAAATGATGGTAAAAAATGGATAAGTACCTGAAAAAAATGAAAATTTATATTTCACAAAATAGATAGTAAAGGTGATTAAAGATCCCAAGGTTAGATCAGAACTCATAAAATTTGAGGAAAATATAAACAGGACACTCAGGTACTTGACCTCAAAGATACTACCTTGCAAAAGAAATTTGGACAAAAATTAAAAGACACCTTTCCAAATTAGGAGGAGCCATTTGCAGGCAGTATATCAAATAAAGGCCTGACAGCCAAGATCTATAAAGAACTCACAAATCTCACCAACAAAAGAACTAATATCCCCATCAAAAACTAGGGAAAGGAGATGAACAGACACTTTCTGTGCAGGCGAGATACTCTCGGTAGCTTACCAGGCTCTCCGAAAGGGATGGAGGAATTGAACTCAGGTCGGCCGTGTTGGCCATGTGCAAGGAAAACACCCTACCCACTGTGCAACTTAAAATTTATGAATTTATTTCTTTAATAATTTGTATTTGATTTACCTTGATTAAACAAAAAATACAAATAATAATATTGTATGATAATACATGAATGAAAAGAATAAAATGGTGTTACATTAATTGTTGACAATAACAGAATACAAAATTCCACACATATGACTAGGGATGCTGTTCTCATTTTTATACATTAAAATGATCTTAAATTTCAATTTCTTTAATTTTGTTTCTCTAAATGCTTATATACCAAGTTTTTGAAGAACAAATCACTTGTTCTTTTTAAATTCACAGAAATTCATATAGATGTGTGGTGCAAATGGATATGGGATTCCTATTGTTGAGAATGAGGAAAGGAGTTATATCTTTTTTGAATGTTTACAAAAGGAGATTTCTGGGGTAAGAAACTAAATATTATGTCTTTCTCTCCAGGAAAATTGACCCACTAATGTGGAAAAAACAATGATTAGAATAATGAATTCAAAATAATTGTTAGCTATATAATTCTGATACCGTCTTTCTTTTCATAATTTCTCCTTCCAACCAACCAATACTGTATCACACAGGCCTCCCATGATAGAAAATGACATGTAATCAGGTTGCTTTTGTCGTTTAATGGAATTATGACCACTCATTATTCAACCACTTGTTTTTGCAGACCTACCTATGCTCAGCATCAACCATCAATGAAAAAAAAGTAACACTAAAATGGACATTTGGTGACCGCTTATGTTTCAAAATATCCACCTTTAGTTTCAAAATATCTGCAGAAAAATGTGTGCAATTACATATTGATACCTTTTGGCCATGAAAAATTTTATAAAAGGGATGTCATATCAATGCGTTTTTTACTTTAATGAAGAGATATCTAGCACTAAAGTGCTCAGAGCTGAGTAACACAACTGTGTGAGTCCACTAACTTTGATGGCATCATCTTATTACAGAATCACCCAAGCAGGATGAAGCACTTCAAAAATGGCATCTTGGGGCCAGAGCGATGGTACAAGGGGGTAAGGCATTTGCCTTGCATGCGGCTGACCTGGGTTAATCCCCAGTATCCCATAGGGTCCCCCAAGCACCGCCAGGTGTTATTCTTGAGTGCAGTGCCAGGAGTAACCCTTGATCTTCGCTGGGTGTGACCCCAAAAGCGAAAAAAAATTAAAAAAAGGTATCTTGATTGCAGAAAGAGTACTTGCCTTGTACGTGGTTGACCTAGGAAACCTTCCTATTTGTATAGTCCTCCAGTCATATCCATAGGGACTCCTGGTGCATAGAGTGAGTCGTAAGCCATAGTCAAAGTTTGTTCTTTTTACACCGCCCTGCTCCACCCAAAAAACACAAATACTAGGGTCTTGCAAGTTCATATTAGCTAATCAGTAGCAATAGATATTAGATTACATGGTGTTAGAAAATAAATGAAACAGAAGTCCTGGAGTTCAGGAAAACAAAAGATTTCATGAAGACTAGAGAGATGAAGATGAAAAGGGACAGCTTAAACAGAACCCTCATAAAAATCAGAAAAAAAGAAAAACCCGTAGAGAAGTGGGGGATGTTGGAGAAAGGGATGGTAGATGAGAAAATTCTGTGAAATGCATATGCAGGAATCATTAGGCACCTTTGTCATCTAAAAGTAGTGGAAATTTTATAACAGATATTAAAATTTTAACCTACTGAAAATTTAAAGCTATTGACTCTAGAAATTGTTTTCTTTCAGATTTGCTGATTTGTTCCTCCACTTGATAAAACATAGTATTTCAAAATCAAATAATGTACATATCCATTAATCTCTATGAATACAAAGATTAATTCTTTAGCATCAGATGTGTATTAGGTAATACAAATTCTAAAATATTATTAAGTCATTCATTGGCATATTTTGGTTTTGACATAGAAATTATTAATGCTTTTAATGAAGCAAAATAATTTTTAGACCTATGTCATGAACTACAGATGATATTTTCCAGGAACTATTTGCATTTTAAATATTACACTTTACTGGGCAAAAACAAATTATTACCATGTCCTAAAATAAAATACCTTTACTCCATAACAACCCTAAATTTTATGAATCAGTAAAATGTTGTTTGTTCCAGTAAGTATATTGAAAAACACTTAATTAAAACCTATTTAAATATATTAATAACTATATTTTGTTAAGTATTTAATGCAGTCACAAATTATTGAGTCATTTGAATGCATTATGCCATTTGCCATCTAAAAGAAATATCTTTGCTCCTTTGCAAAGATGAAGACATGAATTCTGAGATCTTAAATTACTTTTGAAATTCAGTTTGGGGACTTTGATAAAAAGATTTGAATTTAAATACTTCTATAAACATTCACACTTTCACATTCTAATGTGTGCGAGAGTAGGACACAATGTCCTATATCCTTTACAAAGGTCTGTGCTTGCCTTAGTGAGTAGCGTTAATATAAATTATTATTAATCTGGTGGGAATCCCCGCAGCTTCTTTTTCTTGTGTCTTATACTGGTTTTCTAAATTTCTGTTGTGATGAGCTTTCTGTCTGCTTTTCTCTTTGTGGTCAGCTTTAAAATGCTGTTGCTAACTAGAGCCACAACTCAGTGGCAGAACACTACCTTGTGTAGATAGGGAGGTTCTAAGTTCTTGGGTTTAGTGTCCCACATTGTGACCCCACTTTAGCTTTGGGGTTATTTGCTTTTCAATCTGGGGTGTGGTTCTCGCATCTCTCATATTTCCTAAGTAAAGTAATTTCAACTAAAGAAACAAAGAATAATAAAACAAAACAAAGTTGTGTTGTCCTTCCTGTTTTTCAACTATTCCTGTAAGCCAGGAATCACTCTTCTGAGAGAACAAGAGTGAAATTTCATTTTTTTCCTTCCTGAAGAGAATCATACTTGAATATTTGGTTCTATTGAAATTTTATTCTTTTATGTTTCCATCTTACTAGGGTATACATTTGCATTCCCTTTTCACACAGGTAATTTCAAAATCTTTCCTCTTTGATGAGCATATTTTAATGCTAATAATAAAATATAAAATGTCAAGTTTTATTTCACCATTTCAGTGGTCATTGCAAGTTCAATATAATCAACATGTATTAAAATCATCATTGTCCTTTCTTCTGCCTGTAATTGAAGTGTTTCTTCATATTTTCTAGAATTTAAGGCCAGCCAAGGACCTTACAATGGCCTTTTTCTGACATTAAGCATGCCCCAGGGAATTCTCTGCTTTCCATTCTAATAAGAAAGTACAATTTTTAGAGATAACTAGACCTGTGAGTTTATTTCTTTTTTCTCATTAAAGTTTGAAGCTTTTCAAAACAACAAGCTGTTAGAATAGCAAGTGATATATTTACTTTTTATTTTGTTCCCTCACAAATTTAGAATAATAAATTCTTTCACATACTTACCCTAAATATATATTTGAAAAGGTTGTAATCATAATTAATAAGAAATTACTTATAAATCTCATCTTAAATTGATAAATATTTAGTCAGTTCCGTGGTCAGTTACTATGAGTCAGCATCATAGCAAATAAAAAGTATATTAAATGTGTTTTATTAAGCTAAGTTACAAAAGAATTGCAAGTGAACACATAAATTTAAAATATTGATTATCAGGGTCCTTCTGTGCGCCCTCTGTCCCATCCCGTCCCGCACTCCCAATCGCCTGCAAACTCCACAGTTCCCTGAACGCACTTGCCTGGAGTTCTGATGCGCTGGTGTGTGCGCCCTTCCACCAGGACCTATCCTCTGCACAGGCCCTTTGGCCCAGGTACAAGCAGCTGGATAGACTGGGGGCATGTCCTGCACTGTAGGGGGCAAGGCCTCCTTAAAAGTGGTCGTGGCCTTCTGTGTGGCCTGCCACAGTTATATTCTCCACTCCCAGCACTCTCACTTGCATCCCAACCATCATCACCTAATTATGTGAAAAAATGTTCTAGCCACCTCAAACACAATACGCCAATAATACACTACTGGTTAATTCCAATTCCAACAAAAGTCCAGTGTACTCAAGAAGCTATACAACCCTGATATAAAAAAGCACCTCCTCAAATGCTTCACTATATGGCAATCACAGGTCACAGAATAATGTCTGAGAGGAAGGGGAGAAGGGTGACCACCATCCACCGAGCTTATTTAGAATCCTTTTTTCGAAATCAGAGGGAACAGTGCTAGTGAATTTGAAGGTTTTACCTCTATACAACCACAACAGCATGAAGAAAAAGTGCAAATTTCCACTACAAGGAGAGGACAAAGAAAAGAGTCCTGAATCCTCACCAGGGATTACCTACAAATATGATCTCTCCAGTAAAGAATTCTGAGATGAAATGCTGAGGATATTCAGGAACTCGAAGAATCAATGGAGCAAACATCCAGAAAAATTAAAAGAAGAAATGAAAGAAACAGTGGAATGAATAGTCAAAAAATACAGGAAGAAATGAGAGCATAAATAAGAAATCTACCCAAAAAAGTGTCACAAATAAAGGATTCAGTAGATGAGACCGAAAACTCAATGAGTGCCCTAAATATTATAATGACTACAGCTGAAGACAGAATCAGTGAACTGGAAGATGAGTAGCAGAAATCATATAGGCTACAACAAACAATGGGAAAAGACGTCAAAATAGCTCTAAGGGGAATCAGAGACCTAGGGGATGGCTCCAAGAGGAACAATATTAGAATCATCTGAGTACCAGAAGAACAAGGAGGCAACCCCAATGACAAAGCCACAGTGAAAGAAATCATTGCTGAAAAGTTCCCAGAGTTAGAGAATGCAAGCATCCAGATCCAGAAGCATGCCAGCTAAAAGAGATCTTAATAAAAACACTCCAAGGCATATCATAGTCAGAATGTTGGATGCCACGGATAGAGACACAATACAGCAAGCAGCAAGATCAGAGAACGAAATCACATATAAAGGAGTACCCTTTAGGTTTATAGCAGACCTATCAGAGGAAACCCTCCAACCCCAAAGGCTTTGGTAGGATAAAGTGAAAAAACTCAATAAAATGAACACCTCACCAAGAATAGTTTACTCAGCTAAACTCTTACTCAAACTGGATGGAACGATGCACCATTTTATAGATAAATAACAGCTCAGGAACTTCATAGACTCAAAACCAAACCTAAAAGAAGGACAAAAAAAGACTCCTGTAAGACAAGAAGGAAAACACTCATAAGCACAACAAACACTTAAAGATGGCACAAAACCCACAACAATAATCTCTCTCAATGTCAATGGTCTAAATGCACCAATCAAGAGACACAGAGTGGCAAAAAGGATCCAGAAATTGAAACTTACATTTTGCTGCCTACAAGAAACATATCTTAACAGTCAGAGCAAACACAGAATCAAAGTTCAAGGATGGAAAACAATCTTGCAAGCAAACAACTCCCGCAAAAAAGCTGGGGTGGCCATACTAGTATCCGACAACATAGATTTCAGGGTGAAAAAGATTAGAAGGGACAGCGAAGGCCATTTTCTATTTATTAAGGGATATGTACAACAAGAAGAAATCACACTCTTAAATGTATACGCACGTAATGAGGAATTAACTAAATATTTAAACCAACTGCTAACAGAGTTTAAGGAGGACATTGGCAGCAATACAATAGTAGTCGGAGACTTCAATTCCACCTTATCACCTCTGGATAGTTCAACAAGAACAAAACTTAATAAGGAAACACTGGAGAAAGAAATAGAAACTCTGAAGAAAGAAATAGAAGAGAGAGAGAGAGAGAGAGAGAGAGAGAGAGAGAGAGAGAGAGAGAGAGAGCTAACAGACCTATATAGGGCTTTACAACCCAAAAAGAAAGAATACACATTCTTTTCCAGTGCATGTGGAACATTTTCTAAAATAGACGACATGCTCGGTCACAAAACATACCTCAATAGAATCAGGAAGATAGAAATTGTATCAACTATCTTTTCAGATCACGATGACCTGAAGATAGAAGCTAATCATACACAGAAGCTGAGAACCAAATCAAACACCTGGAAATTAAACAACTCAATGCTGAACAATGAGTGGGTCAGGAAGGAAGTCAAAGAAGATCAGAGGAAACCTGGAAAAAAATGAGAATGAAGATACGAGCTACCAGAACCTATGAGCAGCTAAAGCCATATTAAGAGTAAAGTTTATAGCTCTGCAAGCATTCCTCAGGAAGAGAAAAAGGGCCTACGTAGATAACTTGACTTCACAGCTCAAGATCTTAGAAAAAGACTAAAAAAAAAAAAAGGAACCCAAAACTGGCCGAAAGAAAGAAATAATAAAACTTAGAGCAGAAATCAGCAACATGGAAAACCAAAAAACAATCTGAAAGGCCAGTGAAACCAAGAGTTGGTTGTTTGAATAAATAAACAATCAACAACATGGAAAACCAAAAAACAATCTGAAAGGCCAGTGAAACCAAGAGTAGGTTGTTTGAGAAAATAAACAACATTGGTAAACCACTAGCAGGACTCACAAAGAAAGAGAGAGAGAGAAAGAACACTAATAAACTGAATCAGAAATGGAAAAAAAAAGGACATTACAACAGAAACCAATAAAATTCAAAGGATCATCAGAGACTACTTTGAGAATCTGTATGCCACGAAACTAGAGAACTTAGAAGAAATGGATAAATTCCTTGACTCCTATAACCTCCCAATACTGAACCAGGAAGACTTGGAATACCAAAATAGACCCATTAATATCAAGGAAACTGAAACTGTAATCAAAAGTGTCCCCCAAAACAAAAGCCCATGCCCAGATGGATTCACTAGTGAATTCTTCCAAATATTTAAAGAAAACTTATTGCCAGTTCTTCTCAATCTTTTCCAGGAAGCTGAAGAAACAGGAACTCTCCCAGTTTCTGTGAGGCACATATCTCCTTAATACCAAAAGCAAACAAAGACACCACTAACAAAGAAAACTATAGGCCAATGTCCCTGATGAATACGGATGCGAAGATCCTCAATAAAATATTAGCCAATAGAATCCAACAATACATAAAAAAGACCATACACCATGAACAAGTGGGATTAATCCCGGGGATACAAGAGTGGTTTAACATTCAGAAATCAATCAACATAACCCATGAAAACACACAAAAACAAACACTGTCCTCCCATTGTTCATCAATTAGCTCGAGCAAGGCCCTGTAACGTCTCCATTTTGAGACTTGCTGTTACTGTGTTTGGCATATTGAATACATCACTGGTAGCTTGCCAGGCTTTCCTTTGCGGGCGAGATACTCTCAGTAGCTTGCTGGGTTCTCCGAGAAGGGCAGAAGAATCAAACCTGGCTTGGCCAGGCAGGCTGTGCGCAAGGCAAATGCCCTACCTCTGTGCTATTGCTCCGGCCCAACATAATCCATCATATGAACAAAAGAAAAGATAAAAACCATATGTTCATATCAATAGATGCAGAGAAAGCATTTGACAATATTTAACAACTGTTTATGATGAAAACTCTTACCAAAATGAATTTTGAAGGAACTTTCCTCAAGATAGTCAAAGACATCTACTATAAACCTATGGCAAGCATTATCTTCAATGGGGAAAAACTCAGAGACTTACCTCTAATATCAAGGAACGGACAAGGATGTCCACTCTCACTGCTTCTGTTTAATATAATACTGGAAGTACTTGCAATAGCGGTGAGGCAAGAAAAAGACATTAAGGACTTACAGTTAAGAAAGAAATCAAGCTCTCACTTGTTACAGATGATATGATACTATATCTAGAGAATTCTAAAGCCACTATCAAGAAACTCCTAGAAACAATAGATTTGTACAGTAAGGTCGCAGGCTATGAAATCAATTCCCAAAAGTCCATGGCCTTCCTATACACAAATAATGAGACAGAGGAAAGTGACATGAAAAAAGCAATCCCGTTCCCAATTGTACCCCAGGAAATCAAGTACCTTGGGATAATCTCAACTAAGGATATAAAGGACCTCTACAAAGAAAAATATAAAAATCTACTCCACAAAATAAAAGAGGACACAAGGAAATAGAAACATATACCCTGCTCATGGATAGGAAGAATCAATATTGTCAAAATGGCAATACTCCCAAAGCATTATACAGATTAAATGCGATCCTTATAAGGACACCCATGAAATTCTTCAAAGAAATAGATAAACACTCCTGAAATTCATATGGAACAACAATGCCCACGAATAAAGCAATTCTGGGGAAAAAGAAGATGAGAGGGATCACACTCCCCAACCTCAAACTCTACTACAAAGCGATAACAATTAAAACAACATGGTACTGGAACAAAAGCAGACTTGCAGACTACTGGAACAGGGTGGAATATCCCTACACAAAACCCCAAATGTATGATCATCTAATCTTTGATAATGGAGCAAGAAATGTGAAGTGGAGCAAGGAAAGCCCCTTTAATAAATGGTGCTGGCATAATTGGACTACAATATGCGAAGAATGGGCTTAGACCTCTACCTAACACCATGCACAAATGTCAGATCAAAATGGATAAAACATCAGACCAGAATCCATAAGGTACATTGAAGACAAGGTTGGCAAAACCATCCACAATATTAAAAGCTAATGGTATCTTCAAAGATGACACACCACTGATCAACCAAGTGGAAACAGAGATAAACAAATGGAACTATATAAAACTAAGATATTTCTGCACCACCAAAAATACAGTGACCAGAATAAAAAGACAACCTGCAGAATGGGAAAGAATATTCACACAATACCCATATGATAAGGGGTTGATATCAAGGATATATAAGGCACTGGTTGAACTCTACAAGAAGAAAACATCCAACCCCATCAGAAAATGGGACGAAGAAATGAGCAGAAATTTTCTCAAGGAAGAAATGTGAATGGCCAAAAGGCACATGAAAAAAATCTCTTCATCCCTAATCATCAGGGAGATGCAGATCAAAATAACTATGAGATACCACCTCACACCACAGAGACTGGCACACATGCAAAAGAACAAAAGCAACCACTGTTGGCATTTTTGAGGGGAGAAAGGGATCCTCTTACACTACTGGTAGGAATGCAGACTGGTTCAGCCCTTTTGGAAACAATATGGTTGCTTCCCAAAAAATTAGAAATTGAGCTCCCATTTGGCCCGTCAATACCACTCCTGGGAATGTATCACAGAGATTCAAAAAAGTATAGTCGAAGTGACATCTGCACTTGTTTGTTCATTGCAGTACTGTTTACGATAGAGAGAATCTTGAAAAAAACCCGAGTGCCAGAAAACAGATGACTGGTTACAGAAACTTTGGTACATCTACACAATGGAATACTATGCAGCTGTTAGAAAAGATGAAGTCACAAAATTTACACACAAGTGGTTCTACATGAAAATTATCATATTAAGTGAAATGAGTCAGAAAGAGAGAGATAGACAGAAAGATTGCATTCATCTGTGAAATATAAAGTAACAGAATAGGAGACTAACATCCAAGTATAGTTGAGATAAGTACCAGGATGTTTGCTCCATGGTTTGGGGGCCAGCTGCACACGCTGGGGAAAAGACAGTGCAGATAGAGAAGTTAACACCAATAAAGTATGTGGGGAGGATACATCCAGGATGGGAGATGCATGCTGAAATTAGACTATAGACCGAACATGATTGCCACTCAATACCTCTATTGCAAACCACAACACCCAAAAGGGAGGGAGGGTGTCAGGGTGGGATGGGGGGATGGGGGTTGTTGGGAGGGATACTGGGATTATTGGTGGTAGAAAATGGGCACTGGTGGAGGGATGGGTACTCATTCATTGTATAATAGAAACCCAAGGACAAAAATTTGTAAGTCTACAACAGTACCTCATGGCGATTCACTAATAAAACAAAACAAAACAGTGTCCTCCTGTTGTTCATCGATTTGCTCGAGCAGGCCCAGTAACTTCTCCATTTTGAAACTTGCTGTTACTGTGTTTGGCATATCAAATACATCACGGGTAGCTTGCCAGGTTTTGCCATGTGGGTGAGATACTCTCGGTAGCTTGACTGGCTGTCTGAGAGGGGCGGAGGAATCGAACCTGGCTCGGCCAGGCTGGCTGCTCACAAGGCAAACTCCCTATCACTCTGCTATCGCTCCAGCCCTTCACTAATAAAAATTTTTTAAAAATATATTGATTATCATTATAATAAGACAGTATTTAGCTAGCTATTTGGGTAACAAAGATTTCAGTTTTCCTAAATCACTTTAATGTCTAGGCTTCTAAAGTGCTGTTTTGATTTCAAAACATTTTAAACATTTGTTCCCTTATTTAAAATACATCTTGTAATTTATAAGTATTTATTTCATTTTGTATTATTTATATTTGTTTTCTAGGACTGCCATCCCATAGGAGCTATTCTTTTACATGGAAAGTACTTATTTAAGATCTTACTGCCTTAAATCATCCCAGTATCATATACCAGTTGACTTAATCTACATAAAATTGTTTTTTTCACAATTTTGACACCTGGAGCTTTAAAATCAAGGTGTCAGTAAGACTGAGAGTAAGACTGAGCCCTCTGGAGATATCTCGCTCTGGTTTGTAGATGATCAGTTTCCCCTTTTGTTTTCACTAACTCAGATTTTCCTCTGTGTGTGACTGTGACATCATGTTTCCTTACGGGACACCACTGAGATTAGATTATAATCTACCCCTGTCACTTTTTAAGATCTTCCTTTAAAAACAACAACGGTGACAAGATATTAACAAGATTCGAAAAGCTATGGTATTTATGTTTTTCAACATTTTAGTGTCTTTAATTTTTATTTCTTTGGAATAAAACAGTTGACACACTATGGCTTATACTCTGGATTATAGGGCAGTAAGACCTTAAATAAGTACTTTACATATAAAAAATAGCTCCTATGTGAATGATGGAATTAAAGGAAAGTAAGTCTTAGGTAAAATGCATATATAGATATACACGTGCGCACACACATAACACACACACACAAAGTTATCTGTATCTGTACATTCAAAAAATTAAAACTAGTAATAAGAGTTTACACAGGATAGCTGTAAATCAACAATTCACATATATGAATGCATAAATATAAAATTGGCAGAGTATTGTTATCATTCACTTTTCAATCTGTTTTTATTGTGAAGATTTTAAAATATGAATATAGATTTGGTCTGAGTATATAGTACAGAGGTTCTGGTGCTTGCCTTATATGCAGAAAACCTGCCTTCAGTTCCCAGCATTGGATATGGTCTCTGAACAAACCATGCAGTAATCCCACTTTGGAGCCAGGACTAAGACCTGGGCACCAAGGTGTGGCTCCAAAACAAAAAGATAGCTATATAATGATGTAAATATAATTTGTTGCTTATGTTTTATTAAAAGTAATTTTCTTAAAATTTATAAAAATACTTAACTTTTTTATAATGCAGAACATTTCCTTGAATATTTAACTATGAATTCTTTTTTTTTTTAGCTCCAAGACCTTTTTTTTTGGTTTTCTTTTTTTTTTTTTAATAATTTATTTCTTTATTGAATCACTGTGGGAAAAGTTACAGAGCTTTCGGATTTAGGTCTCAGTCATGTAAGTATCAAACACATTTCCCTTTACCAATACTTATTTTTAACCGTGAACCCCAATAGAACCCCACCTCCCACCCCTCCCAATTCCTGTGAGGCAGATGAGTTCTAGTTAATACTCTATATACTTTGACTAGATACATTGTTTCGATAGAAGATGCACAATTATTGTTTAGAGTTTACGACCCCCCCCAATCAGATATGCTGACACAGCGTTGTGAAATGATTTGCTTTCTACAGCTTGGTTTAAGAATAAAATGATGTCGCGCGGCCGCGATAGTGGCCACGCGGTTTTGGATTTCTGCTGTTTTACTTATTAACCCTGGAAGTATTTCTATTAAAAGTTAAATAGTTAAGAGATTGGTTTCTGTGCCCTGGAGTCGTGGCCATGCCGGAGAGCCGCTCGTGGGGGGCAGCTGGCGACCTCGGTCGGGCGTGAAGGATGGCCCATTACGCCCCCCTTCCCATGAGGTCCCTGCCGCTCCCACCCCCGGCTCAAACCTGCTGTCCACAAGGCTCCCGTGCGGCCGCAATCTTTCTTTCCAGAGAGGAGCGGGCGGGTGGGTCAACACCCTTTCCCTCCGGGCAGGTATGGTGGCGAGGTTTAACACATAGTCCATTTGCTTTTCTGCTCCAAGCGGGTGGCTCTCTGTGCTAAGTCCTTATGCCTCCGGGGCCGTGGCCATGCCGGAGAGCCGCTTATGGGGGGCAGCTGGTGACCTCGGTCGGGCGTGAGGGACGGCCTAGAACGCCCCCCTTCCCATGAGGCCCCTGCCGCCCCCTGACCCCGGCTCAAACCTGCTGTCCACAAGGCTCCCGTGTGGCCGCCATCTTTCTTTCCCTAACTATGAATTCTTATTGTGAATTCTGTAGATTATAGTGTATGTGATTTTCCTAAAAAAAATTATGGAGAGTATTTTGCATTAAAATGAAGGCAAATTTTTAATTGTTTTCACAAATTATCTGTATAAAAAGAAAATTTTAAACCCTGAAAATATTAAATTCATGTTTTCAGGAATGTTGTAAAAATATTTTCATTTTAGAAATGCTTTTTTCAGAATGATCAACAAGCTTTCTCTGCACATTTTTTTATTTCCTCAGACATAATGCTATACTGTGGTTCATTACTCTTGTTTGTAATAAACTAACAAACGGGGTACAGACTTTTATGCGTCTTACATAGTTATCAAGTAATATATGCATATATATTCTTTTATTGATCGCATATATATACTTTTCTTTTCATCTCATTGTGAGTTATGACATTTTTATTAAATTATATGGAGTTCTAACATTTACATGATATTTTTACTTACATTTTAATTAACTTTTAAAGTATTTTTCCTGAATTACTCTATAAAATTTTGTCATAGCACAGCGGTAGGGCGTTAGCCTTACAAGCTGCCAACATGGCTGACCCGAGTTCGATTCCCCCGCCCCTCTCAGAGAGCCCGGCAAGCTACCGAGAGTATTCGATATGCCAAACACATTAACAACAAAGTCTCCAATGGAGACGTTACTGGGCCCGCTCGAGCAAATCGATGATCAACGGGAGGGCCTTTACCTTTTACCTTTACCTTATTTTATCTTTGCATAT
Source organism: Sorex fumeus (assembly GCF_029834395.1). Taxonomy (NCBI): domain Eukaryota; kingdom Metazoa; phylum Chordata; class Mammalia; order Eulipotyphla; family Soricidae; genus Sorex; species Sorex fumeus. The sequence goes on along the minus strand of NW_026606185.1, from coordinate 6,149,686 downwards.
TTTACATATAGGTATTCATGTATATATATGCATGTGAAGTTAGGAAATACATTATGCCTTCATATATCTGCATGAATATATATATATATATATATATATATATATATATACATACATGTGAACAAGCTGGATTCCGAAAAGGATTCAGTACCATCGACCATATCCACACAATAACCAAGCTCATTGAGGTATCTCGGGAGTTCAAGATGCCACTCTGTCTAACGTTCATTGATTTAAAGAAGGCCTTTGATTCTGTTGAGACGGAAGCGGTCATGGAAGCCCTAGCCAATCAGGGCGTACAAACTCAATACATCAGGATCCTTCGTGAGCTCTATTGCGGATTCACTACCGAGATCTCACCATTCTACAAAGAAGTAATCATCCATATCAAGAGAGGGGTTCGGCAGGGTGATACCATTTCACCAAAACTCTTCAGTGCCACCCTCGAGAACATCATCTGATGACTGGAATGGGAAAACATGGGAGTGAAGATAGATGGTCGGCAACTACACCACCTCCGCTTTGCTGATGACATCGTTCTAACAACACCAAACATCAACCAAGCAGCACAAATGCTGAACGACTTTGACCGTGAATGTGGAAAGGTCAGACTACAGCTGAATCTTACGAAGACAATGTTTATGAGAAACAGCCTTGTTCCTGACGCTCCATTCGCTCTCAACGGAACCACCATCTCCGAATGCAACAGTTATATATACCTAGGTCGAGAAATCAACATGATGAATGACCTGGCACCTGAGTTGGGCAGGAGGAAGAGAGCGGCTTGGAATGCCTTCAAGAGCATTGAAGAAATAACTAAAAGGACAAAATAACCTACAGCTACGAGCACATCTCTTTGATTCCACTATTCTTCCTGCATTAACATATGCCTCAGAGACCTGGACCCTACGAAAACAGGATGAGAACACTATTCGGGTCTCTCAAAGAGGAATCGAAAGAACTATGCTTGGAATATCACAATTCACTCAAATGAGAGATAGAATCCGGAGTTCTGATCTTCGTCAACGCTCAAGAATCAGGGACGCTGTCTCATTTGCCAAGACATCAAAAATCAGATGGGCTGGACACGTAATGAGGTTTACAGACAACTGCTGGACTAGAGCCATTACTGATTGGATTCCACGAGACATCAAAAGATCACGTGGACGCCCACCTATAAGATGGTCAGACTTCTTCGTCAAGACCCTAAATGATCGGTTTGAGGCTCTACATGTTCCTAAAACGAACAGATACCATTGGGCTACGCTAGCACGCAACCGGGATGAATGGAGACGTTACTGGCACCCGCTCGAATAACTCGATGAATAACGGGGATTAAGTGTCGAATAACTCGATGAATAACGGGGATTAAGTGATTAAGTGATATATATATATATATATATATATCCACATATAGCACTGTAGCACTGTCCTCCCATTGTTCATTGATTTGCTCAAGCGGACACTGGTAATGTCTCCATTGTGCGACTTGTTGTTACTGCTTTTGGAATATCGAATACGCCAAGGGAAGCTTGCTATGCTCTGCCATATGGGCATGATACTCTTGGTAGCTTGTCAGACTCTCCGAGATGGACAGAAGAATCGAACCTGGGTTGGCCATGTGCAAAGCAAATGCCCTACCCGCTGTGCTATCACTCCAGCCCATATATACATATATATATGAAAATGATCAGTTTTATCTTAAAACTTTGAATGGTAAAGCCAGCAGTTACTCAGAATTTGTTATGTTTACTAATGATAATAAGTCATATAAAGGAAGAAAATGCTATTTTTTTCATACTTATTCTTCATAATGATGTGCTGTGTCAATAGTTATGTTTTAATACTAAGTAAAGATGTCTTCAAATGTTGTTTTTAATTTAATAACAAATTAATAAAGTCATATGGTTATTATTGATGTTTGGTACACTTTGCTATCATAATTTTATATTTTTTTGTTATTATATGTGTAAGTTAAGTGCATAACAGTTGTGGATCATATTTGAATTTTTGTTATTACTTACTTTTAACTATAATTATTGGGTCAGTATTACTCATACAATGTACGTTGATAAATAAATCTCTCATATATCCACAGATTTATGATTTATGATACAGATATCAATAATTTAGTTGATATACAAGAATATGTTTGTGAGTGCTGAAATTTTTCTTTTCTTATTTTTTTTGTCTTGGGTCACACACAGCAATGATCAAGGGTCACTCCTTGCTCTGCACTCAGGAATTACTCCTGGAGGTGCTTGGGGGGACTATATGGGATGCCAGGGATTAACCAGAGTCAGCTGCATGCAAAGCAAATGCCTACGCTCTGTACTATTGCTCTAGCCCCAAGTGCTGCAATTTTTTCCTTTTAATTTTTCTTTATCGAAAAATTCGATATGCCAGACACAGTAACAACAAAGTCTCCAATGGAGACGTTACTGGGCCCGCTCGAGCAAATCGACGATCAACGGGAGGGCCTTTTACTTTACTTTACTAATTTTTCTTTTATTTTTTTCACTTTTCAGAATTAATTTTATCTTAGATTTTCAATACTTTACGTTTTTAATTTTTATTGTGCAATTAATGTATTATCAAAATAACTTTATAAGTCTTTAGATGAATACAATACTTATTTTTATGTATTTGCTACCTGAATATTAAAATTTTTTCACATTTATGGATGTATATTCAATAAACTTTGCAACCCGATTTGCCAGAAATTGTGTCTTGAATGCACAGCTTTTCCCTGAATTTTAATCTACTTACCACTTTTTTTTTTTTTTTGGGCTGGAGCGATAGCACAGCGGGTAGGGCGTTCGCCTTACAAGCGGCCAACATGGCCGACCCGAGTTCGATTCCTCCGCCCCTCTCGGAGAGCCCGGCAAGCTACCGAGAGTATTCGATATGCCAGACACAGTAACAACAAAGTCTCCAATGGAGACGTTACTGGGCCCGCTCGAGCAAATCGACGATCAACGGGAGGGCCTTTACTTACTTTTTTTTACCACTTTTTAAAATATACTGTTTGTTTTCTTTTATAATTATTGTTACCTAAGGTTGCAATTTCTTGGATATATAAAGTAAGTTATGTAGACAGCAAAAATAAATTTGAAACTCCACTGGCAGGCCAAATTCTCTGAAACAGATTCTAGAAAAATAGACATAGGTAGAAAGAAAATACAATTTTTTCTACTTAGTAATTTTTTTTAATTAAATAAACAATTTAGAAGTGTGTCAGCTACTCTGATTTCACAAAATAATGTGCCAATGCTGCTGAGATGATGCTTATGCCTTCTGTGGCCCAGAGCCTCCCCGTCCTCCCTAAGTATCCCAGCAGAGAGACAGAAAGACAGAGCCCATCGACCAAAACCTGATGATGAAAATGGCCCACTTAATGGAGAGCTGCCAGCATACTTATAGACCATCTGAGAGGGGTTGAGGTAAGGACATAGGTGTGATCAATCATTTACATAGGTAAGACATATGGAAAATTACATAGATCACTTGCATAGTAGGAAATTCTCTTTGGGGGAGATAAATGCTTAAGGAGATACTCTGTCTCCCAGGGACATCTAAGTTGCTTTTATCTTTCCCTCTAGTTGTATATGTTATCAATACTTGCAGTTGTTTGGATAAACACAGTAAGAGACAAGGATCCCAACACTTGGTTCTTTGGGCTTTGAGAGCAAGCAAGACTTTTACCATGAATCCAGACTAAATAAGTCCTCAGACCAGTTCAGCCTGTAATTCCTCCTGGAGGTCCTGTCCCTTAATTTGTAACAACTTGCATCAAGACCATGCATTTATGCTCTCTAGACTGTCACATTTTGATGCCCGGGTAGCTTTGCCACTCACCCCAGGTCCACCCCAGTCCCATGACAGGACCTCCCTCTTGGGGTGTTAGGAACTACAGCAACTGAAGCCTGAGTCAAGTAAATATGACCAAGGCCCAGGAGTAGATATATTTCAGAGTCAATCAACTCCCAAATATTAAGAGCATAGCATTACTGATCTTTCTGTGTTTAACCAAAGAACATCACTCTATAGTGAAATATAAAAAGGGAAGATAGGAAAGCAGGTGCAAATATACAGCACTTCAAATACAAAACATTACAAATACAAAGTTCAGAATTACCAGAAAGTTTTGGCTTATAAAATAATCAAGTCTACTCCTCACTTATCTACAATAGCTGACCCCTTTCCTAATCCTCACTTATCTGCAATAGCTGGCCCCCTCCCTGTTCCTCACTTATCTACTATTACTGTGTCTGGTGTTTGACTAGAAGATATTTGTGACTACCAGGGGAAGAAGAACACTAAGGTGAGGTTAAAGATAGAGGAAGGATTGGGAGTTCCTTGGGGGAATTGGGTGTGCCCCAGAAGAGCAGAGTGGGTGTAATTCAATTAACCTAGGCTCTCTGCAGGAGGAGAGAGGACAACTCAATGCTAAGCCTTACATGCTTGGAACTATAATCCAACAGTAATAGTTACAGTTAATAGGGGATGAGTCAGTAGTAGTACAGCATGGTGAGTGTTTGCCTTACATGTGATGAATCATTTTTAATGCCCAGCAGCCCAGATAATCTCCTGAACACCACCAGGAGTGACTGCTGAGTGCAGCAGAGCTAGAAAAAAGCCTAAGCACAGTCTGTACTCCCACACAGGCAAAAAAAATGACATTAATTGCAGGTAATAATAATCATAAAGAATATTTAACATGGCATTTAATTTGCCAATATAATAAAATATGAGTGAAATATTCTTTGTAGTGCACATGTGTTGTCAACATATTCCTTGACATATATTTAAATGTGGTAGTGCATCTCAGTTATGAAGGAACAATTATATCAACAAATAATGTATCATCAAATAATATATATTTTATTATGTCTGGGCTGGAGCAATAGCACAGCAGGTAGGGTATTTGCCTTGCATGCAGCTGACCCGGGTTTGATTCCTCCACCCCTCTCAGAGAGCCCAGCAAGCTACCAAGAGCATCTTGCCCGCATGGCAAAGCCTGGCAAGCTACCTGTGACATATTCAATATGCCACACTAACAAGTGTCATGATGGAGATGTTACTGGACCTGACAGTGGCAGTGATATCTGGATCATGAGGGTATGAATAATTAATAAAAGGACTGCATAATGAAAAAAAATTCACAAAAATCCATCTAACTATGTTCAGTGTTGGGGATGAATCTTTGGCTCCCTTAGCCTATGAACACACACTTTCTCCATTTATCAGAGCTATTTTAGTTTTGGGACTACAGCAGACCGTGATTAGGGTTAACTGCTAGCTTAGTACTCAGGGATTCTTCCTAGGATGTTCTCAGTGGACCATACGGAGTGCTGAAGTTCTAACCCTCCTTGTCATGATGGAGATGTTACTGGACCTGTTTGAGCAAATTGATGAACAACTGAAGGACAGTGACAGTGGCAGTGATATCTGGATCATGAGGGTATGAATAATTAATAAAAGGACTGCATAATGAAAAAAAATTCACAAAAATCCATCTAACTATGTTCAGTGTTGGGGATGAATCTTTGGCTCCCTTAGCCTATGAACACACACTGTCTCCATTTATCAGAGCTATTTTAGTTTTGGGACTACAGCAGACCGTGATTAGGGTTAACTGCTAGCTTAGTACTCAGGGATTCTTCCTAGGATGTTCTCAGTGGACCATACGGAGTGCTGAAGTTCTAACCCTCCTTGGCTGCTTGCAAGAAAACACATTACCACTGTACTATCTCTCTGGCCCTAAAATAACATATTCTTCTCCTATATGCTTGTAGATTCAATTCAATACCCTTCCTACATTAAAAAAAGTAAGAAATTTTTAGACAGGTGCAACTGGTGCAGGATACTGGGTGTATATTGAACATTCAGCTTTAACTCTTTGAAACAGAAGTCTTCATCAAATTGAAACTCTACTAATACGTGTATGTTTAACGTTTCCTACCTCAACAGATATAGATGTTAGAGACATAGCTGCTAAAAGTTTACTGTTTATAATTTGACTTAATTCCCTAATTTTTATTTAAAATAGAAACTTCTCTATCAAAATTTATAAATTTAATTGCAATCATCAATAAATATACTTAAATGAACACTTCTTATTTAAAGATGCATTTTTATGTTTATTGCATAAGATTTATGGATTTCACGCATTCTATTTTTTGCAACACCAAACTTAAATGCTATTGGGAAGGATATATGTATTTTTAACGATTGTGCTACAATATATCTTCCAATACTATATTTTTCTAAGACATAACTGTCAGATATTTAAATTAGATTAATAATTTATTTTTATGGCTCAGGGGCAGAGCTTAAATTTATATGCAAGTGTCACAATTTCTAAAGGTCTGAATTCATCTGGTTTGCTCAAGTGTGACTTTGGCATCAAAGATGGTTTGCATTTAATCCTTTGGAAAAGAAATGACATTTTCAGTTTTCTTTAGTGTAACTGAACAAGAACATTTGAATACATATAGCTATATTATTTATGTTATAATTCCAGAAATATTTTATGCCCTAACATAATATACTTTAAGGTATCATTAAGTAAGTATCAATATTAAGAAAAGTAAAGAACAATTTCTAAGATCTGGAAATAGCACAATAGTTGGACATTAGCCTTGCACATGCCACCCCAGGTGCAATCGCTGGATACATTGTATGGTCTTCTGAGTTCCACCAGGTGTGATTCCCTGAGCACAGATCCAAGACTAATCCCCAAGCACCTTCATGCCTGAGCCCCCAAAATCAAACAAACAAACAAACAAACAAAAAGCTATCAAAAGCTTTTTACAATGCTATACATCTAAAACACTATAGTATTGTAAATCAATGATAGTAACCAACAATATAGAGTAAGTATATATATATGTATATTATATATATGAATATATTATATATATGAATATATGTAGATATCTATCACTTGTTCACTTGATACCCCGTAACTCATCGATTTGCTCGAGCAGGTGCCAGTAACGTCTCCATTCACCCCTGTTGCGTGCTAGCGTAGCCCAATGGCATCTGCTCATTCTAGTAACATGAAGAGCCTCAAACCGATCATTCAGGGTCTTGAGGAAGAAGTCTGACCATCTCGTAGGTGGGCGTCCACGTGATCTTTTGACGTCCCATTGAATCTAGTTGGTAATGGCTCTAGTCCAGCGGTCATCTCTAAATCTCATTATGTGTCCAGCCCATATGATTTCGATTGCCTTGGCAAATAAGACAGCGTCCCCCTGATTCTTGAGCATTGACAGAGGTCGGAACTCTGAATTCTATCTCTCATTTCACTGAAGCGTGATGCTTCAAGCACAGCTCTTTTGATTCCTCTTTGAGAGAACCGAATAGTGTTATCATCCTGTTTTCGTAGGGCCCAGGTCTCTGAGACATATGTTAATGCAGGAAGAACAGTGGAATTGAAGAGATGTGCTTGGAGCCACAGGTTCTTTGTCCTCTTAGTTATTTCTTCGACGCTTTTGAAGGCATTCCAAGCTGCTCTCTTCCTCCTGCGTATCTCAGGTGCCAGGTCATTCGTCATGTTGACTTCTCGACCTAGGTATATATAACTGTTGCATTCGGAGATGGTCGTTCCATTGAGAGCGAATGGAACGTCAGGAACAAGACTGTTTCTCATGAACATTGTCTTTGTGAGATTCAGTTGTAATTCGACCTTTCCACACTCAGGGTCGAAGTCAGTCAGCATTTGTGCCACTTGGCTGATGTTTTTAGATATGTTATTAGAATGATGTCATCAGCAAAGCAGAGGTGGTGTATTTACCGACCATCTATCTTCACTCCCATTCCTTCCCATTCCAGTCATAGCATGACATTCTCGAGAGTGGCACTGAAGAGTTTTGGTGAAATATATATATATCCACTCAGATCCCCCATCTTCCAGTAGCTAGACAGTTGTGCCCACCAACTGCCGTGTACTCCCACCAATGGCCAAGATCCAGAGACTATAAAACCAAGCTCCTGGAAGCGCATGGCCGCATTTGCGGCCACAAGACCTTTTATTTTCTGGTTTTCACTCTCAGAGAAACCAGCGAGCTACCGAAAGTATCCTTCCTGCATATATGTCTGACTTGATCAGGTGTGTAAAGGTGATTAGAGGCTTCCCCAAAAGCCTCTATCCCTCTCAGAGAGTCCAGTATGCTACTGAAAGTATCCTGCCTGCACGACAGAGACTGGCAAGGTAACCATGGCATTCTCGACATGCCAAATACAGTAACAATGGTGGTCCTCATTCCCCCTGAGCCTGAAAGAGTCCCCAATATGCCATCGGGCTAACCTAGCACATGTCAGGGACGAATGGAGGCATTACTAGTGCCCACTCAAGCAAATTGATGAACAATGGGAGGACAGTGATACAGCTATATATACATAGAGAGAGAGTAAATATATAAAAATAGAATTAGGTTGCTCTCCCACAGAAATATACTATATAGAAAATTTCCTATAGTATATAGATTAAATGTGATATTTTAATGAATGCAAAGAAATAAATATTGAATTAATAAATATTTTAAAAGATTTAAATATTAGTACAAATACATATTTATTTGAAATTAGCACTGTCCTGTAGCACTGTTCTTCTATTGTTCGTCAATTTGCTTGAGTGGGCACCAGTAACATCTCCATTGTGAGACTTGTTGTTACTGTTTTGGCATATCGAATATGTCATGGGGAGCTTGCCAGGCTCTGCCGTGGGGACGAGATAATCTCAGTAGCTTGCTGGGCTCTCCAAGAAGGGGAGAGGAATTGAACCCTGATTGGCCACATGCAGGGCAAATGCTCTACTTGCTGTGCTTTCATTACAGCGCATTATCAAGAATAAAAGGGTGTTGGGAGGATCCTCCCAGGATGGGAGAAGCATGCTGAAAGTAGACTATAGACCAAATATGATTGCCACTCAGTGTCTCTTTTGCAAACCACAGCACACAAAAATAGAGAGAGAATAAAAGGGAATTCCCTGCCACAGAGGCAGGGTGTGATGGGGGGTAGGGAGATGGGAGGGATACTGGGATCTTTGGTGGTGGAGAATAGGCACTGGTGGAGGGACGGGTATTTGACCATTGTATAATTGAAACCCAAGCACAAAAATTTGTAAGTCTACAACTGTACCTCATGGTGTTTCACTAATAAAAAAAAAAGAATAAAACAATTAGGAAATGCACGTAATATAATATATCACTGTAGCACTGTTCTCCTGTTGTTCATCGAATTGCTTGAGTGGTCACCAATAATGTCTCACAGCAAATTGTAAGACTTGTTGTTACTGTTTTTGGCATATTGAATACGTCACGGGAAGGGGAGCTTGTCAGGCTTTGCCATGAGGGTGAGATACTCTCGGTAGCTTGCCAGGCTTTCCAAGAGGGGCATTGGAATCAAACTTGGGTTGGCCATATTGGCCATGTCGGCCGCGTGCAAGGCAAATGCTTTACCAGCTGTACTATTGCACCAGCCCTAATATAATGTATAAAAATATATTTACAGTTAATCCTTAGTTAATATTTTCTATGTCAATTCAATATTTTTCTAAAAAAAGGGCAAGAAGCAATAATTGTGCACCCTAACTTAACTTTTTTTAATAAAAAAATTCACAGAAACAAATTTTTTAAAGTACTTTTAGGTTTTCAGATAGAGTGATATTTAATACCTCTTTTTTTCTTAACTTTTAAAACAATAACACTCATTAAAAAAAAACTTCACTAATAGTTATATCTTTTAGATTAAATGTACCTATATCCTGTATATGTCTATAATTATAAATAATACATATAAATGTATATTAATATATGAAATATATGTTTTCTACAGGTTAAACTGCCTCAAATGCTGGCCTATAAAATTCCCTAGGAAAAGACTTATACGTCTCTCATAATTCACACCATTCTTCATATTTATAGTCAGTATTCAATGAATGCTTTTAGAATGGAAGATTTCTAAATCACAATCTGAGTTTTTAGTAACCATCCCAGACTGCACCAGTGTATTAATAAACATTATATCCAGTATGTTATTTTAGTTGAGGGAATTTTCAACAAGGATAGTCCTGACAATGTAATGATAAATTAAAATACAGAGAAAAGTTGCATATTCTAGTAGAGCTCCAGGGGGAAAAAAGCAAATCAATCTAAAACATTGGGAGGGGAGAGAAAAAGAATTACTCAAATGTGGGAAAGACAGTCAAACCCTCAGGATATGTGCAGTGCAGGCTGGTCTTCCATCACTGTAGGAGTGATTCTCCAGCCAGAAGTAGTCACTGAGAGTCTCTTGGATGTGGCCCAACAACAACAGCAGCAAAAACTCAATGTAGAGCAACAGCAGAATAACAAAATTATGATAAAATCATTGAGGCTTATTACAAGATCCAATGGCTGGTGATATTATATAGGCAAAAATTTCCTAAAAACCACCTATAGTATTATTTATGATCTAATTTCAAATCAAATTTGTTAGAGTTACTAGTGTGGACTGAAATAATTCAGTGATTTTATTTAGTTTTTCATTTGGGGCCATACAAAACAATGCTTATACATTACTCCTGGCTCTGCAGTCAGGGTTCACTCCCAGCAATTAGAGGGGCATCAGATGCAATGCCATGGATCCAACCTGGGTTGTCTCCATGTAAGACAAACACCCTACCCGCTTATGTATAGCTCCAGCCGACATGTCTAGTGGTTGAATAGATCTCACAGTAAGCTCTGAATTTTAATCTATACCCTCACTTCAGGCTGAAGCGATAGCACAGTGGTAGGGTGTTTGCTTGCATGGATCCAGCCTGGCTGAACCAGGTTCGAATCCTCTGCCCCTCTCAGAGAGCCTGGCAAGCTACCGAGAGTATCTTGCTCACGTGGCAAAGCCTGGAAAGATACCCATGATGTATTTGATATGCCAAACACAGTAACAAAAATTCTCACAATGGAGATGTCACTGGGCCCACTCGAGCAAATTGATGAACAATGAGAGGACAGTGCTACAGTGCTATGCTACCCTCACTTCATAAAATACTACCCTTAATCTATGCTTTATTTTGTATTTATTTTGTTCTAAGTATTGGACTACTTAAAAGCGTTATGTCTAGTTTATGTAATTTTATGCTATTGTGTACATAATGGGAATGTTTATTTTCTAAGATACTGTCAGCTCCTCCCATTGTTCATTGATTTGCTCGAGCCGGCCCAGTAACATCTCCATTGTGACACTTGTTATTGTCTTTGGCATATCGAATACGTCATGGGTAGCTTGCCAGGCTTTGCTGTGTGGGTGAGATACTCTTGGTAGCTGACTGGGCTCTCTGAGTGAGGCAGAGGAATTGAACTTGGGTTGGCTTCATACAAGACAAATGCTCTACTGGCTGTGCTATTGCTCCAGCCCATTTTCTAAGATATACTTAATGAAAATAGGTAAAGGTAAAGGTAAAGGCCCTCCCATTGTTCGTCGATTTGCTCGAGCGGGCCCAGTAACGTCTCCATTGGAGACTTTGTTGTTACTGTGTCTGTCATATCGAATACGTCACGGGGAGCTTGCCAGGCTCTGCCATGCGTGCGAGATACTCTCGGTAGCTTGCCGGACTCTCCGAGAGGGGCAGAGGAATCGAACTCGGGTCGGCCATGTTGGCTGCGTGCAAGGCAAACGCCCTACCACTGTGCTATAAATGTGTAAATTTAGATTCCAAGAATAGATATAGACAAGTTATATAACTTTGAAAGAACTTTCTAGAAAAGTTTATGTAACAGTATTACTGAGCAAGATTTCAGGCCACTGGGATCACATGCTACAAACATGGAATTATTTATCTATTAACAGTAGTCGGGCTGTAGGGATAGCGTAGTGAGTAGAGCATTTGCCTTGCACACAGCCAACATGGCCGACCTGAGTTTAATTCCTCCACCCCTCTCGGAGAGCCTGGTAAGCTACCGAGAGTATCTTGCCCGCGTGGCAAAACCTTACAAGCTACCGGTGACATATTCAATATACCAAACACAGTAACAATAAAGTCTAAGGATGGAGACGTTACTGAGCCCGCTCGAGAAAATCGATGAACAACGGGAGGACAGTAATACAGTGATACAGTGAAAAGTAGTCATTCAGGATAGTATAAATAAAGGCTTATATCCAACCTTGGTTTGTTGAAGTTTTAAATTTTAGCAAAAAATTTGGTGTGCACTGTAGCACTGTCCTCCTGTTGTTCATCGATTTGCTCGAGTGGACCCAGTAACATCTCCATTGTGATACTTGTTGTTACTGTGTTTGGCATATCAAATACGCTACGGGGAGCTTGCCAGGCTCTGCTGTGAGGGCAAGATACTCTCGGTAGCTTGCCAGGCTCTCCAAGAGGGGTGGAAGTATTGAACCCGGGTCAGCCATGTGCAAGACAAACGCCCTACTTACTGTGCTATCGCTCCAGCCCTAGCAAAAATAAAGTTGAATTATTTGCTCAAATCTTCATGAGAGTGAAAATACCATTACATCTGGGTTATTATACCTGCTGAAGAAAAGGAAACTTCTGTAGTTAGAAAATAGAAAGTTCAAGAGTAGGAGAGTGTTAGGGAGCAAAGACAATGCTAATAAAATGATATTCCACAAATCAAAAGACAATTTCTAGTAAAGGAAAAGTAAAAGTTGTAATCATAAAGATTAGGAGCAAAGAAAATGGTATTGTTTTTATTTTTGTCCAACAAAATAAACAGATCTAAGAAATCAGAAGTTAGAAAGCTGTGAGTTCTTTCTTTAAAGATCTGTCCATAGTGAGAAATCTTGCCCAGCAGCTATCCTGTCGGGTCCATGCCTCCCATGCCTGCAGGAAGTACAAGTGATCAGAGCACATCCATGGTATCCTCGGGGATGGAAATAGGATAGCAGGGCCAGAGAGAGCTGGCTGACGTAAGAGGAGATGGAGATGCAGTGGTCTCCAGAACCAACAAATTTTATCCCTGTAGTCTCATGCTGAATATTACAAAGACACCTGAAAACGATTATTTGAATGACTGAACATGCAAATTGTATAAGAAATATATGTAGTTTACCAGTCAACCATGATTTTATGATGAGAAGCAAGTTATTGAAAAGTCTATAAAGAACAGCCTGGGCATTTGAAATTTTTATTTTATTTTAATTTTTACAGCATGGCTGGAGCATTAGCATAGAGGGTAGGTCATTTGTCTTGCATGTGGCCAACCCCTGTTTGGTTTCTCCACTCCTCTCTGAGGTCCCGGGAAGCTACTGAGAGTATCTTGCTCACACGGAAAAGCCTGGCAAGCTACTCGTGACATATTCGATATGCCAAACACAGTAACGTCTCACAATGTTGCTGGACCCACTCGAGCAAATCGATGAACAACACGAGGACAGTGACAGTGATATATCTAGGAATATCTATCTATCTATCTATCTGGGGCTGGAGCGATAGCACAGGGGGTAGGGCGTCTGCCTTGCACGCAGCCAACATGGCCGACCCGAGTTCGATTCCTCCGCCCCTCTCGGAGAGCCCGGCAAGCTACCGAGAGTATTCAATATGCCAGACAGAGTAACACCAAAGTCTCCAATGGAGACGTTACTGGGCCCGCTCGAGCAAATCGATGATCAACGGGAGGGCCTACTACTATATATCTATCTATTTAGATCTGTGCTCAGGTATCCTTCTAGTGGTACTTAGGGAAACATATGTGGGACTGGAGATAGCCAGTGTCAGATATAAGGGAGGCAAGTTGCATAAACATGCTTTTCCTCACCATATTAATAATTAGCTGAGATTATTTCTGCATCACTTACTTTTTAGTTCTTCCATTGTTCTAAAATTGAAAAATATCATATATTTGGACCTAAAAATTATTCTGAAACATCACGATACTTAATCTGAATTCATAGATTTTAGGGTTGGTTATGGTTTAGATATTATGTGATGTCCAGCCTAAATATTGAAGTTTCAGCTGGTAATTAAAAGTTAAAGAAAAATGAAGTTTTTTTTTCTTTTTGGGTCACACCCAGCGATGCTCAGGGGTTATTCCTGGCTCTGCACTCAGAAATTATTCCTGGCGGTACTTGGGGGACCATATGGAATGCCGGGGATTGAACCCAGGTTGGCCAGGTGCAAGGCAAACGCCCGACCTGCTGTGCTATCACTCCAGCCCCATGAACAAGTTTTTGAGTGTCCTGCAGTGTTAGTGTCTCATGGCTGGGAAGACCAGTGCCCTGGTCTTTTGCTCTCCTCTGCCATGGACCGGAGAGGAGACTGTGTTAGGCTTTGTGAGTAGATGGACTACGGCTGCTGCATGGCTTTATAGTGCTGCTAAAACATTTCACTGTATGGGAGTCCCAACTGCTGCTTGATTCCCAACAGGAAACCATTGTGTTCCTAGTGCACATTTTTTTCACTCAGTTTTCTAAATTAGTATGACCTTTACTCCAGATGTTTCATCTTTAACACCTACCTTGATATTGTTATAATTCACAGTTTTTAGAGGAGAAGAGAAAAAATTGTTTTGCTTTCTCTGCATAATGACAAATACCATTTTTGTGAATATATTTAGTCTTTGCTACCTTAAAAACTGCAAAAAAATCAGAATTGCTGTTAATTGTGTTTTTCTTTCATTAAGCAAACAGTAGGCATATGTTCTGTGCATAACCTTTTTTTCTGAGCTTTCAGAATAAATGTGAATGCTGTCCTAAAAGTTCTTTTTTAAAGTATATATTTTTTGTATATTTAAAATATATATTATTTGTATATTTAAAGTATATATTATTGAAATGGTAAAGGCCCTCCCGTTGATCGTCGATTTGCTCGAGCGGGCCCAGTAACGTCTCTGGGACGTTACTGTGTCTGGCATATCGAATATTATTAAAGTATATTAAAGTATATATATATTAAGCATATATATAAAGTATATATTATTAAAGTATATTAAAGTATATATTATTTGTATATTTAATGTATATATTTTTTTCAGGGCAGAGTCTGGCAAACTCCCCGTGGCGTACCAAATATGCCAAATACCAGTAACAATGATGGGTCTCATTCTCCTAAACAGCCTTGAATATAATCTCAGGGCTAGGATGAAAGAGACATTACTGGGGCCTGCTCGAGGCAATCGACGAATAACAGGATGATGAAATGAAATGAAATGAATATTTTTTTTGTATTTTTTGCCCACACTCAGTGATACACCAAGTTACTCATGCCTCTGCCCTCAGAAATTTCTCCTGGTGGTGCTTTGGGTCCCTTATGGGATACTGGGGATTGAACCAGGGTCAGTCATATGCAATACAGATGCCCTATGCACTGTGGTATCTCTCTAGTGTCTGAAATTTTTTCTTAGATATTGAAAAGAAAATTTGTATCATGACGTTGTTACTTTTAAAGATTGGTAATTAATGAATGCATAAATGTATCTAGATCATTAGTTTATCCTTATCTAGATAGATAGGTCTGTATTGAGGGGAAAATTGACTTTTCTTTGTAGATAGTAAGAATATCAGAAGTATTATTGTTTTAATTCAATGAGTTCAGAGTTAATTGGAAATTTATGTTAGGATTTGTCAATTACTTTTACTTTAAAAATTTATAATTATTTTTAGAACTAAAATTAAAAGTGCTTTTTGAAATTAGTTTGCCCTGCACGCAGCCAACATGGCCGACCCGAGTTCGAAATTCTGTTTATTGTTCATGGTTAAAAATAGAATAGCACTGGGACTGGAGAGATAGCATAGCAGGTAGGGTGTTTGCCTTGCATGCGGCTGACCCAGGTTCGATTCCCAGCATCCCCTGGTCACCTGAGCACTACCAGGAATAAATCCTGAGTGCAGAGCCAAGAGTAACCCCTGTGCGTCGCTGGGTGTGACCCAAAAAGCAAAAAAAAAAAAAGACTAAATAATTATATATTTGATAGTCTGTGTCAGGATAGTCAACGCTATTCCACTGGTCGTGGGTCTGTCTTTATTCTAGTACCATGCTGTTTTAAATACTACCACTATGTAGCATTATTTTAACTTGACTTGAAGAAGGTGATGCTTCCCATCTTCTTTATCACAAGGATTGATTTAGCTATTCTTGGGTTTTATTGTTCCATGTGAAGATCAGGCATGTTTGCTCTACGTTTTATGAAAATATCATGGGTGGGCTGGAGCGATAGCACAGCGGTAGGGCGTTCGCCTTACAAGCGGCCAACATGGCCGACCCGAGTTCGATTCCTCCGCCCCTCTCGGAGAGCCCGGCAAGCTACCGAGAGTATTCGATATGCCAGACACAGTAACAACAAAGTCTCCAATGGAGACGTTACTGGGCCCGCTCAAGCAAATCGATGATCAACGGGAGGGCCTTTACCTTTACCTTTTACCTATCATGGGTATTCTTATAAGGCCTGCAATGAATCTGTACAACACTTTGAGAAACACTGCCATTTTTTTTCTATTTGGGTCACACCCTGCAACGCTCAGGGGCTACTCCTGGCTCTGCACTCAGAAATTACTCCTGTTGGTACTAGGGGGACCATATAAGATGCTGATAATTGAACCCGTATGGGCTGCATGCAAGGTAAATGCCCTACCCGCTGTGCTATCGCTCCAGCCCTGAGTGTTCTCATTTGACAATGTTAATTTTCCCAATAAGCTGAAGATGTTCTTCATTTCCTTGTGTCCTCTTGTTTTTCTTGGAGTAGTGTTTTGTAGTGTTCTATATATAGCTCATTTTTCTCCTTAGGATTCCGAGGTACCTGATTTTCTGAGGCACAATTGTGAACACTGTTGTTTTTTTCAGTATAACTTTCCTCCCTTTCATTATTTGCATATAGAAAAGGCATGGCCTTTTGGTATTTATTTTGTAACCTGCTATTCTATTATACAAATCTATTTCTTTAAGAGATTTTGGTAGAGAGTTTAGAGTTTTCTAAGTATAATATAGTGCCATCTGCAAAGAGTGAGAGCTTGGCTTCTTCTTGCTGTTGATTTATTTTTCTTCCCAAATTGCTATAGAGAGTACTTCTATACTATATTGAATAGAAGGGGCAAGAATAGGCAACTTTGTCTTGTACTTGATCTTAGAGTGTAGCACTGTAGCACTGTCCTCCCATTGTTCATTGGTTTGCTTTGCTCGAGCCGGCCCAGTAAGGTCTTCATTTTGAGACTTGTTGTTACTGTGTTTGGCATATTGAATATGTCACAGTTAGCTTGCCAGGCTTTGCTGTGCAGGTGAGATGCTCTTGGTAGCTTGCTGGGCTCTCCGAGAGGGGCGGAGGAATTGAACCCTGCTTGGCTGGGCTGGCTGCATGCAAGGCAAATGCCCTATTGCTGTGCTATCGCTCCAGCCCCAATCTTAGAGTGAAGTCTAGAGAGAAGTCTTTTAAATTTTTCCCCATTGAGGGTAATGGTTGCTGTGAATTTGTGGTAGAAGGCTCTAAGTATATTGAAGAGAGTTCCTTCAACTCCCATTTTATTGAGAGTTTTTATCATGAATATGTGCTGGGACTTATCAAATGTTTTCTCTGAATCTCTTGATACGATCATGTGTGTTTTTTTCTTTTATTGATGTGGTGTAATGTGTTGACTGACTTGCAAATGTTAAACTGTCCTTGGATACTCCGAATGAATCTTACTTGGTCATATTGTATGAAGTTTTGATGAGTTTTTGGATTCTTTTTGCTAGCATTTTGTTGAGAAATTTTGAATCTGTGTTCATCAGGGATATTGACAAGCAATGCTCTCTTTTTTGTGTGGTGTCTCTGTGTGCTTTTAGTATATAGGTGATATTTTCCTCAAAGAAATTGTTTGGGATGTAATTTTTCAATATCCTGGAAAAGCCTGAAAAGGATATTCTAGTAGTAAGTCCTCTTTAAAGCTTTGGAAAAATTCACCAGTTTATCTGGATCTGGGCTTCTGTTTTGGGGAGTACTTTTGATTACCATTTCAATTTCCTCAATAGTGATAGATCTGTTTTCTAAATATTCTTGGTTCAGGCTTCAGAGGTTATAGGAATCGAAGAATTTATCTATTTCTTATAGATTCTATTGTTTCATGGCATATAGATTCTCAATGTAATCTCCAATGGTCTTTTGAATTTTTGTGGTTTCTGTTGTGATGTCTCCACTTTCACTTTTAATTCAGTTTATTGTGATTCTTTCTCTCTTTCTTTGACAGTCTTGGTAGTGCTTTATCCCTCTTTTTAATTTTTTCAAAGAAGTAGCTGTTGGTTTCATTGATGTTTTGGATTGTTTTCTGGAATTCCAACTCATTTATTTCTAATTTAAGTTTTATTATTTCCTTCCTTCTGCCTGGTTTAGGTTTCATTGATTGATAATTTTCTAAGATCTTAAGCTATGAATTCAAATTATTTATGTGGGCCCTTTTTAACCCTTTGTGGTGAACACTGTAAAGCTATAAACTCTCCATTTAACACTTCTGCTATACTCCACAAATTCTGGTAGCTCATGTCCTCATTCTTGTTTGTTTCCAGTAATTGTTTTTTCATTGATTTTTTTCTTATTCCTTGTTAATTAGTAAGCTGTTTAATTTCCAGGTGTTTGAAATAATTTTTCATTTTTGTGTGTGATTAATTTATATTTTCAGTGTATCATGGATTGAAAAACTAGTTGATACAATTTCTATCATTTTGATTTTATGAAGGTTTGTTTTGTGGCTTAACATCTGGTCTCTCTTGGAATTCTCCAAGATAGTCCCATATACACTGGAGAAGAATGTATATTTGACTTTGGGTGATAAAAAGCCCTATATAATCTATTAGCCCTATTTATTCCATTTCTTCTTTCAAAGCCAGTTTTTCTTTGCTGAGTTTTAAATGTATTGATCTATCAAGAGGTAACAAGGCAATTGCATTGCTGCTGATGTTCTCCTTCAAGTCTTTTTTTTTGTTTGTTTGTTTGTTTTTGTTTGTTTTTTGTTTTTTGTTTGAAGTATCCCCCCACATTGGGTGCATTTAAGTTTTAGAACGTATTTTCTTGACTTCATCTACAAGTGGTACTACATGGAAAGTATCATTTTAAGCTAAATGAGTCAGAAAGAGTGGGATAGACACAGAAAGATTGCATTCATCTGAGGAACATAAAGCAACAAAATGGGAGACTAACACCCAGAAGTGGCCAAGATTAGGACCAGGAATTTTGCTCCATGACTTGGAGGCCAGCCACACATGCTAGGGGAAAAGGAAGCTCAGATAGAGAAGAGAGCACCAAATAAAGGGTGTTGGGAGGATCCTCCCAGGGTGGGAAAAGCATGCTGAAGGTAGACTATAGACCAAACATGATTGCCACTCATTGCCTCTCTTGCAAACCACAGGACCCAAAAGGAGATAGAGAGAACAAAAGGGAATACCCTGCCATCTCATAGTTGCCTTGCCCTATTTTGCTGTTTTTTTTCAATCTATTTAGAGTTCTTTTACCATGCTCTGTTGTTAACCGAATCCTTTCTGCAGCTCATCTTCAAACTTTTCAGCTTTTGTTACTACATTGTTGAGGGCACACATTAGGTTTTTCATTTGATGTACCAAATTTTTTATTAATGACACTTCTGTTTGTAGATTGCTTATTTCTACCTTCATTTCCTCCTGTACTTTACTGGCTGTCCATTCATGTTTCTCTCATGTATTCCTGTATTTCATAGGCTGTCCATTCCTCTGTTTCTTTGATTTTATTAAACATTCTCCCATTTCATCTCTGAATCCTTTAACAGAGAGACTTTGTATGTGGATATTTGTTGTTGAGGTGGTAGGGCTCCTATCTTCCTCCCCTCCTCATGGTGGGATTCTGCTCTATATGTCACAGTGCCCGTGGCAGTCTGGAGTGGTGACCTCTTCTTCCCCTTGGAGGGTATTACCTTCCTTTTGGTTGTTGTGTAATCACAAAATAAAAAGGGGGAGTTCTATCTTTCCATGTGCATTCAGTGATTAGGCCATTTTCTCACCTTGGATGGCCAACAGAGATGGATGAAAGAAGGAGAAAATGGGAGCCACACTGGTTGGTGATCAATTGGCATTTGTTCCTCCTCCACCTTCCTGTTTCGCTCAGCCCTCTCCCTCAGCCTAGTTATTCCCCCTTCCAAGGGTTGGGGATAGCACTTACACACAGGTGAGGCAGCACAATCAACATATGTAAATACCCTTCCTTCCAGGAAAGCTCTTCTAAAGATCTCCTGCAGCCAGGAGATCCCCTCAAGGGCCCAACACTGCCTTGGAGTGTGTTTCTCCTTTCCTTAATCTACCAACCATTTAAACACTCATCTTAATTTTATTTCTTTTTAATGTTAGTTATTTTGTATGAACACAGTAAGAGATACATTGAGCTTGTAGGGTGGCTTTCTGGGGTCATCTCACTGTAAATCCCAGACTACAATGCTCAGTCCAGATTAGTCTTTCCTAACCCTAGCAGGGTCCTAATCCAGTTGTTATTCTTTAAATCATGACAGAATTTGTCCATGACTGTGCTCTTAACTAATAGTTAAGTATTATGGTGATTGGCCTGGATTGTTTTGATGCCAGGGTAGCTCACAGCTTGCCCTGGGTCAATCCAGTCCCTCGTCGGGACCCTGCTTTTGGGATGCTAGGAACTAAAGGCAACTGAGGCTTAAATTGAGAAAACAGATGCCCAGGAGTGAATATTATTCGAAGTAAATTAACTCCCAAGTTACAAAAGCATAGCATTAACTGTCTTCCTGTATCTATACCAAAAGGACACTGCTCTAAAGAAAACTATGCAAAAGGAAATAAGGGAAGGAGAAAAGCAATATTTCACTTACAAATACAAATCCAGAGATTTCTGAGGAATTTGACTTTACAAGTCACAGGTACTGATTAGGGGAAATGAGTGGTTAATAGGTAGAGAAAGGAGAGCACAGAGAAGTTAAAGATGAATACCAAGGAAATGGGAGTACTTTGGGAGCATTGTGATATGTTTTACTCAGTAAACCCATGCTACTTGTGACAGAGGAGAAAGAACAAACCAATGTTCACCTACAGATGTTATTGTGTGATGATGTGGAGCCTCTTTGGAGATGGATCTGTGAGCTCTCCAAGGAGAGTGTAACTGGCGGCCCTGGAGAACATGCCCGTCATTGTTTTGACCTGGGGGCTGGGCAGCCCACCACTGCTCTGGCCAGGGCAGAGCACTAGGAGAAGTTCATGAGTCTGGACTCCTTGCGGTCACCTTCCAAGAAAACTAGAGCCGGGTCCCTGGGGTTTGTGCTGTGACCTCTATAACAATTTTTATTGACATTTTATTTCAACAGTTTTAGTGCATTTATCTGAGTCTATGTAATTCTAATTTTTAAACTTTCATTATTTGCATATGTTCTATTACATGGATTAGCTTGCATTTAAAAATGTTTCACTAATAAAAAAAAAATAAAGAAAATGTTTCTTGCATTCCTGTGATAAAACATATCTAGTCAGGGTATGTAATTCTTTTCTATATAATATTAGATAAATTCAATTTGCTAATATTTTGTATCTGTGTATCTGTAACGTTAGTAATACTGGTATTTCATTTTACTGTTCAGTAAAAATAAAACGTTGAGAAAGATGTCTGTTTCATTAACTTTCTGGACGAACACAAGGAAACAAATAGATCTTTTTTACACGATTTTAAAGAACTCACTAGTAAACTCATTGGACCCAAGTTTTGTATGTTTTGAGGAGCTAATTATAATTTTTACGTCATTGCTAGTAGTATGTCTCTTTTGGTTTTCTACTTGCCAGTAACTCAGGTGGGGAGTTATAAGAATCCAAATATTTATCCATTTCTATCACTTCTCATATAAGCAGCAGCAAAAATAAATGGATTTTGTCAGTTAGAAGCATCTGCACTGCAAAAAAAATGATAAATAGAAATTTTACAAAGCACTCTATGGTCTCAGAGAAATATTTGCACATCACACTCTGGATAGCATAGTATCCCAAATACATAAAGTATTTTAAAGGCTTAAAAACCAAAAAGAGGGGCTGGAGCAATAGCACAGTGGGTAGGGCATTTGCCTTGCATGCGGCTGACCCGGGTTCGATTCCCAGCATCCCAGGAGTCATTCCTGAGTGCAAAGCCAGGAGTAACCCCTGAGCATCGCCAGGTGTGACCCAAAAAGAAAAAAGAAAAAAAGAAAAACAAAAAACAATTAATCCAATCAAAATATGGGGAAAATACCTGAACAGATTGGAAACAAGCGAAATGTCCACCAGCTTGTGAACAGGTAAATACGTCAGATTGTGAGTCATTCATGAAAAACATAAAATAAAATGTAATTTAAAAATATTAAATGGTTGAGTATGTGGAAACCTCAGTAAAGCTCCAGGAAATTTATAAATTAAGAATGCCAGTCACAAAATGCCACATACTGAATGACTGTGTACACTTGACATTCTTAAAATGTCAAAATTATAGCAAATTATAATGGCTTTCAAGGATCAAAGTTGGAATGGTAGATGAGGATGAGTCTGACACTAAATATTCAATATTCAATGTTGATTTAAAATTTATTCATCTTCACTGTTTTATTTTTAATACCTTGATTATGATACTATAAAATATTTTCATCTGGAGAAAACTGAGTAAATCATCTAAAGCATAGCTTTGTTTCTTATTATAAGTGGATGAAAATGTACAATTTTATCAAAATTAAAATAATCATTTTATATTTAAGTAGATATAATTTGAATTACAATTTACTTATTAAATGCTTATATGAACTTATTTTTTCCTCTTATGTATATATATATATACTCTCTTAGAATCCTATTAATGATGATTTACTAGCAATCATTTGTAGATAAATTTAACAATTAATGCTGAAAGTTTACTCACTTGAACTCCATTTTCTGTCTCATCAGATATGTTGCTTAAAAAAATTCTCAAACATTTCTCTTTATAAATTTGACTTGAAGAAAATTAAATAAATTTGTTTGGCATTTATCTATATACAGAATGGCTAAAAATAAGCTACTTTATAACATAAGCTAGTTAGGCAACATGACATTATTCTTCCCCACAGTCATTTAGCTTATGACTTCCAACTGTTCAATTTTTTATGGTTTTAGTAATAATTCAACTACATTTTACAAACTGAGTCAGCAGTTTGCCATATATTTATTAATAAAAATATAATACTAATGATAGCATTTAAGGGTTGAAAATCATGTAATTAACTTTTAATTCTTTTCATAAAAGAAAATATATTATATTCATTAGTGGAGAAAAAAATGTATGTTTGTTCGTCGTGTAATAGGTTTTATGAATGTCTATTGTGTATTTTTCAAGTAGTATACTGAAACATAGAATATTTTATTGCAGTAAAACTATGAAATATTAACCAGAAATTTTAAGAATTGTGGATTTTTTTATACTTGCTTTATCACACTAAAAACAATCTGTAAAAGAAGGTCTCTCTCTACATCCTTAACTGATCTTTTTCCAATTTCTTATAAAACCACTCAAACAAAAACAATAGCACTCTATATTAGAAATAGGCGGGAATGAAAAGCCACAACCACAATATAAAATAAATATACAAGTGAAAAACTCTGAAAATTCATCAAAAACACCTTGCATATTAAATCAAAAATAAAATTCACAGATAACCACTGTGATAAAGAATTCTGATGCTGACAGAAATCTTTCCCCTGAGATGTAACTAGGACCAATTTTTTTTTCCTTTTCACTTACCTTTTCATCTGTATTTTCTGCCTCTGAGTTAAAAACAAAAACAGAAACAAAATCAGTGTGCTTTTAAATCAGAGAGACAGAAAATAAACTTGGTCTCTACTAAAGAAAGGCTTCTTTTTGAATATCAACTCACTATTAAAATATTTTCTTTTCCCTTGTTCATAAAAGCATAAACATCTTTAAGAATGGCTGTCATTTTTTTTATGTAGGAATACTGCTATTTATCATTTAAATTGTTTACTGGCCACCTGATGAAGAAGTACAATGGATAGATGCTTTCCTTGAATTTAGCTTGTTTGATCCCTGGCATGCAATTCGGTCCCCATATCCTAGAAATGATACCTGAGAGCAGAGTCAGGAGTAAGCCCTGAGTACTGCCAAGTTTGTTTCAAAAGCAACATAAAAATAATTTCCAAATATCAATCCTTACTAGGGGGATCCTAGAATAAATGAATTTTCACTGTTCTAGAGTACCTTTCTGGGAATGACCACACTTCCAAGGCAGTTGAGTCTGGGTATGAAGTTGCCTAAATCCATCACTTTTTTTTAAAAGTAGGAGTACTGTTATATATTTAGCCATTCGTTTAGCTGATTTAACTCGGCATGAACTCCACATTAGTTTTTTTTAATTGAATCATCGTGAGATACAGTTACTAAACTTTCATATTTGAGCTGAGCCATACAATGATTGAACACCCATCCCTCCACCAGTGCACACTTTCTACAACCAGTGTCCCCAGTATCCCCCTCCTCAACATCCCAGTCCTCACCCTGCCTCTGTGTCAGGCAATTTTCCCAATACTCTTTCTCTACTTAAGGGCATTATGTTTTGCTTGAATTTTCCCACTACCACTCAAGCCTGCCTACCAGGGACAGATGCTGGATTATTTATTGTCTATTGCTTATTTAGAATATCGTTGGTGCTGCAGGCAAGTGCGTCTGTAATCCTAGATTGTAAATGGTTGGGTTCCAGAGACATTTCCCTAGGGCACTAATCTACTTTGGGATTCAACTGGGCATCTCTGGACAAGGGCTGTTGGTGTGCTGAGATGACACCCATAGGCACATTGTGCATGTGACAGCCAGGCCAACGAGTGGGTGCGGAGCCATAGGGGGACAGCGTGGCAACTTTGCTGCCATGTGCCATATTTAGTCCTGGAACCTGTAAACCTGGGCTTTGCTTATGGAAGCTCTTGGTCACCGGGATTCCAACTGGAGTAGGCAGGGAGACTGTACCTGCTCCTTTTGGGGTGTGTCAGTGAAATTGGCTCAGTATGGGGCCCAGAGAGATCTCCAGCTTCTGTGGTGTCTTCCAGAGCTGCTGTGTCTCTGGACCAGGGCTCTTGGTGCCCTAAGGCAACACCTAGAGACACATTGTGGGTGTGACAACCAGGTGATGAGCAATCAGGGAGCCAGGAAGGGACATCCTGGCATCTCTGCCACCATGAGCCATGGAGATTTAATCCTGCAACCTGCATGCCTGGGCATTGCTTGTGAAAGTTCTTGGTCACCGGGATTCCATCTGGAGTAGGTGGATAGATTGCACCTTCTCCATCTGGGGTGCCCTGATGAATTTGGCTAAGTACGGAAGACCTAGAGAGACTCTGGTGCTGTAGTGTCTTCCGGGACTCACTGCTGTGCCTTTGGCTTTTGATCTCTTTTGAGATTTATTCATGGATCTCTGAAGCAAAGCCTGTAATAGTTTATAGGGTGGTGCTGGATTTTTTTCTTGAGGGTGACTGCCAGTGCTACCATGTGTATTGGGAAGTAGGGGGAGGTAGCCCACCCCAACTCTTTGAAAGCCTGGAGATTTCAGTCACAAAACCCTCATACCCAAATTTTCAGCAGATTATATCTTGTGAGGTCTGTTCTGAAACAGTGTAGTCAGGCCAGGGGTATGGTGGCAATTTTGGATTGTGGAAGAAAGCAGCTACTGGGGATTCTACTTGGGCAGGCACAGGTCAACCTGATCCCCCCTCTGATTTACTCCAGTCTGTTCAACCATGCATAGGTCCACAGTTAGCTGTGGCTTTGATCTCTTTCGACATTTCTCTATGGATCTCTGAAATAAGACCAATAAATGAGCTTGTATGTTGGGGTCTTCCCCTGGCCTCTGTTCAGTGCACTCCCTTTTCCAGCAAGGGGCCGCCTCCCAGAGTCCTGCGGACAGGTCATATGGTCCCTCCATCTAAGGGGAGGGACCCGAGGGAAAAGGGAAGAGAGGGGGAAAAGAAAAGCAAAAACAACTATGCCACCACCTCCACAACTGAGAAATGAGAAAGAGCATATGAGTATGGTGGTGATCCCTTCAAGCGGTTCTGATTTATTGCACAAACAGCAAGCTTTATATAGGCTGGATAAATGGGAAAGGCATGAAAATGATCACATACAGACATATTTTTTCTCACAGTTCTATAGATAAGATTACATTGTTTCATTGCAGTTCTATAGATAGGGTTACATTGTCTCATTATAGTTTTATAGATAGGGTCATATTCTTCCTTTCATCATAATGGTTAGGCTGCCACCTGCACATCTGCTGGACATATCCTGTCCCAGGGTCCTGTCCGACAGCAGCATTGACCAGTGATCATAAATATACATTGCAACAGGTTTCTGAATGTTCTGGGAACATCTGCCTGGGCCGAGCTCAAGGACTAGTATGGCACTTCAAAGCAGACTAAAAGGGGCTTTTCTCCCAACGCTTGCATAGCTGAGTCAGAGGTGGTTTGTGGGCATGGCTCCTACATACCTAACTTTTGGCCATTTAATTTATTGGTAAACTTGGTCCCAAGTTGTTGGTGTTCAGCCATAGGCACAGCAGCAATTTTGGGGTGTCAGGAAGTCTGAAGGCACCATCAGGCTGCTGATGCACATGCGCCACAGGGACAGGTTGACCTGTTGGTGGCACCATACCCCCTTTTTATTTTTAGAAAATTAGCAGAGGTATTAGTCACTGGAAAATAACCAAATACTTAAAATTATTTCAATTTCTGTCCTCTTACGTCAGAGAAATAAGAACCCAGTTATACAACAAACATTCTTTCCCATTTCTTCTCATACTCCATTAAAGAGTTTAAAAACTTTAAGAGCAATAGTAAGCAACAAACTCAAAAATACTAATTAAAAAAATAAAATATATGTTCAAGATTTCTGAGGGAGAAATTAAGAGGGTATCAGAACTTTTTAAAGAATAAATATCTAGGATCTGTGTGGGACGGGCATGGAGGCCCAGCTCTGGGCAACAAAGCTGAATAGCTCCTATTCCAACCAGAAGATGTTCCCAACTCCTCGCCCAGTGCCAGGGACTCTTTCTGGAGCCGCAGCCACTATCGCGGTCGCGAAATATTTTCCCACTACATATGCCATAGGAACCATAAGCTACCTTCTTAGATGGAAACTTCTCTAGTTTAGTTCAGCCACTAGAAACACAGTAGCCAATAACTCATAAGCCTATCTTAACTCACACTGCATATCAAGCAGAATAGTAACAGTGAACGTGAAGGACTAAACCACACTTGTTACAATGGTAAAGCAACGCAAAAGCCCACCAAACTTTTTTTTTTAATTATTTATTTATTGGATCACTGTGGGAAAAGTTACAAAGCTTTCAGGTTTAGGTCTCAGTCATGCAAATATCAAACACATTTCCCTTTACCAATACTTATTTTTTACCCCGAAGAACCCCAATAAAACCCCATCCTCCACTCCTCCCAGTGCCTGCGAGGCAGATGAATTCTAAACACTCTATCTGCTTTGATTAGATTCATTGTTTCAATAAAAGATGCACTACTATTATTTAGAGTTTACCCCCCCCCCCCAAATCAGACATGCTGAAAAAGCATTGTGAAATGATTTTCTTTCTACAGCTGGGTTCAAGAATTAAATGTTGGTTTTCGATTCCTGCTATTTTACTTATTAACCCTGGAAGTATTTCTACTGAAAGTCAGATAATTAAGAGATTGTTGTCTGTGCTCAGGAGTCGTGGCCGTGCCGGAGAGCTGCTCGTGGGGGGCAACTGGTGACCTCGGTAGGGCGTGAAGGACGGACCAGAACACCCCCCTTCGCATGAGGGTTTAGTCGCCCCCATACCCCCGGCTCACACCTGCTCTCCACAAGGCTCCCATGTGGCTGCTATCTTCTTTCCAGAGAGGAGAGGGTGAATGGGGCAACACCCTTTCCCCTCAGGGCAGACATGATGGCCTGGATTAATGCATAGTCCTTTCACTTTTCTGCTCCAAGCTGCTGGGTTCTGCATTAAGTCCTTGTGATTCTGGGGCCATGGCTGTGTGGGAGAGCCGCTTGTGGGGGGAAAATGGTGACCTCGGTAGGGCGTGAAGGACGGACCAGAACGCCCCTCTTCCCATGAGGTTTTAGTCGCCCCCACACCCCCGGCTCATACCTGCTCTCCACAAGGCTCCTATGCGGCCGCCATCTTTCTTTCCAGAGGAAGGAGGGTGGAAGGGAGCAACACACTTTCCCCTCTGGGCAGACATGATGGCCTGGATTAACGCATAGTCCATTCACTTTTCTGCTCCAAGCTGCTGGGTTCTGCATTAAGTCCTTGTGCTTCTGGGGCTGTGGTTGTGCTGGAGACCCACTCGTGGGGGGCAACTGGTGACCTCAGTAGGGCGTGAAGGACGGACCAGAAGGCCCTCCTTCCCATGAGGTTTTAGTCGCCCTCCTACCCCCGGTTCATACATGCTATCCACAAGGCTCCCATGAGGCCGCCATCTTTCTTTCCAGAGAGGAGAGGGCGAATGGGGCAACACCCTTTCCCCTCTGGGCAGACATGATGGCCTGGATTAATGCATAGTCCGTTCACTTTTCTGCTCCAAGCTGCTGGGTTCTGCATTAAGTCCTTGTGCTTTTGGGGCTTTGGCTGTGCTCCAACCGTAACTCTGATTTTCAGGGAGAAACGTTGGGTGATTTACTTGCCATTGATCACATTTTATATACAGAGATGTCGAGCTATGCTTGTAGAGGCTTCTGGTCACCAGGGTTCCATCTGGGGGAGGCGGGATGCGGCACCTACCCCATCTGGGACTTCCCGGTAATCTAGGCTCTTTTTGGAACCTGGTGTCTTCTCCAGGAGCTGTGGAGCCAGCCCTCCATGTGGCCCTTCTCTGCGGCTGTATGGTGTAAAGATGGCGCTGGGGGGCGGGCCGTGGGTGAGACTTCTGAAATCAGAGGTTTCCTGGGAGCCGGGGTGGTCCCAGCAGTTTGGCAGAAAAGTCCTAGTTCCCGCATACTCGAGCTATGCTTGTAGAGGCTTCTGGTCACCGGGGTTCCATCTGGGGGACGCGGGATGAGGCACCTACCCCATTTGGGACTTCCCGGTGATCTCGGCTCTTTTTGGAATCTGGTGTCTTCTCCAGGAGGTGTGGAGCCAGCCCTCCATGTGGCCCTTCTCTGCGGCTATATGCTGTAAAGATCCCACCAAACTTTCTTATTGAAGAGTCTAGCCCAGATGACACCAACAGTACTAACAACAGTACTAACAACAGTCTAACAACAAAGTGTTAGACAACCTCTCTGACAAGGAGATCAGAAGGGAGCTACTTAGGATGCTTAGGGAACTAAATGAAACAATGGAAAGCAATGCCAATAGAAGACAAGAGAATTTGAAGGCAGAAATGAGGAAAATGCAATCGGAAATGTCAGACCTGAAAAACCTGGTAGGCAAATTGAAAAACTCAGTGGAAGGACTCAGCAGCAGAGTAACAGCTTCTGAGAACAGAATCAGTGAGCTTGAAGATGAAGTTCAGAGACTCTCCAGAAAAGAGCAGAAAATGGAAAAGAGTCTCACAATTCGGGAACAGATGGCAAGAGAAGATCGTGATGAAGCCAAGAGGGGTAACATAAGAATTATTGGAGTCCCAGAGGTACAGGAAGAAAACCTTGATGAAGAAGAAACTGTCAAAGACATCATTGCTACAACGTTTCCAGAGGTGAAGAAAACTTGTGACCACATTCAGGAGGCCCGAAGGGTACCAGCTAGAAGAAATACGAATAAAAATATCCCAAGACACATTCTGATCAAAATGACCAAAACCTTAGACAGAGACAAAATTCTGAACGCAGCAAGATCAAAGAAAGAAATCTCTTACAAAGGAGCATCCTTAAAATTCACAGCTGATTTTTCTGATGAAACTCTCATGGCCCAAAAACAGTGGTGGGACATAGTGAAAAAACTCAATGAAATAAATGCCTCCCCAAAAATACTTTACCCAGTGAGACTCTCATTCATAATAGAAGGAACAACACACAGTTTCACAGACAAAAAACAGCTCAGGAACTTCATAGACTCAAAACCATGGTTAAAAGAACAACTAAATGGGCTACTTTAAAGCAAAAAAGGCCCCTCACATACACCAAATTTCAACAGAACAATGGGACAAAATCCCATAACAATAATCTCTTTCAATGTCAATGGGCTAAACGCACCAATTAAAAGACACAGAGTGGCAGATGGATTCGAAAATTGAACCCAACATTCTGCTGCCTGCAAGAAACACATCTCAATAGTCAAAGCAAATACAGACTCAGAGTCAAAGGCTGGAAAACAATCCTACAGGCAAACAGCTCCCATAAAAAAGCTGGGGTAGCCATCCTAATATCAGACCACATCGATTTCAGAGTGAAGAAGGTCATAAGAGACAGTGAAGGCCATTTCTTATTGATCAAAGGATCTGTACAACAGGAAGAACTTACAATAATAAATGTATATGCACCTAATGAGAGACCAACAAAGTACTTAAAACAACTACTCATAGATTTGGGAAAAGACATGAATAGCAACACAATACTAGTGGAAAACTTTAACACCTCTTTGTCACCTCTTGATAGATCAACCAGACTCAAGCTTAGCAAGGACATACTTCATATGAGGGAAACAATGGAAGAAAGGGACTTAGTAGATATATACAGGACACTTCATCCACAAAAAGCTGAATACAAAATCTTCTCAAGTATACATGGAACATTCTTCAAGATAGACCACATGCTGAGCCACAAAACATGCCTCCATAAAACTAAGAAGATAGAGATTGTATCAACAATCTTCTCAGACCATAATGCGCTGAAATTAGAAGTAAATCACACACAAAACAGAAAACTAAATCAAACACCTGGAAATTAAACAGTGCACTATTGAACAACGAGTGACTTAGACAGGAAATCAAAGAGAAAATCAAAAGATTCCTAGAAACGAATGAAAATGAGAACACGAGTTACCAAAACTTATGGGACACAGCAAAAGCGGTCTTAAGAGGAAAGTTTATAGCTCTACAAGCATTCCTCAGGAAGGAGGAGCAGGCACACATAAGTTACCTAACCTCACAGCTTAAGAGCTTGGAGAAGGATCAAAAAGAGGAGCACAACCCGAAGAGGAGAAAGGAAATAATAAAACTCAGAGCAGAAATTAACGAGATGGAAGCCCAAAAAACAATCCGAAAGATCAATGAAACCAAGAGCTGGTTCTTCGAGAAAATTAACAAGATTGATAAGCCTCTAGCAAAACTCACAAAGAAAGGGAGAGAGAAAACCCTAATAAACCGAATCAGAAATGAAAAGGGGGTCATTACAACAGAAACTACAGAAATTCAAAGGATCCTCAGGGAGTACCTTCAGAAGCTTTATGCCACGGAACATCAAAACCTTGAGGAAATGGATAAATTCCTAGACTCCTACAGACACCCAAGGCTGAACCAAGAAGACCTGGAATACCTGAACAGACCTATCCTTCAAGGAAATTTAAATGGTAATAAAAGTCTCCCCAAGCACAAAAGTCCTGGCCCGGATGGATTCACTAGAGAATTCTTCCAAATCGTTAAAGAGGACTTACTCCCAATCCTCTTTATGCTTTTCCACGAAGTTGAAATATCAAAAAACACTTCCGAACAGTTTCTACGAAGCAAGTATCACACTGATACCAAAAGCAGACAGAGATACCACAAAGAAAGAGAATTACAGACCGATATTCCTGATGAACACGGATGCAAAGATCCTCAACAAACTACTAGCAAATAGAATCCAACTACTCATCAAAAACATCATACACCATGACCAAGTAGGATTCATCCCAGGGATGCAAGGATGGTATAATATTCGGAAATCAATCAACATAATCCATCATATAAACAAAAGAAAAGATAAAAAGCATATGATTATATCAATAGATGCAGAGAAAGCATTTGACAAGATCCAGCACCCCTTTATGATGAAAACCCTAGCCAAAATGGGTATAGAGGGGACGTTCCTCAACATAATTAAAGCCATCTACCACAAGCCTACAGCAAGCATCATCCTCAGTGGGGAAAAACTGAGAGTCTTCCCTCTAAGATCAGGGACGAGACAAGGATGTCCACTATCTCCACTACTGTTCAATATAGTACTGAAAGTAGTTGCAATAGCGATTAGGCAAGAAAAAGATATTAAGGGCATTCAGGTCGGAAAGGAAGAAATCTAGCTCTCACTATTCGCAGATGATATGATATTATACTTAGAGAACCCAATAACCTCCACTAAAAAACTCCTAGAAACAATAGACTCGTATAGTAAAGTTGCAGGCTATAAAATCAATACCCAAAAGTCCATGGCTTTCCTATACGCAAATAGTGAGAGAGAAGAAAGCAACATGAAAAAAACAATCCCGTTCACAATTGTGCCCCAGAAAATCAAGTACCTAGGAATCAGCTTAACTAAGGAAGTAAAGGACCTATATAAAGAAAATTACAAAACGCTACTTCAGGAAATAAAAGAGGACATGAGGAAATGGAAAGATATCCCCTGCTCATGGGTCGGGAGACTTAACATTGTCAAAATGGCAATACTACCGAAAGCATTGTATAAATTCAATGCAATCCCTATAAGGATACCCATGACATTCTTCAAAGAAATGGAGCAAACACTCCTGAAATTTATATGGAACAGTAAGCCCCCACGCATAACTAAAGCAATTCTTGGGAAAAAGAAAATGGGAGGAATCAACCTCCCTAACTTCAAACTGTACTACAAAGCAGTAATAATTAAAACAGCATGGTACTGGAACAAAGACAGAAATGCAGACCAATGGAACAGGGTTGAATACATTGACATCTCCCCTCAATCATATTATCATCTAATCTTTGATAAAGGTGCAAGTAATGTGAAGTGGAGTAAGGAAAACCTCTTTAACAATTTGTGCTGGCATCACTGGATGGCTACATACAAAAACATAGGCTCAGAACTCTGCCTAACACAATGTACAAAGGTAAAATCAGAATAGATTAAAGACCTCAACATCAGACCAGAAACCATAAGGTACATTGAAGACAAAGTTGGCAAAACCCTCCATGACATTTAAGCTAATGGTGTCTTCAAAGATGCCACACCACTGGCCGAGCAAGTGAAAACAGAGATAGATAAATGGGACTATCTTAAACCAAGAAGCTTCTGCACCTCCAAAGAAACAGTGACCAAAATACAAAGACAGTCTACAGAATGGGAAAGGATATTCGCCGAATACACATCTGACAAAGGGTTGATATCCAGGATATACAAAATACTGGTTAAACTCCATAAGAAGAAAACATCCAACCCCATCCAAAAATGGAGCAATGAAATGAACAGAAGCTTTCTCAAAGAAGAAATCCGAATGGCAAAAAAGCACATGAGAAAATGCTCTACATCATTAATCATCAGGGAGATGCAGATCAAAACCACAATGAGATACCATCTCACACCTCAGAGACTGGCCCACATTCAAAAGAACAAAAGCAACTGATGCTGGAGCGGATGTGGCGAGAAAGGGACAATCCTTCACTGTTGGTGGGAATGTCCACTGGTTCAGCCCTTCTGGAAAACAGTATGGACGATTCTCAAATAATTAGAAATTGAGCTCCCATTTGACCCAGCAATACCACTCCTGGTAATATATCCCAGAGAGGCAAAAATGTATAGTCGAAGTGACATCTGCACTTGTTTGTTCATTGCAGCACTCTTTACAATAGCCAGAAACTGGAAGAAACCTGAATGCCCAAGAACAGATGACTGGTTAAAGAAACTTTGGTACATCTACACAATGGAGTACTATGTAGCTGTTAGAAAAGATGAAGTCATGAAATTTACATACAAGTGGTACAACATGGAAAGTATCATGCTAAGCGAAATAAGTCAGAAAGAGAGGGATAGACATAGAAAGATTGCATTCATCTGGGGGATATAAAGTAACAAAGTATGAGATTAATACCCAAGAATAGCTGAGATCAGCACCAGGAGGACTACTCCATAGCTTAGTGGCCAGCTGTGCATTCTAGAGGAAAAGGTATCTCAGATAGAGAAGGGAGCACCAAATAAAGGGTGTTTGGAGGATCCTCCCAGGAGGGGAGATGCATTTTGAAAGTAAACTATGGACTGAACATGTTTGCCACTCAATGCCTCTTTTGCAGACCACAACATCCAAAAGGAGAGAGAGAACACAGGGGATTGCCCTGCCACAGAGTCGGGGAGAGTGGGGGATGGGGGTGGGGGGGATATTATCCATGGTGGTGGAAAATGGGCACTGGTGGAGGGATGGGTATCTGATCATTGTATAATTGAAACCCAAGCACAAAAATGGTAAATCTACAACTGTACCTCATGGTGTTTTACTAATAAAAAAATGTAAATTTCCTCATTATTAAAGATATTCTCTTATCAAAATTATATCCACAAAAAAAGAATAAATATCTAGATAACTGGATATAGATGACTATTGAGATGCAGGTGACAGTAAAGGAAAAATGAGATAAAATTATGTGGGTACTAACCCAATATTGGTCATGTTCTTGCAGAAGAGAAAAGATAATAACACAGGCATATGTAAAATATAATAATTTGGAGACAGAAAATTGTTGCCTAAAAGACAGTGAACTAGAATCAGGAGTAACTAAATCTTTTGAAATCTCTATTTTATACTTTTACCTCCAGAATCAGAAGCAAATAAAGTCTTGTTTTTCACATGGTTAAGTGTGTGTGTTATATTACCAAAGACAAATCAGACTAATCCTGATTCTTTGGAATTTTCTATGTGTATTATTAAGTCAACTGCAAATCAAGATTTTTTTGTATGTGATTTTTTTTGGGTTACATCCAGCAATGCACAGTGGTTACTCCTAGCTCTGCACTCAGGAATTACTTCTGGCTGTGCTCAGGGAATCATGTGGGATGCTGGGAATCAAACTCGGGTCGGTCATGTGCAAGGCAAGGCAAATGCCCTACCTGCTGTGCTATCGCTCCAGCCCCCAAAATCAAGATTTTTAAAATTAACTGCTTTTATTATTTTTAATCCTGCTTTAATGAAGTGGCCCAAACATCCTGAATTTTATTAAATAATAGTAGATTAATATTAAATAAGATATGCATATTTTAAAGTCTTCCCAATCTTGGAAAATGTTAATTTAGTTTGTTTTGGGGCTATGTCTGGCAGTGTTCAGGCCTTACTTCTGGCTGTACACTCAGAGATCACTCCTGGAAATATTGGAGTACTCACATGGGGTGCTGGAGCATGAACCAAGGTTTATCTGTGTGCAAGGCAAGCACCTCCTACTGAATCTCTGGACCCTTCAGTGTCATTTTTCCTGTTAATTCTGGAAGAATATTTTTATTGTGTTATCAAGTAGAAGTATGAAAAGATATATGCACCACTATGTTTGTATGTGATTTTTTTTGGTCACATCCAGCAATGCACAGTGGTTACTCCTAGCTCTGCACTCAGGAATTACTTCTGGCTATGCTCAGGGAATCATGTGGGATGCTGGGAATCAAACCCGGGTCGGTCATGTGCAAGGCAAGGCAAATGCCCTAATTGCATTACTTTTAAAAATAAATTAGACATTGAAGCAGCACAAGTGAAGACACAAATACAACTCATAAGAAAATTAATATCTCACCCACTTTATACTATTTTTTAAACCACAAATGAATGAAGTTATTCTATTTCTGTTCCTCTCCTTCTCACTCATTTCACTCAGCATGATACTCTCCAAGTCCAATCATTAATAGGCAAATTTCATGACCTCATTTTTTTCCTAACAGTGGTGCCATGTTTCATTGTGTTTATCATAATTTATTTATTGTGTATATCATATTGTGTATATCATAGTTTATTTATCCAATTGTCTCTTCTGGGGTATCAGGGTGTTTCTAGATTCTGGCTCTTATGACTGGTGCTACAATGAACATAGAAATACAGATTATGTTTCTGCTGTGTGTTTTTGGAACCCCAAGGTAGATTTCCAGAACTGATATTGCTGGGTCAAACAGCTCAGTTTCTAGTTTTTTAAGAGTGTTCATATTGTTCATATTGTCCAAATGGCTGGACCAGTTGGCATCTAACATTTTGTGCATTTGGATGTGTGCCAATATTTTTCGTGTGAGATGATAGTTCATTGCTGTTTTGATCTGCATCACCCTGATAATTAGTGATGTAGACCATTTTTTTCATGTGCCTTTTGGCCATTTGAATTTCTTCTTTGAGGATGTTTCCATCAGGAGAACTGATCAATGATTGGAAATTACAAGAGTGTGGTGAATGGAGGATAGTTAAGTTAGAGGAAGGTCCATTATGTTATGAATAGTTGAAAATGATCACTGTGGACATGACCTGAGTACAGGTAATAAAATATACCTCATAACCTTTCAGCATCTGTATTGAAAACGATAACATCTAAACTGAGAGTGATAAAGAAAGAAAGAGAGAGAAAGAAAAGAGAGGTGTCTGCCATATAGTCAGACTAGGGTAAGTGGTTGGGGGATGGGTCCGTGGGAGGAAAACTGGGGAATTACACTGGTGGAGGAAGGCATATTGGAACATTATATGCCTGAAACCCAATCATAAACAATTTTGTAATGGTGATTCAATAAAATAAAAAGTTAATATATAAAAAAGAGAAGATAAATGGAACCAGATAAAGTCTAATTGAGTCAGGAAATAACAAGAAGACAGATACCATCACTTGATCACTTGATCACTTGACATCTTATTATTCATCGATTCAGTTGAGCTAGTGCCAGTAACGTCTCCATTCATCCCTGTCACGTGATAATGTAGCCCAATGGCATCTGCTCATTCTAGGAACATGAAGAGCCTTAAATCAATCTTCTTCTTGACGAAGAAGTCTGACCAACTCATAGGTGGGTGGCCATGTGATCTTATGACGTCCCGTGGAATCCAGTCAGTAATGGCTCTAGTCCAGCGGTCATTTCCAAATCTCATTACATGTCCAGCCCATCTGATTTTCGACGTCTTGGCAAATGAGACAGCATCCCTGATTCTTGACCGTTGACAAAGGTCGGAGCTTTGGATTCTTTCTATAATTTGAGTGAAGCGTGATACTCCAAGCATAGCTCTTTCGATTCCTCTTTAGGAGACCCAAATAGCATTCTCATCCTGTTTTCGTAGGGCCCAGGTCACTGACGCATATATGAATGCAGGAAGAACAGTGAAATTGAAGAGATGTGCCTAAAACCATAGTTTCTTCATCCTCTTATCTATTTCTTCAATGTTCTTGAAGGCATTCCAAGCTGCTCTCTTCTCCTGCGCAATTCAGGTGCCAGATCATTTGTCATGTTGACTTCTTGACCGACGTAAACATAACTGTTGTATTCAGAGATGTTCGTCCCATAGAGAGTGAATGGAATGTCAGGAACGAAACCGTTTCTCATAAGCATTGTCTTCGTGAGATTCAGCTGGAGCCCGACCCTTCCACATTCACAGTCAAAGTCAGCTAGCATTTGTGCCGCTTGGCTGATATTTGGTGTTATAACAATGATGTCATCAGCGAAGCAGAGGTGGTGTAGATGCTGACTGTCTTTCTTCATTCCCATTCCTTCCCATTCCAGTCGTCGCATGACGTTCTCGAGGGTGTCACTGAAGAGTTTCGGTGAAATGGTATCACCCTACCGAACCCCTCTCTTGACAATAATGATTACTTCTTTGTAGAATGGTAAGATCCTGGTAGTGAATCCACAATACAGCTCACGGATGATCCTGATGTATTGGACTTTGAATGCCCTGCTTAGCTAGGGCTTCGATGACTGCTTCAGTCTCAACAGAATCAAAGGCCTTCTTTAAATCAATGAACGTTAGATAGAGCGGCATCTTGAACTGCTGAGAAATCTCAATGACCTTGGTTATCATGTGGATGTGGTTGAATTGTGTTAAATCCTTTTCGGAAACTGGCTTGCTCGCATGGTTATTCTTCATCTAGTGTACTACTAATCCTATTCAGGATGACTCGAGTGAACAGCTTATAGACAACAGACAACAGGCAGATTGGGCGATAGTTGCCAATGTCATGGTTGTCTCTCTTCTTGTACAGTAGTAGAGTACTGCTAGTTTTCCGTTGGGATGGAAACTTGCATTCAGACAGGTAGTGTGTGAAGAGCAAAGCCAATGTATTGATGAGTACTGACGGCAAGTTCTTCAGGTGTTCGGGTCTGACCTTGTCTGGTCCAGGTGCTGTTCAGTTCTTTATCAACAAAATGGTGTGTCAGATTTCGGAAGGGAGAATGTTGGGAATGACATATCCATCCTGCAGAATTTGGTATATGGGCAGGTGGATGTGGCTATCAAAGAGATCCGAGTAGAAGTCATGGATAATCTTCTGCATTACCCTCTGGAAGATGTGATACATCCATCAGGATGTCGGAGGGCAGTCATCTTGGTCTTGTAGTTGGCAAAGGACAGGCAGGCGTTGCAAATGCTTTTCCCTGCTTCAGCCAGCACTGCTGCTCTTCTTTCTTTGAGCTCTTCCTTTATTGCTTCTCTGCACTGTTTTACAAGCTCGGACATTCGCTTGTGGTGCCTGAGGCTTGCGCCAAGCCACGTTGGTGAATGAGCGCAAGAGTTTTCGAAGACAGTCATCTTTTTGTGGCTATCTCTCTCTCTCGGTGTTCCTCGCACAATCATGGAGGTGCTGAACCAGTCATCGTATTCCTCATCAATGTTGTCAACAACGGCATCTTCCCATGTTTCTGCAACAGTGCCAAAGGGCTCCCAGTTGGTTGTCATTCTGGGAGTTCTCTTAAACTTTGCAGACCTTTTTCCCTGCTCTGTGAAGTAGAATTTTGCCCTGAGGAGAGGGTGGTCTGATCCTGTTTGGAATTCTGGGACATCAGAGACATCGATTAGGCAAGGCCGTGGATTGAATATGATGTGATCAATTTTGTTGTGGAACTATCCACCAGGAGACTTCCATGTCCAACGTTTAGATTTGGCCTTCTGGAATTGTGAGTTACCATGGATGGTCTTGGTAGACTTGATGAACTCAGACAGTATCTCAACCTGTCCTTTCCATTCTAGGCAATGGATCCCGATGTGGAGTTCTTCAGCCGATCTTCTCGGTCCTATCTTGTCATTAAAATCACCGACCATGATCTTGTAGACGGTGTGGTCTTCTTTATAGGTACCATATGAATGGATATAATTACTCATATGTATAGGACATTGAGAAGCAAATTGATGCAATAGAAATTAAAAATTACTATAAACTTTTAAGTCAAATTGATGGTACAATATGAAAAGTATTTGTTGGACACATGACCAACACAAGTTTGATCCCAATGCTACATATGGTATCCTGGAATAAGTACAGAGACAGTAAGCCCTAAGCCATCTGGTTATGCTACCCTCCCTCCAGCAAAAAATACACAGAAAAATAGGGAAAAAAAAGACAATACACTTTTATACTCAGAACCCATAATGAAGGCAAACAGAAGACGTTACTTTGGTGATGGGTATGATTTGACAATATTTTCGAGGAAGTATGAAACTATATTCTTGAAACATGCCCTGTCATTTAAACGAATATTATCTCAATAAAAAATAAATGAATGGAAGATAGGTAGATTTATACATACACACAATGGAATATTACTGAGTTATAAGAAAAGACAAAGTAATGCAATTTGATGCTCTGTGGAAGACACTGGAGAGAATCATGCTAAGTAAAGTCAGCCTGAAGAAGATGAACAGCAGCAGAATGATCTCTCTCCTCTATGTGATATTAAAACAAACAAACCGTAGTGCACAGTGGAGAGATCAGTGTAGGACATGCGGGTATGACTGAAACTCAATCATGAATAACTTTGAAACTGTGTATCTCAATGTGATTCAGTAAAAAAGACTTTTTAATATAAATAAAAGTAAATTTAAAACAAAAATACCGCAGAGTAAAGGAATAAAAATAGACTGTAGGCAAAAGAATCTGAAAACTGGATTACAGAATTGAGCTTTCACTGGTGGGGAGGCAGGACTTATTCAGGAGGACTCTGAGATAATGGTGGAAGGGAGTAGACATTATGGTGGAGGGTGAAGGTTTGAATGTATGCATGAATCTATGTCATTACCAGTATTTTAATTCAGTGACTAAAAATTTAAATATATGTAGGTTGCTTAAGAATAAAAAATAAATCAATGGGTATGTAAAACTAAAAGGGTAAAGAAGAAAAGCTCCACTTTATTTTTGTAATACTGAGTTTTCTCCATCCTCACATTCACTGAGGTACATTGATTCACAATACTATTAATGACAGTTTATTCATACATCATTTTAGCACAAATGTTCCCCCCACTGATGTCTAAGTAAGAAAATATGAATATTATAGAGGATATCACTAACATTTTACATTGTGAATTAGTTTAATAATCTTTCAGTGAGAAAAAAGATGTGAATTTTTTACAGTACATCTTATTTCATTTTTGATAATTTTTAAAACTTCAGTTACAGTAAGTATAGAGTAGTTGAGTCTAAAGCAAAGTAAGAAAAACATTGTTGCAGAATATGTTAAATTAATTATGGTTATATTAGCAAATTTAATCATTTATGTATAATTTGTGCAGAGGAGCCTCCCATCTGCAAATTATACTGTATTATATTTAATTGAATCAAGAATTTTCATAGACTATTGTTTTATTTATTTTTTTGTTTATGCTTTGAGACACACTTGATTGTGCTCAGGGCTTACTCCTGACTCTGTATTCAGAAATCACCCCTTGCAGACCTCAGGAGACTAAACACATTCAACTAATTGGAATACCTCTCCAGCCTGAATCTAAAAATCAACCCCAAATTAACCATAAAAAATAAAGCAGGGAAAAATTCAAACACTTGAAAACTAATTAATGCAATATTGGGCCAAGGAACAAATCAAAAAAGAAATAAAAATTGCAGAAAACAAATAAAAAATAAAATGCAAGTTATTAATACATATGGACACAACAAAACTATTGCCAGAAGGAAAGTATTTAGTAATACATACTTACAAAATAAATGAAAAATGACTCAAATAAATAATCTAACCTCGTATTTTAAGAAACTAGAAAAAGAAAAAAATCATTTTTGGTTGTAAAATGAATAGGGTTTCATGTGTAAAGAAAGTGAATAAATCATACAAATATGTTTTGCTTTAAAATACCAATATATTAAAATGCAGGAAATAAATGTGACATGATTACTTATAATCATTTAAATATTTCATAATTTCTTTAGTGAAAGCTAGATTTTTGCTTCATAAATTATATTTTTTGTATAAGAAACAACAAAGCAACTTGAGTTTAAGTAAAAATTAGAGCTGAATTAAATAGAACAGTAGTTTAAAAAATAATATAACAGAGCAATCAATCTAAAAGGTGGTCTTTGAAAACAAATAGAACTGACAAAACTTGATATCATTTAATATAGCTGTTTAGAACAAGAGAGAGTGAGAGAGAAAGGGGAAAAGAACCTCAATAAATAGGGTCAGAAATTAAA
This sequence comes from Sorex fumeus, assembly GCF_029834395.1. Classification (NCBI taxonomy): domain Eukaryota; kingdom Metazoa; phylum Chordata; class Mammalia; order Eulipotyphla; family Soricidae; genus Sorex; species Sorex fumeus. The sequence goes on along the minus strand of NW_026606185.1, from coordinate 6,108,234 downwards.
GGAGAGGGCCAGAGAGATGGTGCAATGTTAAGCATTTGTGTTACTTGTGACTGCCCAAGGTCCGAACACAGCACAATCCAGTCTGACCCCAGCATCATGTATGAGAAACACCAGGAGTGATCTCTGAGAACAGCCCAAACCCCATTCTCCCCAAAACATAATTTTGGGGGAGATGTTAATGTAGACATTATGGTGGCACAAATAAAATTTTATAACAATTTAACAATTGTGCCACTGAATTGGAGCACCAAGAGAAAATAGATGGATTCTTAGAAATGTGTAACCTCCTTGACTGAATCATGAAGAAACAAGGAACATAAAAAAAGTCATTTGCTAGAAGAAATTGAAACAATACACATAAGGTTCCCTTTAAAAAAACACCAACAGCCATATAAGTTTATTTATTTTAACGATAAGAAAAACAAAATTTTTAAAGACTTTTTCAATCTCTAAGGGCCACATAATTATGTACTGTGACATTACAGTCCTAGGAATCTCTTTCACACATAGATTACAGTTCTGGAAGTCTCCTTATTTTTTTTCATAAATCCACTTTTTAAAATTTTATTTTTATGTATTTATTTTAGTATAATTTTTGCTTTTTGGGTCATAACTGGCGATGCACAGGGGTTACTCCTGGCTCTGCTCAGGAAACCATATGGGATGCTGGGAATCAAACCCAGGTCAGCCGCGTGCAAGGCAAACGCCCTACCCACTGTGCTATCACTCCAGGCCCCAATAAATGCATTTTTTAGTAAGCTTTTATAATATGATTTTTTCAGTGGTATGCTGATTCTATGAAAGGTATCATTTGTGACTTTATTTCATCTTCAAGTGAGTTACTTTTGATCATTTAATTGTAGTTGGAAATAAAACCCAATAGTAATATGAGAAATTTAAAGTACTGTATCTGCTTGACATTAATAGAGTTTTCATAAGATCTATGTTTTTATGACTGCATTTATTTGTATAATTATCATTTAATTTAGGTAATTATTGGTTAATGAATGGTACTGTCTAATTTGAGGTATAAGCACAAAAATTTATTTTTAGTGAAATGGATAGGGTTTTGTGCAAAGAAATTGTATAAGCCATGCTCAAAAATGCCAATATTAAAATGTAGAAAATACATATATGTAAGATTATTTATAACTGCTTAAATACTTCACAATTTCTTTAGAGAAGTCTAGATTTTTGTTTCATAAATTATTTAGGTATACAATGAATAGTTCTTCCTTTTTACTTTTTTATTTTTTTAATTTTATTTTATTAAAATTATCATGATTTACAGGGACTGGAGCAATAGCACAGCGCATAGGGCGTTTGTCTTGCACGCGGCCGACCAGGATTCAATTCCTAGCATCCCATATGATCCCCTGAGCACATGTCAGGCGTAATTCCTGAGTGCAGAACCAGGAGTAACCCCTGTGCATCGCCAGGTGTGACCCAAAAAAGCCAAAATAAATAAATAAATAAATAAAATATAATTATCATTATTTACAAAGTTGTTCATTATACAGTTGTTTTAAGTATTTAGTGTTCTAACACCACCAGCGTGATCTTCCCTCCACCAATGTGCCCGTTTTCCTTTCGTCTCCAATCTGCCTACTTAGACACTAACAAATTTACTTTATATTACTTAGTCTAACAAAACCTTAAGAAATGACAAATAAAATGATTAGTAAAAGCCAATTTTTGATTGCTATATGATTAAATCCATGTAAATAAGAAAAATAAAACCTTTTAATATAATATAAATAAAATTCTTATTCTCAATTATATAAGTAAGTTTTTAACTTTGGAGTCTAAATTGTATTGCATTAAATTTTATTTTATATCTGGATATAATTATCCAAATATATAATTATCTCAATAATGTCATACCTGTCATTTATAAAACTTTACAAGAAATTCTGTATGAATATATTTTGGTGTTTACATGAAATAGGTAAGGCCTACTTATGTAATTTCCCTCCCCCACTTTATATAAACACTGTGGTTTGGAAATTTGTTCATAATGATTCACTTTGGGCATTCAACATTGCAACACCAATCCCACCACCATCATCACATTCCCTCCACCATTGTCTCTAATTTTCTAAAACAGCCCTTGAGCCTACTCCCATAGCAGGTCTGCAAAATTTTATTCTATATTGCTTGTTTATTCTATAAGTTGTTAAAAATGATAAAAACATTTATCAACCATGCGAGCAAGCCGGGTTCCGCAAAGGATTCAGCACCATCGACCATATCCACACGATAACCAAGCTCATTGAGGTTTCTCGGGAGTTCAAGATGCCGCTCTGCTTAACGTTCATTGATTTAAAGAAGGCCTTTGATTCTGTTGAGACGGAAGCGGTCATTGAAGCCCTAACCAATCAGGGCATTCAAGCCCAATACATCAGGATCCTCCGTGAGCTGTATTGCAGATTCACTACCAGGATCTCACCATTCTACAAAGAAGTGATCGTTGATGTCAAGAGAGGGGTGTGGCAGGGTGATACCATTTCACCGAAACTCTTCAGTGCCACCCTCGAGAACATCATGCGACGACTGGAATGGGAAGGAATGGGAGTGAAGATAGATGGCCGGCAACTACACCACCTCCGCTTTGCTGATGACATTGTTTTAATAACACCAAACATCAGCCAAGCAGCACAAATGCTGGCCCACTTTGACCATGAGTGTGGAAAGGTAGGACTACAGCTGAATCTTACGAAGACAATGTTTATGAGAAACAGCCTTGTTCCTGACGCCCCATTCGCTCTCAATGGAACGACCATCTCCGAATGCAACAGCTATGTGTACCTAGGTCGAGAGGTCAACATGACAAATGACCTGGCACCCGAGCTGTGCAGGAGGAAGAGAGCGGCTTGGAACGCCTTCAAGAACGTCGAAGAAATAACTAAGAGGACGAAGAACCTCCGGTTCCGGGCACATCTCTTTGATTCCACTGTTCTTCCTGCATTAACATATGCCTCAGAGACCTGGGCCTACGCAAACAAGATGAGAACGCTATTCAGGTCTCCCAAAGAAGAATAGAAAGAGCTATGCTTGGAATATCACGTTTCACTCAAATGAGAGAAAGAATCTGGAGTTCTGACATCCGTCGACGATCAAGGCTCAGGGACGCTGTCTCATATGCCAAGGTGTCGAAAATCAGATGGACTGGTCACGTAATGAGATTTAAAGACAACCGTTGGACTAGAGCTGTTACTGATTGGATTCCACGGGATGTCAAAAGACCGCGTGGCCGCCCACCTACCAGATGGTCAGACTTCTTCGTCAAGATCATGAACGATCGGTTTGAGACCCTTCATGTTCCCGGAGCGAACAGATGCCATTGGGCTACACTAGCACGCGACAGGGACAAATGGAGACGTTACTGGCACTCGCTCGAGCAAATTGACGACTAACGGGAAGTTAAGTGATTAAGTGATTAAGTGAATTGTTGTTATCTACAACAGAAACATTAAGTCTTTGTATGAGGGATTATTAAAATGATGTTACAAGTTGGAGGTAGTGGTTACCTCCACTACCCAGCCGCTGCCATCCTCCAGCCGGCTTTCCGGACACTCAGGCTGAGACTTATGCATGACTGAAGTCCCACAGAACCAGGTAAGCAGAACTTTGTAACCTTGGACTCCAGACTCAATGGGACCCGGAAACAGAGATCCTTTGCCTCTCCCGCCAATCTCTGGTTGATCCAGGGATCAAACCCAGAAGCCTTACCACACCCTGCCCTACCTGCTTCCACCAATCTCCAGTGACACAGGGATCACTTTTATCTGCCCATAACATATAAATACCACATCGGCCGACCTCCAGTACCTCCACTATCTCTACCACTACTGTCTAACATTTATTGATTTAAAGAAGACCTTTCATTCTGTTGAGACTGAAGCGGTCATCGAAGCCCTAGCCAAACACGGCATTCAAACTCAATACATCAGGATCCTCTGTGAGCTGTATTACCAGTTTACTACCAAGATCTCACCATTCTACAAGGAAGTGATCATCCATGTCAAGAGAGGGTTAGGCAGCGTGATATCATTTCACCAAAACTCTTCAATGCCACCCTCAAGAACGTCATGCAACGACTGAAGTAAGAAGGAATGAAAGTGAAGCTAGATGGTTGGCAACTACACTACCTCCACTTCGCTGATGACTTCATTCTAATGATACCAAACATTAGTCATGCTGCACAAATCCTTGCCACCTTCGACCATGAGTGTGGAAAGGTCAGACTACAGCTGAATCTCACGAAGACAGTGTTTATGAGAAAAAGACTCTTCCTAACATTCCATTGTTTTCAATGGAATGAACATGAACATCTCCGAATGCAACAGGTATGTGTACTTAGGTCAAAAACTAACATGATGAATAATCTTGCACCTGAGTTGCATAGGAGGAAGCGAGCGGCTTGGAACTGCCTTCAAGAGTGTCGAAGAAATAACTAAGGACAAAAAAATCTCCGTCTCTGGGCACATCTCTTTGATTCCACCCTTCTTCCTGCATTGACGTACGCCTCAGAGACCTGGGCCCTATGAAAACAGGATGAGAATGCTGTTTGGGTCTCCCAAAGAGGAACTGAAAAAGCTATGCTTGGATTATTATGCTTCACTCTAGGGAGGGAAAGAATCCGTAGTTCCGACCTCGGTCGACAGTCGAGAATCAGGGACTCTGTCTCATTTGCCAAGGCATCGAAAGTCTGGTGGGCTTGACATGTAATGCAATTTGGACAGCCGCTGGACTAGAGCCATTACCAACTGGATTCCATGGGACATCAAAAGAATGCATGACCACCCACCTATGAGATGTTCAGACTTCTTTGTCAAGATCCTTAATGAACGGTTTGAGGCTATTCATTTTCCTGGAGCGAGCAGACTCCATTGGGCTACACTAACAGGTGACAGGGATGAATGGAGACGTTACTGGCACCCATTCGGGCAAATGGATGAGCAATGGGATTTCAAGTGATCATTTGTTACAAGTTAAACATTCTGTGTTACTGGTTGGTTAGATCAGATCAATTGCCTTGTGTTACTTCCTATCCAATGTGATGTGCTACTACTGGATTACCAGTATTGAAGAGTTGTAGTGGTGTCAAAGGAAATCCAGAAACTTGAACTGAATGAACTGAATCTTGAACTAAACAGCCAGAGTTAAACAGGGCAGTGGTTTTGGACATGTGGGCATGACTGCCAGGGCTTCTGGAAGTACAGGGATGTGCAGGAAGGGAGCCCATCCCAAGTATGAGAAAGCGTGGAAATTTCAGTCACAAAAACCTGCATGCCTGAATTTTCGGGAGTTTAAATTTGCAATGAGGCTATGTCTAGAGACAACAGGGTCTGACCAGAAGAATGGTAGCAGTTTTGGTGTTTGAGAACAAGTGATTGCTGGGGCTTTATTTGGACCCACTCCACTCTGAGTGCCCTGTATGTCTCTGCCACGAGCGGGTGCCCAAAGTATGTTTGGTGGCTAGTTGATCTCTTTTGATATTTATTTATGAGTCTCTTGAGCAAGGCCAGTAAATGAGCTTACATGGCGCTACAGGTAGTTTGTGGGCATGGCTACCAGGACTTTTAAAATGTACAGGATGGTGTGGGGATGTAACACATCCTGACTCAGAGAAAGCCTGGATATTTCATTCACAGCAACTTGCATAATCGAATTATCATTAGGTTTATTTCTGGACATAAAACCTTGGAGTCTGGCCAGACTCATGAGAGTGATTTCGATTTATATATATATATATGTATATATAATGTATATATATAAATATGTGTATATACACATATATTTATATACAAAGTTTTTCATAGAGTTGGTTTCAGTCATACAATTTTCCAACAACCATCCCATCATCAGTGTATATTCTCCACCACCAATGTCCCCATATTTTTCTCCTTCCTCACTCCACCCCCGTCTGCCTCTATGGCAGGCAATTTTCTTCTCTCTCTGTCTCTCTCACTCTTTCCTTCTGGGCATGATGACGTGTACCAGTACGATAAGAATATTATCTATATACCTTTACTTACTTTTAGCACTCCATTCTTGTTCAGAGTGATCATTTCTAACTGTGATTGTCATAGTGGTCCCTTCTGTTTCCTAACTGTTCTCTCCCACTTTCTCTCACTTGTGACAAGCCATTTGTGATATCTTATTGTTGTTTCGATTTGCATCTCCCTGGTGATTAGTGATGTAGAACATCTTTTCATGGACATTTCAGACTTTGTATTTCTTTTTTCTTTTCTTGAGAAAGTTCCTGTTCATTTCTTCTCCCATATTTTGATGTGGTTGGAGGTTTTTTACTTCAGTTCTACTAATGTCTTGTATATCCTGAATATTAACCCCTTATCTGATGGGTACTGGAAGAATAAGTTTTCCTATTCAGTGGCTCTTTCTGTATTTTGGTCACTGTTTCTTTTGTGGTACAGAAGCTTCTTAGTTAGTGTAGTCCATTTTGTTTATCTCTGTTTCACTTGCTTGGTTTCATCCCTAAAGAATTCTTTAGCTTCAATGTCATGGATGGTTCTGCCTACATTTTCCTCCATGGCCCTTATGGATTCAGATCTGATATTGGGGTCTTTAATCCACTTTGATCTGACTTTTGTGCCTGACATAAGACAGAGGTCTGAGTTCATTTTTTTTTCCGCAAGTATCTGTCCAGTCTTGCCAGCACCATTTGTTAAAGAGGCTTTCCTTGCTCCACTTCACATTCCTTGTTCCTTTATCAAAGATTAAGTGATCATATATTTGAGAGTCATGACATAATATTCAACTCTGTCCCATAGGTCTGCGTGTCTGTTTCTAGTACAATACCATGCTATTTTAATTACTACTGCTGTGTCATACAATTTGAAGTTTAGGAAGGTGATGCTGCCCATCTTCTTATTCCCAATAACTGCTTTAGTTATTCTTGGAGTTTATTGTTCCATATGAATTTCAAGAGTGTTTTGTCTATTTCTTTGAAGAATGTCATGGGTATCCTTAAAGGTACCGCATTAAATCTATATAACGCTTTGGGGAGTTTTGCCATTTTGACAGTTGCCTTCTGATCCATGAGCAGGGAGTTGTCTCAATTTCCTAGTATCCTCTTTTATGTCTTGAAGTAGTGTTTTGTAATTTTCATTGTCTAGGTACTTTACCTCTTTAGGTAGATGACTTTGACTATACTGAGGAAAGCTCCTTTAACTTCTATTTTGTTGACAGTCTTCAACATGAAAGAACTTCACACTGGTTTTTCTGTGTCCCACATGCCTGGTAGTTCATGTCTTCATTCTGATATGTTTCCAGGAATCTTTTAATTTCTTTTTTGATTTTCTCTCTAACCTACTATTCATTAGTAAGCTGTTTAATTTCCAGGTGCTTGATTTAATTCTCCTGTTCTGGGTGTGATTAATGTCTACTTTCAGTTCATCATGGTCTGAAAAGTTAGTTGATATATATCTTCTTGATTTTATGGAAGTATGTTTTTGGCCGACTATGTGATCTGTCTTGGATAATGCACAGGTGCACTGCAGAAGAATGTGATTCAGTATTTTGGGGTAAAAATATTCACACACTCACACACACACACACACACACTCACCCTCTCTCTTTCATTTCTTCCTTCAAAACAAGTATTTCCTTGCTAAGGTTTTTAGTTTTGTTGATCTATCAAGAGGTGACAATGCCTGTTGATGTCTCCAACTGCTACTATGCTGCTACTGATGTCATACTTTCAGTCTGTTAGCAGTTATTTTTTAAAACTGCTTTTGCTATTTCCTCACTAAGTGAATGAATGTTTAGAGGTGTAATTTCTTCTTGATGTACATATCTTTTGGTTATTAAGAAATGGCCTTTGTTGTCACTTCTAACCTTGGTTAGACTGAAAACAATGTCATTGGATAAAATAAAAATACTATTGGATAATAGTATAGCCATCCTGGCCTTATTGTTTATTGATGGAGATGTTTGCTTGAAAGATTGTTTTCCAGCCTCTGACTTTGAGTCTGTGTTTTCTCTGACTACTCAAATATGTTTCTTATGGGAGCAGAATGTTGAATAAACTTTTTAAATCCATTTTGCCACTCTCTGTCTCTTACTTGGTCCATTAAGACCACTGATATTGAGAGAGATTATTGTTGTGGAGTTTGTGCCATCTTCCTATAAACGTTTGTATTGTTTTTGAGGTTTGTCTTTCCTTACAATGGCCCTTTAAGTTCTTTTATTAAAGTTGGTTTTGATTCAATCAATTGCCTGAGCTCTTGTTTATCCAAAAAAATTGTATATTGTTCCTTCAAATCTGAATGAGAGTCTAGCCAGATAAAAGTATTCTTGTTGAGAATTTCTTAATTGAATTTTTCCACTATATTCCACCACAGTCTTTGGACCTGAAAGATTTCATCTGATAAGTCTGCTGTAAATCTAAGAGAGGCTTATCTGAATTGAATTTCCTTCTGTGATCTTGTTGCTTGCAGTACTGTGTCTCTATCTGTGGTATTCATCATTGTGATTAAGATATGTCATGCACTCTTTTTATTAGAGTCTCTTTTACCTGGTACCCTTTGGACTTCTTGAATCTAGATGCTTACATTGACCAGCTGGGAAATCTTCAGCAATAATATCTTTAACTGTAATTACATCATTGGGGTTACCTCCCTGTCCCTCTGGCACTAAAAAATTGAACATGATTTGATGGTGTTTGCGCATGTTTAATACATAGTGATTTATACGTTATAAGCTTGTGAAAATAAAACTAAGAGGTAGGATCAGGGATATTCTCAAGCATATGGATTCTTGCATGAGCTACACTCTAGGTGTGTTCCCATTACGATGTGGCATGATCCTACCTCTAAAATATTTTTTATTGAATAAAATCTAGAAAAATGTGAGGGAAGAGAAATACAATAAAGCACACATTCTACAGAGGGGAAATAACAATATATATTTTAATTCTATAGTTTCAATAATGTTCTTTCTTCACATCTTATTTTTCTTTGTTAAGATTTTATTATTTCTTTATAGGTAATGCGCAACTTCTATAATTGTATAAAACAATCTATAAGAGTGTATAAATAATTAAGCATGTGTCAGGAATTTCCATATTTCATTTATACAAAAGTTGTTGCCTACTGATGGAATTTTTCTCAATATAGCGGTAGGGCATTTGCCTTACAAGCGGCCAACATGGCCAACCTGAGTTCGATTCCTCCACCCCTCTCAGAGAGCCCAGCAAGCTACCGAGAGTATCTCGCCCACACGGCAGTGCCTGGCAAGCTACCCGTGACGTATTCGATATGCCAAACACAGTAACAACAAGTCTCATGATGGAGACGTCACTGGGCCCGCTCGAGCAAATCGATGAACAGGAGGACCATGACCGTGATACCGTGATATATATATATATATATATATATATATATATATATATATAGTGTGTGTTTTCACATGGTTCACATGGTGCCAGAATCTCAGGAACTGCTAGAATTCTCTGGTTCCAAGGGTTTTAGATATGGAAGCCAGATGGCAGTACTTCCTGCTTCCACCCCTGTGAAGGTTTGCGTGGAATGGACAGGATGGAGATAAAGTTTCAGTGATGGATTCAGCCCTGTTGATGCAAGTTTCTTCCTAAGCTGAGCGTTGGAACCTCTGTCTTTTCTCATCTAATTTTTCCTCATTGATATAAGGTGTTATAAACTACTGAGGGTTTATTTTTTATTAAACCTTCTTCTTATATTAGTTGTTAGAGCAGAGGATAATGCATTAGTCACCATTGTTTTGTGATGCTTCTTTCAATCCTATTGCTACCAGGAGGGGGTAGTGACTCAGATACCCATGGCTCCGGTGGTGGTAGTTAGATCAGGCCTGGAATGTTTTCTGGATCTACCATATACTACCTTACTCTCTATTGTTAATGCCAGAGGACACTAAGAGTCTATTACCTTCAGAGGGTGGATGGCACATATGGGGAGGGGAAAGAGTAAACAGGCACACCCTTTGTTTGTTTTGTTTTTGTAGCTGGAATTTCTGCTTAACACTGAGTTCCACTAACTCTTTCTATACTCAGAGCTTTATGTGCTTTCTATTTGATTCAGTGGAAAATCACCTTCTTTCCAGTTCCAGTACCATATTGAGTTAAATTGGTGTATCTCCATTTGTAAGTTGTAGAATATCAAGTCCTTATTCAGCCTGCTGACATCAGTTGTCTGAGGAAAACCGCAACTTTCTAGGGTTGGGTTGCAGTAAGAAGGAGGGTTTGCAAAGTCATTGGCTACTGGCATATTTGGAGACTGTGGGGTTGGGAATCATTGGTTTCTGTCTGGTTAAAGTCGGACAGACTTTGTGGTCTGTAGCTCTTTTCCTCACACTTGACTCAGGGAACAGACTTTAACTTTTTAAATTTATTTTTATTTTTTTTTATTGAATCACCATGATCTGAGTTTCAGTCATACAATAATCAAACAACCATCCTTCCACCAGCGCACATTTTCCACCACCAACGCTCCAGTATCCCTCCGCCACCCCCACCGCACTTCAACCCCTGCCTCTACAAAAGGCACTTTCCTTCTTACTCTCTCTCTAGTTTTGGACATTATGACCTGCAATACAGATACTAAAAAGCCATCATATTTGGTCCTTTTTACTTTCTGCACACATTTCCCATCCCAAGGGATCCCTCCAACCATCATTTACTTAGAGGTCCCTTCTCTATCCCAACTGCCTTCTTCCCCAGTTCTTGAGGCAGGCTTCCAACCACGGGACCAATCCTCCTGGCTCTTGTTTGTCCTGTCCTCGGGTGTTAGTTTCATACTATGTTATTTTATATTCCACAAAAGTGTGCAGTCATTCTATGTCTGTCCCTCTCTTTCTGACTCATTTCATTTAGCATGATACTCATGATGTCCATCCACTTATAAGCAAATTTGATGACAAAAAAAAAAAACCTACAAATTGAGCTTCTGCATGACCCAGCAACACAACTTCTGGGAGTATATACCTGGGGTGCAACACAGTAGAAATGACATTTGCACCTGTATGTTCATTGCAGCACTGTTGACAATAACCAGAATCTGGAAACAACTGATTGCCTGAGAACAGGTGACTGATTAAGGAAACTATGGTACACCTTCACAAAGGAATACTACATAGCCTTTAGAAAAAATAAAGTTATGAAATTTGCTTATAAGAGAAAAGATGTTTATGATTATTGCTTTTCTTTGCCTAATACAGGTCGCAAGTGAGCATCTGGAGCACATCTGGAACTCTAAGATTAGAATATATATAAGAGGATCAAAGAACTTTTTCAAATTTTAAGATTCCTCCATAGAAATCTAAATTCAAGAGAATAAATCTTTCTAAATTCCAGAGAATAAGTTTATTTACTATGTTTTCTCCAGGTTCCTTGGTACAATCAAGGACAATCTAGGATGAGTAGAACTACTACATCTTGCCAGAACTTCAAATTTATTTTTTCACTTTTATAAATGTTGTAGCTATTTCTTCTACCTTTATAAATTTTTTCATGAGGGTCTATATGTACTATCTGTTTGATTTGGCTGACTAAGCTTTATAATTAGCTTTATTTAATCTGAAATAAATGTGAAGAAATTTAACTTATTTGAGAGTCTCCTAATAAATCTAAACATTATATTTTCTATTTATGCCATTTTATATAGTCTATGTTAATACTTTATTGTAGTTCGATAAAAAAATCTGTTACAAACTTTACTAATTTTTTAATTTGTATCTTTGTAAATTACATTGCAAATTATATATTTTAAAGTTATATTAATATTTTTCTTACTAGATTTCTGAAATTTACCCACAGTTCTTCTAACAAACTTGCTGTAATTTTATATGCATACTAGTATTTTACTCAAAAAATTTTCTCTTTGGGTATTATTAGGAAACAGATCATATACTAGTATGGAAATTATGTTTTTTTCTTAATTTTTTCTTACCTTGCCTTTTTGGTCAGACTTCTAAATAATACAGAATTAAAGAGGTATGCCATTCTTCCTTGATTATTTTCACAGTGAAGTGTGTTATCAATATTTCCTCTTAAATTTTGATGCTCCTAATTTATAGACTATAAAGTATTGCTGGGCTGTAAGAAGATGCAATAAGTGGAGAGTGGGCACATGCCAAACAAGAGACATGACATGAGTTTGACCCCTGGCACTAAAAGAGTAAGGGAGCATTGCCAAGGAGGCCGGATTACCCTCAAGAACTGGACCTCAGTCATGTACCAGCAGCATGCACAATGCTGGGAACATTCCAATGTTCACACTGAGGATTAATTTATTTTTTGTTTATTCATTTAGACTATTATAGTAACTCTTGACATTCATCTGTTTAAAAATTTTTCTTTCACAAGCAAGAAGTTTTCTTGAATTATTTCTGATTTCCTCTTGTCATAGCTGCATTCTAGAACAAAATTAATTTTCCAGTACTCATAAAATACATAATGATAATAATTCTTTCATGAATATATGATTTTCTTTCTGTAATCTTTATGAATTTTTCTTCTAGAGTGACATTCAGAAATTTTTAGGATATATGTCATTATGCATTATGTATCCTTTTTTTGCAATTATCTGTTCACACATTTGCAGTTTTTTTAATAAAAAATAAGGCATTTATTCAATTCAACAAAATTATTCTGGCTGATTAATTTTTTTCTTTTATCTATTCTATCTTACCAAAAGCTTATTTAGAATCTTTGGAATTCACATACCAACTCTTATTAATATTTCTCCTCAGCAATTCTTTCTTGTTTCCTTTCAGTCTGAAGGAATAATAACAGTAAACCTTGTGTTACACTTAAGGCGGTGTTCTCTTTTTTATATAATATTTAGAAATAATCACTTACTGTTTGGTCTGAATGTGTGACTATAGAGATCGTCATGAGCCTGGTGATTAATTTTCCCTCTGAGATTATGTTAATTAAGCATCTAGTCTTTTGTGATTGGCATTAAAATGTTATCAGCTCTTGCCCAATACTCATCTGAAGCATTCTCCCATCTCTTAGTTTAAATTACTTCAGAGTTTCAGACAAACCAAGGTTCAGATTAAGTAAGTTGTTAAGTTTATGCTAATGGTCATGAGCTATATGCAAGCAAATCAAAGTGGTCATGTACACCATATCAGCTGAACAATTTATTTTAGGCATGTGCTTTTTTATTGAAGGTAGATGGTCTTAGATAACCAGAGCACAAGGCTATTGAAAGGTGCTCTATTACAATCATTGCAGTACTACCACAGAGAATACATAAGCAAGAATCTGCTTACAATTCATAAAAGTTGATTTATAAAATATTTCTCTGTGTAGTTTGTCTCCCAACAAATAAACAAGGAATTGTGAGCTAATTAAATAGAAAGAAAATAATTACAAATAAGAAAGGAAAACTAAAATCTACCTATTCAAGTAATATGGTATTTTACAGACTAAAAGGTTAATCAATTGAAATATACACAGAATAAATTAAACTGCTGAATGTACAATGATAAAGGTTAATTAACAAGGTATAGCAACCGAGAACAATCAATCAAATTTATAATTTGAAGATATCCATCACAATAACTTCCAGACTATAAGATTTTGAGGAATAAATTCAAAAAGTGAGTTTGAAGAAATAATGAAGAAAACTATGATAAATTATTTAAGAACATTAACAAAATAGAAAAGTGTGCCTACTGAAGTGAAAATTGCACATGGATCATATTTAATTCTTTCAAATGTTTTATGTTTCACTTTGTTCTAGAAACAGAGCAATAGTAGAACTGGCAGAGCATTTGCCTGTAGTCAACCCACACTCTATTTCCCAGCATTTCAGATGGTCCCCTGAACACTGACAGAAATAATTCCTGAGTTTAGAGCCAGGCATAAACCTTGAGCATGCTGGCTTTGGCTCCAAATCAATAAGAACAAAAATGTAATCGAGTCCTTATTGTTTTTAGATAATTTTGTAAATCATTTTAAGTCTTTTTCAATGATAAGACATATAAAACTTAAGGAAGAATAAAGGAAACTAATTAAGCATCTAGTATTTAAAGTATCAAAATTAGGTGGAATGTTAATTTGATAAATTGAAATTATTAAGTTGAAATCAACATGGAATTGAAATATTATGTAGGATAACTTTATAAACAGCAGGATAAAGTTAATCATAACAATTCTATTAGAATATATTAAATCATAGAAGGAATGACAAGAAATGTTTCTTTGTTTTTTTATATTAAAATAATAAAAAATCCATGGATAACCTCATATACCTTAAGTTAAGAAATATAATTCCATTAAAATATTTAGAGTCATAACAGAAAAATTCAAATATTATTTAACTTTTAAAATAATATATGGTATATCACTTTGAAATTCTATACAAAAATCTAATCTGGGCCAGAGAGATAAAGCAGAAAGACACTTTGCTTGCATGTAGCAGTGTAGTTCAATATCTGGCTCTGCATATAGTCCAGACTCCAGAGCAGTGCCCTGGAGAGTGTTAGGAGCAAGCATGGAGCAGAGCCAGTGCAGTTTAAAAGTAAATAAATTAAAAACGAAGAAAAAGATTCTAAATACTACTGAGTTCTTGCCTCCATAATGTCTTAAGCATCCCTTCACAAGTAAAAACTTTTATGTTGATAATATTTTCTCAGAGATGTTGTGTTCTATTTTCCTCACAATTTTAATTACCATGTATTTAATGCTATACTCATGCCATTAAACTTTCTATTGTAGTCTGACTTCAGAGAACAGATTCTGTAAACCCTGGTCACCTTTGTATATATGGCCACAAGCCCTCAAATAAATAATTATATCCTTCAAATTTGACACAATATTATGTTTCCTTGATGATTATTATAAACATAGTTGACTTAAAATTTCCATGGCTTTGTTTATAGTTAAATAGTTCGATAGATTAATCATTTTATTAATCTTTAATAATTAATAAAATGAACACTCACTTGTTTAACTTTACTCTGAACAACTACTTTTGCTTGTATAATTGTATCACTGTCATCCCATTGTTTGTCAATTTACTCGTTTCTATTCTCCCAGCCCTGAGATTTTAGCAGCCTCTCCTTACCCATCTTTCCTAACAATTGGAGGCTCTTTCAGGGTCAGGGAAATGAGACCTGTGATCATTACTGTTTTTGTCATATCGAATATGCCACAGGGAACTTGCCAAGCTTTGCTTGTGCTGGCAGGATACTCTCGGTAGCTTGTGGGGCTCTCATTTCTTTCTATGATGTGTGCCTAATGTCTAAACTCCATCAAATGTAGTGTGGTAATTATAGAAACTGGGTAGGAAGTGTCTTATGATGTGCCACGCGGCAGCTTTGGAGCTGCGCGGTCTGGAAAGTGGCCTGGAGCCTGGTGGTGGTTGACTAGTGGAGGGAGATCAGCTGCTGAGGTTGTGTCCCTTGGGGCGGGGAGGACTCTCACCTGCCCTACTCTGGTGCACCCCAAGTGAAAACAGCCTGGCGCGGAATACAGTGGAATGGTTATGGGAGCCTCATGTTATGCTCCCTTCTGGAAGCAGCCATTGAGTTCTGGAGGGTGACCGATGAGGAGATTATCTGGTGCTGGCAGAGAGTGACTTATGCATGTAACCCCTGGGTCACTGGAGACTAGGGGAAGCAGGCAGAGGATCTCTGCTCCCAGGTCCTGTTGAGTCTAAGGACACAAAGTTCCGCATTTACCTGGGTTCCGTGCGCTTCATTCATGCATGAGGCTCAACCTCAGCATCCAGAAAGCGGCCTAGAGTGTGGTGGTGGTTGGGTAGTAGTGGTCGGCTGCTGGGGCTGGTTCCCTTGGGTCAGAAAGGGTTCTTACCCACCCTACTCTGGGACGTCTTGAGTGTAAACAGCCTGGCGTGGAGTCCACACTTTTACTTGAATAAGAAAAATTTGTATGACTTGTAAAATGCAGGCACAATATCTATGGTCAAGAAACATCAACAAATGTAAGGAGCTTCGTCAGTTAACCCTGTGGTTCCATCTGAGTCATACACTAAAACAACACATTCTTCATCAATCATTATTGTTGGTGATATAACAGCTGACAGCTTGATTAGTTTATTTTTCAGTGCTGTTGTTACTGTTTAAAATAAAGAAAGTAATGATTAGAAAATGTTCTTAATATAGTATACATTCTGATTTATTTTCTAAAACAAATAGGAAGGATATAGACAATGAAAAACTTTGACCTTAATCAAAGGCATATTGTGAGAACAATTAGTTTAAGAACTAACTGCTGATAGTAATTGTGAGGGTCTGAAAACACATTTATTTTATGCTATTACTAAAAATTTGAAAACTGTTGCTAGAAAGTCTCTATACTGATTTAACTGAGAGATCGGTTACAAGATCATCATTGTAAATCTAGAATAAAAAGTTATTTGGTAAAATTACAAATTTGTAATGCAATATATTCTGTCTTCCTACTCATATCTTTTTTTCAAACAAATACTCAGGCTTCAATACATAATATAATGTATAATGTTATCAACATAATAAGTGTGTGGAAAAAAGACTCTTAATATTTTTATTGTGTAAGTCACAGTGATATTTATTTACACTTTTCTATGTCTGTGTTTGGGCCACACATGACAGTACTCTACTAGCTCCAAGCTCAGGTTACATTCCTGTGGGGCTCTGGGAACAGAAGGGCTGCCAGTGGTTGACAAGAGGTCAGCCTCTTGAAAAGGTATGCACCTTACATGGGGTATTATCTCTTTGGCCAACTTTTTTTCTTTAATTTGTATTAAAGCACCATGCTTGTACCTGAGCAACAATAAGACCCCACCCCCACCCCAGCCTTCCACCTTGACAGGCAAAATCTTACATTTGTTTGTTGCATTTTGGATCTTTTGTTTTTAGCATTGTCAATTCTATCAACTATACCATTCCTATGCACCTCAGATGTACTCAAAACCTCTTGTTTCCCACTGTTTTCTGTCCATCTCCTCTTCTCCACTTCTTTTCATCTCTGTCCTTCTCCCTACACTGTGGAGCCTAGGCAGATCTGGAACACACACCCCCTTTAAGACACTGCATTTCCTTATCCAGTTGTTCTGTATACCACATGTACATGAGGCCATCCTGTGTTTGTACTTCTTCTGGCTAACTTGATGTCTTGTAATTCCATCAATGTTGTAGTGAATTACATGATTTCATTGTCCCTCATACAAAATGGAAAATAGCTGCATATTTTTTCCTTTTGTATATATTACATCTTTACAATCCACTCATCTGCCATTAAACACCTAGGTTGAGTCTATGCTTAGCTATTTATTGTGCTCTGTGCTTCAACAAAAAATAAGGTGGTTATTATGTTATTTTGAATGAATGATTTGTGTCCTGAGTTTAGATGCACAAATGTAGAATTTCTTGGTCAAATGTCAGCTCAGTTCTTAGTTTACTTGACATATATTCATACTGTCTTTCATAAAGGTTGAACCAGACAGCGTTTCTACCAGTGAAAGATGAGAGTTCCTTTTTCACCACAACATCTCCAACACAGATTATTCCCAATATCTTCTTTTAAAATTTAATTTTGGGGTCACACCTAGCAGTGCTCAAGTACTACTCCTAGCTATGCACTCAGAGATCACCGCTGGCAGGCTCTGGGAACCATATGTGTTGCTGGGGATTGAACGCTGATTGGCAGCATGAAACACTCTGCTTGCTGCAGGACTATTCCACTCCTCTCCAAGCATTTTTAATCTGTGCTGTTCTCACTGCTCTAAGTTAGTATTTTGTTCTCACCTTGATTTTTTTCCCGAATAAGTGATAATGAGTAATTTTAATGCTTATAAATATATGTCTTCTAAATATAAATACAGTCAGAATCATGAAAAAAGTAATAGAGAAAGAAAAAACTGGAAATTCAGTAGTCATTGCAGCAAAGTGCAGATTTTTTAAGATACATAGAACAGACAAATTTCAAATTTTATATTTATATTATGTATATATATAAAATATTATAGAAAGTCATATAGATGTAATGTAAAATGATGAGAAGCAAAGTATAAATGGTAGAAGAGACAATTGAAATAACCCAAATGTTGTTTTGTCACACTGTATGTGCTTATAAAATAAATCAAAATAAGTATGGGAAACAGCACTACATTTGCTTCTTTGTTTAAGGCTTCTAAGCTGTTGATGACTAAAGGATAAATCATTTCTCACATAAAAAGAACTTATAATCTTTTTAAACAATAGTACACTGGAAGGAATGATTACTGCACTTTATGTTAATTCTACATTTAACTTTATTTAACTGTGTTTAAATGTATTTAACTACATTTCAAAGCATTATATTAAAAAACATATGTGTGGGGTCTGGAAGCACATGATGCTGTGCTCTCCTTCAAGAGATTTATTGTTGAGTCTCAGGATGATGGCCTTTAGTGAGATTATATGACACCAGAGGCAGCTTGTGGGGGTGACTGCCAAGCTGCTGGAAATAGGGGGAGGAAATAGTAAGGAGCCACCCATTCCCTGATTCTGGTGAGCCAGGAGTTTTCAGTCACAAGTCCCGCATACCTGGGTTTTCTGCGAATTCACTTGTGGTTGAGGCTCAGGTGAGCTGTGAGTGTGGAATCACGTAAGTTCTGGAGGTTCTTGGTTGCTGGGGCTGGGTCCCTTGGGGTGGTGAGGTGCCTCATCTGCCTCCCTCAGGGGCGCCCCAAATGAAACAGCCTAGCACAGGGTCCAGCAGCATGGTTATGCTGAGTCATTTTATGCTCTCTTGTGAGAGAAAGACAATGAGTCTCTGGATCCTGGCTGTTGATGAGATTATGTGTTGCCAGAGGCAAGCTGTTTCATCAGGGGCAACTATGGCAGGTGACACCCCTCCCCACCCTAAAGGAGCCCCTGCAGTTGAAAATCTCCAGAACTCAATCACTGCCATGCTCATGGCCACTCTCCACAAGCTCATTCGGGCCTCACCCATGAGGGAATGTATTCCTGGACTTCTTATACTTCACACCACTAATATACTGACTAACACACCACATTTGATAGGCTTAAAGTAGAAAGCAATCCATCTTAAGAGGAAATACACACACACACACATACACACACACACACACACACAAGTCTCAACCTTTAACAACATGTTACTAATCTCCTATAAAAGGGTTCAATGGCTCCTGGGTGAAATACAACAGTCTTCACACACTTCCTCTAAAAACCATTTTTGGATCATTTTAAGTGAATTATTCATAACAAGAAATACAAAATAAACTTTTGGTTCTTCTTTGGGGACAGGGTTTGGGGTTCACGATGGAAACATTCAGAATGTGGTGGGAAGGTATAATGGTGATGGGATTGGTGTTGGATTATTAAATGTAATCAAATATTATGAACAACTTTATAAAAATAAAATTAGATTAAAATATATGTGTAAAAACATCAAATCTTATATAGTCAACATGAATATGAATTTAACAAAAATAGTTTCATTAAAAAGTAATAAAGGAGGCATTGCACATAAAATCTTGATTATCCAGAGAGAAACTTGAAAATTCATTCCTTTAAGTGCCTCTAAGAAGATGGGTTTGCCAAACCAGCGCTTGTTCCCTACTCTGTCTACATACTTTTAGCTACCTTTCCTAAAATAAACACAAGAGCTACTGTTATTGACTATGCTAGACTAGACTGGGGAAAATAAGGCCATTAAAGACAACCAGGTTTGGGGAACTTATGTGAATGTAAGGAGGTTGACACACAGTTTCTTTTGTGTGTGTGTCAAATGTCGAAGGTTTTTTAATAAATAGAGCAAATAAAGGTTTCTCATAAATCTTTAAATGGAATTCGTAAAAGTAAATAAGCAGCTAATTTATAGCTACGTTGCACTTTTCTCTTTACTGAGTTCAGAGGAGCTGTACACACAGACTTGTATTAACTACAGGAAATAACATTCAGTTCCAGTGCTATTAGGGTATTTAAGCTATCAGAAATTGAAACACACATTCTCCCTGGAATGGATTGTTAAGATATTGATGGGAAAGTCTTTTTAATGTTTTCACACTTAATTAGTTCCTTACTTAAAAAAAAATAGAAAACATGAGGAATTTGGAAAGTTAGTTAGGATAAAGTTGATTCCTCCTTCAAGAAAAAAATAAAACTCTAATATTTCCTGATATTTTTAATGTTTAGAAATGACATTTACTGACCTGAAGACCCTATACAATTGACCACAGACAATCTGAATGTTATATAATTCCCTATTGAAACTCAAGTCTACATGAGTTTGAGGTATGTTCACAGGACTATAATTAATATTTCTGAAAATGCATCATTCCTAATAATTTTGCATACATATTTTCAGTTGTGTGCGGAGAGTGGTCTCAGCATGGTGGTGGCTGGTCCTGGAGGTCTTTGGCTGCCGGAGCCCCAGTCGGGGCGGGGAGGAAAGCTCGACCCGCTCCCCTCCAAGGGGTCCCGGCGAGGGACACCCAGGCGCGGGGGCAAAAGACTGCACTGTTCTCGTCCGGGATCTGGATTTTATAGTCTCTGAGTCTTGGCCGCTGATGGGATTACACGGCGCCAGGGGGCCAGGTGGTGGGTGTGACCCCCGCCTACTGGAATTTGGAGGATCTGGGTGGAAGATGCTCGACTCCAATTCGAGTAGGCTTGGAGGTCTCGGCCCCGGAACCCGCGTGGCTTTGTCCCTCTGCCAGTACCTTCATGTGTGCGGAGAGTGGTCTCAGCATGGTGGTGGCTGGTCCTGGAGGTCTTCGGCTGCCGGAGCCCCAGTCGGGGCGGGGAGGAAAGCTCGAACCGCTCACCTCCAAGGGGTCCCGGCGAGGGACACCCAGGCGCGGGGGCAAAAGACATCTTATTACCTCATTCCTAATTTAGACAAACTTGCAGGCTATCAAATGTAGCCTGCCCACAGGGCAGAGTCTGGCAAACTCCCCATGGCCTACCAAATATGCCAAATACCAGTAACAATGATGGGTCTCATTCTCCTAAAGAGCCGTGAATATAATCTCAGGGCTAGGATGAAAGAGACGTTACTGGGGCCTCCTCGAGGCAATCGACGATTAACAGGATGATGAAATGAAAAAATGAAAATTTTCAGTTGTGATAGATATATTAAATGTCTAGAGTAAGAAGTGCACTGAAATTCTGTGACAATAGTAAAAGTAGAGTGCAGACATCTATTTTTTTACTATATTAATGATTATAATTTCTATCATACTCATTATGTGTCTTACATATTACATCTCATGCATAGTGACTTGAACTCATTTCTCCATCATATAGCTCATAAATTGCATTCAAAAAATAGGAAATAAATAAAATATATAGTATTTGTCATATTTGTCTTTTTGGGGGGATTGTTCTCTTATTCATTAATTATACCCATTGAAAGAAGTGTGAATGAAAGATCTACATGTGTAAAGTAGCCATAAATCATCAGTTTAGGTTATATAGTTTAAGTTTCTGCATGGTTATTTTATTTGCTAATATGGCCTGGAAAATAAATTAAAAACTCATAAAAGATATGCAGTTAAAAGTGTAACTGGATTACTAAGTCTGGGGAATTAGCCTATAGAGACAGTTCATGTAAGCAAGGGTAGCTAGTTGAAACACAGTAACTTAGTTGAAAATTTAATCTAATTCATGAATTGTGGCAGTCTGTAGTTTTAAGGCAATAGAAATTACATTGAATTAGCTCCCTCTTTAATAGATTTTAGTTGTACATTCTTTAAAACTATATGAAAGCACTGGAAGTTACAAAACAGAGAGAAACCAAAAAGAGGAAGAAACTTAAAGAAATAACACTGTATATGTGCTTTTTCAACAGATGGTACTCTTTAGCTCTCCCAGTTGGATCTGCAAAGAATTATGTAAACATCTCAGCCTTACCAGCTTGAAGAGATTGAGGCTGCCATAATGGCAAGGAAGTGATAGCAAAAATTCCAGAAAGGACATTACAGGAGTGAGTCCTAAATCTGCATACAAATCTAAAAAAAAAAATCTGTAGGCTAATCTTTAATAGCCAAATATAGTAATAAAGTCAAGAGAAAAAATGAATTTAGAAATTATTTGAATTCTGTCTTATGCTGCAGGGACAAAGTTTGAATTTACAATGAAATAAAATCAATGTCCTGCTATAACATAATAGATGTACTGATAGTAAACACTAGGACCCATTGTCTAAACACATAATAAATCATCTGTAATGATAGGAGTACAAAGTATGTTTTCAAATCACAAGAAAATAGTCTAGAAATTTTGAGCATTTTTAAAAATGAAAAGCAGTTGATATAAGTCAAGATAACCTAGACATTGAGACAAGCATGAAATGATGTTTGAAAAACTGTTTAAATTATAATTTCAAGTCTTGTCAGGAAAAAAATCAACTCTTACCACAACAGAGAAATAAAACTTCTAAAAATACTGAATGGACATTTAATAAAGTATCAAAATATTATTTCCTGTAGAGAACAAAACATGGATGATGAATGAAGAAAGGATTAGCAAATAAAAAGAAATTGCTCATAGAAATAAACCAATTCAGAAATAGGAAAGAGATAACATAGAAGAGAACAATAACACAACAAGAATATTGTGTGATTCAAAGAATTAACGTGTAATTTTAAATCAAGTCTCGGGAAGAGAATACAACAATGCATATATTATCTCACACAGTTCCAGTATAACAAAGTTTTACAGGAATCTTTATTTTATAAATTCTAAAGGAGAATTTTTCTTGCTTAATTCAGCTTTAGAATCCATTTAAAATTATTTTTAATTTGTTGGGCTGGAGAAATAGCACAATGGGTAGTGTGTTTGCCTTGCACAGAGCCAACATGGCAAACCCAAGTTCGATTCCTCCGCTGCAGAGAGTATCTCGCTGGGATGGCAAAGTCTGGCAAGCTACCCATGAGGTATTCGATATGCCAAACACAGTAACAAGTATCACAATGGGGATGTTACTGGGCCTGCTCAAGCAAATCAATGAACAACGGGAAGACAGTGACAGTGACAGTTTAATTTGTTATTTTTACTTTATCAACCCTGTTATTTACAAAGTTATTCTTGTTCATGTCTCATTCCATTTTCTTTCTTTCTTTCTTTCTTTCTTTCTTTCTTTCTTTCTTTCTTTCTTTCATTCTGTTTGCATTTTGGGTCACACCTGGAGATGCACAGGGATTACTCCTGGCTCTGCACTCAGGAATTACCCCTGGTGGTGCTCAGGTGACCATATGGGATGCTGGGAATCAAACCCAGATCAACCAGATCAACCACGTGCAAGGCAAACACCCTACCTGTGGTGCTATTTCTCCAGCCTTCATTCCATTTTCATGATCATGGCATACGTGTCTTTCTTTAACCCCCAAATATTTCTTATTTCTTATATATCATACTATCATTTAATGTTCTAACTTCCATCATATTCTTTGTGATTACTTTGGGCAAATCTAAAGAATATAGGATAATTTTCTATGGCAAAGCATTTAACTTAATCATAGCTTCATATTCTCACTTATATTTAAGAATAGGTATATAATTTTATATATAACTATTATTTTTTATTTAAAGAACTGTTATTTGTAAACTTATCCAAAGCTGAGTTTTAGACATATAATGTTCCAGTATCAGTCCAACCAGCAATGTCAACTTCCCTCCACCCGTGTTCCTATGTCTTCTTCTGCCACATCAAAAAATGTATCCCCCCTGATCAAGTGGGATTCATTTTATGGATTCAAGGATGACCTTTAAATTTTAAATAAGCAAATCAATTAATACAATATATCACATTAGTTGGGCTGGAGCTATAGCACAGCAGGTAGGGTGTTTGCCTTGCATGTGTCGGCCGACCTGAGTTCTATTCCTCTGCCCCTCTCGGAGAGCCTGGCAAGTTACCAGGAGTATCTTGCTCGTACTGCAAAGTCTGGAAAGTTACCCATGAAGTATTCAATATACCAAACACAGTAACAAGTCTCACAATGTTACTGGGCTCACTCAAGCAAATTGATTAACAACAGGAGAACAGTGACAGAGACACATTAGTTACAGGAAACAGATTAGTTTTAAAGGAGATTATAGTATCTTGAGAGGTTATTATTCACATACCACATTATTTGAATAACATCTAATGATCATTCTGACCTGTCAGATCTAAAGATATATAGCTAGATAGGCAGCAACAAATGTCCAAAGCAACTTAAAGGACAAACTGATACAACAATTTAGCTGGGGAGTGAAAGGGAGTTGTTGAGAAAGAAGCAAGTTTGGGTTTTGGGGAGAGACATGGGAATACTGATGACTTATGTTATGTTAAAATTACGTGCATAAGAAACCATTATTAGTAGAACTGTAAAAGAATCTGAATCATCTGTTCTTGGGCATTCAGGTTTCTTCCAGTTTCTGGCTATTGTAAAGAGGGCTGCAATGAACAAACAAGTGCAGATGTCACTTCGACTATACATTTTTGCCTCTCTGGGATATATTCCCAGGAGTGGTATTGCTGGGTCAAATGGGAGCTCAATTTCTAATTTTTTGAGAATCGTCCATACTGTTTTCCAGAAGGGCTGAACACAATGGAGTACTATGTAGCTCTTAGAAAAGATGAAGTCATGAAATTTACATACAAGTGGTACAATATGGAAAGTATCATGCTAAGCGAAATGAGTCAGAAAGAGAGGGATAGACATAGAAAGATTGCATTCATCTGGGGGATATAAAGTAACAAAGTATGAGATTAATACCCAAGAATAGCTGAGATCAGCACCAGGAGGATTACTCCATAACTTAGAGGCCAGCCGGGTATCCTAGAGGAAAGGGCTATTCAGATAGAGAAGGGAGCACCAAATAAAGGATGTTTGGAGGATCCTCCCAGGAGGGGAGATGCATGTCGAAAATAGACTATGGACTGAACATGTTTGCCACTCAATGCCTCTTTTGCAGACCACAACACCCAAAAGGAGAGAGAGAACACAGGGGATTGCCCTGCCACAGAGACGGGGGGATGGGGGGATGGGGGTGGGAGGGATATTATCCATGGTGGTGGAAAATGGGCACTGGTCGAGGGATGGGTATCTGATCATTGTATAATTGAAACCAAAGCACAAAAAATTGTAAATCTACAACTTTAAAAAAAATAAAATAAAATAAAGGGGAAAAAAAAAATCTGTCAGATAGTAAAAAAAAAAAAAAAAAAAAAAAAAAAAGAATCTGAATCAATAAAAAAAGTTTAAATAAAAATGAGAAAAGTCAAATAAAAATAGTAATATAATAATCTGCGGTATATCTCAATTGTAGAGTATGTGTCTTGCATGTATGAAGTTGATACTCTGGCACCATAAACAACAATAAAAAATGCAATGTAAAATTTAAAATTTATATTTACTTAAGAAAAATTGGTAACATTGGCATAAAAACTGAGAATTTTAACATTTTAATAGCATATTGAATGTTCTAAATACCATATTATCAGTTATTAAATGATGAAAATTTAAGACATAAAGCATAAACTAAGCAATAAAGTAGCAAAGTCAATATTAATAGGAAATAAATATAGAGAGTCTCCGGCCCCCGTGCCTGGCTGTCCTCGCCGGGGCCCCTTGGAGAGGGGCGGGTTGAGTTTCCCTCGACACCCTGAACAGAGCTCCGGCAGCCGAAGACCTCCAGAACCAGCCACCACCATGCTGAGACCACTCTCCACACCCATGAAAGTACCGGCAGAGGAACAAAGGCATGCGGGTCCCGGGGCTGAGATCTCCAAGCCTGCTTGGATCGGGACTGAGCATTATTCACCCAGATCCTCCACCTTCCAGTAGGCAGGGGTCACACCTACCATCTTACCTCCAGCACCTGTAATCTCATCAATGGCCAAGACCCAGAGACTATAAAACCCAGCTCCAGGGAGCACAAGGCCGCATTCTTGGCCACGCAACATCTTATTATCTCATTCTTACTTTGGACAACCTGGCAGGTTACCAAATGTTACCTGCCCACATGGCAGTGTCTGGCAAACTCCCCGTGGCGTACCCAATATGCCAAATACCAGTAACAATGATGGGTCTCATTCTCCTAACCCTGAAAGAGCCTTAAACATGGCACTTTTTAAAATCTCAGGGCTAAGACGAAGGAGACGTTACTGGGGCCTGCTTGAGGCAATCGACGAACAACAGGATGATTGTGATCGAAATATAGAGAGTTGCAGAAATATATCATTAAAATATTTGATTGAAAAGGTTATCAGAAAACTATGATGAAGAAAACATGAGAAAAGTAAAGATGCAGGATGATCTCATGCAGATGTAAGACCTAAAGACACACAGTGAGGTAGCAGCAAGAGCCAAAGACAATACAAGCAGGGAACTGGGGAGCAGATCTGCACACTAGAGTGGGCAGAATTGAGGAAGGGGCTTTGGGGAGAGAGGCAGCCGTTGAGGAAGGAGGTGAAGTACACTGGCGATGGGGGTGGTGTTGAAATTATGTGCATGAGAAACAACTAATAACAGTATTGTAAATCACTAAAAAAAAAATGAATATTAAATAGAAAAGTACTAAGAGGTATATGAGTAATAGAAGTATCGTATTTAGAAAAATCACATAAAAGGATATAAAATTAATTTTACGTGATATAGTAATCAAGGGACATAAGAATTTTAAATAATTATGCAACTAATAAAAGAGATTCAAATTGCACTTAGAAAAAATAAATGCTTGTAGAATTTGATAAATTAAATTGATAAAAAATGCTACATGATAAAATAAATTTATTAAATGAGCTCATATTAAGTAAATTCATATTAAAATTTATAGTAAATTTATTCATATTACATGATGAAATAACTATCATAATTATAATACGTATTATGTTAGGCTCCAAGGTCAATACTCCCTCCTTCAAACCACACAAAGAGTCCAGCAAGTAATGCAAAACACAAGAGAAGATTATTCAAGCCAGCTACCTAGAGTCAAGCTCTCAGTCACGCAGGCCAAAGCAAGACCCAGAGCAAGGGAGATGCTGCAAGCTTTATACGCAGTATTTATGTCATAGCCCATCCTTACAAATCCAAAGAAAAACAGTTAGTAAAAATGCAAGTTTCATGACTCAAATGAAAACATAATTTTAGACTGTACAAACAGTTACAGATCAGTCATCTGGACATGTTCCAGGATGTTCTGGCAGTTACCCACCCCGCGCCAGCCTGAGGGTGACTACTGATGTTTGGGTTACGAAACTATTTGCCAAGGCTGAGTTTTCAGCCCAGATGTCCTTCCCTTACAGAAGGTCGGGAAGGGAGAAGAGCAGGGTTAGGTATCTTTGAGAGAGGGAAGATTGCTCTATGTAACACTGAAAGCTAAAAAGCAGCTAAGAGAAGAGATGTTAACCCTTTCCTAACAAGTCAGTTCACAGGAGTCATGGCTCACCCATTTTCATGGGGCCTGTGCTCCTGAACGTTTGCGGGTCAATCTCCAAAGCCTAATCCTAACAGTCTGGTTCGGCACCAACCATGTCCAATATCATGTCCAACAATCACATGATATACTATTGCATTATTAGGTGATATTGTATAATAAAATCCATAATATATATATTATTGCATGTGTATATTATTACATATATTATTACATGATAAAATAAATTTATAAATTTTTACGAATTAAAATAAATTTATAAATGGAGATAAAATTTATTAAAATGAGAATAATCTGCATATTGATAAACAATAACCACATTTTCTTGTTTGGTTTTTGGACCACTTTTAGCAGTGCTCAGGGCTCAGAGCCTGGGAAGCTACCAAGAGTATCTCGCCCTCACGGCTAAGCCTGGCAAGCTACCCTTGATGCATCTGAGATGCCAAAAACAGTAACAACAAGTCTCACAATGGAGACATTACTGGGTCTGCTCGAGCAAATCGATGAAGAAGGGGAGGTCAGTACTATAGTACTACAGTGCTCAGGGATGAGCCTGTTGCAGTTCTAGGTTCCATATGGATTTGGGGGATCAAACTCCAGTCAGGTATATTCACAGCAAGTGCATTACCTGCTGTACTATCTCTGGCTAAATAATAATAACTTTTAAAAATATCCCATCGAGCAAAGAAAATATAAGAAAAGAATTGGGAAGAATTTTTAATTAAATAAATTTAAAAATAAGAATTTTTAGGTCCACAACCTCATCTATAAAAGGGGAAAGGAGATGAATGGAAATTTCCCCAAAACAGACATATCGATGCAAATAGGCATGTGAAAAATAACTCATCATCATTTATTATTAGGGGTAATACAAATCAAAGCAACAGTGAGATATAATTTTACACCTGTCAAATTACTGGGGGCCACAACCAATGTGGCACTCTGGGAACTCATCCTCCCAAATTAATCATGAATTAATAAAGAATTAAAAAGTCAATTCTCTCAATTCTTTCCAACAGACTCTAAAGGAATTTTGCCATCAAATACACCCTGAGTGCTGTGTCTGCCTAAAACCCTCTTATTCTGTAGGCACTTTGGAACTCATGAAAATTCCTGGTGAGGTAGACTACATTCATCATAACTACAAACTCTGAAAAATCCCATTTCTCTGTACTCCTAGAGCAGTCAGTGTGCCTGGAGTCCCAAGCTGGATTCATCGTAGAAGGAGAGAGAGGCTGTGAGGTTCCTCACTCTGGGACTCAGAACTCTGACTCAGATGTCTGTTTATAACTGAGACTGAAAAACCCAATGTTGAGTGCAATAAGAAAGAGTACTACCCCGCATCTGGAAGACTTCAAGTAAACTTTCTAAACTTTGGCTTATACGTATATTCAGGGACCTCATTTTCTGACCTCATATTTTGACTTTTAAGTAGCAAATGCACCTCTACCCTAAACTGTGTTCTCATAAGAAACCCTTTCTTGGAGGTGCCTTTTGTACTGTTCTGCCATTCTTATAACACCTCAACAATTAAACTTTTTCTCTTAACCAATGACATCTCTCAAAGTATGTCAGAAAACCCAAGCACAAAAATTTGTAAGTCTAGAAATGTACCTCATGGTGTTTCACTAATAAAAATTTTTAAAAAAAGAAAAAAAAGAAAGGCTTTTCCTCAACAAAGTACTCCAGTGACACCCATGACAAGGAATTCATTAAACTTGCCTTGGAGAATGCCCTAGGCACTCTCAAAAAGAAGACAAAACAGAGCAGACAAGAACACCCCACCCCTCCACCAGTGTGTGCTTGCGCCCTTGCACGTACACGCAAACACCCTACCCACTGCGCTATCGCTTCAGCCCAAAGAAAGGTAGGTTAAAAAAAAGGCAGGGGTAGGTAAGATAAATGCAGGGGTAGTTCTCTCTCACACATACATGGACAGAAAAGGCAGTGTGACAATGAGCATTGGGCACTGAGTGACAAGCAGTGAAGCCCCATGATCTGAGCAGTGAGCATCAAATGAAACAGTAAAGACCTTAAAGGCAAAGGCTAAGAAGACAAAGAAAGCGGCTGAGTGCGGCCGAAGCAGCTTGAAGAGGCAGAAACAAGCCTGATGTGGAAGATCTTATTCCTAAATCGGCTAAACTCGAAGGTCTTCGAAGTGAATCTGCTTGAGCCTTGATATCAAAGTCTTCTGGGGGCCCGGGTGGCAATTTTACACATATTAGATAAGGACCTAGAAATTAGTCATGATAACACCATCATCTTACCTCCCCTTACACAGCTTCCCCCATCCCATCACGCCCCCGGAAGATAAGTTACTATATTTAGTAGTTCCTATTCTTTCAGGATGAGCAATTCCCACAAAAAGTATTTTTGTGACTTTCTGTGGCTATAAAATCCCAAATCCTTGGCATATACTGAGAAGTTCCCTCTAATTATGCTAATCTTCTCTCCTGCTTAATTCCGCTATCTATAACAATACTCATGATAATTTACCATAAAGAAAGAGAAAATAAGTAGGTTACCCAGACAAGGAAAGAAGAGGTACTGATATCTTAAAATTTGAGGAGAAATATGAGGGAATTAGAGCAGTCTATTAAGGGAATGTTAAGTTGAAAGGAATGAACAAATTCCTTAAAATGACAAATTGCTAAAAAACATAGAAAAGCTGACTGAAAGGTGAATCAGAATATCGAACATATTTTTGTGATATAGTAGTTTGTTTCTGAGCTAGAATTCCTAAAAGTTTTTTAATTCCCTAATGATTAAGTGGCAAGCCTATCTTTTTGTTTGGGGTCAAGGACATTTGTCTTTTTCTGATGCTGATCTTGAACATGATTTCAATTTGAGCTGCAGAAGTGAGTATTTACAGTGAAAGCCTCTATACAACTTTGAAACTCAGTGTCTTGCAGTATAGAAAATTCTTTGGTCTTTTGTCCATCCCAAACAAGTTTTCATAGGAATGAAAACATCTACTTAACAATTTGGAGGAGATGCTTTCTGTGGTCTGTTCTTGCTCTCTGTGTTTGGAAGTTAGTGTCAGACTTTATTTGGAATTCTACTGTGTTTTACTAAACTTATAGGGAAAAATCACTATGTAGGGTCTCAGAAAGAAATTCCTCATTGAAGAAAAAGTTCTCTATTTTCAGAGAGCTATAGATCACTTAAGTCTTTGAATTAGTTAAAATCATCAAATAGTATATTTAACATATCTGCAAGTTTTTAGCATTAAAGGCACATCTGAAAATAAATATATTGAACCTTAGATAACAAGTTTGGCTTTCATAGATGTTTTGTTATCTGTAAATTGGAGATGGGGTAGAAAGCTCCAATGCCTAGGATTCACCAGATAATAAATCACAATTATTAAATAATTGGAGCAGGTAACATTAAATTTATAGCTGTCATAGGTCTTTGCACAGAAGGATAAACACCAATAAGAAATAAAAATATGAGGGGCTGGAGCGATAGCACAGCAGGTAGGGCGTTTGCCTTGTGTGCAGCCAACATGGCCGACACAGTTTTGATTCCCAGCATCCCATATGGTCCCCCGAGCACCGCCAGGAGTGATTCCTGAGTGCATGAGCCAGGAGCAACCCCTGAGCATCGCTGGGTGTGACCCAAAAAGCAAAAATAAATAAATAAATAAATAAAATAAAAATAAAAATATGAAGATAAACTTTATTAAAGCAGTATGATGCTTACAAGAAGGGTGGGTTGTAAAAAACCCTGATATTGTTTATAGGCTTCTACATCTTTCTTTGATTGTAGGGTTCTCTCCCTTTTCTCCCTAAAGGCACCGAGTATTCAT
This sequence comes from Sorex fumeus, assembly GCF_029834395.1. Lineage (NCBI taxonomy): Eukaryota > Metazoa > Chordata > Mammalia > Eulipotyphla > Soricidae > Sorex > Sorex fumeus. The sequence goes on along the minus strand of NW_026606185.1, from coordinate 6,077,036 downwards.
GTATAAGCAAGTGTTACCTGGAGGTGGGAAATCATATTCTTGTGTGATCTGTTTCTGAAAATGATGAATTATCATATGCCACTCCTTAACCCTCTCTGGGACCAGTGCCCCAGTATACATTCATCTAGGGATTAAGGACATATATAGTGAGAGGAAGCCTTATTTATCTGTTCAGTCAATTTGGGTTATTGTTCAGGATGTCCAAATATAGTTCTTATATTTTAAAAATTTGGCAGGGGAAGGCGGTCTCCACTCATAATTTTAGAGATTTTTTTGTTTGTTTTTTTGCTTTTTGACCACCCCACCAAGAGTGATCAGGGCTTATGCCTGACTCTGCTTTCAGGGATTACTATTGGTGATGCTAAAGATAGAACTGGCTAAGCCTCATGCAAAGCAACCCCCCTACCCTTAATGCTATCGCTCTGACCCGGATGGCCTTCTTAGAGCTTATACTGAAAGTATTTGGAATCGTAAATTCTACTGACATCCTTGTTAAGGTTCCTGATCTTTTCTCCTTATGTGTTCCTTAGGTGTACTGAAGTTTTAGGTACACTATATTACATTTATAAACCTTATGAACTCAGGGAAGTATATTTTAGTATTCTCACTAGAATTTTTTTAAGCCTTTATTGTGCTCAAGTTTGTTATGGTTATTATACCTTTTTGGCTTTTGTCTACTAAAACTCCTGTTTATTTTCAATTACTATTTTAATTTGAATGAGAAATTCTGAGTTTGTTTTACTCTGTAACCTTCCTTGAAACACATTGCTTAAGAAAAATAAATTAAATGAAATAAAAATTATTGAGAAATTAAGTTATATAAAATATATTTTCAATAGAATTAATTCAAAAGAAGCAATATTTGTATAAAGCACTAAATTGATTAAATATGAAATTACTAAATATTTTTCCTTGATTCATTATCTACCTAATTGTTAATATTCAGAATACTGTAAAAGTATAATAAAATTGGTGAATTTCTTATATAAATTGACAGCACAACCAAAAGACTTCATTAAGTAGATGTAAAGTCATTAGGATGCTGCTATCTTAGCTATATTATGACACTAGAGTTGTGTTCTATGGCAAATTGGAGTACATTTGGGAAAGTTATAAATATTGGAACTTTGAATTTGTACATGAAATAGTTATTTAAAGAACTAGAAGAGAAAAATAAAAAGTTTCCTGTGCCCATGAACTGTCAGAGTAAGTTATTGGAATGGTCACCTTCCCTAAATCTAGAGATACTATTTAACGCCTGTACAAATACCAGTAGCATTTTTCTAGGAAACAGTACAACCAATCATACATTTGTATGCAACTCCTAAAGACCCCAAATATGCAAAGCAAAAAAATAAAATAGAGCCATCACCAGACTTTACGCGAATTAGAATTCTATAGTAATAAGAACATTATTTAATTAGAATGAAACTAGAATTACAGAACAACAGAATAGGAGAGAGAGAGAACATAAATTTGACTACAAAACCTATAATTTGTATTATAGATCCAAGTTCATAATGGAGAAATGAAAACCTACTCAACAAATCACATCAGCAATATTGGAATGCAACGTGAAATACAAATACAACTTGATCATTATTTAACACTGTACACAAAGATTATCTCAAAATAGATTAAAGACTTGAACATTCATATGATACACTAACATACCATGAAATTTATAGGCGAAAGACTGCAGAGATTGGTAAGTTTGTTGAGTGGGTGCTTTCCAGGCAGGGGTCTAAAGTTCTATTTGTATTTCCTCATGGTACATTAATCAATGCAAGTAATAACCCCTCAGACTAGAACCAGGAGTAAGATTCGATCACCTCAAGTGTAGAAGAAGATGTATAGATGATCATTAACCAGATGAAAAAAGTAGTATCACTTATCAGAAAAATTCAAATCTAAATACAAAATATATCATCTCACACTAGAGATAATGGCATATATCAAAAAATAAAAAATAAAAACATCCAGTATTGATGTTGAAAGTAGGCCATTATCAATGTTTCGAGGTATGTAGTCTGGTTCATTCTGTCAGAAAAATAGCACAGAGAATTCTCAAATTATTAAAAGTAGAACTTTCATTTTATCCAGTAAATTAACTCCTTGGAATCTTATATCCCAAGAACACTGGATCATTAGAGCAAGCAGTTCTATTCACAACTATATTAATTACAGCACTATTTACAATAGACAATGTTTGGATATAGTACAAAAGCTCATTAAGATGAATGTCTCTCCAATAATGCTTTATGCTGACATTTTCTCATTTAAAGTTAAAAGAACAATACACAACTTCATGGAATAAACAACAGCTTAGTAACTTCATAAACTTGAAATAACTTTACAGGAAGACCTGAGGGGCTACTTTAAGACAAGAAAAATGTCACAAATTCACACCAAGCCTTGAAAGAAAGATGGCACAAAATTTCGTGCTAAACTCACTCAATGTCAATGGTCAAAATGCACCAGTTAATTAACACAGAGTGACAAGATGGAATATAAAATTGAATTCAACCTTCTGCTGCCTACAAGAAACATATCTGGACAGTGGAAAAAATAAAAATACACACTCAAAGTCAAAGTTGGTGAACAATATTTCAAGCAAACAACATCCACAAAAAGGTTGGGATAGTCATGCTAGTATAAGATAACATTGACTTTAGGAATAAAAAATTGATGAGACAGAATAGGTCATTTAAATAGGTGACCAAGGGAAATGTACATTAGGAAAAACTTATGTTCTAGAGATGTACCTAAAGTCCTACCAGCAAAATTGCTTAAAACAACTGCTAACTGACTAAGCTGAATTGAATAAATACATTGATAACAGCACAAGAGTAGTTCTAGACAATTTATGTATCTTTCCTTTTTATCCTCCAGAATTTTACTTTATTTAAGCATCGTGAATTACAAAGTCATTCGTAGTTGAGTTTTTGACAAATCATGTTCCATTATGGACCAACACCAGTATCAACTTCCTGTCACAGATTTTCCAGGTTCCCTCTCATATACCCGCAATATCAACCTGTCAGCTTGCCCTCTTGACAAGTACCTTTTAAATTTGGTTATCAAAGCTAGCAATTTATTTCAAATAAATTGAAATTTGAAATATTAAAGTCTTATAATATCAGTGTTGCTTACTCAGTGGTTTAGATATTTACCTATATTATTTCTTAACACCATGGATGAACCTATATTTCTTGACCCCTGCCCCTGTTGCTCCTTATTTATCTCTTCTCCCCTTACCCTTTACCATATTTCTTTCCTTTGTCTCCCTATATTCAGGAGTTAATGGTGATAATGGCATCATCCCTTAAAATAATGTATTTCTCATCCAGACACTCTAAATACCACATACAAGTGATATCTTGTGTTTGTCCTACTTCTTCAGATTTATTTAATTTAATTTGACATCTTTCTGTGCATTCTACATGGCAAAAAATTGCATAAATTTCATCATACTTATAGCTTTCCATTGTATATTATGCTGCATCTTTGTGATCTGTTCTTGCACATATGGGTTGATTCCAAATCTTAGGTATTGTACTGAATGCTGCAATGAACAGTGTTGTGAATACATACTTTTGAATGGATGTTCTCTGTCTTGGGGGTAGATAACCCAAAGTGGATTTTGGGGGTCTTAGGGTGACTCAGGTTTTTTTTAGGAGTGATTTCTTTTTTTTTAATTTTCTTTAACTGAATCACCATGAGACAGAGTTACAAGTTTTCGTGTTTGAGTCTCAAACATACAATGATCAAACACCCATTCCTCCAAGAGTGCACATTCTTCACTACCAATGTCCCCAGTATACCCCCGCCCACTTCCAACCCTCCTCCTGCCTCTAAGGCAGAAAATTTCCCCCATACTCTCTACTTTGGGGAATTATAGTTTACAATACAGATACTGAGAGGTTATCATGTTTAGTTCTTTATCTACTTTCAGCACACTTCTCCCATCTTGAACAATTCTTCTAACAATCTTTGTCTTAGTGATACTTTCTCTATCCCAGCTTCCTTTTCCCTGAGCTCATGAGACAGGCTTCCAATTATGGGCCCTTGTGTTTATTGTACTGGGTGTCAGTTTCATGTTAGGTTATTTTATATTCCACAAATGAGTGCAGTCCTTCTATGTCTGTCCCTCTCTTTCTGACTCATTAGGGTGACTCAATTTTAAGTTTATTGAGATCTCTTCATACTGTTTTCCTAGGGGGTGAAACAGACAACAGTGCACGAGCAGCAGATGAGAGTTCCCTTTTCACTACATCAGTGCCAACACAGGTTGTTTCTATTATTACTTTTTATATGTGCCATTCTCACTGGTGTGAGAGGAAATCTCATTATAATCTTGATTTGGGTTTCCCTAATAATAATTGGTGATGAGCATTTTTTCTTGGGTCTGTTGGCCATCTGCTGCTCTTCCTCAGAGAAGTCCATGTCAATTTCCTCTTCCCACTTTTTAGATGGGGTATTTAGATTTTTGTTGCTGATCTTTGTGAGTTATTTATATATCCTGGTTATCAACCTTTTATCTGATGTGTTGAGAGCGAATACTTTTTCCCATTCAATTAGGAATCTTTTATCTTTATCCCAGAATTCCTTTGCCATGCAGAAACTCTTTAATTTGATGTCATCCCATTTGTCTATTTTTGATTCTGTTGTTTTCACGAGTGTCATTTATTCACTGAAGGACTTTTGGTTAAAATCTTGGAGCATTCTGCCTATATTTCCCAGATGTATTTTATAAATTTTGTTCTGATATCAAAGTCTTTGATCAACTTTGAATTGACTTTTGTGCAAAGTGTGAGATAGATGTGAACTGACTTTTTTTGAGACAGTTTAATTTTTATACGTGTGATTCAGTTTTTCCAGCACCATTTTTGAAGAGGTGGTCTTTACTCCATTTCATGCTCTCAGCATCTTTGTTTAAAAATCACTGAGCATATATGTAGGACTCTGTTCTTTGATAGTGCATTTTGACCCATTCATCAAAGAGTCTTTTCTTAATCCAGTTCCATGTGGTATTTTTTTATACTATGAATCTATGGTTTTATAGTATAGTATCAAGTTAGGTAATGAGGTACACCATAGTTTCTTTTAAGTATGTTTTTATGGGTTTTTTTTTGCTAGTTGGGGGTCTTTTATGGCTCCATACAAACTTCCAATGCAAGAGTTTGAAGTATTTATCCATTTTATTAGGTCTTATATTTCTTTCTTAAGTGACCTGAAGTTTACATGGTATGGCTCTTCCAACTTCTTTTTTAAATTAATATCTGTGTACTTGATTTTCTGGGACACCATTGTCAATGGGGTAGATTCCTTGATATCTCCTCTAATCCATTATTTGTATATAAGATGTGGCCAATTTTTTTGTGTATTGACCTTGGAATAATTCACTTTGCTATACTGGTTTATTTTTCTAGTAGGTATTTTGTGGACTCTTTTGTGTCTTTCAAGTATAATATCATGCCATCTGTAAATAAAAATAATTTGACTTCTTTTACAATTTTTATCCCTTTGATTTCCTTATCTGATGATGTTATTAGGATTTTTAATACAATATTGAATAAGAAAGGAGTCAGTGGACATCCTTGTCTTGTACCTGATCTCAGTGAAAAAGTTTTCAGTTTTCACCATCAAGAATAATATTTATTGGAGTCAGGGACAATAGTACAGTGGGTAGGTCATCTGCCTTGCACATGGCTGACACAGTTTTCATCTCTGGCATCCTATATGTTCCTCAAGCACCACTCAGAATAAATACTGAGTTCAGAGCCAGCTGTAATCCCTGAAAATTATTGGGTGTGACCCCACAAGTAAAAAATAAAATAAAATAAAAAAGATAGAATAAGAATATTTGTTGTGAGCTTGTTATGAATAGCCTTTACTAATTTGAAGAAAGTTTGTTCCACTCCTCTTTTATTGATTTTTTTAATTATAAGTAGATGTTGAATCTTATCAAAAGCTTTTTCTGCATTGATTTATATGATCAAATGATTTTTATCTTTCCTTTTACTGAAGTGGTACATTATGTTAATTGCTCTCTATAAATCAACACTTCTTGCAACTCTGGAATAAATCCCACTTGATCATTTAAGATCTTTTTGATATGCTGTTGGGGTTTGGTTTGCAAAATTTACTTGAGAATTTTTGTACCAATGTTTATCAAGAATTTTGTTCTGAAGTTTTTAACTTTAGAATTGTCTGTCTGAATGAAGTACTATGTAGCTGTTAGAAAAGATGAAGTCATGAAATTTACATACAAGTGGTACCACATGGAAAGTATCATGTTAAGCGAAATGACTCAGAAAGAAAGGGATAGACATAGAAAGATTGCATTCATCTGGAGAACATAAAGTAACAAAATAGGAGACTAACACCCAAGAATGGCCGATATTAGTACCAGGAATTTTACTCCATGGCTTGGAGGTCAATGACACATGCTAGGGGAAAAGGGAGCTCAGATAGAGAAGGGAACACCAAATAAAGGGTGTTGGGAGTATCCTCCCAGGATGGAAGAAGCATGATGAAAGTAGACTATAGATCAAACATGATTGTCAGTCATTGCCTCTTTTGCAAACCACAACACTCAATAAGAGAGAGAGAACAAAAGGGAATGCCCTGCCACAGAGGCAGGGTGGGATGGGGGGGTGGGGGGTGGGAAGGATACTGGGATCCATGGTGGTGGGAAATGGGCACTGGTGGAGTGATGGGTATTTGATCATTAGATAATTGAAACCCAAGCACAAAAATTTGTAAGTCTACAACTGCACCTCATGATGTCTCACTACTAAATTTTTTTTAAAAAAATGAACCAGTTGAAAAAAAAAGGAAAAGAAATGTCTGTCTGTTCTGGGTATTGGTGCAATGTTAGCTTTGTAGAAGGTGTTAGGAAGGATTCCTGTTTCTTCTGGTTTTGGAAGAGCTTAATTCTATATATCAGTTTCTTTCCAGAGTGTGGAGAAATTCTCGTTTGGCCGTTGGTCAGCCCCACCACTTACTCATTCCTTTTCTTTCTATTTTTTCTCTTTTTCTGATATTCTTATGATTTGAAGATTGTTCTTGCTTTTTAATATTAAGTACCTTATATTCTCATTCATTCTAGTGCTTCTCCTTTATTTTGCTAAGTCTCTGTCAATGCAGGCTTGTATTTTGTCTTCCAAGTCATCTATATGGTTTTCTACCTGTGCAATTCACCTACTCTAGGGCTTGCTATTGTGTTCTAAATTCCTTCAGTTCGTTTTATATGGGATCTGTCTTCTTTAGTTCTTCTAGAGTTTTTAGAATTTCTCATCTAGTAATTGCTTAACTTCACTGGCTGTACATTGCTTGCTTAATTTTAGTTGTCAATGTACTGAGTATTGATTTTAGGTCCTCCTCGACTGGGCTAAAGAGTTTAAGTGGGTTCGAGAGTTTCTCTGGGTTTCTATCTCTGTCTGGAACAGCAGTTGTGTTCTTTAGTTTCCCCCATTATTCTTTGAGTTTTATGTTGGTTAATCTTGGAGGTTTAGATTTCCAGTCAGTTACTTAAGAATTAATATATTCAGTTGCTTATACCAGAGAGCTACTTATAATCCCTGTTTTTCAGATAATTCCCTTCACTGTGTAGTGCAATTAGACTACAGCAAGGTGGTTTGAACTACTCACTCCTTTTAGTTGACTGAGGTATATGAATGTGTTAAGTCAGTGAAATATGCTTGTTGGACCCACTGGCTTTTCTCATTCTTGTGGTTTTGAATCTGGAGAATTAGAGCTGACATCAGACAAGGTGACTCCTTGATCTAGGGACTGGACTCCGTGCAGGAAGCCTGCAGGGTCCTGGGCACAAGACTTTCTTCCAGAGTCAGACCAAGGTGAGGGAGAGCAGAGAAGTGAAAAATCCACAGTCTATTTTCTATTAATTCTTTTTTTTTAATTCCATATCCAAACATGTTTAATAATTCAGATATTTTCACCAAATGGATTACAAACACAAACAACAAATCCCTTCTCCTTTAATAATAAAATTACAACAGTTCTCTGCTCAACTGACTATTCATACAATTTATAGACTATTATGCATCCTTATTTTGAATTATGAATAATTTTATTAATATAGAACACTAATTGCATACTTATAAGCCATATTTCTCTACTAAGATTACTAAACCACTATTACACAAATAAGTGAAAATTTATTTTAAAATAAATACAATGTGATCATGTAAAATGCACCCTTTCTCAACTAATTTTCTCTTCTTCCTATTAATTTTATGTCAAACAAATATTATTTGGAAACTGTAGTCCAGTTTAATAATTTTATATTTATGTTTTTAGATTCACACAGAATATGTAGCATTATAACTGAAAATCAAAATTTTTAAGCTCTTGAATTTTAATTCTTAATAGGGTTGTATGTTTCAGAGTATATTAATTCATTGTATTGAATGGAGCTACATGTTTTCATATTTCTACAGGTGTAGGGCTATTTAGATTGCAAGATTTTGTCAAAAGTTAAGATTCATTTATATGTTAAAGGGTTTAATTCTTTGATGAGTATATGATAAAATAACTTCTTGCTAGATGTATCCCTTTCACAAAATGAATTTATGTTTTTTCCATACTTCATAATTTTAACCCATACATTTTTGGGGTAGCCACATCAAGTAGTACTCGAGGCTTACTCCTGACTCTAAGCACAGAAATCACCTCTAGCAGGGGCAGGGAATCATGTGATGGACCAGGGATCAAATTTGGGTCGTCCTATGCCAGGCAGATGGTTAATCTGCAGTCATACACCTCTGACCCCACATAATCATATTTACTAACACTTTACTTCTCATATTACAGTCATTTTTGTGATTTTATTGTTATTTATATAGTAACTAATTTAAATACAAGTATTTTTAAAGGATTGAATTGTAGTCTAAAATTATTTGGGGTTCATAGTAATATTTGACATCCATTCCTAAATCGTCTTTGAAAATAGCTTAAATGACTTGTGATCTATCTCACTCACATATTAAGTAAGCTTTAAGTGTTTGTCTGCTTCTAAAATTGTTCCTTTTATTTTTGTTTTTAGCCCACACCTATCCATACTCAGTCTTTTCTTTTTTAATGTAGGAGTACTGTTATTTATTCAGCCACTGATTAAGTTGATCAATGCAGGTCTGAACTTTGCATTACTTTTTTTGTAATTTTTTAAAATTAATTTTTCATAAATTTTTTTCACAATAATTGTTTAGATTCAATATTTTAACACCAATCCCACCACCATTGCACCTTCCCACCACCATTGCTTTGAATCTTCCCACCACAACCCCTGCCTCCCCTTTAGGCAGATGTTAAATAATTTATTTTGTATTGCTTGCCATGAGTGGGATGAGGTGTCATGCAGTCATGAAAGTGGTCATGTGCTCCTGGAATTCCAAATTTTTTAAATATGTGGGGTCTGGAGGCATATTTGTGGTGTACTGCTCTCTTGAAAATCATTTGTGAGTCTCTGAAACATGGCCGTTAATGTGCTTAAACAGTGTCCAGAGGCAATTTATGGGTGTCACTGCCAGAAAAATGGAAGGGAAGGGAGAGAGGGACAGTGGGAGGCCTGGGGATGGCCCATCTCCGAGTCTGTGAAGCCTGGAGTTTTCAGTCACTGGTCCTGCATACCTGGGTTTTTCAACAGATTCATTCTCATGCATGGGGGCTCTGGATGAGCCTGTGAAGGTCGGCTGTGAGCATAGTGGTGGTTTGGTTCTGGAGGTTTGTGGTGACCAGGGTCCATTTGGGGCAGATGGAGGGACACACCTTGCCCCCTACATGGTGCCCCAATGAAATCAGCCTGGTGCAGGGCGGTGAGACAACTCCGTGGCATGATGTTCTCCTCAGAGACTCATCTTTGAGTCGCTGAAGCATGACTGTTAGTGCACTCAAGCTTTCAATCTCCTTAGGTATTTTTTTATGGGCCTCTGAAGCAGGCCAATAAATGAGCTATTATAGCTGAGCTAGATTTGGTTTGTGGGCGTGACTCCCACATATGTAAATTTTGGTCTTTTAATTTCTCTGCAAACTTGGTCCGAAGTTGCTGGGGCCCGGCCAGAGGCACAGTAGCAATTTTAGGGCATCAGGAAGCCTGAAGCCTGAGTGCTGCTGATGTACCTGTCCCGCAGGTACAGGCTGACCTACCGGTTTTCACTGTCCCCTCTCCTGGTTAAATCTTATGCAAGGCAAATACCTTACCTGCTGTATTATATACCGTTGTACCTATGAGTCTAGAATCATTATTGTGTCCATTATGTACAAAGACACATTTTAATGATAACAATTTTAATAGCTTAAAGGTCGAATTAAAAATCCTACTCAGTTCTATTTATATTATGTACTCTTGCTCATTCATTATATCTCTCATTTTCAAATCAATTATTGCACTATTATATGCTTAACCTACCCAACAAGCTTTCTAACCTTTGAGTGTCTTCTCTTTCCTTAGAATTTTCAGGAAAATAATATATACATTAATTTATATTTAACAATTTAACATATCATTATATCATTTTATATGTATAAATTCATTGTAAAATATAATATTTTTCAATTCATAATTTTATTCACTTCATTATGGTTCCTATTTTAATTTTTAAGAATAAGAAAATATCTCCAACAGAGTCCATTCAAAGTGAAATTGGGGCAAGTTATTAGCTGAGGCTATGTCAAGGAGATGTTCTGCTTGAAGATGTTAGACTTAAAGTCTTAGTGTTCTGGATGGTGTCATGGTGCTGTCAGGCATTTCTTGGACACCATAGTCACCACAGGCACTGTAAGAGATAAACTTCCACATCAACAGTCATATGACATATCATTTAAGAATAACCCTGGCCCCATAGGAGAAATTTCAGTCAATTTTATTAATTTTATAGAGTAAAATTCATCTGTTTAAATTGTAATTGAAATCACCTAGTTTTGCCACTGTCACTGTCACTGCCCTCCCATTGTTCATCGATTTGCTCAAGAGGGCCTAGTATTGGCTCCATCGTGAGACTTGTTGTTACTCTGTTTGGCATATTGAATACGTCATGGGTAGCTTGCCAGGCTTTGCTGTGCAGGCGAGATACTCTCAGTAGCTTTCCAGGCTCTCTGAAAGGGGCAGAGGAATCAAACTCAGCTCAGCCGGGCTGGCTGTTCGCAAGGTAAATGCCCTACCACTGTGCTATCACTCCAGCCCAATCTAGTATAAATACTATTACATAGAACAATATCACTCCTTTATATATCAGCATCTGTAGCACTGTAGAACTGTCAGCCCATTGTTTATCAATTTGCTTGAATGTGCACTAGTAACGTCTCCATTGTGCAATTGTTGTTACTGTTTTGGTATATGGAATACACCATGGGGAGCTTGCCAGGCTCTGCCATGTGGGCAGGATATTCTCAGTAGCTTGCTGGGCTCGTCTAGAGATATGGAGGAATCGAACCTGGGTTGGCTGCATGCAAGACAAATGCCTTACCCACTGTGCTATAGCTCTAGTCAATATCATCATCTATATATGTCAAATTATTTTGCTCTCAAAATTTAGTTTACATTCACCATCAGAAAATTGACCCCCTGATACACACACACACACACACAGACACACATATACATACAAACATACATACATACATGTATAAAATGTTACAAATAAAAGTTACTTCAGTATTAAAAACATTTTTTAAAACAAGTGATTTCATGGAGAAAGTCCAAGTGAAATCATCGAAAGATAGTATGACAGTAAGTAAAATGAGATTATTCATATAAGAATACTGAAGAACAATGGAAAATACATGCATCTGGGGAAAGTTAAGTTGTCTGTGAGGATGGGATATTGATGATAATAAGTTCCTGAAAATCCTTGTCTTTGTCTAAAATCAAATAATATCTATAATAATTTGACTATTTTATTTTGATAATTAATAATATGCTGAAATCTTATCGGTGTAAACAAGCAAAATTTCTGTTACAAATCTGATACAGATTTGGTTATGGAGAGTAATTTAATTGCTGATGCACTGATTAAACAATAATCTCTCAAGTTAGTTTATAGTTAGTCTCATAACGTCACCCAACTAGGGGTTAATAATTAGTTTATATTTTTATGTTTTAAATAAATTAGCTACACACCCTCAAACACTTGAAGAATAAGCTATGCTAAAGAATATTACATATTGAATTGTTACATATTCATTATTATATTTAGGCATAAAGGGTTATTGTAAGACACACTCCATGAGTATATATGAATCTCCACTACTGTTACTAGTTTCTTTCTCATCTGCTACTTTCCACCTCCTTGCCTTTGGTAGTCTATGTTCTGCTTTCCAAACCCAGGGCTTGTTTTCATTGTCCATTGCCTAGTCACTTGCTGCTTTAGACTCGAGATATGAGTGAAGGTAGCCACTATCTGTTTTTCTCATTCTGAATCACTTTGCTTCACATAACAACTCCTATTTCCAGTCAAGTTATATTATTAGGCAATATTTCCTCTTTTATATTTGAGTGATATTTTATTGTGAAAATGTAATGTATTGAATTTCATATACTCACCTGTTGTTTAGCACTTGTGTTTTATTTCCAAGTCTTGCCCATTTTATATAGTACTATGAGCATAGATTTGAACATATATTAAAATTTTGACTACAGTAGAAATATGAAAGTGCAACTGTCAAAGAATCTTTTCATAAGTTTTCATAGTATTTTCTATAGAAATTAAACCTGAAAATATTCACACCAATGGATGAGGGTGCTTTTTCACTGCACTTCTCCCAGCACAGTAATTTCCATTTCTTTTGTTATAAGCCATTTTCACAGCCAATATTTATAATAGTTAACATTTTGATTTGCACTCATAACAAGTTTTAGTGAATTTTTTTTAAATATATCAGATGCCAATTTGTATGTTTTATTTTGAAGAAATATCTATTCTATTCACAGGGCAGGGAGAAAGGACTGCAAAGTTTAAGAAGAGAACTCCCAGAATGACCACCAACTGGGAGCTCTTTGGCAGTATTGTGGTAATGCGAGAAGATGCCATCATTGACAACATACACAAGGAATACAATCAACTGGTTCAGCACCTCTATGATTGAGCGAGGAATGCCGAGATTAGGAAAGCCACAGATGCCTGTCCTTTAAAACTCTAGAGCTCATGGCTTGGCGTGAGCATAAAGTTCGAGCTTGCAAAGCTGTGCAGAGAATTGATAAAGGAAGACCTCAAAGAGAGAACAGTAGTGTTGGCCGATGTGGCAGAAGCCTAGAAAAGTATTTGCAACGCCCACCTATCCTTCACCAACTACAAGACCAAGATGACTGCCCTCCAATGTCCTGATGGATCTATCACATCTTCCAGAAGGGCAATGAAGAAGATTATCCATGACTTCTACTCAGATCTCTTTGATAACCATGTCCACCTGCCCACATACCAAGTTTCACAGGATGGATATGTCATTCCCAAAGTTCTCCCTTTCAAAATGCAACATGTTATTTCATTGGTAAAGAAGCATACAACATCCGGCCCAGACAAGGTCAGACCCAAACACCTGAAGAATTGTAAAAAACTACAGCCTGGCAAGCTACTGAGAGTATCTCACCCGCACGGCAAAGCCTGGCAAGCTCCCATGATGTATTCGATATGCCAAACACAGTAACAAAAAGTCTCACAATGGAGATGTTACTGGGCCTGCTCGAGCAAATCGATGAACAACGGGAGGACCGTGGACCATGAATGCACATAGAAGGTTGTGTGTTCATGGGTTCACTGGATGGCTCTGTCTCACCGCCCGCATTCTTGAGCTGCTGTGTGTGGCCTGGATCGGGTCGGCTGTTGGCCATGGGCAGACAAAGGAAGAGACGAGGGTCAGGCAGGTTGATCTTAATGCAGTTTATTACAAGGAAGTTTATCCCAGAGAAGAAATTTATGTTATGGAGGGCCTAGGTTCTCTCAAGCACGTGTTCCTCTCGCTAGTCTCTCCCAGCTCCATCTTGCAGCCCTGCTCTCTCTCACTCCAGTTCTCTTGTCTCTCCAACTCCCTTGCAGTCTGGGCTGACACTGTACCAGTCAGGTAGCCAAATCAACATAAGAAAGCCTTTCCTGAGGGCCCACCTAAAAGGTAATTCTAAAGCCCTTCCTGACTGCCCAAGGGCAAAATACCTCCTAAGGTGTGTTTCTTTTTTCCTCAGTACAATAAACTATAAACTATCAACTATTCCTGAGGCTGTGCAGGAAGGACAGAACAGTGTTATCCTACAAAAAATCTGCCATCAGTACTCACCATACACTGGCTTGCATCTTCATACACTATCTGTATGAATGCAAGTTTCCATCCCAATAGAAAACCAGCAGGACCATTCTATTGTACAAGAAGGCAGACATCCAGGACATAGACATTGGCAACTATTGCCCGATCTCCCTATTGTCCATTGTCTATAAGTTGTTCACTCGAGTCATCCTTAATAGAATAGGTAGAACACTAGATGAAGGACAACCATGAGAGAAAACCAGGTTCCCAAAAGAATTCAGCACAATTGACAATATTCACATGGTGACCAAGCTCATGGAGGTTTTGAGAGAGTTCAAGATGCCGCTCTGTCTAATGTTCGATTTAAAGAAGGCGTTTGATTCTGTTGAGACAAAAGCGGTTATTGAAGCCCTAGCCATATCTGGGCATTCAAACTCAGTACATCAGGATCCTCTGCGAACTGTATTATGGATTTACCACCAGGATCTCACCATTCTACAAGGAAGTGATCATCGACATAAAGAGAGGGGTTTGGCAGGGTGATGCCATTCAGTGCCATATTCAAGACCGTTGTGTGATGACTGGAATGGGAAGAAATGGGACTTAAGATAGACAATCGGCAATGACACCACCTCTGCTTTGCTGATGACATCATTCTAATAATACCAAACATTAGCCAAGCGGCACAAATGCTGGCCAACTTGGACCGTGAGTGTGGAAAGGTCAGACTGCCGCTGAATCTCACCAAGACTATGTTCATGAAAAACGTACTAGTCCCTGATGTTCCATTTGCTCTCAATGGAATTTACATATCTGAATGCAGAAGCTATGCGTACCTGGGTCAAGAACTCAACATGAGGAACGAATTGGCATCAGAACAGTGCAGGAGAAAGAGCTGCGTGGAGTGCCTTCAAGAGCAGTGAAGAAGTCATTAAGAGGACAAAGAGCCTCTGGCTCTGTGCATATCTTTTCGACTCCATCATTCTTCCTGCACTAACATATGCCTCAGAGACCTGGGTCCTATGAAAATAGGATGAGAATGTCATTTGGGTATCTCAAAGAGGAATCAAAAGAGCTATGCTTGTAATATCACATTTCATTCAAGTCAGAGAAGAAATCTGGAGTTGTGACCTCTGTCATTGATCAAGAATCAGGGACGCTGTCTCATTTGCCAAGGCATCGAAAATCAGATGGGGTGGACACATAATGTGATTTAAAATTGACTGCTGGACTAGAACTATTATTGACTGGATTCCATGGGATGTCAAATGGACAAGAGGCCGCCCACCTATGAGATGTTTAGACTTCTTCATCAAAACCCTGAACAAATGATTTGGGGTTCTTTGTGTTCCTGGAAAGAGTAGATACCATTGGGCTACACTAGTAGGTCAACGTGGACAAATGGAGACATTACTGTCACCCACTAGAGCAAATAGAAGATCAATGGGATGTCAAGTGATACAAGTGATCTGTTTTATTTAAGTTCTGACAGGAGTGATCCCTGAATACAAAATGGCAATAAGTCCTAAACCTGAGAACCAACAAGTGTGATGCAAATAATAATAATAATAATAATAATAATAATAATAATAATAATAAATTTAAAAGAAAAACCTTTGGAGGAACATCTGTAGAATTGCATAACTTTTTCAATTCAGTGACCCACCTAAGTAAAAATGGGCTGGAGCGATAGCACAGCGGTAGGGCATTTGCCTTGTGTGTGGCCGACCAAGTCTGGCCTGGTTCAATTCCTCCTCTCCTTTTGGAGAGCCCAGCAATCTACTGAGAGTATCTCACCTGCACAGCGAAGCCTGGCAAGCTACCCGTGACATATTTGACATGCCAAACACAGTAACAAGTCTCACAATGGAGACGTTACTGGGCCCACCCGAGCCAATCAATGAATAACAGGAGGACAGTGCTACAGTGCTAACTAAGTAAAACAATAAGGTACTAAAAAAGGAAATTATTTTTATCATTTTTTCATTTGTTGATTTTTGAATACTCTAAATATGTTAGTTGTGCTTTTATCTAGTCCTGCTTATCAGTAATTAGAAGCGTTTTTGTTTTGTTTTGGACCATCTTCAGTGGTGCATCTAAACTGCTCCGGCCTGCATTCAGAATCAGGATGATCATACTTGGTGTCCAAGATTGAACTTCTGTTGAATGTGCAGGGTACTCTATATTATTGATCTGGCCTTTTAGTTATAATTGTTAATGCAATCTAATTTTTTAACTGGTGCCATTGTCACTTTTGCATATAGTTACATTTTTTTTTGTTTTTACTAAATAATGGTCTATCATTTGCCATCTTTTTTATGGGTCCCCCTTTACATCGCTTTCTGAAAGTCAAGTAGGTCATATATTTATATTTCCTCTATTTTTATTTGATTATTTAGAAGGTATGGAAAATTTTATATTCCATATATTACTCTTACATTTTCTTGGGCCAAACATGGCTGTGCTTATTCCTGTGTGTGCTCAGGGATATTTCACTACTCTCTGTGATCAGGTGACCATATGTGGTGCCAGGAATCAACTAAGATCAGTCACAAGGAAAGACAATTTCACAATTCCTGTACATCTCTTCAGCACATTCCTACCCTGCTTCATGGGGGAAAGATTCTCTTAAGGTCTTCATATGTTTATTTTACACTGCTTTAAAATATGTCAAACTATTATTCCACTATTTTCACTTTTCTAATAGGCCACATAATGTAATTTTTTCCTGCATTATTTCATGTCTGAACAACTTATTTTGCCTATGACACAAACCATTAACAACTCACATTTAAATTAATTTACAAATAGACTGCATTTTATAATACCTTGCACTATATGTTAGTATCTTTTATATTTTTAAGTCTTCTGCATGAAACTTTTTTGCATTCTGAAGTGGCATCTATGGTACCACAGAGGGCAGAGATAAAAGACAGTTGAAAGTCCAGCACAGCTGTCCCAGACCCTATCCACACATTTGAGCACACACGTAGTATACACAGCTCCAACCTCTGCCCTTATTAGTCCTACCTGCAAAGAAATTTAGTGTCACCTGAAACTTTCAAGTAGTCATCACTGTAGTTGAGTATCAGGTTCAAAGCATGAGTACTCATGAGTACTCATTCCTTCTTATGTTCCCTATTCAAAGAGAGCAAGTGAGGGTAGATTTAGTTCCCCCGTGGAAAATGGGGCTGGAACATATATCCAGCAGATACATAAACTAACCTACTGCCATTGCTCCAAGTTCAATGGTGGTATAAAAAAACATTGTGGAGGTTTTTAAAAATCCAATCTTACCTAAGGCACCCCCCACAATACTCCCTTATATAGTAAAAAGATTCCACTGAAAAATAAATGTTTCTCTTAAATATCAGATTATTTAACATAAAATCAAATGTAGTAAGTAAATAATAGTAGCTAAATATAGATAGAATTTTGGAAATTAATGAAAATCAATGATTGATCAATTTAGTTTATAATATTTGTATACTAAGTTAAATAATTGTGACTTTCAAATAATGAGATGCTTATTTTATAATCTGAAGACTGATACGAAAGGAAATTAGTAGGGATATACAAAACTATCTAGAGCAGAGCAAAGCACAAGAAAAAATGTTTCACCTCTTGTAACTCTTTTGAGTATAAGATTTATATGGATATGTATGTGCTATTATGATTAATAAAAATCAAATATTATTGCTGATTAAAGAAAATTAAGAACTCAGTAATGATATTAGATAAGATCTATGCCTCATCTGTATGGTGTCGACAAACACTAATTCAAACTAAATTTACTGGTTAATTTGCACATTTTAAATGTGCAAAAAATAAATTGGAGAGAGGAATAAAGCAAGCAATAAAATTAATTGAAAGACTAGAAGATATTATTGTAATTTGATTTAGTTGTCTGAAAAAATACCAACAAAAGCCTGCCCAAGAGATAAAAAGAATGTCTGTTACTCTTCAATAAATGCAGGCACACTCTTTACAGAATATATGTAGGCATAATAGATTTTTTTCAATAATTATATACAGGTTATACACTTTACTTTATACATGCTTTAGAATACTTTTTTTTTACTAGCAATATAAATCAGAGACACGGGAAACACCACATACACACATATGTAAAAATAAATAAATGAAACTTTCTGCCTCAATGCCCCCCCCCCCCACCACACACACCACACACACACACTCACAGGCACACACTCTTTCCTCAGTACACAGATTTTGATGTGATTCAGGCCAACTCAGAAATACACTGCCATGAACTGAACAAGATATATATAAAACAGGAAGGTAGTTGTGGGAAGGTGGGAGGGAGGGGGCGAATCATCAGGAAATAATGAACCCAGATATGGTCATTATCCTTAAAGTTGCCCAAAACAATAAGACCAGATCCACTCTGAGGACATAGTAACTGAGGCCAGATGAACTCCAGCAGGGAAAGGCCGAGGCCCAGAGAATGCTTGAGACCATCTCCCACTGCCACCCTCTGCCCACTACACTGCCCCAGGGGAAATCTCCAGTAGAAATGGAAGGTTCTGATAAGAAACTGAAGATGGAAACCCAAAGTTCCAAGCACATGCCCTGATACTGTCATAGCAGTGAACTTTCAACACAGAAAGCCCAGTGGGGTGCACTTGGGGAAATCCTGTAAAGTCAACTGTGATGGAAGCCAGCAGGGTGCTTCATTCTCTCCCTCACTCCCTGCCTCCTTCACTCCCTCCCTCTCTCCCTCCTTCCCTCATAATCCCTGAATAAATCTGTTCCAGTTCATAGTCCTCATCTTGAAATTCTTTCCTTGATGTTTTAACAACCTTTGGGTATGATTTAGTACTGGTTTTCTTTTCCGCAAAAAAGTAATTCCCTGGCTCCCACCAGAGTTCCATCCCTTAGCAGGAATTGGGGAAGCAGAAATCATTCACCACACCCAGCTAGAGCTGAACTCACAGTTTGACACCACCTCCAGGAGGAGCTGAGACATGATTTCCACAGTGCCAGTGCTCACAACAGACTTTCATCCACCCTAATTGTTAGGCACTTTCCTGGTTGAATGAACTGGGTTTAGGGAACATTGACAAACACATTTCTGGAGTCCATGACCTCTCCTCTCTACATTTCACATGAGCCACCAACAACCTCTATATCATAATTTTAAATCCTACTCCTATAAGAATGCAATACTTACATATGAATATTAAAAGAAAGATCTGAAGCCAAGTATGGAAACTTAAAATAATGTATCGATTTTTTTTTAATTTTTAAAGTTGAATTTAAATTCAAGCTTTTGAAACTGAATTTTAAGTTCAATAATACTCTATCCTTTTGTTCTAAATCAGTTTGTGGACAGTACTAGCTTTTTGTGACTACTGAAACATATCATATACTTGGTGGCTTAAAACAAATAGAAAATTATCTCAATGTTGAAGAAGACAGCAACCCATATTAATATCATGGACTAATAATCAAATGTCTTCACAGGGCTTTACATTTAAAACCTATGACACCACCATGAATTACAGAGTTAAAAAATCCTTCATGATTGAGCTTCAGGCAGACACCAATTCCTTCTTCAGTGTCCACCCTTTCACAATGTACCCAGTTTCCCTCCCATCCCCACCACCACCTACCCCTTCTCTATAGCAGACACTTTTTTTCCTTCTTTTTAGGCATTTTGGTTTACAATAATGTTACTGATAGTGAATCATAAATAACCCTCTTATCAGCTTTCAGCACCCCATTCTTCTCCAGGGTATCCACTTCTCAGGAACACTGTCATCTCTTTCCACAAGTGGTAGATTTCTACCAAAATCATTCTCATGCTCTTTGTTTCTGGAATATTTGGGAATTTGGTATATGCTACTATCTTTCTTTATATCCTTCATATGAGATAAATGGTTCTATTTATGTTACTCTGACTTTCCTTTTACTCAGTGTGATACTCTCTGTCCATCCACAGAGAAGCAAATTTCATGATAATCTTTTCTCATGGCTGCATAGTATTCTGTTTTGTATGTGAACCATATTTTGTTTATCCAGTTATCTGGGAACCTGGGTGTTTTCAGATTTTTGCTATTGTGAATCATGCTACAGTGAACAAAGATGTGCAGAAGAGTATTTGTCTGCATTGTGATTTTGAGCCCTTTTGGGTATCTTTCAAAGAGTGGAATTGCTGGGTATATGGAAACTTGATTCCTAGATATTTCAGAGATGACAATATTGTTTCCCAAAGGGTTGGACCATTCCACATTCCCACCAACAGTGAATGAGGCTCTGCTATTTTCAGTTTTTGATATCATATTCTTTTTCTGTGCGTTTTATCACCTTATTCTCTCAACCATCATTTTTAAAAGTTGTAAGTTTCATCATCTTATTGTCCTCTATAATGTACATAACAATATACAAACTTTTCTTTGTCTTATTTTTTAAAAATAAGCGTATTACCTTTAGGATGACTCAGATGGTTAGGATAGTTTCTCTACCTCAAAATCCCTCATAATAACATGTGTAAATAACACTCTTTTTATGCCAAAAAGTCAACATATATTCTAAGAGAGGGTATAGATATTTTTAAAAATAATAATGAGAATTTTTAGCTGTGCTACAATGTCCTAAGATAAAATTTTAACTCATATAGGCTTTGTAAAAGAAAATACTGTATCTAATACATAGGTTAAAATTAAAACTAACAAAAAGTATTATTAAACCAAATTGGTCTTAAAGTTAAAAGATGCAAAAATAGAGACAACATACAAATTTATGTGCTATTTCATATTTCTTATAAAATCAAAACAATAAGAATGATTTTCTTAAGCATATATTTGGGCATTATTGCCATCACAGATTTATGTCTTAATCCTTTATATTAATTTGTAAGTCTAAAAACAATAAAAATTAGCCAACTATCCATGGGCACTCTGATGCTTGGTTCTGCTGACACATGTATATTTGAATAGATTTATTCTTTCCAAAATAATTCAATAATAGAAGCACCATGCTCCTTTAGAGTGCTTAAGGTTTCATTTCAGTCTTTGAACAGGCTATTCATTAATAGCAGTGTCCTCCCATTGTTCATCGATTTGCTCGAGCAGGCCAAGTAACATCTCCATTGTGAGACTTGTTGTTATCGTGTTTGGCATATCGAATACATAACGGATAGCTTGCTAGGCTTTGCCGTGCAGGAGAGATAGATGTTTTTGAGTTTTTTATGTGATACTTAAAATTTTTATCCAGATTTTTCCAATATTACATTAATTTTGCCTTTGCAGAAATTGTTTATGTATTAACTACAAGATCTACCAATCTCACTTTTATTGATTCACTGTAGCACTGTAGCACTGTCATCCTTTGTCCATCGATTTGCTTGAGTGGGCACCAGTAACCTCTCCTTTGTGAGACTTATTGTTACTGTTTTTGGCATATTAAATATGCCACAGGTAGCTTACCAGGCTCTTCTGTATGGGCAGGACACTCTCGGTAGCTTGCCGGCATCTCCTAGAGGGACAGAGGAATCAAACCCAGGCCAGCTGTGTGAAAAGCAAATGCCCTCCCCTGTGTTTTGCTCCAGCCCATGTTCACTATAAGACAAAAATATATTTTAAAAAATATGTTCAGACATTTTTATGGAAGTAATATTTATAATAGCTAACATTCTAGAAGTAATCCAAATATTAATAATATGGCATTCAGTATGCGAGTATGTTTAATGTTATGTTTAGTATTTAAAATTATAATGATAGAGAGCTTAAATATATTGTAGAAATTTCCTTCTATAACTATTTATTGACTATTTTTATCACAAATGATTTTAAAATGTTGGGAAATGCTTTCTCTGCAACTTTAGTATGATCAGATTTAGCTATTTTTTCTTGCATAATATTATGGTGTACTTTGCTGACTGACTTGCATTTACAAAACTTACTATTGTAGGATAAATTATATTTGATCAATTGCTTTTTTGATATATTGGTAGATTCTGTTTGACAATGTTTTTAAAGGAAATTTATGTCTTTATCTATCATGGTTGGCTTTCCCACTCTCTGCATTCCTCGCCCAGGCATGGAGGTGCTGAACTAGTGGATTGTATTCTTTATCCATGTTTTCAACGATGGCATCTTCCCACATTGCCACACTAGTGCCAAAGAGTTCCCAGTTGGTGGTCATTCTGGGAGTTCTCTTCTTAAACTTTGCAGTCCTTTATCCATGCTTTGTGAAGTAGAATTTTGCACGAAGGAGACAGTGCTCCAATCCCATTTGGAATTTTGGGAAAACAGCGACATCGTTCAGGCAAAACTGCAGATTGAATATTACGTGGTCAATTTTGTTATGGAACCATCCATCGGGTGACACCCATGTCCAATGTTTAGACTCAGCCTTCTGGAACGGTGAGTTGCCATGGATGGTCTCGGTTGACATGATGAGCTCAGACAGTCTCTCACCCTGTTTATTCCATTCTAGGCCATGGGTTCCTATGTGGAGTTCTTTGGGTGACCTTTCTAAGATAACAATTGATTTGTCCTTTTCTCCCTTGCCACAAGGAGCTTAGGTTTATCAGGTTATACCCATCACAGTACTCCAGAGTCACTCCCATTCCTTTGTTTATCTATAACCACTTCTCTATGCTCTCTAACCCAACCAGTTAATCAGCTTTTCCCCTAATCAGAATCTGTTAATTTGTGAGGTCAGATCCTTCTAGGACACTGAACTTGTATTGTAAGTTAATATTGCCTTTCTCCTCTCCTAATGTCTTTTGAAAAGTTTACTTTAATGGAATATTCTCTTTGTATAGATACAGGAAGACTGTTAATACTATGCTTTGTAACTTAGGATTTAATTGGCTTTGAATATTATTTACTCCTGGGCATCTGTTTTCTCAACTTAAGCCTTAGTTGCCCTCACTTCTTAGCACCCCCAAAAGCAGGGTCCCGACAAGGGACTTGATGGAACCAGCGCAAGCATAAGTTATGTGCTACCCTTGCATCAAGATGGGCCAAGCCAAAGTGCCACGCTTCTTAACTATGAGATAGGAGATTGATCATAGACAAATGCTGTCATGATCCAAAAGTAACAGCAGACTAGGACAGTACTAGGTATAGGAAAGACTATCTGGCCTAAGCACTATTGTTTGAGATGGACATGACCCTAGGAGAGCAATTCTATAAGCTTAAAGTATTTCTTACTGTGTCTTACAAAATGATTTATATTATGTATGCTTATATTCTGTTGGACAAGGAGAGGAACAACACACCCAGGGGATTCCGTCCTAGGATGGTTGATCTGCTAAATGAGAATCTGTTCTAGAAGCGACTTTCCCATGTGTCCTGACTAGTTTTGATGAGTCTGAACATTTCTCCCCTTTGAACCGCCTTCAGTAAATAATTTCGGTATATTGTAAGCGGCAGTTATCCTTTTCTCACAGAAACCTAGCTGATCTTAGATATGAAGATCTCAGGTGCTAGCCAGGCCTGATCTTTGGGATGTAGATTCCAGGTTCTAGCAGACTAGTCTTTGGGATGCAAATCCTAGTGCTTGTAGCCCAAGAAAGGTTTCAGGCTTGGTTTTGTATCTTCTTTATGGAGGCCAAAATTACCAGCTTACAGGTGTAAAGAAACAATGAATGTTTTGCTGCCTCAATGTTCTTTCTGTAACTCCTTTTAATGGCATCCCTGCATTGTGCCCTTTAGACGTATGATGATCAATATAAGGAGATTTTCGGGGCTCTCTAGGGGAGATAAGCCTGAAAGAACCGGGGAACACATGCTTGAGAGAACCTGAAGCAGAGGTTCAGGTTCTGAAAGAATCAGGCAGAAACACCATGGCATAAATTTCTTTTATGGGATAAAAAATGTGACAGTAAGAGGGGACTGAGGAAGGCAGAGGAGAGATAGGAGTGAATGGAGAGAGGATTGGAATAAACTGTAACTAAGACCACCCAGCCTGGCCCTCGTTTCCTTCCTTTGCCAGTCCATTGTCATCGACCTCCCTGGAGTGGGAGAAACGGCCTGAGACTACTGAGCATGGGGGATGTGAGAGATAGACCACAGCAGCCACCCTTTTCTGTTTACACAGACCTTCTCGGTTCTTTATCGGCATTAAAACACCAGCAATGATCTTGTAGAAGGTGTGGTCTTCTTAATAGAACTTCTCCAGCTCCATGTAGAACTTCTCAATTTCTTCTTCAACGTAATTGGATATTGGTGTACAGATAACGAACAAAGAAGGTGCCGGCAGTGAGCCACATCTATTCAAGTGTATGATTCAGATTGTTAGGCATTCGAATGAATCCATGCTCATGGCCAAGTTCGTGACGACAAGGGTAATGACACTACCTACACCTCTTTTATCGCATGTTCCAAGGAAGAGTTCTTCTCTAGTGTTGAAAATGGCATGATGTGATTGATGCCTTCTCATCTCGGTCAGACCAATGATGTTGTACTCGATCTTCTGCGCTTGAACCATCAGGTCCTAGATGGATGCTTCCAATGTCACCATACATGCATTGAAAGTACAGACAGTCATTTTAGTCCTTCTTCGTTTTGGCAGCCTAGTTTGGCCCTGAGATTTTATCATCCTCTCCTTGCTCATCCTTCTTAATACTGCCATATTGGGGGCTCATTCAGGGTCAGTGGGAATGAGGCCCATTGTTTTTACTGTTTGGGGCATATTGAATATGCCTCGGGTAGCTTGCCAGACTCTGCCATATGGGTGGGGTACTCTCAGTAGCTTGCTGGCTTCTCCCATATGGATGAAGGCTTTTAGGGTGGCCTCTAATTGTCCTTACAGGTGATTCCATGGTTCACACCATATTAGAATCCCATCTAATATGGTGCAGAATATGGGTATTAAATATCTTATCACGTGTTGCAGCTGCGCAATCCAGAAAGAAGCCTGGAGCATGGCAGCGGCTGGGTAGTGGAGGTAGTGGAGATTAGGAAAGCCACAAAAAGATGCCTGTCTTTGAAAACTCTCCAGCACATTTGCCAATGTGGCTTGGCGCAAGCCTCAGGCAACCAAAAGCTAATGTCTGAGCTCGCAAAGCTGTGCAGAGAAGCTATGAATGTAGATCTCAAAGAGAGAAGAGCAGCAGAGACGAGCCAATGCAACAGAAGCTGGGAAAAGAATTTGCAATGCTTGCCTGTCCTTCGCCAATACAAGACCAAGATGACTGCCCTCCAATGTCCTGATAGATATATCACATCTTCCACAAGGGTAATGGGGAAGATTATCCACTACTTCTACTCCGATCTCTTCGATAGCCACGTCCACCTGCCCACATACAAAATTTCACAGGATGGATATGCCGTTACCAACATTGTTCCATCCGAAATCCAGCACTCCATTTCACTGGTAAAGAAGCATACAACACCTGGTCCAGATAAGGTCAGACCTGAACACCCGAAGAATCTCCTATAAGTATTTGTCAATACACTGACTTGGCTCTTCACATGTTACCTGTCTGAATGCAAGTTTCTGTCTCAATGGAAATCCAGCAGGACCACTCTGTTGTACAGGAAGTTAGACATCCACGACATTGGCAATTATTGCCCAATTCTGCCTATTGTCTGTCGTCTACAAGTTGTTCACTCAAGTCTTCCTAAGTAGAATAGGAGAACACTAGATGAAGGACAACCATGCGAGCAAGGCAGTTTCCAAAAAGGATTCAGCATGATCGACCATATCCACAGGGTGACCAAGCTCATTGAGGTTTCAAGAGAATTTAAGATGCTGCTCTGTCTAATGTTCATTGATTTAAAAAAGGCTTTGATTCTGTTGAGATGGAAACGGTCACTGAAGCCCTAGCCACATTTGGGCATTCAAACTCAGTACATCAGGATCCTCTGCAACCTGTATTATGAATTCACCACCAGGATATCACCATTCTACAAGGTAGTAAAAAGTATAAGAGGGGTTCAGCAGGGTGATACCAATTTACTGGAACTCTTCATTGCCACCCTCGAGAACGTCATCCGGAGTCTGGAATGGGAACAAATGGCAGTGAAGTTACATGATCAGCAACTACACCACTTCCACTTTGCTGATGACAACGTTCTAATAACACCAAACATTAGCTAAGTAAACAAATGCTGGCTGACTTCGACCATGAGTGTGGAAAGGTCAGACTGCAGCTCAATCTCACCAAGAAAATGTTCATGAAAAATGAACTAGTCCCTGATGTTCCATTTGCTCTCAATGGAATGAACATCTCTGAATGCAGCAGCTATGTGTACCTGGATCGAGAACTCAACATGATGAACATCTTGGTCCCAGAACTCCACAGACAGAAGAGCGGTGTGGAGCATCTTCAAAAGAGCTATGATTGGAGTATCACACTTCACTCAAGTGAGAGAATGAATCCGGAGTTCCGACCTCTGTCTACAGTCAACAAACAGGGATGCTGTCTTGTTTAGCAAGGCATTGAAAATCAGATGGCTTGGACACGTAATGCAATTTAGAGATGACTGCTGGACTAGAGCTCTTATCGACTGGATTCCACAGGACATCAAAAGGACATGTGGCAGCCTACCTATGAGATTGTCAGACTTCTTCGTCAAAACTCTGAACAAAGGGTTTGAGGCTCTTTGTGTTCCTGGAGCTAGCAGAATCCTCTGGGCTACACTAGCATGCAACAGGGATGAATGGAGGTAATACTGGCTCTTGCTTGAGCAAATCAATGGGAGGACAAGTGATAAAAGTGATCTATCAGGGTACTGTTTTGCACTTTTCATTTGTAGTGATATCTCTGCTGTTGGACTCTGTAATTAAATCCATCTATCAGGAACATATAGCTAACAACATGCAAAATGAAGAAAAACTGAAAGTATTCTTTTTCAGATCAGGCGTAAGACAAGGTGTAACATTCTCAACACCATTATTCAATACAGTAGTTGAACTCCTTGCTAATGCAATTAGGAGAAATGTTAAGGAAAAAGCATCAGATTGGAAATGAGGTCAAACTATCACTATTTGAAAATGACACGATGCAACATTTATAAAACTGTAAAGATGCTACCTAAAAAAAACAAAAATGAAAAAACCTCTCCGAAAATGTTAACATGTACTGAATGTTTGGTTTGATGCTCTTTGTGTCCCTAGAATCATCAGATGTCATTGGGCTACACTAGCACGCAACAGGTATGAATGGAGATGTTACTGCCTCCTGCTCAAGCAAATGAATGCGTAATGGGATGTCAAGTGATCAAGTGATGATATTCAGCAGGGTAGTAAAAGCACCAATGGGAGGTCTTGTATTATCTGGTCCTTCACTTCTAATGTTCTCTGTAACAAGAAAACTAAATGAGTCCTTGAGCCTCTAAGAAAAAAGATAATGTTATTAAAATCTCAATTACACTAGACTTAGAATGTATTTCCATTGTAAAGATACAAGAATACAATACAAAGCAATATATACAGTTAACAAGAGTCTGTTAACTCCAAGATAGACATTGTAGTTTGCCGTGATTACCAATTCATTTTTGAAATACATATGAACAATTGTGTATTGAATTAAGAGACATTATGGGCTGGAGCGATAGCACAGCGGGTAGGGCGTTCGCCTTACACGCGGCCAACATGGCCGACCCGAGTTCGATTCCTCCGCCCCTCTCGGAGAGCCCGGCAAGCCACCGAGAGTATTCGATATGCCAGACACAGTAACAACAAAGTCTCCAATGAAGACATTACTGGGCCCGCTCGAGCAAATCGACGATCAACGGGAGGACCTTATCCTATCTAAGGCTAATACACATATTTGTTCCCATCCTTTAAATATTTTCATGATTTTTTAAAGTAAATGATTGATATTTATATGGAGTAATATCCCCCTGAATAGCCAGAGCAGCCCTAGGAAAAATATAATGGGACGCTTTTCTTTTTCTAACTTAAAATTATACGACAAAGTTATTGTAATCAACGCGGTGTGGTACAGATACTCAGAGTTGAAACAAGAGCCCAGAGACAGAACCTCAGGATAGAGTTGGTGACTGTGTGAAAGATAAGCACTGGGTGTGAAGCATGAGTATTTCCCAGCAACAGAGTTGAATTAGTCACTCCTATCTCACACCATGCACATAAGCCAATCCAAATTAGATTAAAGACATCAATATCAAACTTGAATCCATAAATTATTATGGGGAAATATTAGGCAGAACACTTTATGACATTGAACATAGAGGGATAGTCAATGATTAAATGCCTCTTATCAAAAAAGTGGAAACAAATATTAACAATTTATTACAGAGTAAAAATATTTATTAATAATGCTCAAAGTTATCACAGCGCAGACCACGGTCATGGTCCTCCTGTTGTTCATCGATTTGCTCGAGCGGGCCCAGTAACGTCTCCATCATGAGACTTGTTACAGTTTTTGGCATATCGAGTACATCACGGGGGTAGCTTGCCAGGCTCTGCCATGTGGGTGAGATACTCTCTCTCAGTAGCTTGCCAGGCTCTCCCTCCGAGAGGGGCGGAGGAATTGAACTCAAGTCTGCCATGTTGGCTGCATGCAAGGCAAACGCTTTTCCACTGTGCTATCGTTGTGTTGGTGGTATAGTGGCTAGTGGCTCAAAGTTAAAAAAATAGAAAAGTTTATTGAAAAGTAGAGAAGAAAGAAATTCCCCATGCTGGGAGAAACTTAGTCTGAGAGTTATTAGGGCACGGATCGAGATCTCCCATTAATGACAAAGAGACTCTAGAGACTGCAAACAGCAAGCAGTGTTTATCGTAAGACTGGTTAGCCAGTGTCCAACCGCCTACACAGACACGCAGGTCCAGCAGGTTGGATAAAGACCCCGAGCTTCTCCAAAGGAGATCTTACATAAGCCTTCATTTACCATTATAGTAGAGCCCTCACATTTCATAGCCAATAGTTTTGTAATAACAGATACTTTCCTAACCAATCCAATTAAGGTTACATCACTTCTTAGCCTATAGTTTAAAGATCAGCATTTGCATCAGTGCTTAGGAATGTCTTGGTGTTTAGGGCAGTCCTCGGTCTTGTGACACGGGTCTTGTGAGAGACATCTGGTTATCTGGTCTGACACCACCCCCCCAGCCCCCCCCCCCCCCCCCGTGACTTGCAACTCCGGGCACCTCTACCTGAATTCCTTGCTCAGGGGCAGAAAAAACAGTTATTTTGCAATGCGGGTTCCTGTTAAGCTAAGCTAAATTAATTCTGGGGGTCTATTTTGGGACTGTCCCTCACAGGAGTAAGTCAAATATGGCTCAGTGTGTGTGTGTGTGTGTGTGTGTGTGTGTGTGTGTGTGTGTGTGTGTGTCTGGGGTGGGGAATGGCAGGAGGTGAATAGGGGAAATGGGTTTTTATGTAACTTGCCAAGTGACAAGAATATTAAAAAGGATGCAAAGACCATATAGAGTGGTTTAGCTGATTTGGGTCATTTGGATATCTTCTGTCTTTCTTATTTTCTCTCTACATTGACCCTGCATCAACCCTGCTCACCCAGGGATGGTCCCCAGAACGACACAATCAGTCACTCTATGCCTTTTCATAGTGAGTTCAGTCCATGAGTGTTTAAAAAAATTATTGACAGGATGGAATCTATTGTCATTTTTTAAACGATTTTTTTGTCATTCAAGCCAGCAGCACATGCTGGGGGAAAAGGCAGCTCAGATAGAGAAGGGAACACCAAGTAAAGAATGTTTGGAGATTTCACTCTGGATGCGAGATACATGCTGAAAGTAAACTATAGACTGAACACAATGGCCACTCAATATCTCTATTGCAAATCACAACACCTGAAAGAAAAGAGAACAAAAGTGAATGTCCTGCCACAAAGGTGGAGGGGGGTGGGGGGATAGCGTGGCAGATGGGAGGGCTACTGGAATCATTGGTGGTGGAGAATGGGCACTGGTAGAGGGGTGGGTACTCGATCATTGTATAACTGAAACCCAAGCATGACAGTTTTTAAGTCTACAGCTGTACTTCATGGTGCTTCACTAATCACTGTCACGGTCCTCCTGTTGTTCATTGATTTGCTTGAGCGGGCCCAGTAATGTCTCCATCGTGAGACTTGTTACTGTGTTTGGCATATTGAATACGTCACAGGTAACTTGCCTGGCTTTGCCATGTGGGCGAGATACTCTCGGTAGCTTGTCGGGCTCTCTGAGAGGGGCGGAGGAATTGAACCCGGGTTGGCCACATCGGCCGCGTGCAAGGCAAATGCCCTACCCGCTGTGCTATCACTCCAGCCCGCTTCACTAATAAAAAATTAAATTAAATTAAATTAAAATTAAAAGAAAAATCACTTCCAGCAGACTTACTTCCCCTTATGTTAATTCTTTTTCTGTATTTCTTATGATTAATAGATGTTCTCTTGCTATTGTGTATTAAATATCAAATTATATTTATTTAAAATTATACTTTATATTACACCTACTTTCTTGATGATGTTCTGTGTCTTGTTTGAGATCACTGATCCAGTTTTCAGCTTTCTCCATTCTGTTCTGGGTCCTATTATGACATTTATTATTTTCTTCATTTCTGCTTGAATAAGATTTTTTCCTAATATCTTATTGAATTTTTTTAATCTCTTTTTCAACAATTTACTCAGTTCAATAAACACTAAAAGAATCATTGGCTTTGATGTCATCCTCAAGCTTTGTCAGAAATTATGAATTATTTGAGGACTTTTGTAGGCTTCTGTTCCAATCCAGTGGCGCTACTGATTTAATTATTTTATTTCATTATCCTATTGCTTCATAGGAGCTAATGGTAGAAATTCATGCTTCAGGTATTCTGAGTACTGCTACAGTGCTCTAATTTAAAATATCACACTGAGTCTACTGATTTTCTGCAGCCAAGGATGCCTTCTGAGAATTTATTAAATGTTTGCAGGATTAAAGTGATACCTGGATGACTAGGAAATTAGTTACCACTGATTTGAAACTGCTTTTGCACCATATTTAAGTCTAGCTGACCTGGGTTTTGTGAAGAGTTATTAGTGTCTGATTTGGTGTCTGTCTTAATTGCTGTGCATTAAAGTCCACCTGACTTGAGCATTCACTGGTTATACTTTTTGGTCATATTTTTTTCCACTAACCCTTCTTCAATTATACTGTTTCATATTTACGTAGGGATTTTGCATTTGGCATGACCAATTTTGGAAGATCTTCGCTGAACCACCTCTGGGGTATCTGCTACTTTCTGCTTCCTCTGGGGATGGTAGATTCAAGTTGCTTTCTTGGGATGAGTGGTACCTAGTAGTGACCTAGGAACAACAGCGCCCCATCTGTACAGGTATTGGAAGTTCCAGTCTGACAATCTGTACAGCAACAAAGCTGGACCATTCAGAATCCTTTGCACTAAGTGACCTGTAACTTAGTTTGAAGGTTAAACCGTATCCTTTTTAGCGGAACTTCTGTTGGTTCTGAGCTACCTGCAATTACAAACAGTCAGACTCAGTCAGACTCTATTGTTGCTAGATACAGAAAGGGGGTCTGAAACTGGGTGTGTCGGAGCAGTTGCTGTGCTATGACTGCTGCTGGAGAGGGGGAGGTCCCAGTCTATGAGGGGGAACAGGGCCTTGTCAGGTTGGGAGGTGAGCCTGTTTTGTGTTCTACAAAAGCCCTATTGCATGGCTCATGTCAGCCTGGCTACTCCCTGCTTGTACCAAGCTTGGTCTTAACAAGCCTATCTTCAGTTTAGCAAGTATTTGTTTAAGACTGATGTTATCTAAATCCCATGTATCCATCCTCCTATCCTTAGGTTGCCCTTTTTGGGCTCAGTAATCCACTTTCTCTTTCAATCTACGCTTCTCCTCTCCCACATCCCAAAGGAAACTCTCCTTAATTCTAATCTTTCAAACAGTTTCACATTCTCTGCCACTGGGTCTCCCTGAAGTTATGACTTTCTTCTGGAATGTTCCCAGTGAAATCACTTGAAGAGACTGTGTACCATTTAGTTCTTCTCTATCTTTGTGTTAATGCTCCAGTAGTTCCACAGAACTGGTTCTTCATAGATACCCTGATATCATTCTCTGGCATGCAATATTTTTTCAGAGATTATTTAGTACTATTTTTCTCCATTATGAAAATATTCCTTTACTTATTTTGATTTGACCTGCCACAAATCTCCAATTTACTTTATTTGTTATCTAATATTTTGACTATTTATTTAATTTGCACTTTCATTTGTAAAATTCATTTCTTTCATTTCCGTGTATAATATTTTGAAGGATTTTTATTCAAAGCAAAAATTAATGTTTCCTAAAAATTCATATTATTCTCCTAACTGAAGACATCAGTCTCACACTTTTATCATTTTAATGTATTTTGTGTTATATATCAATATTGTGATTAGTGCTATAAATTATTTAATTTGATATTTGCTGACACATTTTGTAATTTGAAAATTATACACCACTGACTATATTTATGCTATGAAACCCTCAGCAATACTTAGTAACTTGAGTGATTCTTGTTCCAAATAATGACTGTCAAAAATGAACCACTGTAAAGCTGGAGAGAAGGCCCAAAGGGCTCATCCTCTCTATGTGGAAGGCCTGAATACAATTTCAATACTGCAGGTTCCCCTAAGAACTGATAGTTAGAAACCCCAAACATCAAGCCAGGAGCAGACCCTGGGCACCAGTGGGTATTACAATACACAAAAAAATAAATAAATAACCACTAAATATTTTTGTGTTAGCAAACTTAAGCCTCACAGGACACATCTGCCATTTGTGCCTATATTTATAAATTAAATGATGTTAGAATACAGCTGCAATCATAGCTATACTCATTGTTTTGCCTGTCATCTATTACGGCTTTCTCATAATTACTCACTATCACCTGTCTAGTAAAATATGTAATATCAATGTATAGCCTTGAATAAAACACTGGTTAAAAGGGGCCAAAGTGGTAAGGCATTTGCCTTGTAGGTAGCAACCCAGGTTCCATCCCTGGCATCTCATATGGCCCCCTTAATAATTCTTAATTGCAGGGCAAGGAATAAACACTATGTATGGTCAGGTGTGGCCCAACCACGCACCCCCCAGATATTTAGCTCCTCTAAATGCATAGCAACAACAACACACACACACACAGACACAATAAGTAGTTTCACCAAATTTATCTTGTACTGACAATTTAAAATTATATACCGTGAGTCTAACTTTAAGGTTATGATTTTAAAATGTAATGTAATTGGGAACATTTGGGTCATATCACACTGTGTTCCTGGTTTTCCATTTTTTTTTTTTTGCTGACCCTCTACTCAAGATTACTTCTGGCATTTCCCAAAGGTCTATATGCTATGTCGGAGATTGAACTCAGGTCAGCCAAGTGCATGGCAAGTGCCACATGCACTCTATTATTGTTTGGTCTAAATATTTACACTTATAAAATAAAAATGTGCTTTCATAAAAATCATTTTAAGTGCTTGATCATATAGAACTGTATTTTTCACTCTTGAAAAAGACTGTCCAGTGGTTAAGGAGGTTGCCTTGCATGCTGGCAAGTTGGGTTCCATCCCTGGCGTTCCATATGATTCCTGAGCTGGAAGTATGTCCTGAGTGTAGAACCAGGACTAATCCATTAGCATCACCAGATGGACCTCAAACAACGAATGGAGATATTACCATGGATTCAGCTGGGCAATTGTTTGCATGTGGTCAACCCAAGTTTAATCTCCAGCACTATATGAGTCCCACTGGTAGTGATTCCTGGGCACATAAAACAAAGGTAATCCCTCATCACTGTGGTGTTGTGGCTCAAAAAAATCAAACCAAACCAAACAAAAATGATCATCTCTCTTAAAGTTATCTTTGTAACTTGGCAATTAGCATGCTCTTCTTCCTTTCCTCTTTACTTTGATGGGATTGTACTCAGCAGTACTCAGGGCTTAATCCTGGCTCTGTGCTCTTGTGATTCTTAGGCGACCTTATGTGGTGCCAGGATAATATACGAGTCGCCTGAATGCAAGACAAGCACCTTAACACTGTACTATCTCTCCGGCCTCATTATCATTCTTTATAAATAATATAGTAAATTAGGGGAACAGCAGTCATTAAAACTATAGAACAGTAACTAGTATGCATATTATAGAACACTTCCATATTTTATACACAGATAACCCCACTATAATAGATTTTGTATTTCTGGTAAAGCCTAACTATATATTTAAAAATGCACTTTGCTTCACATCAATAACCCTCCAGGGTGATATAAAAATTGACAGTTATGTAAGTAGTGAACCTTTATTTCTTTCATGTCTGCTGTAGAGTACTAATTTGTGTTGTTGGTATTTAAAAGGTTGCAATGAACATTCCCACTGGTATTGTGAGAATCACAATACTATTCATCATAATGTGTTACCCTGTGGACAATATCATTCATGTAGAATTTACATTATGATACCCTTGGGGCACTGGACAGTTTGTCTTCATTAGCTGACTTACATGGTGACTTGCAAGATTAAATGCCACAAATGACTTCCTAATTGCTAAACCCATTGGCCTCCTGAGTTCCCATGTTAATTATTTTTTCTGAAGTACTTGACCCTGCTAAATAGCAAATCATTTTCACACCTTTTTGTTATTATCATTGCTTTCTTGGTACTGAAATCTCTGTTGTTCACTCCAATTTCTGAAATGTTCACATCCAGTCTCTTTTGAAAACTGTATTCTTCTATTTAGTTATTAATTAGGCATTTCTAAATTTGATGTTCTCTCTGAAAACATCTGATACTCATGAATTTATTACCATTTTAATAGCAGACTCTCTGTAGTGTCCAGAGTCCTCTTGAGGAATCTAGAGCAATTTATATGGAAGGTGAAGATAAATAAAATCTTTCTTCTGGAGATATTTGGCTAACATCATACTGTGTTCTTGATTTTAACATATAACTATGAAAACTAGTTATAACTATAAACTAATATTTCATTTCACATAAGTATCTCATATTCTATATTTGGATCCTACATATTAAATGATTGCAGTGATTTGTAACATGTTTTAGAGGGTTTGGAGGCTTTGCCTCACCTTGCTGTACTCAGGGCTTATTACTGGTGGCACTCAGGAACTACACTCAGTGCTAGGAGTTGAACTAGGGTTGATTATATGCAGGACACGTACATTAAACTATGTTTTGTTTCATCCAGTCCTAGTTTTGGGTATGCTTTACTATACAATATTTTAATATTTTCTATATTATTAAATATTATTTTAGCAATCTTGCACTGTTTAATATTAAGCAAAATATATTTCACAATGCTTAAAATTGGTCAATTATAGCTAAATACCATATACATATATATGCATAACTAAAATATTGAGTCACTTTATGATTTGGGACAGTAACCTATACCAAAATATATTACATTACTGAGGATTTGTTTTCAAGTCAATAATTTAATTTTCCATAGTTTCTTTTATGCTGGCAGTAGCTTATCAGCATGTTTCTCAAATCCTGAATAGCATTGGTAACTATAAATTTGTTAGGTAATGTTCATATATATTGTAATGTATTCACTGTGTGAATGAATAGAACTCTTATCTATGAAAACTAAATGTTTTGTAATGAATAGTTATCTTAGTATTGTCAGTGTTCCTCTGAAAAACAAAAACTCTCGGAAACATTGAACATCTAGGTGATAGATTGATAGGGTATAGACGATAGATAGAGAAGTGGCTTATTATATAATAACTGTTCAGGATACTCAGACATGCAATGATGTTACAGATAATATTGAGAGCCAATGAACTAAACTTATAATTCATTCTAAGTCTGAAGAACCAATAAACAGGAAATCCAAAGTTCTAGGGCAGCTGAAAATGTATATCCTAGTTAAAGAAGAGAGACTTTAACCTTCCTCCAGGGATTTAATGTTGCATGTCCCAAGTTGAAGAAGGTATACTCACCAATCTTTTCCCTTTCTTATTCAGCCTTATTGATTCAATCATCAAACTCATCATGAATTTCCCTTACATATGTACCCAGAAATAATGTTTTATCACAGCTACAACTTTTGGAATCACTTGGTTGGCAGAAGCTGGCATGAAACTAATCCATGCTCTCGTGCAATATTCAATTAAGTTCAATTTCAATAGAACCCCTAACTGAAGGATAGGTTCCTCTTAAAAAAACTGAATTAACTTCTGCTCCCAGAATCTGGACTCAGTATTTAGCACCAGATAGTAGTCTAATGCTCTCGGGGTGTATTCCTATTTTCAGTCTCCACCTTGACCAACCAAGGCTCCTAAGTAATCCTATCATTTGTAACGCTCCTAACCAGAGAATTTATGGCCTGGTCGAATAAGTTTCAGTTCAACTGGACTGTTCCTGATCACTCCAAGTAACATAGTCACACATTTCTTATCACCTATCTCACTGAATGATCCACTCAGAGAAAACAAAAAAACTGCAAAAGTGTTAGTAATCAGTTATCAAAAATGTATATATATATATGAATGTATTTAACTAAGGCAAGTTAATTACTGATTTTGTTATGAACAGTAAAATATTGATAGCCCGCATGTTACGTGGGACAGAGAATACATTTTACAACAGTTGTGACCATCCAAGTGTAAACTGGATTATTTAGGGACATTCATTAATAATGCCTACAATACAATCACCTAGATGACATGTTTTGGAAGAGTTTAACAAGTGAACAAAATTAATGCACTTACTAGTCAGTATTGTAGGTATTTTAATTATTTATCAAATTTATGGTTAAAATATGTAATAAAATTGATAATGCAATTATCAAATTTCTTTATGTGTTTTAGTTTTTTAAAAGCTTATTATTAACTATAATTTTTGGTCTACAAATACCTGATTATATCCATCGCTCATTATTCTATTGATGATTTTTCATTTTATTTTATTTTTATTTATTTTTTAATATTGAACACTTAACAAATTTGTGTTGTCTTTTCCCAAGGGTCATGCTAATCTACTCTGTATCATTCAAATTTTAGTAAATGTGCTACTGAATCAAACACTATTTTTTATTTTAAATATCTTCAATATAACTTGATCACATGACATCCCGTTACTCATGAATTTGCTCGAGCGGGCACCAGTAACATCTCCATTCATACCTGTCGTGTGCTAGTGTAGTCAATGGTATTTGCTCACTCCAGGAACATGAAGTGCCTCAAACCGATCCTTCAGGGTATTGACAAAGAAATTTGACCATCTCGTAGGTGGGAGGCCACATGATCTCTTGACATTCTGTGGAATCCAGTCAGTAAGGGCTCTAGTCCAGCGGTCATTTCCAAATCACATTATATGTCCAGCCTGTCTGATTTTCAACACCTTGGGAAAAGAGACAGCATCCCTGATTCTTGATCATCAACGGAAATTGGAACTCTGTATTCTTTCTCTCACTTGAGAAAAGCATGATACTACAAGCATAGCTCTTTTGATTCCTATTTAGGAGATGACACAAATTTGTTAAGTGTTCAATATTAATAAATAAATAGTGTTCTCATCCTGTTTTCATAGAGCCTAGGTATTTGAGCCATATATTAATGCAGGAAGAACAGAGAAATCAAAGAGATGTGCCTGAAGTCAGAGGCTCTTCATCCTCTTAGCTATTTCTTCGACGCTCTTCAAGCCACTCCCTTCCTCCTGTGAAACTCAGGTGCCAGGTCATTCATCATGTTGAGTCCTTGACCTACATACATATAACTGTTGCATTCAGAGATATTCATTTTGTTCAGACTGAATGGAACATCAGGAACAAGTTCGTTTCTGATAAACATTGTCTTCGTGAGATTCACCTGTAGTTCGACCTTTTCAGACTCACAGTCAAAGTTGGCCAGCATTTGTGCTGATTGTTGTTAATAGAATGATGTCATCAGCAGAGCAGAGGCGGTGTAGTTGCCAACCATCTATCTTCACTCCCATTCCTTCCCATTCCAGTAATTGCATGATGTTCTCGACGGTGACACCCAAGAATTTTGGTAAAATGGTATCGCCCTGCGAAACCCCTCTCTTGACATGGATGATCACTTCCTTGTAGAATGGTGAGATCCTGGTAGTAAATCTGTAATACAGCTCACGGAGGATCCTGAGGTTTTGAGTTTGAATGTCCTGTTTGGCTATAGCTTCGATGACCACTTCAGGCTCAACAGAATCAAAGGCCTTTAAATCAATGAACGTTAGACAGAGTGGCATCTTGAACTCCTGAGAAACCTCAGTGTGCTTGGTTATCGTGTGGATATGGTCGATAGTGCTGAATCCTTTTCAGAATCTGGCTTGCTCGCATGGTTGTCCTTCATCTAGTGTTCTGCCAATCCTATTCAGGATGACTCTAGTGAACAGCTTGTAGATGACAGAAAATAGGCAGATTGGGCAATAGTTGCCAATGTCATGAATGTCTCCTTTCTTGTATAGTATTACAGTCCTACTGGTTTTCCACTGGGATGGAACCTTGCATTCAGACAGGTAGTGTGTGAAGAGCAGAACCGGTGTATTGATGAGTACTGATGGTAGGTTCTTAAGGTACTCAGGTCTGATCTTGTCTGGGCCTGCTGCTCTTTAGGGAGAATGTTGGTCTTGCCTGAGACTTGTGCCAAACCTCATTGGAAAATGAGCTCTAGAGTTTTCAAAGACAGGTGACTTTTTGTGGCTATCTCTCTCTCTCAGCCTTCCTCGAACAATCATGGAGGTGCTGAACCAATCAATCGTATTCTTCGACAATGTTGTCAACAATTGCATCTTCCCATGTTGCTCCAATAGTGCCAAAGAGCTCCCAATTGGTAGTGGTTCTAGGACTTCTCTTCTTAAACTTTGCAGCCCTTTCTCCCCTCTCAGTGAAGTGGAATCTTGCACGAAGGAGATGGTGGTCCGATCCCATTTGGAATTTTGGGACAATGGTGACATGTGTCAGGCAAAACCGTCGATTGAATATGATGCGGTCATTGTCATTGTGGAACCATCCACCTGGAGACACATGTGCAATGTTTAGAGTCAGTCTTCTGGAACTGTGAGTTACCATGGATGGTCTTGGTCCACATGATAAACTCAGACAGTCTTTCACCCTGTTCGTTCCATTCTAGGCCATGGGTCCCTATGTGGAGTTCTTCAGCTGATCTTCTTGGTCCTATCTTGGCATTAAAATCACTAAAAATGATCTGTAGAAAGTTTGGTCTTCTTTAAAGAACTTCTCCAGCTCCATGTAGAACTTCTCAATTTCTTCTTCATCATAATTGGATGTTGGTGCGTAGACAAGGAAGATAGAAACTGCTATCAGTGAACCACATCTATTCGAGTGTAATTGTCCGATTTGGGTTGTTAGTTATTCAAATGAATCAATGCTCATGGCCAAGTTCGTGTTGACAAGGACACTGAAACCCCTGATTCATCTTTTGTCACATGTTCCAAGGAACATTTCTTTTCCAGTGTTGAAAATGTTGTGATGTGGTTGATGCCTTCTTGTCTGAGTCAAACAATGATGTTGCACTTGATCTTTCGTGCTTGCACCATCAGGTCCTTAATGGATGTATTCGATGCCAGCATACATGCATTAAAAATAAAGACAGTCATTTTAGTCCTTTTTCTTTTTGGCAGACTAGTTTGGCCTTGAGATTTTATCAGCTTCTTCTTTATCATCCATTTTAAGGTTGCCATATTGGTGGCTATTTCAGGGCCAGGGGAATGAGACACATTGTATTTACTGTTTTTGACATATCGAATATGCAACGGATAGCTTGCCAGGCTCTGCCTTGTGGGCAAAGTGCTCTCAGTAGCTTGCCAGGCTCTCTGCAGGGATAGTGGTTTTTAGGTTCTAATCACCCTTTCAGGTGTTCCCATGGTTCAAACCATATTTGTACCCCATCAAATATGGTGTAGTAATAATGGAAGATGTGTATTAAGTGTATTATGATGTTGTGGAGGTCTGCCGATGAGGTATTTATCTTGTAAAAGTATGGTGGGCTTCTGGGATTGATCCCTGGGTCACTGGAGATTGGTGGGAGCAGGCAGGGAAGGGCACGGTGAGGCTTCGGGATATGATCCCTGGGTCGCTGGAGATTGGTGAGAGCAAGCAGAGGATCTCTGTTTCCAGGTCCCATTGAGCCTGGATTCCAAGGTCACAAAGTTCTGCTTACCTGGTTCTGTGGGGCTTCACGGCCTGAGTGTCCAGAAATTGGCCTGGAGCATGGCGTTGGCTGGGTAGTAAAGGTGGTGGAGGTAGTTGGACCTGCCAAATCAACTAGCTCTGAAAATGGATGGCACTGGAGTGTCGGACTCCATACCTGGCCATCACTGGCAGTCGGTGAAGTGTGAGAGGGGGACGGGAGCGCCTCGAGTACAGGGCCTGCCCTGGAAAACCCCCAGGACACTATGCCATGATGAGTAGGAGGTCTGCTTCGGTCAGCCTTGAAGCCTAGGGCGTGGCCTTGATGGAGCCGCCACTGGTGCAGATATTGGTGGTACTATCTTCAATATAGTAGTTCTAAATATGCCACATACATTAGAAGTAAGTTTTAAAGAGGTTTCAACATACTTCATAAAATATCTCATATGTCTAACATCACACTAATTTATATTTCATTAAATTTTAAATTATTATTATCTATAATTTTTTTTTCATTTAATTTGGCTTTGTTTCTTTGAAAATGTTATTTTTAAATTATTTTAATACTATACCTTTGTAGAAGATATCCATAAGTTATAAGGATAATTTTTCATATTCCATTCACATCTCCAAATGTAATTCAGATAATTCTAATTTTTATATACTTCATCTTTTGTTTATAGAATACTTTATTTAAATTTACAGGAAGCTTACTTTTTAATTTATTTTTGTATTAGTGAAACACCATGAGGTACAGTTGTAGATTTACAGATTTTTGTGCTTGGGTTTCAGTTATGCAATGATTGAGTACCTATCCCTCCACCAGTGCCCATTCCCCACCTCCAATGCTCCTAGAATGCCTCTCACCCCCCGCCCCCCCATTTCACTCTACCCCTGTGGCAGGGTATTCCCTTTTGTTCTCTCTCTCCTTTTGGGTGCTGTGGTTTGCAAAAGAGGCATTGAGTGGCCATCATGTTTGGTCTATAATTTACTTTCAGCATGCCTCTCTCATCCTGGGAGGATCCTCCCAATACCCTTTATTTGGTGCTCCCCAAACCCTTATTTTGGTACACCCTTCTCTATCTGAGCTGCCTTCTCCTCCAGCATGTGTGGCTGGCCTCCAAGCCATGGAGTGAAATTCATGGTACTTAACTTGGCTATGCTTGGGTGTTATTCTCCAAAATTGTTAATTTATATTTCCCAGATAATGCAATCTTTCTATGTCTGTTCCTCTCTTTCTGACTCATTTCGCTTAGCATGATACTTTCCATGTAGTACCACTTGTATGTAAATTTCACGACTTCATCTTTTCTAACAGCTACATAGTACTCCATTGTGTAGATGTACAAAAGTTTCTTTAACCAGTCATCTGTTCTCAGGCACTAGGGTTTTTTCCAGATTTTGGCTATTGTGATTAGTGCAGCAATGAACATAGAAGTGCATATGTTGTTTCCACTATACTTTTTTGCCTCTCTGGGATATATTCCCAGGAGTGGATTTGCTGGGTCAAATGGGAGCCAATTTCTAATTTTTTTGAGAATCATCCATACTGTTTTCCAGAAGGGCTGAACCAGTCTGCATTCCCACCAGTAGTGTAGGAGGGTCCCTTTCTCCCCACATCCACACCAACACCGGTTTCTTTTATTCTTTTGGATGTGTGCCAGTCTCTGTGGTGTGAGGTTGCATCTCATAATTGTTTTGATCTGCAGCTCCCTGATGATTATTGATGAAGAGCATTTTTGATGTGACTTTTTGCCATTCATATTTCTTCCTTGAGAAAGTTTCTATTAATTTCATGACCCCATTTTCTGATGGGGTTGGATGTTTTCTTCTTGCACAGTTCAACCAGTGCCTTATACTTGGTATCAACCCCTTGTCTGATTGGTATTGGGAGAATATCCTTTCCCATTCTGTTTTAGATTGTCTGTGTATTTTGGGCACTGTATCTTCTGAGGTTCATAAGCTTCTTAATTTAAGATAGTATAGTCCCATTTGTTTATCTCTGTTTCCACTTGGTTGGTTAATGGAGTGTCGTCTTTGAAGATACCATTAGCCTCAATATCGTGGAGGGTTTTGCCTACCTTGTCTTCAATGTATCTTATGGATTTTGGTCTGATGTTAGATCTTTAATCCATTTTGATCTGACTTTTGTGCATGGTGTTAGGTTGAGGTCTAAGTCCATTGTTTTGTATGTGGTTGTCCAGTTAACACAGCACCATTTGTTGAACAGGCTTTCCTTGTTCCACTTTAAAATTTTTTGCTCCCTTATCAAAGATAGATGTTGATACATTCGAGTTTGTGTGTACGAATATTCCACCCTATTTCATTGGTCTGTGGCCCTGGTTTTGTTCCAATACCATGCTGTCACTTTCCTCTGCCTCATTATTTGCATATAGGAAGGCCATGAATTTTTGGGCATTGATTTTATAGCCTGCGACTTTACTGCACAAGAAAATTGTTTCTAGGAGTTTCTTGGTAGAGAATTTAGGATTCTTGAGATATAGTATTATATCATCTGTGAATAGTGAGAGCTTGATTTCTTCCTTTCCTATCTGGATAGCTTTAGTGTCTTTTTCTTGCCTAATCACTTTTGCAAGTACTTCCAGTACTATGTTAAACACAAGTAGTGATAGTGGGCATCCTTGTCTTTTCCCTGATCTTAGAGGAAAGGCCCTTAGTTTTTCCCCATTATGCATAATGCCTGTCATAGGTTTGTCATAGATGACATTGACTATCTTGAGGAAAGTTCCTTCAGAACCCATTTTGGAGAGAGTTTTCATCATAAACGGGTGCTGGATCTTGTCAAAAGATTTTTCTGTGTCTTTTGATATTAACATATGCTTTTTATCTTTACTTTTCTTGATATGATAGATTATGTTGCTTGATTTCCGAATGTTAAACCATGCTTGCATCCCCAGGATGAATCCCACTTGGTTGTGGTGTATGATCTTTTTTGATGAGTTGTTGGATTCTATTTGCTAATTTTTTGTTGAGGATCTTCACATCTGTATTCATCAGGGATATTGGCCTATCATTTTCTTTGCTGGTGGTGTCTTTGTTTGCTTTAGGTATTAGGGAGATATGTGCCTCATAGATGCTGTTTGGAAGAGTTCCTATATTTTTTCAATTTCTTGGAAAAGCTTGTGGAGAAGTGGCATAAGGTCTTCTTTTAATGGTTGGAAGAATTCACTATGAACCCCTCTGGGTCTGGGCTTTTGTTTTTGGAAAGACCTTTGATTACCGCTTCATTTTCCTTGATATGAATGGGTCTATTCAGGTATCCCAAGTCTTCCTGGTTCAATCTTGGGAGATTATAGGAATCCAAGAATTTATCCATTTCTTCTAGGTTCTCTTGTTTCATGGCATACAGACTCTTAAAGTAGTCTCTGATGATCATTTGGATTTCATTGGTTTCTGTTGC
This sequence comes from Sorex fumeus, assembly GCF_029834395.1. Lineage (NCBI taxonomy): Eukaryota > Metazoa > Chordata > Mammalia > Eulipotyphla > Soricidae > Sorex > Sorex fumeus. The sequence continues at coordinate 6,033,311 of NW_026606185.1, read as the reverse complement.
AATGTCCCCTTTTTTATTTCTGATTCAGTTTATTAGGGTTCTCTGTCTTTCTTTCTTTGTGATTCTTGCTAGTGATTTATCAATGTTTCACTCAAATGAGAGAACGAATCTGGAGTTCTGACATCCGTCGATGATCAAGGATCAGGGACGCTGTCTCATATGCCAAGGTGTCGAAAATCAGAATGGCTGGTCACGTAATGAGATTTAAAGACGACCGTTGGACTAGAGCTGTTACTGATTGGATTCCACGGGATGTCAAAAGACCGCGTGGCCGCCCACCTACCAGATGGTCAGACTTCTTCATCAAGATCACGAATGATCGGTTTGAGGCCCTTCATGTTCCCGGAGCGAACAGATGCCATTGGGCTACACTAGCACGCGACAGGGACAAATGGAGACGTTACTGGCGCCCGCTCGAGCAAATCGACGACTAACGGGAAGTTAAGTGATTAAGTGATTAAGTGATTTATCAATGTTATTTATTTTTTCAAAGAACCAGTTCTTGATTTCATTGATCTTTTGGGTTTTTTATTTTTTTGGTTTCCATGTCATTAATTTCTGCTCTAAGTTTTATTCTTTCCTTCAGCCAATTTTGGGTTCCTTTTGTTGGTCTTTCTCTAAGATCTTGAGCTGTGTGATTAGGTTATCTATGTAGGCCCTTTCTTCTTTCCTTAGGAATGTTTGCAATGCTATAAATTTTCCTCTTAGCATGGCTTCATTATTGTTTGTTTCCAGGTATCTTTTGATTTCGTCTTTGACTTCCTGTCTGACCCACTCATTGTTTAACATTGAGTTGTTTAATTTCCAGGTGTTTGATTTGTTTTTTGATGTCTTTGTGTGATTTGTTTCATCTTCAATGCATTGTGGTCTGAAAATATTGTTGATACTACTTCTATCTTCCTGATTCTATTGAGGTATGTTTTGTGCCCTAGCACGTGGTCTATTTTGGAGAATTTTTCACGTGCACTGGAGAAGAATGTGTATTCTTTCTTTTGGGGGGTGTAAAGCCCTGTATAGGTCTATTAGCCCTCTCTCTTCTATTTCTTCCCTCAAAGCTAATGTTTCCTTGTTGAGTTTTGTTCTTGTTGACCTATCCAGAAGTGATAAGGCGATGTTGAAGTCTCCAACTACTATTGTGTTGCTAGCAATGTCCTCCTTAAAATCTGATAGCAATTGTTTTAAGTATTTAGCTGGTCCCTCATTAGGTGCGTATGCATGTAGGATTGTGATTTCTTCCTGTTGTATGTGTCCCTTGATAAATAGAAAATAGCCTTGGCTGTCCCTTCTAATCTTTATCAACCTGAAATTTATGTTGTAGGATACTGGTATAGCTACCCCAGCTTTTTTTGAGGGAGCTGTTTGCTGGCAGCATTGTTTTCCATCCTTTAACTTTGAGTCTGTGTTTGCTCTGATTGTTCAGATGAGTTTCAGCAGCATATTGGTTTCAGTTTCTGGATCCATTTTGCCACTCTGAGTCTCTTGATTGGTGCATTTAGACCATTGCCATTGAGATAGATTATTGTCATGAGGTTTTGTGCCATCTTTCTATAGGGGTTGGTTGCATTTATAAGTGTTTTCCTTATCTTACAGGAGCCCCTTTAATCCTTCTTTTAGATTTGGCTTTGAGTCTGTGAATTTCCTGAGCTGTTAATTATCTACAAAATGGTGTATAGTTCCATTGAGTTTGAGTGAGAGATTAGCTGGATAAAGTATTCTTGAGTAAGCATTCATTTCATTGAGTTTTTTCACTATATTCCACCCCCCCCCCCATTGCCTTCGGGCTTGGAGTGTTTCCTCTGATAGGTCTGCTGTAAATTTAAGGGGTGCTCCTTTGTATGTGATTTCCTTCTTTGACCTTGCTGCTTGTAGTATTTTGTCTCTGTCAATAACATCCATCATTCTCACTATGATATGCCTTGCAGTGTTTTTCTGGGGTCTCTTTTAGCTGGTACCCTTCTGGCTCCTTGGATCTGAATGTTTGCGTTCTTTAACTCTGGGAACTTTTCAGCAATGATTTCTTTGACTGTGGCTTTTTTGTTGGGGTTGCCTCCCTGTCCTTCTGATACTCTGATGATTCTCATGTTATTTCTCTTGGCGTCATCCCCTAGGTCTCTGATTCTCCTTAGATCTATTTTGAGGTCTTTTCTCATTGCTTGTTGTTCCCCATGTGATTTCTGTTGCTCATCTTCAAGCTCACTGATCCTGTCTTCAGGTGTAGTCATCCTACTGCTAAGGGCACCTACCGAGTTTTTAATTTCGTTTACCGAATCCTTTATTTGTGACATTTCTTTTTGTAGCTTTTTTATTTCTGCTCTCATTTCTTCCTGCATTTTCTTGATACGGTGTGCCTCAATTCCTGTGTCCCACAGACCAAGGATGAACACTGGCTGTTCTCAGGGGATCTAGTTAGACGTGCAGCCCCGGGAAGGGACTTTGCCACGAGGAAGGTACCTGGGTGAGTTGGAAGTTTACTATTTTAATGAAATTTTAGTTTTAAAAGATTAGAACATAAAATAGTAAGTTTTCTTAAGGGAAATGTCACGGTTACAAGATACACAGTACTTAAATGTTTTAATGTTTGAATTTTCTTGAATATGAATAATAAATCCACCAGCAAGTCTAATAATAGTTCGTCATTTAGTTTCTTATTATTCTTCAGTATGACCTATTTTATATGCCTATGTTTTCTCTTATGGTGTATATAATTTAAACATTTCTAATTAGTTGACTACTTAAAGACTTGCATCTTGTCTTTGAATCTTGATAGTAGAACACTACTAGCACATTTCTGCATATCTCAAATGACACATTTAAAGAAACAAATATCTCACACAGGTGATTTCTTCCTGGATCATAAAAATATAGTTTCTCAAGTGATTTTCTTTGTAATCTGTTTTACTGTAGCCTAATTTCATTCTCATTGTAATCCTAGAATATGATTTCTTAAAGACCAAGTTCTTACATTCTATTAGAAAATTTATAAGGAAATTTAATAAATTAGGTAGAACACATTTAAGTTATTTTTAGCAAACGTTAGTTTTTATTTATTTTATTTTGCCAAGTGGAAATCTGAGGTTTGTTCTGTGTTTACTACTAGTTTTAACACAGTAAAAGATATTTAGCAGGCCTGTAGAATCATTATTAGGTAACAAATCTCTTAGAAATTTCTAAAAACAGTGCCATTGACTTTTAAAATATATCTTTTAATAATTATAGAAAGGTCATATGCAAAATCTTAGATAAACCATTACAAAATCAGAGTTCACAGTTTTTAGCAATTCAGTGACGGATAAGTCTCAGAATGGTATAATTATAAATAACAATTCATCTAAAAAACAGAATATTTTTAAGTTACTTTGGCCTAATTACAAAAGTTTGGGGAAAATATTTTCATATAAAATAATAAAGCTTATTATCTGTAAGTTTATAATCACCTTGTTTTAGAACATAGCTTCAAAATGTCAAGTAAAGGCTAGTTTGAAATATTTATACATGAACGATGTAGATTATAAAATAAGAACAACCACTCTTTTCTTTTTTCTTCCATTTTTTAAATTTATTTATTGAATCACTGTTAGAACAGTTACAAAGCTTTTGTGTTTGAGTCTCAGTTGTATAATGATCAAAAACCCAATCCCTTCACTGTAAAAAAACTACGAACGCTGAAGGTTGTGTGTTCGCGGGCTCTCTGGATGGCTGTTTCTCACCGCCCGGGTTCGGTGCCCTAGAGCCACTGTGTGTGGCCTGGGATCGGAAGGGCTGTTGGCCAAGGGTAGACGAAGGAAGAGACGAGGGCCAAGCAGGTTGATCTTAGTGGCAGTATATTACCAGGAAGTTTATCCCATAGAAGAAATTTATGTTATGGAGGGCCTAGGTTCTCTCAAGCACAAGTTCTCCTTGCTAGTCTCTTGGTTATCCATCTTTCAGCCCTGCTCTCTCCTTCTCCAGCTCCCTTCTATTCTGGGCTGACACTCCACCCTGTCAGGTAGCCAAATCAACCTAAGAAAATTCTTCCTGACTGCTCAAGGGCAAGATACCTCTTAAGGTGTTTTTCTCTTTTCCTCAGTCAAATAAACTATCAACTATTCCTGAGGTTATGCAGGAAGGACAGAACAGTGTTATTCTACACTTCACCAGTGCACATTTTCCACCACCAAAAACCCCAGTATAACCCACATCCCACCCCTACCCCTGCCTGTGTGGCAGTTAATTTCCTCATTACTCTTTCTCTTCTTTGATCACATTGAATATTTCAACACCAGTCCCACCATTATTTTTTGAAATTTTCCCCCAACACTCAGACCTGCCAAAAAGGCAACACTAGACAAATTGTTTTCTATTGCTGGTTATGAATTGCAGCTTTGCAATCTTGGAATTCTAAAATTTTAATAATTAGGTCTGTAGAGATTTCTACCAAGAGTCACTCTGTTCGGAGATTCTTTTGTGTGTCTATGGGATCATGATCATTAAGGAGCTTAATAAGTAGCTGGGGGGTGGGGCATTTGTGGGCAGCATCAGGGTCTCATTGGGGTGGAGGAGGAGAAGGACTGGCTCTTCCCCTGTCCTGTGAGGCTTGGCATGTGTCATCACTGCTGGCCAATACCTAGATTTTCCAATGAATTGTGTAATATGATGGTCACCGGTATCCCCAGGGATTAGACAGAGAAACAGCACCCACTCCCATCTGGGGTGACCTGGCGAAGGTGGCCTAATGCAAAGTCTGGAGACATCTCTGCCAAGAGCCGCTCGGTTCCAAGATCCATTTGTGTGTCTCTGGGATCATGGTTGTTAAGAGAACAATTAGCACGGTCCTCCCATTGCCATCGATTTGCTCGAGCGGGCCCAGTAACGTCTCCATAATGAGACTTGTTGTCACTGTGTTTGGCATATTGAATACATCACGGATAGCTTGCCAGGCTCTGCTGTGTGGGCGAGATACTCTTGGTAGCTTGCCGGGCTCTCCAAGAGGGGCCGAGGAATCGAACTCAGATCGGCCATGTTGGCCGCTTGTAAGACAAACGCCCTACTGCTGTGCTAATGCTCAAAAATAGCACAGCGGGTAGGGCGTTCGCCTTACAAGCGACCAACATGGCCGACCCGAGTTCGATTCCTCCGCCCCTCTCGGAGAGCCCGGCAAGCTACCGAGAGTATTCGATATGCCAGACACAGTAACAACAATGGAGACGTTACTGGGCCCGCTCGAGCAAATCGACGATCAACGGGAGGGCCTTTTAAGAAAATTAAAAAGTGAAAATTATAAAATCCATAGCTGAATTTTCTGGTAAGGAAAAGTCTTCATACCTCAAACAGTCATTATTCATACTGATTTGGGTAATTATAAATTTAACTGGGAAAAGATAGAAGACATGTTGAGTAAAACTCCGAATTTTATAGTCTTGATTGAAAAATGTTTGAGAATACACTTCAGAGAGTCAGACTAAGTTTATAGTATGAACAAAGCTTAATACAGGATTATATTTGCTTCATATAAGCAATCTAGTGATAGAAATCGTTTAATGTTATATTAGATTTAGGTATTCTGATAAATAAGATTTCCTCATTAAAGTACAGCCAGAAGTCCGTTCTCTTGTCACCGGCCCACATGCATAAGAACAAAAGCAACCGGTGCTGGCGAGGGTGTGGTGAGAAAGGGAGCTCCTTCACTGCCTGTGGGAATGCCGACTGGTTCAACCCTTTTGGAAAACAGTATGGACAATTCTCAAAAAATTGGAAATTGAGCTCCCATTTGACCCAGCAATACCACTCCTAGGAATATATCCCAGAGAGGCAAAAATGTATAGTTGAAGTGACATCTGCACTTGTTTGTTCATTGCAGCACTCTTTATAATAGCTAGAATCTGGAAAAAACCTGAGTGCCGGAGAACAGATGACTGGTTGAAGAAACTTTGAAGAAACTACATTTACACAATGGAGTACTATGTAGCTGTTAGAAAAGATGAAGTCAAGAAATTTACATACGAAGTATCATGTTAAGCGAAATGAGTCAGAAAGAGAGGGATAGACATAGAAAGATTGCATTCATCTGGGGAACATAAAGTAACAAAATAGGAGATTAACACCCAAGAGTAGCTGAGATTAGTACCAGGAATTTTGCTCCATGGCTTGGAGGCCAGCCACACATGCTAGGGGGAAAGGCAGCTCAGATAGAGAAGGGAGCACCAAATAAAGGGTGTTGGGAAGATCCTCCCAGGATGAGAGAAGCATGCTGAATGTAGACTATAGACCAAATATGATTGCCACTCAATGCCTCTTTTGCAAACCACAACACACAAAAGGAGAGAGAGAGAGAGAACAAAGGGGAATGCTCTGCCACAGAGGTAGGGTAGGATGGGGGGTGTGGGGGGTGGGAGGTATATGGGGATCCATGGTGGTGGGAAATGGACTCTGGTGGAGGGATGGTTATTTGATCATTGTATAATTGAGACCCAAATACAAAATTTGTAAATCTACAACTGTACCTCATGGTGTCTCACTCATAAAAATTTAAAAAGAAATAAAATAAGTCAGTTCTCTTGTCACTGACAAAATCTGTTCAACTCAAAATAAGGTATACCTGAGAGAAATTTGCATCTAGATAGCTGAAAATGAATAACCACCGAATGAAATAGACTGTATTCAATAGGTGGGGAAATTCCTGGGAAATTCCTGGACTTCCTTACCGGCACAAAATATCATAAATTTTGGCAGATAAAACCCATCTGGAAAATGGCCAAGACTATAGAATCACCTTCTGGACAAAGGTGTAAGACAATTCTTGCAGAAATAGATATATATGACAGTAAAAGTAAAAAAAAGAGACAAAAGTAATATAACTGAGTCTGAATCCTTGTGTCTTGATATCTTAGTGTTTTAGACTTGTAGTAGTAGACCCTATTGTGTTCTCCATTCTCTTTCTCTTTTTCTCTCTTCCTCCCCCCATTATCTCTATCTCCCCCCCACACACAAACTTCCAGATATAACATAGCCATCAAACTTCGGACTTGATACAAAAAGTGGAACACAGATTTTTATCATGAATAAGAATAAAAAGAGGCTCAAAAGTTAAATATTAGCATGAAGCACTCCCACTAGTTTTTTCCCCTTCCATGTTTACTCAAAGACAAAATTTTAATTGATATTTATAATACCTTATCACCATTGCCATTACACTCTGAATCACTGAAAATCCTAAATAACCTACAGCAATTCATGTCATTGTTAAATTGTTCAAATTCAATGATAAAAATATATTTAAGATAAACAGAAAAAGTAAAAAATAACATTATAATAAAGTTACAATATAATAAGGACAGATTTATTGAGTTTTCATCAGAATTCTCAACAAAAATCCTAGAATCCAGAAGAGAATGAAGTGACATATTTATATTTAAAAAAGATTTAAAAATGCTATCTGCAAATTCACCCTGGAGAAATCATCCAAATATGATAGGAAAATAAAGGTTTTTGTTCAGAATTTTAAAAAAAATGATAAAGTTAGATACCAGCAGATCAGTTCTAGAAGTGATATGCAAAAGTGCTTCTACAGGAATAGAAGAAACAAAAGATCATAAAACCTTGTGCAAAGGGATAAATAGTAACAAAAAAGTAAAGAACCAGAAGCAATATTTAAAAGACAGCAAAGAAAACATTGAAAGGAAAGAAAAGTAGTAGGATGAGTGCAGTTAAATGATGAAAAATCAATTAGAATTTTCCCTACACAGGACAATTTAGTACAAAGCTAGGAATATAAAACAGAAAATAACAGCAGACTTTTGGAACAAAGTAAAATGAATGGAGATAAACACCAGATAAGTCTTTCATTTGAAAGGGCACAGAAAATAATGGATTTTATAAAAGAAATATGAACCTGTTAGGAAGTAATAGACAAAATGGCAATAAGACCAATACATCAATAATAACTCTCAGTTTCAATGGTCTAAATTTACCAACAAAAATTTTGTGTTTCATTAAATTAAAAAAATGGGATCCAGGCCAGAAAGAAAGCTCAAAGGGTAAGGGCATGCATAATTTTTATGTTGGAGACTTGAGTTTTATCTCTGATACTACATAATACCATCAGGATCACCAACAATCATTCCAAACACTGAGTATCACAGTGTGGCAACAAAGAGAAATAAAAGCAAACAGAGCAGGATTCAGAATTCTGTATTTTATTCTTACTAGTGCAGAGCCTGGCAAGCTACCTGTGACATAATCGATATGCCAAAAACAGTAATGATAATGGGTCTCATTCCTCTGACCCTGAAAGAGCTTCCAATATGGCAGCAATGGGTAAGACGGGTAAGGAGAGGCTGCTAAAATCTCAGAACTTGGATGAATGGAGATGTTATTGGCATCCACTGAGTATATCAATGAACAATGGCATGACAGTGATACAGTGATACAGTGTTCCACACCAGTTATAAGGACAAATTTAGAGTTAAAAATATGAAACACCCTAATTTATGCAAATAATAACAAAGGCAAATATGGAAATTTTTAATTTCTATTTTCTTATCTGAAAAAATTGGGTTTCAAGATATAAATATATAGCATATTTGTCAATGGTCAATATGCCAATAATGTATAACAGCCATTAATAAATGTTTCTGAAATACAAAAAATAAAATGCAAAGAAAATCATAAGCTATCTCAAAAGATTCACTAATAAAAACACAGTAATTGTAAATAAAATCAAGGTATCAGAGAAAATTATGGAGACAGAAAATTTAATGAGGAAGTAATGATATTAAAGAGTGATTAATGATATGGAATAATAGATTCACATAGGAATTTTAATATTCAAAGAATTGAAAGATATTCTCCAGTACACATAAATCATTCTCAAAAATAAGCCAGATAGTGAGACACAAAAGAAATCACAGTAAATATATGAAGATTGAAATCATATAAAATATACGATGATAATTTATGATAATTTATTATATGATTTATGATAATGCTATAACACTGGATATCAACATCAGGAAGAGAAAAGGAGAAGCTTTATACATTTGCAGACTAAGCATGCTGCTAATTAACACCTATGACAATGAACAATTCACAGAAAAATATTAACGTGTCACACATCAAAGGGATAATACAAAAGATATATAAAACACTCTTAACTCTCAAGAATAAAAAATAACAAATCAAGAAAATGGAGAGAGAAGTTGAACAGACATATCCTTAAAGAGAACAGAAAAAAATAGCTAACAAGCTTTGAAAAAAACATTAATTAGGGGCAGAAATATGGTATAGCAGGTAGGGCATTTGCCTTGCACATTGCTGATTGACATTCAGTATTATCTCTGCAACATATATGGTTGCAAATCATCAATAAGTGACTCCTGAACACAGAGCCAAGAATAAATCCTGAGCACCATCCACCATCCCATGTGGACCCCAAAACAAAGTAAAGCAAACAAAGAATCATTTATTTTCAAAAACATGCAAATCAAAATAGCAAAAAGCTGTCACCTCACCTCAAAACTCGTCTGACACACACCATGGAGAATGTTTTTCATCAAAAACACCAGATTTGGCTCAGGAAAAGGAGGAAGGTAGCCTTGAATTTGGGTGACAAATTTAACCTCTTGATGGAGGAAATTCATCATGTGGGTTCAAAAAATGCTATTTAGAAGCAAAATATGAAATTTGGTGTCTTTTTCTAGGATGACAAATGTGTCAACCTCTTTGAAATCCTGGGAGGAATTCTCAAAGCTGTGAAAAAAACAGGACGATTGTGATCTGACCAATACAGGAGAGCTGATTTTACAAGGGATTTACAATGAAGTCAACATTTTATTGTTGCAAGATATTTGTTGTTGCCTTTGTTATCTCTGTTTAGCTATATATTTTGTTTTTGGTAAACTGGAACGTTAAGTTAGGACAGACTGATGGGAAGTTCATGTATCTACTTCTGTAAGAAGTTTTAAAAAAGGACTCATGTTGGGGACTGGAGTGAAAGCACAGCGGGTAGGGCATTTGCCTTGCACGTGGCCCGACCCGGGTCCGATTACCAGCACCCCATATGGTCCCCCGAGCACGGTCAGGAGTAGTTCCTGAGTGCATAACCAAGAGTAACCTCTGTGCATTGCTGGGTGTGACCCAAAAAGCAAATAAATAAATAAATAAATAAAATATTTAAAAAAAGGACTCATGTTTTAGGAGTCTGTCTTTTTACATCTTTAAGATGTATATGTTGCGCTGTAAAAAAAGATCTATTATTTTTCCAAAGAATCTGGTTGGAAAATTGAGGTCTGAAGTTGTTTTAGTTGGACAAAGAATTGTCTGTTTTGTAAATCATTCTTAGATCATATATAGAGATACTTGGAATTCTGTGAAAATAAGAAGCAAATTTGCAAACCAGCTCTTCCTTAGGAAAATTGAAATGTTTGCATAGTAAACCATGGAGTTATTGGAGGATAGTACAGCAAAAAGCCAGGACTAAGCCCTGAGCTCTGCTGGGTATGGCACAAAAACAAAACAAATGAACAAAAGAAACAAAAACTGAATTTGTTGACAAGAGGGAATGGTGCTGAAATGAAACCTTGAAACATTTGTGGAGGATGTTGATGGAACATTGCATACCTGAAACTCTCATTAATAACTGTAAATCAGAGTGTTTAGATTTTAAAAAAAATATTCTATTTAATTTCAGTTTAATGTATTCTTCACATAAAAAAAACTGGATGTAGGTTTTTTCCCCTTTGAGAAGCCCATGTTATTTCCTGAACATATATTTCACTCATTTTCTACCCCTCATATTTATGTAAATGAATTTCTTTATTGAAAACTACTTCATTTTCTAAAAATTATAAACAATTTAAATACCTTCTGTCATATGCTTGAAATAAGAAACTGTGCTACATATAAATACACACAACAGAATACTACTCAACTATGAGAAAGGATGAAACGTATCAGTTCATTAAAACTTGAATGAAATTAGAGGAAATCTTACCAGCTGATGTGAATCAGAAAGAAAAAAGACAAACATCATTATATATCAGTCAATTATGGAGTAAAATATACAAAGAAAAAAACAAGGTAAGAGATTAGAATCCTAAATGAAACAATAGACCATAATCACTAGAATTGAGACAACAGACAAGAGTTCGAGGGAGGGACTAATTTGGGGGTTTTGGAATAACAATGTAGGGATCCTTGCACTGCTGAGGTGGACATAGGAGCACTAGCTGTGCAATCATGCCCTGCAAGTGTAACACAATAATACTGTACTATTTTAAACGGTAAAGCCTGGCAAGCTTCCCGTGATGTATTCAATATACCAAACACAGTAACAACAAGTCTCATGATGGAGTCTTTACTGGGCCTGCTCAAGCAAGTCGATGAACAACGAGAGGACCGTGATTTTAAACATATTAAATAAAAAAAGTTATAAATTAAAGAAAGGGTGTACTTGAATGCAGTCTCAGGCAAGTGTGTCCTGTGCCTGACAAACAACCAAACCACCATCCCAAATGAGCTGGAACCCAGTCATGGCTTCCCTCTGGGTTGAGACTTTGCATGCAGCTATTGACTACAACAGCCCAAGTTGAGCTAGAGTCCTATTGAACTAGAGTCCCAGGGGTAAATTTCACTGATTTCAGCCTAAAAGTTTGCATAGCTGCCAAGAAGCATGGCTAAAGAATCAGACTGTTCTAGCAGAGATCTACATGAAGTAGGTTTCTCTGGAGAGTAATTTAAATCACTACTACTGGTGAATGAATCCCTAGAATAAGATTGGCCAGGGTCCCAGTCCTACCACAGTTGAGTACTAAGGAACAATAATGAAATGAAGGAACATAGCATTAAGGTCCTTATACTTGTACATGTAGGTACTGCCTTCCCCCTCTCGACCCAGTTTCCATCATAGTGTCATGTGATGTTTGGTGTCTAAAGCACATGAAAATTTTGCTCTTTATTATAGACATCTGGAGATATAATTTGATAATGCTTTCTCACATACTTTCATTAAAGAAAGGAGTATTACTGGTCCTCTACATAGAGTTTAATCTGGGTCAATAAACTGGCTGAGCAAAGAATACAGATTCTAGCAGGGAAGTGAATTTTGAAACATTTTGATAACTTCTTTTAAACACTATTTTCTCTTTATAAACTTTAAATATATTCACTGATATTCCTCAGGCATAGAGTCCTAGATTTTTATATTAAATGATATTTATTTGATGAGAAAACTCTAGTGTTCCCTCCTTGTACAGAGGGAACTTCATATGACAGTATTCTTTAAATGATACTATTCATCAAATTGCTTAGGAGTTATAAATAGGATTTGCTTCTGAATAACTCAGCTCTTGGTTAAATTCTTAAACAAGTCTTATTTCTGCAACTAATTGTTCTTTATGATCTATTCTTGTGTTTACAGAATCTCCATGTTTTAGTTTTTACTATTTCCTTAGCAAATGGATGATTCCATATTTCTGTGGGCTACCATCATCATCATCACCACTTACTTTGCTGTGGAAATATAAACCAGATATGTTTTCTACTTACAGGCCTGTTAATAGTGCTTGCCAAATTATAATTAGAGTGAAATCCAATTCTATCATGTGGCTTTCAAAACTTGAAAGTGAGGATATTTTATAGACACCTCAGAATCTAATGGTTATCCTGGGATGTTCTTTCTGTTGATCTCTCTGTAGATGTTTCTTTATCAAAATTGACTTTCTAAAGACTATTTCAAAATGCTTCCAAAGAATCAGAAATAAAGCACAGAAGGCAAGATACTTGCCAAACATCATTCAAACCAAGTTAGGTTCTCAGAACTTCATAGACTCACCAAGTATCAACAGGAGTAAACCTTGAGCACAGGACAGGAGCACCAGCACTTGTTTCCTAACAAGTATTTTACCCAGAAAAAGAAAATGCTGCCAAAATTATCAAACATATACCTAAAGAATTCTAGTTATATTCTGCACTGCTGCTCCATAATCCCAAGGCTCTCAAAATTATTTGGTCACTAATGATATGTAGAGGTAGCATCTAGCCCCTTAATCATCTTATAAATAAACCTACTGCTACATTGTCCACAACGTGTATTTATTTGTTTAGGGTGGTAGACAGACTTTGATTTATTCCCCTAACAGAGTGTTGAGTGATAAGTGAAACAAAGGAGGCTGACTTTTAGCCTGGCATTCTGGCAAGCAGGTCAAGGCAATTGTCCTTACTAGATTATTTCCAGGACTAGAAATATGGGTGACACTTCATTTCTGTACCTTCCTGCATCTTAATTTCAGTACTATGTTTTCATTTCTTCATTATTTCTTATATCAAGAGCAAAACATCAATTTTCTTAGAAAATGACTTCTCATCATTTCCAACTGTGAAAACACATCCTCAAGTTCCAAGGAGAGATTGGCAGTGACCCACAGAAGGATATAACCATACTAAGAAACGTTATTTAGGCCAGAGTTGTCGTGGGGTCTAGCTGTATCTATCTCTCCACTCTGATTCTCACACATTCTATGTCAGAAATGTGAATACAAGGACTAGGGAGCATAAAGCTCACAGTCTGCAAGCAATAGTTAGAAACAGTTACCAGAAAGGAGTCCCGACAGGTTGATTTATCTCTAAACCACATATATGAGTTTCACTTACTAAGCCAAATAAAGTATTTTATCTTATTTAGGCAAGTACAAGTGTGATTAAAGGCTCTTGCAACCAAATATGGTGACTACTTTGATGTTACGTTGGGGAGGTCTCCCCAACCGCCCAGTGGGGGGCCTTTGGCACCCTCAACCAGCTGGATACCGTCGTGGGCATCCTGGTGGCCCAGGTACTGTCGCATGTGTACTGAGTGTTAATATCATGGGGTTCACTACACGAGTTGATAGATTCGAGCCCTTCATTCAGACTTGGCCTATTCTTCACTATAGATAAGCTGCAACATTTTTATTTGTTTTTTATTTTAGTTTTTGTTTTTTTGGGTCACACTAGGTAATCTCAGAGGTTATTCCTGGCTCTGCACTCAGGAATTACTCCTGGTGGTGCTCAGGGGACCCTCTGAGATACCAGAGGGATCGAACCCGGGTCTGCCGCATGCAAGGCAAACAACCTCCCCGCTGTGCTATCACTCCTGCCCAAACTGCAGTGATTCTCATTAGGGCTCAGCAGCAGCTGAGGAAGCATTCAGGGTAGAGAACAGAGAAAGATCTCACAAGGCTAGTGTGCATAGTTGGGATATGGGAGGCTCCAGGTTCAGGTTAAGATACCGCAGGATTACATGTACCCCTGGTTCAAGGAGGAATGAGCACTGAGCCCTAGAGCACTGCTGGGTGCAAGTCTCCTGTGCCCTCCCCCAGCCCCCGAAGTATTTACTCTTTTTTTTTTTACATCTCACCCTGTGATGCACAGAATTTAATCCTGGCCAATGCACTTAGGAATTACTCCTGGAGGTGCTCAGGGGACCATATGGGATGCTGGGAATCGAACCTGGGTCGGCACATGCAAGGCAAATGCCCTGCCCGCGGTGCTATCACTTTTAGCCCCAGTATTTACTCTTTTGCACATGCCTGTTGAAGTTCAGTACTCCCTCCTGACCCTGCACTCGGGGCTTCTGGCACTGTTCAAGGATGAGATGCAGTGCCAGGGATCAGCCACGTGCAAGGCAAGCACCTCAACCCCTGATTCTTTTTGTGTGTTTGGTTTATTTAGGCGCCACACCCAGCCATGCTCAGGGCATACTCCTGACTTTGCGTGGTGGTGGTGGGTTAACAGATGTGGTGGCAGAGATCAAACTCAGGTTGGCCACAAAAAAGACAAGCACCCTACCCACTACACTATCTCTCTGACCCCGATTTATTTTTTCCCATCTGTGTTATGGGTGGCTCCTCCTCCATGAGTAACCCCTGTGCATTGCCAGGTGTGACCCAAAAAGCAAAAAGAAAAAAAAAGAACAATGATAAGCACACACACACACACACACACACACACACACACACACACACACAATGCAAATACATCCTACCAAAAAAAAAAAACAGTCTTCTCCTGGATCAGAGTTAAAGTACAGTGGGTAGGGTGCTTGCCTTGCATGTGAGTGACCTGGGTTCAATCTTATGTGACCCTCAAGTCCTGCCAGCAGTGATACCTACACAAAGATACTGGAATAGGGCTTAAGCACATTAGGGTGTGACCCCAAAACAGAACAACAAAAAAATAATTACCCTAGGAACAAAAATCCAGGATCCTATGACTTCAAGACTGAGTCCAAGAAATCTTTCCAGATCTAGTACTGACTCTTCTCTGACTCTCAAAATAGAAAATCAGAATCAATAGCATTTCTAAATACATTCTATAAGGCCAATCAATATTACACTTATTTCCAAACTATGAGGAAATCATTAACTTTTAAAAGAAAAATATAGATGAAAATATAGATGAACATAGTTACAAAAATTCTCAAGAGAATTTTTTCAAATAAAGTTCAACAATAATCAAGAGAATCACTTATTGTGACAAATGTTATATAGCACAATAAAGAAAGAATGATTCAATGGAAGTTTTTTTTTAATATGAATTTACCTTTTTATTTTTACAGTAGCAGTAGCATTTGTGTAATTCTTTTGTTTGTTTCACCATTGAAGTCTTGATCCCAGAATAACTCAAAGAAATCAACACAATATAAGAGTCTTGCACGTGTTTCCTTCAAGGTTAGACTTTTGTCTAACATCCAAATGTTAACACATCTGAGTTAACATTTGTGAATGGTGTGAGAGTGAGTCAATGTAAGTCTTTTGCCTGTGGCTGGATAGCACAGGAATTAATGTTCTTGGCTTACATCAGGCAACCTTGATTCAATCCTAGTACTACATAGAGTACCCTGAACTCCACCCAGAGTCAGCACTGAGTGCAGAGCCGCAGAGTCATGCCTGCCCCTCAACGCCCTGAGCACTGCTCAGTATGCATCCCCTTGTATTCCAGTGGCTATGGAGTCTACCCACTACCATTTGCTGAGATGATTTTTTTTGATTCTTCATTTAAATGTTACTCATGTTTATTTATATTACACATATATTGAAACAAATCATATGCATGATTATTGATATTTTGGGTTTCAATTATATTCCCTTGATATATGTTTCTATCTAACTCTGATAATATATTATTTGATTACTAGTAATAGTACTGGACTGGAGCAATAGCACAGTGGATAGGGTTTTTGCCCTGCACATGGCCGACCCGGGTTCCATTCCCCTGCCCCTCTTTGAGAACCTGGAAAGCTACCAAGAGTATCCTGCCTGCATGGCAGAGCATGGCAAGCTCCCCGTGGCGTATTCGATATGCCAAAAACAGTAACAATTAGTCTCACAATGAAGATGTTACTGGTGCCCACTCGAGCAAATCAATGAACAATGGGAGGACAGTGCTACAGGACAGTGCTACAGTTCTATAGCCAACTGCCATTTTAACATTGTTAATTCTGCCAGTATAAACACAGAATGTCTTTTTATTTTCTTGTATATTATTTTATTCCTTTTCATGGCTTATTTTATTTATTTTTTAGTTTTTATTGAATCACTGTGAGATACAGTTACAGACTTAGAAAATTTCATGCTTACATTTCAGTCATATAATGATCGAGTACCCATCCCTCCACCAGTGCCCATTCTCCACCACCAATGTTCCCAGTATCCATCCCCCATCCTCACCCCCCCCACCCCACCTCTGTGGCAGGCGGATTCCCTGTTTACTCTTTCTATCCTTTAGGGTGTTGTGGTCTGCGACGCAGGTGTTAAGTAGCCATCCTGTCTGGGTCTATAGTCTACTCTCAGTGCACAGCTACCATCCCTAGCGGGTCTTAGCATCCTTTACTTGGTCATACCTTCTCGATCTGAACTGCCTTTTCCCTCACCATGTGAGGCTTGTGGAGAAATTCTCCTGTTCCTTGTCTCTCCTACCTTTGGGTGTTAGTCTACCATTGTGTTACTTTATATTCCACAAATTATTGCAATCTTCCTATGTCTGTCCCTCTCTTTCTGACTCATTTCACTTAGCATGATACTCTCAATGTTAATCCACTTATATGCAACTTTCATGACTTCATTTTTTATAACAGCTGCATAGTATTCCATTGTGTAGATGTACCAAAGTTTGTTTAGCCAGTCATCTATTCTTGAGCACTCAGTTTTTTTTTCCAGATTCTGGCTATTGTAAACAGTGCTGCAAAGAACATATGAGTGCAGATGTAATTTCTACTATACTTTTTTGCATCTCCAGGGTATATTACCAGAAGTGGAATTGCTGGGTCAAATGAGATCTCAATTTCTAATTTTTTGAGAAACGTCCATACTCTTTTCCAAAAGGGCTGAACCAGTTAGCATTCCCACCAGCAGTGAAGGAGAGTCCCTTTCTCCTTGCATCCACGCCAGCACCAGTTGCTTTTGTTGTTTTGTATGTGTGCCAGTCTCTGTGGTGTGAGATGATACCTCATTATTGTTTTGATCTGCATCTCACTGATGATTAAAGATATAGAGCATTTTCTCATGTGCCTTTTAGTCATTCAGATTTCTTCTTTGAGAAAATTTCCATTCATTTCAATGCCCCATTTTATTATGGAGTTGCATGTTTTCTTCTTGTGCAGTTCAACCAGTTTCTTGTATATCCTTGATATCAACCCTTTATCAGGTGAGTATTGGGTAAATATCCCTTCCTATTCTGTAGATTGTCTTTGTATTCTGGTCACTGTTTCTTTAGAGGTACAGAAGTTTCTTAATTTAAGATAGTCCTATTTGTTTATCTCTGTTTCCACTTGCCTGGTCAGTAGCGAGTTATCTTTAAAGATAACTCTTTAGCTTCAATGTGGTGCAGGATTTTTCTGACCTTGTCTTCAATTTACCTTATGTATTCTGGTCTGATGCTGAGGTCTTTAATAAGGCCCTCCCATTGATCATCGATTTGCTCGAGCGGGCCCAGTAATGTCTCCAATGGAGACTTTGTTGTTACTGTGCTTGGCATATCGAATACGTCACGGGGAGCTTGCCAGGCTCTGCCGTGCGGGCGAGATACTCTCGGTAGCTTACTGGGCTCTCCAAGAGGAGCGGAGGAATCGAACTCGGGTCGGCCATGTTGGCTGCGTGCAAGGCAAACGCCCTAGCACTGTGCTATCGCTCCAGCCCAAGGTCTTTAATAATCCATTTTGATCTGACTTTTGTGCATGGTGTTGGGTAGAAGTTTAAGTGTATTTTTTGGCATATAGCTATCCAGTTTTGCCAACACCATTTGTTAAAGATGCGTTCATTCTTCCACTTCACGTTTCTTGCTCCCTTATCAAAGATTAGATGATCATGTGTTTGAGGGTGTGTGTGAGGATATTCAAGTCTGTTCCATTGGTTTACTCCTCTGCCTTTGTTCAAGTACTATGCTGTTGTAATTATTAATGCTTTGTAGTAGAGTTTGAGGTTGGGCAAGGTGATGCCTCGCATCCTCTTTTTCCCAAGAATTGCCTTAGCTATTCGTGGGTATTTGTTATTCCATATGAATTTCAGAAGTGTTTGATCTACTTTTTTGAATAATTTTATGGGTATCTTTATAGGGGTCAGATTGAATCTTTATAATGCTTTGGGGAGTATTGCCATTTTGACAATGTTAGTTCTCCCAATGCATGAGCAGGGGATATGTTTCCATTTCTTTGTGTCCTGTTTTATTTGGTGAAGTAATGTTTTATAGTTTTCTTTGTATAGGTTCTTTACCTCCTAAATTAAGCTGATTTTGAGGTACTTGATTTTCTGAGGCACAATTATTAATGGGATTGCTTTTTTCATGTCACTTTCCTCTCTCTCATTATTTGCGTATAGGAAAGCCATGTACTTTGGGCCACTGATTTTATAGCCTGCGACTTTACTATACTGGCCTATTGTTTCTAGGTGTTTCTTGGTAGAGGCTTTGGGGTTTTCTCTAAGAATAGTATCATATCATCTGCAAATAGTGAAAGCTTGATATCTTCCTTTCCTATCTGAATGCCCTTAATAACTTTATTTATTATTAATTTTGCTAATTGCTATTGCAAGTACTTCCAGTACTTTTGTGAACGAAAGTGGTGATAGTGGGCATCCTTGCCTTGTCCCTGATCTTAGAGGGAAGGCTCTTAGTTTTTCCCCATTGAGAATAATGCTTGCTGTCTTGTGGCAGATGGCTTTGACTACATTGAGAAGGGTCCCTTTTATACCCATTTTGGTCAGAGCTTTCATCAAGAAGGGGTGCTGGATCTTGTCAAATGCTTTCTCTGCATCTACTGATATGATCATATGGTTTTTATATTTTCTATTGTTGATATGATAAATTATGTTGATTGATTTCCGAATATTAAACTATCCTTGAATCCCCAGGATGAATTCTACTTGTTCGTGTTGTATGATCTTTTTGATGAGTTGTTGGATTCTATTTGCTAATAGTTTGTTGAGGATCTTCACATCCGTGTTCATCAGAGATATCAGCCTGAGCCTTTAATTTTCTTTTTTTGTAGTGTCTCTGTTTGCTTTTGATGTTAGGCTGATATGTGCCTCATAGAAACTGTTTTGGTGTGTTTCTGCTTCCTCAATTTTCTGGAAAATCTTGAAAATAACTGGCAATAGGTCCTCTCTAATTGTTTGGAAAAATTTTTTGATTGAATCCATCCAGACAGGGGCTTTTGTTTTGGGGAAGATTTTTTAATTAAATTTCAATTTCCTTGATAGTGATAGGTCTATTCAGATATTTCAAATCATCTTGGTTCAGTCTTAGGAGATTATAGGAATTCAGGAATTTATTCGTTTCTTTGGTTTCTGTTGTGATGTCCTTTTTATTTCTTATTTGGTTTATTAGGGTTCTCTCTCTTTCTTTCTTTGTGAGTTTTTCTAATGGTTTATCAATCTTGTTTGTTTTCTTAAAGAACCAGCTTTTGGTTTCATTCATCTTTCAGATTTTTGGGGGGTTTCCATGTCATTGATTTCTGATATAAGTTTTATTATTTCGTTCCTTCTGCCTGGTTTGGGCTCCTTTTGTTGGTCCTTTTATAAGATCTTTAGCTATGATGTCAAGCTATTTATGTGGGCCATTTCTTATTTCCTGAGATATGCTTGCAGGGCTATAAATTTTCCCCTTAACACAACTTTTTCTGCATACCACAGGTTCTGGTAGCTCATGTCTTCATTCTCATTTGTTTCCAGTATCTTTTTATTTCTTCCTTAAATTCCTCCTAGACCCACTAATTATTCAACATTGAGTTTTTTAATTTCCAAGTTTTTGATTTTGTTTTCCACATCTGTACATGATTAACTTCTATCTTCAGTGTATTGTGGTCTGAAAAGATACTAATTTCTATCTTCCTGATTCTATTGAGGTATATTTTGTGGCCCAGCACATGCTCTATTTTGGAAAATGTTCCATGTGCACTGGACAAGAATATGTATTCTTTTTTTATGTGGATGTAGAGACCTGTATAGATCTATTAGCCCTCTCTCTTCTACTTCTTCCTTCAAAGCCAGTGTTTCCTTGCTGATTTTTAATCTTGTTCATCTATCCAGAGGTGATAAGGCAGTGTTGAAGTCTCCAACTACTCTTGTGTTGCTAGCAATGTTTTCCTTAAAATCTGTTAGCAGTTGTTTTAAGTATCTAGCTTGTCCATTATTAGGTGCATATAAGGTTAGGAGAATGATTTACTCATTCTTTAGATATCCCTTGATTGATAAAAAAAATGACCTTCGCTGTCCCTTCTAATCTTTTTCAATATGAAATCTATGTTGTCAGATCCTAGAATGGCCTCCCTGACTTTTTTGAGGGAGCTGTTTGCTTGTAGGATTTTTTTCCATCCTTTAACTTGGAGTTTATGTTGGCTCTGACTGTTCAGATGTGTTTCTTGTAGGCAGCAGAATGTTGGGTTCAGTTTCTGGATCCATTTTGCCACTCTGTGTCTCTTAATTGGTCTTAATTGTCTCTTAGTTGCCACTCTGTGTCTCTTAATTTTGACCATTGACATTGAGAGAGATTATTGTTATGGGGTTTTGTGCCATCTTTCTGTAAGGGGTTTTTGTTCTTGTAGGGTTTTTTCTTGTATTACAGTAGCCCCTTTAATCCTGCTTTTAAGTTTGGTCTTGAGTCTATGAAGTTCCTGAGCTGTTGTTTATCCATGAAACAGTACATTGTTCCTTCGAGTTTGAGTGAGAGTTTAGCCAGATAAAGTATTCTTGGTGAGGCATTCATTTCATTGAGTTTTTTTCACTATGTCCCATTATGTCCCTCTTTGGGCTTGGAGGGTTTCCTCTGATAAGTCTGCTGTAAATCTAAGGGGTACTCTTTTGTATGTGATTTCCATCTTTGACCTTGCTGCTTGCAGTATTGTGTCTCTATCCACAGCATCCATCATTCTGCCTATGATATGCCTTGGAGTATTTTTATTAGGGTCTCTTTTAGCTAGCACCCTTCGTGCTCCTTGGATCTGGATGTCTGCATTCTCCAGCTCAGGGAACTTTTCAGCAATGATTTTTTTCACCTGAAGCTTTTTCATTGGGGTTCTTTCCCTGTCCTTCTGGTTCTCCGATCATTCTAATGTTGTTCCTCTTGGCATCATCCCCTAGGTCTCTGATTTGCCCCAAAGCTGTTTTGAGGTCTTTTCCCATTGTTTGCTGTTGCCTGTAAGCGTTCTTCAGCTCCTTTTCAAGCTCACTGATTCTGCCTTGGGCTGTAGCCATTCTACTGTTTAGGGCACCAATTGAGTTTTTTATTTCATCTACCAATTTCTTTATTAGTGACACTTTTGATTGTAGTCTTTTTATTTCTGAATACTTCTTGTGTTCATTGATATTTTGGTAAAATTGGAATAGACTTGTGTTCACCTGTATTTTGGTAGAATTGGAATATGTTAGTGGACTATTGTCCTGTTGTCTTTGAGACAGCCAGAGAGTTTTCCACAGAGTTAGGTAATAGGATTGAGATGTGAGTCCAGATTGCTGGGAGAGGGAAAAATGATAGTCGCTCCCAGAGGCCATGACCACTGCTACCGAAGTCACACCGCTTGTCATCGAGGCAGGGGGTGGGGGTGGGCACCAGCTGGGAGAGGGGTGATGGGTCAGGAGAAAGTCGGGCAGCTGGATAGGCAGATGGAGAAGCTGGATGCCGGCCATGTGGCTGGGGGATTTTTCATAGTTTGTTAATGTATGTTTTTATGTAATTAACTAAGCTATTTCTTGGAATTTAATTTTTATGCACTTGTTAGTCACTTTATCACTTGATATACCATTACTCATCGATTTGTCGAGTGGGGGCCAGTAATGTCTCCATTTGTTCCTGTTGCATGCTAGTGTAGCCCAGTGGCATCTGCTTACTACAGAAATATGAAGAGCCTCAAACCATTTGATGAAGAAATCTGACATCTCGTAGGTGGGCGGCCATGAGATCTTTTAACGTCATGAGGAACCCAGTCGGTAACAACTCTAGTCCAGCAATTATGTCTAAATCACATTACATGCCCAGCCCATCTGATTTCGACACCTTAGCAAACGAGACAGCATCTGATTCTCGATAGTCGATGGAGGTCGGAACTCCAAATTCCTTCTCTTACTTGAGTGAAGCGTGATACTCCAAACATAGCTCTTTCAATTCCTCTTTGGGTGACCCAAATAGCGTTCTCATCCTGTTTTCTTAGGTCCAGGGTTCTGAGTAATATGTTAGTGCAGGGAAAACAGTTGAGTCGAAGAGATGTGCCTGGAGTCAGAGGTTCTTTGTCCTCTTAGCTATTTCTTTGATGCTCTTGAAGGCATCCTAGCCACTCTCTTACTCCTGCACAACTCACATGCCAGGTCATTCTTCATGTTTAGTTCTCGACTTGGATACACATAACTGCTGCATTTGGAGATTTTCATTCCATTGAGAGCAAATAGAACTTCACAAACTAGTTTGCTTGTCATACACATTGTCTTCATGAGATTCATCTGCAGTCTAATCTTTCACACTCATGGTCAAAATCAGCCAGCATTTGTGTCATTTGGCTAATGTTTGGTGTTATTAGAAGGATGTAATCAACAGAGCGAAGGTGGTATAGTTGCCGACCATCTATCTTCACTCCCATTCATTACCATTCCAGTCATCACATGACGTTCTTGAGGGTGGCACTGAAGAGTTTTGGTTTTCCTGCTGAACCCCTCTCTTGACATCAATGATCACTTCCTTGTAAAATGGTGAGATTCTGGTGGTGAATCTGTAATACAGCTAATGGAGGATCCTGATGTACTGAGTTAAGAACACCCTGTTTGACCAGGGCTTCAATGACTGCTTTAGTCTCAACAGAATCAAAGATTTTAAATCAATGAACTTTAGACAGAGTAGCATCTTGATCTCCTGAGAAACCTCAATGAGCTTCATCACCGTGTGGATATGGTCGATCATGTTGATTCCTTTTCAGAACCTGGCTTGCTCACATGGTTGTCCTTCATCTAGTGTTCTTTCTGACTATTCTATTCAGGATGACTCAAGTGAACAGCTTGTAGATGACAGACAACAGGCAGATCAGGCGATAGTTGCCAATGTTCTGGATGTCCCCCTTCCTGTGCAGTAGAATAGTCCTGCTTGTTTTCCACTGGGACAGAACCTTGCATCCAGACAGGTAGTGTGTGAAGAGTCGAGCCAATGTATTGATGAGCACTGACAGCAGATTCTTCAGGTGTTTGGCTCTGACCTTGTCTGGTCTGGGTTCTGTTCACTTCTTTACTGACAAAATGGTTTGTCAGATTTTAGAAGGGAGAATGTTGGGAATGACGTATCTATCCTGCGGAATTTGCTTTGTGGGCAGGCAGACCTGACTGTCAAAGAGATCCAAGTAGAAGTCATGGATAATCTTCTCCATTGCCCTTCTGGAAGATGTGATAGATCCATCAGGACGTTGGAGGGCAGTCTTCTTGGTCTTGTAGTTGACAAAGTAGAGGCGGGTGTTGTGAATGCCTTTCCCAGCTTCTGCGGCATCGGCCAGCACTGCTGCTCTTTTCTCTTTCAGGTCTTACTTTATTGCTTCTCTGCACTGCTTTGTGAGCTCAGACGTTCACTTGCAGTTGCCTAAGGCTCATGCCAAACCACGTTGGCAAATGAGCTTGAGAACTTTGTAAGACATCCATCTTTTTTTGGCTATCTCTCTCTCAGCGTTCCTCGCACAACCATGAGGTGCAGAACCAGTCGATCCTATTCCTCGTTGATATTGTCAGTGATAGCATCTTCCCATGTTTCTGCAAGAGTGCCAAAGAGTTCCCAGTTGGTGGTCATTCTGGGAGTTCTCTTCTTAAACTTTACAGTCTGCAGGCTTCAAAGCCGCACTTGTTAATAGTACTATGAAAGGTACTATTATTGGTGGGGGTGTTCCCATACAGTTTTCCAGAGCTCTGGAACCTGGATGATTCTTGATCAACCCAGGTTGTAGCACAATTGTAGAATCTAGAATGTGCTGATTAGACCTTGTGATGTTGGTGATTAAGAAAGTTACTCTGACAATGATTGAAGCTCCAGAGTCACAGCTGATAATGCTCGGAAGCTTGGGAATAGCTGGTGATGCTCAAGGACCATGTATTGATTGAGGTAACCTGCATGTGCGCCCTAACTCTTATTCTATCTCCCCAGTCCCATTTTAATGTACTTTTCATAGTTGTTATTGCTTGCATGAACAAACTAAACAAATTTTCACATTCTCAGTGTGTAAGCTACCACTTCACTGCTTTTTTCTCATTATTTTGTTGATGTCTTTGTGTGTATTCTTTAAGATTTTCAACCAAAAAAAAATTTAGCTTTATTTCAGTTTTTATCTCTTTTATCTATTTTGTGTCCTTGCCTAATAGTCAGAGCTAAAATTTCCAATAATATTCTGAATTGTAGTGGCAATAGTGGAATTCTTTTTATATCAGATCCTATAGGAAATCTGTCAGTTTCTCACCTTTCAGTATGATGTCATTGATGAATTTGGTATATATGGTCTAAACTATAGTGAGCAGTTTTCTCCATCACTTTTTAAAATCATAAGTAGATTTGAATGTTGTCAAAAATATTTGCTGGAATTGGAAAGACAGTTCAAAGTACTGAGACAAATGTCACATGTGCAAGAACCTGAGTGATTCCTGACAATGCATGATCTTTTCATTGCTTCTAAATATTGCCATGGAGACCCAGAAGCACTGATCGCTGATTAGCTCATGATTTCCAAACACTGCTAATATCCCTCGTACTGCCAAACATCATCCTAGACTCAAATGCTAAAATGTCAGACTGGAACTAAGGATGTCTAGAGTGTCCCTATCCTTGAGTCCACAAACAATACTGGGACTGTGTTCTACACAAATCTCTCTCTGAGCCTATTGATGTGATCATAAGTTTTAATGTTTTCCTTTATTGAAACTGTGTTTTATATTGATGTATTTGCCTGTGTTGCACTGTCTTTGCATTTTTGAAATAAATTCCACTTACTGCCTTTAATGTATTCTTGACTTTTGTTTGATATTTTTTAACTTTCTTTACAGCTATGAATACCGTTCTATTGGTCTGTATCTGTGTTTGTGTTATGTTCATTTATTTTGTAGCAAAGTAATGTTTCTCTAATAAAACATATTTGGAAGATCTTGAGAAATATTGGTGATAGATCTGTTTGAGCAAAAATGAACCAGAGAAATCTTGAGCTCTCGGTCAGGAACACCAAACAAACTTTAGAGCAGAACAATTGCCTAGTGGCAGTGCTTGTGATTGGGGTGAAAGTTGCGGGGAAAAAGAAGCTCAGGGTGTTTATGTCACAGACACTCCTGTGTTCATCACCACACACCAGATAGGTCCCCACCCTCTTCAACAGTCGAAGCTGCAGAAGTCACCAAAAAGGGATTAGCTAAAACAGCAGTTGCCTAGAGAAAAACACAAAACAAAACAACAATAACAAAAAAAAAGCCAGCACAGCTCAGAGGAAAATACTCAAAAACAGGAAAAGATGAGAAATGACCCAAAGCAGCAAAATCCAGAGGGGAGAAAAATTCTCAAGTGGCAAATGCCACAGAGGCCACCAAAGCAGCTTGAGTTCAGATAGTATCACAGGAGGCAGCAGCAGATCCGTGTGTGTGTGTGGGGGAGGGGGGGGGGAGATTGCGAGGAGGGAGGGAGGGGAGGGGGCAGAGATCTCCTGAAGCAGCAGCAGGACCCTCTCTCAACAGTAGTAAAGGGGATTTCATGCTCCCTTTGCCCTTCTATTGGTTGCGCCCTTCGTAGGTGAAGGTTTGTGCTACAACTGATCAGAGAGCATAAGGTACTCCAACGATATTTTTTGTATCTAATGTTCCCTCTTTACATCCATTAAAACTGATCAGATTAATATTTTTCCCTTAATATAATATAAAATTTTATGAGTATAAAATAAAATCCTTGAAAATGCAAAGGATTTACACATTCATTATCAAAGTTTCAACATCATCCTGTCACCAAAAGATCCCTCTACCCCTTCCTTCTGCTCATTCACGTACAAACGTATTTTCACTGAATATGGAATTATAGCTTTTATATATACAGCTATTGTAAGTTCACTTGATTAATTGCTTTTTCCTCATCTGGGTGAAAGCATTTTATAAGTGGCCTTCACTTTTTCTTTTTATTTCACACAGCATAATAACTTCATACACCCTCATTTTTGAAAGCTTGATGGAGCTTAATTTTGTGATTATCTGATCCTCGTCTTTTGTCTGGGAGTAGGCCTTTGATCACTGTTTCAATTTCCTTTGTTGTCATTTACCTTTTCAGGTTTTTTTTCCTGACTTTGTCTTCAAAGATTGTTAAGATTGAAAGAATTAGTCCAATTTTCTAGCTTCTCTGCTTAGTGGGATAGTGTGTTAATAATAATCTATTATGATAATTTGCATTTTTGTGGGATCAATTGAAATGTGTGTGTATTTTTATTTTTGATTCTTTTTTATCTAAGTATTTTTAAATTTTAACTATTCTTCTGATAAATGAATTTTAGATTTTATTTTTCTTTTGATCTATTATTTCAATTTCTTCTATTTTTGCTCTTTTTAAATTAGTTAGTTAGTTTTCTGTTTCATTTCATTTATTTGTTTTCTTTTTTTTTAGTATGAAAAATTTATTGGGAAGCAAGGGAAGGTAAGAAGTAAGGTAAGATATTGGCTCAAGAAAAGAATTTGGGCTTCTCCAGAGTGGAGGGAGCCAGTATACATCCCAATATTAAGGCTAGAAATGAAATAGACATCTCAAGGGAATGGGGGAGTACATTCAAGACAGAGAATGGACCCCTCTGACAGTCAAAACTATAAATGATCACTCTAGACAAAACTGGTTGCTGAAAGGAGATAAAGTGATACAAATGAGACCTTGCAAATCACAGTGCCAGACAGAAGAAAAGAAAAAGAAATGAGTAGAAAAATATCTGCCCTAGAGCTAGGCTAAAGACGTGGGTGGAGGGAAGGGAAACTGGTGACATTGGTGATGGGAAATTCACACTCGTGAAGGGATGAGTGTGGGAACATTGTATGATTGAAACTCAATCACTAACAACTTTGTAACTGTATCTCGTGGCATTTCAATAATAATAATAATAATAATAATAACAATAATAAAGATGAGAAGCAGGGTGCAAGCATTCTGGCAGCATGCTGCATTGGCAATAACACAAGGACAAGCACAGCACATGGCATGCGTACCCCTGCTTTGCTCAAGTTACTTTGTTGTACAATTCTTCCAAACTGCCCACTCTGGATCTTTTGCCAGGGTGGTTGCCAAGAGGGAGTTAAGAGCAGCAAATGGTCTTTTCACATCTTTCATCCTTTACCTTCACAATGATGCAGAATTCCAGGCCTGTGCAGGGAGCTTCCTTAGAGGTGAGGCAGCCAGACCCTCTGGGAGAAGAGGGAGGCTCCAGCTCACCATTGCGTCAAAGGCCTCCAAGCTTTTCAGCTGGTTCTGGTTTCAGCTATTTCCCCCAAAACACATATCACCAGAGTCCTCCTTGTCTTCCTGCCTGCAAAAATGCCCTTCTAAGAGATTACAGCCCTTAAATCTTTAGGGGAACATAGGTGAAGGTCTATCTTCTGTAGCTCTCTTATGCTGACAAAAGGGCATAGTTCCTGCCTCCTTAAGGGTGTGAAATCTTTTGCTAACCTAGTATTAACAGATCCACATAATGTTTCAATTGGCTGCAGAGTTGTCAGTCTGAAAGTTTTTAAAGAAAAAATCATGGTTGCAATAGGAATTAATTTTTTTCTACTATCCTCCAGAGGGAAGAGCATTTTTTTCTTTTTCTATAGACCTGAAATAAGTACTTCAGCATAGCCATGTTTCATCCAAAAACTAAGCAAAAAGTATGTGAACTGTCATGGACACTTTGGGAATGATATGGTATAGTAATTTTGTTTATTGATACCACAAAATTTAACATTCAATGTAACTACCTATATGCACTGTATATGCACTGTATATGCACCTGTATGCACTGTAGCACTGTCCTCCCATTGGTCATTGATTTGCTTGAGCGGGCACCAGTAATATCTCCATTGTGAGACTTGTTGTTACTGGTTTTGGAATATCAAATATGTCATGGGGAGCTTGCCAAGCTCTGCCAGTGGGCGAGATACTCTCAGTAGCTTGCCAAGCTCTCTGAGAAGGATGAAGGAATGGAACCCCAGTCAACCACATCAAGACAAATGCCCTACCCTCTGTGCTATAACAAAATGATATATTCTTTAACAATCAAAATTACCCTGGTGTAGGAAAGAAGGAAAATTGATAATACAAAATAATGGGAAAAATGGGTTTGTGTGGTGTTGAGGTAAAACGACTTTTGTTGTGAAATTTACAAATGTAACGATTTTTACTAGGAATAAAGTTGATTAAGCAAGAATTTCAAATAATATCGATATAGAACTATTGATATTAGTTTTGTTCTTCTATTTGAATACATTTTAAAAATAAGAAATTGAACTGGTGACCAGAAAGAGCACAGCTGATGTTGTTCTTGCTTACACATGGTGCTATACCATGCACTGCATATGGTTCCCTGAGCCTTGCAAGAAGTGATCCCTGAGCACAGAGCCAGCTGTAAACCCTAACAATATAATGTGTATCCCTTAAATAAAACAAACAAAAAAGAAATTGAGCTTGATGATATGTTGTCCTGGGAACTTGATAAATGTTTACCTGAGTATATTAGTGTAGAAAATTAATATCATCTCTTTCTGTCAAATTATGCAGAAATATAGAAATTACCACATTTTAGTGATATTTTCAATGTTATAAATCTGCACCAATCAAGATACCTAAATGTTTGTGCTATTCTTTGCAATTACATGATCCATCAGCAGTACATCATCTCTAAGCTATGTAGCAATTTCACAAAAAAAAATGGATGGAGTAAACTACAGCATGAAGATTGAATAATAATTGCAGGTTATATGATTCACTTTCTGGTATTTATAATTTTGGTACTAATGTTAGCTCTCTTACAAAAATGCATATCAACATATTTTATATACCTGTAATTTTCCAGGTTTATTGAATATTAAGTGCATTGAAAGTACAGAGAGTCATTTTAGTCCTTTTTCATTTTGGCAGACTAGTTCAGCCTTGAGATATTATCAGACTCTCCTTCCTAATCCTTCTTAATGCTGCCGAACTGGTGGTTCTTTCAGGGTCAGGGGAATGAGACCCATTATATTTACTGTTTTTGGCACGTTGAATATGCCACGGATAGCTTGCCAAGTTCTGCCGTGCAGGCAGGATACTCTCAGTAGCTTGCCATGCTCTCCAAGAGGGACAAAAGCTTTTACAGCAGGCTCTAATCACCATTGCAGGTGTTCCCAAGGTTCAAACCATATTTGAACCTCATCAAATAAGGGGCAGTAATCTTGGAAGATGGGTAGTAAGTGTCTTACCATGTGTCTGGAAAGCAGCAAGGAGTGTGGTGGCGGCTGGGTAGTGGAGGTAGTGAAGGTCGAGGACCTGATGGTGAAAGCATGAAAAATCAAGTACGACATCCTTGGTCTGACCAAGACGAGAAGGCATCAACCACATCATGCCATTTTCAACACTGGAAAAGAACTATTTCTCAGAACATGCGACAAAAAAAGGCGTTTTTGGTGTTCATGCCCTTGTCAACATGAACTTGGCCATGAGCATTGATTCATTTGAAAGCTGAACAATCCGAATTGGACAATTACACTTGAATACATGTGACTCACAGCTGGCAGTTTCTATCTTTTCTATCTTTGTTGTCTACGTACCAACATCCAATTATGATGAAGAAGATATTGAGAAGTTCTACATGGAGCTGGAGAAGTTCTATAAAGAAGACCACAATTTCTACAAGATCATTGCCCGTGATTTTTATGCCAAGATAGGACTGAGAAGATGGGTCGAAAAACTCCACATTGGGGCCCATGGCCTAGAATAGAACGAACAGGGTGAGAGACTGTGAGTTCATCATGTTGACCAAGACCATCCATGGTAATTCACAGTTCCAGAAGGCTGAATCTAAACGTTGGACGTGGAAGTCTCCTGGTGGACGGTTCCACAATGAAATTGACCACATCATATTCAATTGATCTTTGGCTTACCAATGTTGTTCCAAAGTCCCAACGGGATCTGACCACTGTCTCCTTCATGCAAAATTCTACTTAATGAAGTGGGGAGAAAGGGCAGCAAAGTTTAAGAAGAGAACTCCCCAAATGGCCACCAACTGGGAGCTTTTTGGCACTATTGAGGCAACATAGGAAGATGCCATCATTGACGACATCGACAATGAATAGGATAAACTGGTTCAGCGCCTCTATGATTGTGTGAGGAAAGATGAGCGAGAGAAAGCCACAAAAAGACACCTGTCATTCACCAACATGGCTTGGTGCGAGCCTCAGGCAACCGCAAGCAAACGTCCGAGCATGCAAAGCAGTACAACGAATCGATTAAGGAAGACCTGAAGGAGAGAAAAGCAGCAGTGCTGGCTGATGCAGCAGAAGCTGGGAAAACCATTTGTAATTCCCCACTGTCCTTCGTCAACTACAGGATCAAGATGACTGCCCTCCGATGTCCTGATGGATCTATCACACCTTCCAGATGGGCAACGGAGAAGATTATTCATGACTTCTACTCGGATCTATTCAATAGCCACATCCAACTGCCCACATGCCAAATTATGCAGGATGGATATGTCATTCCCAGCATTCTCCCTTGTGAAATCCAACTGCACCCAGGCCAGACAAGGTCAGACCCAAACACCTGAAGAACCTGCCATCAGTGCTCATCAATACACTGGCTCTACTCTTCACACTCTACCTGTTTGAATGAAAGTTTCCATCCCATTGGAAAACCAGCAGGACTGTTCTACTATACAAGAAGGGAGACATCCATGACATTGGCAACCATCGCCCAATCTGCCTGTTGTCTGTTATCTACATGCGGTTCACTCGAGTTATCCTGAACAGGATAGGCAGAACACTAGATGAAGGACAACCATGCGAGCAAATCATGTTCCAAAAATGATTCAGCACAATTGACCATATCCACGCAGTAACCAACTTCATTGAGGTTTCTTGGGAGTTCAAGATGCCGCTTTGTCTAATGTTCATTGATTTAAAGAAGGCTTTTGATTCTGTTGAGATGGAAGCAGTCATTGAAGCCCTAGCCATACACAGTGTTCAAACTCAATACATCAGGATCCTTTGTAAGCTGTATTACTGATTCACTACCAGGATCTCACCATTCTACAAGGAAGTGATCATGGATGTCAAGAGAGGGGTTTGGCAGGGTGGTACCATTTCACCAAAACTCTTCAGTTTCACCCTTGAGAATGTCATGTGATTACTGGAATGGGAAGAAATGGGAGTGAAGATAGATGGTCGGCAACTATACTACCTCTGCTTCGCTGATGACATGGTTCTAATAACACCAAACATTAGCCAAGCGGCACAAATGCTAACCGACTTCAACTGTAAGTTTGGAAAGGTCGGACTATAGCTGTATCTCACAAAGACAATGTTCATGAGAAACGGATTCATTCCTGAAATTCCATTTGCTCTCACCGGAATGAACATCTCCGAGTGCAATAATTACATAACCAGGAACCCAGGTCAAGAACTCAACTTATTGATTGACCTGGCACCTGAGTTGTGCAGGAGGAAGAGAGTGGCTTGGAACTCCTTCAAGAGCATTGAAGAAATAGCTCAGAGGACGAAGAACTTCCAGCTTCGGGCACATGTTTTTGAACCCACCGTTTTTCCTGCATTAACATACGCCTCAGAGATCTGGGCCCTACAAAACGATGAGAATGCTATTCGGTCTCCCAAAGAGAAATCGAAAGAGCTATGCTTGGAGTATCTTGCTTCACTCAAGACGGAGAAAGAATATGGAGTTCCGAACTCCATTAATGATCGAGAATCAGGGATACTGTCTCATTTGCCAAAGCATCAAAAATAAGATGGGCTGGACACGTAATGTGATTTGGAGACAATCACTTGACTAGAGCCATTACATCCTGAATTCCATGGGATGTCAAAAGATTGTGTGGCGACTCACCTATGAGATGGTCAGACTTCTTCCTTGAGACCCTGAACAATTGGCTAGAGGCTCCTCCTGTTCCTGGAGCAAGCAGACACCATTGGGCTACACTATCATGTGACAGGGACGAATGGTGACATTACTGGCACCTCCTCAAGCAAATTGATGAGTAATGGAATGTAAGTGATCAAGTGATCAAATGATTGTATATTAACTGAAATTTTCATATATATTTAATGCATATAAATGGCATATTGATATATCTAAGCATTGTGAAATTACTGAAATAAAAAATAAGCTCTGCTTCACCTCACAGTTATATTCAATTGATTTTTTACATTGTAATTTTTTGCAATTTACTCTTTAGAATTTTTCAAATATATGATGATATAGTTTTATTAACTATAGTCACCATAATGTTCATTAGATTATCTGATTTGTTTTATCTTTTTAATTTATATTATAATTTATTATTGTAAACTTATCTGATTTGTTTTATCTTATAATTTACTATTGTAACCTTCAGCTGATACTTGCTTACTTCCATTACTTTCTAGCTCGTGCAAGAGCTAATCTACTTCACTGTATCACTGCCATCCTGTTGTTCATTGATTGCCTCGAGCAGGCCCCAGTAATGTCTCCTGCATCCCAGCCCTGAGATTTTGAAAAGTGCCACATTCGAGGCTCTTTCAAGGTCAGGAGAATGAGACCCGTCATTGTTACTGGCTTTTGGCATATTGAATATGCCATGGGGAGTTTGCCAGACTCTGCCATGTAGGCAAGATACTTTTGGTAGCCTGCCAGGTTCTCCAGAGTAATAACTAGATAATATGAGGTCTAGGAGCTGGGTTTTATAGTCTCTGGGTCTTGTCTGTTGATGGAATTACATGGCGCCGGGGGGCAGTTGGTGTGTGTAATGCCTACATACTGGAAGATGGGGGATCTGGGTGGAGGAGGCCCCAGTTCCAATCCGAGCAGGCTTGGAGATCTACTTATTGGGTTGATAATTTCATTTATATACGTTTTCATTTATATTT
The DNA here is from genome assembly GCF_029834395.1 of Sorex fumeus. Lineage (NCBI taxonomy): Eukaryota > Metazoa > Chordata > Mammalia > Eulipotyphla > Soricidae > Sorex > Sorex fumeus. Next base: position 5,999,766 of record NW_026606185.1, on the reverse strand, counting down.
AGCATATAAGTGGTTTCTAATAGGATTTTTTTTCTGTTTGTATTATTTTAAGTAGTACAAACTCTTCCAGTTTCACCGACGTTGTGGACAAAGGTAAAGGCATGACATTTTCATTTTAAGATTTTACTATTTAAATTAATTTTTTGGTAATTTTTTAAAGCAACATTTTACGTCAAGATCTTTCCTTTGAAAACTGTAGCTTATAATAATGTTATTTTTTCTTATTAGAGCTAAGAAAAATTTTTTTTTCCTTTGTCATTTCTAACCTAATGATAAGAATTAAAAAAAATCTGTTACCTGACTAAAGTCAGGAAAAAATGATAAAAAAATAATAAGAAGAAGAACCTGTATATTATGAGTTAACATAACTGATAAGTATGAGGAATTCACTGTTTCTAACGGTTCTTTCTGAGAGACTTGTTAGTTTTCTAAAGACTTGAACAGATTATTTAAATACTTCCTTCTTTCTATTAAGTTGTGTCTTAAAGCATTTCTGGACAGGCATGACATATTCCTTTCAAAATGACTTAATCCCGGATCTGTGCTCAAGGGGCACTCTTTTCGAAGCTAAGGAATTCTGGTGGTGCCAGTGATTATTAATTTGGGTTTGACAAAGCAAATGACTTACCCTGTATGATCTCTTTGACCCTGTTTGTAATTTTTATTTGTTCTACTGCTTTTCTCTCTCTCTTTTTTTTTTTTTGTTTTAACCATTAAACGTAAATTTTCTCCCGAGTCTGTATTAGCCATAATTCTCCAGAGTCTGTATTAGCCATCTGTGTAATTAGATTCACCGTACGTAGTTTTTGGATAAATGTGTCCATGTCTAAGCTATTAGATCACACACCATTATTATGAAGCTTATTTCTCCCTTATAATCCAAAATTACCTTTGAGCACATCCAAATTTGGCTATATATATACAATAGAGCACCTTTAATACCACTAATATATTATAATACTGATAATCTTTCTCTAAAAATAAAAATGAACTGTAATTTTTGCCTTAGTAAAAGACACTCTTATAACTTTACAAAGAAGTCAGGGGGTTGATGTATTTCCTCATCTCAATCTCAATATGGCTTACTGAATTGTAAAGATTTCTCTTCCACCATTAAAATTTTATCCATGGAAGATAGCTTTAACTATATTGAGGAAAGTCCCCTCACAAATGGGTGCTGGGTCTTGTCAAATGCTTTCTTTGAATCTATTGATATAATCATATGGTTTTTATCTTTTCTTTTGTTGATATGATGGATTATGTTGATTGATTTCTGAATGTTAAACCATCCTTGCATCCCCGGGATGAATCCCACTTGGTCATGGTGTATCATATTTTTGATGAGTTCTTGAATTCTATTTACTAGTATTTTGTTGAGAATCTTTACATCTGTGTTCATCAGGGATATCGGTCAGGAATATCCAAGTTTTCTTTTCTTGTGGTGTCTTTGTTTCTTTTTGATATTAGAGAAATATGGGCTTCATAGAAACTGTTTGGAAGAGTTTTTTCATGTAAAAGCTTGAGAAGATCTGGCAATAGGCCCTCTTTAAATGTTTGAAAAAATTCACTAGTGAATCCATCTGGACCTGGGCTTTTGTTTTTGGGAAGGCTTTTGACTACAGTTTCAATTTCCTTGATGATAATAGGTCTATTAAGGTACTCTAGATCTTCTTGATTCAGACTTGGGAGATTATAGGAATCCAGGAATTTATCCATTTCTTCTAGGTTCTCTTGTTTTGTGGCATAGAGACTTTCAAAGTAGTCTCTGATGATTTTTTGAATTTCTTTAGTATCTGTTGTGGTATCCCCACTTCTCATTTCTGATTCGGTTTATTAGGGTTCTTGCTCTCTTTCTTTGTGAGTTTTGCTAGTGGATTATCAATTTTGTTTATTTTCTCAAAGAACCAGCTCTTGGCTTCATTGATCTTTAAGGTTGTTTTTTTGGTTTCCATGTCGTTGATTTCTGCTCTAAATTTTATGATCTCTTTCCTTCTGCCTGATTTGGGCTCCTTTTCTTGGTCCTTTTCTAAGATCTTGAGCTGTGAAGTCAATTTGTTTATATGGACCCTTTCTTCCATCCTGAGAAATGCTTGAAGAGCTATAAATTTTCCCCTTAACATGGCGTTAGCTGGATCCCATAGCTTCTGGTAGCTCGTGTCTTCATTCTCATTTAGTTCCAGGTATCTTTTGATTTCGTCCTTGACTTCCTTCCTGACCCATTTATTGATCAACATTGAGTTGCTTAATTTCCAGGTGTTTGATTTGGTTCTTCGTGTCTGTGTGTGATTCACTTCTATTCTCAGTGCATCATGGTCTGAAAACATTATTGATACTATTTCTCTCTTTCTGATTCTGTTGAGGCATGTTTTTTTGGCCTAAGACATGGTCTATTTTAGAAAATGTTTTGTGTGCATTGGGGAAGAATGTGCATTCTTTCTTTTTAGGGTGTAACACCCTGTATAGGTCTGTAAGCCCTCTCTTTTCTATTTCTTCCTTCAAAACCAACGTTTCCTTTCTGAGTTTTGTTCTTGTTGATCTATACAGAGGTGATAAAACAATGTTGAATTCTCTGGCTACTATTGTGTTGCTAACAGTGTCCACTTAAAATCTGTTAGCAGTTGTTTTTAAATATTTAGCTGTTCTCTCATTAGGTGCATATACATTTAAGAATGTGATTTCTTCCTGTTGTATGATGAATAGAAAACCTACAGCAAACATCATCCTCAATGTGGAAAAACTGAGAACCTTCCCTCTAAGATCAGGGATGAGACAAGCATGCCCACTTTCTCCACTGCCATTCAATATAGTACTGGAAGTACTTGCAATAGCAGTTAGGCAAGAAAAAGGTATTAAAGGCATTCATGTAGGAAAGAAAGAAATCTAGCTCTCACTATTCGCAGATGATATGATACTATGCATAGAGAACCTTAAAACCTCTACCAAGAAACTCGTAGAAACAATACTTGTATAGTAAAGTTGCAGGCTATAAAATTATTACCCAAAAGTCCATAGCTTTCCTATATGCAAATAGTTAGAGAGAAGAAAGTGAAATGAAAAAAACAATCTCGTTCATAATTGCGCACCAGAAAATCAAGTACCTGGGAATCAGTTTAACAAAGGAAGTAAAAGACGTGTACAAAGAAACTATAAAACGCTACTTCAGGAAATAAAAGAGGAGATGAGAAAATGAAAAGATATTTCCTGCTCATGGATCAGAAGAATTAACCTTGTCAAAATGGCAATACTCCCCCAAACCACTGTAGAAATTCAATGTTATCCCTATTACAATACCCATGACATTTTTCAAAGAAATGGAGTAAACACTCCTGAAATTCATATGGAACAATAAGTCCTCACAAATAGCTAAAGCAATTCCTGGGGAAAAAGAAAATGGGAGGAATCAACCTCCCTAACTGCAAACTCTACTACAAAGCAGTAATAATTAAAACAGCATGGTACTGGAACAAAGACAGAACTGCAGACCAATGGAATTGGCTTGGAAATACTTACATCTCCCCCCAAACATATGATCATCTAATATTTTAGAAGGAAGCAAGAAATGTGAAGTAGAGCTGGAAAAGCCTCTTTAACAAATTGTGCTGGCAAAATTGGATAGCTACATGCCAAAAAAATGGGCTCAGACCTCTACCTAACACCATGTACAAAAGTAAGATCAAAATGGATTAAAGACCTCAACACCAGACCAGAATCCATAAGGTACACTGAAGACAAGGCTGGCAATCCCCTACACAATATTGAAGCCAACAGTATCTTTAAAGATGGCATGCCACTGGCCAAGCAAGTGAAAATGGAGATAGACAAATGGGACTATTTTAAACTAAGAATCTTCTGCACCTCAAAAGAAACAGTGACCAAAATACAAAGATAGTCTACAGAATGGGAAATGATATTCACACAATACACATCTGACAAGGGGTTGATATAAAGTATATACAAAATACTGGTTGAACTCCACAAGAAGAAAACATCCAACCCCATCAAAAAATGGGGTGACAAAATGAACGGAAACTTTCTCAAAGAAGAAATCCGAATGCCAAAAAGTCACATGAGAAAATCTACATCACTAATCATCAGGGAGATGCAGATCAAAACAACAATGAGATATTATCTCACATCACAGAGACTGGCCCACATCCAGAAGAATAAAAGCAACTGGTGTTGGTGCAGATGTGACGAGTATGGGACCCTCCTTCACTGCTGGTGGGAATGCCGACTGCTTCAGTTCTTTTGGAAAATAGTATGGACGGTTCTCCAAAATCTAGAAATTGAGCTCCCATTTGACCCAGCAATACCACTCCTGGGAATATATCCCGGAGAGGCAAAAAAGTACAGTTGGAATGACATCTGCACTTCTATGTTCATTGCTGCACTATGCACAATAGCCAAAATCTGGAAAAAAATGAGTGCTCGAGAACAGATGGTTGAAGAAACTTTGATAAATCTACACAATGGAGTACTAAGTAGCTGTTAGAAAAGATTAAGTCATGAAATTTACATACAACTGGTACTACATGGAAAGTATCATGCTAAGTGAAATGAGTCAGAAAGAGAGAGACAGACATAGAACGATTGCATTTCTCTGGGGAATATAAAGCCACAAAATAGGAGACTAACACACAAAAATAGCTGAGATAAGTATCAGGATGTTCACTCCATGGCTTGGAGGCCAGTCACACATCCGCACATCCTAGGGTCAAAGGCAGCTCAGATACAGAAAGGAGCACCAAGTAAATGGTGTTGGGAGGATCCTCCCAGGATGGGAGATACACGCTGAAAGTAGACTTTAGACCAAACATGTTTGCCACTCAATGCCTCTTTTGCAAACCACAGCACCCAGAAGGAGAGAGAGAACAAAATGGACTGACCTGCCACAGAGTTGGGGTGGCATGAGGGGGGATGGGTGGGAGGGATATTGGGGTCCGTGGTGGTGGGAAATGGGCACTGGTGGAGTTATGGTTACTCAATCATTGTATAACTGAAACCCAAGCACAAAAGCTTGTAAGTCCACAACTGTACCTCATGGTGTTTGACTAATATAAATTTTAAAAGAATAATAAAATAAAATAAAATTTTATCCATGCCGTTCTGTCACTAATCCCTAATACTCCTTTTCTGTTGTTTTTCAGTTGCTATCTGAATGATAAACTAACTTTCTTAGGTCCCTTTCTTAATACTACAAACATTCTTTCAACAATACTGCCTACTATTGTCTTTACAAAAAATAAATAAAAATGGAGGACTTTGGAGATAACTTACAAATTTGGAAGCTCTGGTTCCTGATTTCAGTCCTCATCCCCTAAATCACACCTAGAACTTTGTGTGTGCTAACCCGGTGGCTGCTAGACCAGGAAGCCAAAAAGTGTCACATTTCCAGATTGAGAAACCAACTTCTAGTTCCTTAGGGTTGGGTTGATTAATACAAGGCGTGGTCATTACACCCTCCAAGCACTGCTTGGAGGCGTACAGAAATTAAAATAATAGCAATATAGCACAACGGTAGGGCATTTGCCTTGCACACAGCCAACATGGCCGACCCGAGTTCGATTCCTCCGCCCCTCTCGGAGAGCCCGGCAAGCTACCGAGAGTATCTCGCCCGCACGACAGAGCCTGGCAAGCTCCCCGTGACATATTCGATATGCCAGACACAGTAACAACAAAGTCTCCAATGGAGACGTTACTGGGCCCGCTCGAGCAAATCGATGAACAACGGGAGGGCCTTTACCTTACCTTTACCTAGCAATAATCATAATAATGATTGAGTTTGGTGTTATTCTTATAAGCTGCTATGCTTCTGAGAATGGTTTCATGGCTCTGTATTTTCCAGCTCAGCACATATCCACTCATTTTTCAGCTCCTTTATTTTCAGAATTAATTATCATCATCCTGGCACAAGAAAGGAGGACAGTAGTTCTATTTGTATTCAGACATCATTAGGTGATGTTTACACATGATATGTCTTAAACCAGGTCCACTTCTTTCATCATCTAAACCATTTTGAAAAGGAGAAATCTGGTAGGGAATTTTAGTTTCAATATTTGGGATTATTAGTGTAGAATAAAAGATAGTAATGCAGAAAATTATCAGAAAATACCTTTATACACAATTCTATTTTGGAGTCACAAATTTGCAATAATCCACATCTTAACAATTGTTCTAGTTTTTTTCCACACAGGTTGGAAGTATTGAAAGGTTTTTTAAGACATTTCATACAATTTTCCAAAGCATAAATTACAGTTCTCAGGTAATATCAACCCAATTTGTCAAGGAAAAGTGAGAAATCATGATATACTGGAGTGGGTAGTTTTCTCTTTTTCCAGATAATTTGAAATATAATTGGAATTATTAAGAATTAGTTTATCAGAATTAGAAGACTGAAATATTTGCGTATTTAAGACTAAATAAGTGGAACTGACATTGAATACCTGATTTCAGAAACTGGCTCTGAGAATGAGTCTCTGAAATACATCTTGAGAAGTTCTGAAACCTAGGGTTTGTTGGTCGTAGTGGGAAAAATGAAGATGGAAAAAATTCATCAAATAGATTATTTTAACCAGAATAATGTTGTATTCTGATGAGGAGCTGTACCTGGTGTTTGGTATTGATGAGAAAGATTGGGAGAACGCAGTTTACCCTGTAATGGTCAACTTGAAGGTACGATGTAAATTAGAAGATATTTTATACAGGTAATAGAAAGGAAATGCCATACAATCCCATAACACAATATTTTACTCATGAATCTTTGAGAACATATTATTATTTTCAGTTATACTCAAGAATTTTAGGTATCTGAGGCATGGACTTTAAAGAAAAAAAAGAAAGGAAAAATCACTAAAACAATTTATAGGTTTCACCATCTTTTTGCTTTATAATAACCCCTAGAAATGATGCAAATGTATTTTCCTGACTAGTGGATCTTCACTATTCCAAGGAATTCTTCACAAAGTTGCTTTAGCCTGCTTGTGGCACAGAGGTTGGATTTAGGCAGTTGAAATACAAACTAACACGGTGTTCGTGGTGATGTGAGAGAGTTCTAAAAGGTCTCTATTCTTTGAGAAAAGTACGGAAGGAATGACTTTTCCAGAACCATCTTCTTAAATTTCCCAATCTTCTTCTCTGATTCAAGCTTTGTCTAGTTTCTCTGATGCCTTATTTCCCAGGGGTCCTGTCTGACTACTTTCAGTGGCAGAGTATGTTTGGGTAAACGTGCAAATAAGGATATCACTGACTTGCTACTTGCATGCCAGACTTCTTCATAATTTTCCTTTTGAATTTAGCACTCCTCCCCACCTACCTCCATGAGAATTTATCTCTTCTCCTTTTCTTCATTTATACTTTGTAATAGAATTTTCGGTTTGACCACTATTTCCTATTGCACTTTTATATAAATATGTGCAGTTAAAGAACAAGGAACAGTGCTAAGAGTCTGTGTTAAGACTCAGGAGGGAGGCATGTATGTCCAGAAATAAATATCCAACTATGCAAATATTTTTGTTAGTACTTTTGTCTTTTAAAAATAATGAGAGAAGAATGCAAAGTAATGACCAATACATGAAAGAAAAAATTTTTAAAACCTATATAAAGAAAATTTCCCTTTCTCTCATGTCGTAAGATCATTGCCCATTTAATAATTGTTCTTCCTTTATAACACAAAGCCATCTGTTCAATTTCTATTGAAATCACTAAAAATATATCAATGATAATAAAAGTCAAGCGCATTTTGGTAATTCAGAATTAACCATGTTTCAGTTTACACATGTGGGCAGTGGTATTATTATTTTATAAAAGTGGTAAGGTCGCAGTTATTTTCATCTAACTTTAGCGTGTTAGTTTGATTTCTAATTACTGAAAAAAGAGTCCAAGGATTAAAAAATAGGAACTACTATTTGACCAATTTCTGAAAGATATAGAGCTGCTTTTATTATGGTCTGAATATAAGAATTTAGTGAAAATTTTCATTATAACCTGAATTGTAAAGAATGAAAACCTTTTGTTTTTGTTTGTAGACATTACCTGGCAGTGCTCAGGGATGCTCCTGGTGGTGCCAATCAGCAATTCCAGGTCAGCTGCTGCCAGGCAAGTGCCCCATTGGCATTGTCCAGTGCAGAAATAATGTAAATATTTAAATAGACAGCTGAATTGAGACTAATATATGAGTGGAATAGTTTCTTGAACATAGACATAGATAACTGGGAGTTTAAAAAAATTTAAGTCACAATATAGTTAAACCAATTTCTGGTCTGCTATATAACAATCAGGATTCAATTTCAAAAAACAAATCTCATGAATTCTAAATATGTAAGGAAGATAGAGGAAATATGAATATGATGAGTATTTCCTGATGCAAGACAGATTTTGAGACTCATTTTAAGTGGCAGATTCCGGAAAGAAAGTGACAAGTTGTATAATATTTAGGGAGTTTTTTTGTTTTTTTGTTTGTTTGTTCATCTAAAGCGGAGACAGTACAGAGGTTAATGTGCTTACCTTTTATGGCACAGACACTGGCTCTATCATGTAACCAAGTATGGTCCCCTTAACTCCTCCAGGAGTGATCACTGAACACAGAGCCAGGTGCATTTGGCTCCGAAACATAGCTGGCCATAGTCCAACCACCCCGTCAAAACATTTCCTATCCTAATTAACCTTACCCAACAAGGACATCAAGAATCTAATTTTCAATAAGTGTCACCTGTTTGTTGAGTGAGAATTAATTGATCAAAGCAAATAATGATACTTTAAATATTATACACATAAAATTATTTACAGCTTTCAAACTGCTCCTTGTACATAAAATGTAGCTTCACAGATCTAGTCATCAGAATGTGCACTAAGAAGTATAATGAAAAGATTAGGTAGCTACGATTTTGGGCTATGGTGTAATTTTGAATATATATTGAATATTTATATTGATTATATTAATATACTGAAATTCTTAATCACTATAAATTTCATCCTCAACTTCTATTTAATACTCTCAATGTAGTATGAATTTTTTTCTCTAAATTCATTATTGTTCCCGAGAAACTTATTTAATTACCTTAAGGGACAGAAATTTGAATTTTGGGTGCAGTGATAGTGGAGCAAGTGGGCGTTGCCCAGACCAGGTTTTATCACAGTCTGGTGTGGTCTAAAAATAACAACAGAGTAAAACAAAAGTGAAAACACAAAGAAATTGCACTTGCAGTATATGTGGAATGTAGCATTTTAAAATAAGTGATTCTAAAAATCGACTTTATGTAAGTTTAAACAGCAACAGATAGTCAAACAATACATAATTTAATTTGAAAATGTAATAATCAACCCTTATAATTACATTTAAATAAAAATGTCTAAATCTAATGAAAATAAATTATGGAAGGTTTTGTTTGTTTTGGCAAACCCAGCTGTGCTCAGGGTTTGCTCCTGTGTCTGTTCGAGGGAATCATTCCTAGGGCTGAAGGGACCATAGGTGTGGTTGGGGATCAAACCCAGGTCAGCTGGGTGGAAGACAAGCACCAAATCCAAGACAAGCATCAAGTCACTCCAAACCCAAAATATTGAAGTTTTACGTTAACAATTTATATTTTAGATAAGGTGAGGTGTTTGCTATGGATAATATATGTATTACTATTACCAATCATTAATAATAGGAACAAGCCACCATTACCTTAAAAAGAACTTCCTCACCAAAATAATTCTTATTACAACAGTTCAATATTTTCTTTGAAAGTGAGATCACAGTTTAACTGAATGTACTTCTCAAGAATGTCTGTGTCTCTGAAATACATACCATGAGTAGGAAGCCTAATTTATTTTTAAAAAATTAGATTGGAAAACAAAAATAACAAACATAGAAAGTGCTGCAAAGAAAAATAAAAGAGCATGAAAATTATCCATCTCCGAATGCAACAGCTATGTGTACCTAGGTCGAGAAGTCAACATGACAAATGACCTGGCACCCGAGCTGCGCAGGAGGAAGAGAGCGACTTGGAACGCCTTCAAGAACGTCGAAGAAATAGCTAAGAGGACGAAGAACCTCCGGCTCTGGGCACATCTCTTTGATTCCACTGTTCTTCCTGCATTAACATATGCCTCAGAGACCTGGGCCCTACGCAAACAGGATGAGAACTCTATTCAGGTCTCCCAAAGAAGAATAGAAAGAGCTATGCTTGGAATATCACATTTCACTTAAATGAGAGAAAGAATCTGGAGTTCCGACATCTGTCAACGATCAAGAATCAGGGATGCTGTCTCATTTGCCAAGATGTCAAAAATCAGATGGGCTGGTCACGTAATGAGATTTAAAGACGACCACTGGACTAGAGCTGTTACCGACTCGATTCCACAGGATGTCAAAAGGCCGCGTGGCCGCCCACCTACCAGATGGTCAGACTTCTTTGTCAAGATCATGAACGATTGGTTTGAGGCTCTTCATTTTCCCAGAGCGAACAGATGCCATTGGGCTACACTAGCACGCGACAGGGACAAATGGAGACATTACTGGCGCCCGCTCGAGCAAATCGATGACTAACAGGAAGTTAAGTGAAGTGATAAGTGAAAATTATCTAGTCATTGACATAGCAGAGAATTGCTTGGTATCATACCTTCACCACTACCATTTCAAGGTGTACAATAGCAGACCACAGACCTTGACAAAACCCTAGTGTGAGTGGACCATGATTTCCTATGCAGCGGCTCACATACCACAAAGAATAAATAACACATTTTTTCTCCATTCAATGTTTTTGGTTGGGTTTAGACTCTAAGAGAAGGAGTTCTGGGGTATATGGAGGCTCCAGTTTTATGTTTTTTTTCTTCTCTTTTTTCTGTATTAATTTTTATTAGTGAGTCATCATGAGGTACAGTTGCAGACTTCAAGTTTTTTTGTGCTTGGGGTTCAATTATACAATGATCAAATACCCATCCCTCCACCAGTGCCCATTTCGCACCACCACTGATCCCAGTATCCCTTCCACCACCCATCCCTCCCATCTCACCCTGCCTCTGTGGCAGGGCATTCCCTTTTGTTCTCTACCAGGAGTTTTACTCCATGGCTTGGAGGCCAAACACACATGCTAGGGGAAAAGGGAGCTCAGATAGAGAAGGGAACACTAAACAAAGGTGTTGGGAGAATCCTCCCAGGATGGGAGAAGCATGCTGAAAGTAGACTATAGACCAAACATAATTGTCACACATTGCCTCTTTTGCAAACCACAACACCCAATTTTATGTTTTGAGAAATCTCTGCTATACTGTTTTCCACAGAGACTATACCAAGAAACATTTCTATCAGCACTGAAATGGAATTGTTATTTTTTAGTTGTATTTTTTTTATTTATTGTCACTTCTGCACCCACTTGATTGTTTCCAGTATTTTTGATATATGCCATTCATGCCAATGTGAAATGGTAACTCATTGTCATTTTGATTTGCATTTCTCTTAGAATAAGTGATGATTGCTCATTTTAACATGCCTACTGACTACCTAGGCAAAGATAAACAGAAGAGTAATTTTACCACTGAGGTAAAACTTTCAAACACTGTGAAAGTTGAGGTTTCCAAAGTGGTGCTCTTACTAATTTTGTGCTGGTTCTGAGCAGACTCATTAGCTTTTTGATTTTCCTTTCCTTTCAAATTTTGTTTAGGCATATAAATCAAATACCCATCCCTCCACCAGTGCCCATTTCGCACCACCACTGATCCCAGTATCCCTTCCACCCCCCATCCCCCTGATTTATTATAACAGTATTATAATACTGTTATAATAAATCACAGGCTTGCAAAGGTCTCACAACACACCCAGCATGAGGATGTCTCCACCACAGTCTCCCAAATGTTTCAAGATCCCTTTCACCCACCTCCAGACCCTTTGTAAACTCAGTTCTCTTGTCCACTTCTCAGGGTTCATCACCATTGTCTATTGATTCTTCCTTTACTATGTTTCTTTATACTTCATGTACAAGACATAGAATTCTCTATTCAACTCCTTCCCCTCCATTTTATTGAGTGAAATTTCCTCTAGTTCTACCCCCACTTCAGTAAATTGTTTGATTTTGTCTTTTGTCATATATTATTAGTATTTTGTTGCATATATGTATACATATACATATATACAGCGGCACAGTTGGACATGGAGCTGTGGCGGCAGTGCGCACAGTGGTTTATCCACCAATCCACTGCAATGTGCTGTCCACCAACCACCGGGTGACCTGGGGACTCAGCGCAGGAGTTGGACCTGGCACAGATCCTCTGTGATGGGGTCCTGCTCTGCCAGCTGCTCAACAACCTCCAGGTGCACTCCATCAACCTCAAGGAGATCAATCTGAGGCTGCAGATGTCCCAAGTCTGCCCAGAGACGCAGGCAGGTGTGTATTTGTCAGCATTCAGATTTTTACATTTCAGTTGACCAAAAGCTTACATTACATAGACTGGGAACACCTGTAAAAGCCTCCAATCCTCCCAGAGAGCCTGGCAAGCTACCAAGAGTGTCCCGGCTGCAGAGCAAAGCCTGGTATGCTACCCGTGATGTATTTGATATGCCAAAAATAGTAACAATAAAAGGCCTCATTTCCCTGACCCTGAAAGAGTCCCCAATACGTCATTGGGCTATGCTAGCATGCAACAGGGATGTATTGAGATGTTACTGGCTCCTGCTTGAGCAAATTGACGAACAAGGGATGACAAGTGACAAATAACAACTGACATATGTATATACACAGTTCATAGATTTTTTTTATTTGAGAAATTATTTATTTTGCAGTGCAGAAACTTATTAAATTGTTTTAATCTTATTTGTTGATTTTATGATTTGTGTGCTTGGCAAATGACATTCAGTCATTAAGATGCCTCTAGTGTAAATAATATAATTTATATTTTGTTGTTTAATATACTTATATGTATATGCTCAATGGTATATTATTTGGGATAGTTCTTGATAAATATATGAGTTCTATGTCTCTTTCTATCTATTTTGTATTTATCCACATGTGATAGTTACATAAGGATAATTGGTTTTTATAGAGCTTTTGAACATGGAGTTTAAAAAGTCTATGAGAGCGAGCCCCGCTGGAGGACGGCATGGACCCCAGACCCCAGCGTGCGTCCAGCTCTGGGACCGGCGCACACAGCAGCCCACCGCCCCCCCCCCATCCAGGTGGGTTGGAGGAGCCCAGCGGAGCCCCGCCCCTGACCCCAGATGCGCCGCCTGCCGAGTGAGCCCCGCCGGAGGACAGCACGGACCCCAGTCCCCAGCGCGCGTCCAGCTCCGGGACTGGCGCGCACAGCAGCCCACCGACCCCCACCCATCCAGGATCCTGGGAGGGAGTGGCCTGGGACTGGCTAGGGGCATGGCCTCTAAGAACGGGGCGTGGTCTCCTAAAAGTGGGCGTGGCCTGCTTCAGGGCATAAGCGGCCTCAGGTATATCACTCACTCCAAGCAATTTGGACCTTCATCCTTTCATCCTTTTCATCAGCTTGTTACCTAATACCAACCAAAAATTTCTCACCTCTTCTACTACAATTCAACAAAATCCCACTCGCCTACGCCATTTCCAACAAAAGTTCTGTATGAAAATAGCTATACAAGCTCAGCAGTAAAGAGCAACTCCTCCAAAAGTTTCAGTCAATGTCAGTTATAAAACAAAGAATAACGCCTGATTGAGAAGAAGGTCAGACTCAGAAAGGTAGAAGAGGCTCAGCTAGCAGCAACAAAGCTGAACGGCTCCTGGCAGTCTCTCCTCACTCAACCAGAACAGTAGCAGTGAGTGTGAAGGACCAAACCACACTGGTCACAATGGCAAAGCAACGCAAAAGCCCACCAAACTTTCTTATTCACGAGGCTAGCCCAGAAGACACCAACAGTACTATAGCGTTAGACAACCTCTCTGACAAGGAATTCAGAATGGAGCTACTCAGGATGCTTAGGGAACTAAAAGAAACAATGGAAACCAATGCCAATAAAAGACAAGAAGATTTGAAGGCAGAAATGAGGAAAATGCAATCGGAAATGTCGGACCTGAAAAACCTGGTAGCCGAATTGAAAACCTCAGTGGAAGGCCTCAGCAGCAGAGTAACAGCGGCTGAGAACAGAATCAGTGAGCTCAAAGATCAAGTTCAGAGTCTTGTCAGAAAAGAGCAGAAAATGGAAAAGAGACTCACAGTTCGAGAACAGATGGCAAGAGAAGATCGTGATGAAGGCAAGAGGGGTAACATAAGAATTATTGGAGTCCCAGAGGGACAGGAAGAAAACCTTGATGAAGAAGAAACTGTCAAAGAAATCATTACTACAACGTTTCCAGAGCTGAAGAAAACTTGTGACCACATCCAGGAGGCCCGAAGGGTACTGGCTAGAAGAAATCCGAATAAAAATACCCCAAGACACATCCTGATCAAAATGACCAAAACCTTAGACAGAGACAAATTTCTGAAAGCATCAAGATCGAAGAAAGAAATCTCTTACAAAGGAGCATCCTTAAAATTCACAGCTGATTTTTCTGATGAAACCCTCATGGCCCGAAAACAGTGGTGGGACATAGTGAAAAAACTCAATGAAATAAATGCCTCCCCCAAAATACTTTACCCAGCGAGACTCTCATTCATAATAGACGGAACAACACACAGTTTCACAGACAAACAACAGCTCAGGAACTTCATAGACTCAAAACTGTGGTTACAAGAACAACTAAATGGGCTACGTTAAGGCAAGAAAGGCCCTCAAATACACCAAATTTCAACAGAACAATGGGACAAAATCCCATAACAATAATCTCTCTCAATGTCAATGGGCTAAACGCACCAATTACAAGACATAGAGTGGCAGGATGGATTAGAAAATTGAACCCAACATTCTGCTGCCTGAAAGAAACACATCTTAATAGTCAAAGGAAACACAGACTCAGAGTCAAAGGCTGGAAAACATTCCTACAGGCAAACAGCTCCCATAAAAAAGCTGGGGTAGCCATCCTTATATCAGACCACATAGATTTCAGAGTGAAGAAGGTCATAAGAGACAGTGAAGGCCATTTCCTATTGACCAAAGGATCTGTACAACATGAAGAACTTACAATAATAAATGTATATGCACCTAATGAGAGACCAGCAAAGTACTTAAAACAATTACTCATAGATTTGGAAAAAGACATCGATAGCAAAACAATACTAGTGGGAGACTTCAACACCGCTTTGTCACCTATTGATAGATCAACGAGACTCAAGCTTAGCAAGGACATACTTCATCTGAGGGAAACAATGGAAGAAAGGGACTTAGTAGATATATACAGGACACTTCATCCACAAAAAGCTGAATACACATTCTTCTCAAGCGTACATGGAATGTTCTCCAAGATAGACCACATGCTGAGCCACAAAACATGCCTCCATAAAATTAAGAAGATAGAGAATATATCAACAATCTTCTCAGACCATAATGTGCTGAAATTAGAAGTAAATCACACACAAAAACAGAAAACTAAATCAAACACCTGGAAATTAAACAGTGCGCTATTAAACAACGAGTGGCTTAGACAGGAAATTAAAGAGGAAATCAAAAGATTCCTAGAAACGAATGAAAATGAGGACAGGAGTTACCAAAACTTATGGGACACAGCAAAAGCGGTCTTAAGAGGAAAGTTTATAGCTCTACAAGCATTCCTCAGAAAGGAGGAGCGAGCCCACATAAATAAACTAACCTCACAGCTTAAGAACTTGGAGAACGACCAACAAAAGGAGCACAACCCTAACAGGAGGAAGGAAATAATAAAACTCAGAGCAGAGATTAACGAGATGGAAACCCAGAAAACAATCCGAAAGATCAATGAAACCAAGAGCTGGTTCTTTGAGAAAATTAACAAAATCGATAAGCCGGTAGGATAAAGGTGCAAGAAATGTGAAGTGGAGTAAGGAAAGCCTCTTTAACAAATTGTGCTGGCATCACTGGACGGCTACATGCAAATAAATGGGCTCAGAACTCTGCCTAACACCATGTACAAAGGTAAGATCAAAATGGATTAAAGACCTCAACATCAGACCAGAAACCATAAGATACATTGAAGACAAAGCTGGCAAAACCCTCCATGCCATTGAGGCTAATGGTATTTTCAAAGATGACACGCCACTGGCTGAGCAAGTGAAAACAGAGATAGATAAATGGAACTATCTTAAACTAAGAAGCTTCTGTACCTCCAAAGAAACAGTGACCAAAATACAAAGACAGTCTACAGAATGGGAAAGGATATTCACCGAATACACATCTGACAAGGGGTTGATATCAAGGATATACAAAATACTGGTTGAACTCCACAAGAAGAAAACATCCAACCCCATCAAAAAATGGGGCAATGAAATGAACAAAAACTTTCTCAAAGAAGAAATCCGAATGGCAAAAAAGCACATGAGAAAATGCTGTACATCATTAATCATCAGGGAGATGCAGATCAAAACCACATTGAGATACCATCTCACACCTCAGAGACTGGCCCACATTCAAAAGAACAAAAGCAACCGTTGCTGGCGCGGATGTGGCGAGAAAGGGACACTCCTTCACTGTTGGTGGGAATGCCGATTGGTTCAGCCCTTTTGGAAAACACTATGGACCTTCCTCAAAAAATTAGAAATTGAGCTCCCATTTGACCCAGCGATACCACTCCTGGGAATATATCCCAAAGAGGCAAAAATGTGTAGCCGAAGTGACATCTGCACTTGTTTGTTCATTGCAGCACTCTTTACAGTAGCCAGAAACTGGAAGAGACCTGAGTGCCTAAGAAAAGATGACTGGTTAAAGAAACTTTGGTACATCTACACAATGGAGTACTATGTAGCTCTTAGAAAAGATGAAGTCATGAACTTTACATACAATTGGTACAATATGGAAAGTATCATGCTAAGCGAAATGAGTCAGAAAGAGAGGGCTAGACATAGAAAGATTGCATTCATGTGGGGGATATAAAATAACAAAATATGAGATTAATAACCAAGAATAGCTGAGATCAACACCAGGAGAATTACTCCATAGCTTAGAGGCCAGCCGGGTATTCTAGGGGAAAGGACAACTCAGATAGAAAAGGGAACACCAAATGGAGGGTGTTTGGAGGATCCTCCCAGGAGGGGAGATGCAGGTTGAAAGTAGACAGGATTGAACATGTTCGCCACTCAACGCCTCTTTTGCTGATCACAACACCCAAAAGGAGAGAGAGAACAAAAGGGAATGCCCTTCCACAGTGGCAGGGGGGGATGGGGGGATGGGGGGGAGGGATATTATCCTGGTGGTGGAAAATGGGCACTGGTGGAGGGATGAGTATTTGATCGTGGTATGACCGAGATCCAAGCACAAAAAATTGTAAATCTACAACTGTACCTCATGGTGTTTCACTAATAATAAAAAAATAAAAAAGAAAAAAAAAGTCTATGAAATTCAGGGAGCACTTTTCAACCATGCTTAACATGATCATTGAGTTTTATTTCAAACCATAGTTTCACACCAGGTTCATAAAAATATTGTTATTTCTTAATTTTCTTTTACTAAATCATAGTGAGATACAAAATTACAGTTGTTCATGATCGAATTTCAGTCATATCATGTTCTAATACCCCTCCCTACACCAGTGTCCATTTCCCACTGCCAATGTCCCCAGTCTCCCTACACCTGATGGCAGGCACCTTTTTTTCCTCTCCCTCTCCCCTTCTTTCTTCCTCTCCCTCTCACACCCTAACACTCTCTCTCTTCTCTCTCTCTTCCTCACTCTCTCTCTCACCCCCCATTTTGGGCATTATGGTTTACAATACAGATACTGAAAGATTATACTGAAAGCTATATCCCTTTAGCTACTTTCAGGATGGATCTTGTCAAGCATGATTATGTTTGATAATGTATGATTATGTTTGATAATGATTACTATTATTGTCATTCTGATTAATCCCTTCTCTATCATAACTTCCCTCTGCCCCGTACTCTTGTGGTAGCTTCCAACTACTGAAGTCCTCCTGACCCCTGTTTTTCCTGGCTTTAGATATTAGTCTCAAAATACTTTTTATAATATCCCACAAACGAATGAAGTTATTTTATATTTGTCTCTCTCCTTTGATCATATGATCCTAACCTATGATCCTAACTACAGAATGAATACAATATTCCCAATAACAATCTTTAAAATTTCCCTGATATTTCTGTTTTTATTAATTATATATAAGTCACAAAAAGTTTACTTAATATGTACTTTATTTAATATAGAAAATAATTTTATCATGAAAATAGTAGTTATATTCAAAAGTTATTTTTATATTCATAATATACTATTCCTAAAATACAGCTCCCGGACGAAAACAGTGCAGTCTTTTGCCCCCGTGCCTGGCTGTTCCTCGCCGAGGCCCCTTGGAGGAGAGCGGGTTGAGCTTTCCTCCCCGCCCCGACCAGGGCTCCGGCAGCTGAAGACCTCCAGGACCAGCCACCACCATGCTGAGACCACTCTCCGAATACATGAAGGTACTGGCAGAGGGACAAAGGTACGCGGGTTCCGGGGTCGAGACCTCCAAGCCTACTTGGACTGGGGTCAAGCATCCTCCACCCAGATCCTCCAAATTCTAGTAGGCTGGGGTCACACCCACCAACTGGCCCCCTGGCGCCGTGTAATCCCATCAGCGGCCAAGACTCAGAGACTATAAAATCCAGCTCCTGGAATCCAGACATCTTATCAGGACATCTTTTTATGACATCTTATTATCTCATTCCTACTTTGGACAAACTTGCATGCTATCGAATGTAGCCTCCCCACAGGGCAGAGTCTGGCAAACTCCCCATGACGTACCAAATATGCCAAATACCAGTAACAATGATGGGTCTCATTCTCCTAAAGAGCCTTGAATATAATCTCAGGGCTAGGATGAAAGAGACGTTACTGGGGCCTGCTCGAGGCAATTGACGAATAACAGGATGATGAAATGAAAAATGAAATGAAAATATACTATTCCTTTAGACTAGCCTAAGAAAAATGACTGCTCAACAAAAATGTACATTTTCATGTTCTCTAGATTATTAAAGCAGAGCAATTATCATTTTATAAACTCTTTATTGCCTTGTAGATTCATTTTATTTAAAATATAATTACAGAAGCAAGAGTAATGAACTAGAGTATATAAACATTTTAAATGATCCAGACAAATATTGTCAAATTACTTTTTTCAAAGCTTATAGCAAATTAGGCTCCCATAATCATCACATACATGCAAGCCTCTCAGCTATTTCAACAGTAACAAGAAAGAGAGAAAGTATCTAGTTTTAATGAGAAAATTATTTTAATGATAATGTTTAAGTTCTACAGTATTTGGGGGCTCAAGGGATGGTACAGAAGCTAAGATACACGCCCAGCAGACACCCAGCCCTACTGATGGTCTGCACCAGATGCAGTTCCCCGAGTGCAGTCAGGAGTCAGCCCTTAGCAGTCAGTCAGGGATTCTGAGGCTAAGACAGGACAACACCCCCCCTTCCTAAAGCCAAAAAGAAAAATAAAGCACAAGTTATTTGTATATTATTTATATTTGCTACACACTTTCAATAACATAATTATTTCACTTTCTCTCTGTGCATTTAAACATTTTAAATTATGAAAACCCCATGTTATATTAATAAGAGCTACTTATTATAATAAATGACATTTATTAACATAACAGTAGATGCTTACCTCATGCAACATATGCAAACGTTATACATTTTGCTCATACTAATCTTGTAAATGTGTTATTTTCATATTTTATATATTATTTTATCTTAAACTTTGGTGAGAAGGGGATACCCTTGGTGGTGTGCAGTGTTTAGTTTTGATTATGTCCTCAGGAATTACAACATCCCAAGGGTACAATATGGATATGCCCAGACTCTATCAGAAATCATTCACATGCAAGGTAAGTGCCTTAAGCCCTGTACAATAACTCTTGACCCTCATTATGATTTCAAACCGGTAAGAATATTACAGCATGCCATTGAGATGTACCTCATTTTCACATTTTGTTAAGTTTATTTGACAACCTAGGAGGTTAGATAATTAGTTTGTAGGTATATATAGAAGGCAAATTAATGGTGAAATATATGAGGTTTTATTTATATTTTAGTGAAGTTTCTCAAACAACTTGATATTACTTTAATTCTGTAAATCTAATAAATATTTATATTATAGCCTCCTAGAATGTGGAATTGTCCCAATAGTTTGTTAATGTAATGTTTTTAATAGAAAATTTAGCTCAGTGTATTCATGTTTAGTTTTTGTGCTTTTTCAAGTTCCTTTAACCTGAAATTCTTTTAGACTTTCCCTCTCTCCTCCCTCCCTCCCTCCCTCCCTCCTTCCCTCCCTCCTTCCCTCCCTCCTTTCCTTCCTTCCTTCCTTCCTTCCTTCCTTCCTTCCTTCCTTCCTTCCTTCCCTCATTCTTTTTTTTTTTGTCTTTTTGATTTTGTTTATGTTTGGGGCCAAACTTGGCAAGGCTAACTCCTGGCTCAGAGAATCACTCTGGAGAGCTTGGTAAACCATATGAAATGCTAATAATTGAACCTGAGTTGGCCACATGCAGAACATGCACCCTACCTGTTGTACTCTTCCTCTAGCAGTTAAAGTTTTTTAAGTTTTATATTATTTATGATTTTAGAACATCTTTTATTTGGATGTCTGTGGGGTTTTCTTTATGCCTAAATTCAGATTTTGTCTCCAGAACCTAATTGCCACCACGCTCATGGCTGACCTTCACAGGCTTGTCCCGACACCCCCTCCACATGAGAGTGAATCACCTAAAAAACCCAGTATGTAAGACTTGTGACTGAAATCTCCAGGCTAACTGAGTTGGGAATGGGTCCCTGCTCCCATCTCCCTGTGTTTCCGCTTTCTTGGCAGTCATGCCCATGAACTGCCTCTGGGTTCCATTTAAGAGCACTAATGTCCATGATCCAGAGACTCACAAGTGAATCTCGGAATAGAGCAACATGCTGCAGAAATACATCCTGATGCCTAAATCACTATCCATTTTTTAAAAAATTTAACTCCAGTTCTATCACCCTATGAAAAAATTTTAGAATTCCAGAGCGCATATGATTAAGCCATTGATATACCACGAGTAGCACACCACATATTTGATGTGGTATAAGGTAGACAACAACCAATCTGGATAATTATATGTATAATTATATATAAAATATAAATAATATATAATATATAAATATATAATAAATATATAATATATAATATATTATAATATGATTATATATAATATAATAATAAAATATATAAATAATATATAACAATATATAAAAAGGCCCTCCCGTTGATCATCGATTTGCTCGAGCGGGCCCAGTAACGTCTCCATTGGAGACTTTGTTGTTACTGTGTCTGGCATATGGAATACTCTCGGTAGCTTGCCGGGCTCTCCGAGAGGGGTGGAGGAATCGAACTCGGGTCGGCCATGTTGGCTGCATGCAAGGCAGACGCCCTACCCGCTGTGCTATCGCTCCAGCCCAAAACAATATATAAATAATATATATATGGGCTGGAGCGATAGCATATATATATGAGTAGGGCATTTGCCTTGCATGCAGCCAACATGACCGACCCGAGTTCGATTCCTCTGCCCCTCTCAGAGAATCTGGCGAGGTACCGAGAGTATCTAGCCTGCTCAGCAAAGCCTGGCAAGCTACCTGTGATGTATTTGATATGCCAAACACAGAAACAAGTCTCACAATGTTACTGGGCCTGCTCGAGCAAATCGAAGAACAATGGGAGGACAGTGACAGTGATTATATATATATATATATATATATATACATATATATGCACACAAGATTCAAATTCTAACAACATATTAATGATCTCTAATACAGAGGCTTAATGGCTCCAAGATGAGATACAACAATTTTCACACACTTTCTTCTAAGAAAATCTTTTTGGATTATTTTTATTAAATTATTCATAATAAGCAATCCAAAATAAATTATTTAGCCTCTGCCTTTGAGGCAGGCTTGGGTTTTGGTGGGAAATTTTGAAATAATGGTCGTGAGAAGGTGTTATGGTATTGGGATTGGTGATGAAATATTGAATTTAATCAATTACTTTGAACAACTCTTTGAGAATAAAATTAAAATAAATAAGTAAATTTAAAATAAATTCAGGTTTGGGATACAATGATTAGTATATCAAAATGAGTAGTAAAATCCTCCCAGTGACCAGAGCCTATATATAATTTTGTAATGTTATTGTTGATATTTTACTTGATAACCATGTTATGGTTAGTGTTGAAATTTTTTACGTGAATTTATTATTTTATTTATTCAAATGGCACATACTTTGTATTGGGATACTTTGTCAGTATAGAAATATACTTAATCAATTGAAACATCTCCTCTTAGCATATACTTTGCACATATTGATAATTCTTTAAGGAGCTGATATTTTAAAAAACAGTTGATCATTTTTCATGTAACTTCCAGTTACATGAAAGGCAAGTGCCTTACCACTCGTACTACTACTCTGGTACCAATCTTTTGAATTTTCATGAGATATTTGTTTTAATTTTATGCATTTGGAATTTAATTTTATCAGTGCATTTAGAAATGAATCAATTTATTTTTATTAAAATAAGTCTGACCGTACCGAGGTCACCAGTTGCCCCTCACGAGCGGCTCTCCAGCATGGCCACAGCCCCAGAAGCACAAGGACTTCATGCAGAACCCAGCAGCTTGGAGCAGGAAAGTGAAAAGACTATGCGTTAATCCAGGCCATCATGTCTGCCCGGAGGGGAAAGGGTGTTGCTCCCTTCCGCCCTCCTCCCTCTGGAAAGAAAGATGGCGGCCACATGGGAGCCTTGTGGACAGCAGGTATGAGCCTGGGGTGTGGGGGCGACTAAAACCTCATGGGAAGGGGGGTGTTCCAGTCTGTCCTTCACGCCCTACCAAGGTCACCAGTTGCCCCCCGCGAGCGGCTCTCCAGCACAGCCACGGCCCCAGAAGCACAAGGACTTAATGCAGAACCCAGCAGCTTGGAGCAGAAAAGTGAACGGACTATGCGTTAATCCAGGCCATCATGTCTGTCCGGAGGGGGAAGGGTGTTGCCCCAGTCACCCTCCTCCCTCTGGAAAGAAAGATGGCGGCCGCATGGGAGCCTTGTGGACAGCAGGTATGAGCTGGGGGTGTGGGGGCGACTAAAACCTCATGGAAAGGGGGGCGTTTCGGTCCGCCCTTCACACCCTACCGAGGCCACCAGTTGCCCCCAACTAGCGGCTCTCCAGCACGGCCACGACTCCAGAGCACAGAAACCAATTTCTTAACTATCTGACTTTCAGTAGAAATACTTCCAGGGTCAATAAGTAAAATAGCAGAAATCCAAAACCAACATTTAATTCTTGAACCCAGCTGTAGAAAGCAAATCACTTCACAATGCTTTTTCAGCATGTCTGATTTGGGGGGGGGGGTAAACTCCAAATAATAGTGGTGAATCTTTTATTGAAACAATGAATCTAATCAAAGCAGATAGAGTGTTAACTAGAATTCATCTGCCTCACAGGGACTCGGAGGGGTGGGGGGTGGGGTTTTATTGGGGTTCTTCATGGTAAAAAATAAGTATTGGTAAAGGTAAATGTGTTTGATATTTGCATGACTGAGACCTAAACCTGAAAGCTTTGTAACCTTTCCCATGGTGATTCAATAAATAAATAAATAAATTTAAAAAAAATTGAAAAAAAAAATAAGTCTGAAAGGCTATGCCTCAGTCACTATGTTTATTTTTAATGTGTATAGATGAAACTTTGCAGTGAAGATATACACATGAAAATACAATATTAAAAGAAAAGCCAAATACAATTAAATATACGTTTTCAATCAATATTTGATTATGCAATTGACATTCAATGAAGAAGATATTATTCAATAAAAGACATTAAGAAAATTCTATTTTTTTAATAAATAAAATAATCTAGACCTTACCTTCTGGTGGTGAACTAATAAATATGTACTGTCGCACTCTCCTCCCGTTGTTCATCAATTTACTGGAGTGGGCACCAGTAGCATCTCCATTGTGAACTTGTTATTACTGTTTTTGGCTTATCGAATATGCCACGAGGAGCTTGCCAGGTTCTGCAATGCAGGCAGGATACTCTAATAAACATAAACTAAAAACTCATTTTAATCACTTAATCACTTAACTTCCCGTTAGTCGTCTATTTGCTCGAGCGGGCACCAGTAACGTCTCCATTTGTCCCTGTCACGTGCTAGTGTAGCCCAATGGCATCTGTTCGCTCCGGGAACATGAAGGGCCTCAAACCAATCGTTCATGATCTTGACAAAGAAGTCAGACCATCTGGAAGGGGGGCAGCCACGCAGTCTTTTGACATCCCGTGGAATCCAGTTGGTAACAGCTCTAGTCCAGCGGTCATCTTTAAATCTCATTACGTGACCAGCCCATCTGATTTTCGAAACCTTGGCAAATGAGACAGCGTCCCTGATTCTTGATCATTGACGGATGTCAGAACTCCGGATTCTTTCTCTCATTTGAGTGAAACGTGATATTCCAAGCATAGCTCTTTCTATTCTTCTTTGGGAGACCTGAATAGCGTTCTTATGCTGTTTGCGTAGGGCCCAGGTCTCTGAGGCATATGTTAATGCAGGAAGAACAGTGGAATCAAAGAGATGTGCCCGGAGTTGGAGGTTCTTCGTCCTCTTAGCTATTTCTTCGACGTTCTTGAAGGCGTTCCAAGCTGCTCTCTTCATTCAGCGCAGCTCGGGTGCCAGGTCATTTGTCATGTTGACTTCTCCACCTAGGTACACATAGCTGTTGCATTCGGAGATGGTCGTTCCATTGAGAGCGAATGGGACATCAGGAACGAGGCTGTTTCTCATAAACATTTTCTTCATAAGATTCAGCTGTAGTCCTACCTTTGCACACTCACGGTCAAAGTCGGCCAGCATTTGTGCCGTTTGGCTGATGTTTGGTGTTATTAAAACAATGTCATCAGCAAAGCGGAGGTGGTGTAGTTGCCGACCATCTATCTTCACTCCCATTCCTTCCCATTCCAGTCATCACATGATGTTCTCGAGGGTGGCACTGAAGAGTTTCGGTGAAATGGTATCACCCTGCCGCACCCCTCTCTTGACATTAAAACAATAAAACAATAAAACTCATTTTATTGAATATGAAATAATATTTATTACATTGTTTTATTTTATTTAATTTTTATGGAATCCCCATGAACTACAGTTATAAAACATTCATGTTTGAGTTTCAGTCACAAATGATAAAACACCCGTGCCTCCACCAGTGTACATTTTCCACCACCCATGTCCCCAGTACCCCTCCTCCCCATCTCACCTCTCCCCCTGCCACTATGGCAGATAATTTCCCTCTTATTCTTTCTCTACTTATGGGAATTAGGTGTGCAATACAGATAGTGAGTGGCCATCATGTTTGGTCCTTTGTCTACACAGAGCTCCCTGTCTGAGTGATCCCTCCAATCATCATTGACTTAGTGATCCCTTCTGTATTCCAGCTGCCTTCTCCCATCAGCTCATCAGGAAGGCTTCCAACCATGGAGCAATCTTCCTAGCTCTTGTCTCTTCTGTCCTTGGTTGTTAGTCTCATATTATGTTATTTTATACTCCACACATGAGTGCAGTCATTCTATGTCTGCCCCTCTCTTTATGACTCATTTCACTTAGCACGATACTCTCCATGTGCATCCACTTATAAGCAAATTCCATGACTTCATTTTTCATACCAGCTGTATAGTAGTCCATTGTGTAGATGTACCAAATGTTCTTTAACCAGTTGTCTGTTCTTGGTCATTCAGGTTGTGTCCAGATTCTGGCAACTGTGAACAGTGTTGCAATGAACATACAGGTGCAGACATCATTTCTACTGTGCTTTTTTGCAGTCTTGGGATATCTTCCCAGAAGTGTTATTGCTAGGTCAAATGGGAACTCAATTTCTATTATTTTGATATATGTCCGTGCTCTTTTCCAAAAAAGGCTGGACATCTTGGTGGAAGTGCAGAGGTTTCTGTTCCCTGTGACTGCCTGCTAGGCTTGCTGACTAGGAGGCTATGCTCCCCTGCCCCCCATCACCACTGTACCTGTGGGGGAGGGGTGGTGTTGGTTCAGGTCCTGGGTTACAGTTCTACTTCTGGCACCCCTCCAAAACTGCAGGGCTCCCCTCTGGCCTATTTGCTCATACCAGAACCTCAGCAGAGGAGGAGAGGTTCCACTTCCTGCTGGCTGCCTACTTAGATTCTCTTACAGTATTTTCACTATGCAATCTCATTATTTGTCTTAATTATCTTTTATCTGATTATTTGTAACAGATTCAGGTAAACCTCAAATATGATTTTCTTCATTCTATTATTGTTATAAATTATTTGTTTCCTAACTTCCTGCCAATTTCTATTTTAATATTTAAAGATACAAAAGAAAATACATTTAGATGAATGCCACCATTTTCTAGTAAAATTTAGTTTTATTACAAAAACCACTCAGTTGGAATGGACATCTGTAGGGAATATTAGAGGTTAGGGAGATAGAAATTGAAAATAAAAAAGAAGTAAAGAACCTATCCTCATTTGATATGCCAGAGACTGAAGAAGTGAAAATTCAAGTCACAAGGACATATGACAATTGTAGTATTCTAGGAGTAGGCAGGAAATCTGAGGCGTTTTTTGGAATTCTTTTCTTTAGGAAGCCCAGAGATTCTTTCCAACTGTGAACTTACAAAGAAGGGAAACATTGAGTGATACGATTAAATAACCAGTAAGTATATAACTTAGAAAATACAACAAAAAAACGACAAAATATAGTGGGCACTGGCAGTATTTTTTTTTATTCTCATAACAGCAGAAACACAATTGTTAATCTGTTTTATTCACTCTATTTGTGTCATTATTTCTTTTAATTCTCACTATTGCTTTGTTATTAAAGGGAAAAAACAGCATTAAGTTCATATTTCTTAAATTCAGTAGAGAGAAGAAATAGAAAGGGAGTGGAGGATGGTGCCTTTCCTTCCTCCTTAGAACTGTGCTCTTTTGTGAAGTTGAGCAAACAATTAACCATAAAACAATCATAGTTGCATGAAACTCAGAAGTACAGTACCAAAATCTCAAGTGGGGTGTTTGGAGTGTTCGGTAACACTAAAATATTCTGTGATTTTATTGATGAGATTCTTTGGGGAAGAAATGATATATTCTTTAGGATGTTCAGATACCTTTAAAACTTTTTTTTCTTTTTGGGTCACACCCGGCGATGCGCAGTGGTTATTCCTGGCTCTGCACTCAGGAGTTACTTCTGGCAGTACTCAGGGGACCATGTGGGATGCTGGGAATCGAACCCGGGTCGACCGTATGCAAGGCAAACTCCCTACCCACTGTGCTATCTCTCTAACCCCAAGATATCTTTAAAACTTTTATAAGAAAATTCTGGTTTTGATTATGGGGTCATACCCAACTGTGAACAGGGCTTATCCCTACATCTCTATATAGGATCACTCACATCCATGATTCAAACTCTGGTTGGCTAAACACCAGGCAAAAGACCTCTTCAGTACACTATCCATAAGCTCCAAGAATAGTTTCTCAAACATTGAATTTAATGGGAAATCATTAGGACATTTAAACAAAGAAGTACAGCAAATAAATTTTATTTAATAGGAGTACTGTGGTTATTTGTCCTCAAAATGTATAAAAACCACTTAATAATTTGTGATACTTCATTATATATGTTATATGAATAAAAAACAAGAAGTTCTGACACATGTGTTTCTCATCACTTACATTAGGTGTTCTATTTCCACTTTTATTGCAGTCATATAAAGAAAAGGTACACTATCTGTTTAATAATATACCAGTGACTTCTACAACAGGTTTGAGAGTATACTCAAGGTATTTTCTCTATTTGGAAATGTATTTCCATGTAGTCTCTCCAATTTTCGATGAAATTTTTTATTTTCTGTTGTTGTTCAGTTTTGTGTATCTTAGATATTAACCCTTTGTATACTATACAAATATAGTCTGCGATTTAGTAGAGTGTTTTCTTATTCTGGTTCATTTTATGCAAAAATTAATTTGATGTTGTACCATTTATTTGGGGCTGGAGTGATAGCATAGCGGGTAGGGTGTTTGCCTTGCATGTGGCTGACCCGAGTTCGATTCCTTCACCCCTCTCAGAGAACCCGGTAAGCTACCAAGAGTATCTCGCCCACACGTCAAAGCCTGACAAGCTACCCGTGACATATTCAATATGCCAGAAAAAAAACACAGTAACAACAAAGTCTTACAATGGAGATGTTACTGAGACCTCTTGAGCAAATCGATGAACAATGGGAGGACAGTGCTACCATTTATTTATGTGTACTTTGGAAATCTTTACTAGTGGAATTAATCTTTGAAAACATCATGAACTCTATATCCTGGAAAGTCTTCCCATGTTATCTCTGTCTGTCTATATGACTTTTTGGATCATACCGAGTAGTGCTCTGGGAATAATCCTGGCTCTTCCCTCAGGAGTTCTTCCTGTTAGTGCTTGGAGGGCAGCTACTGCAAGGCAAGTGTCTTATCTGCTGTACTATTGCTTCAGGCACAGTAATATCAATGTATTTTATGGATTCTTATATAATACAGAGATCTTTAATCAACATTAATTTTTGTGTATGGCATAAAATGGAGCTCCAGTTAGATTTTTGTCCAGTGGAAATGCAGTTTCGCCAGTACTACTTTTTAAAGAGATTTCATGTACTTAGCCCGCTTTGTTACATATAATGTTTCATATATCTGAAGATTTACCTTTGAGCTTCCAATCTATTCTATTGTTCTGAGACTCTATCTTTATTCCATAACCATACCATTTCTATTTTCATAGATTTCTATTTTAATATAAATTCAGGAAATAAAATACTTATCAATTTCCATATTTTTATTCACTCAAAATAGTTTCAGCAATGGTACTAGTGTTATGATTCCATGACATATTAGTATATTTTGTTTTTAATGCCTTTATGTCTTTTTGAGTTTTTAAACATTTGTAAAGACACACGTGTATATATACACACAGAAGTATATATGTGTGTGTTTAAACTTCTTTAAGATAACTTCTTTAGCTTCTTTAAGTTTATACATATTATATTCTTGTAGTTTGAATATATGTGTATGTGTTCTTTAGGGTTATGTCTCAAAATTTAGTACTTTTTGAAGTATAATGTCTTCTCCACAAAATCCTTATGTCTAGATGTTTTAACTAAAGAATTCTTCAAAGATTAACTATACCTACACTTCTCTCAAGTTCTTAGATAAAACTGGGGAGAAGTAACTTTTAAAATGCATTCGAACGATCAACATCACATTAATGCAAAAAATAGAGAAGAACATCACAGACAAAAAGACAAATGATGCATCATTACCCTTGGTGAACATGGATGGGAATATCGTCTCAAAAATCTTTGTGAAAAAAAGTAACAATTAATTTAAGGAAGTGCAAAGCAGGATAGCTCAGTCTGTACTTTGAGTGCAGAAGACAAGATCCCTAGCACCATACTGGGTGACATGATACCCTGAACAGTACCAAAGTGATTCCTGAGCAGAGCCAGGATTACACCCAAAGAATACTGCTAAGCATTGCTCAAGAACTAGAAAAAGGGGGAAATTTATTATAAGGACTATCTATCTTGACCTAGTGGAATTTATTTGACGTTGTCAAGGATACATGTACACATCAAGTCATTAAATATATCATATCATCAGAAGTATAGAATGAATTTGATATGCTACAATAAATTTTATGCATAAAATTCCAGATACAACAAATTTACTAATCTTACATCATACTCGATAGTGAAAAATACATTTTTCTCTATTATCATGTACAAAACATGGATATAGATTATATTATTCAATTGCTAGTTATAGAAATTAGGCAGTAAAGAAATTAGATGGATCTAAACCATGAAAATAACTATAGCATTAGAACGATTTACAATGACTTATGGGCTGGAGCGATAGCACAGCGGTAGGACATTTGCCTTACAAGCGGCCAACATGGCCGACCCGAGTTCGATTCCTCCACCCCTCTCGGAGAGCCTGGCAAGCTACCGAGAGTATCTCGCCTGCATGGCAGAGCCTGGCAAGCTACCCGTGACGTATTCTATATGCCAAACACAGTAACAACAAGTCTCATGATGGAGACGTTACTGGGCCCGCTCAAGCAAATCGATGAACAATGGGAGTACCGTGACCATGACAATGATGTATTATTTATAGACAATTATAAAATATTGTCACTGTCTTCCCATTGTTCATTGAATTGCTCGAGCGGGCTCAGTAATATTGTAAGACTTGTTACTGTGTTTGACATATTGAATACGTCATTGGTAGCTTGCCAGGCTTTGCCGTGCAGGTGAGACACTCTGGGTAGCTTGCTGAGCTCTCCGAGAGGGGCGGAGGAATCGAACTCGGGTGGACCATGTTGGCTGCGTGCTAGGCAAAAGCTCTACCAGCTGTGCTATCACTCCAGTCCATAAAATATATAACAAATAATAAGAATAAGATACAGTTCCTGACAATGAGATGACTATACAAAATATTTTGCCTGTTGGCATAAGAGTGTGGAACAAAAAAGAAAGAATAAGAAAATGATTCCATTTATAGTTGCATCTGAAATAAATACCTAGGTATAAACTATCACGTTTTGATATAAATTTTCTCTTAAATTGGATCTTATAATATTTTTATTTTTTTGCTCTATAACACTTTTCTGGTCTTATAAAATTTCAATGTATTTTTTAATCAATCGGTTTACAAATTTTTACTGTTAGATTATTCACAAAAATTATATAAACATTCAGACCCAAGCTACGGTTCTCTTAAAAACACATTCTTTAAAATTTTACCAATTTTATCAGGTAACTTCACATATTGCTTCATATGTTTTTTTCTTTTTCTTATTTTATAATTTTTTGGGTTTTTTTGTCCTTGTAGAATTATGTGTAATATAATATTTCTCTGTGTTATGAGAACAGGGAATATTTATGCTCATCATTTACTAAGGATTCCATAAATTTCACAGATTTATCAAAACAGACTCCAAGTCTATGAATATTTTACTTGAAATATGTTATGTAAGTCCACAGGGAACTATGTTTTGTAGTAGAAAAAGTTCTGTTTGCTTTCATGCTATTGCCTTGAATTCCACTTGACCAGAAATCAAATAAATCAACCAAACAGAAAGCACCTTGACAAAAATTTTGATTCCTGAAAAACTTTGCCATATCAAAATGCAGAAATTTCACATTATTATGCTATTTATATGCTGATCCTTAAAAATATTCATTCCCTAAACTTTGCATCTTTATTTACTTATCTTCTTCCCTCCCTTTTATTGTTTTGTTGTGTGGTGGTGGTGGTATGTCATGTTTCATATTTATACATTAGATTGCCTTGTCTTTTGAAAGTTATTCATGTGAATGTAGTGCTTACATACTTGTTTGCAGAACCTGGGGATCATTTTGGTAGAATTTGGGATAAGTGATTTAGGGTGGTGACTAGGAATTGTTTTTTTTTTCATTCATTCATCATCCTGTTTTTCGTCAATTGCCTCGAGCAGGCCCCAGTAACGTCTCTTTCATCCTAGCCCTGAGATTATATTCAAGACTCTTTAGGAGAATAAGACCCATCATTGTTACTGGTATATGGCATATTTGGTATGCCACGGGGAGTTTGCCAGACTCTGCCCTGTGGGCAGGCTACATTTGATAGCCTGCAAGTTTGTCCAAAGTAGGAATGAGATAATAAGATGTCATAAAAAGATGTCCTGATAAGATGTCACGCGGCCGCGAATGTGGTCGCGTGGTTCCGGGAGCTGGATTTTATAGTCTCTGAGTCTTGGCCGTTGATGGGATTACACGGCACCAGGGGGCCAGGTGGTGGGTGTGACCCCCGCCTACTGGAATTTGGAGGATCTGGGTGGAGCATGCTCAACTCCAATCCGAGTAGGCTTGGAGATCTCGGCCCCGGAACCCGCATGGATTTGTCCCTCTGCCAGTACCTTCATGTGTGTGGAGAATGGTCTCAGCATGGTGGTGGCTGGTTCTGGAGGTCTTCGGCTGCCGGAGTCCTGGTCGGGGCGGGGAGGAAAGCTCAACCCACTCCCCTCCAAGGGGCCCCGGCGAGGAACAGCCAGGCGCGGGGGCAGGAGACTGCACTGTTCTCGCCCGGGAGCTGGATTTTATAGTCTCTGAGTCTTGGCCATTGATGGGATTACACGGCGCCAGGGGGCCAGGTGGTGGGTGTGACCCCCGCCTACTGGTATTTGGAGGATCTGGGTGGAGTATGCTCGACTCCAATCCGAGTAGGCTTGGAGATCTCGGCCCCGGAACCCGCTAGGAATTGTAGCTTCAAATAATCAAAGCAGATGCTCAGCTACTGAGCCAGAGCCATGGAGAAAATATCTCCTCAGTAACGGTGAAAGGTAATCTATTATAAAAAGTGATAGTGACTGAAAACTCCAGGCTCAACAGAACCAGGAATGGGTGACCTCCCTCCATCTCCCCCTTTTTACCGGCAGCTTGGCTGTCACCCCCACAAGCTGCCTCTGGTGCCATATAATCTCATCAATGGCCGTAAACCAGACTCAACAATAAATCCCTTGGAAGAGAGCACAGAATGACATGCCATAACTATGCCACCAGACCCTGCACCAGGCTGTTTCATTTGAGGAACTCAGAGGGGGATGGGTGAGGACCCTACCCACCCCAAGGGACCCATCCCTGGCAGCTGAAAACCTCCAGAACTCAACCGCTGCCACACTCACAGCTGCTCTCCACACACTTGGACAGGTCTCACCCATGAGTTAATCTATTTCTGGAACTCATACCTCACACCAGTCATATTCCAAGAGTAGCATACCACATTTGATGCGGTTTAAAGTAGAAGGCACCAATCTTAGGGAGTAATATATTTATACACATATATCTTATGTATATGATATATATCTTTTTTAGACTATATATATATATATATATATATATATATATGTATGTATCACGATCATGATCATCCTGTTGTTTGTCGATTGCCTCGAGCAGGCACCAACAACATCTCCTTCTTCCTAGCCCTGAGATTTTAAAAGAGCCATATTCAATGCTCTTTCAGGGCTAGGAGAATGAGACCTATCATTGTTACTGGTATTTGGCATATTGAGTACAACACGGAAAGTTTGCCAGACACTGCCGTGTGGGCAGGATACTTTCGGTGGCCTGCCAGGTTCTCTAAAGTAAAATCGAGATAATAAGATGCCGCGCAGCTGTGAATATGGCAGCACGCTTCCGGGAGCTGGGTTTTATACTCTCTGGGTCTTGGCCATTGATGGGACCAACCTGGTGCCTGTGGCAGCTGGTGAGTGTGACGCCTACCTACTGGAAGATGGAGGATCTGGGTGGAGTAGGCCTGTCCCAATCCAAGTAGACTTGGAGATCTCAGCCCATGCATGAGGCCTGTCAGGATATGTGGAGAGTGATCTCAGCATGGCTGTGGCTGGTTCTGGAGGTCTTCAGCTGCCAGGGTTCTGCTTGGGGTGGGGAGAGAAACTCAACCCGCCCCCCTTCAAGGAGCCTCAGTGAGGACAGCCAGGCATGGGGGCAGGAGACTCATTATATATATCAATTCTCTCTCTCTCTCTCTCTCTCTCTATATATATATATATATATGTTGATATATATATATATATATATATATCAACATACAAGACTGAACCTTTAACATGTTGGGCTTAGTGGTTCCTGGGTGAAATGCAACAATCTTCACACACTTTCCTCTAAGAAACCTTTTTTGAACCATTTTTAGCAGATTATTCATAACAAGCAATACAAAATAAATTATTTCTGTTCTACTTTAGGGGCAGGGTTTGGGGTTCAGAATGGAAATATCTGAAATATGGTGGTGGGAAGGTGTAATGGTAGTAGGATTGGTGTTCGAATATTAAAGGAATCAAATATTGTGAACAATTTTATAAAAATAAAATTCAAAATTTCATATCAATGAAATTCAATGATTTCATATCAATGTTTTAAAATTATGCTTAAATTGTCTTTTAGAGTAAAATTCATCCTGGATGCCTGTAGTTTATCATTGCATATGCTTTTTTGGGGACAAACATTTAAATTGTTGTATTTTAATCTGAATATTTTGCTACGTATAAAATTGTTTCCTAGTGATTAAAGGCAAGCCACCATGCGAACTGCTTTTATGGTTTAAACCCTTCTACTATATCATCTATATCTCCAATATGTTCCTTTATTGTTCTAATGAGTTACAAATCAAGCTCAGAGAAGACATTTCTGAACATCTATCAGATTGTTCAACTCTTATTTCCAGTTTTTTTTTAACAAAATACTTTCAAGTCTCAAACAGGTAGGCAAACTATACAGAACATGTCAACTTTTTCTCCTTTTGTTAGTTGGTGGTATCATTTCCTATACATGATTAGTTCTACTTCTTACATAGGACACTTTCATGCTTTTTTCTGTTTTATTGGTTTGGAGTACATTAAACATATTTATAAAGTTCTAAGTACAGTGCAAAGGGCAAGGAATTAAAACATTCAGAGCTTTTTTTCTCCGTATAATTTTGTATGAAATAAAGTAGATCAGAG
Organism: Sorex fumeus; assembly: GCF_029834395.1. NCBI lineage: Eukaryota > Metazoa > Chordata > Mammalia > Eulipotyphla > Soricidae > Sorex > Sorex fumeus. Next base: position 5,965,133 of record NW_026606185.1, on the reverse strand, counting down.
CACCAAGACAACCCTAATATCCCATAAGATTATTTTTCTAATGGGCACTCTATTGAGAGTTTTTTAGTAATTTACCTTGTCAAACTTTACCACATAGATATTGGCAGAAAATGTATATTCTGAGACTAACTTTGTTAGACTTTTCTATATCTAGAATTTTTTTCTTCATGTAGAAATTTTTCTATCACTTAATCACTTAATCACTTAACTTCCCGTTAGTCGTCGATTTGCTCGAGCGGGCGCCAGTAACGTCTCCATTTGTCCCTGTCGCGTGCTAGTGTAGCCCAATGGCATCTCTTAGCTCCAGGAACATGGAGGGCCTCAAACCGATCGTTCATGATCTTGACAAAGAAGTCTGACCATCTGGTAGGTGGGCAGCCACGCGGTCTCTTGACATCCCGTGGAATCCAATCAGTAACAGCTCTAGTCCAACGGTCGTCTTTAAATCTCATTACGTGACCAGCCCATCTGATTTTCGACACCTTGGCAAATGAGACAGCGTCCCTGATCCTTGATCGTCGATGGATGTCAGAACTCCGGATTCGTTCTCTCATTTGAGTGAAACGTGATATTCCAAGCATAGCTCTTTCTATTCTTCTTTGGGAGACCTGAATGGCGTTCTCATCTTGTTTGCGTAGGGCCCAGGTCTCTGAGGCATATCTAGAATTATTTTCTTCTAATATAAAAAACAAGAGAATACAAAGTTAATGAATATTACATTATAAAAGGGACTACCTCCTATGCATAGCAGCTAGGGATAGAAAGGTTAATAAATTTATATGCAGATCAATGAGTTAGATTTTAAAGTTGAGAAATGAGATGAAATCAATGTACAAGTCATTGTAATGTGATTAATTCAGAATTCACCCTATGCTAGAACTTTTCTATACTTTTTATTAATAAAACAAAATTTCAAATTATCACTGATAAGTATTCCAACTCATCTAGATATAAAAGCAATGTTACTGTGCAATTAGTTTCCAAATTTGCCACTGCAAGTACTTTAACACAACTTTGGTGTGATACTTAAAACCATTTCCAATTTTTATGCTGATCATCTCTTATCATGTAATTCTAGGATCAGCATCCAGACTGCTACTAAGCTCAAGTAAAGATTTCACTTTATTCTTTTCTTAAGTCACATTAAATAATTCTAAGTCAATATATGTTAAATCTTAGTTTTCAGTGATAAACATTCAATATTGTTCTATTGTATTACAATACTCTGTTACTGATAGCAGATTATGTAAAACTTACTTCAAATCAGTAAAATGCATTAGACAGAATTGTTATTCTATTCCAGGATAAAACATTCAAAGGAATTGTACTTTCCATAGTAATTCCATAGCAAGTTTTGTACTGTATTTTCATTTAAAAGAGACATGTTATAGTGCACTTACAAAACACCTTTTTTTTTGTCATGCTGAAACTTTTAAATGTGATGTAGTCCAATGCATTTTGGTTTCTTTACGTCCTTCCAGCCCTGCTGAGACCACGACTTGTTCTGCATGAGCGGTTCTCTGGCACAGCCATGGCCCCAGAAGCACACGGACCTAATTCAGAACCCAGTATCTTTTGGCAGAAATGTAAATGGACTATGCATTAAGCTATGGTGCTGTGCCCCGCCTCCACCCCCCCCCCCCAGGGAAAGAGTGTCTGTCTCTTCTGCCTTCACCCCCCATCTCCGGAGGCATGGTGGCCGCCACCTCAGAGCTTATTGGAAGTCAGGTATGAACCAGCAGTGACAGGGAAACTGCGGCCTGATGGGATGGGGGCATCCACCCCATCGAACCCACAAGTTGCCCCACACAAGTGGCTCTCCAGCATGGCCCTGTCCCCAGAGGCACACAGACCTAATTTGGAACCCAGCAGCTTTTGGCAGAAATCCCTCCAGACTTAGTAAAATATCAGAAATCCAAAACCACACAGTCGCAATAGCAGCCACACAACATCATACAGTCTTCATAAACAGCAAAGAAAACAAATTATTTCATGATATCTTTTCAGCAGGTCTGATTGTTGGGGGGAAATTCCAAATAATAATGGTGCATCTTTTGTTGAAATAATGAAGGTAATCAAACTAGAGAGAGAGAGTTAAGTGGAAATCATCTGTCTCATAGGCATGGGATAGGGTGGGGGTATATTGGGGTTCTTGGTGGTGGAAAATATGCACTGTTGGATGGGTGTTTGATCATTGTATGACCAAGATTTAAACCTGAAAGCTTTGTAACTATTCTTACAGTGATTCAATAAATAAAATTTAAAAAATAATTTGATTTCTTTTGCCTCTGTCACTGAAATAAAATCTTTGAAAACATCTTAGAGCTCAAAGTTTTAGAGTAGTTAACCATATTTTCTCCCATGTATTTTAGGTATAAGGTCTTTGATCCATTTCAAATTGACTCTTGTGTAAAGTGTGTGATATGGATTCAGTTTCCTTTTTTGGATTGTGGGTATACAGTGTCCCCAACACCGTTTATCGAAGAGGTTATCTTTACTGCACATCATGTAACCAGTTTCTTTGTTGAAAATATGTTGTTTGTACACTGAGAGTTTGTCTTTGAGTTCTCAATTATAATCCATTCGTCAGATTGTCTAATTTTACTCCAGTATCATGCTGGTCTATTTCATTGTGGAATTGTCCACCGGGAGACTCCCATGTCCAACGTTTAGATTAGGCCTTCTGGAATCTTGAGTTACCATGGGTGGTCTTGGTCGACATGATGAAGTCAGACAGTCTCTCACCCTGTTCATTCCATTCTAGGCCATGGGTCCCGATGTGAAGTTCTTTGGCTGATCTTCTCGGTCCTATGTTGGCATTAAAATCACCCACAATGATCTTGTAAAATGTGGTCTTCTTTATAGAACTTCTCCAGATCCATGTAAAACTTCTCAATTTCTCCTTCATCATAATTGGATGTTGGTGCATAGATAACAAAGATAGAAACTGCAGGCAGTGAGCCACATCTATTCAAATGTAAACGTCCGATTCAGGTTGTTAGGCATTTGAATGAATCAATGCTCATGGCCAAGTTTGTGTTGACAAGGACACTGATGCCTCCGACACCTCTTTTATCGCATGTCCCGAGGAACAATTCTTCTCCAGTGTCGAAAATGGCGTGGTGAGATTGGTGCCTTCTTGTCTCGGTCAGACCAATAATGTCATACTTGATCTTTCATGCTTGTACCATCAGGTCCTCAATGGATGCATCTGATGCTATTGTATGTGCATTGAAAGTACAGACGATCATTTTTGTCTTCCTTCGTTGTGGCAGCCTAGTTCAGCCTTGAGATTTTATCGGCCTCTCCTTTCTCATCCTTCTCAATGCTGCCATATTGGTGACGCCCTCAGGGTCAGGGGAATGAGTCCCATTATATTAACTGGTTTTGGCATATCGAATACACAACAGATAGCTTGCGAGGCTCTGCCTTGTGGGCGGAATACTCTCAGTAGCTTGCTAGGCTTTCCAAGAGGGATAGAGGCATTTGGGGCGACCTCTAATCGCCCTTGTAGGTGTTACCCTATTTGAACCCTATCAAATATGGTACAGCAATTCTGGAAGATGGGTATTTAGTGTCTTATAATGTGTCACATGACCGCGAAATGGCCGCGTGGGTCCGGAAAGCATCGTGGAGCTTGGCGGCCACTGGGTAGTGGAGGTAGTGGTGTAGTGGAGGTCTGCCAGTGAGGTATTTATCTGGTCCCAGTAGGGGTAGGGTGGGTCTTCTGTGCGCAATACATTCCCTGGGTCTCTGGTGGTTGGTGGAAGCAGAGAGGGCAGGGTAGGGTGGGGCTCCTGATTTTAATCCCTTTGTCACCTGTGGTCATATTCAATCCACAGATTTGCCTGACGGATGTCCCTGTTGTCCCAAAATTCCAAACGGGATCAGACCACGGTCTCCTTCGTGCAAAATTCTACTTTGCATAGCGGGGAGAAAGGGCTGCAACGTTTAAGAAGAGAACTCCCAGAACGACCACAAACTGGGAGCTCTTTGGCACTATTGCGGCAACATGGGAAGATGCCATTGTTGACAACATTGATGAGGAATACGATCGACTGGTTCAGCACCTCCCTGATCATGTGAGGAACACCAAGAGAGAGATAGTCAAAAAAAGGCCTGTCTTTGAAAACTCTTGAGCTTATTCGCCAACGTGGTTTGGCGCATGCCTCAGGCAACTGCAAGAGAACGTCTGAGCTTGCAAAGCAGTGCAGAAATGTGATCAAGGAAGACCTCAAAGAGAGAAGAGCAAAAGTGATGGAAGATGCAGCAGATGCCAGGAAAAGTATTCATAACGCCCGCCTGTCCTTCGCCAACTACAAGACCAAGATGACTGCCCTCCAATACCCCGATGGATCTATCACATCTTCCGGAATGGCAATAGAGAAGATTTTTCATGACTTCTACTCAAATCTCTTCAATAGCCATGTCCACCTGCCAACATACCAAATTCCACAGTATGGATATGTCATCCCCAATGTTCTCCCTTACGAAATCCGACATGCCATTTTGTCAGTAAAGAAACAAACAGCACCCGGCCCAGACAAGGTCAGACCTGAACTCCTGAAGTACCCGCCATCAGTACTCATCAATACGCTGGCTCGGCTCTTCACACACTACCTGTCTGAATGCAAGGTTCTGTCCCAGTGGAAAACCAGCAGGACTGTACTGTACAAGAAGGGAGACATCCATGACATTGGCAACTATTGCCCGATCTGACTATTGTCTGTCATCTACAAGTTGTTCACTCGAGTCAGCCTGAATAGGATTGGCAGAACACTAGATGAAGACAACCATGCGAGCAATCCAGGTTCCACAAAGGATTCAGCACCATTGACCATATCCACACGATAACCAAGCTCATTGAGGTTTCTCAGGAGTTCAAAATGCTGCTCTGTCTAACGTTCATTGATTTTAAGAAGGCCTTTGATTCTGTTGAGATGGAAGCTGTCATTGAAGCCCTAGCGAATCAGGGCATTAAAACTCAATACATCAATATCCTCCATGAGCTGTATTATGGATTCACTACCAGGATCTCACCATTCTACAAAGATGTAATCATTGATGTCAAGAGAGGGGTGCGGCAGGGTGATACCATTTCACCAAATCTCTCCAGTGCCACCCTCGAGAACATCATGCGACGACTGGAATGGGAAGGAATGGGAGTGAAGATAGATGGTCGGCAATTACACGATCTCCGCTTTGCTGATGACTTTGTTTTAATAACATCAAACATTACCCAAGCGACAAAAATGCTGACCGACTTTGACCATGAGTGTGGAAAGGTCGAACTACAGCTGAATCTTACGAAGACAATGTTTATGAGAAACAGCCTCATTCCTGACGCCCCATTTGCTCTCAATGGAACAACAATCTCTGAATGCAACAACTATGTGTACCTAGATCAAGAAGTCAACATGACAAATGACCTGGCACCCGAGCTGCACAGGATGAAGAGAGCGGCTTAGAACGCCTTCAAGAGCATTGAAGAAATAGCTAAGAGGACGAAAAACCTCTGGCTCCAGGCACATCTCTTTGATTCCACTGTTCTTCCTACATTAACATATGCCTCAGAGACCTGGGCCCTACACAAACAGGATGAGAATGCTATTCTGGTTTCCCAAAGAAGAATTGAAAGAGCTACGCTTGGAATATCACGTTTCAGTCAAATGAGAGAAAGAATCCAGAGTTCCGCCCTTTGTCAACGATCAAGAATCAGGGACGCTGTCTCATTTGCCAAGGTGTCAAAAATCAGATGGGCTGGTCACGTAATGAGATTTAGAGATGACTGCTGGATTAGAGCCGCTACTGACTGTATTCCATGGGAAGTCCAAAGACCACGTGGCCGCCCACCTACCAGATGGTCAGACTTCTTCATCAAGATCATGAACAATCAGTTTGAGGCCCTTTGTGTTCCTAGAGCGAACAGACGCCATTGGGCTACACTAGCACACGACAGGGACAAATGGAGACGTAACTGGCGCCCGCTCAAGCAAATCAACGATTAAAGGGGAAGTCAAGTGATCAAGTGGTAAAACATCACAATACATTTTCAAGTTAAGTAATGTGATAACCAGTTTTTTATTTCTCAGAATTATTTTACATTTCGTATATTTTATTTAATCCATAAAAATTATTAGTGACCAAATGCTATATTTCGAAGGTGTCCTGCTAAATGGCAAATAGCATTTGGACACAAGATGCAAAACAAAAAGTTATTATGCAAACATGTAAGCATTCGCAAAAATCAATGACAAAAGTAAATTTTAAAAAATCATAAAAAGGAAGAGTAAATAAGCATACTCTACTTTATCAAGACATATGGATGAACAGTAGACACCGTTGAACTGTTCATCTTTACTTATTTTTGGGGAAATCCAAATCAAGATTACAATGAGATATCGTTTTACACTTGTGAGGATGGCATTTATAATAGACTAGAAAATAATCTGTGTTTTTAGGGATGTGTTTAAAAAAAAAACCACTTATCCACTAGTGGTGGGTATGTTCTATAGATGGTATGTATAGATTTTCAGTAGAAAATATGTATATACATATAAAATACATACATATTTTTTACTGGAAAACTATATGGAAAGTTTTCAAAAATCTAATACTAGAACTTCTATAAAATTCAATAATTCTGCTCTTTGGTATGTTCTTTAAGATATAAAATCATTCCCTTGAAAACACATGCATTGCTTAGTAAAATAGCTAAGGAATGGAATAAACCTAAGTGTCTAATGACAGATACGTGGATAATGAGGGTGTGGTACAGCCACAATGACTGATAAATTAACAAAAGGCTGCGATTTGTGTGGAACTGGAGGATGCCACATTAAGTGAACTAAGTCAGAAAAGGATGAATCCTGGGTATTCTTTTACCTGAGGCATATAGAATAAAATGACAAAGGAATATAAGTCATAAAAGGTGGGCAAACCCTTGGCTCTAAATTCTATAAATAAATAAAAAGTCCAGGGAATGAGAGAGATGAGGGCAGAAGGATAAAAAGGCAGTTTGGAAGTAACAGAGGGGCAAGTGTCAGAGGATTTGAAACGCCAATGATTTGGAGGTGAAACATATGCATATATCTCAAAGACAGAGTTAATACTACTGTAAGCAAAGGACCAAAACTATAAAATATTTCTGTTGAGATGAGTTGGGATAAGAGGGAACCTGGAAGTATTGGTGGAGAGAAATTGACAATAGTGGTGAGAATAGTGTTGGAACATGGTATGTTAAAGTCTGCTATTGAAAACTTTGTAAAGCATATGTCCTTTAAAAAAAAGAAAAGAATCTGCATTGAAGGTCAGAGACATAAGACTGGGTTAAGGTTACCTTAACCTTAATCTTCTATAAGCTAACCCTGAACTGATCCACAAAGTCATTTGATCCTCCAGGTAAAACTGGATGCAGTCCCAGAGGTCAACACACTCTGGGTAGCCCAGGTAAACCCTGTCACCACAAGGTTCAAGCAGAGTTCCATTTTCCAGACCACAGAATGGAGCTGTTGACCTAGTTAGCAAAAAATGACTGGAAGAAACCCCTGAGTCTAACGGAGTATCACCCAAGAGACTCCCTCCCACACTTCTCCAAAAAACAGTTGCTCAAAGAAATATTATTTGAAAACATTCATCACAATAAGCATTAGCATCATGTTAGTGCATATTTATTCCAACCAGTAAATTTTCAATTAATTCAATTAAAGTAAATGTTCTGTTTCATAGCATGTATTGCATAAGTGGAATTGAATGTGAGTTTACTTCCTTCTTATAGCAGTGCACTGCACAGTAAATACTATAAATTCTTTTCAAATTACCTAATATAACTAGGAAAGTTTTAATTGTGCAAAAACATGATACAATTTATAAGAATAGCATGACATTAAAGGTAGAGGTATCTTTAAAGAGTCAAAAAAATTGGCTAACCAAACAGAAGCAAAGATAAAAAATAGGACTACATTACATTATGAAGCTTTTGCACCTCAAAGGAAATAATGACACCCCAGAGATTGGGAGAATGTATTTGATCAGAACTCATCTGATAAATGGATAATATACAAGGTATATAAATCACTGACAGAACTGCACAAATAAATACAACCACATCAAAAATTGGGGAAAGAAACACAGAACTTCAACAAAGACATTCAAAAGGCCAGAGGGTATAAGAAAAAAATTCTATGTCTCACTAATCATCAGAGAAATATGAATTAAAACAATGAGAAATCACCTCACACTACATACACTAGCACATATCAAAAACAAACAAACAAAAAGAATCATTTGTGTTGGTATGGATGTGGGAAAATAGGATCCTCATTCACTGTTGGGGGGATTGTCTGCTGGCCTAGCCTCTCTGAGAATTCTTCAAGAAATCTAGCAATTGATCTTCCATTTCACCCAGAAATTCTGTTTCTTGTATATATCCCAAGAACCTAAAAATACAGTCGAGATTTACAAATACATTTGCACCCTTATGTTTTTTGCAGAGCTATCCACAATAGCCCAAATCTGGAAACAACCCAAGTGTCCCCAAACAGATGAATGGATAGAAAAACTATGGTACATATTCAGAATGGAATTTATGGCTGTAAAAAAGAATAAAATAATGCAATTTTCTGCTATGTGGATGGATCTTAAGATTATTGTGCTGAGCAAAGTTAGCGAGAGGCAGAAAGTCAAACACAGAGTGACCTCTCTCATATGTAGAATATCACGATCATGATCACGATCATCCTGTTGTTCATCTATTGCCTCGAGCAGGCCCCAGTAACGTCTCCTTCGCCCCAGCCCTGAGATTGTAAAAAATGCCATATTCAAGGCTCTTTCAGGGTCAGGAGAAAGAGACCCATCATTGTTACTGATATTTGGCATATCGGGTACGCCACGGGGGGTTTGCCAGACTCTGCCATATGAGCAGGTTACATTAGGTAGCCTACCAGGTTGTCCAAAGTAAGAATGAGATAATAAGATGTCGTGCAGCCACAAATGAGGCCGCGCATTTTCGGGAGTTGGGTTTTATAGTCTCTGGGTCTTGGCTGTTGATGGGATTACAGGGCGCCAGGGGTCCAGTTGGTGGTGTGACCCTTGCCTACTGGAAGAGGGAGGATCTGGGTGGAGGATGCTCAGCCCCAATCCGAGCAGGCTTGGAAATCTCAGCCCCAGAACCCTCATGCCTTTGTTCATCTGCCGGTACCTACATGCGTGTGAAGAGTGGTTTCAGCATGGTTGTGGCTGATTCTGGAGGTCTTTGGCTGCCGGAGCTCTGCTCAGGACGTGGAGGGAAACTTAACCCGCCCACGGCGAGGACAGCCAGGTGCGGGGGCAGTAGACTGTGTGGTTCTCTTCTGGGAACTAGGTTTTATAGTCTCTCCACATAGAGACTATGTGGAATATAAAGAAACATAAACATAGTAGGGAAAAAACATATATACAATGAACAAGAAACTAGGTGTTGTGCCCAAGTTTCAAATCCCCAATTGCGGATTGGAATTGTCCACACACAATAATCCAAAAGAAAAGGAACTTTATTTTATTACTAGCCTGAGCTAGCTCAAAGTAGGGTCCAAGTCTCATCCAACACAGCGGAGTCTTGACAGGGACCCTGACTCCAAATCACAAGCAGTTTATATAGGGTTCAGAGTTAAGAAGCAATTTATATACTGATCTATTTTTAGCATTGGCCCTATTACAATGGTGGTCATCAATAAGACAATGACTAGCAATGGTTTCTAAGGAGGGTACAGTGATCCCTCATGACTGGCCAGACACAACTGCCCAAGTCCTTATCTAGGCAAATTACTCAACTGGGAGTTTACCAGAAACTGCAAGTCTTGCTCTGGAGAAACAGAAACTGAGATCTAGTTGAGACTTAATGTTGACTGCAGCTTGTCATGGCTCCTGTTTAGCATTCACATAAGAATATGAAAACTGGTAGAGGAAAGCATTCCAGGAAGGGGCAGGGGAAGTGAAGAGGAAGAGGACAAGGAAGAGTACACTACAATGGTCAAGGGAAGTGGCCAAATTGGAGAAGGAAATAGTGACAAAGAACTATGCATGGAACTCTATTAGTAAGAGTACTGTAAAGCATAGTGCTAAAAGGTTTTTTTTTTAAAAAAAATAGGTATGAGTCATATAAACAGGTTGATATGTGGGAAGGAAAGGTATTTGTGAAGGAATTAGTAGTGGAATATTGTATGCTTGATAAACAATCATGAATAACTTTGTAATCCACAGTCATTAAATTAAAAGGAAAAGAGAAGTTTTTTTAAGAAAAGTAAAATTTTTAGTTTTAAGTACAGTATAGTATTTTTCTAATAAACATGTACTTTAATATTACAGCATAACTTTTGTGCAAGTTCTCTTGGATTGTTATAGATGTTTATATTCTAGCCCACAAAGAAATACATTTAAGATATCATAATGTGCTGACATTACTTGGAAATAATAAAAGAATTAATATTACTATATAATTGCCATGATAACTCAATTTACTAAAATCCAAGTATGAGTCAAAAAATAAGAAGCATAGAACAAATTATTTGTTTAGAATTCATTTCTAGTCTTTCAAAGTCAGTGTCAAATTATTATAATGCATTTAAATGTTCAACCTAAATTATTTTAACTAATTTCAAATTATCAAAACTCTTCAAAATAAACATTGAGAATTCTTATTTTTCATTATTTTATTTCTTTATAGTTTAGGGAATAGAGTTACAGTAGCATTTAAGGCTACAATGTTTATATACAAAGCTACTACACACCACAACAATGCAAGTTCCCAGAACTTTTCTCCCTAGTATCCTTCTATTTTGATCTCCCTTGACCCCAACCCATCAACACATTGTTTGTTGACTGAAAGTTATGGTTTTGCTGCATTTGGTTACTTTCCTTAGCCACACTCCGTGTGTTCCAGACCCTCAACATATGTTCCCAGTCATTTACAGTAATTTACCCACCTTCCCCAACCTGACATTCTCAACTCTTCACGTTTCAAAATCCAAGTTTATTGTTGATTGATAATGTCCACTCCCTTGTTTTCTTTGCCTGCATGTTCCATATATATGGAATATATATACATATATATATACACACACCCATTAAATTTCTATTATTTTGCCAACGTCATTTATTTACATATGCACCTATAACCCATATGTATGTATATATGTGTACACATATATGTCTCACATGTATGTGTATATGTTAAATATATTCATATATATGTATATTTTTCCTATACCTCACATGTATGAGATCATCTGTGCTTGTCCTTCTGCCTTTTATTTATATCACTCAGCATGACAAACTGTGTTCCATCAAAATTATTGCAAAATTTGTGACAATTTTTTCCTCTGCATTGTATTCTATATTCGTATCTACTATGACATTTTATCAATTTAACTAATTGGTTTTTTGGTTGCTTCCATATCCTAATTATTGTAATAATATGTGCAATAAACATTGATTTGCATATATTTTTCAAATTGTGTTGTCTTGGGAGTTGATTCTTAGAAATATGAAACCTGGTAAAATGAAATTACATTTTAAATTTTGAGAGCATTCCATGCAATTTTTGATAGATGCTAAAGCAGATGATAGCCCCAACCACAGTGAATAAAGATTCAGTTCTCACCACACTCTCCTCTATACTTGTTTCCAGTTTCCTTTGCTTATTGCTGGATGGATTTGTGTTTCCTTATACTAACAGTGAACAATTTTCTAAACGCTAATTTGCAGTCCTTATGTCCTCTTCAAAGAAGCATCTATCCCTTTATTCTCCCCATTTTTGATGTAATTACTTTTTTAATTTTTTTAGTTCTTTTGTAATTGTTTTTTGCTGAGCTTTCTGACAGTTTTATAGATTTTGGATATTATTTATCTCAAGCACTGTATAGAAATATCTTCTAATCCCAGTAGGGTATCTTTTAATTGCAATACAGAAACTGTTCAATTTCATACAGTTTCATTTTCTTATTTTTGATTTTGTTATCGTTGTCAGTGTAATAGTAATTTAGCACTGTAGCAGTGCTATCCCATTGTTCATCAATTTGCTCCAGTGGGCACCAGTAACATCTCCATTCGTCTCTGTCATGTGTTAGTGTAGCCCAATGGTGTCTGTTAGTTCTAGGAACACGAAGAGTCTCAATCCGATCATTTAGGGTCTTGACAAAGAAATCTGACCATCTTGTAGGTGGATGGCCACACGGTCTTGTCCCGTGGAAACCCATAATGGCTCTAGTCCAGTGGTCATCTCCAAATCTCATTACGTGTCCAGCCCATCTGATTTTCGATGCCTGATTCTTGACTGTCGACAGAGGTCAGAACTCTAGATTCTTTCTCTCCCTTGAGTGAAGCATGATTCTCCAAGCGTAACTCTTTTGATTTCTCTTTGGGAGACCCAAATAGTATTCTCATCCTGTTTTTGTAGGGCTCAGGTCTCTGAGGTATATGTGAATGCAGGAAGAACAGTGGAATCGAAGAGATGTGCCCAGAGCCAGAGGTTCTTTGTACTCTTAGCTATTTCTTCAATGCTCTTGAAGGAGTTCCAAGCCACTCTCTTCCTCCTGCGCACTCAGGTGCCAGGTAATTCATCATGTTGAGTTCTCGACCTAGGTACACATAATTGTTGCATTTGGAGATGGTCGTTCCGTTGAGAGTGAATGGAATGTCAGCAATGAGACTGTTTCTCATAAATATTGTCTTCATGAGATTCAGCTGCAGTCTGACCTTTACACACTCATGTTGAAGTCGGTCAACATTTATCACGCTTGGCTAATGTTCGGTGTTACTAGAAATATGTCATCAGCAAAAAGGAGGTGGTGTAGTTGCCGTCTATCTTCACCCCCATTTCTTCCCATTCAGTCATCTCATGATGTTCTCGAGGGTCGTACTGAAGACTTTTGGTGAAATGGTATCACCCTGCCGAACCCTTCTCTTGACATCAATGATAGCTTTTTGTAGAATGGTGAAATCCTGTTAGTGAATCCGTAATACAGCTCATGGAGGATCCTGATGTATTGAGTTTGAATACCATGTTTGGCTAGGGCTTCAGTGACTGCTCCAGTCTCAAGAGAATCAAAGGCCTTCTTTAAATCAATGAACCTTAGACAGAGCAGCATCTTGAACTCCTGAGAAACCTCAATGAGCTTGGTTATCCTGTGGATATGGTCGATGGTACTGAATCCTTTGCGTAACCCTGCTTGCTCGCATGGTTGTCCTTCATCTAAATGTAGCTGTTGTTGTGTTCCATAGGTTCTAATAGTTTGTTTTCATGTATATTTCCAAGAACCTGTTTTCTTTGCTTCTTTGATTTCCCCTCTGATACAGTAGTTATCCAACCATATGTCTTTCAGTTTTGAAATGTTGTAGTTTCCCCACACTTTCTATTTATCGCCCATTTGTATCTTCATGGAATTGAGGTCTAAAACATACTTGATACTATTTATATTTTTGAATCTTTATGGATACATGAATTGTGTGCAGCATCTGGCCTACCAGTGTCCCATGTTCACTAGGGAAGAATGTGTGTTCATCATTTGTGGAGTGGAGCATCCTGCATATGTCCACTAATCACATTTAATCATCTTCTTCATTTAGGGGCCTATTTGAAGTGGTTTTAAATATCTGCTAAATAAGAATCAAAATATAAGAACAATACTAAAACTTATAAAACTTGATCAAAATGTAATCACATGTTAAAAGCTTTGCAGAATTATTTTATTTTGAAAAAGTACAAATACACTGAGTTATTGTATGTTAAATTAAGTTTGAAATAAATGACATTTAAAGCACCTTAGTTTAAAATACACTTTTCATTAACATTATGTATTTATTGGTGCTAGAACTTACTTCTGGCTCTGAGGAAAGGGATAACTCAGGTGTGCTCATGGGACTATGAGGGGATCAGGGATCAAACCAAACCCAGGATTGTGGCCTAGAGACAAGCCTCCTATCCCTGGTACTGTCAGTTCAGTCAAGTAGAGAATACTTTCTAAAGAAATCACTTATCACTTAATCACTTAATCACTTAATCCCCGTTATTCATCAATTTATTCGGGCGGGTGCCAGTGACGTCTCCATTCATCCTGGTTGCGTGCTAGCATAGCCCAATGGTATCTGTTCGTTTTAGGAACATGTAGAGCCTCAAACCGATCATTGACGAAGAAGTCTGACCATCTTATAGGTGGGCGTCCACGTGATCTTTTGATGTCTCGTGGAATCCAATCAGTAATGGCTCTAGTCCAGCGGTTGTCTGTAAACCTCATTACGTGTCCAGTCCATCTGATTTTTGATGTCTTGGCAAATGAGACAGCGTCCCTGATTCTTGAGCGCTGACGAAGATCAGAACTCCGGATTCTATCTCTCATTTGAGTGAATCATGATATTCCAAGCATAGTTCTTTCGATTCCTCTTTGAGAGACTCTAATAGTGTTCTCATCCTGTTTTCGTAAGGTCCAGGTCTCTGAGGCATATGTTAATGCAGGAAGAATAGTGGAATCAAAGAGATGTGCTCGTAGCTGGAGGTTCTTTGTCCTTTTAGTTATTTCTTCAATGCTCTTGAAGGCATTCCAAGCTGCTCTCTTCCTCCTGCGCAACTCAGGTGCCAGGTCATTCATCATGTTGATTTCTCGACCTAGGTATATATAACTGTTGCATTCGGAGATGGTGGTTTCGTTGAGAGTGAATGGAGCATCAGGAACAAGGCTGTTTCTCATAAACATTGTCTTCGTAAGATTCAGTTGTAGTCCCTAAAAATAAATATACAAATAAATAAACAGATTCAGTTGTAGAAATATCCCTAAAAATAAATATACAAATTAGAGGGAAGTTCGATATCAGACAATAGTGAGGGCAGTGGCACCACTCACCTGGGGACTGGCAAGCCACAAGGTCAGGTGGCCAACTCCACCCTTGGGAAGTACCTGCATAATCACCAGGAGCCCAGGGGTGTGGCAGCTGCACATGATGTTCGTGCTGCAGTGTCAAGGCTAAGAGGAGAGCAGGTGTGTTTTTGGTAGAGAAGCCGCAAGCTAGCAGGCTCGGTGGCTTTGCTTTCACGGTTTTCCTGACATATTGGTTGGTGACTTGGGCCTTAGCCTCCCCCCCTGCCTCCCCCCGCCCCCCGCCCGCCTCGAAGGTGCTGCTGTTTCTGCTGCTGCTGCTGACGCAGCCCGTGTCCAACCTAGTTGAATCCTCCTCACGTTTCTTGACTCCCCTCTACCCATCAAGAAGTTTTTGGACTTTGGAAGGGACATTGCATGTGAAAAATACCTCATATATTATGTTTCTATACAAGGTGTGTCCTGTACTTCTAGCACATACAAGAGCTTTCTGTTTGATAATTTTCTGAACTGACTTTCAGTAGATTTGTTCCAGAATTGGTATCTGCAGAATATTCTTGACTTTTAACATATGAGGATAAAAGCCCTGGAGATCCGCTAGTATTAAATAATTTCCTGGCAGTTCTCATTAAAATTAGAAATAGACACAAGGAGTTACTTCCCACCATGCCTCTTCAGGGAAAAGTTTGTGTCTGATCCACTAGCAGTAACATTCAGTACTTTCTGGACTGTTTTTATACCAACCACATGTCTTTACACATGCTTGTTTATCAGCACACTCTTCTGTTTGGCAGTGGTACTGTTACAGTTCATCCCCGCTCATCAGAAGTGTGGATCCCACCAACACTGGAGCAGAACTAGTGAAAAATGCATGTCAAGAGACCAAATTGCTAAGTGGACAGTATTGCCTGGTCATGCCAGAACTGGAAGTTCAAAAATATAATGACAGAGATCCATAAAAGTCAGATCAGGTTCTACATAGGCTTCACATCAATATAACATGCTGTTTGAGTTGTTCTAGAACTCCATTACTGTCACCCAGCTTTGAAAATGCTAGTTCTTCTGTGGAAAGAATTGTTCATCAAGATTTTTGACCTAGGTAGTGGGAATCTACTCTGAAAAATTTATCATCTCTTTACATGTATTTCACTGCCCATATATTTTATCTCTTGTAACCCATGAGAGCTGCCTCTGATTGGATTAGATTACTTTCTACTTGACTCTATGCTAGATATTTTGGGAAGAGAATCACAGCTTAGTTTTAAGGAAGGCATAGGCCGTGATGCTGTTATATAGCTCTTTCAAGTGAATCATTTGAATCAATTCCATCTTTTAGTAAGTCTGCCTGTCTGGTGTCATTACAAGATCACACCTGAAGTCTCTTATTGAAGAAATCCTAGCTGTGAACCCAGGTATGCTGCCAAAGACAAGGTGGAACATCGCAGTTTCCTAGAACCAGGAGATGAAGCTAAGTGAGGACTTAGAGTGTATAAAAGTGCATAATCAGACAAAGTCAAGATTAACAGAACTTTCTAGGGAACCAAATTATTCAGTCCTCTCATATGAAGACTAGAAAGAACTTTTCCTCTCCCAACTCTAATTTTGAGTCAAATATTACACCTATTCTAGTGCCTCAGGGTGTATTTTCCCTCTAGTATCTGTAACTTTCCTGTAGTACTCCCAATTTCCAGTTAAGTTACTAAGGTAATTTCACATAGTATATTGCTGTGATTCAGTTGGCACAAGCACAGAACCTCGTGGATGTTCTCATGTGTTCAGTCTTCCCTCCTGATCGTGGAGTCAGGAATCTACCATTGCTCCACTCATCTTGTTTCCTGGCCCATTCCTGTAAGAGAACTCTCTGCTGTCTTTCTTTGTGAACAAATATCATATTTGTTCCAAGTCATTTGATGAAGCCTGGGGTGCCTGAAAGTTGAAGACACGAGCTGGGTGTGTCTTAATTTAATCCAAAGTCCCTTCCTCTCTGAGATGACTTCCTCCTCGATCTCTGCTTTTGACTTTGCCTTCATATATCTGATGTATTCTCATTGTGAAGTGTGAGTATGTTTTTGTTGTTTTTCACTCTTGGAATTACTGATTTTGCTGTAAAATTCTTTTGTACACAAAAAATGTTTATTGAAAAGAAGGTTGCTGACATCAAAACAAGATTAGTTTGTTCTTCTTATAATAAGAATTTTATGACAATGGATGTACATGTTAATTGTTTTGAAGATACCAATGAAAGTGAATTATATTTTCTGGTTAAATTATAAAAAATTTATTCTGATGCTAGAGAGATAGTCTAGTGAGTTAGGCACTTGTCTTGCTCAGACCTGACCTGGAGTGGATCCCTGGCACCTTGTAAGGTCTTCCAAACATATGGGAGCAATCTTTGAGTACAGAGCTAGGAGGGAGCCCTGAACAACAGCAGGTGTGACCAGAAAATAAAATCTTGAAAAATAAGTTATAATTCAAATATGTCAAAGAAATTGTAATAATTCTAAAATTATCTTCATAAGTTAAAAATGTCTTAATTAAAAATTTACTCTTACATGTATATGAATATAACATGAATATAATGGTTTCTAAGATACCATTTTAATATAGAAAATGTAATTTTCTAAATTAAAAAACCCTCTAATACTTCAATACCAATCAAAGCAAGTATGAAATAAACAGGGATAGAAACTGATTTTACATGAATAGCAAATTCAAATTTATCTTTAAATTAGTTGTCCCGTTTCTGAATTGCCTAAGACAAGAGTTTCTCCATAATTTAGCAGATAATTAGCTGAATAACAAAAAAAAATGAGGCTATAAAGACTATATAATTGTTAAGGTGTTTGCTTTGCATGTGGCAGGCCTGGGTTTTACCCCAACTCTGCTGTAGTCCCTCAAGCAATGCAAGGAGTGATTCCTTAGCACAGTGCCAAAAGTGAGCTCTGAGCAGTTGTTTTATTCTTAAAATCAAGGGATAAAATGAATAGCATGGTGAAAATTGTATAATTAATAAAATTTGTATATATTGATAAAATTTCAGTAACTAATTATTTTAAGTAAATATCTTAAATTTGAAAGTATTTTATGATTATTGATTTATGCATTTATTAAGTATTAATTTATGATGTATTAACATTATTTATTATAACTTATTATAAATTATTAGTTTATTATAAAACTTGAAAAACTAATTCTAAAATTCATTGGCAAAAATGCATAAAAATATATATATTATGTTTCTATCTCAATTATTATCAGATATCATGAGCTTTCATTTTTTTCTCAAAACAAAAGGCCCTCCCGTTCATCGTCGATTTGCTCAAGCGGGCCCAGTAACGTCTCCATTTGGAGACTTTGTTGTTACTGTGTCTGGCATATCGAATACTCTCGGTAGCTTGCCGGGCTCTCCGAGAGGGGTGGAGGAATCGAACTCGGGTCGGCCATGTTGGCCGCTTGTAAGGCGAATGCCCTACCTGCTGTGCTATCGCAAAACTAAGTATATAAAGTTTTTATCTCAAAGTTATCATTTAGTTATATCTCAAATTCATATTTGTCTTATTTTTAGTCTCCATGTTCATTATTAGTACTTTAACTTCAAATTGCCCATATATTTCTCTTTAGATTCCAAACTAGACTCTATAAATCATCTATTTTGAAACTTGGTATTCTTATAAATGAATGGTCTAAATTTCATTTGAACTGTCAACATGCCTGACAAAATTTGTATATGTCACTAGAAAAATTCTGTTACTCTTGCACTATACTGATGATTTTATTTCTATGGCATGTCTAAACCATATTATATCATTTTAATACTTAAAGAAACTTGACAGCTATGTGATAGATTACTGGTCATAAGGTTAGAACACTCAGCCTCTCTCTCTCTTTCTCTCTCTCTTTCTCTCTCTCCATATATATATACATATGTAATATATGTGAACGACAAAGTGACTGAAGTTTGTTCTTTTAATACTCTGAATGTTCTTGCTTAACTTAAAATTATTTGAAATAGCTGATTCATGTTTTGCTCACTATGTAAACTACCAGATTTGACTGATTGTTTGCTCTCTAATATCAGAATTTTAGGCTAGTTTATAATTTATTTTACATAATTTTATTACAGGTTGTGTAATTTAATAAAGAAATAAGTGCCTATAATCATCTATCATTTTAAATAAAAATTCACTCCAGGAACCCGAGCAATAGTACAAGGGGTAGATAAGTTGTCTTTCTTGCAGCTGATAAACTCCCAGTTGTCCATACGGTCCCTGGAGCACTGTCAGGAGTAATTCCTAAGCAGTACCAGGTGTGACCCCCAAACAAAAGATCACAGACATTCCATGTCCAAAGTTTAGAAATTCCTTTTTTTTTCATTTTTTAAAAATTTTTATTAGTGAAACACCATGAGGTACAGTTGTAGACTTACAAATTGTTGTGCTGGGGTTTCAGTTATACAATGATCAAGTACCCATCCCTCCACCAGCGCATCTCTTCAAGGAAAATAAATTTTTCACATAATATATCACACTCTCGCATATTATTTACTTTCAGCAAAGCCTTTTCTTGTTTGGGAGGGTAGGGCAGGGTGAGGATCACACCCAACACTGTCCTTCGAATACTATGGTTCTGTACTCAGGCATTACTCCTGGTGGCTCTCCGGGGATGATATGGGTGCCTGGAATCCAACCTAATTATCTACATGCAAGGCAAGCATATTACACATTCTACACTCTCAAAGCCTGGGGAAGCCTATTATTTAAAAAAAAACTTGGGTATATCTTATATTTCCACTTTTAAGTTTTGCATTGCCTCCTTGTCCCTGTAGTTGTGATGATCACAATTGTGATATTTGAATGAATGTTAGTTGTAGGGAACACATGGAGAATACTTTATTGTAGAGTCAACCAGCGATTTTTGTCCGTTTTTTGTCTGTCTTTGGGGGATAATATGTATTATCTTTGAGCCATAAATATAGAATACTCACATTTAATAAAGTGTCTGGTCAAATGCAAATGAATATTTAAATTTATTAAATAGTCCAGTAAAAAAAGTTTTCTAGGGCTAGTATAATTAATATTGAAAAATTTAGGACAAGTAGAATTTTATTTTTCATTGATATATACAGCTAGGATTCTAATACAGATGTTAACAGACTATGCTACCTTCCATAGCCTCTTCATGAAAGGATCAGATCTCACCTCCTCCTGTATATGTGCCTGCAGATTTTCAGAGACTTGCTGTAACATATTTAAAATATCTCTCCCCTTCTTCACTTAACCTGCTCGTTCAAGTCTTTCCTTTTTTTATAGACAGGTACACAGTATTTAGGGTGATTTAACATGGAAAACCTTAAATTATTTGTGTCAGCAAAGAATCTTATATCCAAAGAAGGTCACATTCACAGTCTCTGTGTGGAAATATACTTGATACTTCCCAATAAATACAAGCAGATTTGGAAGAAATTCTTATGTTAGATAATGAATAGAACATTTTATAAATATTACATATTTAATAAATCTTCATTAAGAATTTTTAAGATTATATGACATAATAGAGTTTCAGAGGTATGGAAGGAGAGTATTAATTCTGAAAAAAACAGGAGCGATAGCACAGCGGTAGTGTGTTTGCCTTGCACGCAGCCAACATGGCCGACCCGAGTTTGATTCCTCCCCCCTCTCAGAGAGCCCAGCAAGCTACCGAGAGTACCTCGCCCGCAGGGCAGAGCCTTGCAAGCTCCCCATGATGTATTCAATATGCCAAAAACAGTAACAACAAAGTCTCCAATGGAGACATTACTGAGCCCGCTCAAGCAAATCGATGAACAATGGGAGGACAGTGACAGTGACAGTAAAATTACTTTCTATGTAGCACAGCAGGTAGGGCATTCGCCTTACAAGCGGCCAACATGGCCGACCCGATTTCGATTCCTCCGCCCCCCTCAGAGAGCCTGGCAAGCTACCGAGAGTATTTGATATGCCAGACACAGTAACAACAAAGTCTCCAATGGAGACGTTACTGGGCCCGCTCGAGCAAATCGACGATCAACGGGAGGGCCTTTACCTTTACCTTTACCTTTATGTAAAGTCTTAAATATCCTTAATACTTTATATATTTTAAAACAAAATTTTTCTAACATTAAGTGTTAGATTTTTTTAAACTTTTATCATTGACTAGGCAAACACTGACTTGTTTCTTAACTGTAGACTGTCTAAACTTAACTTTCCCCCTTTAATATTTCTAAGCATATGTTAGTCAATATAAAAGCTTCCATAGAGGTAGAAAGAAATCAAAATATAAATCACTTTTATTACTTATATTGGGCTGGAATGATAGCACAAAGGGTAGAGCGTTTGCCTTGCACGCAGCCAACATGGCCGACCCGAGTTCGATTCCTCTGCCCCACTCGGAGAGCCCGGCAAGCTACTGAGAGTATCTCACCCGCACAGCAAAGCCTGGCAAGCTACCCATGATGTATTCAATATGCCAAACACAGTAACAAGTCTCACGATGGAGATGTTACTGGGCCCGCTCGAGAAAATCGAAGAACAACAGGAGGACCGTGAACGTGATTACTTGTATCACTAGTCATCCCGTTGATCATCTATTAGCTCGAGCAGGGGCTAGTAACATCTCCATTCGTCCCTGTTATGTGCTAGTGTAGCCCAATGGCATCTGCTGGCTCCAGGAATATGAAGAGACTTAAAACGTTTGTTCAGGGTTTTGGTGAAGAAGTCTGACCATCTCATAGGTGGGCTACCACACAACCTTTTGAAGTCCCATGGAATCCAGTTGATAACAGTTCTAGTCTAGTGGTCATCTCTAAATTGCATTGTGTCTGGGCCATCTGATTTTCGACGCCTTGGGAAACAAGATCCCTAATTCTGGATTGTCGACAGAGGTTGGAACTCCGGATTCCTTCACTCACTTGAGTGAAGTGTGATACTTCAAGCATAGCTCTTTCGATTCCTCCTTAGGAGACCCAGTGAGCATTCTCAACCTATTTTTAGAGGGCACAGGGCTCTGAGGCATATGGTAGTGCCTGGAGCCAAAAGTTCTTTGTCCTCTAAAGAATTTCTTTGATGCTATTGAAGGAGTTCCATGCCACTCTCTTCCTCCTGTGCAGTTCTAGTGCCAAGTTGTTTCTCATGTTGACATCTCGACCCAGGTAAAATAGTTGCTGCCTTCAGACATGTTCATTCTGTTGAGAGTAAATAGAACATCAGGAACTATGTCATTTTTCATGATCATTGTCTTGATGAGATTCAGCTGCAGACCTACCTTTCCACACTCATGGTCGAAGTCGGTCAGCATTTGTGCTGTTTGGCTAATGTTTGGTGTTATTAGAACGAAGTCATCAGTGAAGTGGAGGTATAGTTGATGACCATCTATCTTCACTTCAATTTCTTCCCATTCCAGTTGTTGCATGACGTTCTCGAGGGTGGCACTGAAGAGTTTTGGAGAAATGGTATCACCCTGCTGAACCCCTCTCTTGACATTGATGATCACTTCCTTATAGAATGGTGAGATCCTGGTGGTGAATCCGTAATACAGCTCATGGAGGATCCTGATATATTGAGTTTGAATGCCCTGTTAGGCTAGGGTTTCAATGACTGCTTCAGTCTCAACAGAATCAAAGGCCTTCTATAAATCAATGAATGTTAGACAGAGAGGCATCTTGAATTCCTCAGAAACCTCAATGTGCTTGGTCACCGTATGGATATGGTCGATCATGCTGGATTCTTTTCAGAACACGGTTTGCTCACATGGTTGTACTTAATCTTGTGTTCTGCCTTTTCTGAATGACTCGAGTGAACAACTTGTAGATCATGGACTACAGACAGATTGGGCAATAGTTTCATTGTCGGGAATGTCTCCCTTCTTGTACAAAAGAACAGTCCTTCTGGTTTTCTATTGGGACAGTACCTTGCATTCAGACAGTAGCATGTGAAGAGCCGAGTCAGTGTATTGATGAGTACTGGCAGCAGATTCTTCAGGTGTTCAGGTCTGACCTTGTCTGACCTTGTCTGTATGCGTCTTTACCAA
Source organism: Sorex fumeus (assembly GCF_029834395.1). Taxonomy (NCBI): domain Eukaryota; kingdom Metazoa; phylum Chordata; class Mammalia; order Eulipotyphla; family Soricidae; genus Sorex; species Sorex fumeus. The sequence goes on along the minus strand of NW_026606185.1, from coordinate 5,942,244 downwards.
TGAAATGACGTGTTGGGTTTAAGAGGGGAAAATGTTGGGAACAACATATCCATCCAGCGTAATTTGGTATGTGGGCAGGTGGACTTGACTATTGAAGAGATCCCACTAGACGTGGTGAATAATCTTCTCATTGCCCTTCTGGAAGATATAATAGATACATCAGGACACTGGAGGACAGTCATCTTGGTCTTGTATTTAGCAAAGTACAGGCGGATGTTTTAAATACTTTTCCCAGATTCTGCTGCATCGGCCAACACAGCTGCTCCTCTCTCTTTGAGGTCTTCCTTTTTGCTTCTCTGCAGTTTTGTGAGCTCAGACGTTAGATTGTGGTTGTCTGAGGCTCGCTCCTAGCCATGTTGGTGAATGATCTTGAGAGTTTCTGAAGACAGGCATCGGTTTGTGGATTTTCCCACTCTCAGCATTCCTCACGCAGTCATGGAAGTGCTGAACCAGTCAATCCTCTTTCTTACTGATGTTATTAACCATAGTATCTTCCCATATTGCCACAATAGTGCCAAAGAGCTCCCAATTGGTGGTAATTTTGGGAGTTCTCTTCTTAAACTTTGCAGTGCTTTCTCCCCACTCAGTGAAGTAGAATTTTGGATGAAGGAGATGGTGATCCGGGCACCATTTAGAATTTGGGACAACAGTGATATTGGTCAGGCAAAACCAATGATTGAATATGATGTGGTCAATTTCATTGTGGACCTTTTCACCAGGAGACTACCATGTCCAATGTTTAGATTCGATATTCTGGAACTGTGAGCTGCCATGGATGGTCTTGGTCAACATGATGAACTCAGTCTCTCACCCTGTTCGTTCTGTTCTAGGTCAAGGGTCCTGATGTGGAGTTCTTTGGATGAACTTCTCGGTCCTACATTGGCATTAAAATCACTGACACTGATCTTGTACTCGACCGTATTCCTCATCAATGTTGTCAACAATGGCATCTTCACATGTTGCAGCAATAGTGACAAAGATCTCCCAGTTGGTGGTCGTTCTGGGAGTTCTCTTCTTAAACTTTGCAGCCCTTTCTCCCCTCTCTGTGAAGTAGAATTTTGCATGAAGGAGTCGGTGGTCCGATCTCATTGGAATTTTGGGACAACAGCGACATCGGTCAGGCAAAACTGTCAATTGAATATGATGTGGTCTATTTTGTTGTGGAACCGTCCACCGGGAGACTCTCATGTCCAATGTTTAGATTCATTGAGTGAATCCCCACAGAACCAGGAAAAGCGAAATTTTGTGACCTTGGACTCCAGGCTCCATGGGACCTGGAAACAGAGATCCTCTGCCTGCTTCTACCAATCTCCGGCAACCCAGAGACCACACCCAGAAGACCCACCCTGCCGGTGCCAGATAAATACGTTATTGGCCAACCTCCACTACTTTCATTACCTTAATGCCGCCAAAAATCATAAAATACTTAATGCCCATTTTCCACACCATATTTGACGCAGTTCAAATATGGTGTGGACACTGGGATCACCTGTAAGGGTAATTAGAGGCCACTCACAAAGCCTCCATCCCTCTGGAGAGCCTGACAAGCTACTGAGAGTATCCTGCCCACATGGAAGATCCTGGCAAGCTACCCATGGCATATTCAATATGCCAAAAACAGTAAAAAATATAAATATGATTCTAAATTATTTTTTACCAATTACATATAATTTTTAAGTAGGTGTACATCAGAATATAAAAATATCATTTATGGGACTGGAGCAATAGCACAGTGGGTAGGGCATTTGCCTTGGATGCGGCCAAACCAGCTTCTATTCCCAGCATCCCATATGGTCCCCTGAGCACCGCCAGGGGTTGATTCCTGAGTGCAGAGCCAGGAGTAACCCCTGTGCATCGCCGGGTGTGACCCCAAAAGCAAAATGAATAAATAAATAAATAAAAATAAATAAAAATATCACTTAAAATCCCAGTACACATTAAACTTCATATTAGTCAAAGAATCAAAAAATGTTGCAATTTGTGATATCTAATACCTCAATACTTTGTTGTAAGAGCCATGGTGAAAAATTGACCAGTTTTCAAAAGACCTTGAGTAATATAAAAATATTTGCATTTTTCATAAAATGTTCATAATGCTAAAAAATTTCCTATTTTGGGATAGCTGGGAAAATAACTCCTGTGGATTCAAAATCCATTTAATCACACAATTAAACATGTACTTTCCAATCATAGAAAAAACCCTGAAATATTACAACTGATATTCACAATTTCCTTTGGTATTGATCATAGGAAAGCCTGGCAAGCTACCCATGATGTATTCGATATGCCAAACACAGTAACAACAAAGTCTCACAATGGAGACGTTAATGGTCTCACATGAGAAAATCGATGAACAATAGAAGGACAGTGACAGTGACACCCTTTCCATTCTAATTGGTTGCCTACAGTAACAATTATAAGAAAATCACTATTTTCATAATGATTTCTTTAGTTCAGTTTAATCCTGATATTCACTTTTTATAGAGGATTGATTTAATGTTATCTTTTGGGGCCTAAGTGATAATCATCTACATAGAAATTTTTTAAAAATCTACCTTTTTTATCTTTCTGCCATATTCTGTACTTTGCTTACAGAAATCCTTCATTACCTAGGATTTTTGTTTCTATTTAATTGAGGATTAATATTCTCATTATTAATATCTTTGAAAACAAAAAACAGATACCAGTAATCCAGGTATTGAGACTTGTGATTATGTTAATAATTACAAGTTTTAATGTTCTTTTATATTTTTACCAATGAAAGTGGCTTTTACTATATATATGTAATAGTCATTTCAAAAATTTCCACACTGCAACTTAACTTTTTATTATTTCTTCCCATGTATTATATTAGTCAATCATGTGTCCTTTTTATATGCTCTTGTATAATTAGTGTAATGTTCATTTATAGTACAATGTATTTTCTGTCTTATACACCTGATATTCATGAATTTAGGCCTGAGAGATTTTGATCCCAGACACCAAATACGGTGCACTGAGCATTGCCAGGAGTGATCCATGAGCACAAAGCTGGGATTAAACCCCAACTTTTGGGTATGATAGGGCTGGAGCGATAGCACAGCGGGTAGGGCGTTCGCCTTACAAGCGGCCAACATGGCCGACCCGAGTTCGATTCCTCCGCCCCTCTCGGAGAGCCCGGCAAGCTACCGAGAGTATTCGATATGCCAGACACAGTAACAACAAAGTCTCCAATGGAGACGTTACTGGGCCCGCTCGAGCAAATCGATGATCAACGGGAGGGCCTTTACTTTACTTTACTTTTTGGTATGACAGAACATAAAAAAATAAGTAAGTGTAAAATAAGTAAATCAATAAAATACCAAAGTGTTGACTCCATGTTTTTATGTTACCACATAGTTCAGATGGTTCTTTTTTTTTCAATAAAGTTGTCCTAATTTTTTAAAATGATATTCAAACTAACAGAGGTCTAATATCCATATAACAATTTATAAAATTATAATTTCACATTTGTGAATATGGAGTAAAATCAGTTCTTTTGTTTCTCATAAGTTTATAATCAAGGAACTACTCTATGACAATGGATAGAATAATTACCAATTCTTCCAAGAAAATATTCTTGTTAATTATTTGTAATTATGCCAAATTCCTTTATTTCTTGCAACATAAGTCATATTTTTTGTATTTTTTATGAATGTTGTACAATGATTCAATCAGAGTTTTTCTTTTTTCTTTTTTTTGGATTTTTTGGGTCACACCTGGCGATGCACAGGGGTTACTCTTGGCTCTGCACTCAGCAATTACACCTGGCGGTAGCTCAGGGGACCATATGGGATGCTGGGAATTGAACCCGGGTCAGCTGAGTGCAAGGCAAACGCCCTACCCGCTGTGCTATCACTCCAGCCCCCAAAGTTTTCTTTTTGGGACTTATCTATATGTGGTTTGTAAATAGGTGATTCTTTCAGTGGAATAATGCATTTAAGATACATGTCGCATGCATCGCTATTTTTTTATTGATAAATATTGTGATGTGAATTTACCATGCTTGTGGGTTTTTTTTTACTCACAGGAGACCATTTAGGTTATTTCTGGATTTTAGTAATGAAATTTCCAGGTGTTGTTATACTTTTGTGAACTTGTTATTATGAAAATTTTCATGAAGCTATTCTAAAAGATTTGTAAAGGTGTCTCATTTCGATTATAATATACATTCTCCTAAAGATTAATGATGCCAGGCTTATTTGTGTGTATTTATTTGCCATCTGTATACCTTAATTGGCAAGATGTATGCCCAGATGTTTTTAAATTGTTAGTCTCACAGTCAAATTTTAAAACTTTAATCAAGCTGAGTAAAAGTCATTTATCAAATAGAACTCACCCATCTTTGCTCTCTGTGGCTTTTTGTTTCATATACTGAATTAGCAAAATAAAAAAGAAAAATTGCTGGCACATTTTATCTTATTTTCAGTATGAATAACATATTGATCTGGTAGTTTATAATTGCTGAGAAACCTAAGAACAGAATTATTTGTGTTTTTTAATATAAATTGTTAATTTAAACATTATATTTAGGACAACTACCCATCAAAGGCTGATAAAAAATCAATACAGTATTGATTTTTTATTTCTCTGAATATTGACATCTGTTGCTTTATTACGCTTTGCTAAAATACTCTTTTCCATTCACTATTGCTTTGTTGAAAACTGAATTATGCTTTTTGTGTGTAAATTCATTTTGAACTCAAATATTTTATTTAGTCATGTATCTATTTGTTCACTGATATAATAGTGAATTAATTAATGAAGTACTATATCAATTTTTGAATTCATAAAGTGAGTGTCCTACACTCTTGAACCTATTTAAATTAGGAATGGGACAACAATGTATTGATAATCCACTGAAATGTAAGAGTGTTAAACTGTCAATATTAGCATCTCTCTGTATCTCTCCGGATTCTGGTTCTCAACTTCCTTTTTTAGAAATATATTCATATATATATATATGCAGATACCTCTATCTATCTATCTATCTATCTATCATCTATCTACAATGTTATTTACAACACTATTATTAACAGTTTTCTAACTGTTCTAAATCTACAAATACTGCCATGACTCCACTATTTCCCAAGGCCTCTCTTCCTGACCCTGTAACAAATTATTTTATTTAATAACTATATTTTGGGTAATATCATAAAAGTAGTATTAATGCTTATGGTTTTGATCATACAGTTACACAATAATGGTTAATTTTTACTTCATTTATTAATATGTTCTCTACATGTAAGTGTCTATTCATTTCTACCCATTTGCAGTGGGGTTATTATTACTATTGTTGCTATTACTAATCTTGATACATTTTATCTGACATATTGTTTGAAATATGTGATATATATATTTTGGATAGTACTCTTTTACCTGAAATAATGGGATTCATATGCTAAGGATTTCTGCCTATATTTTCCTCAACAAATTTTAATGACAATGGTCTAATCTCAAAGTTTTTAAATCTACTTTGAAATAATTTATTTGTATGGTGTTAAATGTGAATCATTTTTTCATCTTACTTTTTACTTCTCTTTCTTTCCTTCCTTCCTTCCTTCCTTCCTTCCTTCCTTCCTTCCTTCTTTTCTTCTCTTTCTTTCTTTCTTTTGTTTGTGACTTTCCAGTTGTACAAATACCATTAGAGACTTTCCATATTTTACCTCATGCACTTAGCTCATCTGTCATAGATTAATTGTATATAAATAAGAGTTTATCATTGAGTTTTCAATTCATATCAGAGGGCTGAAAATCTATCTTTATTCTAGTACTGTAGCACTGTCCTCCTGTTGTTCATCAATTTGCTTGAGCGGGCACCAGTAACGTCTCACAACAAATTGTGAGACTTGTTTTTACTGTGTTTGGCATATTGAATACATCATGAGTAGCTTGCTAGGCTTTGCCATGTGGGTGAGATACTCTCAGTAGCTTGCTGGGTTCTCCGAGAGGGCTGAAGGAATCAAACCCAGGTCAGCCATGTTGGCCATGTTCAAGGCAAAAGCCTTACCCACTGTGCTATAGTGCAAGGTAAATTTTTATTCTAACAGCACAAAATTTTGCAGTATAATTATAAATAATCAAATCCAATACCTCCATCATATTCTTATTTCAAATTAGCTTTGGCTACTGAGAAAGTTTATAATTCCATACAAGATCTGGTAAAGTTTGTTCTACCTCTTGAAATAATACCATTGGAATTCTGATGGGAATTGCATTGAATATATATCACGTGATTTTTGTAGGATGATCATTTAAGTCATCCTGAATAGGATTAGCAGAACACTAGATGAAGGATAACCATGTGAACAAGCCGGATTCCAAAAAGGATTCAGTACCTTCGACCATATCCACACGATTACTAAGCTCATTGAGGTTTCTCGGGAGTTCAAGATGCCACTCTGTCTAACATTCATTGATTTAAAGAAGGCCTTTGATTCTGTTGAGACGGAAGCGGTTATGGAAGCCCTAGCCAATCAGGGCGTACAAACTCAATACATCAGGATCCTTCGTGAGCTCTATTGCGGATTCACTAACAAGATCTCACCATTCTACAAAGAAGTAATCATTCATATCAAGAGAGGGGTTCGGCAGGGTGATACCATTTCACCAAAACACTTCAGTGCTACCCTCGAGAACATCATGCGACGACTGGAATGGGAAAGCATGGGAGTGAAGATAGATGGTCGGCAACTACATCACCTCCGCTTTGCTGATGACATCGTTCTAATAACATCAAACATTAGCCAAGCAGCACAAATGCCGAACGACTTTGACCGTGAATGTGGAAAGTTCGGACTACAGCTGAATCTTACAAAGACAATGTTTATGAGAAACAGCCTTGTTCCTGACACTCCATTCGCTCTCAATGTAGCCACCATCTCCGAATGCAACAACTATGTGTACCTAGGTCGAGAAGTCAACATGACAAATTACCTGGCACCCGAGCTGCACAGAAGGAAGAGAGCGGCTTGGAACGCCTTCAAGAACGTCGAAGAAATAGCTAAGAGGACGAAGAACCTCTGGCTCTGGGCACATCTCTTTGATTCCACTGTTCTTCCTGCATTAACATATGCCTCAGAGACCTGGACCCTACGAAAACAGGATGAGAAAGCTATTCGGGTCTCTCAAAGAGGAATCGAAAGAGCTATGCTTGGAATATCACGATTCACTCAAATGAGGGATAGAATCCGGAGTTCTGATCTTCGTCAACGCTCAAGAATCAGGGACGCTGTCTCATTTGCCAAGACATCAAAAATCAGATGGGCTGGACACGTAATGAGGTTTACAGACAACTGCTGGACTAGAGCCGTTACTGATTGGATTCCACAGGACATCAAAAGATCACGTGGACGCCCACCTACAAGATGGTCAGACTTCTTCGTCAAGACCCTGAATGATCGGTTTGAGACTCTGCATGTTCCTAGAACGAACAGATACCATTGGAATACGCTAGCACGCAACCGGGATGAATGGATACATTACTGGCACCCACTCGAGTAAATCGATGAATAACAGGGATTAAGTGATTAAGTGGTCATTTAAGCAGTTAATTCTTCTAACCTCTTTAATTAAAAATCATTGTCATTTGGTATCCTCATATTTAATTCTTTTTATAGTTATTTATTTTATATAATTAGAATTTAGTTGTTTTCACATATTTGTTAAGTTAATAGCTAGTATTTGATGTCTCTGGACACCATTTTATATAGAGAATCCTTTAGTTTCTTGTTCTTCCTGATTATCATTTGCATATGAAAATATGACCACTTCTACTCATTTTGTATTCTGGTAAATTGATGTGTTAAATATATTTCAAAACTTTTGAGTAGAATATCTAGGGCTTCTATCAGATGATGCGCAATAGTAATAGGATGGCATCTTCTTTTCTAATTTTGATTTATTTTGTTTGCCTTTTCCATGTGGTGAGGATTATCAGATCCACAATGACAAATAGTAAAGAAAGTGTGTGTACTTGTTTTGTGCCTGCTTTCTAATAAAAGATTTTCAAGGTTTAGTTACTGGATGTGATGTTGGTGGTGTGTTTGGTATAAATGGTCATTACCAACATATATTTCTTCTCTTCCTATTTTGTAGAGGGTTTTCATAAAAAAAATCTGAATCTTGTCAAAAGGTTGACACACCTTGTGGATACAGAAAACAAGAGCTGATAAGAACTTCTTTAGCAAGACAGTGGCCCTTGAGGTGATTGGACCCCTCCCACTGGAAAGGGGGCCTGAAAAAAAATTCTTGAAAACCATCACCCCCCTCCCTTAATCTGATTAACCCTCAACCCCCCTCCCTTAGTCTGATTAACCATTGCAGTTCAGCTCAATGAAGAGTTCAGAATATTTCAGACCAAGACATCTGAGAAGATATCCATATAATGCCAGTCCAAGAGCTCATTCAAGGCTCTCTCTGCCCATTGAGAAGCCTTCATTCTCTAAATTGCATTACATGTCTGGGCCATCTGATTTTCAATCCCTTGGCAAACAAGACAGCATCCCTGATTTTTGGTTGTTGACTGAGTTCGGAACACTGGATTTCTTCGTCCACTTGAGTAAAATGTGATATTCCAAGCATAGCTCTTTTGATTCCTCTTTAGGATAACCGAATAGGATTCTGGTCTTGTTTTCGTAGGGCCCAGGTCTCTGAGGCATATGTTAGTACAGGAAGAATGGTGGAGTTGAAGAGATGTTTCCAGAGCCAGAGGTTCTTTGTCCTCTTAACTCAACTCTTTGATGCCTTGAAGGCACTCCTTGTTGCTCCTGTGCAGTTCTGGTAGCAACTTGTTCCTCATGTTGAGTTCTCAACCCAGGTATACATAGCTCCTGCATTCGGAGATGTTTCTTCCATTGAGAACAAATGGAACATCAGGGACTTGTTCATTTTTCATTAACATTATCTTCATGAGATTCAGATGGAGTGTGACCTTTCAACACTCACAGTCGAAGTCAGCCAACATTCGTGCTGCTTGGCTAACGTTTGGTGTTATTAGAACACTGTCATCAGTGAAGCAGAAGTGGTGAAGTTGTAGACTATCTTGACTCCAATTTCTTCCCATTCCAGTCTTCACATGATGTTCTCGAGGGTGGCACTGAAGAGTTTCAGTGAAATGGCATCACCCTTCTAAGTGCTGCCATGTCGCTGAAGCCTTCAGGGTCAGGTGAATGAGACCAGTTGTAGTTACTGGTTTTGGCATATCGAATACACAACGGATAGCTTGCCAGGCTCTTCCATGTGGGCGGAATACTCTCGGTAGCTTGCCAGTCTTTCCGAGAGGGAAAGAGGCTTTTGAGCAGCACTGAGAAGGATGAGAAAGGAGAGGCCGACAAAATCTCAAGGCCGAACTAGGCTGCCACAACGAAGGAAGACAAAAATGATCGTCTGTACTTTCAATGCACGTACGCTAGCATCAGATACATCCATCGAGAACCTGATGGTACAAGCGCGAATTATCAAGTATGACATCATTGGTCTGACCGAGACAAGGAGGCACGAATCTCACCATGCTGTTTTCTACACTGGAGAAGAATTGTTCCTCGGAACATGCGAAAAAAGAGAAAAAAGAGGTGTCAGAGGCCTCGGTGTCTTTGTCAACACAAACTTGGCCAAGAGCATTGATTCATTTGAATGCCTAACAACCTGAATCGGACGTTTACATTTGAATAGATGTGACTCACTGCCTGCAGTTTCTATCTTCGTTGTCTACGCACCAACATCTCATTATGATGAAAGAGAAATCGAGAAGTTCTACATGGAGCTGGAGAAGTTCTATAAAGAAGACCACACCTTTTACAAGATCATCGTGGGTGATTTTAATGCCAAGATCGGACCTAGAAGATCAGCTGAAGAACTTCACATCAGGACACATGGCCTAGAATGGAACGAACAGGGTAAGAGACTGTCTGAGTTCATCATGTCGACCAAGAACATCCATGGTAACTCACAGTTCCAGAAGGCAGAATCTAAACGTTGGACATGGGAGTCTCCCGGTGAACGATTCCACAACGAAATAGACCACATCATATTCAATCGACGGTTTTGCCTGACTGATGTTGCTGTTGTCCCAAAATTCCAAACGGGATTGGACCACCGTCTCCTTCGTGCAAAATTCTACTTCACAGAGCGGGGAGAAAGGGCTGCAAAGTTCAAAAAGAGAACTCCCAGAACGACCACAAACTGGGAAATCTTTGGCACTATTGCAGTAACATGGGAAGATGCCATTGTTGACAACATTGATGAGGAATACGATCGACTGATTCAGCACCTCCATGAATGTGCGAGGAACGCCAAGAGAGAGATAGCCACAAAAAAACACCTGTCTTTGAAAACTCTTGAGATAATTCGCCAGTGTGGTTTGGCACATGCCTCAGGCAACCGCAAGCTAACGTCCGAGCTCGCAAAGCAGTGCAGAGATGCGATCAAGGAAGACCTCAAAAAGAGAAGACGAGAAGTACTGGTAGACGCGGCAGAAGCCGGGAAAAGTATTCATTAAGCCTGCCTGTCCTTAGCCAACTATAAGACCAAGATGACTGCCCTGCGATGTCCTGATGGATCCATCACATCCTCCAGAACGGCAATGGAGAAGATTATCCATGACTTCTACTCAAATCTCTTCTATAGCCATGTCCACCTGCTGACATACCAAATTCCACAGGATAGATAAGTCGTTCCCAACGTTCTCCCTTCCGAAATCTGACACGCCATTTAGTCGGTAAAGAAACAAACAGCACCTGGCCCAGACAAGGTCAGACCTGAACACCTGAAGAACCTGCCATCAGTACTCATCAATACACTGGCTCGGCTCTTCACTCGCTACCTGTCTGAATGCAAGGTTCCGTCCCAATGGAAAACCAGCAGGACTGTACTACTGTTCAAGAAGGGAGACATCCATGACATTGGCAACTATCGCCCGATCTGCCTATTGTCTGTCATCTACAAGTTGTTCACCCGAGTCATCCTAAATAAGATTGACAGAACACTAGATGAAGGACAGCCATGCGAGCAAGCCATGTTCCGCAAAAGATTCAGCACCATCGACCATATCAACACAGTAACCCAAACTCACTGAGGTTTCTCAGGAGTTCAAGATGCTGCTCTGTTTAACGTTCATTGATTTAAAGAAGGCCTTTGATTCTGTTGAGATGGAAGCGGTCATTGAAGCCGTAGCCAATCAGGGCATTCAAGTCCAATACATCAAGATCCTCCATGAACTGTATTGCGGATTCACTACCAGGATCTCAACCATTCTACAAAGAAGTGATCGTTGATGTCAAGAGAGGGGTTTGGCAGGGTGATACCATTTCACCAAAACTCTTCAGTGCCACCCTCGAGAATGTCATGCGACAATTGGAATGGGAAGGAATGGGAGTGAAGATAGATGGTCGGCAATTACACCACCTCTGCTTTGCTGATGACATTGTTTTAATAACACCAAACATCAGCCAAGCGGCACAAATGCTGGCCAACTTTGACCGTGAGTGTGGAAAGGTAGGGCTACAGCTGAATCTTACGAAGACAATGTTTATGAGAAACAACCTCGTTCCTGATGCCCCATTCGCTCTCAATGGAACGGCCATCTCCGAATGCAACAGCTATGTGTACCTAGGTCGTGAAGTCAACATGACAAATGACCTGGCACCCGAGCTGCGCAGAAGGAAGAGAGCAGCTTGGAACGCCTTCAAGAACGTCGAAGAACTAGCTAAGAGGACGAAGAACCTCCGGCTCCAGGCACATCTCTTTGATTCCACTGTTCTTCCTGCATTAACATATGCCTCAGAGACCTGGGCCCTACGCAAACAGGATGAGAACGCTATTCAGGTCTCCCAAAGAAGCATAGAAAGATCTATGCTTGGAATATCACGTTTCACTCAACTGAGAGAAAAAATCCGGAGTTCCGACATCCGTCGATGATCAAGAATCTGGGACGCTGTCTCATTTGCCAAGGTGCCAAAAATCAGATGGGCTGGTCATGTAATGAGATTTAAAGACGACCGCTGGACTAGAGCTATTACTGACTGGATTCCACGGGATGTCAAAAGACCGTGTGGCCGCCTACCTACCAGATGGTCAGACTTCTTCGTGAAGATCATGAATGATTGGTTCAAGGCTCTTCATGTTCCCAAAGCAAACAGATGCCATTGGGCTACACTAGCATGCGACAGGGATGAATGGAGATGTTACTGGCGCCTGCTCGAGCAAATCGACGACTAATGGGAAGTTAAGTGATTAAGTGATCAAGTGGTATCACCCTGCCTAATCCCTCTCTTGACATGGATGATCATTTCTTTGTAGAATGGTGAGATCCTGGTAGTGAATACATATAATAGCTCATAGAAAATCCTGATATATTGAGTTTAAATGCCCTGTTTGACTAGGCCTTAATGACCACTTCCATTAAAATCAAAGGTCTTCTTTAAATCGATGAACATTATTCAGAGCAACATCTTGAAATCTTGAGAAACCTCAATGAGCTTGGTCACCATGTGGATATGGTTGATCATGCTGAAACCTTTTTGTAACCCAGCTTTCTCACATGGTTGTCCATCTATTGTTCTGCCTATTCTAATCAGAATGACTCGAGTGAACAACTTGTAGACAATGGACAACAGGCAGATCAGGTGATAGTCGCCGATGTTGTGGATGTCTCTCTACTTGTATAGTAGTAAAGTCCTGCTGGTTTTCCATTGGGATGAAACCTTGCATTCAGACAGGTAGCATGTGAATAACTGAGTCAATGTATTGTTGAGTTCTAGCAGCTGATTTTTCAGGTGTTAGGGTCTGATCTTGTCTGGGCCGGTGCTGTACGCTTCTTTACCAATGAAATGGTGTGTAGGATTTCAGAAGGGAGAGCTTGGAAAGGACATATACATCCTGTGGAATTTGGCATGTGGGCAGGTGCACATGGCTATTGAAGAGATCCTAGTAAAAGTCATGGATAATCTTCTACATTGCTCTTCTGGAAATTGTGATAGATCCATCAGGACATCAGAGTGCAGTCATCTTGGTCTTGTAGTTGGCAAAGTACAGGCAGACGTTTCAAATACTTTTCCCAGTTTCTGCCACATCGGCCAACACTGCTGCTTTTCTCTCTCTTTGAGGTTTTCCTTTATTGCTTTTCTGCACAGTTTTGTGAGCTTGGATGTTAGCTGTGGTTACCTTAGTCTCACATAAAACCACGTTAGCAAGTGACTCGAGAGTTTCCAAAGACAGGTGTCTGTGGCTTTCCCACTCTTGGCATTCATCACACAGTCTGGAGGTGTTGAACCAGTCGATCATATTCCTTGTCAATGTTTTTAACAATGGAATCTTCTCACATTGCCGTAATTGTTCCAAAGAGCTCCCAGGTGGTGGTCATTTTTGGAGTTCTCTTCTTAAACTTTGCAGTCCTTTATCCCCACTCTGTGAAGCAGAATTTTGCATGTAGGAGACGGTGGTTCAGTCCCATTTGGAATTTTGGGACAGCATCGACATTGGTCAGGCAAAACTGTCGATTGAATATGATGTGGTCAATTTTGTTGGAACTGTCCCCCAGGAGACTCCCATGTCCAATGTTTATATTCGTCCTTCTTAAACTGTGAGTTACCATGGATGTTCTTGGTTGACATGATGAACTCAGGCATTCTCTCATCCTATTTGTTCCATTCTAGGCCATGGGTCCTGATGTGAAGTTCTTTGTGTGACTTTCTTGGTCCTTTCTTGGCTTTAAAATCATTGACAATGATATTGTAGAAGGTACCCTTTGTAGTGCACTATATATATATAAATATATATAATGTATATATGTGTATGTATATTCATACGTATGTACTTATATATACACTACATATATTTGTAATACATATAATTTATGGGCTAGAGCGATAGTACAGCGGGTAGGGTGTTTTCCTTGTATGCAGCCAACATGGTCCACATGAGTTCGATTCCTCCGCCCCTCTCGGAGAGCCTGGCAAGCTACCGAGATTATCTCGCCCGCACAGCAGAGCCTGGAAAGCTACCCGTGATGTATTTGATATGCCAAACACAGTAACAACAAATTCTCCAATGGAGATATTTCTGGGCCAGCTCAAGCAAATCAATGAACAACGGGAGGAAAGTGACAGTGACAGTGACATATAATTTATATATTATTTAAATGCAAAGTGTATATAGAAGAAATCAATTATATATATATTTTTTTCCACTAATTTCTTTTTTTCACTTCTTCCTAGATTCACTTATAGTATTTTTATCTATTTTTTCAAGGTTGAGTCTAATGTTTTCATATGAGCTTTCTCTTCTGTTTTCTTTCTTTTTTCTATTTTATTTTATTGAATCACTGTTAGATATATTTAAAAGTTTTCATGTTTGAGTTACAATCACACAATGATCAAACACCCATCCCTCCACCAGTGCACAATCCCCACCACCAATATCTCCAGTAAACTCCACCTTTCTCACCCTCCCACTGCCTCCATGACAGCCAATAATTCCCATACTCTCTCCTACTTCTGGGAATTATGGTTGGCAATACAGACACTGAGAGTTTACCATGTTTGGTCCTTTATCTACTTTCAGAACACATCTCCCATCCAGACCGACTCCTCCAACCATTGTTCTATACTTGATTCCTTTTCTCTTTCCTCTGCCTTCTCCCCCCACGCCCCATCCCCCTACTCAAGAGGCAGACTTTCAACTCTGGAGCAATCTTCCTGTCTTTGGGTGTCAGTTTTATGTTACATCATTTTATACTCCACAAATGAATCAAGTCCTTCTGCATCTGTCCCTCTCTTTCTAACTCATTTCACTTAGCTTGATACTTTCCATGTCAATCCACTTATAAGCAAATTTTATGACTTCATCTCTCTTAACAGCTTCATAGTATTCCATTGTGTAGATGTACCAATTGTTCTTTAACCAGTTGTCTGTTCTTGGGCACTCGAGTTGTTTCCAGATTTTGGCTATTGTGAACGGTGCTACAGTGAACATATAGGTACAAATGTCATATCTACTGTGCTTTTTTGCATTCTTGGGATATATTTCCAGAAGTGGAATTGTGGGGTCATATGGTAGCTCAATTTCTAGTTTTTGAAGGACTGTTCATATTGTTTTCCAGAAAGGCTGGACCAGTCGGCATTCCAACCAATGGTGAAAGAGCATCCATTTTTCCCCATCTCAAAGCCAGCACTGATTGATTTTGTTCTTTTGAATGTGTGCCAGTCTCTGTGTTGTGAGATGATATCTCGTTGTTTTGCTTTGCCTCTCCCTGGTGACTAACAATATGCATCATTTTTTTCATGTGACTACTGGCCATTTGTATTTCTTTTTTGGGAAAGCTTCTGTTCATTTATTCTCCCACTATTTGATGGAGTTGGAGGTGTTTTTCTTGTATGATTCTACTAGAGTCTTGTATATCCTGGATATTAATCATTTATCAGATGGGTATTAGGTAAGCATTCTTTGCCAATAAGTGGATCTCTCTGTATTTGGTCACTGTTTCTTTTGAAGTGCAGAAGCTTTTTAGTTTGATGTAGTCCCATTTGTTTATGTTTGTTTCCACTTGCTTGGTCAGTGGTGTATCATCCTTCGAAGAGGCTTTTAGCTTCAATATCATGGATGGTTTTGCCTACATTTTTCTCTATGTAACTTATGGATTCATATCTGATATTGAGGTCTTTATACCACTTTTATCTGACTTTTGTGCCTGGGGTTAGACAGGGGTCAAATTTATTTTACATTTAAGGTGTAAAAATTTTATGACTTCAGCTATTTATATATCAATATTTTGCTCATGTTTTAGACACTTTGTTAACATTCTGGTAGGCAAATGTAGCATAACTTCACGTATTACACACTAAACTGATCTTTCACTAGGAAGAGATGCTTTTCTTGTTTTGAAATATAATACTGGCTTCCGCCCTATTACCCAAATTGTATAAATCAATATTTTTCTTATTCATATGACAATCTGACAATTTTTCTCTATAGCTATTGATTTATTCTCAGTATCCCATTATTTGGTTTTGCTTTTAGCTCCTTTATAAGTCTACACTCTGCCTACTATGCTGTGTATTAAGCACAATATTTTATTGTCACTTTTATGCATTGAGATTTTTGATTTGTAATCTATAATTTATTATGTTATTTGACTATATTGTGTAGAAACCAATTTTTATTTTTTTTCACATCTAATTGTCGATTGAATATGATGTGGTCAATTTTGTTGTGGAACCATCCACTGGCAGACTCTCAAGTTCAACGTTTAGATTCAGCCACCTGGAACTGTGAGTTACAATGGATGGTCATGGTCAACATGATGAATTCAGACAGTCTCTCACCCTGTTCGTTCTATTCTAGGCCATGGATCCTGATGTGGAGTTCTTCAGCTGATCTTCTCAGTCCTATCTTGGCACTAAAATCACCAGCAATGATCTTGTAGAAGGTGTGGTCTTCGTTATAGAACTTCTCCAGCTCCATGTAGAACTTCTCAATTTCTCCTTTATCATAATTGGATGTTGTTGCGTAGACAATGAAGATAGAAACTGCTGGCAGTGAGCCACATCTATTCAAGTGTGATTGTCCAATTTGGGTTCTTAGACAATTGAATGAATTAATACTTTTGGCCAAGTTCGTGTTGTCAAAGACACCGAGACCACCGACGCCTCTTTTCAGCAAGACCTCAAAGACAGAAGAGCAGCAGTGCTGGGAGATATGGCAGAAGCTAGGAAAAGCATTCGTAACGCCCTGTCCTTCGCCAACTACAAGGTCAAGGTGACTGCCCTCCGAGGTCCTGATAGAACTATCACATCTTCCAGAAGGACAATGGAGAAGATTATCCCATGACTTCTACTCAGATCTCTATGATAGCCATGTCCAACTGCCCATATACCAAATTTCGCAGGATGAATCTGTCATTCCCAACGTTCTCCCTTCCGAATTCTTACAAGCCATTTCGTAAGTAAAGAAATGAAGAGCACCTGGTCCAGACAAGGTCAGACCTGAAAACCTGAAGAACCTGCCATCAGTACTCATCAATACACTAGTTCGGCTCTTCAGACTAGCAGATGCCACTGGGCTACACTAGCACGTGACAGGGATGAATGGAGACATTACTGAAACCTGCTTGAGCAAACCAATGAGTTTTGGAATGTCAAGTGATCAAATGATTGCATCTAACATCGAGTGTGGAGGCAATGATTAAGTTATGATGAAAAAATTAAATTTTATTTCCTAAATAAAAAAGATTATATATATATATATATATATATATATATATATATCTTGATCTCTTGATCACTTGGCATCCTGTTACTCATCGATTTGTTTGAGCAGGAGCCAGTAACGTCTGCATTTGTTTCTGTCGTGGGCTAGTATAGACAATGGCATCTCCTCACTCCAGGAACACGAGAACCTCAAACTGTTCGTTCAGGGTATTGACGAAGAAGACTGACCATGTCATAGGTGGGCGACCATGCAATCTTTTGAAGTGCCATGGAATCCAGTGGGTAATAACTCTAGTCCAGGTGTCATCTCCAAATTGCATTACAAGTCCAGCTCATCTGATTTTCGATGCCTTGGCAAATGAGACAGCTTCCACGATTCTCGATCATCGACAGAAGTCAGAACTCTGTATTCCTTCTCTCACTTGAGTGAAACGTGATGCTCCAAGCATTGCTTTTTTTATTCCTGTTTTGGAGACTCGAATAGTGTTCTCATCCTGTTTTAGTAGGGCTCAGGTCTCTGACGCATATGTTAATGCAGGAAAAATGGTGGAGTCAGTGAAATGTGCCCAGATCCAGTGGTTCTTCATCTTGTTAGCTATTTCTTCGATGCTCTTGAAGGCATTCCATACTGCTCTGTTACTCCTGAGGAGTTTAGGTGCCAGTTCCTTCGTCATATTGAGTTCTTGACCTAGGTACACATAACTGCTGCACACGGAGATGTTCATTCTGTTGAGAGCGAATGGAATTTCAGGACTGAGTCCGTTTGTCATGAGCATTGTCTTCATGAGATTCAGCTGCAGTTCAACCTTTCCACACTCAGTCAAAGTCTGTCAGCATTTGTGCCACTTGGCTAAAGTTTGGTGTTATTAGAACAATGTCATCAGTGAAGCAGAGGTGGTGTAGTTGCCGACCATCTATCTTCATTTCTACTCCTTCCCATTCCAGTCTTCGCATGATGTTCTTGAGGGTGGCTCTGAAGATTTTTGTTGAAATTGTATCACCCTGCCAGACCCCTCTCTTGACATCAACGATCACTTCCTTGTAAATGGTGAGATCCTGGTAGTGAATCCATCATACAGCTCAGGTAGGATCCTGATGTATTGAGTTTGAACACCCTATTTCGCTAGTGCTTTGATGACAGCTTCAGTCTCAAGAGAAACAAAGGCCTTCTTTAAATCAATGAACATTAGACAGAGTGGCATCTTGAACTTACGAGAAATCTCAGTGAGCTTTGTTGCCATGTGGATATGGTCTATCATGCTGAATACTTTTCAGAACATGGCTTTCTCACATAAAGAAGACCACACCTTCTACAAGATCATTGCTGGTTATTTTAATGCCAAAATAGGACTGAGAAGATGGGCCGAAGAACTCCACATTGAGATCCATGGCCTACAATGGAACGAACAGGGTGAGAGACTGTCTGAGTTCATCATGTCGACCAAAACCATCCATGGTAACTTACAGTTACAGAAGGCCAAATCTAAACGTTGAACAAAAGAGTCTCCTGGTGGACAGTTCCACAATGATATTGACCACATCATATTCAATCGATGGTTTTGCCTGACCAATGTCTTTGTTGCCCAAAATTCCAAATGGGATCGGACCACCATATTCTTCATGGAATATTCTACTTCACGGATCAGGGA
Organism: Sorex fumeus; assembly: GCF_029834395.1. Classification (NCBI taxonomy): domain Eukaryota; kingdom Metazoa; phylum Chordata; class Mammalia; order Eulipotyphla; family Soricidae; genus Sorex; species Sorex fumeus. The sequence continues at coordinate 5,923,373 of NW_026606185.1, read as the reverse complement.
GAAAGGGCTGTGAAGTTTAAGAAGAGAATTCCCAGAACGACAACCAACTGGGAGCTTTTTGACACAATTTTGGCAACATGGGAAGATTCTGTCATTGATGATATTGACGAAGAATATGATTGACTGGTTCAGCACCTACATGATTGTGCAAGGAATGCCGAGAGTGAGAATTCCACAAACAGATGCCTGTCTTTAGAAACTCTCGAGATCATTCACCAACGTGGTTTGTCATGGTCCTTAGGCAACCACACGGTAACATCTGAGCTTTCAAATCAGTGCATAGAAGTGATAAATGAAGACCTTAAAGAGAGAAGAGTGGCAGAAGCTGGGAAAAGCATTCGCAATACATGCCTGTCCACCAACTACAAGACCAAGATGACTGCACTCTGCTGGCCTGATGGATCTATCACATCTTCCAGAAGGGCAATAGAGAAGATTATCAATGATTTATACTCAGATCTTCTCGATAGCCACATCCACCTGCCCACATACCAAATTCTGCAGGATGGATATGTTATTCCCAACGTTCTCCCTTTTGAAATCTGAAAAGCCATTTTGTCTGTAAAGAAGTGAACAGCACCTGGCCCAGACAACGTCAGACTTGAACACCTGAAGAAACTGCCACCAGTACTCATCAATACACTGTCTCGGCTCTTCACACGCTACCTGTCTGAATGCAAGGTTCCGTCCCAATGGAAAAACAGCAGGACTGTTCTACTGTACAAGAAGGGAGATATCCATGACATTGGCAACTATTGCTCAATCTACCTGTTGCCCATCATCTACAAGCTGTTCACTAGAGTCATCTTGAATAGAATTCGCAGAACACTAGATATGTACATATGTACACATATATTCTTAAAACCTATGTAAGTTATAACTACCAAATTCTAATATAGATATATGTGCAATTATAATATATATGTATATGTGCACATATACATATATATTCTAATATATACATATGCATATATCACTATCACTATCACTCGTTATTCATCAGTTTGCATGAGTCACTGCCAGTAATGTCTCCATTAGTCTCTATCACATTCTAGGGTAGCACAATGGCATATTGGGGCTCCTTCAGTGTCAGGGGAATGACAGTTTCAATATGCATATATACATATGCGAATTTGTTGAAGCTATAACTTTAGTATTTTAGATATTAACCTAAAAATGACAATCATTCCTCACTTTTATTGTCATTGAATTTTCCTTGTCTTGAAAAGAAAATTGATTTACCGGAAACATTAACATTATTGAGTAAGAACTGCATTTATAAAACATCCCTGAACATTTTTTATAAATTTGACACTGTCTATAAATATGTAAGCATAAGCTTATTCCTCGTTCTTTTCATCAGCTGTTGAATTGGTGTTCAAGCTTTTCTGCAGTGACCATAAATGTGACAGCTTTTAAGGGTTTGTTGTTCATGTTGTACACATAATGCTTACACCTAGTTATTATGATCAGAAAAAAAAATGAGAACCAAGATTTTTTAGAATTGTAATTTGATTCCAACATAAACCAAAATCCTAATACTAGGGGCCTATTGTGAACTTCACTAAGTGTATTCTAAGTATTTATAGGTTTTCCCAGAATTTTCAATAGACGTCTTCCCCACCCCTATGAGACTTTGAGTAGCGGCCCATGAATGGTTACTCTGGCTAATTATCAAGTTTCTTAACAGCCATGATGCCAGAGGCAAAAAAAAAACAATCTCAGAACCAAGCGGCTTTTGGCAGAAGGCCCTCCAGACTTAATTGCTAAAATATCACTTAATCACTTAATCACTTAACTTCCCGTTAGTCGTCGATTTGCTCGAGCGGGCGCCAGTAACGTCTCCATTTGTCCCTGTCGCGTGCTAGTGTAGCCCAATGGCATCTGTTCGCTCCGGGAACATGAAGGGCCTCAAATCTATCGTTCATGATCATAACGAAGAAGTCTGACCATCTGGAAGATGGGCGGCCACGCGGTCTTTTGACATCCCGTGGAATCCAGTAAGTAACAGCTCTAGTCCAGCGGTCGTCTTTAAATCTCATTACGTGACCAGCCCATCTGATTTTCGACACCTTGGCAAATGAGACAGCATCCCTGATTCTTGATCGTCGACGGATGTCAGAACTCCGGATTCGTACTCTCATTTGAGTGAAACGTGATATTCCAAGCATAGCTCTTTCTATCCTTCTTTGGGAGACCTGAATAGCGTTCTCATCTTGTTTGTGTAGGGCCCAGGTCTCTGAGGCATATGTTAATGCAGGAAGAACAGTGGAATCAAAGAGATGTGCCCGGAGCCGGAGGTTCTTCGTCCTCTTAGCTATTTCTTCAACATTCTTGAAGGCGTTCCAAGCCTCTCTCTTCCTCCTGCACAGCTCGGGTGCCAGGTCATTTGTCATGTTGACCTCTCAACCTAGGTACACATAGCTGTTGCATTCGGAGATGGTCGTTCCATTGAGAGCGAATGGGGCGTCAGGAACAAGGCTGTTTCTCATACCTTTCCACACTCACGGTCAAAGTCGGCCAGCATTTGTGCCACTTGGCTGATGTTTGGTGTTATTAAAACAATGTCATCAGCAAAGCGGAGGTGGTGTAGTTGCCGACCATCTATCTTCACTCCCATTCCTTCCCATTCCAGTCTTCGCATGATGTTCTCAAGGGTGGCACTGAAGAGTTTCGGTGAAATGGTATCACCCTGTCGCACCCCTCTCTTGACATAAACGATCACTTCTTTGTAGAATGGTGAGATCCTGGTAGTGAATCCACAATAAAGCTCACGGAGGATCCTGATGTATTGGGCTTGAATGCCCTGATTGGCTAGGGCTTCAATGACTGCTTCCGTCTCAACAGAATCAAAGGCCTTCTTTAAATCAATGAACGTTAAACAGAGTGGAATCTTGAACTCCCGACAAACCTCAATGAGCTTGGTTATTGTGTGGATATGGTCGATGGTGCTGAATCCTTTGCGGAACCCTGCTTGCTCGCATGGTTGTCCTTCATCTAGTGTTCCGCCAATCCTATTTAGGATGACTCTAGTGAACAACTTGTAGATGACAGACAATAGGCAGATGGGGCCATAGTTGCCAATGCCATGGATGTCTCCCTTCTTGAACAGTAGTACGGTCCTGCTGGTTTTCCATTGGGACGGAACATTGCATTCAGACAGGTAGCAAGTGAAGAGCCGAGCCAGTGTATTGGTGAGTACTGAAGGCAGGTTCTTCATGTGTTCAGGTCTGAGCTTGTCTGGGCCGGGTGCTGTTTGTTTCTTTACCGACGAAATGGCTTGTCGGATTTTGGAAGGAGAACGTTGGGAACGATATATCCATTCTGTGGAATTTGGTATGTCGGCAAGTGGACATGGCTATAGAAGAGATTTGAGTAGAAGTCATGGATAATCTTCTCCATTGCTGTTCTGGAGGATGTGATGTATCCATCAGGACGTTGGAGGGCAGTCATCTTGGTCTTGTAGTTGGCGAAGGACAGGAGGACGTTATGAATACTTTTCCCGGCTTCTGCCGCATCTATCAGTACTTCTGCTCTTCTCTCTTTGAGGTCTTTCTTGATCACATTACTGCACTGCTTTGCGAGCTCGGACGTTAGCTTGCGGTTGCCTGAGGCATGCACCAAACTACGCTGGTGAATTAGCTCAAGAGTTTTCGAAGATAGGCGATTTTTTGTGGCTATCTCTCTCTTGGCGTTCCTCGCACATTCATGGAGGTGCTGAACCAGTCGATCGTATTCCTCATCAATGTTGTCAACAATGGCATCTTCCCATGTTGCCGCAATAGTACCAAAGAGTTCCCAGTTGGTGGTCATTCTGGGAGTTCTCTTTTTGAACTTTGCAGCCCTTTCTCCTCTCTCTGTGACGTAGAATTTTGCATGAAGGAGACGGTGGTCCGATCCCGTTCGAAATTTTGGGACAACAGCGACATCAGTCAGGCAAAACTGTCGATTGAATATGATGTGGTCTCTTTCGTTGTGGAATCGTCCACCGGGAGACTCCCATTTCTATCGTTTAGATTCTGCCTTCTGGAACTGTGAGTTACCATGAATGGTCTTGGTCAACATGATGAACTCAGACAGTCTCTCACCCTGTTCGTTCCATTCTAGGCCATGGGTCCCGATGTGAAATTCTTCAGCTGATCTTCTCGGTCCTATCTTGGCATTAAAATCACCCACAGTGATCTTGTAGAAGGTGTGATCTTCTTTATAGAACTTCTCTAGCTCCATGTAGAACTTCTCGATTTCTCTTTCATCATAATGAGATGTTGGTGCGTAGACAACGAAAATAGAAACTTCAGGGAGTGAGCCACATCTATTCAAATGTAAACGTCCGATTCTGGTTATTAGGCATTCGTATGAATCAATGCTCTTGGCCAAGTTTGTGTTCACAAGGACACCAACGCCTCCAACACCTCTTTTATCTCATGTTCCGAGGAACCATTCTTCTCCAGTGTCGAAAACGGCATGGTGAGATCCGTGCCTTTTTGTCTCGGTCAGACCAATGATGTCGTACTTGATCATTCGCGCTTGTACCATCAGGTCCTCGATGGATGCATCTGATGCTAGTGTACGTGCATTGAAAGTACAGACGATCATTTTTGTCTTCCTTCTGTGTGGCAGCCTAAGTCGGCCTTGAGATTTTGTCGGCCTCTCCTTTCTCATCCTTCTCAGTGCTGCCATGTCGGTGAAGCCTTCAGGGTCAGGTGAATGAGACCAGTTGTAGTTACTGGTTTTGGCATATCGAATACTCAGCGGATAGCTTGCCAGGCTCTTCTCTGTGGGCGGAATACTCTCGGTAGCTTGCCAGTCTTTCCGAGAGGGATAGAGGCTTTTGGGGCGACCTCTAATCACCCTTATAGGTGTTACCATATTTGAACCCTGTCAAATATGGTAGGTGTTACCATATTTGAACCCTATCAAATATGGTACAACAATTCCGGAAGATGGGTATTTAGTGTCTTATGATGTGGCCGCGTGGGTCCAGAAAGCGTCCTGGAGTGTGGCGACAGCTGGGTAGTGGAAGTAGTGTCTAGTAGTAGCTAAAATATCAGAATTCCAAATTCATGAGGCTGCTATTGTGGCCACGTGACATCCCATGCTCTTCATAAGCAGAAATAGAAAACAAATGATCTAATGATGCCCTTTCAGCAGGTCTGAATGTTGGGGGGAAATTCCAAATAATAATGGTGGGTCTTTTCTTGAAATATTGAATGCAATAAAAATAGAGAGAGATAAAGTGTAATCATTTGCCACATAGGTAGGGAGAGGGGTGAGATGGGGGATAAACTGGGGTTCTGGTGGTGGAAAATGTGCGCTGGTGAAGGTATGGGTGTTTGATCATTGTATGACTGAGATTTAAACCAAAAAACTTTGTTTTATTAAAAAATTTTTAATAGTGAGACATCATGAGGTACAGTTGCAGACTTACACATTTTTGTGCTTGGGTTTCAATTATACAATGATCAAATACCCATCCTTCCACCAGTGCTCATTTCCCACCACCACGGATCCCAGTATCCCTCTCACCCCCATCCCCCCCATCCCACCCTGCCTCTGTGGCAGGGCATTCCCTTTTCTTCTCTCTCTCTTATTGGGTGTTGTGGTTTGCAAAAGAGGCAATGGGTGACAATCATGTTTAGTAAAAGCTTTTTAACGGTTCTCACAGCATTCAATAAATTAAAAAAAAATTGAAAAATTTTTTTCAATAGATATTCCAGTGCCATCTCTTCCTCATAAATGCAATTTGGCCAGTAAACAAGGCCAAATTTTAGATTTTGAGGACAAAAGTAATCTTTTCTCAATATTGAAAAAACAGTACATTCTGCTTATGCTTCCAATAATCTGCAGTTCAATGGAAAGTATAAGACAGAATGAATAGACTGGAAAAGCAAAGACTTGCACTAGAGAAGTGGGAGTAGGGAACTGCCCTTGCCTTAATGCACATGGAGTAAAAGGCTCACTACGTGAACTAGAAATATCCATAATTTGGTGGCAAATCAAATGAAGTGATGGGAAAGTTGAAGGCAAAATGGTTATAATGGTAGGAAGATAGTAAACCTAGATGCAAGGGGATTTAATTCAGAGGAAGTATTAGTTTCAAAATAAAATCATACCATGTTTAGGAGACAGTAAAAGATGAGTTGTAAGCAACAGTCCCCATGGGGATACCACAATCCTTTCAGGACTTAGAACCATTTTACTACTTTTCCTTTAAAATGAATTAAATATTAATCTAAATAAAAATAAGTTCATGCACAATGTCACTGTCACTGTCACTGTCCTCCCATTGTTCATCGATTTGTTCTAGCGGGTCCAGTAACGTCTCCATTGGAAACTTTGTTGTTACTGTGTTTGGCATATCGAATACATCATGGGTAGCTTGCCAGTCTCTGCCGTGTGGGCGAGATACTCTCGGTAGCTTGCTGGACTCTCCAAGAGGGGCAGAGGAAATGAACTCGGGTCAGCTATGTTGGCTGCATGCAAGGCAAACGCCCTACCGCTGTGCTATCGCTCCAGCCCAATGCACAATGTGAGTTATTTAAATAAATACTTTTTAACTTCTATCACTTGATCACTTGATATCATGTTACTCATCGATTTGCTCAAATGGGCACCAGTAACGTCTCCATCCATCCCTGTTGCATGCTAGCGTAGTCCAATGGCATCTGCTCGTTCTAGGAACACGAAGAGCCTCAACCTGATCATTCAGGGTCTTGACAAAGAAGTCTGACTGTCTCGTAGGTGGCAGCCATGCGATCTTTTGACGTCCCGTGGAATTCAGTCGGTAATGGCTTTCACTTCTATATCAGTCACAGTCAGTCAGTCACTGTCCTCCCGTTGTTCATCGATTTGCTCAAGCGGGCCCAGTAATGTCTCCATCATGAGACTTGATGTTACTGTGTTTGGCATATCAAATACATTATGGGGAGCTTGCCAGGCTTTGCCGTACGGGCTCGATACTCTCAGTAGCTTGCCGGGCTCTCCGAGAGGGGTGGAAGAATCGAACTCAAGTCAGCCATGTTGGCCGCATGCAAGGCAAACGCCCTACCGCTGTGCTATTGCTCCAGCCCAACTTCTATATAAATATAAAAAATTTAAAGCACACATCTGTTTTTATGTGCATATTCTTACAGACAAAACACGTAAAGAATACTTAGAACACACTTCCCACAGCCCAGAGACAAAAGGCAAGAGAAATGTTCTTTTCTCCTTAAGATATTTTCCTAGATCTTGAATCTAAGGAACAAATAAAGAAAAATAGGATAAAACGAAGGATAAAAATAAATTTACTTTATGGACTTCAATGTGAGAGCTATTAGAGCCATAATTATTTTCACCCAGGACCCAAAACCTCTTTAGATCTTTAAATACTTAGAATAAGATTCAAATATCTGATTTAATGCAATAAAAATTATGTCTCCATATATGGAAATCTATGTTTGAATGTATAACTGTTTATATTTATATACCTGGGGTCTAACTATATCTGCCACTTTCTCTTTCTATTCCTATGAATTGCCTCTTTTTTTTTAATCAATATGAATTTTAACTTTGGGAAAGGTATAAGAATCAGGACTTTCTTATAGCTTTAGTGTATTACCTCTTTTAATGTCAAGCACTATCTCTCTATATCTATTATCTTCTACTTTATAGACTATCTATCATCTTCATAACTAAATTCAGATAAAGAGCAAAGGAAAAGAATTCCATATTGAATGATAAAAACCTGAGGAATTAGATATAATGTAGTCCTCTAGGGACAACTATCACATACAATTTAAGACAAAATTGTATATATAAAATTTTGTATTGTATACACACAAAATTGTATATATACAAAGTTGTATATACGCACAATTGTATATATAAAATTTATATTGTACATTGTTTAGCTTATAGAAAAACATTTATATGAAATAATTAAAAACTTGGGTAAGGACTTTTGTGTAAGTTTTTATTTCATCATTATTTATATTTAAATAGAAAGAAATGATCTAAGTAATTACAAAAAGAAACATAAAGTTAAAACACATGTATTTAAATACTTTACCATAGTGACGTTAATAATCTGTCTCTTTTCATATGTGAAACAAATGGTACAGAAAAAAACTATAACTTAAAACAAAAGTATAAGTATATGATTTCTGCTGCTATTTTAATATAACAGATTTGTGTTAGTTCAACATTATATGTGCTAATTCTCTGTGAATGCATAAACTTAGAGTGAACATAAGAAAAAGAATTACCTAAATTGAAACCGTAAACATTATTAAGAACTGTGAGTATATTTAGCCAGAATTTATTTTCTCTTGTGAAAAATTTATTAGGGTGTATTTTATTATTTCTGTGTACATTCATATATATGTAAAATTAAACTCCATGCAGTTTTGTATTTTTCTCCTCTAATATAAACATTTTGGGCATTAAATATATTTCACAAACAAAAATCATAAATCCTGCAGTAACTAAATATACTTCCTAGCAAAGCCTGTAAGCTTGGTTATTTATTAAGAATCTGCTTACCACTTCTCATTTTTTCTAGTACCTTCTCTCCCTCTAGCCACATATTTTACCAAAATGGAACTGATAATAATTTTCTCCTCCCAAAGTATTGATTTTGGAATGGTAACATGCCACATTATGAAAAGGAATGTCTGACCAATGGGGAATACTTATAAATCTTGAAATCTACAGCTATAGAAAAGAATATGTTCTCCCACTGCAAAGCTTCAGATTTATTGGATAAATAGATCTAAGAAAGAATCACATTAGAGGAGGAACCCTCAAGTAGGAAGAAAAAAGAACCTAATAATGAATAGAATATTATACTTGATGAAACATTGAGCTGATGGTTTCAGGATTATTTGAAATAAAAGTTTCCTGAGACATTGTTACATGAGACCACATATGTAAGCCATTATTAAACATAGGATACTGTTCATTTGAACACCACCATACTCCAAGGAGAACAAATGAAAGAGATTTCTATACTGCTACAAGTTGACGAAGTCTGTATGGAAGTTTCCATACAGGATATTTATATGAAAAAAATCTTGAAAAATATTTTTGGGAAAGTAAAAGAATAACAAGATAAGGAAAATTAAACTGAAATATAGTTATATTAAGACCTCAAGCAATTCTATAGGATCTCTCAATGCAGATTATATTTGTAAAGACAATGAATATCAAGCATTGTAACTAATACTCCCCTGCGTCAGTTTCTCCCTGTATCATCATCTGACTTGTTTCTTAGGAGAGATTTTATCAGAAAAAGCAGTTACTTAGAGTAATTTCAGGAACTAGAGAGGATCAAAAACATCAAATATCCAACATTCAAGATCTGTGACACTTGATGGAAAAGCCTCGAGTATAGGTATACAGATGTACATAAATATATGATATACAGAAAGTGTGGCATAGATACCTCTATAGATTCCATGGTCTAAAATGTCAGTATGAGAAGTAAAGAAAGAGAAAAAAGAATGACAGGAAACATATTATGATTATGAAAATTAAACCAGATTTTTTTGACTATTAAATGAAAACAAACATCTCTGAACATGTCTGCTCCAAGTATGTTTAGCTCCTAATTACCAATGTGGTAATATGTTTGGATGGTGGTATATAGGGGAGTTAACAAGCTTTAGATTAATTAATGAATGTGGAGTACTTATTGTAAAGATAAGTGTCCTTATTTAAAGAAAAACACATATCATCAGGTGTTCTCTCATTCTCTCTCTCTTATGATCTCTTTTGATCTCTTTCTCTTTCTCTAATAAAGAAAGCAGTTATCCAAAAGTTTGAAAAAGGACATAAATCAACATAAAAATTTTCTGCTACTTTGATATAGGACTTCTCAAACATAAGAACTATAAGAAATAAGTATCTGTTGTTCAAGTTACCCAAATAATTGTTTGTAAACACAGATAAAGTTGACTAAAATAGTTTGGTACTGACTAACAGATTTACTAAAATAAACAACCTAGATATGGAATATACTTTGGAACTAGATAACTGCTAGAGGATGGAAGAGTGTTAAGATGCATAATCAAAATATCAGAGTTAAAATTAGAATTTGAGCTCCCATTTGACCCAGCAATACCACTCCTGGGAATATATCCCAGAGAGGCAAAAAAGTAGAGTCTAAGTGATATCTGCACTTGTTTGTTCATTGCAGCACTCTTTACAATAGCCAGAATCTGGAAAAAGCCTGAGTGCCCGAGAACAGATGACTGGTTAAAGAAACTTTGGTACATTTACACAATGGAGTACTAAGGAGCTGTTAGAAAAGATGAAGTCATGAAATTTACATACAAGTGGTACTACATGGAAAGTATCATGTTAAGCAAAATGAGGCAGAAAGAGTGGGATAGACACAGAAAGATTGCATTCATCTGGGGAACATAAAGTGACAAAATGGGAGACTAACACCCAGGAGTGGCCGAGATCAGTACCAGAAATTTTGCTCTATGACTTGGAGGCCAGCCACACGTGCTAGGAGAAAAGGAAGCTCAAATAAAGAAGGACGCACCAAATAAAGGGTGTTGGGAGGATCCTCCCAGGATGGGAGAAGCATGCTGAAAGTAGACTATAGACCAAACTTGATTGCCACTCAATACCTTTCTTGCAAACCACGGGACCCAAAAGGAGAGAGAGAGAGAGAAGAGAGAGAGAGAGAGAGAGAGAGAGAGAGAGAGAGAGAGAGAGAGAGAGAGAACAAAAGGGAATGCCCTGCCACAGAGGCAGGGTGGTATGGGGGGATGGGGGATGGGAGGGATGCTGGAACCCATGGTGGTGGAGGTTGGGCGCTGGTGGAGAGATGAGTTCTTGATCATTGTATAGCTGAAACCCAAGCACAAAAATTTGTAAGTCTATAACTGTACCTCTTGGTGTCTCACTATTAAAACAAATAATAAAATAAACCAAAATATCAGTTTTATGAAAAATTATTAAAGAGTATTACTGTGAGAACAAAGAGAGCAAAATGAGGTTATATATAAACAATAGAGTTCTTAGAGAAGACACAACATTGTGAAGAAAATATTGGCACTAATATGGATGGAGGAGAAGAAAAAAGAAATATGGATGGAAAAATCCATTAAAGTGAGATCTCAGATAACAATATCCTGCTAGTGGATAATTTTATTGCACCTAATGATATATTTGTGTATAAATGAGAATGTGTATTTTAATCTCTCTTTATTTATATGGTGAATTTCATTATTTGATTTTCAAATATTGAACCATACATAGTCTCACTTAATTGTGGTATAATGTCTATACATATACAAATATGTGATCCTATGTGTTAATATTTTCTTAAGGATTATTTTAAATTTTAATTTTTTATTAAGTCACCATGATTTACAAAGTTATTAACAGTTTAGTTTTAGGCATATTATGTTTCAGCACCAGTTCCACTACCAGAGTCAATTTTCTTCCCAGAGTATCCTGGTTCCCTCCCACTCAACTTCTCATTTCCCAGTTCGCCTTCTTGAAGGTACATTTTTAAAAATTGGTTAAATGGGTTTGGATCTTCTGCTTTCAGTGTTGTATTGCCTCAGTGGTTTTAATATAGACTACTCCTCTCCACCAACATACATTGGTTTGAAGGGACTCTCATGAAGCCGGGAGAAGATGTAGCCTTGAGAACCAAACCTACCCTTTCTTCTGTGAACATCCTTACCTAGGACATTCATTCTGTGAACGTCCTTACCCAGTAAAGTTAAGGACATAAAAAATTCTGATTGTGGTGTCTGTAAGGTACAGGCCTTCTGTCTTACTAGTTATAGGACTCAATTGTCAAACTGTACCTGAGTCATACTTGTTCTACTCAGATGGGAAACCATCCCTGTCACCCAATTTCCCAGGGAGCCAGGAACTCAGGGTGGAGCAAAACACTGTTCCTTGCATTAAAGGAAAGTCAGTCTTAAATTTTACCTAAGTTTTATAGGAACATTGATTTTTCTCACAGAAAAGAGTTTCAGAAGGAGACAATGCATGATTTTCTTTTGTTTTGCTGTTTTGGAGCCAAACCTGGTGACACTCCTGACTCTGAGCTCAGAGACGACTCCTGATGGAGCTCAGGGAAACTCATGAAGTTCCAGAGATGATACCGGGGTCAAGCGCCTACCAGACTTGTGCCCAACCCTCTGTACTATCTCTCTAGTGCCAAAGCAGTTTTATTTCAATATTATGAGAAAGCTCAAAAATATAGAAAAGAAAACACCCAAAGAAAACATGGGCCTCACCTAGGGGAGATGTGAGAATACACATCTCAGTTAGGCAGCCACCATTCTCTGCAGAATGGGGATGTGGGCAGTTTTCCCTTGCAGAGCTGGCTTCGTAGGTTTTCTCCCAAATTGTTCCCCAAATTGCTTCTCAGTGGGACTTCCTCTGCTGGGAGAATTCCTTTGGAGAGAGAGTTGTGAAGGGGTAAAGCTTGGAAATTTGGTGTCCAGTTTCATATTTTTCTTGTCGCTGATTTTGTGACACACTCAGTGATACTCGGACCTTATTCTTGACTCTGTATTCAGGAATTACAACTGGCAGTGTTCAGGGAATCATATAGGGTGTTGGAGATCAAACCTGAGTAGGCAGGCCACGCGCTAGGTAATAGTCCCAATCACTGTACTATCTGTCTAGCTACCACATTCATATTCTTATCACAACATTTTGCTCCTCCTACGGTCAGAGCAATAGTAAAGTGGGTAGGACCCTTGTCTTGCAAGAGGCCGATCTGAGTTCAATCCCTGGCAAGCCCCCAGCCTGCCAAGTATGACTCCTGAATACAGAATCAAGAGGAGTAAGACTGAAAATCGCTGAAGGTGGTGCAAAAAACAAATAATAACTGTAGTAACAATAAGCCTTTTGCTTCTGCTACAGCTTCAGTTCTTGTAGTCAACCTTAACATCTGTTGCCACGATAGGACCAGTGATAGATTAACTTCTTTATATCATATCTTGTTTTTTTACTTAATGATAATACGGGCTGGAGCAATAGCACAGCGGGTAGGGCGTTCGCCTTACAAGCGGCCAACATTGCCAACCTCCCTCCAGCCTCATTTTTTGCTTAGTTTATGTGCTATAAAGTTTTCCTTGTTTGTTATTTTTTTTTCACTTTTTGGTATTTGGATAGTGTTATCACGAAATGAGATCAAATTATTTTTTCTGCCTATTATGAAATATTCTGAAATTGATTATAGAAGAATTATATAATTCAAGATTTAAATATTTTCATGAATTTGGCATATTTCTTGCCATTTCTTTAATGGATACAGTCATACCCAGATTAGATATTTCATTTTTCATGGGTTTTGGCACACATTTTATTTCAAATAAAGGATTGTTTAATATATTGTTACAAAATTTGATTGCTTAGAGTTGTTCATAGTATTCATCTTATTGTTACTTTAGTTTTCACAAGAGTTGTGTTTGTCCTCTTATATTTGTAAATTGTATCTTCTCTTTTGTTTCTTTCATATTCCTGATAAACCAGGTAATTTTCCAGAAACCTTTTCCACTGTGAAGTCCTAGAAGGAGAAACAATGAGTGTGACAGTTATACTAAATCTTAGTGTCATTGTTAGGATCATTGACTTCTAGATTTGTAAATACAGGTATATTCCAATTTTCAAGTCTTCTTCTTTTGCACAATGAGAGAATATAATTAGAAAATATAAAAAAGGAAAAATTGATCTACCAATTATTTATTAAGTTTTAAGAACTTATAAAATACAATTAAATATCTATATATGTAGCAATTGAACACATGATGTGGACTATTTTTGTTAGATAATGTCAATTCAATTATTCCTTGGGTATATTTAAACATGAAGCAGTTATATTTTAAGTGTAAAAATGTCTACGTGAAAAAATTAAAGTAGGAGTCTGGGGGAACACTGATAATAAAACTTTAGAAATACAAAATGAGAATATTTTCTGTAAATAAATGTAAGGTAATAAATTGACAGTGTACAGGAGAAAGTTTTGTTTATATTACAAAGAAACCTAGTTCAGTACTGAATGAAATTCAATTGACACCTAATGCAATTATTCTTTTATTTACCTTCCTATGTTATTTATTCAGTCACATTATTGGGCAATATGCCAAACAATGTTAAACAGAACAAAGCTGGCTGTCAAAGATCTTCTGTTTAAGGGAGTGATGAATGTCAAATATTGTGATATGACTGATATTTACTTTATTCAGAAGCTAGAAAAGGCTTCGCCTTTTTCCTGGATTCTGGCAGAAACTTGAGACCCATAGAACAGGATTGGAAGCAACTTTTTAAAGGCAGTAACAGTATCTTTGCTGATTTCTAGAGTCCTTATTGTCTCAAGGCAGTGGGAAGAGAACAAGATGATGTCTAGGGGATGAGGCTTATGGTGCTGAAGAAAAATTCCGAGTTCAAAAGCATAAGTTGTTTGTAATAGATCATAAATCAGGTTAAAGACAAATACATGGTGTTCATTTAGCTTTACATTTTTGAAAAGCAACACATAATTGTTTGTATAACCATATTCTGAATAAAGCATGGGATCTGACATAACAAATTTTAATGAAAAGTCATATTGATATTAAGTAAAATTGGAATCTCTAAAACTACTGAATTTCTGCTCCTCTGGTAGATACCATCTCTGTCTGCAAAGACCATTTATCCTGTACATGTGTCCCTCAAACGAAGGGATGAACAAAGATAGAATACCTGTGCTAGAAAATCTCACAGAGCTACAGGGGGTATGGTGCCGCCAGCAGGTCAATCTATACCTGTGAGGCGAGTGCATCAGCAGCCTCATGGCGCCTTCAGACTTCCAGATACCCCCAAATTGCTGCTGTGCCTCTGGCCAGACCCCAAAAACTTGGGGCAAAGTTTACCAAGAAAGTAAATGGCCAAAAGTTAGGTATGTGGGAAACACACCCACAAATCACCTCCGGCTCAGCTATATAATTGGAGGCAAGGCCTCTTTGGTTCCTGATTGAACTGCTTAATGGACATGATCCCAGAGACTCAGAAACGAATCTCAGAACCCAGTGGCTTTAGGTAGAGATGCGTCTGGTCTCTGCAGTAGGCTACCAGTGCTGGGCCAACCCAGGTGGGAATAGGCTTCGTGCCTTGGCCTACTCCCCCTGGCGGCCCAGTGGCCGCCATCCGTCTGAGGCCACTGGATAGTCACATTTGGGCCCCCAGTGACGAGACACACAGGGCCTCACAGGATGGGGGTAGAGCCGGGCTTGTCCTCCCCACCCCAACGAGACCCCATGTCATCGCCCACGAATGGCCTCTCTGGCTCCTGATCAAGCTGCTTAACGGCCATGATCCCAGAGACTCAGAAACAAATCTCAAAACCCAGTGGTGTTTGGCAGAAATGCATCCGGACTCCACAGTACGTTACTGTCGCCGGGCCACCCCAGGGAGGAAAGGGTGTTGTCCCTCCGCCTGCTCCCTCTTGATGACTTGGTGGCTGTCATCCTCCAGAGGCCACTGGACAGTCAGGCTTAGGCCCGCAGTGACGAAACTTGTTGGGTCTCACGGGATGGGGGGGAAGGTGGAGCCGGGCCTGTCCTCCCCACCCTAACGAGACCCCAAGTCACCGCCCACAAACGGCCTCTCTGGCTCCTCATCAAGCCGCTCAACGGCCTTGATCCCAGAGACTCAGAAACAGATATCGAAACCCAGCGGCTTTTGTCAGAAATGTGTCCGGACCCTGCAGTAGGTTACTGTCACCGGGCCACCCCAGGGGGGAATGGGTGCTGTCCCTCCGCCTGCTCCCTCTTGGCGACTTGGTGGCTGTCATCCCCCAGGGGCCATTGGACAGTCAGGCTTGGGCCCGCAGTGATGAAACTTGTTGGGCCTCACGGGATGGGAGGGGGTGGAGCCGGGCCTGTCCACCCCACCCCAACGAGACCCAAGTCATCGCCCACGAATGGCCTCTTTGGCTCCTCATCAAGCTGCTCAACGGCCATGATCCCAGAGACTCAGGAGCAGATCTTGAAACCCAGTGGCTTTTGGCAGAAATCCCTCCAGATTTAAGTGTTAAAATTTCGGAATTTCAAAACCACATGGCCATACTGCAGCCATGCGACATCATATGTTATTCATAACCAGCAATAGAACACAAATTGTCTACTGTTGCCTTTTCAGCAGATCTGAGTGTTGGGGTAAAATCCCAAATAATAATGGTGGGCCTGGTGTCGAAATATTGAATGTGATCAAAGTAGAGAGAGAGTAATGTGGAAATCATCTGCCCCACAGGTAGGGGGAGGGTGTGGGATGGGGTATACTGGGGTTGTTGGGGGTGGAGAATGGGCACTGGTGAAGGGATGGGTGTTTCATTGTGTGAGAGAGACTTAGACCCGAAAGCTTTGTAACTGCTCTCACGATGATTCAATAAATAAAATTATAAAAAATGGAAAAAGAAAAAAAAAGTAAAGTGGAGTTCATGCACAATTCAATCAGCTAATCAGTGGCTGGATAAATAGCAGTACTCCTACAAAAAAAGAAAAAAAAAAGAAAATCTCACAGAGCTATAAAATCTATGAAAACTGATCTAATAATATTGCACCATAGTCAAATTAATACACATATATACAGTTTCAACAATATTAAGTTGTATACAGAATTTGAATGTACAGTTAGAAGATAGATCTGAGATACTCTAAAAAATATGTTTAATTTTCTCTAAAGTTACTGGCATTGTATTCATATGATTGGATCTAGAATATTGCCCAAAATTTTAATTTCTCTTTTAAAACTCAATTTGCTTGATTATATTATTATGTATAATGGTACTTTATCTGAATAATATCTTATTAAGGAACTTAAACAAAGTAATATTCTTCATATTACCAGAGAAACCTGTCAACCATAAGATACAGAAGACAAGTAAAAAGGTTATGCATTTTTTGACGTAAAATAATTGCAATTTTGAATGTATATATACAGGTGAATATATGAGACATACCCCAAGGAGGATACAATTGATATTTTATTAGAAGAGAAAACGGTGTGGTAAAGAAGAGTTTAATGTTAACAAAGTTCAAATATCCTCAGCTCTGCATTATTTCTTACTTATTTTGTAGGTAGGATGAAAAGACAATTACTTTCCCTGGTTAAAATTCCATAATAGAGGCTGGAGTGTTAGCACAGCAGGTAAGGCATTTGCCTTGTACATGGCCGACTCGGGTTCAATCCCCAATATCCCATATGGTTCCCTGAGCACCACTAGGGGTAATTCCTGAGTGCAGAGTCAGGAGTAACTCCTGTGCATTGCCGAATTTGACCCAAAAAGAAAAAAAATCCATAATAAACCTTTCCTGTCCTAGATAATTTGTTAAACAATTGATTTTTTTTTGGGGGGGGTCACACCCTGTGATGCACAGAGGTTACTCCTGGCTCTGCACTCAGGAATGCTTTTGGTTCAATTGAAAGGAATTTTCCACAGTTCAAATAAGGAAAGTAATATGTTTTTACTTTATACTTTAGATCACATCATAAAAGTTACCGTTTTCACAGAGCAGCTAATTTGGTCACTATTACAGCGCTCACACAGATATTTGGATTCCTGAATTTAGAGGTTTTCAACTGAAATAGTGTATTTTATATTTTACCCATGGCTTTCAAAGTTATCCAGTCTGGTAGCATGAGTTGATTTACAAACAAAAATTTATCATGAAAGATGTGTTTTCAAAATACAACCACATTTTGTTGTATTTTGAGTGACTGCCAAAACTTTTAAATCATATAATTAGCATATAAACTTCACAACAAAAATTAGGCATTTGCTTTTCTTTTTTTACTGCTTTTAAACAAGAACAAATGAAATACTTAGAGTAAGTGACTAATCACATTTTCTGATGTTCTTTGAGATTGCATGTTCAGTTTTTTTACTCTTCTATTAATTTTCTTCTTATGTTCACTATACTAACAAATTGTACATAGCTCTTTTAAGGATTCTGTAATCATACTTCCCTGATTTGAATGCTAATTTTCTTGGTAAGATGAGCCTTTAAAACATTTATTAATGTATGAGGGAAGGAGGCCTGATCGAGGATCAGAGTTATCGAGGATCAGAGTTGTTTATTAGTTATGGACTAATAGGGATTTTAATTGTTTCTGAATAGTCCTGTTTATATCTGGTGTCTGGAATCCTTTTGTAATCACCAATAGGATAGCTTAAGCAATAGGAAATCGTCTCAGTTTGTTTTTAATTTTATTTTTATAAAGTTCACAATGATGTATCAAATTCAATATTTCAACACCAATCCCACCACCTTCCCACCACCATTATTTCAAATTTTTACCTCCACCACCTAAACCTACTCCAAAGACAGACGCTAATTAATTTATTTTTGCATTGGTTGTTATGAAAATCCACTAAAAATGACCCAAGATGAAAAATTGGGTCATTAGAGAAAAATTTAAAAAATGTTGTATCTGATGCTGGAGCCATAATCCCGCTATAAAAGAGTTCACTAACATGTTGTTACAGGTTGAACCTTGTGTGCTAATATATATAACCAAGATCGGTTGCTTTCTACTTAACACCACATCAAAAATTTAAATAGGGTGATAGAGCTGGAGTTAAGCTTTAACTGGATGGTGATTTTAGGTGGCATCTCTGCAGTGTGTTGTTCTCTTCCAAAATTTATTTGTGACTCTCTGGATCATGGTCATTAATGTGTTTATATAAAACCCAGAGGCAATTCAGGGGCATGACTGCCAGGGACCAGAAAGCAAGTGGAGATGGGAGGTGGGGTCCCATTCCTAACTCCATGCAAGCCTGGAAATTTCAGTTACAAAACCTGCATACCTGGGTTTTTCAGCGGATTAAATCTCATGCACAAGTTGCTCACTTAAACCTATAAGGACCTGCACTGAGCATGGTAGCGATTGTGTTCTGGAGGTTTTGGATTGCTCTGTTGGGGCAGGCGGAGGAACTAACCTGCCCCCTTCAAGGACCCCGGATGAAGTTAGCCTGGTGCTGGGTGAGGAGATATTTCTCCAGCGTGCTGCTCTTCTCAAATATTTATTTGTGAGTCCTGCCTCAGTTTTGAAGGCTTGAATTCTAGTTTCAAGATGTTGATCAACTTGTTCTCCAATGGAACGTCTTTTTTAACTTATAGATGCCAACTTCTCTCCATTTTCTCAAATGCCAACAAAGAAAGGAGGAAGATCTTGTGTCTCTTTTCACATAGAAATTAATCTTTCTACAAGCAACTCTCCATGATCACCTCCCTAAGCTAATTACCTTAAGTTCCCATCTTGCAATATCACCACATGGGGTTGGTGTTTAATCATAGAAATTTGAGAAGAAGACCTCCTTGCACTATAGTATGTACCTTCCTAGAATATGGATTGATTTTTGCTCTTTAGTGGGTACAATTTTCACCTATATCTCTGCAAAAAATCAGTTTTCTACTTTGCTCACTAACACATTAGAAATTATAGTTATGTTTGTAAATTAAGAACAGATGTTTACAACAAGATTCCTAAACATTTATGCTACAATTACTATAAACTTTTATAATATTGAAAAATGTCTTGTACTGTGTATATTAATAAACCATAACTAAACTCCAGTCTAGCATTTTGGTTTGAACAATAAAATTTTTACAATAAAACACATCTCAAAGGTAAGAAAATTATATATTCAATGAAAACATATTATAATACTTGATCACTTGATATTTCGTTACTCATCGATTTGCTTGAGTGGGCGCCAGTAATGTCTCCATTCATCCCTCTCACGTGACAGTATAGCCCAATGACATCTGCTTATTTTAGAAACATGAAAAGCCTCAAACTGATAGTTCAGGGTCTTGACAAAGTAGTCTGACCACCTGGTAGGTGGGCGGCCACACGGTCTTTTGACATCCTGTGGAATCCAGTCAGTAATGGCTCTAGTCCAGCAGTCATCTCTAAATCTCATTACGTGTCCAGTCCGTCTGATTTTCGATGCCTTGGCAAATGAGACAGCGTCCCTAATTCTTGACCACTGATGGAGGTCAGAACTCCGAATTCTTTCTCTTACTTCAGTGAAGCATGTTACTCCAAGCATAGCTCTTTTGATTCCTCTTTGGGAGACCGAGTAGCATTTTCATCCTGTTTTCATAGGGCCCTGGTCTCTGAGGTGTATGTTAATGCAGGAAGAACAGTGGAATCGAAGAGATGTGCCCGGAGCCAGAGGTACTTCTTCCTCTTAGCTATTTCTTTGATGCTCTTGAAGGCGTTGCTAGCCACTGTCTTCTTCCTGTGCAACTCAGGTGCCAGGTCATTTGTCATGTTGACTTCTCGACCTAGGTACACATAATTGTTGCATTCAGAGATTTTCATCCCATTGAGAGTGAATGGAACGTCAGGAATGAGACTGTTTCTCATAAACATTGTCTTTGTGAGATTCAGCTGTAGTCTGACCTTTCCACACTCACAGTTAAAGTCGGCCAGCATTTGTGCCGCTCGGCTAATGCTTGGTGTTATTAGAAAGATGTTATCAGCAAAGTGGAGGTGCTGTAGTTGCCGACCGTCTATCTTCACTCCCATTCATTCCCATTCCAGTCATTGCATGATGTTCTCGAGAGTGGCACTGAAGAGTTTTGGTGAAATGGTATCACCCTGCTGAACACCTCCCTTGACATGGATGATCGCTTCTTTGTAGAATGGTGAGGTCCTGGTAGTGAATCCATAATACAGCTCACAGAGGACCCTGATGTATTGAGTTTGGATGCCCTGAATGGCTAGGACTTCAATGACTGCTTCCATTTCAACAGTATCAAAGGCCTTCTTTAAATCAATGAACATTAGGCAGAGTGGCTCCTGAACTCCTGAGAAACCTCAATAAGCATGGATATCTTGTGGATATAGTCAATCATGCTGAATCCTTTTCTGAACCCAGCTTGCTCTCATGATTTTCCTTCATCTAGTGTTCTGCCAATCCTATTCAGTTACCTCGAGTGTACAGCTTGTAGATGACAGACAACAGGCAGATTGGGTGATAGTTGCTAATGTCATGGATGTCTCCCTTCTTGTAAAGTAGTACAGTCCTCCTGATTTTCCACTGGGATGGAACCTTGCATGCAGACAGGTAGTGTGTGAAGAGCCGAGCCAGTGTACTGATGAGTACCGATGGCAGATTCTTCAGGTGTTCGGGTCTGACCTTGTCTGGGCCAGGTGCTGTTCGCTTCTTTACTGACGAAATGACATGTCACATTTCAGGAGAACATTGGGGACGACATATCTATCCTGTGGAACTTGGTATATGGGCAGGTGAATTTGGCTATTGAAGAGATCCAAG
Organism: Sorex fumeus; assembly: GCF_029834395.1. Taxonomy (NCBI): domain Eukaryota; kingdom Metazoa; phylum Chordata; class Mammalia; order Eulipotyphla; family Soricidae; genus Sorex; species Sorex fumeus. The sequence continues at coordinate 5,902,081 of NW_026606185.1, read as the reverse complement.
TAGAAGTCATGGATAATCTTCTTCATTGCCCTTCTGGAAGATGTGATAGATTCATCAGGACATTGCAGGATAAATGTATAAATGTATTATAATACGTCTAACCAATTCTAAAGTGAATGTGGTATTGTTTTCTCCATTACATTTGTGTAGAAAATCTTAACATTGGACATGGAAGTCTTCTGGTGTCAGTTCCACAACGAAATTGACCACATCATGTTCAATCGATGGTTTTGCCTGACCGATGTCACTGTTGTCCCAAAATTCCAAAATGTCTCCTTCGTGCAAAATTCTAGTTCATGGAGCAGGCAGAATGGGCTACAAAGTTTAAGAAGAGAATTTCCATAATGACCACCAGCTGGGAGCTCTTTGAATCTATTGCAGAAACATGGAAAGATGCCATTCTTGACAACATTGATGAAGAATACAATAGACTGATTCAGCCCCTCAATGATTGTGCAAGGAACACTGAGAGAGAGATATCCACAAAAAGATGCCTGTCTTTGAAAACTCTCCGGCTCATTCTCCAACGTGGCTAGTTGTGAGCCTCAGGAAACCACAAGGAACTTCCAAGCTCGCAAAGCAGTTCCGAGAAGCCATAAAGGAAGACCTGAAAGAGAAGAGCAGCAGTTCTGGCAGATTCAGCAGAAGCCAGGAAAAGCATTTTCAATGCCCGCCTGTCCTTCCCCAACTAAAAGAACAAGATGACTGCTCCTGACGGATCTATAACATCTTACAGAAGGGCAATAGAGAAGTTTATCCATGACTTCTATGAGGATCTCTTCTACAACCATGTCCTCCTGCCCACATACCAAATTCTGCAGGATGAATATGTCGTTCCCAACATTCTCCCTTCTGAAATTCGACATGCCATTTTGTCGGTAAAGAAGCAAACAGCTCCTGGCCCAGACAAGGTCAGACCTGAAAAACTGACGAACCTGCTGCCAGTACTCATCAATACACAGGCTTGGCTCTTCACATGCTACCTATATGAATGTAAGATTCCATCCCAATGGAAAACCAGCAGGACTCTTCTACTGTACAAGAAGGGAGACATTCATGACATTGGAAACTATTGCCCAACCTACCTGAGTTGTACAGGAGGAAGAGACCAGCTTGGAATGCTTTCAAGAGCATCGATAAAATAGCTAAGAGGATGAAGAACCTCTGGATCTGGGCTCATCTCTTTGATCCCACTGTTCTTCTTGCATTAACATATGCCTCAGAGACCTGGGCACTACAACACAGGATAAGACTTCTATTTGGGTCTCCCAAAGTGGAACTGAAAGAGCTATGCTTGCAGTATTAGTGAGGCACTCAAGGGAAAGAATCTGGAGTTCCTACCTCTGTCAATGATCAAGAATCACAGACACTGTCTCTTTGCCAAGGCTTCAAAAATCAGTAGGGCTGGGCACGTAATCTGATTTGCAGATGACCGCTCAACCAGAGCCATTACCGACTGGATTCCATGGGACATCAGATCGCCTGGCCACCCACCTACAAGATGGTCAGACTTTTTTGTCTATACCCTGAATGGTCAGTTTGAGGTTCTTTGTGTTCCTGAAGCGAGCAGATTACATTGGGCTACACTAGCGTGTGACAGGGCAAATGGAGACGTTACTGGCACCCACTCAAGCAAATCAATGTGTAATGAGATGTCAAGTGATCAAGTGAAGTGTTCAAGTTACATTTGTAAAGAATTTTATTTTTACCTGCAGTAAGCTGAAAGAATTATACTCTATAATGAGGCTCAAATTTTATCACAAAAGACAAAATCAAAGTTGAAGAAGGGGTTCTCTCTCTATTCAACTTCCATTTTCGTTATTAAAAATAATTGGAAATTACTTAAGAAGTTTCTTAAAGGTACACAAAATTTTTATTCCTCGTCAAAGTATTCTGCTACGGTAGAAGTTAGTACTGATTTTTATTGTAACATCATATAAGAAACTGTTCTGTACATCTGGATACAACTTCTCTTTATGTTAGAAAGCATCAGTCTTTAGTGTTTTAAGAATTATTTTTTTATATGTGATTAACTAAAAATATATAAGCAAGCCTATATAAGTATATTATTTTATTTTAGAGATAATTATACTTCTCTATAATTACATTGTCCCCTTGTTATTGGTGACTTAGAATCAACCAGATTATTTTGTATGTTTATGCGGGGCGTATTTGTTTGTTTGAGGTGCTCAGGGGTGATTCCTGGCTCTGTTTTTATGGATCATTCCTAGCAGGGCTCAAGGAATCATATGGAGTGCTGGGGATCAAACCTGGGTCGACTGTGTGAAAGGCCAGTGCCCTACCTACTGTAATATCATTCCAGCTGTTGCTTGATTATTTTAGAATGGAAGGTTTGGTAAAATAACTAAGTAATATTAATGTTTATAATTTTGATGTACAAAATTACTGCACCTTTTATACCACCAAATTGCCTCGGATCCTCCATCACTGGCCTGGTTTTTATGAGCACTCATTCTTTATCAAGTTTTTCAATTTGCCTCTTGCTTCAAACATAAGATCATTACACCCACTGTTAAGTTTCCTATGCACTCTGTGTCTTCCATTAATGTTTCCCTACCTCATAGAGCTATTCATTAGTTCATTACGTTCATGATCACTTATGGGACTTGAGAACATTTTCTTATCTCTCAAGATGAGAGACAAGAAAATTATTTACTTGTTTTTAATTTCTCTCATCTTTGTGACACAACATTCTTATTTTTATTTATTATTCGTACTCTTTCTGATTTCTTATCTGTGCCCCCCATCTATAATATTTTATGTATGTAATAGTGTCCTTGAAATTTAAGTTATACATAAATTTGAAGTCCAAGAACCTCTTTTTAAAATAACTATGAATATACTCAGTTTTTGTGCTTTTATGAGGGTGTCTTTCAAGATCTCTCTTCAGTTTCTCTAGTAAAACATTTTATTCTTTGTATTCTGCTATAGCTCCTTTGCAGTGTCATCCACCCAGCTCCCTCTCTTTTGTAATAAATATCTTTTTTCTACCTTTTTTTAATATCTTTATTGATCTACCAATTTCTTCGAAGGGGTTAATGAACAAGGGTACATGGACATAATTTGAAGTGTGACATGTCTGAAATCATCACCCCCAGCTGGACTAGTAGTTCACAATCATTTCTATTAAGATTGAAAAGGATATATTCACTGCTTCTGCAGTCAGTGTCACTGTCATACCCTCTGGTGCTGATCTGATTTCTAACTCCTTCTAAGTGATCTAGTTTATACTTGTGTATCTGATAGGATTTTCTCTGACAAGCTATGGTGGGTGTGTGAGTGTGTATGTGTGTGGGTGGGTGTTGGGTGTTTGTATCTATGTGAGAGTGTGTGGCTGTGTGATTCTTTGAGGTACACTTTCTTTTATCCAAATTTTTTAGCTTTGAAATATTTTCTTCTGCTATCACTTTCTTCTTTTTTATTAGTTCTAGGATATGAATATTCAAATTTATCCTTTAAAACTTTGATCTTTTGTCAAAAATTTGCTCATCTCTACTTTTCGTGGAATGTTATTGGTACATTGTTGGTGGATACTAAGGGAAATCACCCCATTAATGCAGATTCTAACGGTATGGGCAGTATCCTAGTTTAATCAAGCTTAAGGGAAGCATCGAACCAAGAAGGACATGCCCTGCAGGGAAAGCGCAGGCCTAAGCAGAAAATGTCCTCCTGAGGCAAGTATGGACACAGGCAGGGAGATTGCTGGCTTCAGCAGATTTTACAAGACTGTAACACTGACAACTCTGCAGAGAGAGGCTTGCCAAGAACAGGGGCATACCCGTAGTCCCAAAGCAAGAAGGAAGAAAATAGACAACGTCCCATTGGAATAAAATCACACACTTAGGCACTTAGACTTGGACCAAACTTTGAATTGCGCTTCTCAAATTGTGGGGAGGAGAACTGGGAGAGGTTCAATGAACAGCCATAAAATAATAGTGAAACTTCCGTGATGGGTGTGGAATGCTAACTTTCCGAATGAACCCATAACATTATATATATATATATATATATATATATATATATTTCTGTTGCTATGAGTGTTTTTTAAATTCTGTACTAAGTTTCTTTATATCACACACATCAGAGTGATCATTCTGTGTCTGTCTCTCTCTTATTGACTCACTTTACTCAGTATGTTACTTTTCAAGTTCATTCACATAGCAGAAAATTATTACATATATATATTTTTCATAATCAAGGAGCTTTCTACTGGGCATATGTACCAGTTTCTTTATCCAGTTATCTGCTATTTGGGTAGTCAGTTTTATTTTTTTTCAGGTTTTGCCTATTGTGAAAAGTGTTGCAATGAATATAGGGACACAAAAGTCTTATATATTTTAGATAGAATGCCTGGGGTTCAGAGACTCCTGTCTTTGTGCTCAGGAATCAGTCTTAGACATACTCACAACATTTATAATTTACAGTTAGTTAATTAATATACATAAATTTAATTGAATATAAATTATTTCACTCATTTCCCAATTTTGACTACTTTAATTCATGTAATTTTTAATTATGCATAAAACTATTGTTTATTATAGATATTTTAAGAGGACTTCTAGAATTATGAATATTATTAATATTAATATCTTAATATTTTTTATCTTCAATTATGATAACATTCTTTTAAAAATATACCAAAAATACCAATTTTCTAATATAATAAGAAATAAGCCTATCTTACTTTATTATTTTATTTTATTGTTATTAATTTTGAGGGGTGGATCACACCCCATAGTCCTCAGGGCGTTTTCCTTATTCTGTGCTCAGGGATCATCCCTGTCAGGGCACAAGAGCTGCCTGAAGGTGTGTGATACAAGCACCTTACTATGTCTGGCCTAATTTTGTCCTCTCCACTGATCTTCTATTTCATTTTTAGTATATATTATCTCAGATATTTTTACTACTACTCATTATAAATTTTAACATATATTTTTATTTTCATTATACAATTTTTAACCTCAAATAAGGCCTATAGTTTCTCCTGTAAGTAAATGGGAGAACAGAAAAGACAATTATTTGATCACAATGAACAGAGAATTTCAAACATTTTTATCAATGTACTACGTGCTTTATTTAAAGAAAATGATCATGCTAATGCTGTAGTCTTTTAACTTATAACTGAACACAAAGACAAATAAATACAAAAATATAGTGAGATACCCTAATTTATCATGTAAAAGTGTTTATTAGGCATCACTGCTCAGTTATCAGTGAGCAATTACATCAATTCGTTACATGTGGTTAGTAACAGTCATGGTCATGATCTTCCCGTTGTTCATTGCTTTGCTCGAGCGGGCCCAGTAACGTCTCCATCATGAGACTTGTTGTTACTGTGTTTGGCATATCGAATACATCACAGGTAGCTTGCCAGGCTCTGCCTTGTGGGTGAGATACTCTCGGTAGCTTGCTGGGCTCTCTGAGAGGGGTGGAGGAATCAAACTCGGGTCGGCCATGTTGGCCGCTTGTAAGGCAAACGCCCTACTGCTGTGCTATCGCTACAGCCCATATAGTTAGTAAAGGTAGCTTAAAAAGTAAAGAAACCTTCTATAAAGGTATTCATATTGGGTTTTTTTAAAAAAAATCCTTCATTCTGGAATACTATGGAATAAAAAACATGTTACTGAAATTTACAAATATTTGAAAACAAAACAAAACAGAACAGAACAAAATCAGGTCACAAATTTTAATCATTAGCAACAGAATTAGAGAATACCTAAACTTTGTTTGTTTTGGGGTCACACCTGACTGTGCTCAGGGCTTACTCCAGGTTCTACACTCAAGGATAACTCACTCCTGGCAATACTCAGGAAACTAAATGAGGTGCCAGGTTCAGAAGTATTTGAAGATACATATTTCTCTCTTTAACTCTCACTGTCTTGTTTTTAAGATCAAGCTTCTCATTTATTTTCTTCTTACTAGGTTAAATATTTCCCAAATTTCAAAAATTATATTTTCCCAAATTATAAAAATTTTTTACTCTTAAAAGAAAAACTCCTGTTTAATGCCTAAGCTCAACACATAGTATGCCAGCACTGTGTTTTTGCTGGATTTGCACCTGTGTGAGAGGTAGTTACGTCTAAGATATTTTAACTGCATATCACCAGTATAGGCTAATGCTTATTGCTAGGGGCAGGGGGAGTAAAAGAGTGATAGTTTTCTATTTTTGTAAGGGAAAACACTGGAACCCTATTTTTTTATTCTTGACTTAAAGAAAAATATCCCCCACAACGTAGTATGAAACCTACTTATTGGTTTCATATCTATATCTTGAAAAATGTGTTTTCATGATACAAATATAGCATCATCTCTTTCTAATTTTTGAAAAGGCACTTTAAATTTTCAAAACCAGTAACTACAACTGGTCTCATTCACCTGACCCTGAAGGCTTCACCGACATGGCAGCACTGAGAAGGATGAGAAAGGAGAGGCCGACAAAATCTCAAGGCCGACCTAGGCTGCCACAATGAAGGAAGACAAAAATGATCGTCTGTACTTTCATGCACGTACGCTAGCATCAGATGCATCCATCGAGGACCTGATGGTACAAGCGCGAATGATCAAGTATGACATCACTGGTCTGACCGAGACAAGAAGGCACGAATCTCACCATGCAGTTTTCGACACTGGAGAAGAATTGTTCCTCGGAACATGCGATAAAAGAGGTGTTGGAGGCGTCGGTGTCCTTGTCAACACAAACTTGGCCAAGAGCATTGATTCATTCGAATGCCTAACAACCAGAATCGGACGTTTACATTTGAATAGATGTGGCTCACTGCCTGCAGTTTCTATCTTCCTTGTCTACGCACCAACATCTCATTATGATGAAAGAGAAATCGAGAAGTTCTACATGGAGCTAGAGAAGTTCTATAAAGAAGACCACACCTTCTACAAGATCATTGTGGGTGATTTTAATGCCAAGATAGGACCAAGAAGATCAGCTGAAGAACTTCACATCGGGACCCATGGCCTAGAATGGAACGAACAGGGTGAGAGACTGTCAGAGTTCATCATGTCGACCAAGACCATCCATGGCAACTCACAGTTCCAGAAGGCAGAATCTAAACGATGGACATGGGAGTCTCCCGGTGGACGATTCCACAACGAAATAGACCACATCATATTCAATCGACGGTTTTGCCTGACTGATGTCGCTGTTGTCCCAAAATTTCGAACGGGATCGGACCACCGTCTCCTTCGTGCAAAATTCTACTTCACAGAGCGGGGAGAAAGGGCTGCAAAGTTCAAAAAGAGAACTCCCAGAATGACCACCAACTGGGAACTCTTTGGTACTATTGCGGCAACATGGGAAGATGCCATTGTTGACAACATTGACGAGGAATACGATCGACTGGTTCAGCACCTCCATGAATGTGCGAGGAACGCCAAGAGAGAGATAGCCACAAAAAGTCACCTATCTTCGAAAACTCTTGAGCTAATTCGCCAGCGTGGTTTGGCGCATGCCTCAGGCAACCGCAAGCTAACGTCCGAGCTTGCAAAGCAGTGCAGAGATGCGATCAAGGAAGACCTCAAAGAGAGAAGAGCAGAAGTACTGGTAGATGCGGCAGAAGCCGGGAAAAGTATTCGTAAGGCCCGCCTGTCCTTCGCCAACTATAAGACCAAGATGACTGCCCTCCGATGTCCTGATGGATCCATCACATCCTCCAGAACGGCAATGGAGAAGATTATCCATGACTTCTACTCAAATCTCTTCGATAGCCATGTCCACTTGCCAACATACCAAATTCCACAGGATGGGTATGTTGTTCCCAACGTTCTCCCCTCCGAAATCCGACACGCCATTTCGTAGGTAAAGAAACAAACAGCACCCGGCCCAGACAAGGTCAGACCTGAACACCTGAAGAACCTGCCGTCAGTACTCATCAATACACTGGCTCGGCTCTTCACTCGCTACCTGTCTGAATGCAAGGTTCCGTCCCAATGGAAAACCAGCAGGACCGTACTACTGTCCAAGAAGGGAGACATCCATGACATTGGCAACTATCGCCCGATCTGCCTATTGTCTGTCATCTACAAGTTGTTCACTCGAGTCATCCTGAATATGATTGGCAGAACATTAGATGAAGGACAACCATGCGAGCAAGCAGGGTTCTGCAAAGGATTCAGCACCATCGACCATATCCACACAATAACCAAGCTCATTGAGGTTTCTCAGGAGTTCAAGATGCCGCTCTGCTTAACGTTCATTGATTTAAAGAAGGCCTTTGATTCTGTTGAGACGGAAGCGGTCATTGAAGCCCTAGCCAATCAGGGCATTCAAGCCCAATACATCAGGATCCTCCGTGAGCTGTATTGCAGATTCACTACCAGGATCTCACCATTCTACAAAGAAGTGATCGTTGATGTCAAGAGAGGGGTGCGGCAGGGTGATACCATTTCACCGAAACTCTTCAGTGCCACCCTCGAGAACATCATGCGACGACTGGAATGGGAAGGAATGGGAGTGAAGATAGATGGTCGGCAATTACACCACCTCCGCTTTGCTGATGATATTGTTTTAATAACACCAAACATCAGCCAAGCGGCACAAATTCTGGCCGACTTTGACCGTGAGTGTGGAAAGGTAGGACTACAGCTGAATCTTACGAAGACAATGTTTATGAGAAACAGCCTTGTTCCTGACGCCCCATTCGCTCTCAATGGAACGACCATCTCCGAATGCAACAGCTATGTCTACCTAGGTCGAGAGGTCAACATGACAAATGACCTGGCACCCGAGCTGCGCAGGAGGAAGAGAGCGGCTTGGAACGCCTTCAAGAACGTCGAAGAAATAACTAAGAGGACGAAGAACCTCCGGCTCCGGGCACATCTCTTTGATTCCACTATTCTTCCTGCATTAACATATGCCTCAGAGACCTGGGCCCTACGCAAACAAGATGAGAACGCCATTCAGGTCTCCCAAAGAAGAATAGAAAGAGCTATGCTTGGAATATCACGTTTCACTCAAATGAGAGAACGAATCCGGAGTTCTGATATCCGTCAACGATCAAGGATCAGGGACGGTGTCTCATTTGCCAAGGTGTCGAAAATCAGATGGGCTGGTCATGTAATGAGATTTAAAGACGACCGTTGGACTAGAGCTGTTACTGATTGGATTCCACGGGATGTCAAGAGACCGCGTGGCCGCCCACCTACCAGATGGTCAGACTTCTTTGTCAAGATCATGAACGATCGGTTTGAGGCCCTTCATGTTCCCGGAGCGAACAGATGCCATTGGGCTACACTAGCACGCGACAGGGACAAATGGAGACATTACTGGCGCCTGCTCGAGCAAATCGACGACTAACGGGAAGTTAAGTGATTAAGTGATTAAGTAGATTTTTAGATCTTCTTAGACTAATCTAGAACAGTAATCTTACATATGTTTTCAATTGATGTTCAATTGAATTAGAAATATGAAGTTTTGTTCTATGCTCCTTTGTTGTTTTATTTTTCTGTATGTTATTATGTATTCATCAAGTGAGTAAATAGTTTCAGTAGTTGATAATACTGAATGCTTTGTTCAGCTAGCCAGAAAACTAGTTTGAATTATATTTTGCCCAATTAGATACTAGGTTATTGAAAAGTTTAAGAATGGTTATCCTTAAAGATGAGTGCTGTGTCAATGTGTCTATATTAATGACTTCTAAAGAAATTTTTACTTTTCTTTCGGTCTTTTGGGGGTTGGAGCGATAGCACAGCAGGTAGGGTGTTTGCCTTGCACGCAGCCAACATGGCCGACCTGAGTTCGATTCCTCCGACCCTTTCGGAGAGCCCGGCCATCTACCAGAGTATCTCGCCCACACGGCAAAGCCTGGCAAGCAACCATGACGTATTTGATATGCCACAGTAACAAGTCTCACAATGTTACTGGGCCCACTCGAGCAAATCGATGAACAATGGGAGGACAGTGACAGTGACAGTGGGTATTTTGGAAGAAAACATAATTGTTGTCTTTTGTTTAGTAGTTTATTAATTGAATAATTGATTTTGATTAGCCTCTTTTTTTGAAAAACTCTGTATAGGATGTCTTCATTATGCCAAGAATAGTTTAAAAAAGGATGCAGTCTTAAGAGTTTTGCTAATACAGAAATAACACTTTTTTTTGTATTAATGCCATCTGTAATTAAGTGGGGCTAGAGTGATAGCACAACATGGTCGACCCAGGTTCAATTCCTCCAACTATCTTTGAGAGCCCAGCAAGCTACCGAGAGTATCCCGCCCACATGGCAGAGCCTGGCAGCTCCCCGTGGGGTATTTGATATGCCAAAAAAAGTAACAAAAAGTCTCACAATCGAGGCGTTACTGGTTTCTGCTCAAGTGAATCGATGAACAACGGGAGGATAGTGCTACAGTGCTACAGTGCTATACAATCTAATTTTGTTTGATTTTTATTTCATATTTTAACCACGGTTTGAAAATCATATATTTTATAACCATCAGTCATTTAATGTAAGTTCATAGACACTATTCATCAGTTGTCACTCATATTAATAGATATGTGGTATTCTGTGGATATCACTAATATGCTTTCTCTCTTCTGTGATCTACCAGAAAATTTATAGGAATTGACTATAATAATATGCATCATTTGTTTATTGTTTTCTTTCTTTTTTGCTGTATTTATTTTGTAAAGCAAATAATAGAACATGTTGGAGAAGTTGAGAAGAAAAAGAAATCTATTCGGTCCTGGTGAAAATGTAAAATGTTACAGCTTCGTTAAATGACAGTTACTAACTCCCCAAAAAGTTAATCATAGAGTAGCAATAATACATAGCAGTTTATTCCTAGCTACAAATCTAAGAGAAATAAAGAATAGTCCTTTTAAAAATGTCAGCATGAATATTTATTGCAGTTACTTATAACAACCCCATATTTAAACAACTGAAATTTCCATCACTTGATATGTAGACTAAAAGTTCGCATGAATTGTTTAGTGGAAAAGTATTTAATAACACAAATGAATAAAGTATTCTTCAACATAGATTATTTGAAACATAATTTCGTTTATCTAAAATGACCATAAGAGGCAAAACTATATAGAAATAATTTAATTTCTTTTTGCCCCTGTGTAGTCTGCAAAATGGGCAAGGAAAAATAAAACTTGACTATCTGAAGATTTTAAGAAATAATTGAAAATAATCCTGAAACTAAGTTATTGATACAATAGTAAATCTGTGTATTTAAAATGGTATAATGTGATTGTTATAAAGAAGACTTGCTCTTTAGTGAATTATATAGTTTAGGTGGGTTAAATTGTAGTTCTCAATAGAGCCTGTCCAAAAAGGCAGTACCAGTAGCATTCAGTACTCAAATTCCAGTTGCAGCATTGAAAAAATTAGGTGACAATTTGTGTATCTTTTGCCACTGAATAACATACATTTGCAATCACTCAGCCTAGAATAGCGACATCCTCATTGACTGAGATTCCTTTCAACAGAGCCAATTTCCTTTTCTGTCATCTGTATCTCTTACTAGCACTTAACTCTGAAACAGACTTTCTTTGTGACAAAAAATAGAAATCAATGCCATTTAGTCAAAAGAAATATGGAAATTGATGTGCTTGTGTAAGTGAAAATAAGAATAGCAATGACAGCAGAGGTAAGTATAGCATCAGCCTGTGCTCACTGAGATTGAGCATTCGGCTTTCTTTCAGGGAGGGTTTGCTCACTGGAAACTAACAGTTCTGAATGGGGTAGTTCCACATGGAAAGGATACTAATTTCTCTGAAAATAGCTGTGAGACACCACCCTGTCCATTATAATCGTCGTTACTATGAATCCTGCATGATCTCTGAGACAACTGAGAGCATCAAAAAAAATTTGAAATGAATGTTCCTGTATTGTTGAATCTAAAGGTGGAGGAAAGTAACAGTGATTTTGTAAGTTTCTACCATAGTAACTAGAACAGAGAAACTAACACACTTACATAAAAGTTGAATTATGGAGGTGGGAAAAGTAATCTAAGGAACTGGAGCACGTGCTTTGCATTCAGAAGACTCGTGTTGGATTCTTGGTATTACATGGTCCCTAAGTACCACATGAGGAAGAACCACAAAGCCCTATTGGGTCAGGTTCCAGAACAAAACAGAACAAAACAAAAACATTGAACTAAACTGAGTAATTTTTGCATGAAAAATACACATGCTTAGATAGCTATATGCACATATGCATAAGTACAATTGTCATCAACATCCTTTTTTAAATGTATCCACACAGTAGTTTGTTAGATAGTATTTTCCGTTTCTCTGGAGGCATATTATGGAGGGAATATTCGGAATGGAAACAAAGAGCTAATGCTGATAAAAGAGTTGTGTTGATGATGTGTAAACATATATTATTGCACATTAATCCCACAGCACAGACTTTAATTAACTAAAAAAAAGTGCATGCTGAGGAAACTAAATATCATGGCATCATTGTACAATAATACGTATTTAAGAGGATTTGGCAGAATTAAAACTTAGCTAGGTTGTAGTATTTGAGAAAATGGTCAATTTTAATGAAAAAAGAAACTAAAGATATTTAGGGCTAGAGTGATAGCACAGTGGTAGGGCGTTTGCCTTGCACGCAGCCAACATGGCCAACCCGAGTTCGATTCCTCCGCCCCTCTCGGAGAGCCCGGCAAGCTACAGAGAGTATCTCGCCCACAGGGCAGAGCCTGGCAAGCCACCCGTGATGTATTCGATATGCCAAACACAGTACCAACAAAATCTCCAATGGAGACGTTACTGGGCCCGCTCGAGCAAATATTTAGGTAGCTTTATTTATTTATTATTTTAATTTAGGGCTGGAGAGATAGCACAGCAGTAGGGCGTTCGCCTTACAAGTGGCCAACATGGCCGACCCGAGTTCAATTCCTCCGCCCCTTTCGGAGAGCCCGGCAAGCTACCAAGAGTATCCGATATGCCAAACACAGTAACAACAAAGTCTCCAATGGAGACGTTACTGGGCCCACTCGAGCAAATCGATGATCAACGGGAGGGCCTTTACCTTTACCTTTAGGTAGCTTTAATTCCAAAGGCAAACTATTAGAATTAAAATATCTTCATTTAAATTAAAAACTTATTTAGGGGGCATGGTGTCGCCAGCAGGTACCTGTGAGGCGAGTGCATCAGCAGTCTGATGGCACTTTCAGACTTCCAGATACCCCAAAATTTCTGCTTGCCTTTGGCCAGACCCCAAAAACTTGGGGCAAAATTTATCAAGAAAGTAAACGGCCAAAAGTTAGGTATGTAGGAAACAAACCCACAAACCATCTCTGGCTCAGCTATATAATTGGAGGCATGGCCTCTCTGGTTCCTGATTGAACTGCTTAATGGCCATGATCCCAGAGACTCAGAAACAAATCTTGAAACCCAGCAGCTTTTGGCAGAAATGCATCTGGTCCCTGCAGTAGGTTACCGGTGCTGGACCAACCCAGGTGGGAATAGGTTTCATGCTTTGGCCTGTTCCCCTCGGTGACTCAGTGGCCGCCATCCTTCAGAGGCCACTGGATAGTCAGGTTTGGGCCCACAGTGACGAGACATGCAGGGCCTCATGGGGTGGGGTGGTCGAGCCGGTCCTGTGCTCCCCACCCCAACGAGACCCCAAGTCATCGCCCACGAATGGCTTCTCTGGCTCCTGGTCAAGCTGCTTAACGGCCTTGATCCCAGAGACTCAGATACAAATCTCGAAACCCAGTGGCTTGTGGCAGAAATGCGTCTGGACCCCACAGTACGTTACTGTCACTAGACGACCCCAGGGAGGAAAGGGTGTTGTCATTCCACCTGCTCCCCCTTGGCGGCTCGGTGGCCGTCATCCTTCAGAGGCCATTGGACAGTCAGACTTGGGCCTGCAGTGACAAAACTTGTTGGACCTCACGGGAGGGGAGTGGAGCCGGGCCTGTCCTCACCATCCGAACGAGAACCCAAGTCATTGCTCATGAACGGCCTGTCTGGCTCTTAATCAAGCTGCTTAACAGCCTTGATCCCAGAGACTCAGAAACAAATCTCAAAACCCCGTGACTTTTGGCAGAAATGCGTCCGGACCCCACAGTAGGTTACTGTCACAGGGACACCCCAGGGGGGAAAGGTTGTTGTCCCTCCGCCTGCTCCCCCTTGGTGGCTCGGTGGCTGTTATCCTCCAGAGGCCATTGGACAGTCAGGTCTGAGCCCACAGTGACGAAACTTGTTGGGCCTCACAAGATGGGGGTGGAGCTGGTCCTGGTCTCCCTGTCCCAACGAGACCCCCAAGTCATCGCCCATAAACGGCCTCTCTGGCTCCTGATCAAGCTGTTCAATGGCCATGATCCCAGAGACTCAGGAGCAAATCTCGAAACCCAGTGGCTTTTGGCAGAAATCCCTCCAGATTTAAGTGTAAAAATTTCGGAATTTCCAAATCACATGGTCCTACTGCAGCCATGCGACATCATATGTTATTCATAACCAGCAATAGAACACAAATTGTCTACTGTTGCCTTTTCAGCAGATCTGAGTGTTCGGATAAAATCTCAAATAATAATGATGGGTCTGGTGTCAAAATATTGAATGTGATCAAAGTAGAGAGAGAGTAATGTGGAAATCATCTGCCCCACAGGTAGGGGGAGGGTGTGGAATGGGGTTATACTGAGGTTGTTGGGGGTGGAGAATGGGCACTGGTGAAGGTACAAGTGTTTCATTGTATGACCGAGACTTAGACCCAAAAGCTTTGTAACTGCTTTCACGGTGATTCAATAAATACAATTATAAAAAATGAAAAAAAAGTAAGATGGAGTTCATGCACAATTCAATCAGCTAATCAGTGGCTGAATAAATAGCAGTACTCCTACATAATAAATAAATGAATATATAAATAAAATACTTTTTGATATATTAGTAATTATAAAATAACCATTTTTAAAATAAAATGTAGTTATTTTATTATTATTTTGTGCATCTAATGTCTCTGATTTATTGAAATATTGGTGATTCTTATTTTCTCATTTCAAAAAATATGTATACTGGAAAAGAACTTTGAAGAAATATAAAAACATGTACAAAAAACAGTATATGTATGTGGAACACTCAGGAAAAATAAGCATTTTTGTGGCCAAAAGTAACCTTCATAACATTCTTCAAAAATCAAGTTATAACTCCACATTAAAAATAAAATTTTTATTTTATTAAAAATAAAAAATTAAATTAAATTAGAATGGAAATTGAGAAAGGTTGGAGGTTCCTGTGAGGGAACGCTACCATTCGTATACCCTCAACCCAGATCAGTTTGTCTCTATTACGGGAAGATGATCTTTTTCTACCTAGCATGCAACTTCAGGATGGAGGTGAAACACACATGGGTTGGTGAGGAAGAAAAGGACCACCCACCTAGTCAAGCAGATCAGTCAAGTCAATGAAGTGACAGATCCTAGCCATCTTGTTCTCAGGAGTACTGTAGACATAGACTTGTTAAGCTATATCAGGGTGTTGAATCAGCCGGACTTGTTCCTTCAGTTGGCTCTGGAGCAGGAGAAAGACAAACAGAGGAAGGGGCTATTCCTGATCCCATTTGATGATGCCCATTGATGTATGCATGCATCAGAGCTATACTGCTGAAAAACAGTATTTGGACTTCATATCAACAATTTTTCTCTATCTTAAAATTATATGCCATAGATTTTTTAAAATAAATTCTCTTAGAAACACTATACTTTCTGTCTGTTTTACTTTGTTTTATTTTTAATTGAACAGTAAGAGAATGCAACATTTCATAATTACCATGTCAATATCTTTATATATAGGCCTATCCTCATTCTTGTCTTCTCAGAAAAAATTTTTTTTGCTAAGAAATGTCTTACATCCAATAAATATTGGATTAGGACACAGAATTGAACACACAGTCGCTTGTATCAGGACCCAGCTTGGTACTCAGAATTTCCATCTTTCTGCCCTGTTTAGGTTAGGATTATCCCTTCCCCTGAATGAAAAACGGAAGGTGAAGGCGACTAGCCACTGTTCCATAATTCGCCGTGAGCAGACAAACACATCCTAACTGTAGTCACCTAGCCACACAAAATACAAACTGCAAATGTAACAATGGGAAAGATGGTAGCTCAGAAGACTCAACCAGTAATAAGAAGCTATATAGCTTCTCTGATAAAGAATTTAGAAAGAATCTGTTGAGGAAGGATAAGGAGCTCAAAGAAACAATGGAATAGACTGTCAATAAGGCACAAGAGAAATTGAGAGAAGAAATGAGAAAACTACAAATGGAAATGACAGAATTTTTTGGGTGAAAAGTAAACCTCACTGGACAGAATCAGTAAGCTCCAAGGTGAGCTGCAAAAGACCTCCAACAACAAAAGGAAGTGGACAAAAGCCTCAAAATAAATAAACAGTTGACAAGTAAATTTTGAGATTATTTCAAGAAGAACAACATAAGTGTCATCAGAGCCTGAGAGCCAGGAGAGCAACCCTGGTGAAGATGTAACAGTCCAGACAACATTGCTGGAAAGCTCCCAGCACTGAAGATCACTTTTATTCAGATTCAGGAGGCCAGAGTACCAGCTAAGAGAAATCCAAACAAAACTACTCCAATACATATGCTAATCAGAACGATGAAAACAGATATAGAGACAGAGAACTGAAAGCAACAATATCAAGGAAGAAAATTATGTACAAAAGAGCATCCTTAATATTTACTGCAGGGTCAGAGAGATAGTTTAATGGCTAGCATACAGCCTACCCAGGTTCTATCCTCAGCATCTCAAATGGTCCCCTGAACACTTCCAGAAATAAATCCTGAGTGCAAAACCAAAAGTAACTCCTGAACATTGCTGGGTGTAACCCGAAACAAATATAACAAAGAAACAAGCAAACAACAGATTTACTACAGATTTATCAAATGAAACTCTCTGGGTGCAAAGACAGTGATGGGATATGGTAAAATCGTCTCATGAAATGAATATTTCACCAGGAATACTTTACCTAGCTAAACTCTCACTCAGACTTTAAGAAAAAAAATACAAAGAAACAACAATTCAGTAAATTCACAGACTCAAAATAATTTTACAAGAAAAAATAAAGGGACTACCTTAAGACAAGATATGTCCCAAAAATCATGCAAAATTCCTGCAGAAAGATGGCACAAAGCTCCATGACAATAATCCCTCTAATTGTCAGTCTGTTAAAGATATCAACTAAAAGACACAGTGACAGTATGGATCAGAAAATTTGAATGCAACATTTTGCTACCTGCCAAAAACACATTTGAAAAATCAGAACAAATACACTCAAAGTAAAAGACTTGAAGAAAGACATTTATGGCAACAAAATAATATTTGGAGTATTTAATACCATTCTACCACTACTTGATATTTAAAACAGACTGAAGCTCAGTAAGGAAATAATTTGCTTTAAAGAGAGAAATGGAAGACAAGGGGTTAGTACATATATCTATATGACTTTTCTTTCTCAAAATGTCAAATGCACATGGGACATTATCTAAGATAGAGCATAAGATTGGGACACAAAACATACCCCCACAAAGTCAAGAGCATAGAAATCATATCAACTATTTTCTCAAAGCATAACGCACTGAAAGTAGAAGTGCATCACAAGAGGACAGAGCAATAGTACAGAGGGTAGAGTATTTTGCCTTGCATGCAGCCAACCAAGGTTCAATATCCAGCATCTCAAATGCACATGGGACATTATCTAAGATAGAGCATAAGATTGGGACACAAAACATACCCCCACAAAGTCAAGAGCATAGACTTGACTGCAAAAGTGATTCCTGAGTGCAGAGTGATTCCTGAGTGCAGAGCCAGAAGTGATTCCTGAATGCAGAGCCAGAAGTAACCCTGAGGATAGCTGGGTGTGGTCCAAAAAGGAAAAAAAAAGAAGTGCACCACAAACATAACTAGAGAAACAACTCTAACACCTGGAAATAAAATAGCTTGCTACTGAACAACCAATAGGTCAGAGAAGAAATCACAGAGGAAATAAATAGATTCATGGGAATACATGAAATTGACTTTCCACCAAAACGTGTGGGATACAACAGAGGCAGATTTAAGAGGAAAGTGCATAGCTATGCAAGTATTCATTAGGAAGGACTACATGGCCACATGAATAACTTCACTGCACAAATGGATAATGACCAACAAAAGGAACCCAAAGCAAACAAGAGTAAAGAAATAATAAAGCTTAGAGTGTTTATTAATGAACTGGAATTTAAAAATAAATTAAAGATACCAATGAAACAAGTAAACAATATTTACTTTTTTAAAAAAGTAAACAATATTGATAAACCATGAGCAAAACTCACAAAGAGATAGATCCCTAATAAATTGGATCAGAAATGGAAGAAGTAACTTCAATACAGACACCATAGAAATTCAAAGGTCATCAGAGATTACTTTGAGAATCTTTATGCCACAATACAAGGAACCTAAAATTAAACTGATATGTACCTGGATTTCTATACCTTCCAAGTATGTGAGAAAGATCATTTTAAATACCTAAAAAAAACCTAACACTATCAAGGATATTGAAATGGTAATCAAAAGCCTTCCCCAAAACAAAATCCCAGGCCCAAATGGACTCATTAGTTAATTCTTTCAAAATTCACAAATATTTACTGGCAACCTTTTCAGACTCTTCTAGGAAACAGAAAAACAAACACTCCCAAATACTTTCTATGGAACAATATCATCCCTAGACAAAAAAAGACAAAGGCACAACCAAAAATTGTGAATTATATACTGATGTACTTGATGAAAATAGATGGAAAGACCCAATGTGACATGAGTATCCTAATAGGGAATCCTAGTAGGGAGCGCATTGAATCTGTGCAATGTTTGGGGAATAATAATTCTCCAAATCCATTAGTACAAAATGTGTTTTCAGCCTTCATTCCTCCAAGCCTTTTTTATTTATTGAAGTTGTGTTTTGCAGTTTTCTTTGTATAAGTCTTTTACCACTTTAGTAAAAGACCTGATTCTAAAGTGTTTGGATTTCTGGGGAAAAAATGTGAATGGGATTTTTTTAAATATCTTTTTCTTCTCTTTCATTATTTGTTTATAGGAACACCATGGGAATCTGCATTGAGATTCTTTTTAAAAATGGTCTTTAGGGTTTTCTAAATATAGTATTATTGCCATTGTCACTGTCCCCCCATTGTTCATTGATTTGCTTGAGCGGGCACAGTACCATTGTGAGACTTCTTGTTACTGTGTTTGGCATATCAAATACATCACGGGTAGCTTGCCAGGTTTTACCATGCGGGTGAGATACTTATATCATCCATAAATAGAGCTTAATTTCTTTCTTTCCTATCTGGATGTCCTTGATATCTTAGTCTTGCCTAATTGCTATGGCAACCACTTATTGAATAGAAGTGGTGAGAGTTGGCAACTTAGTCTTGTGCCTGATCTTAGAGGAAAGGCTTAAGTTTTTTCCCATCGAGTATAATGTTTTGTATCATGTGTGCTAATGGCTTGACTCTGTTGAGAAAATTTCTTCAATTCCCATTTTGTTGAAAGCTTTTAACATGAATAGGTGCTGGATCTTGCCAAATGCTGTCATGATTTCTATTGATTAAACCATAATATTACTTTTGTTTTTATCAATATGGTGTATTATGTAGTTTGACTTGCCTATGATAACCCTTCCTTGAATTCTTGGGATGAGTCCTAATTGGTCATTGTACAGATTCAATATATTCCTTAAGAAGAGACTCATGTGACTTTTCAAAGAAATAGATCAAAGATTCCTGATTAAAATAGATTTAAAAAAGCATATGGAAATATATCCCCCTCCCCAAATAGCTAAATAAATTCTTCAGGAAAAAAAGAGGGAAGGCATCACTAAAGTGATAGTAATTAAAATAGTATGCTTTTACAATAAAGACAGACCCTCAGATTAATGGAATAGAGTTGAATATTGTGAGATACACTCTCAGGTACGTGATCAGCTAATCTTCAACATAGGAGCAAAAATTATAAAGTGGATCAAGAAAATACTCTTCAATAAGTGTTGCTGGAAAAACTGGTCAGCAATATGAAAAAAATTTAGACCTTCTACTAAAATTAGACCTTTCTACCATGCACAAAAGTCAAATAAATATGAATTAATTACCTTGAAATCAGACCTAAGGCAATAACGCACATAGAGGAAATTACATACAGAATTTCCCTGGCATTGAAGCTTAAGACATCTTCAAGGACACAACACTATAACAAAGAAAGTCGAAGCAAAGAGAAATAAATGGAACGATGTTAAACTCAGAAGCTTTTGCGCTTCACAGCAAACAATGATCAGAATACAAAGAAACTCCAGAGAATGAGAAAAATTATTTACTCAATACCCATCTGATGAGGGGTTAATATAAAAGATACAAGTCACTGTTAGAAATTTACAAGTGAAACACATTCAACCTG
The DNA here is from genome assembly GCF_029834395.1 of Sorex fumeus. Taxonomy (NCBI): domain Eukaryota; kingdom Metazoa; phylum Chordata; class Mammalia; order Eulipotyphla; family Soricidae; genus Sorex; species Sorex fumeus. The sequence goes on along the minus strand of NW_026606185.1, from coordinate 5,881,663 downwards.
TTTAAAAAAATGAAGGAAAGATATAAACAGAAACTTCCTAAAAGAATAAACACAAGTGTTCAGAAGGCAGATGAAAAAACAAGTTCTACATTAATAATTATCACGGAAAAGAATATCAAAACAATGAGATATCATCTAATGACACAGTAACTGGTGCACATTAAAAAAATAAGAAAAACTGTGCTGACACAGACACAGGGAGAAAGGGGCTCTCATTCATTGATTGTGAAAATGCTAATTTGTCCAGCCTTTTTGGAAAACAATATGGACATTGGTCAAAAACAGAAAGAAAGAAAAAAATCGGGCTTCCATATGACCCAGAAGTTCCATTTCTGGAAATATACCCTAAGGTACCAAAATCACTTGTAGAAAATCCACCTGTACTTCTATATTTATTGCAGCATTATTCAAAATAGTCATAATGTGACAACTACCCATGTGACTGAAAAGAGATGAATGAATAAAGAAACTATGCGATATCTTTCACACATTGGAATACCTTGAAGCTGTTAGAATAAATGAAGACATGAAATGAGTTTATACTTACTTGGATGGACATGGAGAGTGTCCTGTTGAGAGAAACAAGTCCCAAAAATGACTCATCAAAGCATTATAAAAGTTCAATGTGATCCCTATAAGGATACCTATGACATTTTTCAAAGAAATTGATCAAATACTCTTGAAATTAATAATGAACAACAACAAAAAAACAAAAATAGCTAAAGCAATCCTTGGGGAATAGAATATAGGAGGCATGACCTTTCCAACTCCAAATTCTACTACAAAGTGGTAGTAATTAAAACAGCATAGTATTGGAATAAATACAGACCTGCAGGCCAGTGGAAGAGAGTTGAATGTCCTTGCACAGACCCTAAAATATACAACCACCTAATCTTTGATAAGGGAGCAAGAAATATAAGGGGGGCTGGGAAAGCCTCTTTAACAAGTGGTGCTGGAAAAAACTGGACAGTTACATGCAAAAAATTGAACTCTGATTTCTACATTACACCAAAATGGATTAAAGACCTCAACATCAGACCAGAATCCATATGGTACATGGAAGAAAACATAGGCAAAACACTCCACAACAATGAAGCTCAAGGCGTCATCAAAGATGAAACACTGCTGACCAAGCTAGTGGAAGTGAAGATTAACAAATGGTACTAAATTAAACTAAGAAGTTTCTGCAATTCAAAAGAAACAGTGACCAAGATACAAAGACAAACCATGTAATAGGAAAAACTACTTATCCAATACCCACCTGATAAGGAGTTAAGATATACAAGGATATAAGATATAAGGAGTTAAGATATAAGAGATAAGAGATAAGGATATAAGAGATAGGATAAGAGATAGGATATAAGGATAAGAGATAGGATATAGGATAAGAGATAAGAGATAGATAAGAGATAGGATATAAGAGATAAGGAGTTAAGATATACAAGGATATAAGTTAAGATATACAAAGATATACAAGGCATTGGTAGAACTTTACAGGAAAAAAAAACAAACAACTGCATAAAAAATTGGAAGAAGAAATTAACATAACTTCCTCAAAGAAGAAATCCAAAAGTCCAAAAGGCATATGAAAAAATGCTCTACATCACTAATCATCAGGCAGTTGCAAACCAAAACAACAATAAGATATAGTCTCATAACCACAGAGACTGGCATACATCCAAATGAACAAGAACAGACAGTGAGTACTGGCATGGATGTAAGGATAAAGGGACCCTTCTTCATTGTTTAAGGGAAATCCTTTTAGGAAAAGAATATGGAAATTCTTCAGAAAACTAGAAATTTTGTAAATATGTGCCATTTGTTTCAATTTTTCATTTTCTGTATGTACATGTTAACTTTCAAAAATCTTTATTACAAAAATCTGAAAAAGTAAAATTAAATATGTTAAACAAATTAAATTAAATGCAATTTTCAATATAAATGTAGTTTATAAAATATGTACTTAGTGACTATAATATCCATATTTTTCCAAATGAAGACATTTTATTATTCTTAAAATCAGCAAGTGAAGGGAACATATTTCCAATGTCAAATCACAAATAAGTTTAATGTGAAAGTAAATTGACCTTAATACATTTAAGACAAGAAGTTGATAATCAAAAGTCAGAAGGAAGATATCAAACATCATATGTACTGATTTGCCTATAATATGTAGAAAAATAAACCAAGAGGATTTGCTTCAATGAATAAGGATGAATCCTTGGTCTTTGATTGAAAAATGGAGTCTTCCCAATAGTGTGGGTAGGTGGAAAGGGAAACGAGAGAGAGAATTTGGGTGGCATAAAAACAAAGCTGAGGATTTGTACACATTGTTATTGGTAAGGGTGAGGTAATTTTATACAGAAATTCATAAAAACTAAGACTTCTACAATTATATAACCTAAACCACACACACACAAACGCACACACACACACAAAGCAAACCAAAATACAAATAAGAGTCAATGGGAATATTCTTTGAAATGCAGAATAACCTAATAACAGAAGTGAACATTGAGACTGCATTGAAGCTTTGGAAAAGAGACCTAGGGAAAACAGGTCTCTTTTTTGATGGGTCTTGGTCTTCTGATCTTAAGTGTAGCACAATAGCATTGCTAGCAATATTCATACAACAATATTTATACTACTGTTCCATGATTTCTTAATGCATACAGTAAAACATAACAACTGAATTTATTCTACAAGTAAGTGGAAATATAGTTTGTGCTCATGGATCAGAAGAATTTGCATTATACAACTTACATTATACCTAAAGAACTTTATAGAATCAGAGCAATCACTATGTGCATCTGCAAAGAGATAGAACAATTTCAATAGGAGTGGAGCAGATGGAATCAGAAATATCCTGAAGAGCCAAAGAAATTTGAGGGGGTGAAAGAGAAAGAGGGTACCAAACTGTCTACATGAAGCTATACTACAAAACTACAATAATCAAAGCACTATGCCATTTGAATAAAAACATGATAGGATAGAACTGAGAGTTCAGAATTAAATAGTGTCCTATGTATATACGTCACTTGGACATTTATTTTATAAAAAAGTCACCAAGTGCTTAAAATGGAGAAAGAAAAGTTTTTACAAACATATAAGGAAAATTAGATGGCTGTATATAAAATAAACTGTCATTACTTTTTATAATTGACAAAATCAACTGAAAAAATTAATGAGGATTTGTGTGCATTGTACAACAAACCTCAACAATTTAGGGACAGCTTTCCTTGCAGTGTGGAAAGCCAGCTCCCACCCTGCCAAAGCATGGCAGCTGCTCCCACACCCCAAAGCCACTACTGTGCCTCCAAATAGCCTGCCCCATTCTATATTTTGGGCTTTCTGGAGCAACATCTCCAAAACGTGCAATCAACACTTACATCCCAGAAGTAGCACACCAGATTGGATAGGGATATCACACAGAAGCCAACCAATCTCAACTAACAAAGATACTGATACAGAGACTTAACATGCAACAGCAGCTTAGCAAACCCTTGGACAAGGAATTAGTGTTGCCACGGTGAGATACAACAATTTTCACAACCTTTCTTCCACGAAAATATTTTTGATCATTTTGTTAGCCATACTGGTAATAACAATGTAAAATAAATTATTGTGGGATTACTACAGGGGCAGGCTTGAGGAGTGTTTTGGAAAATGGAGACAGTGGTAGAAAGAAGGGAACAGTGGTGTTGGGATTGGGTTGGAATATCGAATACCTATAGCAAATCTTTGTAAACCATGGTGTTTAAAGTGGGAAAAGAGGAACATTCCTTGCTATTGGTTTCCAAGATATACAGGATTTATTTTCCAAAGACAACTGAGATAGAATAGAAATTGGAAAATTATATTATATAAGTTTTAAAATGCAGTGCAAAATTACCTATCACTACATCACTTGACAAACCATTGCTTGTTGATTTGCTCGAGCAGGTGCCAGTAATGTCTGCTTTCATCCCTGTCACATGTTAGTGTAGCCCAATGGAGTCTTCTCACTCCAGGAACACGAAGAGACTCAAACCGATTGTTCAGGATCTTGAAGAAAATGTATGACCACCTAGTAGGTGGGCAGACACGAGATCGTTTGACATCCTGAGGAATCCGGCAGTCATCTCCAAATTACATTATGTGTCCAGCCCATCTGATTTTTGATGTCTTGGCAAATGAGACAGTGTCCCTGATTCTCGATCATTGAAGGAGATTGGAACTCGGGATTCCTTCTCTCACTTGAATGAAGTGTGATACTCCAAGCATAGCTCTTTCAATTCCTCTTTGAAGAACCGCATAGCGTTTTTGTCCTCTGTTCGTAGAGCCCAGGTCTCTGAGGTGTATTGCAGGAAAAACTGTGGAATCGAAGAGATGTGCCCAGAGCCAGAGGTTCTTAATCCTCTTAGCTACTTCTTTGAGGCTCTTGAAGGCATTCCAAGCCACTCTCTTCCTCCTGCACAACTCAGGTGCCAGGTCATACGTCATGTTGGGTTCTCAGCCTAAGTACACATTACTGTTGCAATTGGAGATGTTCATTCCTTTGAGAGTGAATGGAAAGTCAAAAATGAGTCGGTTCTCATGAACACTGTCTTAGTGAGATTCGGCTACAGTCTGACTTTACTACACTCATGGTCTAAGTCGGCCAGCATTTGTGCCATTTGACTAATGTTTGGTGTTATTAGAACGAAGTCATTAGTGAAGTGGAGGTGGTGTCATTGCCGACTGACCGTCTAATTTCACTCCCATTCTTTCCCATTCCAATTATCACATGACATTCTCGAGAGTGTCACTGAAGAGTTTTAGTGAAATAGTATCGCCCTGCAGAACCCCTCCCTTGATATCAATGATCACTTCCTTGTAGAATGGTGAGATCCTGGTAGTGACTCTGAAATACAGCTCATGGAGGATCCTGATGTACTGAGTTTGAACGCCCTCTTTGGCTAGGACTTTGATGAACACTTCCGTCTCAACAGAATCAAAGGCCTTCTTTAAATCAATGAACGTTAGACAAAGCGGCATATTGAACTCTCGAGAAATCTCAATGAGCTTGATCATCGTGTGGATGTGGTTGATTGTGCTGAATCCTTTTTGGAACCCAGCTTGCTTGCATGATTGTCCTTCATCTAGTGTTCTGCGAATCCTATTCAGGATGACTCAAGTGAACAGCTTGTAGACGAAAGACAACAGGAAGATCGGGCGATAGTTGCGAATGTCCTGGATGTCTACCTTTTTGTACAGTAGAACAGTCCTGCGGGTTTTCCAATGGGATGGAAATTTGCATTCAGACAGGTAGTGTGTGAAGAGCTGATCCAGTGTATTAATGAGTACTGATAGGCAGATTCACCAGGTGTTCGGGTCTGACCTTGTCTGGGTCAGGTGCTATTCGCTTTTTTAATGAAGAAATGGTGTGTCAGATTTCGGGAGAACATTGGGAACAACACATCCATCCTGTGGAATTTGGTATATGTGCAGGTGGACATGACTATTCAAGAGATCCTAGTAGAAGTCAAGGATAATCTTCTCCATTGCCCTTCTGGAAGATGTGATAGATTCATCAGGTTGTCGGTGGGCACTCATCTTGGTTTTGTAGTTGACAAAGAACAGGCAGGCCTTGCAAATGCCTTTCCCAGCTTCTGTCTCATCGTCCAGCACTGTTGCTCTTCTCTCTTTGTGGTCTTCCTTTATTGTTTTTCTGCACCTCTTTGCGAGCTCAGAAACTCGCTTGCAGTTGCCTGAGGCTTGCACCGAGCCACATTGGCGAATGAGCCCAAGAATTTTTGAAGACAATCATCTTTTTGTGGCTATCTCTCTCTCATGTTCCTCATACAATCATGGAGGTGCTGAACCAGTCAATCGTATTCTTTGTCAATGTTGTCAATGACACCATCTTCTTTGTTGCCGCACCGAAATTCCCCGCTTTGGGAATGCAGCCCAAAGTGGTGGTAAACTCCATCTAAGGCTAAATACCGGCACGAGACCGATAGTCAATCAGTACTGTAAGGAAAAGTTGAAAAGAAAATTACCTATAATTAATATTAAAAGATATCCTACTGAATTGGAAAAAAAAACCATTTCACTAAAGGAAGTTTCTAAAAAAGAAGCACGGAGAAGACCTGAGCAGACTTTTCACCAAAAGAGATTACAAATGGCAAACACATTGTTTTAAAATTAGTATTATTAGGAAATGCAAATCTTAGAACAAATAGATAATAGATAACAACTGAAAATGACATATCAAATACAACAAACCATAAAACCATAACTGTAAGCAAACAATTCCAATGAGGATGTGCTAAAAAATAGAACTCCCCCCTCCAACCCGAAGGAAGTTTTGTTCACTGCTGGTGGCTATAAAAATATTTATGTATGACATTTCTAAAAGTTTTGAATATTTCTCAAAATGTCAAAGAGAAACATGATGATACAAAAAAACCACTCTACTGTCAATTATCAATGAGTTACTTTCATTTCCAATTTTGTACCCTTATTTTAAGGGTTGGATTGGCCATACTCAGTGGTGCTTCGGGGTTATTCCTAGCTTGATGCTTGTAGACATACACATACACCTGTTGGGAAGGAGCTGTGTGGTCCTGGGGAAGAGGAATCTGGATTCCTGCATGTGCCTCAGAACTTGGAGTTATTAATCTGAGTAGCTCTGTCCTTATTTCTTCTGTCACTTAATGTTACCAGTAATAAGCATAAGCAGATATTTTAAAACTTGTAGAAAACTCTATGGTAGTGTAACATGGTTTTATTATTGATAAAAATTCTATATTAAGAAGTAAAATATAATTTTTTTGCAAAAGTGATTTATTCAGAAACAGAAAAAAAATCAGTTGTAGATTCACCTTACAGAATTCATGTTTTTAATATTATTTTGTATAGCTACCGTTTATATATAAACTACAGAACTGCAAAATAGTCCAAAGGAAATGAAAGTTACATAACCCCCACATAAACAGAATCAGAATATTTGGAAAGATGTGCATGGGGTTTAGAGTCTAAGAGATAAATAGTTTGGAGTCTAAGCAATGCATGCATTTTCTTTTTTTTTCTTTTATTTATTTATTTATTTATTTTGTATTCCCTAGTTAATGTATTATTATTATTACTATTTTAAACACCATGAGGTACAGTTGTAGATTTACAATTTTTTGTGCTTGTGTTTAGATTATACAATGATCAAATACCCATCCCTCCACCAGTGCCCATTTTCCACCACCATGGATAATATCCCTCCCACTCCCATCCCTCCCATCCCACCCTGCCTCTGTGGCAGGGCGATCCCTTGTGTTCTCTCTCTCCTTTTGGGTGTTGTGGTCTGCAAAAGAGGCATTGAGTGGCAAACATGTTCAGTCCATAGTCTACTTTCAACATGCATCTTCCCTCCTGGGAGGATCCTCCAAACACCCTATATTTGGTGCTCCCTTCTCTATCTGAGCTGCCCTTTCCCCTAGAATGCCTGGCTGGCCTCTAAGCTATGGAGTAATCCTCCTGGTGCTGATCTCAGTTATTCTTGGGTATTAATCTAATATTTTGTTACTTTATATTCCCCAGATGAATGCAATTTTTCTATGTCTATCCCTCTCTTTCTGACTCATTTTGCTTAGCATGATACTTTCCGTGTTGTACCACTTGTACATAAATTTCATGACTTCATTGTGTAGATGTACCAAAGTTTCTTTAACCAGTCATCTGTTCTTGGGCATTCAGGTTTCTTCCAGTTTCTGGCTATTGTAAAGAGTGCTGTAATGAACAAACAAGTGCAGATGTCACTTCGACTATACATTTTTGCCTCTCTGGGATATATTCCCAGGAGTGGTATTGCTGGGTAAAATGGGAGCTCAATTTCTAATTTTTTGAGCATCATCCATACTGTTTTCCAGAAGGGCTGAACCAGTCGACATTCCCACCAACAGTGAAGGAGTGTCCCCTTCTTGCCACATCTGCGCCAAGATTGGTTGCTTTTGTTCTTTTGGATGTGGGCCAGACTCTGAGGTGTGAGATGGTATCTCATTGCGGTTTTGATCTGCATCTCCCTGATGGTTAATGATGTAGAGCATTTTCTCTTTGCATCTGTGTTCATCAGGGATATCGGTCTGTAATTCTCTTTATTTTTGGTATCTCTGTCTGCTGTTGGTATCAGTGTGATATTTGCTTCATAGAAACTGTTTGGAAGTGTTTTTGATATTTCAATTTCGTGGAAAAGGTTAAAGAGGATTGGGAGTAAGTCTTCTTTAAAGATTTAGAAGAATTCACTAGTGAATCCATCCGGGGCAGGACTTTTGTGCTTGGGGAGACTTTTTATTACCATTTCAATTTCCTTGATGGTGATAGGTCTGTTCAGGTATTCCAGGTCTTCTTGGTTCAGCCTTCGGAGTCTGTAGGAGTCTAGGAATTTATCCATTTCCCCGAGGTTTTGATGTTCCGTGGCATGAAGCTTCTCAAAGTATTCCCTGAGGATCCTTTGAATTTCTGTAGTTTCTCTTGTAATGACCCCCTTTTCGTTTCTGATTCGGTTTATTAGGGTTTTCTCTCTCCCTTTGTGAGTTTTGCTAGAGGCTTATCGATCTTGTTAATTTTCTCGAAGAACCAGCTCTTGGTTTCATTGATCTTTCGGACTGTTTTTTGGGTTTCCATCTTGTTAATCTCTGCTCTGAGTTTTATTATTTCCTTTCTCCTGTTCGGGTTGTGCTCCTTTTTTTAGTCCTTCTCCAAGCTCTTAAGCTGTGAGGTTAGGTTATTTATGTGTGCTCACTCCTCCTTCCTGAGGAGAGCTATAAACTTGCTTGTAGAGCTATAAACTTTCCTCTTAACAAAGCTTTTGCTGTGTTCCGTAAGTTTTGGTAACTCGTGTTCTCATTTTCATTCGTTCACAGGAATCTTTTGATTTCCTCTTTGATTTCCTTTCTAAGCCATTCGTTGTTCAATAGCACACTGTTTAATTTCCAGGTGTTTGATTTTAATTTAGTTTTCTGTTTTTGTGTGTGATTTACTTCTAATTTCAGCGCATTATGATCTGAGAAGATTGTTGATACAATCTCTATCTTCTTAATTTTATGGAGGCATATTTTGTGGCTCAGCATGTGGTCTATCTTGGAGAATGTTCCATGTACGCTTGAGAAGAATGTGTATTCAGCTTTTTGTGGATGAAGTGTCCTGTATATATCTACTAAGTCCCTTTCTTCCATTGTTTCCCTCAAATGAAGTATGTCCTTGCTAAGCTTGAGTCTGATTGATCTATCAAGAGGTGACAAAGTGGTGTTGAAGTCTCCCACTAGTATTGTATTGCTATTGATGTCTTTTTCCAAATCTATAAGTAGTTGCTTTAAGTACTTTGCTGGTCTCTAATTAGGTGCATATACATTTATTATTGTAAGTTCTTCCTGTTATACAGATCCTTTGATCACTAAGAAATGGCCTTCACTGTCTCTTATGACCTTCTTCACTCTGAAATCGATATGGTCTGATATAAGGATGGCTACACCAGCTTTTTTATGGGAGCTGTTTGCCTGTAGGATTGTCTTCCAGCCTTTGACTCTGAGTCTGCGTTTTCTTTGACTATTGAGATGTGTTTCTTGCAGGCAGCAGAATGTTGGGTTCAATTTTCTAATCCATCCTGCCACTCTATGTCTTTTAATTGGTGCGTTTAGCCCATTGACATTGAGAGAGATTATTGTTATGGGATTTTGTCCCATTGTTCTGTTGAAATTTGGTGTATTTGAGGGGCCTTTCTTGCCTTAAAGTATCCCATTTAGTTGTTTTTGTAACCATGATTTTGAGTCTATGAATTTCCTGAGATGTTGTTTGTCTGAGAAATGGTGTGTTGTTCCTTCTATTATGAATGAGAGTCTCGCTGGGTAAGGTATTTTTGGAGAGGCATTTATTTCATTGAGTTTTTTTTCAATATGTCCCCCCACTGTTTTCGGGCCATGAGGGTTTCATCAGAAAAATCAGCTGTGAATTTTAAGGATGCTCCTTTGTAAGAGATTTCTTTCTTCGGTCTTGCTGCTTTCAGAATTTTGTCTCTGTCTAAGGTTTTGGTCATTTCGATCAGAATGTGTCTTGGGGTATTTTTATTCGGATTTCTTCTAGCTGGTACCCTTCGCGCCTCCTGAATGTGGTCACAAGTTTTCTTCAGCTCTGGAAACGTTGTAGCAATGATGTCTTTGACAGCTTCTTCTTCATCAAGGTTTTCTTCCTTGGAGTCTCTGGGACTCCAATAATTCTTACGTTAGCCCTCTTGGCTTCGTCCTGATCTTCTCTTGCCATCTGTTCCCGAATTGTGAGTCTCTTTTCCATTTTCTGCTCTTTCCTGGAAAGTCTCTGAACTTCATCTTCGAGCTCACTGATTCTGTTCTCAGCGGCTGTTACTCTGCTTCTGAGGCCTTCCACTGAGTTTTTCAATTCACCTACCAGGTTTTTCAGGTCTGACATTTCCGACTGCATTTTCCTCATTTCTACCTTCAAATCCTCTTTTCTTTTATTGACATTGCTTTCCATTGTTTCTTTTAGTTCCCTAAGCATCCTAAGTAGCTCCTTTCTGAATTCCTTGTCAGAGAGGTTGTCTAACACTTAAAGTATTGTTGATGTCTTCTGGGCTAGCCTCTTCAATAACAAAGTTTGGTGGGCTTTTGCGTTGCTTTACCATTGTGACAAGTGTGCTTTAATCCTTCACGTTCACTGTTACTATTCTGCTTGATATGCAGTGTGAGTTGAGATAGTCTTATGAGTTATTGGCTACTGAGTTTCTAGTGGCTGAGCTAAAATAGAGAAGATTCCATCTAAGAAGGTAGCTTATGGATCCTATGGCATATGTAGTGGGAGAATATTTCGTGGCCGCGTTAGTGGCCGTGGATCTGGAAAGGGTTCCTGCCCTGGTCCCACGCAGATCAGGGGGAAAAAAATGATTGTCCTATGAGATCGAGCTAGCTGCACATGCCCAGAGAAAGTCCCAGGCCTTGGGGGCGAGCTGTACCTGAATGGAAGGGGAGAGAGTTCGCAGAGACCTTCAACTTTGTTGCTGGGAGGTGGGCTCTGTCCCCTTCCCACACAGATCCGTAAAATATAATTTTACAGAAATTAACTATATAACTATATAACTATATAATTATATAACTATAATTTTATGACCTAGCAAACAGTAATATAAAGCTTTAAATGAGGTTTAGTCTTTATTTCCTACATTTGAATAGTTATAGTTAATAAATTTCATGAAACAATTGTCTTCAATTTTTTAATTCAGTGTAAACATTGTAGCATCCTTGAAGCAACTAATTTTCAGATTTAACCTAAATTGGCAGACAAGGTAAAATAATAGATACTTATGGATAAAATATTTATAAATAAATTCTTGGTAACAATTGGCAAAAATTTGGTTAAACTTCTAAAGTGGTCTGGGAGGGAGTACAGTAAGTGAGGTGCTTGACTTGCACAAAAGCGTTCAGGGTTTGATCCATGGTTACCGCATGGTCCCTGAGCCCCTGAGGAGTGATCCTTCAGTGCGAAGCCAGGAGTAAGTACTGAGCACTATTGTGCCCAGTGGCCCAATACAAAACAAAACAAAAATATAGGAATGCTTCAAGTTTGTAGTTTGACAAATAATTATACTTGGAAAAACTGAATAAAGGTTTTGCTCAATTCTCTATTGAGTAACATACTACCTTCTATTCATTTTTGTCTTTCTATTTATATTTTTTAAAGTGTAGTTTAGGCAACATGTTTACAACGTATGAAAGTATGGTGTTGTTTTATTGTACAAAGTCACTGTACCCAACCACAAAAAAGGTCTTTAAAACTATGGACCTTTGGCTGTCTCTGTCAGAACTATTGTTTCTCTTTCTGTCTCTCTTCCACCTATTACTTGGTAATTTGAGTGCTTTAATCCAAGGCCAAGATGTGTTATCACTTGATACTTTGTTCACTGTTTTGATTATCTGTATAGCAGAGATGCATGAGTATATCCAGTATTACCTTATTTTCTCAAAAATACTTTGGAGTTGAAAAAATGGTTCTTTAGAGAAGGGGGTGAATGCATACCCACAAAATGCAAATTGTGTTTAGTGAGGCTAGAGCCACAAAACACAAATTTTGTCAGATGAGTCCCTTATGGAAAAGGTGTATGAAAATATGGAAATTTAAATGAAGCTTTGTTAGTTTATTTAAAAGCTTAACACAGGGGTAAAGAGAGAGTGCAATAGGTGTGACACGTTCCTTGCAGGCAACTGTTGGGGGTGGATTGCTCGCATCAAATATGGTCCCCTGAAGCCCATAAGCAGTTATCCCTAAATGCAGAGGCAGAAGTAATCCCTAGGTGTATGAAAATGGGAAGGAGTCTAACATTAACATATGGCTAATAGAAATAAGCTATGTTAAATGGTGTCTTCAAGTAAATGGTGGCCAAGGATACTTGGTTACATCTGTTACAAAAGTTCATCAACTATTTTGTAAAAATAAGACCTAACAATTTAATCATATGCAATTAGTAGCAATGATTTGTAGCAATTCTGTTAAATCACAAATGATTAAAAAGTAAATTCAGGAATGCATCTGGAGAAACATAAATGCATTGTCTTTAAATTATGGAAAATAAAATGAGAAGGATAAAAGCAATGTTCAATTTTATAGTGAAATAAAGCTATCTCAAAATACAAACAAATTTGTGATATATACTTCAAATAAAGTGTTAACTTCAATACATGAGAGAAAAAACATAAAATATAATATAAAAAATAAATATAATTTGTAGGATAACATTGCTTTGTCTTTCCTCCCTTGCCACAAGGAGCTTAAGTCTATCTGGTCACAACCAACAAAGTGCTCCCAAGTCACTCCCATTCTTCTGTTCATCTGTAATCCCTTCTCTATGCTCTCTTCCCCAACCTGTTAATCAGCTTTTTCCCCTAATCAGAATCTGTTAATTTGTAAGGTCAGATCTTTCTAGGACACTGAACTTGTATTATAAGTTAATATTGCCTTTCTCCTCTCCTTATGTCTTTTGAATCGTTTACTTTAAAGCAATGTCCTTTTGTTTAGACACAAGAAGACAATTAATATTATGCTTTTGTAACATGGGATTTAATTGGCTTCGAATAGTATTCATTCCCGGGCATCTGCTTTCTCAACTTAAGCCTCAGTTGCCCTCACTTCCTAGCGACCCCCAAAGCAGAGTCCCAATGAGGGACTCGATGGAACCAGGGCAAGCAGTAAGCTATGTGCTACCCTGGCATCGAGATGGGCCTTGCCAAGGTCCCACAATTCTTAACTATAAGTTAAGAGGTTGATCATGGACAAATGCTGTCATGATCCAAATAACGACAATATTAGGACCCTGATTGGGATAGGAAATATTAATCTTGCTTGAGCACTGTAGTCTGAGATCGGGATGACCCCAGGAGAGCAATTCCATAAACGTAATGCATCTCTTACTGTGTCCATACAAAATGATTAATATTGTGAATGCTTATATGTTTGTTGGACAAGGAGAGGAGAAACAAACGCATGGAATTCCACCCTTGGGTGGGTGGTCCTGCTGAAAGAGAATTTGTCTTAGAAGCAGCAACCCCTGAGAGAAGAAATTTAACCCTGTTGATTGTGACCACATCCATGTGTAAGCTCATCCCCTCATGGTCTGGGGATTTAAGGAGATGGTAATAGTGGGCTGGGGGTGAAGATTGAGATCAAGATCCAGAGCCAGAGCCAGGAAAGAGGGGTTCCAGATTGGGGCTTGGGAGAGGAGATAGACAGGAGTGAACAGGGATGAGAATGGATTAAACGGCATCTGATCAATCAACCGGCTTGGCACTTGTCTCCTCTGCCATCTGCCCCATGGCCTGGATCTACCCAGAATGCAGGCAGCTAGGGGAAGAACCATCAGCCTCCCCATCCCCCCAGGCACTCCTCAGAGTTCTATACAATAATTTATAAAATAAAAATTAGAGCAAAATTTCTGCACACATTTTTTTCCAGGCAATATATTGGTTCACAGTACCATATTACACATAAAATGCAATGCATCTATTATTTTCTTATTGGAAGAAAAAATGAAAAGGATAAATTGATATTTTAGAAGATGATTAGTCAAAATTAAGTGAACCAAAGCAGTGAATTTTACACACTGATTTTGATCATAAGTAGGTTAAGTGACTATTTTGATGAAAAGGGACAAGAGATAGTGAGTACAGCAGTTAGAGCACTTACATTGTATGTGACCCACAAAGGTTCTATCCCCACCCCTCTGACCCCTTGAGACTCAAAAGAGTAATGACCTCTGAAAGCATAGCAGACATCTTTGAAGGATTTGGTTTCATATACACCTAAAGTACATGTAGAATAGTTACAGCAAAAAGTATTCACTCTCTCTCTCTCTCTCTCTCTCTCCTCTCTCTCTCTCTCTCTCTCTCTCTATATATATATATATATATATATATATATCGATATCGAACTCGGGTCAACCATGTTGGCTGCGTGCAAGGCAAATGCCCTACTGCTGTGCTATGGGCTAGAGTGATAGCACAGAGGATAGGTATATATGTATGTTTCTACACATACATGTATATATACACACATGGGTGTAGATCTTCAAGATAATTGTTTTCTCTTAAAAAGTTTATTTTAACGGGGGTACGGTGCCGTCAGCAGGTCAATCTGTACCTGTGAGACAAGTGCATCGGCAGCTTGGTGGCAACATCAGACTTTCAGTTACTCCAAAATTACTGCTGTGCCTTTGGCCAGACCCCAAAAACTTGGGGAAAAGTTTACCAAGAAAGTTAACGGCCAAAAGTTAGGTATGTGGGAGACACACCCACAAACCACCTTCAGCTCAGCTATATAATTGGAGGCATGGCCTCTCTGGTTCCTGATCGAACTTCTTAATGGCCGTGATCCCAGAGTCTCAAAAACGAATCTCGGAACCCAAAGGCTTTTGTAAGAAATGCGTCCTGTTCCTGCATAGGTTACTGGGCCACTCCAGGTGGGAATAGGTTTTGTGCCTTGGCCTGTTCCCCCTGGCGCCTGGTGACAACCATCCTCCAGAGGCCACTGGATAGTCAGGTTTGGGCCTGCAGTGATGAGACACACGGGGCCTCACCACATGGGGGTGGAACCGACTCTTTCTCCCCATCCCAACGAGACCCCAAGTCGCCACCTACAAACAGCCTCTATGGCTCCTGATCAAGCTGATTAATAGGCATAATACCAGAGACTCAGAAACAAATCTTGAAACCCAGCGGCTTTTGGCAGAAACGCATCTGGACTTCATACAAGGTGGCTGCTGTCTCAGAGCTTATTGGAAAGCCAGGTATGAGCTGGCGGTGACGGGGTAACTGCAGTCTCATGGGAAATGGGGTGGTACCGGCTTGTCCTTCACGCCCTACCGAGGTCATGAGTTGCCCCCCACAAGCGGCTCTCTGGCATGGCCATGGCTCCAGAGGCAAAAGGACTTAGTCCAGAGCCCAACAGCTTGCAGAAGTAAAGTGAATGGACCATGCGTTAAACTACGGCTCCATGCCACCTCAGGAGGGAAAGGGTGTTGCTCCCTTCCACCTTTTCCCCTCCTGGCAGCAAGGTGGCCGCTGCCTCAGAGCTTATAGGAAAGCCAGGTGTGAGCTGGCGGTGATGGGGCAACTGCAGTCTCATGGGAAGGGGGGCGGTACTGACACGTCCTTCACGCCCTACCGAGGTCTTGAGTTACCCCCCATGAGTGGCTCTCCGGCACAGCCATAACACCGGAAACACAGAAACCAATCTCATAATTATCTGGCTCTTTGCAGAAATCCAAAATCGTGGTCGCATAACACTATATGATTCTCATAACCAGCTATAGAAAACAAAATGTTTCACAATGCCTTTTCATCAATTCTGATTGTTTGGGGGGGATATTCTAAACAATAATGGTGCATCTTTTGTCGAAATAATGAATGTAACCAATGTAGAGAAAAGTTAAGTAGAAATCATCTGCCTCACAGGCATTTGGAGGGGTGGGAGGAGGGGTATACTGGGGTTCTTGGTGGTGAAAAATGAGTACTGGTGAAGGAAAAGGTGTTTGATCATTGTATGACCGAGAATTAAACTTGAAAGCTTAGTAACTTTTCCCACAGTGATTCAATAAATAAATATAAAAATAAAAAAATTTAAAAAATTAAGGTGGAGTTCATGCCCAATTCAATCAGCTAAATCTGTGGCTGAATAAATAGCAGTACTCCTACAAAAAAAGTTTATTTTAAGAATATATGGAAGTGAGTATTCTTAATATGCTTTTTAGATATGAAAAAGATGATTGTAAAAAGAAAAGTCATTTCTAAAAATTGAGATTGGGGGCATAGGACCACAAAAGGCACAGACTTGGAGAGGGGGTATCTGTTTCCAAAGTGTTCAGTCATTGCACAAGCAACATCTCTTACCCCAAGAACAGGAAGATTTCCAATACATTTAAGTAGTTTTGGTTAATCACTACAGATAAGAGAGAGATGGCTACATTCTTTCAATTATTTTTTTCCAAAGGGGAATTTAAAGCAATAATTTTATTCTTGCATTTCTAATAAATATATGGAGTTTAGAGCATTTAATCTTATTTAACTTGTAATTTTCTTATCAAGAACATGTGACTCTAGACCAGATAATGAGACTTGAAAAAAAAAGTTACAGTACGGTCCTAAGACCTTTGATAAGAAAGTTATTATTTCTTGAATGTGTGTAGGGTACTGGTAGAAAATTAATGTTAAAATATAGACTTGGGTGTAGTGCAAAACTAAAATTATTTCTCATCATTCGGGGGAGAAAAACACACACTTGCATCTCATTGACATCATTTATAGCCTTCTTACTTGATCCAGTCAATGAATAACAGTATACTTAACATGATTTTTTTTAGGCTGAAACTTTGGAAGCTACAATTTTCTTCTGATCTAAACCAACACCACTTCAGTACTCTGGAATGACATCAAAAGAATGTGGAGTTGAGCTTTGATTAAATACTTAGTTGAAGAAGAAATAATACGGGATATGAATACGCCAATAGGTCAATCTATACCTGTGAGGCGAGTGTATTAGCAGCCTGATGGCGCCTTCAGACTTCCAGATACCCCAAAATTGCTGCTGTGCCTTTGGTCAGACCCCAAAAACTTGGGGCAAAGTTTACCAACAAAGTAAATGGCCAAAAATTAGGTATGTCAGAGACATACCCACAAACCACCTCCGACTCGGTTATATAATTGGAGACATGGCCTCTCTGGT
The DNA here is from genome assembly GCF_029834395.1 of Sorex fumeus. Taxonomy (NCBI): domain Eukaryota; kingdom Metazoa; phylum Chordata; class Mammalia; order Eulipotyphla; family Soricidae; genus Sorex; species Sorex fumeus. The sequence goes on along the minus strand of NW_026606185.1, from coordinate 5,864,434 downwards.
TCCTGATCAAACTGCTTAATGGCCATGATCCCAGAGACTCAGAAACAAATCTTGAAGCCCAACAACTTTTGGCAGAAAGGCATCCGGTCTCTGCAGTAGATTACCATTGCTGGGGCAAATCAGGTGGGTTTCGTGCCTTGACCTGTTCCCCTTGGCTGCCTGGTGGCCACCATTCTTCAGAGGCCACTGGAACTTCAGGTTTGGGCCCACAGTGATGAGACACTCAGGGCCTCATGGGATGGGGGTGGAGCCGACCCTTTCCTCCCCATCCCAATGAGACCCTGAATCACCGCCCAAAAACAGCCTCTTTGGCTCCTGGCCAAGCTACTTAATGGGCATGATCCCAGAGACTCAGAAACAAATCTTGAAACTCAGCAGCTTTTGGCAAAAATGCATCCGGACCCTGCAGTAGGTTACTGTTGCTGAGCCACCCCAGGGGGGAATGGGTGTTGTTCCTCTGCCTGGTCTCCCTAGGTGGCTTGGTGGCCGCCATCCTCCAGAGGCCACTGGCAAGTCAGGTTTGGGCCCTCAGTGATGAGATATGCGGGGTCTCACAGGATGGTGGTGGAGCCGGCCCTTTCCTCCCCGTCCCAACAAGACCCCGAGTCTCTGCCCATGAACGACTTTTCTGGATCCTGATCAAGCTGCCTAATGGCCATGATCCCAGAAACTCAGGAACAAATCTCGGAACCCAGCAGGTTTTGGCAGAAATCCATCCAGATTTAAGTGTTAAAATTTCTGCAGTAATGTCTCTATTGTGAGACTTGTTACTGTTTTTGGCATATCGAATATGCCCCGTGGAGCTTTCCAGGCTTTGACGTGCAGGCAGGATACTCTCGGTAGCTTGCTGGGCTCTCCAAGAAGGATGGAGGAATCGAACCCATGTTGGCCGCAGGCAAGGCATACACCCTACCCGCTGTGCTATTGCTCCAGCCCATAGCCCTGCCTACAGTGACTAAATCAGGAGGGACACACACACACACACACACATGTGCACACAAACACATGCATATACAAACATACATAAATACATACACGCATTCATACACCCACTACCCGGATCAGAGGCCTGCCTGTGTATATAAGTAAAATTGATATTTAGCTGAAAACAACATAGGAAAGATTTTTAAAATATATTTTCTAATCCATGGCAAGTACAAACAAAATATAAAAGACTATGTGGTTGTCATGTATAATAAATGGATGTGTTTATTAAATTGTTTAGAGATTCAAAATATCAATAATCATTGATTTAAAATTTTTCTACTAGAAGTCTACATTTATTCACATGGCGAGTGCATATTTCCATCATATCTGTATTTTATATGCAGTACAAATACTTGATGATAAAACATTAGTGGAAAAATGTAGAGATAATTATGCAATAAAACCATCTTATTGGACGTAGATCATAAAATTGTTTTTGGAAAAATCTGAGGTGACAGAGACCTACAAAGATCACAGAAATTAAGTGACTCAGCTCTGGTGAGAAAAAGTTTGTAAGAAGTAGCCAAAATTAGGTATTGCTCTGTTGGAGTGGATCAAGGAACTGCGTAGATCTTTCTTTCCTCAGTTTACAGTAGTTTTGCAGCTATTCTAGACCCTCTAAGAGGAAAGGGCTAGAGAAAGTACTGAAGAAATGAAGGCACACTAGAACTCAACTCTTTCTTATTCACCTGTGATCACACAAGTTTTAACTTTCAGAAAATATGTACAGCTTTTCTACTTCTCAAGGTCTTGAAAATCATGAATAAACTTAAGCTCAGACCATGAGAGGAAGTTAATCCTGGGAAAAATGATTCTAAATACTTTCTCTTGTGAGACATTTCAATTCTTAAATCACTAGAGTTAATTTGGCACAGGTAAAACTAATTTGGTCAAATTTGTGCTTTTAATTCCTAAATGCATTCTAAAATATTTAAAATTTTAATTAAAAAAATAGTATGTTGGGCAGGAGAGAGTACATCTGGTAGATCACTTGCCTTGCATGTAGCCTACTCAAATGAAATTCCCCGCATCCCATCTGTCCCCTGAAGTGCTTCCAGGAGTGATCCCTTAGCACAGAAATACAAGTAATTCATAAGCAATGCCTGGTGTGGTCCAAAGACGAACAAAAACATAAAATATAAAAATAGTATTGTAATTTATATGTTTTTGCCCACAACATATTTATTTACAGAATATGCTAAAATGTTTTCTAAATAGAGAAGGTAAAAATAAACCATTTATAAATGATATATTTTGAAGTTCGCAATTGAATGAAGATTTTGGAGAATATATTTGACTTTTAAAGAGGCTTACTGGACTGTAGTGATAGCACAGCTTGTAGGATGTTTGTCTTGCACGCAGCCAACCCAGGTTCAATTCCCAGCATCCCATATGGTCCCCCAAGCACTGCCAAGAGAAATTACTGAGTGCAGAGCCAGGAGTAACCCCTGTGTAATGCTGGGTTAAAGAAAAAAAGAAGAAGCTTACCCTTCAAGTTTAAAATTATTATATACAGAAGAGGGAAAGTTTAAAATATCCAAATATGTTTTCATTAATCACTTAATTTGTTGAATATTTATTTTTATTTATAAAATTCAAATTTTAGACTGACACTATATTTCTGGCCCTTCTTTTGTTTAGGGATAATTTGTCTACATTGTGGTTAATAGAGGATTTTCTGAGGGCACCTTCATGAAAGATTTATTAATGTTTTTCAGAATTGTGCATATGAAGGCATAATGCAAGAAGTTCAGATGCCCTAAGTATTTCAAAGAGAAAAATCACAAACCAGTTTTCAAATACAGGCTTCGCAAATTTTACAGAAGAGGAAAAATTCATTTCCATAATTACTTTGCTTTTGGGTCTCACTAGGTAAAGTGCATATTAATGCTTATGGCTACTATTTTAGTCCCATTTGAACCTTTTAAACAAAACACCATAGATTGGCTCATAAAATATGGAAATTTATTTATTGCCTTTCGGGAGGTCGAAAAGTCCAAGGTCAAAGCTCTGTCAGATTCAGTTTTTTTTGTGACAGTCTGCTTAGTGGCTTTGAGACAAATATTTTCTTTTTGTGTCATCACAAATTGTAAAGGCTCTTGGAGTTTGTATTTAAAGTGTACTAATCATATTTATGATGGCTCCAGATTTTTAATTTAATGACCTCACAAAGTAACTGTTTCATGTTAGCATTAAATGGGGGGATGGGTTAGGATTAGGCATATTAAATTATGAGCAAATCAAATACTTAATTTATTGTCACTGCTTAACATGCAAGTAGAATTGTACAGAATTATCTTTTCAAAATTCAGATCATTTGGAGTAAATCTGATTGCCAGAAAGCTAAATTTTTATTTAAGTAAATGCTACACATTATTAATATTATTTATTATAAATAATTTGCTATTTTTGTACTTTTATTTAAGAATCATTCTCTGGAGACAAGACTGTGGCTCCTGATAGGCACTCGCCTTGCCTAGGTGAGATTCTGGATCCAATTGCTGTGTTACCTGGTCCCTGAGGAATAACCAGGAATAAGGCTTAGCTGGTAGTAGAACTGCAAAATTTAGCGTCCCACCAGAAAATAGAACAGATAAACTTCAAAGCAGGAAAAGATTTTTTTTTATAGTTATATTTTCAGCACACTGGTTTTACAAAAAATTACAAAATTTCTTCTGGATAACTTTAGAAGTGTCATTGTCAGTATCAGAAGATGCAAATCAAAATAACAAGAAGATATCATTTCATATCTGTGAGAATGAAAATCACCAGTGATGGTGCTAAAATGTATTGAAAAAGTGAATCTCACTCACTACTGTGGCAATATAATCTGCTTCAGTTTCATTTTCTTTATTTTTTGGAGAGGAAGGCATACCTGACAGTGCTCAGTGGTTACTCCTGACACTACATCTAGTAATCACTCCTGGTGGACTTGGGGGACAATATGAGGTGCTAGGGATTGGATCTGGGTCAGCTGTATGCAAGGCAAACACCTATTCTGCTGTACTATCTATTTGACCTCATTTACTTCAATGTTTTTATAGAAAATAGTATAGAAATTTCTCAATAAAACACAACCACAATTATTATTTGTTCTGTTTTGTACTGCAAGATACATATATTCCCCTATTTCTAGCATCAATTTTCTCTTTCTCATTAATAACTTTACCAGTATTATTTACAACAACTTTATAACACAAATTTAATTAGAGAAATAGAATATTCTTTTAGCTCAACAAGATATTGACTATGTCTCATTCCAAGTATAATATAGGGTTATTTTGTTTCAGTCATTCCTATCTCAAAACAAAATTATACTCATTTGTCTGTTTTTAAAAGCTAATATTCAAATCTTTTTGAAATATTACTGTTGGTTTATCAATTTTATGTTACTAATATATTTGGAACATTATATTTCAAAGGAATCTAAAACGTTATAGTGTTCTTGGTTTGTGAAAACTATAAAATTATTATTTGAAATAAAATACTAAATTTATTCAGTAACAGCAAATAACATTAAAATAGTTTATGAATTGTTTTCTAATTTTAACATGAAAGCATATAAGAATCTCTGACAGGGCTTCTAATAATTTTCCAAATAGGTAATTTTTCTTTCAATAATGATAAAATGGGACATGCATATTTGAGGAATCACCATTTATCTTTTAGCGTGTGTACATACATCTTTGAAGAATTTGAATACTCAAAAATTATGAATAAAACACTTCATCCTAGATAATTTTAGGATGTAGCTGAAAGAAACTAAAAATGAAACTTGAAACAATAGTTGGGAGGCAAATTGTAAATAGGAAGACTGATATTTAGGGAGAGAAGAAACAAAGGTGGAATAATAATGAGACTTGGTTGAGGACACAACTTGCCAAAGCTCTTCTGGTTCCTTGCCTTTCCTATTTTCAACCCTGTAAGTGACATACTCCAATTCAGATAAAATTAAAAAGAGCTGTACTGGTCTGCCGCTGCCATGTGGCCTGGAGTCTGCAGTCCCTGGTCCCACGTACCGGGGTTTTTCTTCTGGAAGTTTGTGGCAACCGAAGCTTCATCTAGAGTGGGCAGAGAGGAGACACCCACTCTATCTGAGGTGTTCTGGTGAAACTGACTCAGCAAAGGGTCCAGCGAGATCTCTGGTGAGCTTCTGTCTCCCAGGATCCACTGCTGAGTCTTTGAACCAAGGCTGGCACCGACTTAAATGGCGCTTGAGGCAGTTTTGAAATGATGGTGGTGAAAAGGGTAATGGTAGTGGGATTGGTGTTGAAATATTGAATATAGTCAATTAATGGGGCTGGAGCCATAGTACAGAGGGTAGGGCGTTTGCCTTGCTCACGGCCAACCTGGCCGACCCAGGTTCCATTTCTCCGCCCCTCTCAGAGAGCATGGTAAGCTACCGAGAGTATCTTGCCCACACTGCAAAGCCTGGCAAGCTACCCATGACATATTCGATATGCCAAGCACAGTAACAAGTGTCATAATGGAACGAAAATTCTTCCTCAGAAGACCCTGTTGTGTGGGCATCCTAGAGTCGCATTAACCAACCTGGAAAATGCTGCATCATAGTGGGTAGGATGTTTGCCTTGCACGCAGGTGACCTGGGTTTGATTCCCAGCATCTCACCGCAAGGAGTGATTCCTGAGTACAGGGACAGGAGTAACCCCTGGGTACTTTTGGGTCACTTGAGCAAGTGCTCACTTGACATCCCATTACTCATTGATTTGCTCTACTGATCATCTCCATTCGTCCCTCTACCGAGCTAGTGCTAGTGCAGACCAATGACGTCTGCTCCATACAGGTACACAAAGAGCGTCAAACCATTCATTCAGAGTCTTGACAAAGAAGTCTGACCATCTCGAAGGTGGGTGGTCATGTGATCTTTTGATGTCCCATGGAATCGAGTCGGTAATGGCTCCAGTTCAGCAGTCATCTCCAAATCACATTATGTGTCCAGCCCATCTTATTTTCGATGCCTTGGCAAACAAGATAGCATCCCTGATTCTCCATCGTCGATGGAGGTTGGAACTCCATATTCCTTCTCACACTTGAACGAAGCTTGATACTCCAAGCATAGCTCTTTTGATTCTCCTTTGGAAGACTCAAATAGCGTTCTCATTATATTTTCATAGGCCCATGGTCTCTGAGGAGTATGTTAATGCAGGAAGAATGGTGGATTCAAAGAGATGTGCCCAGAGCCAGAGAGTCTTCATTCCCTTAGTTATTTCTTCTATGCTCTTGAAGGCATTTCCCACCTCTCTCTTGCTCCTGCGCAACTCAGGGGCCAGATCATTTCTAGATGAGTTTTAGATCTAGGTACACATAACTGCTGCACTCAGAAATGTTTGTTCGTTGAGAGAGAATGGAACTTCAGGAACAAGTCTGTTTCTCAGGAACATTGTCTTCATGAGATTTCCACAGTCACGGTTGAAGTCGGCCAGAATTTTGCAGCCCGGCTAATGTTTGTTGTTATTAGAATGATGTCATCAGCGAAGTGGAGGTAGTGTCATTGCCAACTATCATTCCCATTGCAGTCATTGCATGATATTCTAGAGGGTGGCACTGAAGAGTTCTGGTGAAATGGAATCACCCTGCCGAACCCCTCTCTTGATGTCGATGGTCACTTCCTTGTAGAATGGTGACATCCTGGTAGTGAATCTGTAATACAGCTTGCAGAGTATCCTGATGTATTGAGCTTGAACGCTCTGTTTGGCTTGGGCTTCAATGACTGCTTCAGTCTCAACAGAATCATTAGAAAGAGCGGCATCTTGAATCCCAGAGAAACCTCAATGAGCTTGGTCACAGTGTGGATATGGTCGATCATGCTGAATCCTTTTCAGAACCAAACTTGCTTGCATGGTTGTCCTTCAATTAGTGTTCTGCCAATCCTATTCACAATGACTCTAGTGAACAGCTCGTAGATGACGGACAAAAGGGAGATCAGGCAATAGTTTCCTATGTTGTGAATGTCTCCCTTCATGTACAGTAGAATGTTCCTGCTGTTTTTTCACTGGAATGGAACCTTGCATTTAGACATTCAGACAGGTACTGTGGAAAAGCCGAGTCAATGTATTGACGAGTACTGGTGGCATATTCTTCACATATTTAAGTCCGGCCTTGTCTGAGCTGGGTGTTGTTTGCTTCTTTACCAATGAAATGGCATGTCAGATTTCGGAAGGGAGAACATTGGGAACAACATACCCATCCTGTGGAATTTGTTATGTGGGTATGTAAACATGGCTATCGAAGAGATCTGAGTAGAAGTCATGGATAATCTTCTCCATTGCCCTTCTGGAAAATGTGGTAGATCCATCAGGACATTGGAGGGCAGTTATCTTGGTCTTGTAGTTGTCAAAGGAAAGGTGGGCTTTGTGAATGCTTTCCCCGGCTTCTGCCGCATTGGCCAGCACTGTTGCTTTTCTCTCTTTGAGGTCTTACTTTATCACTTCTCTGCACTGCTTTTTCGAGCTCAGACATTAGTTTATGGTTGTCTGAGGTTCATGCCCAGCCATGTTGGCGAATGAGAATGAGCTCGAGAGTTTTTGAAGACAGGCGTGTTTTTGTGGCTTTCTCTCTCTTGGCATTCCTCGCACAATCATGGAGATGCTGAGCCAGTCGATTGTATTCTTCATGGATGTCATCAATGATGGCATCTTCCCATGTTCCCTTGACACTATTGTGGCAAGACTGTCAGATATTCAAGCAAATTATGAACATCAACTATTCTAAACACAAGAACTAGTGACTTTCAAACATCATGGAAAACTGTGATTATCAGGAATATTTTTAAAAAGTGTAAATGAGAATGCATTATAGAAATTAACTTTTGCCAATGCAACAGAGTATGTGGAGTTGTATCTGTAGCAGGAAGTCTTTACATACACTCATGAATAAGAAACCAAACTAATCTCCTGCTTCTTAATATAGCACAGCAGCTCAGCTTCTATGATAAACACAGATTAGGGGAGATGCTTGAAAAGTAATACAGAGGCAAATGGTAAAAAAAAAAAAATGTGAGGAACAGCCATGCACAAGAGAAAGTAAATTTAAAGTAAACATTTAGGAAGGGGGGCATTCCGGCCCGTCCTTCATGCCCTACTGAGGTCACCAGTTGCCCCCCACGAGCGGCTCTCAGGCACGGCCATGACTCCAGAGCACAGAAACCAGTCTCTCAATTATCTGAGTCTCAGTAGAAATACTTCCAGGTTTAATAAGTAAAATAGCAGAAATCCAAAACCGTGCGGCTGCTATCACGGCCGCAGGACATCATTTAATTCTTGAACCTAGCTGTAGAAAGCAAATAATTTCACAATGTTTTTCAGCATGGCTGATTGGGGCGGGGGGAGAAAACTCTAAATAATAATGGTGCAAGTTTTATCGAAACAATGAAGCTAGTCAAAGTAGATAGGGTGTTAACTAGAATTCACATGCCTCACAGGAATTGGGGGGGTGGGGGGTTTATTGGGGTTCTTCGTGGTGAAAAATAAATATTGGTAAAGGGAAATGTGATTGATATTTGCATGACCGAGACCTAAATCTGAAAGCTTTGTAACTTTTCCCACAGCGATTCAATAAATAAATAAATTATTAAAAAATAATAATAATAATAAAGTAAACATTTAAGGGGGCAAAGCAATTGTGTAGTAGGTAAGTCATTTGCCTTGCAAGTGCCTGATCTGGGTTCGATCTCCGGCAACTCATATGGTCCCCTGAGCATGAGGGATAATTCCTGAATGCAGAGCCAGAAATATACCCTAAGCACTGCCGCATGGGGTCCCAGAAACCAAAAATCAAACAAACAAGAAGTAAATTTTTGAAAAATAATGATGAAGTCAAATACTACTAATTTCAAAAATATGAAGAACACAATACTCTATCAGAAACAAAAGATTTCAGAGTAAAAGAGGTAGTAAGTGATTGGGTATGAAATAAAATGATTTGTATAGATGAAAGCAAGTAGAAGAGCTAATACTCAACAAGTTAATATCTATGAATATATATGGACCACTGAAGTAGCATAAAAATATATAAGCCAACTGTGAACAGGCCAGACAAAAGATATAAACAACAAAACATGTCCAGTGAAAAAGAACAACTTAGAATCTTATCAGAGAACTGGTATTCCTGAAGGGGTGAAAGGTCGAAGGGAAGACTCCTGTATGCAGTGAGAGAAGCCTGCTGGCACTATGATGGTGGGAAGGTTATGAGTAACCGCATCTCTAAAATGTGTAAGCGTATACACTCTTCTAAAGCAGTATTAATTTAATAGTTAAATATATAATAAAAGGGCCAGAGAATAGTACAGGGTTTTGGTGTTTGCCTTGCATGCAGCAGACCCAGGTTCCATCTAGGGCATCCCATATGATTCCCTGAGTACCACCATGAGTAATTTCTTAGTATAAAGCTAGGAGTAACTATGAACATCACCAGAAAGTCAAATATATGTCTTTTCATAGGTTTCTGTTAAGAATTTTATAATTCCATAGTTGTAAACTTCCTACAAATCAAGGGCAGGGAGCGCAATTTTGACAGAGAAGGGGCCACTGTGACCATGATACTTTGAAGTGATTCCCTAGACTTGGGTGCTGAAAGATCTAAAGGGAGATGCATGATACCAGTTTAGTAACAGAAATACAAACCACAGCGCCTAAAAGAAAGAAAGGTTAAATAGAGAGAGGAAGAAGAAAGCACCTGCCATAAAGGTAGACTTGGGGGTGACTGAGGACATTGGTGGCAGGAATGTACACTCGTAAAGGGATGTTGTTGAAACATTGTATGACTAAAACTCAATCATCAACAACTTTGGAACTGTGTATCTAATGTGATTCAATTAACATTTAAAAATTTCATAATTGAGTGCATCTTTTTTTTGTTGAGGGAGTCATATCTAGCATTTGTCAGGCTTACTACTGGCAGTGCTTGGGGCCATATGCCATGCTTGGAATTGAACCTGGCTTAGCCCTGTACAAGTCAAGTGCCTTAGCCCCTGTAGTATCTCTCTCGCATATACATTTAACTTTTAACATGGCACAAAATAATGCTTGGGTGAGTGTGGTTTTGGTGATATAGGACCAACCCTTGCTGTGATGGAATTTAGACCCTACAAATGTGTACAGGCTAGCTAAGCACTCTAACATATTAGACCCATATGCATATATTTTTGTGTCTTAATTTATTCAGTAAAAACATGCCTTTATGAAAATTATGTTTTGGATTATAGTTCATAACCATTTTTTTTTAATGGCACCAAATCCCCTGTACTTTAATGACAGAAATCAAGGAGACTCTATATGACCACCGACACTCTTGTTAACCAATACATTTCACCCAGCTATCACATCTTAAATACACACAATATCTCTAAGGTCCAATATCTGTCTCCAAATAGATCACTACCAAGATGGTAACACTTGATTAACATTCTTTTTTTTCAATGTGTTCTTCACCAAACCCATCTTTTATACACACAACAAATTATTTTTTTTCCACAGTCGAAATATGATATTATAACTCTCCCCTCCCCTTACTCCCCAATTAAAAACACTGCAAGAAGAAATGCATCCTTAGCTATAAGACTTTCTGAAACCTGGATCTGGCCTCACCTGTGTGGTAGTGTATGAAAACCTGACTTGGCAAGTAGTGTTTCTTGGTAGTGTTTCTTTTAGTCTGTTTTACCTGTGTAAGATGCTTTACTTTTCTTAGTCCCTTCTTTTTTTTTTTTTTTTCCCCCTTTATTTTATTTTATTTTTTTTAAAGTTGTAGATTTACAATTTTTTGTGCTTTGGTTTCAATTATACAATGATCAGATACCCATCCCTCCACCAGTGCCCATTTTCCACCACCATGGGTAATATCCCTCCCACCCCCATCCCCCCATCCCCCCGTCTCTGTGGCAGGGCAATCCCCTGTGTTCTCTCTCTCCTTTCGGGTGTTGTGGTCTGCAAAAGAGGCATTGAGTGGCAAACATGTTCAGTCCATAGTCTACTTTCGACATGCATCTCCCCTCCTGGGAGGATCCTCCAAACATCCTTTATTTGGTGCTCCCTTCTCTATCTGAATAGCCCTTTCCTCTAGGATACCCGGCTGGCCTCTAAGTTATGGAGTAATCCTCCTTCATAACCATTTTCTTTAGTTTAAAATACGCTTATATACCTTTATATGTAGAAGTAATTATCCTCAAGTTCACTCTTTTGTTATGTTTATTTGTCTTTTAGGTCACACCTCATTTGTTCAGGGGTGACTCCAAATTACTCTTGACTCTCTCTGCCCAGGAATTGCTTCTGATGTGGTACAGGGGACCATATGTGATGTCAAACCCAGGTCAACCTACCTGCTGGACTATCTGTCCAGTTCTTCAAGCTCACTCTTTCACTTATGTCTCAATTCAGAAAGTGGATCAAATTAAAATAAAGGAAAGTGCAGAGAGAGTGATTAAGGTTCTTGTTTTACGTGCAGCTGTCCTGATCCAATGCCTGGTACTACATCTGGTCATCTAAGCATCACAGAGTGGATTCTGAGCACAGAGAAATTTAGGGTGAGACCCCAAACTCAAAGCCAATAATAATTTAACTGAGCAGAAGAGAAAAATGCTTATTCCTTTTTTTCTACAGTATTTTTTAATGCTAACTCAGAACATATAATATCTTGGTTATTTGAATTTCACAGATACAATATGTTGCATAGCTGAAATAGTTTGATCTCCCATCTGGTATTCATTTAATTAAAAAAAAGTTAATGATCCTGACCTTCAAATGTGTTTATATTTTATTTGGGGAGGTAGTTGGGCCATAACTGGTTGTGCTCAGGGTTTTGTTTCACCCTGGCTCTATGCTCAGTAATCACTCCTGGTGATATTAAGAGGAGCATTTATTGTGCTGGAGCTTTGAACTAGCTTTTGCTATATGTAAAATAGATGCCTTAACCCCTGTCTTATCTTTCTAGTCCTTGACTACTTTTTTTTTAAACAACATTTTGTAAATCAGTATTTTAATGGGAGATATTATTTGGAAATTTAAAAAAAACTCAAAGAAGAAAATAAGTATGAAACTGACTCCTCATCTTGACTATCAAACTAGTTATACAATATAAACTTTTTATATGCATAGCCACTATGCAGAATATAAATATATCTTACTAGTAGTATTGCCCAGGCAAAATTTATTATTATTAGTGACATTTCCCCTTCTAAAGTCAATGTATGTGATCTTAAAATGATGAAGTGTATTTTTAAATAAAATTTAGATTCCTCTAAAATAAAGAAAAATGAAATAATTGTATTCTAAAACCTAGAGCTACTAGTGATTATAAAGAATGAGTCAGTTAAGAATAGGACTTTTTTTTAAATTGTGCTTTTTGATATGCAATAAGAATTTAAAAATACTTGTAAAATATTTTTGTAAAATCTTTGCAAATCTTTTATCAAATTTCATTATTAATTTATAATTTTATCATAACAAAATAAAGTTTTTTTGCAAGTCAAAAAAATCTATTTGGGTTCACTTGATCACTTGACTTCCCGTTAATCATTAATTTGCTCGAGCGGGCGCCAGTAATGTCTCCATTTGTCCCTGTCGCATGCAGGGGAGCCCAATGGCATCTGTTTGGTCTAGGAACACGAAGAGCCTCAAATCGATCGTTCATGATCTTGATGAAGAAGTCTGACCATCTGGTAGGTGAGCGGCCACACGGTCTTTTGACATTCCGTGGAATCAAGTCAGTAACAGCTCTAGTCCAGAGGTCGTCTTTAAATCTCATTACATGACCAGCCCATCTGATTTTTGACACCTTGGCAAATGAGACAGAGTCCCTGATTCTTGATCGTCAACGGAGGTCGGAACTTTGGATTCTTTCTCTCATTGGAGTGAAATGTGATAATACAAGCGTAGGTCTTTCAATTCCTCTTTGAGACCCAAATAGTGTTCTCATCCTGTTTACGTAGGGTTTAGGTCTCTGAGGCATATGTTAATACAGGAAGAACAGTGGAATCAAAGAGATGTGCCGGAAGGCAGAGACCTCTTGGCTATTTCTTCAATGCTCTTGAAGGCATTCCAAGCTGCTCTCTCCCTCCTGCGCAGCTCGGGTGCCAGGTCATTTGTCATGTTGACTTCTTGACCTAAGTATACATAGCTGTTGCATTCAGAGATGGTTGTTCCTTTGAGAGTGAATGGGGGGTCAGGAACAAGGCTGTTTCTCATAAACATTGTCTTTGTAAGATTCAGCTGTAGTCCGACCTTTCCACACTCAAGGTCGAAGTCGGCCAGCATTTGTGCCGCTTGGCTAATGTTTGGTGTTATTAAGACAATGTCATCAGCAAAGCGAAGGGGCTGTAGTTGCCGACCATCTATCTTTACTCCCATTCCTTCCCATTCCAGTTGTCGCATGATGTTCTCGAGGGTAGCACTGAAGAGATTCAGTGAAAAGGTATCACCCTGCCGACTCCCTCTCTTGACATGGATGATCACTTCTTTGTAGAATGGTGAGATCCTGGTAGTGAATCCATAATACAGCTCAAGGAGGATCTTGATGTATTGAGATTGAATGCCCTGATTGGTTAGGGCTTCAATGACTGCTTCCATCTCAACAGAATCAAAGGCCTTCTTTAAATCAATGAACGTTAAACAGAGCGGCATCTTGAACTCCCGAGAAACCTCAATGATCTTGGTTATCGTGTGGATATGGTCGATGGTGCTGAATCCTTTGCGGAACCCTGCTTGCTCGCATGGTTGTCCTTCATCTAGTGTTCTGCCATCCTATTTAGGATAACTCAAGTGAACAACTTGTAGATGACAGACAATAGGCAGATTTGGTGATAGTTGCCAATGTCATGGATATCTCCCTTCTTGTACAGTAGTACAGTACTGCTAGTTTTCCACTGGGACGGAACCTTGCGTTCAGACAGGTAGTATGTGAAGAGCCGAGCCAGTGTATGATGAGTACTGATGGCAGGTTCTTCAGGTGTTCAACTTTGACCTTTTCTGGGCCGGGTGCTTTTCATTTCTTTACTGACGAAATGGCGTATCGGATTTCGGGAGGGAGAACATTTGGGAACGACATATCCATCCTGTAGAATTTGGTATGTCGGCAAGTGCACATGGCTATTGAAGAGATTTGAGTTAAAGTCATGGATAATCTTCTCCATTGCCGTTCTGGAAGATGTGATAGATCCATCAGGATGTCGGAGGGCATCATCTTGGTCTTGTATTTGGCGAAGGACAGGCTGACGTTATGAATACTTTTCCTGGCTTCTGCCACATCTACCAGCACTTCTGCTCTTCTCTCTTTGAGGTCTTCCTTGGGTTAAAATTTATAACATTTACCTTTATTTTTCAAAATATAACAGATACAGATATAAATATAAAATATAACATAGAGAGTTGTCTTATAACAAGACTTGTCTTGTGGGGCTGAAGCGATAGTATAGTGGTGGGGCACTTACAAACCTTCGTTTAATACCTGATACCACATGAGGTCCCTGGCACTCACTAGGAGGGATCCCTGAAGTCAGATCTGGAAGTAAGTCCTGAGCACAAACAACCAAAATGTTGTCTTGTATTAAGACTAATCTATGAAATTGATAAAACTGTGTTACTCTGGACATGTAAGGATACAAAAGAGCAATGTCTAATGTTTGGAGACTACTTTGCATAGGATAAGTGAGAATCAAAGAATTGATTGGAGGAAGAAAGGACAAAGGAGGGGGAATGATAGGAAGATGGAAAGAATAAGGGAAAATAACATCTCTACTAGGATGTTGTTCTCTTGTTCCCTATAATAGTTGAGATCATCAGATTACATTGAAATGTTTATCACGACAAAAGGTCACAGAATAGTAAAGTGTAGGTCAAGGAAGTTCAGAACTAGCTAGTGCCATTTTTCTCAGTTTGAAGATATTTCAGATTCCCATTTCCATAAGGTTCTGCAGCATTGGGAATGTCTGTTCTGCAGGCTTAATATCTTACCCAATTCTCAATACAATAAATCACACACAAAATTATGTATCAACCCCAATTTAAGTATTTTTATAAAATTGTTTATTGGCAAATATATGCAACCTATTTGTACACTGAACTTCTTGGTAAAATATTAACTTTGTCTTTATAGGCTTAATAGATTTCATATTAGTCCCATTATCACCACTTGACATCCACCACAGTAATTTGTGAAAGTATTTATTTCCACTTTCTTCTTCTTTTTAATTTTCAGTTAAATCACCTTCATCATAATAGTAGCCACTTTGTTTCTATGATTAGATATCTTGAGGAAATAATTTTTTTCAAAACAATTTAAATTGATTACAATTTGAAATTTATTACAATTATTTTAACTCTTCTGAACATTTAAATAAAATGTATTATCAAGTAAATATTAAATATTTTTGACAGTAAATTTTATCAATTTTATATCTATACATGAATATATCTGTATCTGTATAAATAGTTAACAAAATAGTAGAAATAATTTACAATTATCAAATATATATAATTTATTGTTCATGCTTTAGAAAGTTAATGGATTCAGGTGTAACTGGCATTCCAACTTAGAGTCTCTGTGTGTGTATTATATATGTATATGTATGTATGTATATATATGTATGCACATATATATACATATATATATTCTGAAAAAAAATTTGCTCAAACCTTTTTGGAGTACCCTGCATATTCCAACTCAGGTTATATAAATGTTTTCCTCTATTGTATAGAACCAACATTGATGTTCCTCATCTTTATGAAGTCAAGTTACTTTAGCTGAAATAATAGAAACCTCCCCTCATTCCCTTTGGATTCTGACACCAGGCCCATTGGGACACACAGCACAGCCCCGTGAGCAGACTTCTGTACCCCATTCACCTCATGTACTAGTAGGAAAGCACAGGATCCAACTTCAGAGCTGGCTGCCCCCATCACCCCCGATAACCCCAACAACTAAAAGGAAGAGTCTGGATCTGTCCTGCTGAATACCATTATAGCTAATGGGAAAAAAACAGAAGCCGGAGCAAACGTATAGAAGGAAGTCTTTTATCTTGCAAGCAGCTGAGCCAGGTTAGATCCTCCTCATCCCATATGATTCTCAGAGCACAGTTAGGAGTGATTCCCGAGAGCAAAGTGAAGACTAACCCGTGAGAATTGTTGGATGTGATCCACCTGCTCCTAAAAAAATAGAACAACAGAGGCACATATAGTACTTTGTGAGCATAAAAGAACAAACCACACAAGTGCCCAGGTGATCAGAAACCTAAAGCTCCATTGTCAGTTCCCACAAACTCTAAGAATGGGAAAACAACAAAATTCAGCTTCTGCAGCTGACTGGGACAGAAGTCCAAGCACTTGAGTTCATCAAAATTCTCAAGCCTGGTTGAGGAGGAGTTCTAATAAGCATTCTATGCAATGGCAATAGAAATTGAGAAATCACTGGAAGAAAATTTTAATCAAATCAAAGAAGCCATCAGAGTATGAGAGAATCCACACAAATCGAATTGAATGAGCTAAAAAATATAATAGTAAGTAATGCAACAGAACTCTGAATACTAAGAACAGTATCAGCTAACTTGAAGACAATATGCAAGCCATCAACAATAATAAAGAAAATAAAAATAACAAAGGAAAATATGTGAAAAAGAATAGGAGAGAGGTGAGAGGTAGCATATTTATAAAGTACTTACTCTGAAAGCAGTCTACCTAGGTTCTGTATTAGGACCATAATGAACAACCAGGGATTCTTCATGTTTGCAGAGCCAGTTTTATTCTGTGTATTTCAGTGTGCTTTTTCATTAATGTTTATCTGTCTAACATTTGATTGTCTTTTCAAAATATAAGAGGAATACAACTCAAAAGTAAAACAAACAAACTTAATAAATAAATGTGGAGGGGCTGAGATGAATGATAGTACAGCAGGTATAGTGTATGCCTTGCATGTGACTGACCCAAGTTCAATACCCAGCAGCCCATATGTTTCCCTGAGTTCTACCAAGGTGATCACTCTGCACAGAACCAACAATAAGCTCTGAACACTGACAGGTTAGGTATCAAAAACTTAAAAAAATTATCAGAATCCAACAAGATCTAGATGGGAAAAATTAAACTATTACAAATTGCAGAAATTATTATATGTATAATTTATTATATGAATATTATATGTAGAGGACCAATAGCACCCTAAGTATTAGGGCCATATTTTTAAGAGAATTTTACTAAAAGGAAAACAGCAAAAAAACAAAAAAGCAAAAAATCAGCTTTTAAACAATAAACCAGTACAGAAAAGTAATATACTACAAAATAAATGCAATAAATATATTTACATATGCAAATGGTGATCTAGAAGAGAAAGAAATCAAAGAGACTACCACATTTCAAAGTTATGACTAAAATCATCAATTACCTAGTAATCAACTTTAAAAAAGAATTTAAAGAGCTTACATTGGAAAATAGAAATCACTTGAAAAAGAAGCAGAAGACAATCTAAGGAAGTTTTTTATGCTTTTTATTATTTTTATTTTTTTCCCTTTATTTTATTTTATTTTTTTTTACAGTTGTAAATTTACAATTTTTTGTGCTTTGGTTTCAATTATACAATGATCAGATACCCATCCTTCCACCAGTGCCCATTTTCCACCACCATGGATAATATCCCTCCCACCCCCATCCCCCCATCCCCCCTGTCTCTGTGGCAGGGCAATCCCCTGTGTTCTCTCTCTCCTTTGGGGTGTTGTGGTCTGCAAAAGAGGCATTGAGTGGCAAACATGTTCAGTTCATAGTCTACTTTCGACATGCATCTCCCCTCCTGGGAGGATCCTCCAAACATCCTTTATTTGGTGCTCCCTTCTCTATCTGAACTGCCCTTTCCTCTAGGATACCCGGCTGGCCTCTAAGTTATGGAGTAAACCTCCTGGTGCTGATCTCAGCTATTCTTGGGTATTAATCTCATACTTTGTTACTTTATATCCCCCATAATTTGGAAGAATCTCTGTCATCAATATGACCAGCCTACATAAAGTATTGTGTAGATTCAATGCAATCGCTACCAAAATCCCCCCAATGAAATTCTTCAAAAACTCAGTACAGTCACTACTAAAATTTGTAGCACTGTCCTATCATTGTTCATCAATTTGCTCGAGTAGGCCCAGTAACCTCTCTATTGTGAGACTTGTTGCTACTGAGTTTGGCATATCGAATATGTCACAGGTAGCTTGCCAAGCTTTACTGTGCAGACGAGATACTCTTGGTAGCTTACCAGGCTCTCCGAGAGGGGCGGAGGAATCGAACTCTAATCGGCCTGGTTGGTTGTGTGCAATGCAAACACCCTACCCACTGTGCTAAAACCATAAAATCAGCCCAAATAGTCAAACTTTTTGTAAGAATTAAAAAATAGGAGGTATGGCCTTTCCTAACTTTAAAATATACTAGTAAAGTAAAGTAAAGGCCCTCCCATTGATCGTCGATTTGCTCGAGCGGGCCCAGTAACGTCTCCATTGGAGACTTTGTTGTTACTGTGTTTGGCATATCGAATACTCTCGTTAGCTTGCCAGGCTCTTCGAGAGGGGCGGAGGAATTGAACTCGGGTCGGCCATGTTGGCTGCTTGTAAGGCGAACACCCTACCGCTGTTATAAAATATAAAAACAGCATGATTCATGAATAAGAATACTGTTAGATCAATGAATTAGTTTGTTGCAACAAAGGAGCCATGTCTATGAAGTAGAGTATAAAGAGCCTCTTCAATTAATGGTGTTAAGAAAACTGGATAGCTCCATGCAAAAAAAGTAAAATAATGTTGGATACATA
Organism: Sorex fumeus; assembly: GCF_029834395.1. NCBI lineage: Eukaryota > Metazoa > Chordata > Mammalia > Eulipotyphla > Soricidae > Sorex > Sorex fumeus. The sequence goes on along the minus strand of NW_026606185.1, from coordinate 5,845,666 downwards.
TCTTGAACCTTATGCACAAGTCTTGAAATTAGACTAGATTTCATAAAGTATATAGAAAAAAAATCTGGGCAGAACTCTCCAGAATTAGAATCTAAATTTTTTTTTCGATGATACAACTCTGTTTATAAAGGCAACAGAAATATAAATGAACAAATGAAACTAGATCAAATTGAATTTTTTCCATGACAAAAGAAGTATGGGTTAAAACACTAAGATACTATACTCACTGGAAGAAAATATATTAATACTATATTTTGAACAGTGGATTAATATCCAATATATACAAAGCACTAACAGATGCAAGCATCAATAAATATAACAGCTATATTGAAACTTTGGGAAAAGAACAGTCACATCTCAGAAGAAGACACAGTGATAGCCAATACACATATAAAAATGTTCATTCTCACTTATTTTAAAGGAAATCCAAATGACAATAACAATGAGGTAGTATCAGAAAGGATAAGAACAACTTGTGCTGGTGAGGATCTGATGAAATAGGAGTTCTCATGCACTTTCAGTGAGTAAGTTGTCTAGTTTATCCTTTAGGGCAAACATTATGAAGATTCCTTTAAAAAAATAGAACGACAATATGACCTGGTGATTACACTCCTTGACATCTACCCACAAGAAACCATGATAGCCATTCACAACGATAATAATAAATGAAAATTAAATTTTAAAATGGTCTAATAAACAATATATGCATTCATATAATTATACTTCTCATATTTCTCTGAAATACAGCAAAGCCCAGCCTGTTACTGCTCCTAGAATATTTTTTTATCTTAAACAGCTTAACAATAATTCAGATGCTACAAATTAACTCATTTTTAAAATTGTATTTGTTTTACTTTTGTTTCCCTTCCCCATGTTATTATTGTTCTATATTATTATTCTTCTGGTGTCCAGAAGATTTCAGTGATAGATGTTCCTGAGATAGAAACTCAGGGACTAGAAATGGAAAGATTTGACCTTACATAAGATCCTGAATGCATGCCTTTCCTCAGACTGCTGAGACGGCAGCTCAGCCACTCCTCCACTCTTGCTTCCCGAGCCTGCTTCTACAGTGCTCCAGGGAGCCATCTTGCCGGCCCAAGACATGCTCATAGCCCCCCCCCAAAAAAAAATGTCTAAAATACAACTCAGCATGTGTAAAATTCAACTTTGTGTGGGTTAATGCTGTTGTTCACTAGAAGAGCACTGAGATCAATAATTGACACCTGAGTCCTTATTTTAGAAGGCCCCATCTGTGGGAAGTTCACTGGAGGCAGCCCCTCTTGCCAGAAAGCAGGGCCTGCAGTGCTAGGATCCGGTGCAGTTCTGAAGGGTTCACTATCTGTCCAGCACAAATTAAAATACACAGCTTTAATCCTCACTGAATCATTGTGAGACTATTGAAAATGATTATACAATTGTCAGAATAAACATTAATACAATAAAAATTAATTTTCTTATGACCTTATTTAAGAAATGTGTACCTTTGTGGACATATTACATCCTAAATGCACTTGTTTTTTTATAGATTGGCAAATATTTAACAATTGGGAAAAGTATTATCTTAAATGGCAATAACTTCTCAATAAAAGCTAAATAGAGGGACTAGGGCAATTGTACAACAGGTAGGTTGTTTGTCTTGCACACTTAGACCCATTTTAGATCTCCATAATCACATATGATCACACACGTACTAGTAGGAGTAATGCCTGAGTGCAGAGGAAGGAGAAAGAGCAGAACTCTGGCCAGGAGTGTCTTTAATCAAAACAAAACAAAAAGGCTAAATGGCACGTTAAATTCTTTTTCTGTTTGGTGATGGACTGTGAGATTTTATTCAGTCACAGGTGCTTAGCATTTATTTCTCGCTTTGAAGTCAGGGCTATACTCTAGCCAGGGTTGGGGCACAATACACATTGTGGGGATGGACACTGCAAACATCTTAATCCCTGCATGATCCCTTAGACCTGTAAGTTAAATTATTAAGTAATGTTTATTTTCAGTTAATCTAATTGTTACCAACATTTTTAAAATTTTATTTTTATTTACAATTATTTAATCATTTATTTGTTTCTGTTGTACTTGCTGTACCATTGCTCCAATCCTATAATATCCTATAATTTATTTTTTGAAGAAATATTTATTTGTAAGACTACAAATTTTAAGGACATAATTTACATCTGTTTTAAACGTCTTATATTATACTATATTATACTATAGAATTTACTGATTCCAATTTTAATGTGACTAATTACTCTCAGGTCTGAGTTGAATATTCCAAATTTCTATAACCTTTAAAATATGCACCAATACGTTCATTAACCTCAAATAAAACTAGACCTCATATAATTTTGTAGCCTGCAGAGTTTCCTTATGAGTTCATCTGAGCTTATAACTTATAGATGTCCACCAAATTATATAGAATGTACTCATATATTCTAGCCTATAATAGAATGCAATATATTTATTCTCCTTAATAAATAATAATACCACACGTAATCCACATATGGATTATAATTTATATTTTATGATATGCCACAGGTCTAGATTTTTCTTACATTATTGTTTCACAAAAAATTCAGAGATATATAAACAAATTTTTGTAAGATTATCAGTTTGCCTTATTTCCTGAAATCATACTAACTTCGAAAACAGCATGCTATTCAGAGGTAAAATGAAGAGAGAATAGCATTACTTTTTTTAGAATTCATTTAAAATATAATATTGCCTGCAGGTGTTAGGATTGGAATATTAATGTGCTGCAAATCTGATTTATCCCATCTAGTATGACAAATATTGTAGCATCCATAAAGCACAGATTTGCTTGTCGTCATTAATGGATGATATTCTATAAAGTATCCCTTAAATTCAGCACTAGACCATGTACAGTATTGCTTTGACAACACCACCTGCCCCTGCCCCCGCAGTTTTGGGGGAAAGGGCCCAGATTTGCTAAAATGAAGAAAAGAGTTATTGGATTCAGGAGAATTGACCAATATTTTTCAGGACCTCAGGATGGGGATGAAGAATTAAATCTACGGAGACTTTTAATAAATAAAGATCAATTTCCTTGTGAAATTAAAACACTAATCTTTTTTATCACAGAAGTGACAAATTATGACAGTTAATCACAGTGCTCTTAGAATATTTGCACCTGAACATAATCTCTCCTTTGGCCATCAAACATGGCCAAATAGTGGGCAAAGTTACCCTGAAAAAGTACTGATACACAGTCATATGTCAAATGAGTGAAAAAATTCTGAATTGTATAAAAATGCTAAACACATTTAAGGATATAAAAAATAATATCTATGTATAATTCTGCACTGTCCTCCCGTTGTTCATCAATTTGCTCGAGTGGGCACCACTAACACCTTACAACAATTTGTGAGACTTGTTACTGTTTTTGGCATATCGAATATGTCACAGGTAGCTTGCCAGGCTTTGCCGTGCAGACGAGATACTCTTGGTAGCTTGCCTGGCTCTCTGAGAGGGGTGGAATATCGAACCTGGGTTGGCCGCATGCGAGGCAAATGCCCTACATGCTGTGTTATCGCTCCAGCCCATGTATAATTCTACACACAACATATAATAGTATAATGTAGCACTATCCTCTCATTGTTCATTGATTTGCTCGAGCAGGCACCAATAACATCTCCATTGTGAGACTTGTTGTTACTGTTTTTGGCATAGTAAAAAAGCCACGGGGAGCTTGCCAGGCTCTGCTGTGCAGGCGGGGTACTCTCGGTAGCTAGCTGGGCTCTCCAAGAGGGATAAAGGAATTGAACCCAGGTCAGCCACATGCAAGGCAAATGCCCTACCTGCTGTGCTATTTCTCCAGCCCCAGTGGGATATTGCATGATAAAAAAGCCAGAAATTGGCTAGGAAATAGAAGGCTAAATATAATTAAAAAAAATTAATGTTGGGGAACCCTATTGCAGAATTATACAAAAAGTCACGAGTGCTGCCAGAGAGTTCTGCAAGTAGAGCACATACCTTGCAAGCAACCATCCAAGGTAAAACCCAGTGCACGCTATAAATCTCCAGAGGACTAGCAGCAGTGATCCCTGAACACAGCTAGGAATAAGCCATGAGCACAATCATTGTGGCCCAAAATCCAAAACTAAAAACAAAAGGCACCAGGGCAAATAAATAAGTTATGCATGCAAAGTAGACTGGTGAAATTGCCACCTAAATACTATAATATTCATACTAGTTGTTAATATATGAAATAAAAGTATATTTAAATGAAAAAATAGTTTTATATTGAAATACTCTGTTGAATGCTTAAATGTGAGCAATAGAAAATAGTTAACTTCTAAAAAAAAACATAGTAGAAAAGAAGACAAATATAATATTACCAAAAACGATTGGCCATCAACAAAGTGCAAAGAATTTTACTGTTATTTGTGTAAACTCACACAAAAAGGGGACGCGGCATACAGCGGCAGTGGCTCTATCTCTCCCGCGTTCGGTAGTCTCACCCTTCTCTCACCCCGGGGAGGTTGATGGCGATGGTCAGGCGGAGGAAGGAAGGAGGGTCAGGCTGGTTGGTATTAGTAGCAGTTTATTTCATTCCTCTCTCCATCTACACCAGTCTCTCTTGTCTGTCTCTGCTTCTGTCTCTGCTCCTCTTGTCTGTCTCTGCTCTCTTCCTCCTGACCCCTATCCCACTCCTACAGTACAGTTAAATCCTCTCTCCATGAGGAATTGGGGGAACAATTACACATAGGTGCGGTCCCAATCAATAGGGGTAGAAATCTTAGCCTCAGGGAAGGCCGCTCCTAGGACAGATCCTTTCTCAGCAGGACGACCCACCCTAGAGCAGAGTCCCATGGGTGTGCCTCTCCTCTCCTCTGACAAGCATATAAGCATATATAATATAAATCATTTTGTATGGATACAGTAGGAAATATCTTAAACTTATAGAATTGCTCTCCTAGGGCCATCTCGATTTCAGACTACAGTGCTCAGGCCAGATAGTCTTTCCCACCCCTAGCAGGATCCTAGTCTCGTCGTTACCTTTGGATCATGACAGCATTTGTCTATGATCAAACTCTTAACTTATAGTTAAGAATCGTGGCACCTTGGCCTGGCCCATTTCGCTGCCAGGGTAGCTCACTGCTTGCCCTGGGTCTATTCAGTCCCTTGTCGGGACCCTGCTTTTGGGGTGTTAGGAACTAAGGGCAACTGAGGCTTAAGTCGAAAAAGCAGATGCCTGGGAGTGAATAATATTCAAAGCCAATCAAATCCTAAGTTACAAAGCATAATGTTAACGGTCTTCCTGTATCTATACAAAAAGGATATTACTTTAAGGTAAACTGTTCATAAGGCATAAGGAGAGGAGAAAGGCAATATTTCACTCATACATATAAAATCATAGATTTCTGGGCAACTGATCTTACAAATTAACAGAGTCTGATTAAGGGGAAAGCTGATTATCTGGGTGGGGAAGAGAGCATAGGGAAGACTGTTTACAGATAAACACAATGGAGTGGAAGTGCCTCAGGAGCACTGTGATGGGTGTAACCAGATTAATGGGTGTAACTAGATAAACCTAAGCTTCTTGTACTCCAACAGTTATTATTTTAAATTTTAGGAACAAGTGATACTTGGAAATGTGTTGGTCATTCTCAGTCATATTTTGGTAGGTTGTTTGGCTTAAGATTTGCAGTAATATGGTTGGAACTAACCACAAGTGTGTGGGGGGCTGAGGTAGGTAAGATAGAGAAGGTACCAGTATGATTGATACCAGTATGACAATTCCCAGCTGAGAATCATCAGGCTGGACAAGATCTGAGGATTAAAAGTAGGTAAGGGATATTCTTGATAACCTTTCAGTATCAATATTTCAAACCACAATGCCCAAAAGAAGAGTGTGTGTGTGAGAGAGAAAGGAAACATGTCTGATACAGAGGAATGCATAGGGTGGAGGGAATAAGGGTGATGGGAGAGAACCTGGGGACACTGGTGTTGGGAAATGTACACTGGTGGAATGATGGGTTTTGGAACACTGTATGATTGAAATCTAATCATGAACAGTTTTGAATGATCTGTCTCACAGTGATTCAATAAAAAAAAAGTGGAAAATGGGAACTGGTGGAGGGATGGGTACTCAATTATTGTATAATTGAAACCCAAGCACCAAAATTTGTAAGTCTACAAATGTACCTCATGGTGTTTCACTAATAAAAAATTTTAAAAAATAAAAATAAAATAATATGTTCCTTCTGTTTAAAAAAAAAAGTTAAAAAAATATTTGCAGTAAGTACTGCTAGAGTCATTGGTCTGAGGGAACACAACTGTGCTGCCAAGAGGTGAACTTGTGATCCCCTACACTCAAAGTAGCATTCCATCATCTTGAAAAAAATATACAAAGTCCTCATGTTAATTTTTCTAATATAAAAATTAGCATAGAGGTTAGAAGTTGAGTTAATTTTTCAAATGCTTGACATTGATTTTATTTAAAATTATTGGCTATGTGGTTGACTTTAAGTTGTGCTATCAACTCTATATAAACATTTTTATAATGAAAGTTGAATTAAGATGGATAATTTATTAAACAAATATTTATTTCCGATTCACTATGTGACAGGTATTGAAATAGTTATGATTATAGAGAAAAAGCAATAAAAAATTAAGAGTTATGTTTTCACACCCATTTATCTTTTAAGTCCGAGTTGTGATTCGTAAATTTTATGTGCAGATGAATCATGAATTGGTCTTCATAAAAGTCAGGTGCTGATTCAGTTGCTGTAGGTGAGCTATAGATTTGACTGGACTAAGACTTGATTTTTCTAATAAAGTTTCTAATAAAGTTTCCGTAATGCTGATGAGCTGATGCTACTAATCTACCAATCATGTTTCAATTAGCTTATCATATATAGATAAATTTTAGTGAATTAAACAATTATAATTGCTTTTAAATCAAATTTAAGAAAATTTTGCTTGTATACCACAAACCACATAAATTTATAGTGTACCCAATCAATGGCTGTTTTATTCCCGATTTTATTAAATCTCTGTGAATTTTGAAGTTATGCATAATTAGGCTTTTAACATATAATGTTCCATCACTGATCTTTCCTATCATTCCGTAATACCACTAATGTACTGAATTGTCCTTGACCCCTGACCCTGTTGCTTCTCAACAATCTCTTCTCCTGTTCCCCTTAACTTAATTTCATTTCTTCACCTCCCTATATTCTGAGGCCAAGGATAATTTAAGAATTCTCCACTTTAAACCACTTCATTTCCTCATCCAGTTACTCTAAAAAACACCTACAAGTCCACGTTGGGCTAAGCAGTCTGAGGCACTGAGATAAGGATCACTTGATCACTTGACTTCCCGTTAATCATTGATTTGCTCGAGAGGTAGCCAGTAATGTGTCCATTTGTCCCTGTCGCATACTAGTGTAGACCAATGGCATCTGTTCGTTCTAGGAACACGAAGAGCCTCAAACCGATCCTTCAGGGTCTTCACAAAGTACTCTGACCATCTTGTAGGTGGGCGGCCATGCGGTCTCTTGACATCCCGTGGAATCCAGTTGGTAACAGCTCTAGTCCAGTGGTTGTCACCAAGTCTCATTACGTGTCTAGAGCATCTGATTTTTGATGCCTTGGCAAACGAGACAGCATCCCTGATTCTTGACCGTCAATGAAGGTCAGAACTCCGGGTACTTTTTCTCATTTGAGTGAAATGTGATAATTCAAGCATAGCTCTTTCGATTCTTCTTTGGGAGACCCGAATACAGTTCTCATCCTGTTTCTGTAGGGCCCAGGTCTCCATGGCTTGTGTTAATGCAGGAAGAACAGTGGAATCGAAGAGATGTGCCTGGAGCTGGAGGTTCTTCATCCACTTAGCTATTTTTTCAATGCTCTTGAAGGTGTTCCAAGCAGCTCTCTTTCTCCTGCGCATCTCAGGTGCCAAGTCATTTGTCATGTTGACTTCTCAACCTAAGTACACATAACTGTTGCATTCAGAGATGGTAGTTCCATTGAGAATGAATGTAACGTCAGGAATGAGACTGTTTCTCATAAACATTTCTTCATGAGATTTAGCTGAAGTCCGACCTTTCCACACTCACGGTCAAAGTCGGCCAGCATTTGTGCCGCATGACTAATGTTTGGTGATATTAGAACAATGTCATCAGCAAAGAGGAGGTGGTGAAGTTGCCGACCATCTATCTTCACTCCCATTTCTTCCCATTCCAGTTGTCGCATGATGATCTCGAGGGTGGCACTGAAGAGTTTCGGTGAAATGGTTTCACCCTGCCAACTCTCTCTCTTGACATTGATGATCACTTCTTTGTAGAATGGTGAGGTCCTGGTAGTGAATCCATAATACAGCTCATAGAGGATCCTGATATATTGCGTATGAATGCCCTGATTGGCTAGGGCTTCGATGACCACTTCTGTTTCAACAGAATCAAAGGCCTTCTGTAAATCAATGAAGATAAGAGAGAGTGGCATCTTGAACTCCCGAGAAACCTCAATGAGCTTGGTCATCGTATGGATATGGTCGATCGTGCTGAATCCTTTGAGGAATCTGGCTTGCTCTCATGATTGTCTTTCATCTAGGATTCTGCCAATCCTATTCAGGATAACTCAAGTGAACAGCTTGTAGATAACAGACAATAGGCATAAGGGGCAATAGTTGCCAATGTCGTGGATGTCTCACTTCTTGTACAGTAGTATGGTCTTGCTTGTTTTCCATTGGGACGGAACCTTGCATTCAGACAGGTAACATATGAAGAGCTGAGCCAGTGTATTGATGAGTACTGATGGCAGGTTCTTCAGGTGTTCATGTCTGACCTTGTCTGGGTCAGATTCTCTTCATATCTTTACCGATGTAATAGCGTGTCGGGTTTCTGAAGGGAGAACGTTAGGAATGACATATCCATCCTGCGGAATTTGGTATGTGGGCAAGTGGATGTGGCTATTAAAGAGATCTGAGCAGAAGTAACGGATAATCTTCTGCATTGCCCTTCTGGAAGATGTGAGAGATCCATCAGGACATCAGAAGGCAGTCATCTTGTAGTTGGTGAAGGACAGTTGGGTGTTACAAATGCTTTTCCTGGCTTCAGTCACAACTACCAGCACTGCTGCTCTTCTTTCTTTGAGGTCTTCCTTTATCACTTCTCTGCACTGCTTTGTGAGCTTGAACATTCCCTTGCATTTGCCTGAGGCATGCGCGAAACCATGTTGGCAAATAAGCTCAAGAGTTTTCGAAGACAGGCAGTTTTTTTTGTGGGTATCTCCGCTTGGCATTACTCGCAAAATCATGGAGGTGCTGAGTCAGTCGATCATATTCCTCGTCAATGTTTTCAATGACGTTATCTTTCCATGTTGCAGCAATAGTGCCAAAAGTTCCCAGTTAGTGGTCTGGGAGTTCTCTTCTTAAACTTTGCAGCCCTTTTTCCTCACTCTGTGAAGTAGAATTTTGCAAGACAGAGATAGTGGTCAGATTCTGTTTGGAATTTTGGGACACCAGTGACATCGGTCAGGCAAAACAGTCGATTGAATATGATGTGGTCAATTTCATTGTGGAACTGTCCACTGGGAGACTCCCATGTCCAACATTTAGATTCTGCCTTCTGGAACTGTGAGTTACCATGGATGGTCTTGGTCGACATGATGAACTCAGACAGTCTCTCACCCTGTTCGTTCCATTCTATGCTATGGGTCCTGATGTAGAGTTCTTCGGCTGATCTTCTTGGTCCTGTCTTTGCATTAAAATCACTGACAATAATCTTGTAGAAGGTGTGGCTTTCTTTATAGAACTTCTCCAGCTCCATGTAGAACTTCTCAATTTCTCCTTCACCATAATTGGATGTTGGTGCGTAGACAACGAAGATAGAAACTGCCTGCAGTGAGCAACATCTATTTAAGTGTAATTCTCTGATTCGGGTTGTTAGGCATTCGAATGAATCAATGCTCATGGCCAAGTTTCTTTTGGACATATGGACACTGACATCTCTGACACATCTTTTGTCACATGTTCTGAGAAACAGTTCTTCTCCAGTGTCAAAAACGGTGTGATGTGATTGATGCCTTCTTGTCTCAGTCAGACCAATGATGTCGTACTTGATCTTTTGCACTTGCACCATCAGGTCCTCGATGGATTCATCTGATGCCAGAGTACATGCATTAAAATTACAGACAATCATTTTTGTCCTTCTTCGTTTTGGCAGCCTAGTTTGTCCTTGAGATTTTATCATCCTCTCCTTCACATCCTTCTCAACGCTGCTATATTGTGACTCCTTCAGGGTCAGGTGAATGAGATAGATTGTATTTACTGGTTTTGGCATATCGAATATGCCTTGGATAGCTTGCTAGGCTCTGCCATTTGGGAATCAATTGCATGATTTCATCATTCTTGGTATCTTTATAATATTCCACTGTGTATAGATACTGAGACAAGGAATGGAAAGAAATTATGGTTCATAGAGAATCACAGACTCACTCAGGTCTTGTCACAAAGAAAAGCCTTTTTAGACTCCTTTTATTTGCTGGCTTATTATAATCACAACCAATAAAATTCAAGTGTAGAAAGAACAAAGAACAGGAGAAAATGAAAAACATGATCAATTAAAGGAAGAAAAACATATTCAGTTTCCAAAAGAAAAACATGGTTATAGAAACAAAAACATAGTCAATTATATAGTTCACAACCTCCTTACACCTGGGGTCTATGATAAAGAAGGGAGGATTTTTATATCTAAAGTTTATATAGGTCTGAAATATGTGAGGAGGAGAAGCAGCTGCTTTGTGCTGCAGGAATTTGCTGACCACAGAGGGTTAGCTTTGTCTTTCCCATATCAATCAGACTCTCAAGCTTATGTTGGCCCACTTAGTGCAATGTTGGGTCCTGGTTCTGCTTCCTGCTTGCAGGGCAGCAAACAAAGGCTTATATTCATGATATGGTTGGACACCAACTAGTCACATAAACCTGTGTTTGTCCTTCTTCTGGCTTACTTCATTTAACATGACATCTTCCAGTTACATCTTTGTTGCAGTCAAGTGCATGATTTCATCATTCTTGGCACCTGTATAATATTCCACTATGTATAGATACCACATCTTCATAGATACCAGATCTGTTGTTGGACATCTAGGTTAATTCAAAATATTATCTATTGAGTGAGTACTGCTATGAATAATGTTGTATGTATATTCTTTTTGGTTAATATTTTTATGCCTTGGGGTTAGATCCTCAAAAGTGGAATTGCTGGGTGGGTCATAGGGAGAGCAATTTTAGATCTGCTGTGAAATATCCATGCTGTTTTCTATAGAAGTTAAATCAGACAATATCCCTCCAGGCAGTGGATAAGAGTTTCTTTTCACACGTCCTTCCCAACATAGATTGTTCCCAGTGTTTTTGATAGGTAGGATTCTCACTGGTGTCGAAAGATATCTCACTGTTGCCTTGACTTGAATTTCCCTACTAAAAATGATGACGGGCATTTTATCATGTACCTGTGGCCATCTGTTTGTCTTCCTCAGAGAAATCCCTGTTCATTTCCTTATCCATTGTTTGATGGGGTTTTGGATTTTTGTTGCTGATGTTTGTGAGTAAGTTGTGTATGCTAGATATCAATCCTTTCTTTATATCATGTGCTGGCCTTAAATAATTTTTTCAATTTAGTTAGTTGTGTTTTATTTTTTTTTCATTTCATTTCATCATCCTGTTATTCGTCGATTGCCTCGAGCAGGCCCCAGTAACGTCTCTTTCATCCTAGCCCTGAGATTATATTCAAGGCTATTTAGGAGAGTGAGACCCATCATTGTTACTGGTATTTGGCATATTTGGTACGCCACGGGGAGTTTGCCAGACTCTGCCCTGTGGGCAGGCTACATTCGATAGCCTGCAAGTTTGTCCAAAGTAGAAATAAGACAATAAGATGTCATAAAAAAAAGTTCTGTTAAGATGTCGCGCGGCCGCAAATGCGGCCGCGCGATTTCAGGATCTGGATTTTATAGTCTCTGAGTCTTGGCCTCTGATGGGATTACACGGCGCCAGGGGGCCAGGTGGTGGGTGTGACCCCCGCCTACTGGAGTTTGGAGGATCTGGGTGGAAGATGCTTGACTCCAATTCGAGTAGGTTTTATTTTTAGTCTGTCTTTATTTTGATTATAACTTTTTTGCAGGGTCTGGAGCAATAGCACAGTGGGTAGGGTGTTTGCCTTGCACGCAGCTGACCCAGATTTGATTCCCAGCATCCCATATGGTCTCCTGAGCATTGCCAGGAGGAATTCCTGAGTGCAAAGCCAGGAGTAACCCCTGTGCATTGCCAGGTGTGACCCAAAAAGCAAAAAAAAAAATCTCTTTCAGAAACTCTTCAATTGATGATTTGGTGACTCTTATCAAAAACATAGACTCATTGCTCTGAAAAAGAAAATACAAAATATTATTATACATTTAAATGACACATATTGCAGTTTTGCTTAACATCACTCATAATTTACTGATTATAAAATTTATTATCTTTTTAATAATAATATTTGATTATGGAATTTAAATATTTATGCATCTCAGGTTTTCATTACTCAACATAGATTTCAAACTCATCTATTGGTGTTACTTTTTTCAATAGGTTTTCTCTGTTATTGCTAGAATTGATCAATAAATAAAGGAAGGAAGGGAGAATGGAAAGAAGGAAAGAAGATGATGCACTTATGATCTGTTATAATAAAATGTAGGTATTGACATAACATCACAATAGTAATAAACTATGCAATATTAATAATGTGGTCGTCAAATCATGTAAAAGGGCATACATATCTAATATAAAACTATCATAGAGAACTATTTCACTCAAGAAAGGACAAAATCTAGTTAAAGTTTTTGAAACTACCACAAAACAAAATGGAGGGTCCAGCGCAAGAGTAGACTGAGCAGGGTGTTTGTCTTCCGTGACCAACTGGCTTGAATCCTGGGCATCTCGTATAGTCCCTGAACACTGCCAGGGGGAATTCTTGAGTACAGAGCCAGCAGTAATTATTGAACATTGCCGGTGTGACCCAAAAATTAAAAAAAAAAAAGGAAACAGCAATTGAGAGAAAATGTTTCCACATAATGCATCTGGCAAGAGTATTATACCTAAAATATTTAAAAACTCAAGAGGACCCAGTAACGTCTCCATGTGAGACTTTGTTGTTACTGTGTTTGGCATATCGAATACGTCATGGGTAGCTTGCCAGGCTCTGCCATGCAGGCGAGATACTCTCAGTAGCTTGCCGGGCTCTCCGAGAGGTATGGAGGAATCGAACTCGGGTCAGCCATGTTGGCTGCGTGCAAGGCAAATGCCCTACCTGCTGTGCTATCACTCCAGCCCATTTAGAAACTCATACAACTAAAGTTAAAAATGTGTGAATGATAGTTCAGTGAGTTGGTTGCTTGCCTTGCATGTGGATTACCCAGGCTCTATCCCTGTCGCCCTGTACGGTTCCCAGAGCTCCCTAGGACTATCACTGAATGCAAAGACTGAGCACATTCTAACGTGGCCAAAAATCAAAAATAGGAAAAAAAAGGTAATACCACCCAATCAAAAAATATTGGGCAAGAGACATGAGTGGGCACATATGCGAAGGGGACATTCAGGTGACTCAGAGATATATAAAAAAAATAGGTCAATAACATCGGTTTCGAGGAAAATAGGAAAAAATGAGCTGTCACCTCATACTTTTAAGAGCTGTCTATATATTAAAAATAATATAATAACTATTCTCCTGAATACACAGATATAATATTGCTGGTATACTACTGATATGTGGTAAAACTTCTCCAGAAAAAAAAGTTAACTTTCTTAATGTGGGTGACAGGGAGATAAGTTAAAGTAACATGGTACACGTTTAGCACTCACGAGGACTAGACAGGAATCCCTGGTACTCCATACACCCTCTGTACCACTGAGTGTGAGCGCTAGGAGATAGAACTCCTGGCTATGATTCTGCATCCACCAACGCAGGCTCAGAAACATCTCATCTTCAGACCTGCACCACCTGCTTGCCCAAATATTGCTGGGAGGGTTCCCAAGACCCCTACTGTCTGCTAAGGGAGACTTCACCAAATAAATGAAAATAATGGAAATGCTATGTAATCCTGTAATATTACTGCCATGCTTTTTTACAAGGAATATGTATAAATTTAATAATGTTTGTGAGAGTAAAGAGATAATTAAGTGGGATGAATTTTTGAACACTGGATGCCCAGGTTTGTTCCCTAGCACCACAGAATCATCCGAGTACTGCTGGGAGTAACTTCTGAATGAGAATGCTGAACGTAAATTCCAGAACACTGCCAGATGTGTTTCAAAGTCATAAAAAATAGAAACAGTTTTTACTTTGCACACCTCTATGTATATCATCATTATTTACTATAGTTGAAACATGGAAACAACTCATATGGCCATTAATATATAACTGCTTGAATATCTATATATAATAGGTAGGTAGTTAACTGTCATTAAGAGGTGTAAATATGTTCTTTAAAGCAAAAGTGATATTTGAATTGATTATACTACGTGGAAGAAAAAAATTTCTGGTAGATGCACTATAAACATGTGATTATAGATTTTCAGCATCTCAGTGAGAGGTATGTGCACAATGCATAGTACTGCTATTCGAAGTGTGCATGACGTGTACAGCAGAGTTTTAAATAGCAAAATAATCTCAAAGGGTAAAGAATGAGAACAGAGCAAAATATCACAGATACATTTAAATTTAATATATACATTTATTAATTTATATCATCCCCCCAGAAACTCATACTATACCAAAATTTGATGTTAATTTAAAAAGTGAGCCATTGTTTCATATAAAAATTACAGGAAAACATTTGCCATATAGTTAGACTTGGAAATTATTTTCAAGGACATATCAGATTTCAAGCAACAATCCTGTGTAGAATTAAAACATTTCTGTGTGCTGAAATTCAGTCTAATATTCCTCCATAAGATAACTGAGGTGAGAACTTTGTCAAAGTTACTAAGATAGTACTCAATGGAAAACATTTACTATAGTTCACTAAAATACCTATAATATTGATGGAAGCATACCATGTATTTTCTGTGACTATATATACAATATTCATTTGTAATTCTCAAGTTTGTGATTTTTGTTTACTAATTATGAAATGGTTGTAATTTTTTAAGAACACAAAAGAGTATTTGAGGTGCATTTACAATGATATATTTTACACCTCTAAATCTCTAAACCTGCCTGTTGTCCGTCGTCAACAAGTTGTTCACTCGAGGTATCCTGAATAGGATTGCCAGGACACTAGATAAAGGACAACCATAAAAGCAAGCCGGGTGCAGAAAAGGATTCAGCATGATCAACCGTATCCACACAGTGACAAAGCTCATTGAGGTTTCTCAGGAGTTCAAAATGCCGTTCTGTCTAACATTTATTGATCTAAAGAAAGCCTTTGATTATTTTGAGACTGAAGCGGTCATTGAAGCCCTGGACCAACAGGGCATTCAAACTCAGTAGATCAGGATCCTTCACAAGCTGTATTACGGATTCACCAACAGGATCTCACCATTCTACAAGGAAGTGATCATCGAAGTAAAGAGAGGGGTTCAGCAGGGTGATACCATTTCACCAAAGTCTTCAGTGCCACCCTCAAGAATGTTATGCAACAATTGGAATGGGAAGGAATGGTGTAGTTGGTCGTCAACTACACCACCTCCACTTCACTGATGACATCATTCTAATAACACCAAACATTAGCCAAGTGGCACAAAGGCTGGCCGACTTCGACCGTGAATGTGGAAAGGTCAGACTGCAACTGAATCTCACCAAAACTACGTTCATAAAAAATGAAATAGCGACAGCATTCAGCCAAAGAGAAGGACAACATGGAGGGCGGGACCCGCAGATCCCGAAGGAAAAAAAAAAAACAGGTTCCAAAAAGAGCCGAGATCATCGGGAAGCCCCAGATGGGGTAGGTTTCGCATCCCGCCTCCCCCAGATGGAACCCCGGTGACCAGAAGCCTCTACAACCACAGCTCGAGTATGCAGGAACTAGAACTTTTCCTCAAAACCGCGCGGTCGCGCAAGCGGCCGCGTGACATCTCTCTACATACAAAGTGATCCATATATACAAAGTAAACCACCCAACGTTTCTCTCTGAAAATCATAGTTAAGTTTGGAGCACGGCCACAGCCCCACAAACACAAGGACTTAATGCATAACCCAGCAGCTTGGAGCAGAAAAGTGAATGGGCTATGCATTAATCCAGGCCATCATGACTGTCCAGAGGGGAAAGGGTGTTGCCCCATTCGCCCTCTCCTCTCTGGAAAGAAAGATGGCAGCCACATGGGAGCCTTGTGGACAGCAGTTATGAGCCGGGGGAGTGGGGGCGACTAAAACCTCATGGGAAGGGGGGCGTTCCGGTCCGTCCTTCACACCCTACCGAGGTCACCAGTTGCCCCCACGAACGGCTCTCCAGCACGGCCACAGCCCCAGAAGCACAAGGACTTAATGCAGAACCCAGCAGCTTGGAGCAGAAAAGTGAAAGGACTATGCGTTAATCCAGGCCATCAAGTCTGCCAGAGGGGAAAGGGGGTTGCCCCATTCGCCCTCTCTTCCCTGGAAAGAAGGATGGCAGCCGCATGGGAGCCTTGTGGACAGCAGGTATGAACCGGGGGTGTGGGGGCGACTAAAACCTCATGGGAAGGGGGGCGTTTCGGTCCGTCCTTCACGCCCTACCGAGGTCACCAGTTGCCCCCAGCAAGCGGTTCTCCAGCACGGCCATGGCCCCAGAAGCACAAGGACTTAATGCAGAACCCGACAGCTTGGAGCAGAAAAGTGAATGGACTATGCGTTGATCCAGGCCATCAGGTCTGTCCGGAGGGGAAAGGGTGTTGCCCCATTCGCCCTCTCCTCTCTGGAAAGAAAGATGGCGGCCACATGGGAGCCTTGTGGACAGCAGGCATGAGCCGGGGGAGTGGGGTCGACTAAAACCTCATGGGAAGGGGGACGTTCCGGTCCATCCTTCACGTCCTACTGAGGTCACCAGTTGCCCCCCGCGAGCACCTCTCCAGCATGGCCACAGCCCTATAAGCACAAGGACTTAATGCAGAACCCGGCAGCTTGGAGCAGAAAAGTGAACGGACTATGCGTTGATCCAGGCCATCAGGTCTGTCCGGAGGGGAAAGAGTGTTGCCCCAGTCGCCCTCTCCTCTCTGGAAAGAAAGATGGCGGCCGCATGGGAGCCTTGTGGACAGCAGGTATGAGCCGGGGGTGTGGGGGCGACTAAAACCTCATGGGAAGGGGGGCGTTTCGGTCCGTCCTTCACGACCTACCGAGGTCACCAGTTGCCCCCCTATGAGCGGCTCTCCAGCATGCCACAGCCCCAGAAGCACAAGGACTTAATGCAGAACCCAGCAGCTTGGAGCAGAAAGGTGAAAGGACTATGCGTTAATCCAGGCCATCATGTCTGCCCAGAGGGGAAAGGGTGTTGGTCCCTTCCGCCCTCCTCCCTCTGGAAAGAAAGATGGCGGCTACATGGGAGCCTTGTGGACAGCAGGTATGAGCCGGGGATGTGGGGGCGACTAAAACCTCATGGGAAGGGGGGCGTTCCGGTCCGTCCTTCACGCCCTACCGAGGTCACCAGTTGCCCCCCGCGAGCGGCTCTCCAGCACGGCCACGGCCCCAGAAGCACAAGGACTTAATGCAGAACCCAGCAGCTTGGAGCAGAAAAGTGAATGGACTATGCGTTAATCCAGGCCATCAGGTCTGTCCAGAGGGGAAAGGGTGTTGCCCCAGTCGCCTTCTCCTCTCTGGAACGAAAGATGGCGGCCGCATGGGAGCCTTGTGGACAGCAGTTATGAGCCGGGGGAGTGGGGGCGACTAAAACCTCATGGGAAGGGGGGCGTTTCGGTCCGCCCTTCACGCCCTACCGAGGCCACCAGTTTCCCCCCAATAGCGGCTCTGCAGCACGGCCACGTCTCCAGTGCACAGAAACCAATTTCTTAACTATCTGACTTTCAGTAGAAATACTTCCAGGTTCAATAAGTAAAATAGCAGAAATCCAAAACCAACATTTAATTCTTGAACCCAGCTGTAGAAAGCAAATCACTTCACAATGCTTTTTCAGCATGTCTGATTTGGGAGGGGGGTAAACTCTAAATAATAGTGGTGAATCTTTTATTGAAACAATGAATCTAATCAAAGAAGATAGAGTGTTAACTAGAATTCATCTGCCCCACAGGGACTGGGAGGGGTGGGGGGTGGGGTTTTATTGGGGTTCTTCATGGTAAAAAATAAGTTTTGGTAAAGGGAAATGTGTTTGATATTTGCATGACTGAGACCTAAACCTGAAAGCTTTGTAACCTTTCCCACGGTGATTCAATAAAGAAATAAAAAAAAAAAACAAAAAAAAATGAAATAGCCCCAGATTTTCCATTTGTTCTCAATGGAATGAACATCTCTGAATGCCGCAGCTATGTGTACCTGGGTCAAGAAACAACATGATAAATGACTTGGCACCAGAATTGTCCGGGAGGAAGAGAGTGACATGTAATGCTTCAAGAATGTCAAAGAAGTTGTTAAGAGGAGAAAGAACCTCCAGCTCCCTTTACATCTCTTCGACTCCACCTTTCTTCCTTCATTAACATACACCTCAAGAGACCTGGGTCCTAAGAAAACAGGACGAAAAAGCTATTCAGGTTTCCCAAAGAGGAATCAAAAGAGCTATTCTTGGAGTATCACACTTCACTCAACTGAGAGAAGGAATCAGGAGTTCTGACCTCTGTAGACAATAGAAGATTGGGGATGCTGCCTCATTTGCCAAGGTGTTGGAAATCAGATGGGCCAGACACATAATGTGATTTAGAGACAACTCCTGAACTAGAGCTGTTACTGACTGGATTCCACTGGACTTCAAAAGGATGTGTGACCGGACTACCTATGAGATGGTCAGACTTCTTTGTCAAAAGCCTAAACAAATAGTTTGAGGTTCTTTGTGTTCCTGGAGCAAGCAGACACCTTTGGGCTACACTAGCACAAGACAGGGATGAATAGAGACAGTACTGGCACCCGCTCGAGCAAATTGATGATTAATGGGATGACAAGTGACAAATGAAGTGATATACCTGTAAATAACTTTTTTTTATAAATTACTTCAAACAATGAATTTTTTTTTAAATGGGCATATTATCACTGGAACAAAGATGTAAAAATTCAGAACAGATTAAAACTAAATAACAGATAGAGCAGAATAGATTTAGTATACAGGAAAACTATATATATACATATATACATATATGTATATATGCTATCAGTGTACAGGAATGAAATAGAGAACAAATGTATTAGTAAATAATGTTGAAGAATAGGCTAAGATAAAACATGATAACTATGCTTCTTTCATTTCTATTATTTACTTCTGAGTTAAAATTGAATGTTAATATTTTTGAGAATATAAACTTTTAGTTTTATGCTGGAAAATAAATGGTAGTGTCTGGTTGTGTGAAAAGAAAGAGAATTCTAATTTTGATATTTTCAGAGTGCCATTGAAAGACTCCCCATTAATGCTCTACACTCTCACTATCAAAGTATCCATGGTTACCATTCAGGCCTTTCTAGGGTGCTGAGAAATTCTTGAAAACTCAAGTTTCATTTGTCTTGGTTCTAAAGTTTTATCTGTTTTAAGATGTTGTAAAATTATTTTTAATCACTTAATCACTTAATTTCCCATTAATCGTCAATTTGCTTGAGCGGGCGCTAGTATCGTCTCCATTTGTCCCTG
The DNA here is from genome assembly GCF_029834395.1 of Sorex fumeus. Lineage (NCBI taxonomy): Eukaryota > Metazoa > Chordata > Mammalia > Eulipotyphla > Soricidae > Sorex > Sorex fumeus. The sequence goes on along the minus strand of NW_026606185.1, from coordinate 5,825,914 downwards.
TCACGTGCTAGTGTGGCCCAATGGCATCTGTTCACTCTAGGAACATGAAGGGCCTCAAACCGATCGTTCATGATCTTGATGAAGAAGACTGACCATCTGGTAGGTGGGCAGCCATGTGGTCTTTTGACATCCCATGGAATCCAGTTGGTAATGGCTCTAGTCCAGCGGTCACCTCCAAATCTCATTATGTGTCCAGCCCATCTGATTTTTGACACCTCGGCAAACGAGACAACATCCCTTATTCTTGATCGTCGACAGAGGTCGAAACTCCAGATTCTTTCTCTCATATGAGTGAAACGTGATACTCCAAGCATAGCTCTTTCAATTCTTCTTTGGGAGACCCGAATAGCGTTCTCATCCTGTGTGCATAGGGCCCAGATCTCTGAACCGTATGTTAATGCAGGAAGAACAGTGGAATCAAAGAGATGTGCCTGGAGCCGGAGTTTCTTTGTCCTCTTAGCTATTTCTTTGATGATCTTGAAGGAGTTCCAAGCCAGTCTCTTCCTCCTGTGCAGCTCAGGTGCCAGGTCATTTGTCATGTTGACTTCTCGACCTAGGTACACATAAAGATGTTTGCATTCAAACATGGTTGCATTCAAAGATGGTTGTTCTGTTGACAGCAAATGGAGCATCAGGAATGAGGCTGTTTTTCATAAACATTGTCTTCGTAAGATTCAGCTGTAGCCTGACCTTTCAACACTCACGGTCGAAGTCGGCCAGCATTTGTGCCACTTGGCTAATGTTTGGTGTTATTAAGACAATGTCATCAGCAAAGCGGAGGTGGTGTACTTGCCGACTATCTATCTTCACTGGTATTCCTTTGCATTCCAGTCGTCACATGATGTTCTAGAGGGTGGCACTGAAGAGTTTCGGTGAAATGGTATCACCCTGCCGAACCCCTCTCTTGACATCGATGATTACTTCTTTGTAGAATGGTGAGATCCTGGTAGTGAATCCATAATTCACCTAATGGAGTATCCTGATGTATTGAGTTTGAGTTCCCTGATTGGCTAGGGCTTCAATGACCAATTCTGTCTCAGAATAAAAGGCCGTCTTTAAATCATTGAAAGTTAGACAGAGCGGCATCTTGAACTCCCGAGAAACCTCAATGAGCTTGGTTATAGTGTGGATATGGTCGATGGTGCTGAATCCTTTGCGGAACCCGGCTTGCCCGCATGGTTGTCCTTCATCTAGTGTTCTGCCAATCCTATTCAAGTCAAGTGAATGTTGCGACATTTTGCTTGAGTCTGATTTATATGCAAAGATAAACGTAAAAATATAATGTTCTTTTAAATTTGGAAACTAATGGTAAGGCATAGCAATATCATTGTTTCTTCTTTTTTAGCTAGAAAGCATTGTGACTTACTAGAGTAAAACCAATCAGATTGACAACTATGACCTGTGACCTGTGTTAATCAGAGTATGAGACACACAGCAGCGGCTCTTCACCTCCCACCTCCTGTTTTACATACTCCAGATAAAAGAGATAGTGGTGAATTGACAGGTGTAATTATGACGGTTAGCAGATACATTAAGAGCAAAATATAGGGTATCTACATGACCAATCAGCAAGGCATTTTAAAATATATTATTAAGGTGATGATAGTTTCCTATTTTATTCTTGCCTGGCTACATCTTTGCACGCAGATTATGTAAACTTGCAAAACTAATCTTATCCAGAAGAAATACAATTTACCACAAACTTAACACAAACATATTCTAAAACAGTTGAGTAACATGAATATTGAAATATCAAATAATTATGCTGTGCTTATTTTACTTCTAATTGTAAAATAAAAATATGACCTGTTTTCACTGAATCATCTATGAAGTACATATGCTTTCAAATTAATGTGAATATCTTATAAAACCAAATTGTTAACAGTATTTCTGGTTGACAGTTAAGTAACTTTGAAGACTTCTTTTAATTTAAAGACATAATTAATATCAGCTAACTTTCACCATTATTATAGTTAGCTATAAATTGCTAATATAAAGGAGATAAAAGAGTAATACTGAACTAATGGAACGTTTGGTACTTTACAAATTGAATATTTAATTATTTTTGGCAATAGCTAAGCAAGCTCAGGGACTCATCATCAGTAATAAATCACATAAATCACAATATTAGAAAGTGTTCTCTATTTGAATTTAATATTCTACTTTGTAGATGATTTGTTCCTAATGTAATTATATAAGTATGATATTTTTAGGCAACATGTTCTATCATATTTGGAGGTTCTCTTCATATTAATAACAGTTGGATACACTTGATTACTTGACATACCATTACTCATTGATTTGCTCGAGTGGGTGCGAGCAATATCTTCATTCATCTCTATTGCTGGCTAGTGTAGTTCAATGGCATCTGCTTGCTCCAGAAACACGAAGAGCCTCAAACCGTTTGTTCAGGGTCTTGACTAAGAAGTCTGACCATCTCGTAGGTGAGCAGCAACACTATCTTTTGATGTCCTGTGGAACCCAGTCAGTAATGGCTCCAGTACAGCAGTCATCTTCAAATCATATTATGTGTCCAACCCATCTTATTTTTGATGTCTTGACAAAAGAAAGAGCATCTTTGATTCTTGATAGTCAACAGAGGTCAAAACTCTGGATTCCTTCTTTCACTTGAGTGAAGCGTGATATTCGAAGCAAAGCTTTTTCGGTTTCTCTGAATAGCGTTCTCACCTTTTTTCACAGGACCAAGGTCTCTGAGGCATATGTTAATGCAGGAAGAATGATCAGGTCTTAAAGATGTGCCCGGAACCAGAGATTCTTTGTCCTCTTAGCTATTTCTTTGATGCTCTTGAAGGCGTTCCATGCTACTCAATTCTTCCTGAGCAACTCAGGTGCCAGGTGGTTCGTCATGTTGAGTTCTCGACCTAGGTACATATACTGCTTCATTCAGAGATGTGTGTTCCATCGAGAGTTAATGGAACATCAGGAATGAGTCCTTTTGTCAGGATAATTGTCTTTGTGAGATTCAACTGCACTTCGGCCTTTCCACACTCACAGTCAAAGTCGACCAGCATTTGTGCTGCTTGGCTAATGTTTGGTGTTATTAGAACAATGTCATCAGCGAAGTGGAGGTGGTGTAGTTGCCGACCGTCTATCTTCACTCCCATTCCTTCCCATTCTAGTCATTGCATGATGTTCTCGAGTGTGGCACAGAAGAGTTTCCAGTGAAATGGTATCACCCTGCCGAACTCCTCTCTTGACATGCATGATCAATTCCTTGTAGAATGGTGAGATCTTGGTGGTGAATCTGTAATACAGCTCACGGAGGATACAGATGGATTGAGTTTAAACACGCTGTTTGGTTAGGGCTTCAATAATCACTTCAGTCTCAACAGAATCAAAGGCCTTCTTTAAATCAATGAACATTAGACAGAGCGGAATCTTGAACTCCTGAGAAACCTCAATGAGCTAGGTCTCCATGTGGATATGGTCGATTGTGCTGAAACCTTTTTGGAACCAAGCTTGCTCGCATTGTTGTCCTTCATCTAATGTTCTGCCAATACTATTCAGTATGACTCAAGTGAACAGCTTGTAGGCAACAGACAACAGGCAGATCAAGTGATAGATGCCAAAGTCGTGGATGTCTCCCTTCTTTTACAGTATAATGGTCCTGCTAGTTTTCTCTTGGGACAGAACCTTGCATTCAGACAGGCAGTGTGTGAAGAGCCGAACCAGTGTATTGATGAGTACTGACAGCAGATTCTTCAGGTGTTCAGGTCTGACTTTGTCTGGGCCAGGTGCTGTTCACTTCTTTATCGACAAAATGGCATGTCAGATTTCAGAAGGGAGAATGTTTGGAACTACATGTACATCCTGCAGAATTTGGTATGTGGCAGGTGAACATTGCTATCAAAGAGATCCGAGTAGAAGTCATAGATAATCTTCTCCATTGCTCTTCTCGAAGATGTGGTGGATCCATCAGGATGTCGCAGGGCAGTCATCCTGGTCTTGTAGTTGTCAAAGGACAGGTGTGAGTTGCGAATGCTTTTCCTGGCTTCTGCCACATCTACCAGCACTGCTGTTCTTCTCTCTTTTAGATCTTCCTTTATTTCTTCTCTGCACTGCTTTGTGAGCTTGGATGTTATCTTGTAGTTCCTTGAGGTTCGCGCCCAGCCACGTTGGTGAATGAGCTCAAGAGTTTTTGAAGACAGGTGTCTTTTTGTGGCTTTCTCTCCCTTGGCTTTTCACGTACAATAATGGAGGTGCTGAACCAGTTGATTGTATTCTTCGTCAATGTCGTCAACGAGGGCATCTTTCTATGTTGCAGCAATGGTGCCTAAGAGCTCCTACTTGGTGGTGGTTCTGGAAGTTCTCTTCTTAAACTTTGCAGCCCTTTTTCCCTGCTCTGTGAAGTAGAATTGTGCATGAAGGAGATGGTGGTTCTATCCCGTTTGGAATGTTGGGACAGCAGTGACCTTGGTCAGGAAAATCTGTTGATTGAATATGACGTGGTCAATTTCACTGTGGTACTGTTCACCAGGAGACTCCCAAGTCCAACATTTAGATTCGACCTTCTGGAACATTGTCTTCATGATATTCAACTGCACTTTGACCTTTGGATGGTCTTGGTCAACATGATAAACTCAGACAGTCTCTCACACTGTTCATTCCATTCTAAGCCATGGGTCCCGATGTCAATTTCTTCAGCTGATCTTTCTAGACCTATCTTGGTATTAAAATCACTGACAGTGATCTTATAGAAGGTGTGGTCTTCTTTATAGGACTTCTCCAGCTCTATGTAGAGCTTCTCGATTTCTTCTTCATCATAATTGGATGTTGGTGCATAAACAACAAAGGTAGAAACTGCTGGCAGTGAGCCACATCTATTCAAGTGTAATCATCTGATGCAGGTTGTTAGGCATTTGAATGAATCAATGTTCATGGCCAAGTTCGTGTTGACAAGGACACGGACACCACCAACACCTCTTTTGTTGCATGTTCCAAGGAATAGTTTTTCTCCAGTGTTTCCAATGGCGTGATGTGATTGATGCCTTCTTGTCTCGGTCAGACCAATGATGTCGTACTTGATCTTCCTTGCTTGTACCATCAGGTCCTTGATGGTAGCTTCTGACACCAGCGTAAGTGCATTGAAAGTACAGACAGTCATTTTAGTCATTCTTCATTTTGGCAGCCTAGTTTGGCCCTGAGATTTTATCAACCTCTCCTTGCCCATCCTTCTTAACACTGTCATATTGGAGGCTCTTTCAAGTCAGGGTAATGAGACCCATTGTATTTACTGTTTTTGGCATATCGAATACACCACAAATAGCTTACCAGGGTTTGCCATGCTGGAAGGATACTCTTGGTAGCTTGCCTGCCTCTCCGGGATGGAGGCTTTTATGGCAGCCTCTAATCACCCTTACAGGTGTTCCCATAGTTCAAACCACATTTGAACCCCATCAAATATGGTGTGGTAATAATGAAAAATGGGTATTAAGTGTCTTATGATGTGTCCGGAAAGTGACCTGGACCGTGGTGGCAGCTGGTTAATGGAGGTAGTGGAGGTCACTGATGATGATCTTGCTCCAGCATGGTGAGTTTTTTGGGTCTCTGGAGATTGGTGGAAGCAGGCAGAGGATCTTTGTTTCTGGGTCTCGTTGAGCCTGGATCTGAAATAGTTGGATATAGAAGAAATATATAAAGATTCTTTCTAAAGTTACTTTTACACTGATTTTTTTGATTTTGCCATGCGGGTGAGATACTCTGGGTAGCTTGCCAGGCTCTCTGTGAGGGGCAAAGGAATCGAACCCAACTCAGCCGGACAGTTGCACTCTAGGCAAATGCCCTACCACTGCGCTATCTCTCCCACAGAGCAATGCCTGGCAAGCTACCCATGACGTATTCAATATGCCAAACACAGTAACAACAAATCTCACGATGGAGACGTTACTGGGTCCGTTTGAGCAAATTGATGAACCACGGGAGGACAGTGACAGTGACAGTGATTTATGATTTTTAATTTCCTAGTTATTACCTGCGTAATATTGACTTATCGCAGTCTATTTTTGTATTCTGAATGTGTTGAGTAAACTAAAAAAAATAGCACTTATGTAATATTTAAATTTGTATGCTATTAAAATCGTGTTATATAAGTCATTGAGCTCATTCCTTGAACTCTATCCACTAAATATATAAATAAGTCCTAAATATAGGCCAAAAAATTCTTCCCTTGACAGACATGGATGTTGAGCCTAGATAAATTTGTCAAACATTCATATTACAAACAAGTATCACATTATTATGCCTCATGATCTGTATGACTCAGAAATTCTTGACTTATGTATATTATTCTTTCTTCTTTCTATTAATAATCACTAACTGTATTAGCTATGCCAGTATGATCGCATTATTAAAAATGTATATATCAATACACATTTTGCACACTAGTATATACATTCAAACATGTGCAGGTATATATTATAACATAAAATATTTTAGATATATTTTAATTATACAATGTAAGTAAAACACTAATTTGATATACTTGAGTTTTTTACTAAATATGCATTTTCTTCAGTAAGAGTTCAGACATATCCTTAAAAAACTTACAAATACTTAAGGTTTGATTAATATATTTTTCTTTTACGATTTAAAACTTGATAACAATATTTAGATATTACTTTAAGAAAAATATAATTTAACTTGCCTAGGTAGATGAATTTATGCATTTCCTGTGAACTGTTTTAACCGAAAATGATATTCACAAAGTGATAGTTTTAGCAATACTGAAAAAAGTTCCTCTGACAGACCTGTAATATCAAAAATATCAAATTGAAATATGAATAAAATCACTTTAAGGAAACTAACTTTAAAGAAAGCTCGAAAATATTCCCTTTGTATTCAGTCATTTCTGTACCTTCAAATCCTTGACAAGTTAATGATTACCACAGGTTTTTTCTTCTATGATACATATTGAAGAATATGAGTTGAGTATGTGCAAATCACTCTTTGGTTCCACATCAAAGACTGCAATGAACTCTTTCTTACAGAAGTTTACAGTCTGGTAAAATAATTTGGAAGCAGATAATTACAATCGACTTCATATGTCATTCTTAAAAGAAATTTTTAAACTTATATCTCTTTCTCCAGTGACACTTATTTCCTCTTTCTATTTCCATAGCATTGTTTCAACTAAAATGTACCTTCTAACACTAATGCTGGATTTCTAATCACACCTTTCAAAGTGTGTTTTAATTATTAAGATTCTTATATGGCATGCCTAACTAGAATATAATTACTTAGTTTTTAAATAAAAGTCCTAATTTTCAAATTTATTTTTTTGTTTGACTTTTTTTAGAGAGTAAAGGAAAAGAGAGTAGAGTTAATCCACATCCCTCCAACACGCTTTTCCCTGTGTTGATAGTATTGTGTGTATAGCCTATACACACAATACTATAGTGAATATATGATATTTTCATATAAATCATACACTTTTCTTTTGGCTTTGAGCCATATCTGGCAGTGCTCAGGAGTTACTCCTGAATCAACACTCAGAAATTACTCCAGGTAGAGCATGGGGGGAAATATGGGGCATACTACTACTGCTCTGACTCCTAAAGTCCGCAATTAATTCAGAATATTGTTTCAGTTAACTTATTTTTTGTTGTAAAATTTAATCTAGAAGATGAACAGATTATTTGTTTTTCATGCCTCTTTAGGATTTTTCGGCTGTGATAGCACCTCAGATTTCCAGATGTTTGTATGCTGGTGCTCATGCAGATCATGTAGCAGAGATATTGTTTTTCAGGCCTTTGCAAGTCATTATTTCACTGTGAATTCCTTGAATGAATGTCACCTTTGTTCCCATGAAGAAAAGCAGTTATTGCTTGTTCCCAGAGAGTTGAGCATCTCTGTAAGGTAACTGTATATGTTTTCCCATAGGAAAGTATCCTCCTGTTTACTAATTTCTTTAATCATTACTTTATATCAGCATGGTCTTATGGAAATTTAATTAAAACATTAGTTTATAATACAAAATTACTTAGTAATTTTTGCACAATTTTTCAGATTTTGCTACCCAGTTTTCTTCTATATCTTTCACATACATCACAATTCAATGCAAGTATGTACATAGATCTATGCATATATTTGTATGTGTGCATGGAATTGAGAATTAGTTCAAGTATTGTTATTGATCTTGAAATAACTCCTGATATATCATTTCTATTTCATGTCATGAATTCAGTAATCTCTCTGAGTACCATTGTTTCATTTTATTGAAAAAGGATATGTGAAACGAAGATCTAAACAGTAGGAGTTTGCGTTGATTTTAGAGTGTCATATATTTTATGCATCCTTGGATCATGGAGTAAAGAAATATATGTGTGTCTATGCAGACTTGTGAATATTTCTTCATGCATTCACTTATAAATACATTTAAGATAACTAAGAATTATTATTGCCTCAAACCTAAACTATCATTGCATGCATCACTCTAAACTCTTTCCTTAACTGATAGTAAATTTGACTCACTGAGAAGCCCAACTAGTTCTAAGTAGTTTGATTCTAATTTAGTTCCATCAAAACCACAACAGTTTTGCAATCAACTTTACCCATGAAGTACAATACAAGTGTATTTTTTTTATCAACTAAGCAGCTTTCATTTATTACCCATGCTCCTTTCTTGAACTTCTGATTTCCTCATTATGTGGCTTTTTAGAATTTGCATATCTTAGAATTATACACTGGTGTATAATTTTTGTGGCACATTCGATGATGCTCAGTGGCTCTGTTTAGTTCAGTACTCACTATTGTAATTTTTGAGGTCCTAGGTGATTGTGGCTTGCACAAGATTAAGTTCAGGGCATTGATTTCAAAACACAAAGATTAACCTTTTGAGTATTACCCTGTATAAATGTATAAAATGTATAAAATGCATCTTATATATTTTGTGTGTTTTGAAAAAAAATTTAATCATTACAGTCACCATTACAGCATAACAATAGCTTTGCTGCCTTAAAATCTCCAAGTATTTTACTTTAAAAATAAGTAAAATTCTTTTATCTAAAACTAAAGTTTAGTTATATAAAATAATTTTTAGATAAAGTTTAAAATAGAATTAGCATACTCACTTCTATCTAAAATTAAAGGAAATAAGTAAAATACTTACTTTCATCCTACTTCTGAGTCCCTACAAATTTCATATTTTCTTTGCATTTGTTAGTAGGGTTGTTTACAACTTCCTCATTGTTCTTATGGTACTTGAAGTAATAACTTAATATTTGATATTGTTTTGTGTCTACTAACAAAAAGTTATGTTTTTGAGCCAATGAATGTTATATTGCATTTTTTGATATTTTAATTTTTTAATAAAAACTTTTAATTTTTAAAATTGCTCAAGTTTTAGGGGATGATTTTTACAACTCTGCCAAGGAAGAGTCCATGCCCCTCTCCAAATTCCTATGTTTACTCAAGTCCAAATTTTCCCTATTAACCACATGTCCAGTTGCTTGTTGACCATCGGTGTTGCTTTTACTGCATATTCTTCCCTCCCTTAGCACTGCCTATGAACTTGAGAAACACCAATTATGTTTCTCTGCTGCTTTATGGCAACCTACTGATTTCCCCATGGCAATTCTAACCCTCTCAGAGCTGTATTCTAATTATTGATTGATAATTTCCATAACCATGATTTGTTTCTCTATGTACCAGATGAGTGATATCATTCTGCTTTTGATCTTGCGTCTATGGTTTATTTTTATTAGCATGAAACCATCCAATTCCATCCAAATTAATTTCAACTGCATGATTTTAGATTTTTTTGTAGTGGCTGCAATGTTTATCTATTTAGTGTAGATACCACAGATTTTTTTTGTGATTTGTCTATTGCTGAACATTTAGATTTCTTCCATATCCAGGGTATTGTACTAAGAGCTACATTAAACATACGTGTACACACAACTGTTTGAATTAATTTTTTCTGTTTTTATTTTGTTGTTATTATTTGGGTCACCGCCAATAATGCTCAGGTCTCACTTCTAGCTTTGAACTAAAAAATCACTCCTGTCGGTGCTCAGAAAACATATAAGGTGTGCCTACACTCTGTGGGCAATGCAAGTTAAGTCTCCTATTCACTGTACTATCTCTCTGGCTTCCTTGTTTTAATTCTTGGTGGCCACACTTGACTGTGCTAAGGGCTTCCCCTGGCCTGTGCTCAGAGATGACTACTGATGGACTAGGGAGACCACTGGGTTGGTGTGATTAAATCCTAATAGTCTTCATTCAAGGCAAGCACTTTGCCTTATTTAAATCAATGTTTTAAGGGGGGAAATTCATAGCAATATAGACCCAAATCAAGAAAGCAGGAAAGACTCATGTCAATGACCTAACACAGCTAGGTAAACTAGAAGATGGACAAAAATTAATCCCAACATCAGTTGGAGAAAAGAAATTTTAAACATTACAGCAGAAATTGATAAAGAAATTAAGAAAACAAGCAAAAGGTCAGTTAAACTGGATGCTAGTTCTTGAAAAGAATAACCTTTAAACTTAATATATCTCTTAACTGATGATCATGAAAGGAAAACTGACTGATATTAGGATGATGGATTTTTCCAAGGTTCGTTTATGTACTTAATAAAATTTCAAGAGTTTTGTAAAGATAGTAAACAGTAATAAATGGTAAGTCAATAAGCAAATGATTACCAAGATAAAATATTAAAAAATAAAAAAAATAAAATTAAAAAAAAGAGCCAAGTTCAAAACTTAAATGATGGTAATCAAAGAAACATGGCTTAATAAAATAACAGATAAGAAAATCAATAGGTCAAAATTAGTTGCCAAATTTTGAAAATATGAAGATGTATTCAAAATAATCTCTGAAAATGTCACTGTCACTCTTATCCCGTTGGTAATCATGGATTACTTGAGTGGGTACCAATAGTGTCTCCGTTTGTCCTAGCCCTGAGATTTTATTTATTATTTTTTTTCCGTTTTGAAAAATTTTTATTAATGCAACACCATGAGGTAAAGTTGTAGACTTACAAAATTTTGTGCTTGGGTTTCAGTTATACAATGATTGAGTACCCATTCTTCCACCAGTGCCCATTCTCCACCTCCAATGCTCCCAGAATCCCTCCCACACTCCCTTCCCCTCCATCCGACCCCACCTCTGTGGTAGGGCATTACCTTTTGTTATCTCTCTCTCCTTTTGGGTGCTGTGATTGGCAAAAGAGGCATTGAGTGGAAATCATGTCTGGTCTATACTTTACTTTCTTTTCCCCCCCTTTTTTATAGCTTTAAATGCTTTATTATTTTATTTTTTATTAGTGAAACTCCATGTGGTACAGTTGTTGACCTTACAAATTTCTGTGCTTGGGTTTCAGTTATACAATGATTGAGTACCCATCCCTCCACCAGTGCCCATTCCCCACCTCCAATGCTCCCAGGATCCCTCTCACCCCCCCCCCCCACTTCCCATCCCACCTCACCCCTATGATAGGGCATTCCGTTTTGTTCTCTCTCTCCTTTTGGGTGCTGTGGTTTGCAAAAGAGGCATTGAGTGGCTATCATGTTCCATCTATAATCTATTTTCAGCATGCCTCTCTTATCCTGAGAGAATCCTCACAACACCTTTACTTGGTGCTCCCCTCTCCATCTGAGCTGCCTTCTCCTTCAGCATGTGTGGCTGGTCTCAAGCCATAGAGTGAGTCTCCTGGTACTTATCTCGGCTATTCTTGGGTGTTCGTCTCCCAATTCGTTACTTTATATTCCCCAGATGAATGCAATCTTTCTTTGTCTGTTCCTCTCTTTCTGACTTATTTCGCTTAGCATGATACTTTCCATGTAGTACCACTTGTATGTAAATTTCATGACTTCATCTTTTCTAACAGCTGCATAGTTCTCCATTGTGTAGATGTACCAAAGTTTCTTTAATCAGTCATCTGTTTTCGGGCAGTCAGGTTTTTTCCAGATTTTGGCTATTGTGAATAGTGCATCAATGAACATAAAAGTGCAGATGTCATTTCGACTGTACCTTTTTGCCTCGCGGGGATATATTCCCAGGAATGGTACTGCTGGGTCAAATGGGAGCTCAATTTCTAATTTTTTGAGAATCGTCCATACTGTTTTCCTAAAGACAGCCCTGAGATTTTAGCATCGTAAACTTTATGCTCTTTCTCTGCGGATGCAGTACACCAGCTGGATATTCTTGGGCATGATGGTGACGCACTTGGCGGGGAGTGCGCAAAGGTTAGTGTCCTCTAAGAGCCCCACCAAGTAGGTCTCACATGCCCCATGCAGCGCCATGATGGCCAAGCTCTGGGAGTGCAGGTCAGTCTTGAAGTCCTGCGCAATCTCACACACCAGCACTGGACCAGTAGCTGGTGGATCTCACCTAGCGACACAGTGTCCGGCCAGTAGTGGTGCGGCTTCTTCAAACCTCCAGTGGCTGACATGCTCTTGCAGGCCAACTTGGTGGCCACCTGCTTGCAGGGCATCTTCCCGCCCATTGACTTGCACGCCATCTGCTTAGTACTAGCCCTCTCGTTCTTCCCAACTCATGTGGAGACTCCTTCAGGGTTGGGGAAATTATACCCATTTTAGCTACTGTTGTTCGCATATTTGGCACATCATGGGTGGCTTGCCAGGCTCTCTGGATGGAGGCTTTTGAGTCAATCTCTTATCCAGGAGGCAAGATGGTGCCTAAGCTCTTCCTAACGCAGCTCACCATCTCGCTCTGGGTGAAGTGCAGCTCAGTGCACCGCTCATGGACTTCCGCATGTGATCCCTGCTGGAGCTCTGTGCGTGGTTCCTGCTGGACATCGTCAGCTGCTTTGCAGGATTGGGACAGAGTGGCTTTGGTGGGGTGAAGAAGGCAGGGCGAGGAAAGACCTTGGCGGACTGAAAAAAGTACGATGACTAATGAAGAATTTCATAAATAACACAATCATTTGACTATGCATATTTAAAAAGGCTAGTGAGATTTTATTTTTTATAAAATAAATTCAAAATACATCAAAGATTAACATGTAAATTGCAAAACTGCAACACTCTAGAGGATGAAATCTTCTAGAAAATGAAATAAAATAAAGGTGAGGTTGTGTTTGACAATAAGTGTTTAATATAGCTCCAAAGAAAGATACATGGGGGAAAAAAGAAAAAGTGAATTTCCTTAAAATTTAAGATCCTGGTAAACTGACAAGAAAAACTGCATACTTGGAGAAAGTATTTTCAAAATTAAAGTATAAACAACTTGTATTCTTAACAAGCTTTAAAACTAAGAAATAGAAAGTTCAAAAGAAACAAACTTTGGCAAAATATATTAATGTACTCCAACTGAAGTAGATATATGTTTAAAATATTTATATGAAAAGGTACTCAACATATTTCATTTTAAAGTGCCAAATAAAATAGCAATTTGATAGCACTAAATGCAAATTAAAGTAACTAGAAGCCAAAATACTGACAATAGCACATTTTGGCAATGAGTAGCAATAAAACAATTCTGATTTATTTTCAGTAGAATCAAATAGTAGAGACATTTTAGAAAACAGTTTGGCAACGTGTTACTAATAAAAACACAGTTTTAAGTAAATGATTGTAGATAAAATTTTCAGATATTTACATGTGATTTAAAGTTTTACTCTGGCAGAAAATTTGTATATGAAAATTTGTAACCAATTAATTCATCACTATATATGAAGTCAAGAACTCCATTTACAGAAGAATGGATATACATATTATTGTGTAGTCATACCATGAAATATTATTTCATGATAAGAAAAAATATGCTATCATGCTATAAAAAGATATGGAGTTACTCAGGCATGAGGTCTGGTAAAACTCAGAGCATAGAGCATAGATGTCACCAAGCATGCAAAAGCTCAAAAATTCTGTTCTGAACCTCCAAGACCTTAGAAACTTTGGATTTAATTTGTCTCCAGGCACTTGTAATCTTGTATCATAGGTTACCCATGAAGGCTGTTTATATTTAGGTGTTCATTTTGCATTTGCTATACATACCTCTGCTCACCATTCAGTTGTCCTCAAACCTGGTGTATAGGTACAACCAGGCATTGTCAATATAATCTTTCAGTTCCCCACAGACATCTTTCCCCACTGTCTCTGTACAGGTACCCTCAGGAACTAATGAACTCAAACTTCTGATCCATATGAGGTCTACTCAAATTTAATGCTCTTGTGCTCAAAGGAAATCATCATTTCAACATTGCACTGCAGTCTAGACCTACTCAAAATGGGTGCCACAAACTTAGTATATTTAAAGAGTGGTACCCATATACCCATTTTTCTTGGTAATGCAGTAGTCAGGTGATGCCTATCAAAAGTCACCAGTGACCAGTATCAATAAGGCAAACCCTATTTATATCCACAGCACCATCTGCATAATGGTACCCTGAACCTTAAAGAGTGATATTTGAACAAAGAGCCAAGAGAATGTCCTGAGCACAGCCAGGTATGGCCCCAAACTGTAAGATAACACTGTTCTGTCCTTCCTGCATAACCTCAGGAATAGTTGATAGTTTATTGGACTGAGGAAAAGAGAAAAACACCTTAAGAGGTGTCTTGCCCTTGAGCAGTCAGGAAGGGCTTTCTTATGTTGATTTGGCTACCTGACTGGGTGCAGTGTCAGCCAGAGGAGAAGGGAGCTGAGGAAGGAGAGAGCAGGGCTGAAAGATGGACTACCGAGAGACTAGCAAGGGGAACATGTGCTTGAGAGAACCTAGACCTTCCGTAACGTAAGTTCTTCTATGGGATAAACTTCCTTGTAATAAACTGCCACTAAGATCAACCGGCCTGGCCCTTGTCTCTTCCTTCATCTGCCCTTGGCCAACAGCCGTCCCGATGCAGGCCACACACAGCGGCTCTAGGGCACCGAACGCAGGCGGTGAGATAGAGCCGTCCAGAGAGCCCGCGAACACACAACCTTCTGCGTGCATAGTTTTTTACAGCTGGCGTCCCTTGGGCGGGCTCGAGCTACCAACTAAAGGTAAGAATTGCGTTCGGCGCGCCCCCACTGTAGAAAGTGAGTGGGAGAACAGGATTTTTTAATTTGCTGAGAGTTAGAATCCTAACAGCAATCCCCCACTAAGATGGGACAGATTCTGGACCTTCCCAAGATCTTTCATAGTGTCTTGAGCCAGACTGAACAGGCCAAGACATTTATGGATTTGATTCAGCGTCTCTCCCGCAAGATAGGGAACCCAGAATTCTACATTTCCAGAGACCAGCTCCGGTCCTGCTTTAAGGTAGTTTATGAAGTTAACCCATGGTTCCCAGATGAAGGGACTCTAGAAACCAAGATTTGGGAAAAAGTTAAGAAAAATGTCTATAAGGCATCTAAGGAAGGGACTAAGATCCCCCTAGAATTCTGGAATACATGGGAGATTGTTGATTCTATTCTCCTGTTTTGGAAAAGCACAGTTGAGGAGGAGGAGAATATTAGTGATAATACGGCCTCAGCTCCTCCCATACCTAAGTCTCGAAAGGGTTTTCATAGCGAAAATATTTCTCAGTCTGATGAATATAGCTCCACTTCCAATGCATCAGATGAAAGTGATGTGGATTATGAGTCTGCTAGCACTTACTCGGATTATGAGACCGAGAGTAGCTCAGCAAAGCGGCCTCCTGACCGCTCGGGACATGCTCCCAATCGCCCAGTCCAGGCTAAGAAGAAGCAGCCTTCATCTTATCGCAGGGTAAGAATGGATTCTCTTGGTCGTTTCAAAAAGGCCTGTGCTTCGTACGGGCCAACATCTCCATACTGTAGGGAGCAACTTACAGACTGGAGTAAGGCTTACTGGGTACCTCAAGATTTCCACATGGTTGCTAAAACATGCTTAAGCCCTTCTCAGTACCTTCAGTGGAGGATGTGGTTCAGTGATGAGGCAAAGGCAAAGCTTCAGAGCCTAGGCCATGCTGGACGAAGATTTTCAGGGATTAAATTGACTTATGAGATGTTAATAGGTGAAGGGAAATGGCATGACCCAAAAAGGCAAGTCACTTTGCCTCGTGCTGTTTTTGCTCATATCCGTGACATAGCCCTGCGTGCATGGGAGAAGATTGATGCAGATGCAGAATTTAAGGGAAGTTTTACTAAGATTGTCCAGAGGGCCTCAGAACCCTATGCAGATTTCATAGGGAGGTTGATGGAAGCTATTGAAATGCAGGTTAAGTGTAAGGAAGCTCAGGAGCTGTTGACTAAACAATTGGCCTTTGAAAATGCTAATGAAGATTGCCAGGCCATTCTGAGCCCTATCAAAGAGAAGGAAGATATAATGGGGTATTTGAAAGCATGCAGAAATGTTGGTTCTGTTAAATATAAGGTGCAGATGAAGGCTTTTGAGGCCTATACTGTACAGAGGCAAGCTCAGAAAAGATGTTTTAATTGTAGAAAACCAGGCCACTTTCGTAAGGACTGCAGGGCACCTCCCAAACATACTATTGTGAGAGCACCTCCTGGGCCCTTTCCCAGGTATAAGAAGGGAAACTACTGGGCCAGAGACTGCAGAGCCAGACTTGGACCTCCCGGGCCCTGTCCCAGGTGTAAGAGAGGAAATCATTGGGCCAGAGATTGTCGCTTCAATTTTGATGCAGCTGTTGACCCCAATTCGGGAAACCTGCAAGGGCACCAGCCCCAGGTCCCGCAGTATCGGGATGTTCCCAGCTGCAGCCCCTCTCCCCAGTGTGGAGTTTCAGAGCTCCAATCAGTATACTCCCTGCAGCCAATAACGGCAGGAAGTGCAGCCGTGGATATTCCCTGCCCTGATACGGTTAATATTCCCCCTACCCAGTTTTACTACAAATTAAATTCTGGTATAAAGGGACCATTCCCACAAGGCACTGTAGGCGCTACTTTTGGGGAGAAGCAGTTTGACTTTTAAGAGAATGCTGCAGCTTTAAGCACACCACCTCTCCATATTCAGTGGACATATGGCATGCTTAATAAAAAACGAAAAAGGAGGTATTTTCTCAACTGAATGTAGCACGGATACTCCTCATTCGAGGAAAAGGCTATGCTTTTGTTTCAACAGTTGATAACCCCACTGAGAAACTTTGGATCCCCTTACATCTCATCAGAAGTCGAATTCATCTTCCTGAGTTGGATCTCAGACCAGCAGAGACTCACAAGCCTTCAAATTCCAGCCCCAAACCATCTCCAAACTGATTTCAGCTAGAAGTTACAAAGGAAAGAAGAGGAACCTGCATCAGAGGACCTCCAGCAAGGCCTCTAGCTCCTTTAACACATCATGAGTTCACATTAAGGCATTTTTTATGCCTTTCCCTTTACAGGTTGAGGATTAGACAACGCCCGGCTTCCATATTTTGAATTAACGATACTTTACTTTTACCCTTTTCTTGGAATTCACAGGTTCCTGAAGGAGAAAGGAATGGCTTTTAAACAGGAACACCTTTTTATTTCTCTGTAGGATATCCATTTGTATTGGAACTTCCCTCTGTCTTTCTCTCTACTCACAGGCACGGAGACCAAACACTGATGGTTAAAGCCTCTGATAACTTTAAAAAAAGTGTTTTTCTCAAACATAAGCTAGGTTGTACATCTATGACTGCTGATGAACCTGACAGGAGAATGGCTGCATTCCCCTACTGAAGTACTCCTGCCAGAAGTTGTAATGCTCCTGTTCCAGTGCTCCCCGGCTGATCCAGCGCTTCCTGAAATTCATTGGACTCCTAATAGCTGCTCCCCTGGGAATCATTGCTGCAACCACTCCTGATGCTGTTACAGGAACAACTCTTCAGTTTTGATCCAGACACTTTGTTTCTTCAGAATGGGACTAAGTGACTCTCATCATTGGTGATTCTAATCACCCCTGGACAGTGCAGGACAATTGAACACTTTACTAGAAGCACTGCTCTAGGCCCAGGATTGGACTGAAATCTTGGTACAACTAATGAGACTGTTTTGTATTTAGAATTGTTCCTTTGTTTCAAATTTTGTATTTTTGTAAAAAGAAAAAAGGGGAGATGTAGGGTTCAGGTTTATTGGGTTGCTCTCATCACAGTGCTCCCATTCCTCTTATGTTTATTGGTAACTTCTTTCTTTGTGCTTTGTTGACTTGTAAATATTGTTTTTCTCTTCTCCTTAAGTCCTTTGCATAGTTTATTCAGAGCAATGTTCTTTTTGTATGGACACAAGAAGACATGCTTTTGTAATGTGACTCTCTGATATTTCATTCCTGGGCATCTGCTTTCTCAACTTAAGCCTCAGTTGCCCTCACTTCCTAGCACCCCTAAAGGCAGGGTCCCGACAAGGGACTGGATGGACCCAGGGCAAGCTGTAAGCTATGTGCTACCCTGGCATCGAGATGGGCCTGGCCAAGGTGCCACAATGCTTAACTATAAGTTAAGAGCTTGGTCATGGACAAATGCTGTCATGATCCAGAAAGTAATAACTAGATTTGGACCCTGCTAGGGCTAGGAATGATTAATCTGGCCTGAGCACTGTACTCTGAGTCTATGGCAAGATGTTCCCAGGAGAGCTGCCCTACAAGTCTCAATGTCATCTCTTACTGTGTACATACAAAAATTAGCTAGTAATTTTTCCTGTTTCAAATTTTGTGTTTTTTGTAAAAAGCAAAAGGGGGAGATGTAAGATAACACTGTTCTGTCCTTCCTGCATAACCTCAGGAATAGTTGATAGTTTATTGGACTGAGGAAAAGAGAAAAACACCTTAAGAGGTATCTTGCCCTTGAGCAGTCAGGAAGGGCTTTCTTATGTTGATTTGGCTACCTGACTGGGTGCAGTGTCAGCCAGAGGAGAAGGGAGCTGAGGAAGGAGAGAGCAGGGCTGAAAGATGGACTACCGAGAGACTAGCAAGGGGAACATGTGCTTGAGAGAACCTAGACCTTCCGTAACGTAAGTTCTTCTATGGGATAAACTTCCTTGTAATAAACTGCCACTAAGATCAACCGGCCTGGCCCTTGTCTCTTCCTTCATCTGCCCTTGGCCAACAGCCGTCCCGATGCAGGCCACACACAGCGGCTCTAGGGCACCGAACGCAGGCGGTGAGATAGAGCCGTCCAGAGAGCCCGCGAACACACAACCTTCTGCGTGCATAGTTTTTTACACCAAACAAATAAAAAAAGTTAAATTAAAAATAAATAAAAAGGGACAGAAATAGGCATTTTATAGGTATCTTATCAGTATTTTATCAGTATCTCAGGGAGAGTAAACTCACTAATATATTTGATCTAATGGGGGACTGGAGCAAAACATTAACACAATAATGGTAGGAAATTCAATTAATTGATTTGTTTTCATATTTATCAGTGTGCTATCACTCCAGTGAGTAGGGCGTTTGCCTTGCAAATGGCCTACCCAGGTTAAATTCCTTTGTCCCTCTCAAAGAGCCTGGCAAGCTACCAAGAGTATCTCTCCAACATGACAGAACCTGGCAAGCTCCCTGTAGCATATTCGATTTGCCAAAAACAGTAGCAACAACTCTTACAATGGAGATGTTACTAGTGCCCATTAGAGCAAATCAATGAACAACGGGAGGACAGTGCTACAGGACAGTGCTACATTTATTAGGGTAGTGTGATTTATAGTACTGTTAATGATAGTTTCCTACATACACCATTTCAAAACTATACTCATACCAGCGTACCCAATTCCCTCCATCAGGATCCTAATAGCTTCTTCCATTCTACCATTCCACACACAACCATAAACTCAGTCTTGTGGACAGAGTCTCAATTTCAATTGCCTTTGTTCATTTGTTGTGCTATAGCAGTTTGTCTTTAAACCCTGCATATGAGATACATCACTACTCAGTGATGTATTACTTTCCCTCTGATTGACTTCAATATGCATGATAGTACTTCCATCTATGTAGCAGTCAATTGCATGCTGTGTTCTTTCTTACAGCATAGTGTTTCATTGTGTACATATACACAACTACCTGATCCATTCATCCACAGTTACATACTTGAATTGCTTCAATATATTGGCTATTATATTAGGCACTGCAATGAACATAGGTGTGCATACATACTTTGAGGTTATATTTTTGCCTATTGAAGCTTGATGCCAAAAGGGATTCCAGAGAAATATTTCAGAGTTCTATTTCTACTTTTTTTGAGAAATCCCTATGCTGCCTTTACAGAAGCTGAATCAGACAACATTACTACTAAGAGTGATTGAGGGTAACTTCCTCACCACACTGGCCATTTGCAGACTTTTTCGTATATGCCATTCTCACAGTTGTGAGATGATCACACAAATCACAAATCATCCTGTTAATCGTCGATTGCCTCGAGCAGGCCCCAGTAATGTCTCCTTCATCCTAGCCCTGAGATTATATTCAAGGCTCTTTAGGAGAATGAGACCCATCAATGTTACTGGTATTTGGCATATTGCGTACGACACAGGGAGTTTGCCAGACTCTGCCGTGTGGGCAGGCTACATTCGGTAGCCTGCCAGTTTGTCCAAAGTAGGAATGAGATAATAAGATGTCATAATAGGATGTCATAGTCTCTGAATCTGGGTGGAGGATGCTTGGCCCAAATCCGAGTAGGCTTGGAGATCTTGGCCCCGGAACCCGCGTTGACTTTGTCCCTCTGCCAGTACCTTCATGTGTGCGGAGAGTGGTCTCAGCATGGTGGTGGCTGGTCCTGGAGGTCTTTGGCTGCTGGAGCCCTGGTCGAGGCGGGGAGGAAAGCTCAACCCGCTCCCCTCCAAGGGGCCCCAGCAGCGAGGACAGTCAGGCGCGGGGGCAGGAGACTGCACTGTTCTTCGTCCGGGAGCTGGTTTTTATAGTCTCTGAGTCTTGGCCGTTGATGGGATTACACGGTGCTAGGGGGCCAGGTGGTGGGTGTGACCCCCGCCTACTGGAATTTGGAGTATCTGGGTGGAGGATGCTCGACTCCAATCCGAGTAGGCTTGGAGATCTCGGCCCCGGAACCCGCGTTGACTTTGTCCCTCTGCCAGTACCTTCATGTGTGCAGAGAGTGGTCTCAGCATGGTGGTGGCTGGTCCTGGGGGTCTTTGACTGCTGGAGCCCTGGTCAGGGCGGGGAGGAAAGCTCAACCCACTCCCCTCCAAGGGGCCCCAGCAGCGAGGACAGTCAGGCGCGGGGGCAGGAGACTGCACTGTTCTTCTTCCGGGAGCTGGTTTTTATAGTCTCAGAGTCTTGGCCGTTGATGGGATTACACGGCGCCAGGGGGCCAGTTGGCTGGTGTGACCCCCGCCTACTGGAATTTGGAGTATCTGGGTGGAGGATGCTCGGCCCAAATCCGAGTAGGCTTGGAGATCTCAGAGTGATAGCACAGTGGTAGGGCGTTTGCCTTGTGAGATGATATCTCATTATTATTTTGATTTGCATTTCCCTAGTTATAAGTGATGAGCACTTTTTCATGTGCCTGTTGGAGATTTGTTTGTCTTCTTTGGGGAAGTGTCTGTTAATTTCTGCTCCCCATTTTTGAGTAGTATTAAATTCTAATTGTTGAGTGCTCTGTGACTCTTGGATACCAGCTCTGTAAACTGATGTATTATGTGTGAATTTTTTCTCCCATTCAGTAAGCTATCTTTTGATTATAGCTTGTATTTCTTTGGATGTATAGATTTATAATTTGGTGTAGTCTCATTTGCTTAGTTTTATTTAGGTTATATTTACTGCAGTTGTCAACTTGTGGAAGATAAGTGTGAGATTCATTTCCTAAAGGGTTCTCTGTAATTTAATGTATTATATTAATTTTAATTTAATCTTGGGGACTTTACAACTATTTATATTTATTGTGAATTATGTGAAGTTCTTGTACAGGTCCAATTTCATTTTCTTATGTGGCTGTCCATTTTTATAAACACAATATATTGAAGACTGTCTTTGCTTGAATCCACGTATTTAGCTCCTTTTTCATGTATTAACTTGCCATAATTATAAGTTTAACTTGGGAATCTCAGTTTTATTAAACTGTGAGTTTAAGCGTAATCAGATAACATGCAATTTTGAATCTTATAATACAATTCAAACTTATACAATGCATTACATTTTCTTTTCTTCTTTTTACTTACTATTGCTTAGTTCCATACAAATTTTTGCAGTTTGTTCCAAGTCTTTGAAGAACATCATTGGAATTCTGATGTGTGTTGCATTCAATCTATATAAAGCTTTGGGTAGAAAGGTCATTTTAACAATGTTGATTCTACCAATTCATGAATATCAAATTAAGTAAAGAAAGCAAGTAAAGGCCCTCCTGTTGATCATCGATTTGCTCGAGTGGGCCCAGTAACGTCTCCATTGGAGACTTTGTTGTTACTATGTCTGGCATATCCAATACATCACGGGGAGCTTGCCAGGCTCTGCCGTGCGGGCGAGATCCTCTCCGTAGCTTGCTGGGCTCTCCGAGAGGGGCGGAGGAATCGAACTCAGGTCAGCCATGTTGGCTGCATGCAAGGCAAACGCCTTACCCGCTGTGCTATCGCTCCAGCCCTTTTTGATATTCGAATAAATTCAAATAAATTGAATATCAAATTATTTTCAGATTTTTGGTTTAGGGTCTCTTGAACAGCTATCAGTGAACTCAAAGCCTAGCAAGTTATTCAGTATAACATCACTCCTTCACCCAGTCTCCTAACATTTGAATGGTTATTTAAGTTTCCGGGGATATAAAGACAGTTAATAAATACATTAGAATTCAATGGTTATCAGAAGATTCTTCCAGTCACCTGCACAAGGCTGAGGCAAATCTGGGGCACCGTGGATGGGTGTGGCGGGTCAGCCTAGTTCCTGCTCAGGCAGAGGACTGGATTGCTAGCACATTGCTCAAAAACTCCACAATCATACAGTTGCCACCATTCACCCAGCCAGATTCCAATTCTTGGGATGAGGCTCACAAAGAAACTAATCTGCTAAACCTTTCAGCAGATTTATGTGACTGAAATCTCCAGGCTTTCATAAAGTTGGAATGAGCAACCTTCCCCATCTTCCTGTACTTCCCAAGGACCCAATAGCCATGCACGTACCCCCAAATCACCACACCGTTAAAAATTTAACTCCAACTGTATTACCCTGTTAAAAATTCTAGACTTCCTAGAGTGTCATCTTAAACTCTACAGTACTGATAAACCAGTAGCAGCCCACCAGATCGAATAAACTGTAATGTAGAAGACAACATATCTCTATCAATAAAACATAAATACAGAAGCTTAACCTGTAACAACATTTTGAAATCTCTTATACAAGGATTTATTGGCTCCATGGTGAGATACAATTTTTTACTGTTTCTAAGAACACATTTTTGATTATTCTTTTAGAAAAATTACTGACCACAAGCAATATAAAATAAATCATTGGGGGACTGCTAGCAGGTAGACTTAATGAGTTGTTAGGCAAATTGGAGACACTGGTGGAGGGAGGTTGTCATGGTGGTGGGACTGGTGTTGGAATAATGGATGCCTGCAGCAAATCATCATGATAAACTTTGTAAACCACAGTGTTTACATAAAATGTAAAGGGGAAATTTACAAATGTAGGCCTTACCTATTTCCTATAGACTCCAAACCATATAACACAGAATTGCTTTAAATGTGTTATTAATGACAGGTGAGACAGGATTATTACCATAATAAGATCCAAGTATAAAATAAAATTCAATGTAATATATCTTAGATTCAAGAGTTGAAAATGTGTACATGTAAATGAGAATAGGCACTTATTGTGTTAAGTGGTTTTAATTCTCTTATTTACATATGTCAAGATTATATAGCAATCACTAGTTGGCACTTATGGATTTATTTTCTGATTATTTGATTTGCCAGTTCTTAAAGTTTTATTGGAATAAGCAATATAAAGTAAATTTTTTTATGTGACAAAGGGGATATGTTGGGATTGGGAGGGAAACTGGTGATATTTATAGAGGGCAGGTCACACTGATGGTATTAGAACTCTAAATGCTTGAAACAACCGTAAAATGAACACCTTTGTAAATCATGGTGTTTTTGATAAAAAGTAACCAAAAAATGGCAAAACAAATTCAGCGGCTACATGAAGAGCCAAGGCTGGGTATTTCATGTAGCCAAATGAAAGTGAGCATTGCCCAAGCAAGTGTCCTTTCCATCCTGCTCTGCCTGTCAGGGGGTCACAGTCACAACTACATTCCAGTAGTTTCACAGTCTTTGTTTCACGATCACAAGTCTATGCTCTACTTTGGCTGGGCCCATTTTTAAGATTTCAGGCGTCTCCTTGTAGTGGCATCCAGGTGAGAATAAAAGGAAGATTCCCCCGAATTACTCTCCACTCTGACTCAGAAAACACCAGCACAAATGATCTGAAAAGGTTTAGTTTTGTGCTTGTCGCTGCATGTTACAAAGATTAGAAATTGGCGGTGTATGACAGAGACAGGTAGTTCTCAGGCAATAACTGTAAATTTAACTCCAAGCCATAATGCCAAACAGCATAATCCCAAACAAAACATATTGGGCTTGAGTTGCAAAACTCATTAACAAATAGAGCACAACTCATCTACTAGATATATGAGTATCAAAATATAAGTGAAATTGGGACAGTGGTAGAGGGTCATGGGCACTTTGTGGGGTCACGGGTTAATCAGTAGTAACTTTCTACATTGATTTCATAAAACAATGTTATTAAAGACAAATTTCTTTAGTTTAATAATCTACAAATAAAATATTACATAATTAAGCCAGAAAGAGTAACAATACAAACAAAAATGTTTTTGCAGTTTTTTTGCAAACTAAAGTTTGTTTTAGGCTGTATTGTATATAAACTAGTTTATGGCAGGTGTTAAAGTTTAATTTACCCTGAGGACCTTTACACACCATTCCCAGGAAAACTACAATATTTTAAATAATATGCAAAAATTTTTAAAGAATAAGTGCGTATATGAGAGGAGTTCACTTGAGTCTGACTGAAATGAAGAACAAGGCAACCCTGAGGAAAAATAAATAACCTTTCTAAACACAAAAGATATAAAGATAGATAATTAATAATAGTTTGATAGAAATAGAGATTTTCTACTTTTTAACAACTATTTATGTTATAACTCTATTTTAAGTGCAATTCATATTATGCATGTCAGGCATTTTCAAGATACAAAAAACTTATGATGTTATAGGAGAGCAGTATAATTTCCTTCCCACTGCTTGAAATAGTACCTGTAAGAATCAATATTGGCTTTGTGAAGTGTAAGTACCCACAAAGAAATCTAAAAGTATATGAGAGACTTTGTTTTGAAGGGCTTTTCAGAGGATTACTGAGCTAGAATCAGGTGAGGGACGATTGCAAGAAAGTTTAATGAATGTGCCATCATATTAGGAACACTTAAAATAATGATTTGCCAAACCCTAAGATTCTTTTCACAGAAGCAAGCATGATACTGTGTTTCACTGAAGAAATAAAATTATAATGATATCAAATGTAATTAAGTAAATTGTTTTTATCAATGCCAGTGTATCAAAATGCAAGATTTTTGAGGTAAATATAGCAGAATTGGAATTTTGGCTCAAATATAGATGCTTATAAATAAAAATAAATTATTGAAAGATTCATAATATAAAAATCATATTGTAGGCTTGCTTTCAACCTAAGTCCATAAATTAAGAAAATACTGAAAAGCTTTCAAAACAAATACATTGTGTAAAACAAAAACACTATGTGCTTAAGGATGAGGAAAAGAGAAGTATGCCAGGAATTAAAATTTTATTCCTCTATTTGTGCTCACTCTGTACTTAATTTTCCAGAGAAAAAAGACAATTTCTGAATATTGATGTTGAACTTCAAAGTCATACTAGAAAACAGTCTAGAAATACTTTCAAAGTGCTTTGACTGTTACCTTTCAATATTCACCTTATGCCATTTGAAATAACCACTAAAATGTGACAATTTAGTAATTGCATGAATTATTCAATCTGTATGTACAAATTTACTTATAATATGCTAATATGTAATGATAAGTTTGCTTCAAATATATTATTTGTGTGTTCTGAATATACAACATTCTTGGAAATATGAAAGTTAAAGGTACTTCAAGTATAAAGATATTATACAAAATTTATAAATGATTGTATATTTTATATTTATCCTATAAAAAGTTATTTTAGAGTCACAGCAGGACCATATCATAATCTAACTAACTTATTTATAAATATAATGTGACCTTTCTGGTGTTCCAAAAACACAAAGTAGTAATCATTCAGGAAGGTTTGGGGAAGTCTCTGCTTTTGAAGACAGACACTGATATTCTCTGTCCTTCTCTATTAATAGTGAAAATATCACCATTAATTTTATCAGAAGCATCAGTTCTTCATATTATGACACTATAAATCATTAATTTATATATCATATATATTTATTAAAATAACACTTAAGGATAGTCTCATACTATTTATCTTTGCAATTGAAGAAAAACTAACAATATTAATTATGTTAACTTAAGGAAATGTTTCATTCTTCTTAATGAAAGTTTCAGCACGACACATTGTGATTAAATGCAATGTAGTGAATACACAGATAACACATTATAAGGATACAGGGCATTTACTTCATGGAGATTGTACTCGGAGGGTTATCCATATTTCTATATCTCCATATGTATAACATCCATTGTTATACACCATTGAGTGTGCATCTGATAAATTTATTGACATTAGCAGGATATCTGTAGATTATTCAATAAATATTTGTTACAAATAAATTGAGCTCAAATATGACTTCATGAGTAAAATGGCATAAATGAACCAAATTTTAGTATGGAATGTATTTCATCAGGTTCTAATAAAATCACTACAATATAAAATATAACATGGAAAAGGAAGTCCAACAGATATTCAAGTTTGCTAATATAAAATCTCACTTTAGAGAGATGGGTTTAAACAATAATGTCTTCAGAGGCTGAAATGGGATATTAAATCTAATGTTGTTCTCTAGATTCCATGTCTTGATGACACACTTGGGAAATATGTTTTATTTAATAATAATAATCTCTCAAATATTTTATCTTTCAAGAACTTATATTACTTTTCAGTTTTTATCAAAGTAGTCAAAGAGAAAAATATATTAAGATTAAAGATATACTGAAAGTAATAACAGTTTAATAAATATGATTTATAAATCTCATAAAAACTGAAAATAGACTAGTTTTTGCCTTAATATTTATAGATAGTAAAGCTATTGTGAATGAAAGTTGTATATTCTCATTCACTCTTATTGACATTTTCTAAAAATAAGAAGATCTGAATGATAAAAGTTTATTTTCTCTGTGACTTCATTAATAGCTAAAGTTCCTCTGAAATTTTATTTCAAATTTTAGAATTTGGTGCTTTCTGTAATGTTCATGGGAACTTACAACAATTTGAGTCCATAAAAGAGCACTAGAGATTGGCATAGAACTTGGCGAAGAGCAAAGATCATGAATGAACTTTTGAATGAACTATTCAAAAACCAGTAGCTTAAGTTTCTCATATAATCAAGCCCCCAACCCTTTTTATCTATACATGTATTCTGAATCTGAGATGTGATCTTTGGTGAACCAAATTTGTAATCAATTTACTTGATTTATGACGTAGTGATAAAAGAGGCATCGGTGGTGTTGGTATCCTTGTCAACACAAACTTAGTCACGAGCATTGATTCATTCGAATGCCTAACAACCCGAATCGGACGATTACACTTCAATAAATGTGGCTCATTACCGGCAGTTTCTATCTTTGTTGTCTATGCACCAACATCCAGTTATGGTGAAAGAGAAACTGAGAAATTCTACATGGAGCTGGAGAAGTTCTATAAAGAAGATCACACTTTCTACAAGATCATTGTCGGTGATTTTAATGCCAAGATAGGACCAAGAAGATCAGTCGATGAACTCCACATCAGAACCCATGGCCTGGAATGGAACGAACAGGGTGACAGACTGTCTGAGTTCATCATGTCAACCAAAACCTTCCATGGTAACTCACAATTCCAAAAGGCTGAATCTAAACGTTGGACATGGACGGTTCCACAATGAAATAGACCACATCATATTCAATCGGCGGTTTTGCCTAACCGATGTTGCTGTTGTCCCAAAATTCCAAATGGGATCAGACCACCGTCTTCTTCGTGCAAAATTCTACCTCACAGAACGAGGAGAAAAGAATGCAAGGTTTAAGAAGAGGACTCCCAGAACAACCACCAACTGGGAGCTCTTTGGCTCTGTTGCGGCAACATGGGAAGATGCCGTCATTGACAACATTGATGAGGAATACGATTGAATGATTCAGCACCTCCATGATTGTGCAAGGAATGCCAAGAGAGAGATAACCACAAAAAACCGTCTTTCTTCGAACACTCTTGAACTTATTCGCCAACGTGGCTTGGCACGTGCCTCAGGCAACCACAAGCAAACGTCCGAACTGGCAAAACAGTGCAGAGAAGCCATCAAGGATGACCTCAAAAACAGGAGAGTAGCAGTACTGGTAGATGCAGCAGAAGCTGGGAAAAACATTCGTAATGCCCGCCTGTCCTTCACCAACTACAAAACCAAGATGACTGCCCTCCGACATCATGATGGATCTATCACATCTTCCAGAAGGGCAATGGAGAAGATTATTCATGACTTCTACTCAGATCTCTTTAATAGCCACGTCCACTTGCCCACATACCACATACCACATGATGGATATGTCGTTCCCAATGTTCTCCCTTCCGAAATCCAACATGCCATCTCGTCGGTAAAGAAACAAAGAGCACCTGGCCCAGACAAGATCAGACCTGAACACCTGAAGAACTTACCATCAGTACTCATCAATACATTGGCTCGACTCTTCACACGCTACCTGTCTGAATGCAAGGTTCCATCCCAATGGAAAACCAGCAGGACTATACTACTATACAAGAAAGGAGACATCCACGACATTGGCAACTATCGCCCAATCTGCCTATTGTCTGTCATCTACAAACTATTCACTCGAGTCATCCTGAAAAGGATTAGCAGAACACTAGATGAAGGACAACCATGTGAACAAGCTGGATTCCGAAAAGGATTCAGTGCCATCGACCATATCCACACAATAACCAAGCTCATTGAGGTATCTCAGGAGTTCAAGATGCCGCTCTGTCTAACATTCATTGATTTAAAGAAGGCCTTTGATTCTGTTGAGAGGGAAGCGGTCATGGAAGCCCTAGCCAATCAGGGCGTACAAACTCAATACAGCAGGATCCTTCGTGAGCTCTATTGCGGATTCCCTACCAAGATCTCACCATTCTACAAAGAAGTAATCATCCATATCAAGAGAGGGGTTCAGCAGGGTGATACCATTTCACCAAAAGTCTTCAGTGCCACCCTCGAGAACATCATGCGACGACTAGAATGGGAAAACATGGGAGTGAAGATAGATGGTCTGCAACTACACCACCTCTGCTTTGCTGATGACATCGTTCTAATAACACCAAACATCAGCCAAGCGGCACAAATGCTGAACGACTTTGACCGTGAATGTGGAAAGGTCGGACTACAGCTGAATCTTACGAAGACAATGTTTATGAGAAACAGCCTTGTTCCTGATGCTCCATTCGCTCTCAACGGAACCCCCATCTCCGAATGCAACAGTTATATATACCTAGGTCGAGAAATCAACATGAGGAATGACCTGGCACCTGAGTTGCGCAGGAGGAAGAGAGCGGCTTGGAATGCCTTCAAGAGCATTGAAGAAATAACTAAAAGGACAAAGAACCTCCAGCTACGAGCACATCTCTTTGATTCCACTATTCTTCCTGCATTAACATATGCCTCAGAGACTTGGACCCTACGAAAACAGGATGAGAACGCTATTCGGGTCTCTCAAAGAGGAATCGAAAGAACTATGCTTGGACTATCACGATTCACTCAAATGAGAGATAGAATTCGGAGTTCTGATCTTCGTCAACGCTCAAGAATCAGGGACGCTGTCTCATTTGCCAAGACATCAAAAATCAGATGGGCTGGACACGTAATGAGGTTTACAGACAACCGCTGGACTAGAGCCATTACTGATTGGATTCCACAGGACATCAAAAGATCACGTGGACGCCCACGTATAAGATGGTCAGAC
Source organism: Sorex fumeus (assembly GCF_029834395.1). NCBI lineage: Eukaryota > Metazoa > Chordata > Mammalia > Eulipotyphla > Soricidae > Sorex > Sorex fumeus. The sequence continues at coordinate 5,795,893 of NW_026606185.1, read as the reverse complement.
TTCTTCGTCAAGACCCTAAATGATCGGTTTGAGGCTCTGCATATTCCTAGAATGAACAGATACCATTGGGCTATGCTAGCACGCAACCGGGATGAATGGAGACGTTACTGGCACCCGCTCGAATAAATTGATGAATAATGGGGATTAAGTGATTAAGTGATTAAGTGATAAGTGATGACTTAGTCCATATCCACAGTGTGCTGGATGTCTCACTGAGACTTTTTATGTGGTAAATGCCAAGAAATAGACTCTCTAGGTCATACTGGTTATCTAATCTTAGGTATTTGCAAAATTTTCACACTATTTATTATAGAAGCTTAACAGCTAACAGTAAATTCAAACTAACGGTAATTTAGGATTTTGTAAATTATATCTTGACCAACATTTATTATTTAAAGGGTTTTTAAAAAATATATATTTCATTCTTGCTTTTGTGAGAGAATATCTTGCTGTTTTACCTTGCATTTCTCTAATAATAAGTGATAATGAGCACTTTCTCAGATGTTTACTGACTATTCACATACCTTCTTTGAGGATATTTCAGTTCACTTCTTCTCATTTATTTCCCCTCTAGGATTATAAGTTTCGTGCCATGGGGTTTTGTGCTTTATAAATCTTGCATAATATCATTTACTGGATGTAATGAATGCAAATACTTTCCTCCATTCAGTGGATGTTCTTTTTAAATTTTAGTCCGTTTCTTTTGCTATGTATAAATGTTTCAATTTGATATAGTCTCATTTGATTTTGATGTAGTCAAATCATTGAAAATATCTGAGTTTTATATTCTGAGAAGTTCTGCTAATGATTATACGAATATATTTTGTTAGTTCTGGTCTAATGTTGGGGTCATTAATCCACTGTGAATTAACAGTTTAGTATCCCATGAAATTTGGATCTAATTAATTGTTTTTCATTTGGCTATCCAGTTTTCCCAAGACTATCTGAGATTAAGTAACTTTTCTTCCTCCACTTAATATAATCACTTTCAAAGATTAAATGTATAGAAATCTCTCAGAGCAATAGTATAGCAAGTGAAGTACCAGCCTTGTATGCTACTGCTTGGGTTGTATCTGTGAACAATTTGGGGTTAAGATAGAATTCAACAATATCAATTTTTCCACTATATGAACATACTCTATTTTTCCACTTACTGGTATCTTCTCTTTATTTCATACAGTTTGACTTAAAGTTTCCCATGTTTTAGTTTTTCACATTCTGTGTCGTATTTATTCCTAAGTATTTAATTATTTTTGACACTATTTGAAATGCAACTGCCTTTTAGATTTCTTCTTTATCTAGTTTAATGTTTACAATAAAAAATCAAACAGCTTTATTTGGCATGTGTTAATTTTGTAGCTTTCTATATTTTGCATTTAATTTCTAGAAGGGATTTTTGTAGAATCTTTATAAAGCTTATATGTATATTATAATGTCATCTACAATTAAACTTGCTTCATTTTAATACCCCTTTGATTTATTTTACTTGGCTAATCACTATGGGAAGGATTTTCAAACTATACTTAATAGTGCACAATTTTAATATCTTTGTTTTCTACTTGAGTGAGTCAGATATTAGCTGTGCTTTTTTTGTCTGTGTTGTAAATGGCTATTTTTATCTTGAAGAAGATTTTTCCAATACCTATATTATTGAGGATTTTTTTATCATGAATAAATGTTGAATATTGTGAAGATTTTATCAGAATCTATTGATATGACTTATGTTTCGGATTCTATGGTATTTTGCATTCACTAATTTGTGTATATTGAGCCATTCTTACATCTCTGACATGAATATTACTTGAACAAGGCATCTGGCATTTTTGACATGTTAGTATGTTTTGTTTATTTAATTTTGTTGCCTATTTTTTGCATAGATGCCCATAGGACCATAAGAATAATTGTTTGCAACGTACCTTGTATTTGCTTCTTTATTTTTTATGGGACATTTGGTCCATACCCAGCAGATCTCAGGGTTTATTGGTGGTTCTGCCTTCAGGGATTGTTCCTCGTGAAATCAGAGAACATGGGGCTCTGGGCTTCAAACCTGTGCTGGCAGATTGCAAGGCAATTGATCTGCCTGCTGTACCATTACTCTTGTTCCAGTAACATTATTTATTAGTAATTGTCTGCTTCTGATTTTAAGTAGTATTTTTTGAAATAGTGAAATGCCATGAGGTATAGTTGTAGACGTGCAAACTTTTGTGCTTAGGTTCCAGTTATACAATGATCGAAATCCATCCCTCCACCAGTACCCATTCTCACCACCAATGATCCCAGTTGCCCTCCTCACCCGTCCCTCCAACCCCACCCCGCCTCTGTGGCAGGGCATTCCCTTTTGCTATCTCTTTCCTTTAGGATGTTTTGGTTTGCAATAGAGGTATTGATTAGCCATCGTGTTTGGTCTGTAGTCTACTTTCAGCACCCATCTCGCATCCCGAGCGAATCCTCCTAATATCCTTTACTTGGAGTTCACTTCTCTAACTAAGCAACCTTGAACCCCAGCATGTGCTGCTGGCTTCCAAACCATGGAGAAGACCTCCTGGTACTTATCTCAACTATTCTTGGGTGTTCGTCTCCCATTCTGTTACTTTATATTCCCCAGATGAGTGCGATCTTTCTTTGCCTGTCCCTCTCTTTCTGGCTCATTTCACTTAGCATGATACATTTCATGTAGAATAACTTGTATGTAAATTTCATGACTTCATCATTTCTAACAGCTGCATAGTATTCCATTGTGTAGATGTACTAAAGTTTATTTAACCAGTCATCTGTTCTTGGGCACTCAGGTTTTTTTTTCCAAAATTTTGGCTATTGTGAACAGTACAGCAATGAACATAGAAGTGCAGATGTCATTTTAACTGTACTTTTATGCCTCTTCAGAATATATGCCCAGAAGGGGTATTGCTGAGTCAAATGGGAGCTCAATTTCTAATTTTTTGAGAATCGTCCGTACTGTTTTTTTTTTTTTTCCAAAAGAGCTGAACCAGTCGGCATTCCAACCAGCAGTGGTCGGCATTCCAACCACATCTGCTCCAACACCAGTTGTTTTTGTTCTTTTGGATGTGGGCCAATCTCTGCGGTGTGAGATGATATCTCATTGTTGTCTTGATTGCATCTCCTTGATGATTGGTGATGTAGAGCATTTCCTCATGTGCCTTTTAGCCACCCAGATCTCTTTTTGAGAAAGTTTCTGTTCATTTTCTCACCCCATATTTTGATGGAATTGGATGTTTTATTCTTGTGGAGTTCAACCAGTGCTTTGTATATTCTTGATATCAACCCCTAATCAGATGGGTATTGGGTGAATATCCTTCCGATTCTGTAGAATTTCTTTGTATTTTGGTCAATGTTTCTTTTGAGGTGCAGAAGCTTCTTAGTTTAAGATAGTCCCATTTATCTAAATCTGTTTTCATTTGCTTCACTAGAGTTGTGTCATCTTTGAAGATACCGTTAGTTTCAATGTCATGGGGGTTTTGCCATCCTTGTCTTCAATGCGCCTTATGGATTCCGGTCTGATGTTGAGGTCTTTAATCCATTTTGACCTTACTTTTGTACATGATGTTAGGTAGATATCTGAGTCCATTTTTTGCATGCAACTGTGCAGTTTTGCCAGCACCATTTGTTAAAGAGGTTTTCCTTGCTCCCTTTCACATTTCTTGCTCCTTTATCAAAGATCAGCTGATTGTATATTTGGGGGATTCAGTATATTCGACCCTGTTCCATTGGTCTGTGGCTCTGCCTTTCTTCCAGTACCATGCTGTTTTAATTATTATTGATTTGTAGTAGAGTTTGAGGTTGGGGAGGTTTATTCCTCCCATTTTCTTTTTCCCAAGAATTGCTTTAGCTATTCAGGGGGGCTTATTGTTCCATATGAATTTCAGGAGTGTTTGCTCCATTTCTCAGAAGAATGTCATGGGGATCATTCTAGGAATCATATTGAATTTGTACAATGCTTTGGGTAGTATTGTATTTTGGCAATGTTAATTCTCCCGATCCCTGAGCAGGGGATATCTTTCCATTTCCTCGTGTCTCTTTTAGATCCTGAAGTAGCATTTTGTAGTTTTCATTGTACAGGTCTTTTATGTCCTTAGTTAAGCTGATTCATAAGTACTTGATTTTCTGAATAATGATTGTGAACGGGATTCTTTTTTACATGTCATTTTCTTCTCTCGCATTATTTGCATATAGGAAAGCCCTGAACTTTTGGGTATTGATTTTATAGCCTGCAGCTTTACTATACAAGTCTATAATTTCTAGGAGTTTCTTGGTAGAGGTTTTAGGCTTCTCTAAGTATAATATCATATCATCTGTGAATAGTGAAAGTTTGATTTCTTCCTTTCGTACCTGAACGCCCTTAAAATCTTTTTCCTGCCTAACTGCCATTGCAAGTACTTCCAGTACTATATCAGTACTATATTAAACAGCAGTGGAGAGAGTGGGCATCCTTGTTTTGTCCCTGATCTTAGAGGAAAGGCTCGTAGTTTTTCCCCATTGAGCATGATGCTTGCCATAGGCTTCTGCTTGATGGCTTTAACTATGTTGAAGAAAGTCCCGTCTATACTCATTTTGGCGAGGGTTTTCATTATAAACGGGTGCTGGATATTTTCAAATGCTTTGTCTGCATCTATTAATATGAATATATAATTTTTGTCTTTTCTTTTGTTGATATGTTGGATTATGTTGATTGATTTTTGAATCTTAAACCATCCTTTTATCCCGGGGATGAATTCCACTTGGTTGTAGTGTATGATCTTTTTGATGAGTTGTTGAATTCTATATGCTAGTATTTTGTTGAGAATCTTCGTAACTGTGTTCACTGGGGATATTGGCCTGTAATTTTCTTTTGTTGTGGTGTCTTTGTTTCCTTTTGCTATTAGTGAGATATGAACCTGATAGAAACTGTTTGGGAGAGTTTCTGTTTCTTCAATTTCCTGAAAAAGCTTGAGAAAAACTGGCAATAGGTCCTCTTGAAATGTTTGGAAAAAAATTGCTAGTGAATCCATCTGGACTGGGATTTTGTTTTTGGGAAGTCTTTTATTTACAGTTTCAATTTCCTTGATATTAATAGGTCTATTTAGGTATTCCAGATATTCTTGGTTCAACTTTGGGAAATTATAGGAATCCAGGAATTTATCCATTTCTTCTAGGTTCTCTTGTTCTGTGTCATACAGACTTTCAAAGCAGTCTCTGATGATCTCCTGAATTTCTTTGGTTTCTGTTGTGATGTCCCCATTTCATTTATGATTTGTTTATGAGTTCTCTTTTTGTGAGTTTCACTAATGGATTATCAATTTTGTTTGTTTTCTCAATGAACCAGCTCTTAGTTTCGTTGATCTTTTGGATTGTTTTTTTGGGTTACCATTCTGTTAATTTCTGCTCTAAATTTTATGATATCTTTCCTTCCGCCTTTTTTGGGATCCTTTTGTTGGTCCTTTTTTTAAGATCTTGCACTATGAAGTCAAGTTGTTCATGTGCACCCTTTCTTTCTTCCTGAGAAATGCTTGCAGAGCATAAAATTTCCTCCTTAACAATCCCACAGATTCTGGTAGCCCATGTCTTCATTCTTATTTGTTTCCAGGTATCTTTTGATTTCTTCCTAGATTTATTTCCTGATCCACTCATTGTTCAACATTGATTTGTTTCATTTCCAGGTGTTTGACTTGGTTTCTACGTCTGGTCTGTACATGATTAACTTTTATTTTCAGTGCATCGCCATCTGAAAAGATAGTTGATACAATGTCTATCTTCCTGATTCTGTTGAGGTATGTTTTGTGGCCCAGCACACAGTCTATTCTAGAAAATGTTCCATGTGCACTGGCAAAGAATGTGTATTCTTTTTGGGGGGATATAAAGTCCTGTATAGATCTATTAGCCCTCTGTCTTCTATTTCTTCCTTCAGAGCCATTATTTCCTTGCTGAGTTTTAATCTTCTTGATCTCTACAGAGGTGAAAAGGCAGTGTTGAAGTCTCCAAGTACTATGGTGTTGCTCGCAATGTCCTTTTTAAGGTTTGTTAGTAGTTGTTGTAGTCTGGTTCCTCATTGGGTGCGTATATGTTTAGAAGTGTGATTTCTTCCTGCTGTGCATATCCCTTGATTAATAAAAAATGGCCTTCACTGTCCCTTCTAATCTTTTTCAATCTGAAATCTATATTGTCTGATACTAGTAACACCACCGCAACTTTTTGAGGGGATTGTTTGCTTGCAGGATTGTTATCTATCTTTTGACTCTGAGTTTGTGTTTGTTCTGACTATTCAGATGTGTTTCTTTTAGGCAGCAGAATGTTGGGTTCCGTCTCTGAATTCATTTTGCCACTCTTTGTCTCTTAATTGGTGAATTTAAACCATTGACGTTGAGAGAGATTATTGTCATGGCTTTTTGTGTCATCTTTCCGTAAGGGTTTGTTGCGCCTGTAGGGGTTTGTCTTGTCTTACAGTAGGCCCTTTAGCCCTTCTTTAAGGTGTGGTTTTGAGTCTATGAAGTTCCTGAGCTGTTGTTTATCCACAAAATAGTGTACCATTCCTTTGAGTTTGAGTGAGAGTTTGGCCCGATAAAATATTCTTGATGAAGTGTTGATCATTCCATTGAGTTTTTTCACCATATCCCACCACTGCCTTCAGGCTTGGAGGTTTCCTCTGATAAGGTCTTCTGTGAATCTAAGGGATGCTCCTTTGTTTGTGATTTCGTTCTTTGACCTTGATGCATGCATTATTGTGTCTCTATTGGTGGCATCCATCATTCTAACTATGATATGTCTTGGAGTGTTTTTGTTAGGGTCTCTTTTTGCTGGCACTCTTCCGGCTCCTTGAATTTCGATGCCTGCATTCTCCTTCTCTGGAACCTTTTCAACAATGATTTGGTTACTTGTGTTTTTTTCTTTGAGATTTCTTCCCTGGCCTTCTGGTACTCCAATGATTCTAATGTTGTTTCTCTTGTAGTCATCCCCTAGCACTCTGATTTACTCTTGCGCTATTTTGAGGTCTCCTGCCATTGTTTGTTGTTGTCTGTAGGCTTCCTGAAATTCATCTTCCAGCTCACTGATTCTGTCTTCAGCTGTAGCCATTCTACTGTTGAGGGCACACACTGAGATTTTTATTTCAGCTACTGAATTTTTTATTTGTGACACTTCTATGCATAGCTTTTCAATTTCTGCTCTCATTTCTTCCTGTAATATCTTGATTCTCCGCTCCATTGTTTCTTCCATGTACTCCTTTAATTTACTAGATATCTGTCTCACCGTATCTTTGAGTTCATTAAACATCTTCATAGTTTATCTCTGAATTCTTTATAGGAGAGCTCACCTTTGTGAGTAATGCCTGTTGAGGCTTCTGTACTCTTTTCATTGTCCTCTCCTCGTGGTGCGGATTTGGGTTGTTTCTTCATATCGTGGTGGTATTATGGAGACCTATATGAGACACCAGATTGCTGGGTATGGGTAAAATAACTGCGGCTGTATGAGTGGTACAGGGATCCCCAAACAGACCACGCCCACTGCTGCAGAGGCTACCCCCACTCTACAGAGGCCACGCCCCCTGCGGTTACCTTGGAGAAGGAGAAAACCAGCTGTGGGTTGGGGATGAATAAGGTGCTCGGGGAGATTGGGTGGCCCAGTGTCTGAGAGGACACCTGGGGCCTGGGCACAGGGAAGGTGGCATCTTGGGGGCCAATTATTCACTGACCTCTGGGTATAGCCCAAAAAGAGAAGCAAAAAATCCTTTCATTATGTGACCACTTCTTTGAATCTTCAAAAATCTCAGAGTCTGATCTGATGACAGCACAGGGAAGTAAGTAGGACAAAACCATCAGGAGTCCAAAACTACTATATTAAGTCAAGGGGTAAATTTTCTTAACTGACAGTGAAGCTGATTCTTAAAGCAATTCTCAAATAAAGGGTCCAGAGCTGTTTCTGGAAATCAGTAGTTGTTTTAATAGAAGTTTAAAGCTTAAAAAGATTCATATTTTTTTCTGTATTTGGTAAGAGATTAAAAGTTTGGAAGAACACACTAGGGAACTTAACACAAGATGCATTTCTGTTCTTGAAGATATTTTAATTATCCTTTAAATGTCCTTCTCTTTATTGGTTTGCTACTTTTGATTCAGTTCTTATTTCTCTTTTTTGTGTTTTGTTTTGCTTTTTGAATGAAGTTTTACTTTATCTTTATTTATTTATCTTGGTTATTGGGCCACACTCTAATTATTGCTCAGAGGTTACTCCTAGCTCTGCACTCAGGAATCACTCTCGGGAGTGTTCCAAAGGCCATATGGGATGCCACGCACCAAACCCAGGTGAGCTACGTGAAAGGCAAATGCCTTTTCTGCTCTCGCCCCAGTCCTACAGGTTTTGCAATTTTAGGATTTAATCTGTTTCTTCTAAGTTCTCTAGCTTAGTAGAAGAGTATTGTTCATAGTGTCCTCTTACGACCTTTGTATTCTCAGATATCTGTTTCTATTTTTCCCCTTATGTCTCAGATTTGATTTATTCTTTTGTTTTTACTCTTTTTTCTTTCCTGAGTCTACTACAGGGGTGGTCTTCTCCCCCTACAACCACCATAGACAAGCTTCTGGTTTAATTTGCTCTTTGTGTTCATTTTTTGCTTCTATATCATTTATTTAGTTATGGCCAAGCACTTCAAATTTATTTTCTATAAACATTTTAAGATTTTTTTCCTTTCTTTATTTTTAATATAACTCTCAAGCACTGATCTTGGTGTGTCTGAAGGAAAAAGTGTGTTTGTGACTACTGGAAAAATAATCATAAATATAAGTAAATGGAAATACAGTTAATTTAAAAATGAATAAAAGCTATTATATGGAGAAACCACCAAATTAAATTTTTAGCTTGATATCAGAAAATAGCTACTGTGCATTAAAGAATCTCTAAGAAATTATTCCAATTAATGTTTACAGGAAATATTATTAATGGATAATATTGTGAAATCAATGGAATGACCGCTTTACATGACTTTTGTGCAATTCAAACATACTCCATCATCCTTAGTCTCAACATTAAAGGACAGACTTTTCAAACACTGGCTTTAGAATAGAGCTTCTTAAACTTTTTTGAGTTATAAGGACATTTTTCCCAAGAAATTGTTCATAATCTGGTTACATATAATAAGAAAACATATAAAATAGTCACTGATGATAAATCATAAATAAATTCATTTGAAAGTAAAAATTTTTGTTTCACAATCACATATGAAACAATAACTCACAATTTAAGAAGCTAAGCTCTATAGCTCTGTAAAACCAGATTTGGGGGAATATATATATATATTTAGAATAATTTATGGTTCCATATATTAGGCTCTAGATATGAATAAAACAAACAAGTATAAAGCTGCTCATGAACTGTAAATGGATTATACTAAGTGTAATAGTATTTCCATTTACTTATATTTATGATTATTTTTCCAGTAGTCACAAACACACTTTTTCCTTCAGACACACCAAGACATGAAAAGATAATCACTATGTGATTTTGTTCATGTATAGAAGATAAGCATATAAAAGAAAAAAGACAAAGCCAAAGACAATAAAAATGGTGGTTATCAGAAGGAAAGAGTATGTAATTTAGGTAAAGGGTGGTCAACTGTGTGGTAGAGGCTGAAAACTAGCATTTTGGTGATGACCACAATTTAATAGATAGAAATAGACAAATTATAATATTCTATACATATAACCCCCAAAATATCATAAACTAGCTTTGCCACATCGCTTTTAAAAGCAGAAAACTAAAGTTAAATAAAATCATTTATTCCACCTGGGCTGTAATGTTTAAAAAATGGATAAGATGCATTATATTTGAGCAAAATGTACAGTGTGGGGAGTCATTATAGGAATTAAGGAGCATTTAAGGGTTAAGAGTGTTGATTACTTTTGTGGTTGTGGGGTCTAGTAACTTTGTTCATCAATAAAATCAAATTATCACTATCATACACACATTACCAAAAAAGTAGTTTAATGTTGACATGAGCCTTTGCATTTACTTAGTCTGTATACTGATTTTTTTCCAAACAGGGCATCTAAACACAGATTTTCTGAGGCCAAAGTGAAGAAAAAATGCATCCTCACAGATGTCTAGTAAAAAATTATTGCTTCACAGCACTGATAGAAACTTATCAAGTAAATTACATCATCATAAACTCATATTTATTTTAATTGACTAAGTATAGATAGTAAGTAGTTAGAGGATGTATTAAGATAATTGATGGGGTCTGAATCAATATTTCATTGGATAGGTTTCTTGTCTTGCAGACTTCCAACCTAGGTTAGATCACCAGCATCCCAAGTGGTCTACCAATCATTACCAGGAGTAATTCCTGAGTGTGGAGCCAGGAGTAATACTTGAACATCTACAGGTGTGGTCCCCAAAATAACAACAACAAAAAGATAATTAATGGATAAGATAAACTCGTTCCAATTCATATATAACATATTTACAATATACAAGATTTGTAAAATATAAAAATTATTATTAGATAAATTCTCAATAGGGTATATTGTATATAATAAAATGTATAGATTTAATTCAACAGCTAAATCATTATAGACAGATAGAGCTACATGTATGAACAGAATTTGATGCATAAAATATTGTTGATGCTGCTGACCCTGATATTCTAGAAAAAAGTCATTAGTAGCCAAAACCCCAACCTTTGTTTATTTTACATTCAAAATCCATTTACAACTAAATAAACCAGAGGTCCCTGTATAAATGATTGCATCTAGACGAGGGCAGGAAAATAAAAAGTAAGGTATAGTATCATGGATTCTTAAAACAATGTTTACTTAAAAATTAAATATAGAAGAATAAATATTAAAGGACAAAGTGATGAAATAACTTAGTGAGCTGCCATTTAAAAGAACTGGAATAGTTTGACAAAAAAATTAATTGTTGTTTATTTTATATAAAGAAACAAAGAAACATCAAGATCATATTAATATACAAAACTATTAAATAAAAGAACAAAAGAAGATCTAGGACACATGATCTTGTAGGAAAATATTGATTAATACATATGAATATGGGGCTGGAGCGATAGCACAGCGGGTAAGGCGTTTGCCTTGCACGCAGCCAACATGGCCCACCCGAGTTCGATTCTTCCGCCCCTCTCAGAGAGCCTGGGAAGCTACGGAGAGTATCTTGCCCGCACGGCAGAGCCTGGCAAGCTCCCCGTGACATATTCGATATGCCAGACACAGTAACAACAAAAGTCTCCAATGGAGACGTTACTGGGCCCGCTCGAGCAAATCGATGATCAACGGGAGGGCCTTTACTTTTATATAAATATAAGGAAAATAATAAAATAGTCAATATGATGATAAAAACTTGCAGAAACAGAATATTTGCTTAGCATAACTTTATCTCCCTAAACATATCAATTATTGGTGTGGCTTTAGCATCCAACCTCCTAGTTCTTGTTTTCTGGGTCTAGTGACTTGCTTTTAAAGCGGGTGAATGGAAAAATATAGTAATTAATATTAGTTACTATTATTACAATATTATGTTAGATATGTTATATAGAATATATAATATAACAATATAACTACTATTATAACAATATTATTGTTAATAGTAATTAATAACAAAGGAGTAGGTTAGCAGGCCACCCACAACAAGAGATGGAAGCAACATTCATGCCTCCAGACTGATATATTAGAATGAAAATTAATTAATGTTTTATTATTCTTCCATAAAAACTCAGGAACAAAATCCATTAACTTATGAGAAAACATTAGCTGAATTCAAATTGAAGATATTTTATAGCTCCCTGAGCTGAACTCTTCAAATATGTCAAAGTAATGAAAAGCAAGGAGACACCATGCTGGAGACAATCAAAGCTTAATATAAACTTTTATACTGGATAATCTCCTGAAACTGTAAAAAATCTGGCAAAATTTCAATAAAGACTATAGTTACATTGAACATAAGCATTGCACAGAAAAGAGCAAACAACATTTTTTTCTTTTAAAACTGTGTTTAGAACAAGTTTGTTGTATTACAAATTTCAAATTAAAATTTGAGGATAAAATAGATGCTTCTAAAGAATAAGTTGTATCATAGAATACTATTTTACACAGGAAAAAATGTAATCATGATGCTTGCTTCTAGGTGGATGGAATATTTTAAGGAAAGTCAACAGAAAGAGAGGGATGGGTACAGAATGATCTTGTATAAGGGATATGAAGAAACACAGTAAGGAGATAACATGGCGAGAGACAACAGAACCTGAAAACTAGTCTCCAGAACTATGCTTACCAAGTGTGGGAGCTAAAGGGAAGATCGAAGGGAACCCTGGGAGGGAATCTGTGGAATTGAAACTTGTATGTATGAAGCCTCTTGTCAGTATTTTAACTCACAGTGTTCAAATAAAAACATAAACGTGTAAGTAAAAGTAAAACATGGCAATTTTGAAAATTTTTATTTGAATAAAATACATATTTAGCAGCACATATTTTAATTTTTTTGTTTGTTATGGGATGACACTTGGTTGTGTTCAGGGTTTATTCTTGACCCTGCTCAGGAATCAATCTTGACAATGATTGCAGACCACATGTGGTACCAGGCATTTGAACTGGAATCAACTGTACGCAAGGCATGCAACTTACCCCCTGGAGTATCTCTCTGGTTTCAACACCACATATTTTTATACAGAGTCATATTTTAGATTCTAATTATCAATTTATTGTATTAATTTACAATATAACACTGAGAAGATACGTCAGAACCCCAAACTGGCAGTCCCAGACTTTCTGATCTTTAAGTGAATATGGGAGGAGCAGGAATTAGGGGAATTAGATTTCCTTCTGCATTTTTCCCTCAGCTTTAAATTGCAGTCAGGTTTGTAATATTTACCTGCATTTAGCTCTAACAAATTAAAGATAAAACCTAGGAATGACCTGCACTGAATGTCAATTCCATTAGTATTGAATTTTCAAAGCCAAAAAAAAAAGTTGTTTTATCCATTCATATGTAAAAAGATTTTATTCTGCTTAATCTCTACTGCAATTTTAAAGTCAGGTCACACTTGTGGTTCCAGGTTTAACAAAGAAAATTTGCTCTTCAAAGTTAATGTTGTTTGGCTAAGTGATCTTGCTTCTGTTCTTATATGAGCATACCACTGCCCATATAAAAACAGCCACTCCTATTGGAAAAGACTGATATAGATTTTAGTGGCTTGTCAAAACCAGAATCTTTTTTTTGTCCTAAAGTGTCAAAATATTATTAATCTGTAGTGGCTACCAGTTGGGAAGCAATTGAAAAAAATCAAGGACTAACACAGTCGCAGGTGACAACTAACACTACATATGTATGGGTGCTTACATTATAAAATATTCTGTCAAAGTTGAGAATTTTGCTCAGTGAGAGATCATTGTCTTTCATTGTCATTGTCTTGGTTAAATTCCCTGCATTGGATAAAGAATGGAAGAATGAAGGAACCAAAGAACGAAGGAGGGAAGGAGCTAACTAAGGGAGGGAGGGCAGGAAGACAGGAAGGAACCAACAGAAATAAACTCTTCAATGTTACTTGTTTTCCTTAGCATAATCTTCTAGTAATCTTACAAAAGCTATAGTCAAATTAGCAGACAGAAATCAAACAAGTTTATTATATCGAATTTATAAATATTAATGATCCGGAAGATATATCATCACGTACAAGGAAGCTACTCACAGACCTGAGAGAATCTATTTCCTGGCTCCTGGAGAGGTGCCAACCACAGGGAGCTTTGAAGGTTTGCTCCACTGGATCTACTCTCTAAAACTAGACAATTCGCCCTCTTGGGCACAGGATCTATTGTAATATGATGGTCGTCCTTGATCACAGGTATCATGTAAAGTCACTAAAAAAATTAAATGATTTGGCATGAAGGGAGCGCATGATGCATCTGGAGGCTTTGGTGCAGGTATATCACAGGGAGTCTTCACTGAGGAGATGCTGCAGAACAGATGCAGTGCTCTGTGTGGGGCAGGACACCATGTTTACCTCACCTACTCTTCAGTGCTTCTCCTTCCCCTGTATTCTCAGCACCTGCTCCTACTAAAGGTTAATTTCAGTAGTACCATAAAAGTATGCTTGCTGTTCAAAGAGGGGATAGACTAAATGGCATAGCTAATCACTTGATCAGTTGACTTGCCGTTAATCGTCGATTTGCTCGAGTGGGCGCCAGTAAAATCTCCATTTGTCCCTGTCGTGTGCTTGAATTGAAACTTGTATGTATGTAGCCCAATGGCATCTGTTCGTTCTAGGAACACAAAGAGCCTCAAACCAATCATTCATGATCTTGATGAAGAAGTCTGACCATCTGGTAGGTGGGCGGTCACGCGGTCTTTTGATGTCCCGTGGAATCCAGTTGGTAACGGCTCTAGTCCAGCAGTCATCTCCAAATCTCATTACGTGTCCAGCCCGTCTGATTTTTGACGCCTCGGCAAATGAGACAGCGTCCCTGATTCTTGATCATCGACGAAGGTCAGAACTCCAGATTCTTTCTCTCAACTGAGTGAAATGTGATACTCCACTCATAGGTCTTTCAGTTCCTCTTTGGGAGAACCTAATGGCATTCTCATCCTGTTTTCATAAGGCCCAGGTCTCTGAGGCATATGTTTATGCAGAAAGAACAGTGGAATCAAAGAGATGTGCCTGGAGCTGGAGGTTCTTCGTCCTCTTAGCTATTTCTTCGACGTTCTTGAAGGCGTTCCAAGTCGCCCTCTTCCTCCTGCGCAACTCAGGTGCCAGGTCATTCATCATGTTGACTTCTCGACCTAGGTACACATAGCTGTTGCATTCGGAGATGGTCTTTCCATTGAGAGCGAATGGAGTGTCAGGAATGAGGCTGTTTCTCATAAACATTGTCTTCATGAGATTCAGCTGTACTCTGACCTTTCCATACTCACGGTCAAAGTTGGCCAGCATTTGTGCCGCTTGGTTAATGTTTGGTGTTATTAGAACAATGTCATCAGCAAAGCGGAGGTGGTGTAGTTGCTGACCATCTATCTTCATTCCCATTCCTTCCCATTCCACTCTTCGCATGATGTTCTCGAAGGTGGCACTGAAGAGTTTTGGTGAAATGGTATCACCCTGCTGAACCCCTCTTTTCACATCGATGATTACTTCTTTGTAGAATGGTGAGATCCTGGTAGTGAATCCGTAATACAGCTCACGGAGGATCCTGATGTATTGAGTTTGAATGCCCATAGCTGATACTGTGAATAAATCCAACATTTTGAATATTCTTATAACATTCTCAATTCAACCTCCCAGAATTGAACAGCCTACAATGACAAAAATTGAAAATGCCAAACTTTACCATCAAACTTCATTTATCTCCCAATGCAGAAGTGCCACACATGAAGAACCAAACTCCTCCATTTACAATAAATGTAAGTGTAGAAGGTAAAATAGTTTCAGCAGTGACTGTTCTCCACAGGACACAGAGAGCAGCTTTAATACTCACATTCTCAGATTGGTAGGCAGTTGGTGGGACTAACCTTCACATTAGGAAAGGGATTCTTATGTTCTCTTACAGATGTGTTATCTTAAGAAGCTTCAGTAATCATTATTAAAGTTCAACTGCTCTCCAAAGGGAAATGGGACTTTAATTGATATTCTCTTTATCTCTTTCAAAGCAATCACTGACTCATTCCATATAGTTAAATATTATTTCAGAAGTACTCTCTACCACAGTTTCTCCCACTCTTTAATGTTATTTTTATTATCTAATACTTTATGGTACTTTTAACCCATAGTTTCTATGTCGTTATGTTGTACTTTCATTGTGAAAGACATTAATTTGGAAAAGTTATTACTTTTTGCAGATTTAGTTACATACATAGAAGACCTAAAAACTACATACACTGAAAAAAAGTTTCTTAGAAAAAACAAAGCAACAGAGGGTCAGAGAGATAATTAAGAGATAGAGCACTTTCCTGGAACCTGGCCAACTCAGGTTCCAACTCTATATTACATATGTCCCAAACACCACCAGGATTAGTTCTTAGCAGAGCCAGGAGTAAGATATGAGTACCACCTGGCATGACCTACAACCACAAACAATTATTTTCAATAAAAAATAAAGCAAAGTATCAAACTACAAAATGAATACACAAAAATCTGTTGCATTTTCATATGCAAATGGTAAACTAGTATAGAGATCAAAATGGTCACCCCATTTAAAGAAGAGTTCCAAACATCAAATATGCACAAATAAACTTAATAAGTAAAGCAAAAAAACTACATGATAAAATTTGTCATTTATAAAAGGAATAGAATACTAGAAAATGGAAAAATGTTCTACATTCATGATTTGAAATAGTATTGTTGAAATTTGTATTCTACCAAAAGAGTTATATATTTTCAATTACCATCAAAATTCCAATGATTCTTTTTCAAGAATTTACAATGAACAATAAAAAATATGTATGGAAGTATAAAACTTTAATAGACAAAAGCTACACTAAAAATAAAAAAAACATGATGCTGCAAAGTATCACAATCCCTGACTGTAAATTATAGTAAGAACCTATATTAATGAAAACACCATTACATTGGAATAAGAATAGGTTGACAAATCAATGCATTATAACCTGACATGACAGAGATTAATCTTGCAATAAATGGACAGCTAAAGTTTGACAAAGAATTAGGTGCATGAATTGTGGCAAGTTAAGCCTATTTAACAAAACATGGTGGGGAAACTGAATAACAGTTGTAAAGTTTAAAAAAAATGAGACTACATGTGTGTAAAAAACTTTGCACGCTGAAGGTTGTATGTTCACAGACTCTCTGGACAGCTCTGTCTTATTGCCTGCGTTCAGTGCTCTTGAACTGCTGTGTGTGGCCTGGTAGGGACAGCTGTTGGCCAAGGGCAGATGAAGGAAGAGACAAGGGCCAGGCTGGTTGGTCTAGTAGCAGTTTATTACAAGGAAGTTTATCCCATAGAAGAAATTTATGTTATGAAGGGCCCAAGTTCTCTCAAGCACATGTTCCCCCTTGCTAGCTTCTCTGAGGTCTGTCTTGCTGCCCTGCTGTCTCCTGTCTCCAGCTCTCTTTTCTTTCCAACTCTCCTGCAGTCTGGGCTGACACTGCACCCAGCCAGTAGCAAAATCAACATAAGAAAGCCCTTTCTGAGGGCCCACCTAATAGGTATTCTAAAGCCCTTCCTGACTGCCCCAGGCAAAATACCTCCTTAAGGTGTTTTTCTCCTTTCCTCAGTCTAATAACTATCAATATATCAATACTAGCTATTTTTGTATAGACACAGTAAGAGATAACATTGAGACTTGTAGGGCAGCTCTCCTGGGAACATCTTGCCACAGACTCAGACTACAGCTGCAGGCCAGATTATTTTTTCCTAATCCTAGCAGGGTTCAAATCTAGTTATTACTTTTTGTATCATAACAGCATTTGTCCATGACCAAGCTCTTAACTTATAATTAAACATTATGGAGCTTTGACCAGATCAATCTTGATGCTAGGGTAATACATAGATTACCACTTGCCCTGGTTCCATCCAGTTCCTCATCAGGACCCTACTTTTGGGGGCACTAGGAAGTAAAAGCAGCTGAGACTTAGGTGAGAGAACAGATGCACAGGAAGAAAATATCACGGAGAGTCACATTACAAAAGCATGTTTTCTTGTGTCCATAGGAAAAGAAGATTGTTCTGAATAAACTATGTAAAGGACTTCTAGAGAAGAGAAAAACAATATTTACAAGTCAAAAGAGCACAAAGAAAGAAGTTACAAATAAACAGAGGAATGGGAGCACTGTGATGGGAGCAACCCAATAAACCTAAACTACCTGAGGCTATGCAGGAAGGACAAAATGGTGTTATCCTACACATGTATATATTACTACATAATAAACACTGTCCTGTCCTCCCGTTGTTCATCAATTTGCTCTAGCGGGCCCAACAACATCTCCATTTTGAAACTTGCTGTTACTGTGTTTGACATATTGAATACGTCACGGGTAGCTTGCCAGGCTTTGCCGCGCGGGCGAGATACTCTTGGTAGCTTGCTGGGCTGTCCGAGAGGGGTGGAGGAATCGAACCCGGCTCTACCGGGCTGGCTGTGCACAAGGCAAACGCCCTACTGCTGTGCTATCGCTCCAGCCCTTACTAAAATTAATTGAAATTAGATTAAGAACCTAGATATTAAATTATAAAAATAAGGAAAATATAGGCAGAGCTCCCTATTACTAAATATTCAAGTCATCGTCAATGACCTGGTTCAACTGGAAAAATTGTTAAAAACAAAAATAAAACAGAACTACATGAAATTAGAAAGTTTCTATATGGTAAAACAACTCTGGTTGAAATAAAATAATATGCAACTGTCTGAGAAAAGGTATTCACATACATTATTTAAGATTGGACATTAGCTCGTGATTGCCTGAGGCTCGCACCAAACCACATTGTCAAATGAGTTCAAGAGTTTCCAAAGACAGGTGTCTGTTTATGGCTTTCCCACTTGCATTTCTCACGCAGTCATGGAGGTGCTGAACCAGTCAATCCTATTCCTTGTCAATGTGGTCAAAGACTGCGTCTTCCCACATTGCCACAATAATGCCAAAGAACTCTCAGTTGGTGGTCTTTCTGGGAGTTGTCTTTTAAATTTTGCAGTCCTTTCTCCCCACTCCATGAAGTAAAATTTTGTACGAAATATGTGGTAGTCTGATCCTGTTTGGAATTTTGTGACAACAGCGACATCATCGGGTAAAACCAACGATTAAATATGATGTGGTCAATTTTGTTGTGAAATTTTCCACAAGGAGATTCCCATGTCCAAGGTTTAGATTTGGTCTTCTGGAACTGTGAGTTACCATGGATGGTCTTGGTCGACATGATGAACTCAGACAGTCTCTCACCCTGTGTGTTCCGTTCTAGGCCATGTATCCCAATGTGGAGTACTTCGGGCAACCTTCTCAGTCCTATCTTGGCATAAAAGTCACCAACAATGGTCTTGTAAAAGGTCTGGTCTTCTTTATAGAACTTCTACAGCCCTCTGTAGAACTTCTCAATTTCTTCTTCATCTTAATTGGATGTTGGTGCATAGACAACAAAGATAGAAACTGCCTGCAATGAGCCATATCTATTCAAGAATAATTATCTGATTCGGGTTGTTAGGCATTCGAATGAATCAATTCTCATGACCAAGTTCATGTTGACAAGGACACCGGCACCACCAATGCCTCTTTTGTCGCATGTTCTGAGGAACAGTTCTTCTCCAGTGTCAAAAGTGGTGTGATGTTGTTGATGCCTTCTCATCTCGGTCAGACCAATGATGTTGTACTTGATCTTCTGTGCTTGTATGATCAGGTCTTCAATGGATGCTCCCAATGCCAGCATACAAGCAGTAAATGTGCAGAGAGTTATTTTAGTCGTTCTTTTTTTTGTTTGTTTTTCTTTTTTCTTTTTGGGTCACACCTGCCTGGAGATGCACAGGGATTACTCCTGGCTCTGCACTCAGGAGTTACTTCTGGTGGTGCTCAGGAGACCATATGGGATGCTGGGAATCGAACCTGGGTCAGCCGTGTGCAAGGCAAATGCCCTACCCGCTGTCCTATCTCTCCAGCCCTTGTCCTTCTTCATTTAGGCAGCCTAGTTCGGCCCTGAGAATTTGTCAGCTTCTACTTGCTCATCCTTCTTAATGCTGCAATATTGGTAGCTCTTTCAGGGTTAGGGGGAATGAGGTCCATTGTTTTTACTCTTTTTGTCATATCTAATATGCCATGGGTAGATTACCAGCCTATACCTTGTGGGTGGGATACTCTTGGTACCTTGTCAGGTTCTCCAAGAGGGATAGAGGCTTTTAGGGAGGCCTATAATAACCTTTACAGGTGTTCCCATGGTTCACACCATATTTGATCCCAACCAATGTGGATTGGCACAAGCCTCAGGCAACCATAAGCTAATGTCCGAGCTCCCAAAGCTGTGCAGAGAACTGATAAAGGAAGACCTTTATCAAAGAGAGAAGAGCATCAGTGTTGTCTGATGCAGCAGAATCCGTGAAAGTATTCACAATGCTTAGCCAACTACAAGAACAAGATGAATGCCCTCCAACCTCCTGATGGATCTATAGCATATTCCAGAAGAGCAATGGAGAAGATTATCCATGACTTCTACTCAGATCTCTTTGATAGCCATGTTCACCTGCCCACGTATCAAATTCTGCAGAATGTATATGTCATTCCAAAGTTCTCCCTTCCGAAATCCAACATGCCATTTTGTTGGCAAAGAGGCATACAGCAACCAGTCAAGACAAGGTCAGACCCAAACACCTGAAGAATCTGCCACCAATACATTGCATCTGCTCTTCACACACTACCTGTCTGAATGCAAGGTTCCATCCCAATGTAAAACCAGGAGGACCGTTATTTTGTACTAGAAGGGACACATCCACAACGTTGGCAACTATCACCCAATGTGCCTGTTGTCTGACGTCTACAAGTTGTTCATTCGAGTCATCCTGAATAGAATAGGCAGAACACTAGATGAAAGAAACAATCTGAGCAAGCCAGATTCTGAAAAAGATTCAGCACGATCAACCATATCCACACAGTGACCAAGCTCATTGAGGTTTCTCAGGAGTTCAAGATGTTGCTCTGTCTAACGTTCATCAATTTAAAGAACGCCTTTGATTATGTTGAGACTGAAGCGGTCATCAAAGCCCTAGCCAAACAGGGCATTCAAACTCAGCACATCAGGATGTTCCAGAAGCTGCATTATGGATCACCACCAGGATCTCACCATTCTACAAGGGAGTGATCGTCGACGTAAAGAGAGGTATTTGGCAGGGTGAAACCATTTCACCAAAACTCCTCAGTGCCATCCTCGAGAACATCATTTTATGACTGGCATGGAAAAAAATGGGAGTGAAGATAGACAGTAGGCAACTACACTACCTACACTTTGCTGATGACATTGTTTTAATAATACCAAACATTAACCAATTCCTGATCAAGCTGTTTAATGGCCACGATCCCAGAGACTCAGAAACAAATTGTGGAACCCAACAGGTTTGGGCAGAAATGCGTCCAGTCTCTGCAGTAGATTACCGGTGCTGGGCCATCCCAAGTGGGAATAGGTTTTGTGCCTTGGCTTGTTCCCCCTGGCAGACTGGTGGCCGCCATTCTCCAGAGGCCATTAGACAGTCAGATTTGGGCCTGCAGTGACGAGACGAGTGGGGTCTCATGGGATGGGGGTGGAGCCGGCCCTTTTCTCCCTGTCCCAACAAGACCCCAACTTGCCGCCCATGAACAGCCTCTCTGGCTTCTGATCAAGCTGCTTAACTGCCATGATCCCAGAGACTCAGAAACAAATCTTGAAACCCAGCGGCTTTTGGCAGAAATGCTTCCAGACTGCGCAGTAGGTTACTGTCACCAGGCCACCTTAGGGGCAAAACAATGCTGTTCCTCCACCTGCTCCCTTTTGTTGGCTCAGTGTCCGCCATCCTCCAGAGGCCATTGGATAGTCAGGTTTGGGCCATAGTGATGAGACACGTGGGGCCTCATGGGATGGGGGTGGAGCTGTCCTTTCCTCCCGACCCCAACAAGACCCCGAGTCGCTGCCCACGAATGGTCTTTTTTGCTCCTGATCAAGCTGCTTAACGACCATGATCCAAGAGACTCAGAAACAAGTCTCGAAACCCAGCAGGCTTTGGCAGAAATCCATCCAGATATAATTGTTAAAATTTTGGAATTTCAAAATTGCTTGGTTACTACTGCAGCCACCTAACATTATATGTTATTTATAACCAGCAATAAAAAACAAATTGCCTACTGTTGCCTTTTCAGCAGATCTGAGTGTTGGGATAAAATCCCAAATAATAATGGTGTGTCTGGTGTCAAATTATTGAATTTAATCAAAGTACAGAGAGAGAGAGTAATGTGGAAATAATCTGCTTCACAGGTAGGGGGAAGGTGGGGGATAGGGGGGTATACTGGGGTTTTTGGTGGTGGAAAATGGGCACTGGGGAAGGTATGTGTGTTTCATTGTATGGCCGAGACTTAAACCCAAAATCTTTGTAACTGCTCTCACGGTGATTCAATGAATAAAATTATAAATAATGAAAAAAATGTCAGGTGGAATTCATGTCCAATTCAATCAGCTAATCAGTGACTGAATAAATAGCAGTACTCCTACATTAAAAAAATTACCCAAGTGGCACAAATGCTGGCTGACTTCGACTATGAGCGTGGAAACGTCGGAGTGCAGCTGAATCTCACCAAGACAATGTTCATGAAATACAAACTAGTCTCTCACATTCTATTTGCTCTCAACAGTACGAACACCTCCAAATGCAGCAGCTATGTGTATCTCGGTAGAGAACTCAATATGAGGAATGACTTGGTGCCAGAACTGTGCAGGAGGAAGAGAGAGGTGTGGGAAGCCTTCAAGAGTGTTGAAGAAGTTGTAAAGAGGATGAAGAACCTCCAACTCTGGACACATCTTTTTGACTGCATAGTTCTTCTTGCACTAACATATGTCTCAGAGACCTGGGCCCTACGAACACAGGATGAGAATATTATTTGGGTCTCCCAAAGAGGAATTGAAAGAGCTATGCTTGGAAAAGGTCTAATCCCAAACAGACTTACACAGAGAGAAGGGAAATACCCTAACAAGGGAGATGCCCAGGCTGGGGGCTACCCCTCTGCTTTTTATTCCTTTGTGACCAGGGACGTGATTCGTTGATCCTGTTGTTAAGCCCAAAGATTGCAGGATGCTAAAACACAGAACAGTAGGAAATTTCAGACTTGTGCCATAGTGGCCTATCAGGGCAGACCTGATGACAATCCATTAGTTTTTATTCTTAAGGAAAAATTATTTTCCTTTCTTTCTTTCTTTCTTTCTTTCTTTCTTTCTTTCTTTCTTTCTTTCTTTCTTTCCTAATTCCCCCTGTAAACTTCCCCTGTCCTTGGTTCTTTCATATATCAAGTGGACTAACAAATCATAGTGATAACTATATAAATATATGCCTCTCAGAGAGCCCGGCAAACTACCAAGAATATCCCACCCACACTGGCAGTGCCTTGCAAGCTCCCCATGGCATATTCAATATGCCAAAAACAGTAACTACAAAAGATCTAATTCCCCTGCCCTGAAAGAGCCTCCAATAGTTGGGAAAAGACAAATAAGAAGAGGCTTCTGAAATCTCAGGGCTGGGAGGAATAGAGATGTTACTGGCGCCTGCTCAAGCAAATCGACTTACAATGGGATGACAGTGATACAGTGAAGATTGGAGTATCATGCTTCACTCAAGTTAGAGAAGGAATCTGGAGATTTGACCTCTGTCGATGATAAAGAATCAGAGATGCTGTCTTGTTTGCCAAGACGTCGAAAATCTGATGGGCTGGGCATGTAATTGATTTAGAGATGACCGCTGGACTAGAGGTGTTAACGACTGGATTCCACGGGACATCAAAAGGATGCATGGCCGCCATCTACGAGATGGTCAGACTTCTTTGTCAAAACCCTGAACAAATAGTTTGAGGGTCTTCGTGTTTCTGGAGTGAGCAGATGGCATTGGGCTGTACTAGCATGTGACAGGGATGAATGGAGATCTTACTGGCACCCACTAGAGCAAATTTATGAATATCGGGATGACAAGTGATACAAGTGATATTTCTTTTTTTTTTTCCCTTTATTTTATTTTATTTTTTTTAAAGTTGTAGATTTACAATTTTTTGTGCTTTGGTTTCAATTATACAATGATCAGATACCCATCCCTCCACCAGTGCCCATTTTCCACCACCATGGATAATATCCCTCCCACCCCCATCCCCCCATACCCCCATCCCCCCTGTCTCTGTGGCAGGGCAATCCCCTGTGTTCTCTCTCTCCTTTTGGGTGTTGTGGTCTGCAAAAGAGGCATTGAGTGGCAAACATGTTCAGTCCATAGTCTACTTTCGACATGCATCTCCCCTCCTGCGAGGATCCTCCAAACATCCTTTATTTGGTGCTCCCTTCTCTATCTGAACAGCCCTTTCCTCTAGGATACCCGGCTGGCCTCTAAGTTATGGAGTAATCCTCCTGGTGCTGATCTCAGCTATTCTTGGGTATTAATCTCATACTTTGTTACTTTATATCCCACAGATGAATGCAATCTTTCTATGTCTATCCCTCTCTTTCTGACTCATTTCGCTTAGCATGATACTTTCCATATTGTACCACTTGTATGTAAATTTCATGACTTCATCTTTTCTAAGAGCTACATAGTACTCCATTGTGTAGATGTACCAAAGTTTCTTTAACCAGTCATCTGTTCTTGGGCATTCAGGTTTCTTCCAGTTTCTGGCTATTGTAAACAGTGCTGCAATGAACAAACAAGTGCAGATATCACTTCGGCTATACATTTTTGCCTCTCTGGGATATATTCCCAGGAGTGGTATTGCTGGGTCAAATGGGAGCTCAATTTCTAATTTTTTGAGAATCGTCCATACTGTTTTCCAGAAGGGCTGCACCAGTGGACATTCCCACCAACAGTGAAGGAGTGTCCCTTTCTCGCCACATCCACGCCAGCATCGGTTGCTTTTGTTCTTTTCAATGTGGGCCAGTCTCTGAGGTGTGAGATGGTATCTCATTGTGGTTTTGATCTGCATCTCCCTGATGATTAATGATGTAGAGCATTTTCTCATGTGCTTTTTTTGCCATTCGGATTTCTTCTTTGAGAAAGTTTCTGTTCATTTCATTGCCCCATTTTTGGATGGGGTTGGATGTTTTCTTCTTGTGGAGTTTAACCAGTATTTTGTATATCCTGGATATCAACCCCTTGTCAGATGTGTATTTGGTGAATATCCTTTCCCATTCTGTAGACTGTCTTTGTATTTTGGTCACTGTTTCTTTGGAGGTGCAGAAGCTTCTTAGTTTAAGATAGTCCCATTTATCTATCTCTGTTTTCACTTGCTCAGCCAGTGGCGTGGCATCTTTGAAGATACCATTAGCTTCAATGTCATGGAGGGTTTTGCCAACTTTATCTTCAATGTACCTTATGGTTTCTGGTCTGATGTTGAGGTCTTTAATCCATTTTGATCTTACTTTTGTACATGGTGTTAGGCAGAGTTCTGAGCCTATTTTTTTGCATGTAGCCGTCCAGTGATGCCAACACAATTTATTAAAGAGGCTTTCCTTACTCCACTTCACATTACTTGCACCTTTATCAAAGATTAGATGAGCATATGATTGAGGAGAGATGTCAGTGTATTCAACCCTGTTCCATTGGTCTGCAGTTCTGCCTTTGTTCCAGTACCATGCTGTTTTAATTATTACTGCTTTGAAGTACAGTTTGAAGTTCGGGAGGTTGATTCCTCCCATTTTCTTTTTCCCAAGAATTGCTTTAGCTATTCGTGGGGGCTTATTGTTCCATATAAATTTCAAGAGTGTTTGCTCCATTTCTTTGAAGAAAGTCATGGGTATCCTTATAGGGATTGCATTGAATTTATACAATGCTTTCGGTAGTATTGCCATTTTGACAATGTTAAGTCTCCCGACCCATGAGCAGGGGATATCTTTCCATTTCCTCATGTCCTCTTTTATTTCCTGAAGTAGCGTTTTGTAGTTTTCTTTGTACAGGTCCTTTACTTCCTTAGTTAAGCTGATTCCTAGGTACTTGATTTTCTGGGGCACAATTGTGAATGGGATTGTTTTTTTCATGTTGCTTTCTTCTCTCTCACTGTTTGCATATAGGAAAGCCATGGACTTTTGGGTATTGATTTTATAACCTGCAACTTTACTATACGAGTCTATTGTTTCTAGGAGTTTTTTGGTGGAAGTTATTGGGTTCTCTAAGTAGAGTATCATATCATCTGCGAATAGTGAGAGCTTGATTTCTTCCTTTCCTACCTGAATGCCCTTAATATCTTTTTCCTGCCTAATCGCTATTGCAAGTACTTCCAGTACTATATTGAACAGCAGTGGAGAGAGTGGGCATCCCTGTCTCATCCCTGATCTTAGAGGGAAGGCTCTCAGTTTTTCCCCGTTGAGGATGATGCTTGCTGTAGGCTTGTGGTAGATGGCT
Organism: Sorex fumeus; assembly: GCF_029834395.1. NCBI lineage: Eukaryota > Metazoa > Chordata > Mammalia > Eulipotyphla > Soricidae > Sorex > Sorex fumeus. The sequence goes on along the minus strand of NW_026606185.1, from coordinate 5,769,875 downwards.
TTAATTATGTTGAGGAAGGTCCCCTCTATACCCATTTTGGCTAGGGTTTTCATCATAAAGGGGTGCTGGATCTTATCAAATGCTTTCTCTGCATCTATTGATATGATCATATGCTTTTTATCTTTTCTTTTGTTGATATGGTGGATTATGTTGATTGATTTCCGAATGTTAAACCATCCTTGCATCCCTGGGATGAATCCTACTTGGTCATGGTGTATGATCTTTTTAATGAGTAGTTGGATTCTATTTGCTAGTAGTTTGTTGAGGATCTTTGCATCTGTGTTCATCAGGGATATCGGCCTGTAATTCTCTTTCTTTGTGGTATCTCTGTCTGCTTTTGGTATCAGTGTGATATTTGCTTCGTAGAAACTGTTTGGAAGTGTTTTTGATATTTCAATTTCGTGGAAAAGCTTAAAGAGCATTGGGAGTAAGTCCTCTTTAAAGATTTGGAAGAATTCACTAGTGAATCCATCCGGGCCAGGACTTTTGTGCTTGGGGAGACTTTTTATTACCATTTCAATTTCCTTGATGGTGATAGGTCTGTTCAGGTATTCCAGGTCTTCTTGGTTCAGCCTTGGGAGTCTGTAGGAGTCTAGGAATTTATCCATTTCCTCGAGGTTTTGATGTTCCGTGGCATAAAGCTTCTCCAAGTACTCCCTGAGGATCCTCTGAATTTCTGTGGTTTCTGTTGTAATGACCCCCTTTTCATTTCTGATTCGGTTTATTAGGGTTTTCTCTCTCCCTTTCTTTGTGAGTTTTGCTAGAGGCTTATCGATCTTGTTAATTTTCTCGAAGAACCAGCTCTTGGTTTCATTGATCTTTCGGATTGTTTTTTGGGTTTCCATCTCGTTAATCTCTGCTCTGAGTTTTATTATTTCCTTTCTCCTGTTCGGGTTGTGCTCCTTTTTTTGGTCCTTCTCCAAGTTCTTAAGCTGTGAGGTTAGGTTACTTATGTGTGCTCGCTCCTACTTCCTGAGGAATGCTTGTAGAGCTATAAACTTTCCTCTTAACACAGCCTTTGCTGTGTCCCATAAGTTTTGGTAACTCGTGTTCTCATTTTCATTCGTTTCTAGGAATCTTTTGATTTCCTCTTTGATTTCCTGTCTAATCCACTCGTTGTTCAATAGTACACTGTTTAATTTCCAGGTGTTTGATTTAGTTTTCTGTTTTTGTGTGTGATTTACTTCTAATTTCAGCGCATTATGGTCTGAGAAGATTGTTGATACAATCTCTACCTTCTTAATTTTATGGAGGCATGTTTTGTGGCTCAGCATGTGGTCTATCTTGGAGAATGTTCCATGTACACTTGAGAAGAATGTGTATTCAGCTTTTTGTGGATGAAGTGTCCTGTATATATCTACTAAGTCCCTTTCTTCCATTGTTTCCCTCAAATGAAGTATGTCCTTGCTAAGCTTGAGTCTGGTTGATCTATCAAGAGGTGACAAAGCAGTGTTGAAGTCTCCCACTAGTATTGTGTTGCTATTGATGTCTTTTTCCAAATCTATGAGTAGTTGTTTTAAGTACTTTGCTGGTCTCTCATTAGGTGCATATACATTTATTATTGTAAGTTCTTCCTGTTGTACAGATCCTCTGATCAATAAGAAATGGCCTTCACTGTCTCTTATGACCTTCCTCACTCTGAAATCGATGTGGTCTGATATAAGGATGGCTACCCCAGCTTTTTTATGGGAGCTGTTTGCCTGTAGGATTGTTTTCCAGCCTTTGACTCTAAGTCTGTGTTTGCTTTGACTATTGAGATGCGTTTCTTGCAGGCAGCAGAATGTTGGGTTCAATTTTCTAATCCATCCTGCCACTCTATGTCTTTTAATTGGTGCGTTTAGCCCATTGACATTGAGAGAGATTATTGTTATGGGATTTTGTCCCATTGTTCTGTTAAAATTTGGTGTATTTGAGGGGCCTTTCTTGCCTTAAAGTAGCCCATTTAGTTGTTCTTGTAACCATGGTTTTGAGTCTATGAAGTTCCTGAGCTGTTGTTTGTCTGTGAAACTGTGTGTTGTTCCTTCTATTATGAATGAGAGTCTTGCTGGGAAAAGTATTTTGGGGGAGGCATTTATTTCATTGAGTTTTTTTACTATGTCCCACCACTGTTTTCGGGCCATGAGGGTTTCATCAGAAAAATCAGCTGTGAATTTTAAGAATGCTCCTTTGTAAGAGATTTCTTTCTTCGATCTTGCTGCTTTCAGAATTTTGTCTCTGTCTAAGGTTTTGGTCATTTTGATCAGAATGTGTCTTGGGGTATTTTTATTCGGATTTCTTCTAGCTGGTACCCTTCGGGCCTCCTGAATGTGGTCACAAGTTTTCTTCAGCTCTGGAAATGTTGTAGCAATGATTTCTTTGACAGTTTCTTCCTCATCGAGGTTTTCTTCCTGTCCCTCTGGGACTCCAATAATTCTTATGTTACCCCTCTTGGCTTCATCACGATCTTCTCTTGCCATCTGTTCCCGAATTGTGAGTCTCTTTTCCATTTTCTGCTCTTTTCTGGAGAGTCTCTGAACTTCATCTTCGAGCTCACTGATTCTGTTCTCAGCTGCTCTTACTCTGCTGCTGAGGCCTTCCACTGAGCTTTTCAATTCGCCTATGAGATTTTTCAGGTCTGACATTTCTGATTGCATTTTCCTCATTTCTGCCTTCAGATCCTCTTGTCTTCTATTGGCATTGGTTTCCATTGTTTCTTTTAATTCCCTAAGCATCCTAAGTAGCTCCCTTCTGAATTCCTTGTCAGAGAGGTTGTCTAACACTACAGTACTGTTGGTGTCATCTGGGCTAGACTCTTCAATATGAAAGTTTGGTGGGCTTTTGCGTTGCTTTACCATTGTGAGAGGTGTGGTTTAGTCCTTCACGTTCAGTGTTACTATTCTGCTTGATATGCAGTGTGAGTTAAGATAGGCTTATGAGTTATTGGCAACTGTGTTTCTAGTGGCTGAGCTAAAATAGAGAAGTTTCCATCTAAGAAGTTAGCTTATGGTTCCTATGGCATAGGTAGTGGGAAAATATTTCGTGGCCGCGTTAGCGGCCGCGGCTCCGGAAAGAGTCCCTGGCACTGGGCGAGGAATTGGGAATGTCTCCTGTTTGGAATTGGAGCCGTTCAGCTTTGTTGCCCAGAGCTGGGCCTCTGTGCCCGTCCCACGCGGATCAGGGGTTGAACACCGGCTGTCTAGGGGCTGTTTGACAAGTGATATTTCAGGTAAAAACTAAAACCCAAAATACAGATACTCAGAAAGATTAACAACTAAAAAATAACATAATTTAAATAAAAATAGAGAGATTAATATAAATTTTGTTAATATAATATACTAATTAATGATGAACATACAAGAAAATATTTATTTACCACACAGTATGAGATGTCATCTCAAATCACTGAGAATTATATCAACAAATTTGAAAACAGTAATTATTTAATTGCAGTGTAATGAAAAAGGAACTTTCATTCACTGTTGGTGGGAATGTCATATGGTCCCGCTCTATGTTAAATTATGTATATATACGTAAAATGAATAGAGCTCCTATTTGACCGATTTATACCATTTTAGGTATCTATCCCTCAAATGCACAAAATATTAATTTAAATAGTTTATAAACCTTCAAACTATATTAATCAATAATAAAACTTGTACATTTGTTAAGTGAGAGCTACTCAGCTGGTTTTTAGTGAACTATATTCATGCTAGGTTGTATATAGTTCCTAGACAGAATGATATTGTATTAAATTTCCATGCAAGATCTGAACAAAAATATTTCTGCAGGCTGGAGATCTATTATAGTGAGTAAGATGCTTTTCCTGCATGCAGTTCACTAGGGCTGGGTTCTCTTCAATTCATATAGTCTAACAGAAACACTAACAGAAACACTAGGAGTGATGTTTAAGTGCAGAGCCAAATCCTCGATCAAACCAAACAACAACAGAAAAATAAGTGCACTGCAGAGCAGTGCAGGCAAAATTCCACTGTAGATAGCAGAAACATAAAAGACCACTTTACATTTGATGTAATTACATTTTATAAAACAGTTAATTTGGTATTACAAACTGACCATGATTTGACAGATTGCTCAACAGCCAACAATGGGTTATTAAAGTCAGACAGTTTGGTTCATCAACTCGGTTAGCACCTTGATCGAACCTGCCTTCTTTATCTTCTGTGTCACTGTGCTTCTACCTTTGTTTAATCTGATTTAAAGTCTATGATATGGTCGTGGAATCTTCTGTGTTGTCTGAAATAATATGATGAACTATAAATGTACACAGGAGTCAGAATCTTATCCATTTCCCTTTGAAAATATCACATTACTCATAAATATTCCTCTTCACCTTCTTCTTTATTAGTTAAGATTTGCTTTCTTCCCTTCACACTCAAACACATACATCATGTCCTAGATCACACTTCGCCCTCGCTGCGAGACATTTAGTAATTTTATATAAGTCTTATAGACTGTGTACACTACATTTGTAAACTGTACTTCATTCGAATTGCAAACGTTGAAGACTGTATTGGTATAAGTTAGAAAACAATGTAAACCAAGAATATTTAAGCAACTGTGACATAACTGGAACTGGAGTCTAACTATAATTTTACTTTTACTTAGTGGTAAATGAAATTTTTGTAATTTAAACTTATTCAAGGGTAGATGTTCTTAAATGACTGTGATGATGACCTTCTTTCAAATGTAACTGCTTTAAAATTAGCTTTAATGTTTTAGTAATTGTAAACTCTACGTTCTAAAAACTTTTTTTAATTCAATCACCACTAATAGAAGAAAAACATCCCAAGAGTCTTCTACAAGATATAAGTGCTCCTCTCATTCAATTTCCAGTATCTGTTTATTATACAAAATTAAATTTAGAAACATTACATCAAACTCTGAAGATTACTAATGAACAATTACAAATACTGGCAAATCAGAAGCATGGTGATACCTTCAATTTGCCTTAAAACATAATTCCTATAATTTGCAAAATTTACATTATTATATTATTTTGAGATACAACTTTAAAGGGCATATTCATAAAATTTTAAATGGATTCTAGTTATTTTATGAAAAATAATGTCTTATATGCACATAAAATAATAATCATGTAATGGATTTAAGTTATTAAAGTAGGTTACAAATTCTTTTATATTTCTATCATTTAACTATTACCACAGAATTGCTAGATAGCAACAATGAAACGGCTACAGTTTGTGCTTTATTTAAACCTACTGCAGTCTGTGCTTTATCCACATAAGCAGATAATTCTGTATCTGACTGAAATACATTATGTCATGATACTCTGTGATGGAGCAATGCATTGTTTTACTTCAGCAGTAGCTTTCTCCTCAATGTAGAGTACCTGCCACTCAGAATGGTCCTTAATTTCTATCTTAAAGGTATATGAAAAAAGTCTTTGCCATATTGAATTTATTTATTTATTATAAGATAAATATACATATGTCAGAAGAGACAAAATGTTTTGCTCACTACTAAATTGAGAAAAAGCGAGAATCTCCACACAACTTCATCTTTATATCATCTTTATATCATCAGGTAAATTAAACTTTTATTATTAACCTCAATGTTCATTTTGTCTCTACTTCCAGAGCATAAATATAAATGAAATAAAATGGTGATATTTGCCTCAATGTTATTAATTTGTGAACAAGATAAATAGTAACATATCTGGAGAGTACGATTAAAATCATCATATATTGTATACAATGATAACTAATGAGAACTTTAATAAAGATGAGAAATCTGTGAACTTCAACAAACTTAAAATTTGAATGTTCTTGAAGGAAGGCATTTATTTACTCACTCACCTAAGAAAATATTTCTGAAATCTGAAGGGTGTATCTTCTGGCAATATTATGAGTTATGGGGGGGTAGAGGCATAAAATATAAAAATAGGTTAAACCTATAGAACTTCATATAGAAAGAAGCAGCAGTATGTTTTTTTTATAATTTATTTATTTATTTTGAATACCCATCCCTCCACCAGTGACCATTTCCCACCACCACGGATCCCAGTATCCCTCCCACCCCCTACCCCCCCATCCCACCCTGCCTCTGTGGCAGGGCATCCCTTTTGTTCTCTCTCTCCTATTGTGTGTTGTGGTTTGTATAAGAGTTAAGCCTGATTTTCAGGGAGAAACACTGGATGATTTACTTTCCACTGATCACTTTGTATATAGGGAGATGTCGCGCTGCCGCGTACACAGCCGCGCGCTCTGGAGTCAAGGTCCTGGTTCCCGCATAGTTGAGCTATTCCTGTAGAGGCTCATGGTCATCGGATTTCCATCTGGAGGAGGTGGGATGCGGCACCTACCCCATCTGGGACTTCTCGGTGATCTCGGCTCTTTTTGGGACCTGGTGCATTCTCCAGGAGCTGTGGAGCCACCCAGCGGTCTTTCTTCTCTGCGGCTGTGTGCTGTAAAGATGGCGCTGGGGGGAAGGGTTGTGGGCATGACTTCCGGAATCAGAGGTTACCTGGGAGCCGGGGTGGTCCTGCAGTTTGGAGTAAAAGTCCAAGTCTGGGTTCCCGCATACTCGAGCTATGCTTGTAGAGGCTCATGAGCAACAGTATGTTTTAAAAGAGAATCTGGACAAATGCATAGAAGTAATATTCAATGAAATTTAATATTACAAGTAGTATTTTCATTAATCTGAAAAGGAGAACCCAGGTGAACATTGTAAATAGATGTGTGTCAAATGCAGATTTGGGGGGTAAGGGTTACTGGAGATTAGACCACATCCAGCTCCGGTCAGTGCTGACTGCTCTCAGGTATCTCTCCTGGTGGAGCTCTGAGGGCTGTGTGTGCTCTAAGCATTGAACGCATTGGAAGCATGCAAGGCAAGTGCCTTACACATGTACTTTCTTGCTCTAGCATATGCATTTTAACATTTGACCATTATTGGTAAAACAGGGTAGAAATACTGGTGACAAGTTTTATTGTTATGTTAATTTATTTGCAAATCATAGTAAAATATAGTAAAAACATAGTAAAAAATTGTGCTCACAAAACAACTTTGCTGTTGATAAAATAGACTACATCTCTTCCCTTGTGAGCTCAATGTATTATTATTTTTGGCATCATGATATTCATTTTATCAGTTTATCAGACTTCCTTTAAAAAAATTCATTTAATTTGCACAGAATTCCCAAAGGATGGCAAATCAATTGAGATCACACACTCTTCATTTCCATGTTTTCAATTAAACACTTAATAAAGTGGACATGGGCTCTCAACAAAAATGAAATGACCAGAGAAACAGTGCCCTCAATGGGAGTAGGGGCGGGAGAGAGAACAGAGTTGGACTGATGACACCAGTGTGTTTGGAACAAGTCTCATTTGCAAGGAGTAAGGAACAGGAAGATGAGAAACAGAGATTTGCTGCAAGAAAGATGTGGGAGACATTCCAGTTCTGGAGGAGTAGAGAGATGCCAAAAATAGGAGGCACCAAACAGCCTATAAGTGCCCAAGGATCTAGGACTAAAGGAGAAGCCAAATACCCCTGATGCTCAGGGCAAGTGCAGCCATTAGACTTTTGCTGGAAGTCTAATTGTGAATGGTAAGTGGCAATTTAGTTTATGGTGACACAGCTGTATTTTGAGACACTCTCTGGATAAGGAGTTTGCTGATAACTAACTAAGCTCCACCAGTGACTCTTTAATTGCCATAATCCTCACTGCATCTAATGCTCAGATGAGCAGGACACCTACTCCACCTATGCCTGAAGACAGCTCTGGGATTATTCTCACCTACGATGCTTCCCACCTCTAGTCAGAGACCAGTACAGTAGCATCTCACAACCAGGGCTCACTTGACTCCAAAGATGGGAAGATACTACAGGTGAACTACAGGTGAAAACTGAAAACTGTGTAAGTTGTGGAGAACTTCACAAGACTAGATGTTAACCAGTAGGGTCATAGGAAGTAGTGTTCTGGTGATAATTGGTTTGGTGGTGCATATATGAGGGTTATGTTTTAGGACCTGGAAAGTGCTACTAAGTTCCATCCTAGACTGAGGTCACCAAGACTAAAAACAATAGCACCAGTGATGTTGAGTCGAAAGGAGAAAAAAATATGAACTCAGGACTTGCACTCACAAGGCTGGCTCTTTACAAGGCATATCCTTTGAGTTTTCCCCCTTACCTACCTAATCAAATGTTTAAAAAAGAAATCAGTGCTATTCTCCTAGTAATTCCAAAGAAAGACTGAATATTTCAAAACACATTTTACGGACCCAACATTACCCTGATACTAAAATCAAAATATATCAAAAAAATCTGAACACTATCATTGATGATTATAGATGAAAAATTTACCAACAAAGTAGTAGCAGATTCATTTTTCAATGTGTCATATGAATCATACATTATGAGAAGTGGGTAATTTTTCCAGCCTTGCAAGCACGGTTTAACATATGTAAATAAATCAATGTAATTTATTAGATCACTAAAAAGAGAAAAAGATATCATGATAATTTTACCAAATACTGAAAACATGTTTTACAGAATTCATCAAACCTCTAAGGTCTCAATAAAATGTGAATAGAAAGAATAAATGGTAGATAAATAAAGAATCTATAATATAAATAAAATGTAATGATGAAAAATTAAAGATTTTAATTAAAATCAGAATAGAAACCAACTAAAATTCCTTTCATTTTACTTTTTTTAGTGGTTTTAGCAAGAGCTATTAGACAACAAAAAGGAAAAAAGAAAACCATACTGAAACATAAGTGGTACCATCATATTTGAAGCTTATATGATATGCAGATAAAATCATAAATCTCTATTATCCATTAGAAAAATAAGCAAAGTAGCTGGTTTCAAAATAGTTATACAAAAATGTTTTATATTGTTATATAAAAATATGAAATAGAATAAATTTTAATAGGAATCCCATTCATAATTGAATTAAAAATAAATTATCTTGAAATATATTTAATGACCATCTCTATAGCAAAACTATAAAAACTATAAAGGTTCATGGAGATAGCTCAAATGACTGGAGTGCAAGTCTTGCCACGGGGGCCCCAAATTCAATCCTCAGCACATGGCCCCCAAAGGCCACGAGATGTGATCCTCAGGTTCCCCAGCACCATGGCGCCACAGCAATGATGAAAGGCTGGGTCAGGTGCCAAGCTGTCAAATATACCCCGCAGAGCTGAGAATCACTGGGAGAGGGTCCTCTCCCTTCAGACAATGTTTAAATATATACATCAAGTCTTTTAGACATGGAACGACATCAATTCTACATAGACATTAATTGGAACATTAATTCTATCAAAGACAATGTGTAAATTTAATTCAGTCAAAATCTTACAGGTCAAGTGGTTTCAGGACTCAGTATGCTCAGATCTGATGGTGTTCAGGAGGTCATTTGATGGAAATCCTGCAGAAAGAAATTAAACAATTACCCTGCTTTACTTGATGTAAAGGAAGTGTAATTAAAACTGCATGACACTAAAATAGAGAAAAACAGATCATAGAGTAGAACTGAAATCCCAGGTATATCCATATGCTTGTCATTATTTTATACATAAGATCTAAGACCATATCATGAAGAAACCAGAGTCTTTTAAACAAATGACATTGGAAAGTTGTAGTTGTAGGAAAAAGAATAAAGTTGGACTGCTTTCTAACCTGATGTACAAAATAAATCCAAAAATATGTATCAAACACCTAAATACAGATCACAAACTATAAAATAGGTGAATCATTCACGATACAAGCCTCAGAGATGTTCCAATATATAAAAAAATGAACAGATAATTAAATATAATATAAACAGCTGCGAAACAATTAATTTAATACATTTCTGTACAGCAAAAGAAAACATGAATAGAGTGAAAAGATAGTCCATTGAATGAAGTGGTATTTTCACATACTTCCTGTGATAAGAGTTACTCCTGGTGATATTCAGGAATCCCTGAATTGGTACTGAAAATTGAAGTAGGATCAGCAACTCCATGCCGGATTAAAGCATATAGGGTAAAAGCATCTTAGTACTGTACAACTGCTCCTGCTCCAGGTTCCTTTGTAAAGAACCTCTCAGTAAAGAACAATTGTTAAAATAGCCACTTAAATTAAAATTTACTAAATATTTTTTAATGAAAACTCAAGGCTCAGTTCAAGACTTAATACAGCCATAATCTATCTTAGGGACTGGAGACAGATTACAATATTTGATTTTTGTGTGGTTGACCAAGTGGTCAGTGCATCATACAGAGCCAGGAACAGCCTCTGAGACCCACTGACTGTAGCTGAACACTTACCAGTCCCACCCCAACATCCTACCACGGCAAAAACCAGTTTGTAACTTACAGTCAGAGAAGATCCTCTTCAGTAAGGTTGGTTCCAAGTCAACTGTCATAAAGCAGGCAGACAGGAGAGAATAATACCAGGAAAGATATTACCAACAACAAATTTACATAATTTAAGGAATTTCAGAACAAAAATGAGGAATGAGCACAATGAAAAACTGCAGCATATGAGCAGAAAATTTCTCAATAAAATCTTTTTAAATCAATTTAGTATTACTATTCTTTTAATCTAAATAGAAAAATGTAAGGCTTTTTAAAACTACTATTATAATGTCAAATTATGCTATTTTATAAAACTACTTATAGTCAAAGGGAAGGAGAAAATACCAGGGGTAAAACTCTGATTTTTACAATAAATTAAAGGGAGATTACAGTGGACCAGATTTGATTTGGTATGACACATAAGGAAAATAAGCAGATTTGAGAAATAATGAGGTAAAATAGAAACAACTTGGTATGCTACACTGTGTAAGAGGACACAGAGGGGAGAACGATGTAGATCATATATTGTAATGGAAAAATCCAGCAAGGAGAAAAATGTAGAATGTAATAAAAGAAGAAGGATGATAATTTGAAACATGAATGAGATATCTTCATAGAGATGTCTAGACATAATTGGACTGAGTCTTAACTTGAGGAATTATGTCTTAGATACAAATATATTAACCATCAGCATATAGAAGTAAATGCATAATATACAGAATTAAATGTGATTACATTGAGTTTTATTTTAAAAACATTTTGAGAACTATGGTTTACAATACTACTAAGGTTTCAATGTTGGGATTTTTACACCCAGAACAGGACAAGGAGATGACTGTTATAAAAACTAACTCTTAAGCAGGAGGAAGAGGATTTTGAAATGACAGCTCATAAAAATTTCCCACCAAATTAAGAGATATGGGGAAGACAAAGACACAATATCAAGTAGAAAATACAATATCGAAATGAGGAATTGCAAACAGAAGTCTCACTTGCCACTATTATATCAGTTAAAAATAGAATGAAAAATCATCCATTTAATGAAATATAAATAGGGTACCATTGACTTTGACAGGAGACTTTTTAGTGGGTGAAAGGTAACATGAAACAGACTTCATTTTGATTAATCAACAGTGTATGTGACTAGTGATATTGAGCGTAGAAAATAATTGTCAAACTCAAATTCTCAAGAGCTAAACATATGTGGAGTCTAAGAAAAAGCAAGTTTTTTTTAATGTGAATAATACGATTAAGCACCAATAAAGATGGATTATTTGAAATGTGGAATGGAATATGTTAATGTAACTAAATGAAGAACAAAGGCAAGGTGAATTAACAAAGAAAAATGTTGCGCACAGTGTATCCTTCATAACTGGATAGGGGCACTTTCTTGAATATGGTGATGCCGTAGGTGACTTTGATTACTGTATTCCAGAAGTTGGTAATGTTTTCCAATGAAAACATGTTGGGGTATTTTAAAATTCAAGGTTTATGATGGAAACATACATAAGGCAATTTTCAGAATGTTTATAGTCATTAAACCACATTCTTGGACAAATTGACCTTCTATATATAAGACTGACAAGTTCGATCAGTGTTTTCTGAGAAATTATGTTTGTTAAGTTTTGTGAGAGAAGAATCAAAACACAGACACAATGTTTTGAACTCCACAATAGGTTGAACTCCACAATAGTTTGAATTTCAGACACATATGCTGTTCTTTGCCCTAATAGTGAGAATATGAAAGTTCTGTTCAGGTGTAAACTTAAGAACTTCCTCAACACCAGACTGTCATTTTTTTCTAATATAAAGTTTTAACTGATTTCATTCTTGCAGCACTGCAATAAGATAAATTCAGTTCTTACGACATATTTTCTATCAAAAATTATCATAAATTATCATAGGAAAATAGCACATGGGTAGGGGTCAGATTAAAACTTATAGAATCTGACATGAAAACCTAAAACCCTAAGTATTATGCAAAGTGAGAAGAAATGGGGAAAAAACAGTAGTGTGCATGCTGCAATTTCAGTTAGATTTAAGTGATGGCAATACACAATTTATTAATTTTCACTATATCAACTTTATTCACTTTTTTGAAGAATTGCTCAAGTTGTGTAAAACGTATTTTGCAACTTTGTCAGTTTTACAAAGAAATCTGGGTTTTAATTTAGGAAATACAGATACTAAGTCTTACCACTTGACAGATCAAGAGTTCTCTTTTGAGCACATCAGGGAACATAAGCGAGAAAACTATTGCTGATGATAAAGTACATGACGATTTTTGTTTAAACTTATTTTATCATTTTCCAGTCAGTCAGTAAATGAATTTTCTTTTTGACTTCCTGGCTTGAAAAAAATTCAATTTTTACACTCCGTTGTTTATACAGAATATTATTCTGAACACGGCACCCTCAATGCTTGAATGACATAACGTAGTCTAGACCAGGGCATCTTAAACGTTTTCCTCACATGACCTCCAAATTTACATGACTCAAGCATATGATTTAAACATATAAATAAAATATTTACTAATACACTAAAATTAATTTTATAGAACATTTCATTTTCTTGGATTCTGTATTCAGTTTTGCAACCCTATATGAGATAGCAGCCTACAGTTTAAGAAAAAGGGTTCTAGACTAAAAAATGACCAGCAATAAGATGATACTATAGTTCCAAGAGTTTTTAAACTCTGTATAGTTCTAGATTAGGATTTGACACTTTCAATATAGAAGATCTTTCAAAGGCACAAAGAAAGAGATACACATTCCATCTGCTTGAAGAACCATGACAATGCAACAGCTGTGATTTCCATGAATCTGCTGGTTTTTCTTCCAGACCTAATGTTTTGTCCTTTCTATCCTCCTCTTTCTCACTCCCTTCCTCTTTTCTCTTTCCTACCCCTTCCTCTGTTTTCCTCCTCTTAACAAGAGTCCATATTCATGACTGAAATGGAAAGTGAGACACTGATAATGAACTGCATCTCAGCCTTCAGATTGCTCTCCCTCTCCAATGCAAATCCTTGCTTCTCTTCCTGCTTGCCCTGAATTTCAGCACGGCTCAGGTTTGTAATTTACATAGAAACACCAACTTTCATAGGCTTGTTCACCTGTTCCCTTCTCCTACAATGTATTATGGAAAAACATACTTTTACTTCATGTACTTCATGTTGTTATTTATCCCAGAGTTTTCTTAAACCCCTTTATTATTAGCTGATTTAATATCTGATCTTCTTGTATTAAAATTATTTAAATGATATACTTATATTTATTTAAAGTCAGTTTTCTCATAATGAAGGTAGAACAATTCTTTGTTTATTGCATAAAGAGAAAATGTAGTGAAGAAGTACTGGATAAAATAGACACCTACTCTCTAAACTCAGAAACTTAGGGATAATAATTCCTCCCAAGTTTGGAAGAAAATATCAGAAGACTAGGAAATAAAGAAAACAAAGAAAAACACTTTATATCAAAAATATAAGAATATTTGTTTCAAAGTATGCAGCAATGCTTTAAATTATGGTTTCATAGGTAAAAGATTTCCTTATAAAATATTATATTCAAATATTTAAAAATGAATTATCATAAGCAAATATTTTCTTATGATGATTTTTATAAGCTCACTAATATATCATTTTTGTTTCTGTAATATTTTACAAAATGTAGAGTTAAAAGTTAATTTTTGCAAAAATATGATTTTGTATACATTGGAAAGCTCATCTCACAAAAATAAAAGAAAAAACGTTTTTTTAAATTTCAACTACAATAGTCCTAAGTTATTTTTGCAAATAGAACTATTCGTCTTGTGTACAATTCTCAAGAACCTACATCTAAGTCAGCTGAGCAGTTGCACGCTCTTGGAGACATTCCAGCTGTTGAGGATTGACTTCCCCAAGATCACTGTAGGTTGAAGTCAGAACATAACAGGAGCAGGGTCAGGAGTGGTCATGCCTGTTCCTGCTCCTAACAGGAGGATGTAAATAACATGATCTACAAATCTGAGCTGGAGATAATACTGATCCCTCATAATTGACCCATTTTCCTCTCAGGAGGAAGGGTGACTTTTTGTCTAAAGTTTTTTACATATTACATGGGTTGACTATTCTATGCAGAGACATGATTTGTCTTTCACTGACTGTGCGATTCACACTATTGAGCATTTTCCTACTACATACTTATGAACACAGAGTCAGTAATGCTAAATACAAAGTAATACATATATATGTCTGGTTTTGTGTGTCACACCCAGCTGTTTTTTTTTTATTATCTTTGGCTCTGTGCTCAGGAATTACTCTGCTTGGGATGACAATGCTTGGGTGGAGTGGTGTGGTGGTGCCATGAATCAAACCCTGGTTTGCCACATGAAAGCAAGTTTCCTATTTGCTTACTATGTCTCTGACCCTCAACCAAATGCATAGCTTTAATATTTAATATTTTCCCAAAACAGTAGCTGGAGAGATAACACAGAAGTGGAGCCATTTTTTCAGGTATTACAACCTACCTGGTTTGATGGGCTGGCATTATACATGGTTGATTGAGGAATTTGAGATATAAGTCCTGAATACTGCTGGGTATACCCCAAACAAAAACACTTCAGAAACTATAATAAAGAGAATTACTTTATCTAGACACTCTTTGGTACTATTGCGGCAACATGGGAAGATGCCATTGTTGACAACATTGACGAGGAATACGATCGACTGGTTCAGCACCTCCATGAATGTGCGAGGAACGCCAAGAGAGAGATAGCCACAAAAAGTCGCCTATCTTCGAAAACTCTTGAGCTAATTCGCCAGCGTGGTTTGGCGCATGCCTCAGGCAACCGCAAGCTAACGTCCGAGCTTGCAAAGCAGTGCAGAGATGCGATCAAGGAAGACCTCAAAGAGAGAAGAGCAGAAGTACTGGTAGATGCAGCAGAAGCCGGGAAAAGTATTCGTAACGCCCGCCTGTCCTTCGCCAACTATAAGACCAAGATGACTGCCCTCCGACGTCCTGATGGATCCATCACATCCTCCAGAACGGCAATGAAGAAGATTATCCATGACTTCTACTCAAATCTCTTCGATAGCCATGTCCACTTGCCGACATACCAAATTCCACAGGATGGGTATGTCGTTCCCAACGTTCTCCCTTCCGAAATCCGACACGCCATTTCATCAGTAAAGAAGCAAACAGCACCCGGCCCAGACAAGGTCAGACCTGAACACCTGAAGAACCTGCCGTCAGTACTCATCAATACACTGGCTCGGCTCTTCACTCGCTACCTGTCTGAATGCAAGGTTCCATCTCAATGGAAAACCAGCAGGACCGTACAACTGTTCAAGAAGGGAGACATCCATGACATTGGCAACTATCGCCCGATCTGCCTATTGTCTGTCATCTACAAGTTGTTCACTCGAGTCATCCTGAATAGGATTGGCAGAACACTAGATGAAGGACAACCATGCGAGCAAGCAGGGTTCCGCAAAGGATTCAGCACCATCGACCATATCCACACGATAACCAAACTCATTGAGGTTTCTCGGGAGTTCAAGATGCCGCTCTGCTTAACGTTCATTGATTTAAAGAAGGCCTTTGATTCTGTTGAGACGGAAGCGGTGACTGAAGCCCTAGCCAATCAGGGCATTCAAGCCCAATACATCAGGATCCTCCGTGAGCTGTATTGCGGATTCACTACCAGGATCTCACCATTCTACAAAGAAGTGATCGTTGATGTCAAGAGAGGGGTGCGGCAGGGTGATACCATTTCACCAAAACTCTTCAGTGCCACCCTCGAGAACATCATGCGACGACTGGAATGGGAAGGAATGGGAGTGAAGATAGATGGTCGGCAACTACACCACCTCCGCTTTGCTGATGACATTGTTTTAATAACACCAAACATCAGCCAAGCGGCACAAATGCTGGCCGACTTTGACCGTGAGTGTGGAAAGGTAGGACTACAGCTGAATCTTACGAAGACAATGTTTATGAGAAACAGCCTTGTTCCTGACGCCCCATTCGCTCTCAATGGAACGACCATCTCCGAATGCAACAGCTATGTGTACCTAGGTCGAGAGGTCAACATGACAAATGACCTGGCACCCGAGCTGCGCAGGAGGAAGAGAGCGGCTTGGAATGCCTTCAAGAACGTCGAAGAAATAGCTAAAAGGACGAAGAACCTCCGGCTCTGGGCACATCTCTTTGATTCCACTGTTCTTCCTGCATTAACATATGCCTCAGAGACCTGGGCCCTACGCAAACAAGATGAGAACGCCATTCAGGTCTCCCAAAGAAGAATAGAAAGAGCTATGCTTGGAATATCACGTTTCACTCAAATGAGAGAACGAATCCGGAGTTCTGACATCCGTCGATGATCAAGGATCAGGGACGCTGTCTCATTTGCCAAGGTGTCGAAAATCAGATGGGCTGGTCACGTAATGAGATTTAAAGACGACCGTTGGACTAGAGCTGTTACTGATTGGATTCCACGGGATGTCAAGAGACCGCGTGGCCGCCCACCTACCAGATGGTCAGACTTCTTTGTCAAGGTCATGAACGATCGGTTTGAGGCCCTCCATGTTCCCGGAGCGAAGAGATGCCATTGGGCTACACTAGCACGCGACAGGGACAAATGGAGACGTTACTGGCGCCCGCTCGAGCAAATCGACGACTAACGGGAAGTTAAGTGATTAAGTGATTAAGTGATGGCAATGATCACATGAGGATTCCCTTATAAGAATGGAGATGCAAATCTAGCAGCAACAAAAAGACTTTTTGAATATCAACCTGTCTGTTTAAACTAAAATTTAAAAAGAAGACAAGAACAAATTAACAGGATAAAATTTTATTGATAAACTAAAATGTTTATGAATCAAGTTTTTTCCCCTTTACGAATTTTTGTTTGGTTACTTTCCTACAATCTTACAGTAAGTAGCAGACGTGACCTATATCACACTGTCTATTGCATCCCTGCACTTTTTCTTTTTGTTAACTTAAATCAAGATGGAGTGATAGTACAGGTGCTAAGATGCCTTGCAGTCCATCTTCCTTGGCTTAAATATGTAGCATCAATTTTGGAAATCAGTACTATAGAACAACATTTGTTTGCATTTTTTAAAATTATTTTAAGAAACTAAAGCATATTTCTTTAGGTAACTTCTGAGCAAGGTAGCTTCTTTAAAGGACTTTTGTTACTTTCTGAAGAAGCTCATGCTTTTCTGTCAACACACAGTTCTCTTCCTCTC
This sequence comes from Sorex fumeus, assembly GCF_029834395.1. Taxonomy (NCBI): domain Eukaryota; kingdom Metazoa; phylum Chordata; class Mammalia; order Eulipotyphla; family Soricidae; genus Sorex; species Sorex fumeus. The sequence goes on along the minus strand of NW_026606185.1, from coordinate 5,752,340 downwards.
TTCTCACACCTCTTTAAATTAATTGCAATAAGAATCACTTTGCTTCCCCCTAAAATAAATGTAATAAAATTTCATCAAAATTTGTATTCTAAAATTTATAGGATACCTGGCTGGAGCGATAGCACAGCGGTAGGGCGTTTGCCTTGCACACAGCCAACATGGCCAACCCGAGTTCGATTCCTCCGCCCCTCTCGGAGAGCCCGGCAAGCTACCGAGGGTATTCGATATGCCAGACACAGTAACAACAAAGTCTCCAATGGAGACGTTACTGGGCCCGCTCGAGCAAATCGATGATCAACAGGCGGGCCTTTACTTTACTTTGGCTGAAGCGATAGCACAGCGGGTAGGGTGTTCGCCTTACAAGCGGCCAACATGGCCGACCCAAGTTTGATTCCTCCACCCCTCTCTGAGAGCCCGGCAAGCTACCGAGAGTATTCGATATGCCAGACACAGTAACAACAAAGTCTCCAATGGAGACGTTACTGAGCCCGCTCGAGCAAATCGACGATCAACGGGAGGGCCTTTACCTTTACCTTTACCTTAATTTTACACCCAATTGCACCAAAGTTCATGGCCAGCACAATTTTTATTCGAATGTGAACATTAAAAAACTTTCTCATGAAATCTACGTTTTGAGGGTAGAAATTTATTCTTTGAATTCCCTGGATTCCCTGGCTTCTTCTAGAGTATTATCAGCACACTTGCCTTGCATGTGAATGTTGAATTTCAATCCCTTATACCCTGTATGGTTTAGGGGACCATACTTAAAATCATGGGATTGCAAATCAAGACAACAATGGAAAATCACTTCACATTATTGAGATTAACAAACACATATACACACACAAACACTATATACATGTAATAAAAATACAACTAGTATAGGAATAAATGTGGGGGGGGAAATAAAAGAATCAAGAGTGATCCCTAAATGCAGAGCTAGAAGTAACCCCTAATCAACACTGTATGTGGTCCTATATGCATAAATACAAACGACTGAAAACAATTACAGATAGCCGATACATATATGAAGAAGTGTTCCTCATTACCTAAAATCATGGGAATTCAGATCAAAACAACTATGGAAAATCATTTCAAACCACTGAGACTAGCTTATACACACACAAACACATACACACTGTACATATATAACAAAAATAGAATTAGTGTAGACATAAATATGGGGGGGTAAAAAAACCCTTATCCACTATTAGTGGACATGTCAATGGTTCAATCTATGGAAAATCACATGAATGCATTTTAGAAAACTCAAAATCATACTTCCACATGACACAGAACTTCCACTTTGTTGCATCTCTTCTTAGGGTCTAACACACTATGAAGAAAAGATATTTGTGGAATATAAATAAATACAGTAGAGGAATAATTAATGCTGAAAGGCAATACAAATGAAGTACAGGATTACTGTTCCTTAGTAGAAAGCTTGCCAAGGGAAGTAGTGCAGCTGAGGATAGGCCTGAGAAGGGCCCACCATGATGATGAGATGATAACTCTGGACTAAAATTAGGTGCAAAGTGAAATACGTGATACCCTATAAAAAACAGTAGTGTATACCATAGTGCCAAAAATCGGGGAGGAAAGAAAAAAATTAAAAAATGTTTCTTCACATTTTAAAGTAGCGGCAAAGCCAGGAGGTAGGAGGCAAACTGGAAGCATTGTTGAAGGGGAGTGAACAGTGGTGAAGGGGCTGGACTTGGAGCACTGCATGACAAACTGAATCATGAATAACTTTTTGAGTTTGTTATTTACAATGATTTGAATTTAAAAATGAAAAATAAAAATACTTGTGCTCTTATGTTCACTTTATCACTATTCACAGTAGCCCAAATTTGGAAACAACACAAGCGTTCAAGAACAGAGGACTATATGAAGAATCTGGTATAGAGTCACAGAGGAATATTACTCATTTATAAGATGAAATCATACTATTTGATGCCATATGGATAAAACTAGAGGGTATCATGCTGAGTGAAGTCAATCAAAGTAGGGCAGATACAGAATGAATAACTCTCGTATGTGAGATAAAAGGAAACATTTGCTCTCTATAGGGATAGCAACCAGCCAAAGGCAATAGAAGCTCAAAGCTTATCCAGAGGACTCAGACAAGGAAGCACTGATGTTGGAAGGCGAGATGCTGGGACACTGGGTACGGGAAGCAAGCACTGGTGGAGGTCATGGGGTTGGAACTTTATGTGTATGCAGCCCTATAATTAGCCATATTTTAAATGAATTTAATTCATTTTTCCTGAAATAAAATTGAGGAAAGTAAAAAACCTTCCAATTTATAATTGATATTACTGAAAATAAATTCAGACAGCACAAAAATAGAAACTAACTGAAAATCGATCATAACAATAAGTGAAATATTAGAATTTTAATGTACTTTAGCAATGGGATGTTACTGGAGGGAGGATGGGTGGCAGGAGGTATTGCTCCAGGGCCATGTCAGTAGGCCCAGGCCCTACAGATGACTCTTGGCCAATTGGTCGAGTGGCTCAAGACAAGGGCCCAAGGAAGTGGTGCTGTTTAGACTCAGTACACCCAGATTCCAGGGTCACGCCTGGCAATGCTAATGGTCCTGAGGTGCTTAGAGTAACCATGTAGTGCCAGAGATTGGACAGACATTGGTTGCACTCAACTAAGAAGAGGAAATCTGTATAATTACACTGTCCAGTTAGTCCCTGGTGGGCTTTTTTCCTCGGGAATTACTACTGCCATATACTCCTCCACTGTTATTTCCTCTGTCTTCTAATCACTGCATCAGCAATCTCTATGGCTTTCCTCATTCCTGTTCTCCGCCTCCTGGACTTTAGTGCTACTGTTACCTCTTTCCAAGTTCTACCGTCTGTAGGTATAATCATCTGGGTTCTGCAGCCTTGATTTTTCCTTCCGCACTGACTGCTGCCACCTCTCTAGCCTTTACCTTGTCCGCTGATACATTTTTGTTGAAAGAGGAGAGAGAATTTTTCTGGTGATAAAGGGTGAACACAAGAGTTGATATAAATAACTGTGATGTTGACGATCTCTAGTGCCTGTGTTTACACTCCATTCTCAGAGACCACTGCAGAGTCAGATCACAGATCACAGATCATCCTGTTATTCGTTGATTGCCTCGAGCAGGCCCCAGTAACGTCTCCTTCATCCTAGACCTGAGATTATATTCAAGGCTCTTTAGGAGAATGAGACCCATCATTGTTACTGGTATTTGGCATATTGGTTACGACACAGGGAGTTTGCCAGACTCTGCTGTGTGGGCAGGTTACATTCGGTAGCCTGCCAGTTTGTCCAAAGTAGGAATGAGATAATAAGATGTCTTCCGGGAGCTGGTTTTTATAGTCTCTGAGTCTTGGCCTTTGATGGGATTACACGGCGCCAGGGGGCCAGTTGGTGGGTGTGACCCCCGCCTACTGGAATTTGCAGAGTCACCTGACACTAATAGTGTCATACTGGGGCCCCTAGGTGGGTGTCATACAGCTTTGCAGTTCTGATCGTCTATAATTTACTAGATCCCTTCGTGGGTCACCAACAGTACTCTGGTTCTGATTCTCAGTAATAATGACTTTCTGGACCCTCATTTTTTTTTTAAATTTTTATTAGTGAGACACCATGAGGTACAGTTGTAGACTTACAAATTTTTGTGCTTGGGTTTCAATTATACAATGATCAAGTACCCATCCCTCCCTTATTTTGCCTGTTTTAATTGTCTAGTATTTTTTGCTGTTGATATTTTGTTTTGGGACCATAGTTTGAGTGCTTTGGGCTTGCTCCTGGCTCTGTGATCAGAGGTCACTCCTTGTGGAGATTGGGGGGTCATGTTCAGTGTCAGGGATTTCTCCACAGCCCACTAATGTTATGACTTTAATTATATGCCATTTTGAAATTGTGTTAAACATCACGACTTAATATGATTATATTGTGAATAGCACAGCCATTTTATAATAAGAATATTTTGCACACTATTTGTGCAATATTTTGCAAATTCATACCTGCAATTTAAAATTCAAAATTTTACAGTTCAAAAAAGCATCTTTTCTTTCTTTATATCTTTTATATTTTGTAATTTAAATATTAAGCTATTAATACACCTATTTTGTTAGTTTTTGATTTACTTTCAAATTATTTTCTCCTCTTTCATTTTTTCCTGATACCTCTTAAAATGCATTGAGATATCATTAGCTTGTAAAAGCATGTTTATATGTTTATCATTAAACTTTAACATCTACATATATTTCATATTGGTTAACCACATGTATAGTTTTTATCTTCTCCCTTAACTTGATCCCTCTCTCCCATTTCAGCCATCCTTAACTTCCCTCTGTAACCACAGATGTTTCTTAAGTGTGAGTTTTTCCTTGTCTTTTTTCCTTTTCTGTCTTTTCTGTTTTGGGAGACAAATCTCAAAGTGTTCCAGGTCTTTCCCTGGCTCTGTGCTCAGGAATTACACCTGGTGGAGTTCAGGGAACTATATGCAATTATAAAGACAAATTCTGGGCTAGCCCAGTGCAGGTCAAGTGTTTTATTACCTGTATTAGCTCCAACTTTCAATACCACCAAGAGTGTTTTAGAGATACCTTTTTCCACATCTTACAGAACTCTGGAAGTTTTACATTTTTAAAGATAGCCACTCTAACAGGTGTGAGGTAATCTATCATATTGTTTTGATTTTCATTTTCTCAAAAAGCAAGAATGATAAAGTTTTTCATGTATTTACTGGCCATCTGGTTGTCATTTTTGGAGACATGTTTATGTAGATCCTCTGTATTTTTTTTAATTAGTTCATTTTTGTTGCTAAAATATATAACATATTTATAAGTTTTAGATATTAACACCCAGTTGGATGAATGATTTTGAAATATATAGTCCCATTTAGTAGGTTACCTTCTCAATTTTGATTGTTTATTTTATTATCTAGGATCTTTTACTTTGATATAGTGCAATTTACTTATTTTATATTTATTTAGTATATATATTTAATACATTTATTTCCTTTTCTATTGAAGATAAACCTAACATTTCAGTTTACTGCCTATATTTTCTTCTATACTTTGAATTCATTGATCCATTTTGAAATAATTTTGTGCTGGTATCATATATCATATAGTGCTTTAATTTGTGATTTTGAATGTGCCTCTCTAGTTTTCTAATAATATTTATTATACAGAGCTTACTTCCTTATGGTGTTTTCTTGGCATATTTTTCATAAGTGTATTGCTTATATATGTATATATATTATATATTTACGCTTTTTGTTGCCTCTTAATTCTAGTCCACTGAATTGTCTTTTTATTTCAATAGCATACTGTTTTAACTTGTATTTTTTTATAATTTACTTTTGTAATTATTGTTGAAATTTAGAGCATTTCCTCTAAAGGATCATTAGAAAAAAATAGCTGAAATGTTTTTATCAACAGGACAAAGACATACTTTCTTTGCCTTTTTGAAATTGTCAATATCTAAATTCATATTAATGATATATAGCATATTTAGATGGACTTAAAGTTAAGTATCAAATTGTGGTCTTGTTGATGTTTAACAGATAATCTCATATACAAAGACTGTTTTAACTATTTGTAAATTGTTAGTTAAAAATTTGATATATAATATATATTGACATTACTATTTAAAGTATATTACTGGACACTGCCTTTAAGTTAACATTTTATTTAGGAAAAAATATCGTGATTAGTTATATATAAAAGCAAACACATTTTAATTTGTTGTTTTAAACAAAAATGCTTTCAAAAATTAGTAAAATATGCAAATAATACAACATAATGCAATATTTTTTTTCTTGTCAACCACTCAGATTGAATCTGCAAGATGTTCTTACCTCTGTTTCTTTCTCTCTTTCTATCATTCTTTCTTTCTCTCTTTTAATAGCTGCATGATGTATCAATATAAGCACACACCATCACTTGTTTTACCAGCTTTCTTGTGCATCCAGCAGACACATGTTTAACCAGTAGCTACCTAGGAAAAACTTTATGAAAAAAAGTATTTATTATTCAAGGATCAACAGTATAAACATAGGAATTAAAAGAGAGTGTTCCAGTGTACCAAGGGATACTGATTTGTGGGATCTTTGTGTCAAACTTCAAAAACACTCATGATTAAACTTGGCTCAAAAGTTGCTTAACGCTTTATATTTCAATAAATAAGGTGAGTTTGAGGGGTTAAATATCTCCCACTTTCATGGCAAATAGTTATTTGAAGAAGATATAAATTGATATTTAAAAACAAAATTAATTTGGCATTTTAAGCCTAGAAGGAAAAAGTAATAGTAACATATTTGCTACTTAAATAAATTATTTTTATATTGTTACTTCCATATTATAAAATAATTCTTTTTCTCATTAAATTGCAAGAATCTTAAGAAAATAGAAAATAATATTTAATACTGTATTTTCAGGGCCTGTGATACATGATTAAAGGAGAATTACTTCCATCCAATTATGTTTGATAAGTAACCAGAAAGATTTCCAGAGGATTTCTGAATTGCATTACTTCAATTTGTAATTTATGAGGAATCACTTAATCACTTAATCCCCGTTATTCATCGATTTATTCGAGCGGGTGCCAGTAACGTCTCCATTCATCCTGGTTGCGTGCTAGCGTAGCCCAATGGTATCTGTTCGTTTTAGGAACATGTAGAGCCTCAAACCGATCATTTAGGGTCTTGACGAAGAAGTCTGACCATCTTATAGGTGGGCGTCCACGTGATCTTTTGATGTCTCGTGGAATCCAATCAGTAATGGCTCTAGTCCAGCGGTTGTCTGTAAACCTCATTACATGTCGAGCCCATCTGATTTTTGATGTCTTGGCAAATGAGACAGCGTCCCTGATTCTTGAGCGTTGACGAAGATCAGAACTCTGGATTCTATCTCTCATTTGAGTGAATCGTGATATTCCAAGCATAGTTCTTTCGATTCCTCTTTGAGAGACCCGAATAGTGTTCTCATCCTGTTTTCGTAGGGTCCAGGTCTCTGAGGCATATGTTAATGCAGGAAGAATAGTGGAATCAAAGAGATGTGCTCGTAGCTGGAGGTTCTTTGTCCTTTTAGTTATTTCTTCAATGCTCTTGAAGGCATTCCAAGCCGCTCTCTTCCTCCTGCATAACTCAGGTGCCAGGTCATTCATCATGTTGATTTCTCGACCTAAGTATATATAACTGTTGCATTCGGAGATGGTGGTTCCGTTGAGAGCGAATGGGGCGTCAGGAACAAGGCTGTTTCTCATAAACATTGTCTTCGTAAGATTCAGCTGTAGTCCGACCTTTCCACACTCACGGTCAAAGTCCGCAAGCATTTGTGCCGCTTGGCTGATGTTTGGTGTTATTAGAACGATGTCATCAGCAAAGCGGAGGTGGTGTAGTTGCCGACCATCTATCTTCACTCCCATGTTTTCCCATTCTAGTCGTCGCATGATGTTCTCGAGGGTGGCACTGAAGAGTTTTGGTGAAATGGTATCACCCTGCTGAACCCCTCTCTTGATATGGATGATTACTTCTTTGTAGAATGGTGAGATCTTGGTAGTGAATCCGCAATAGAGCTCACAAAGGATCCTGATGTATTGAGTTTGTACGCCCTGATTGGCTAGGGCTTCCATGACCGCTTCCGTCTCAACAGAATCAAAGGCCTTCTTTAAATCAATGAACGTTAGACAGAGCGGCATCTTGAACTCCTGAGATACTTCAATGAGCTTGGTTATTGTGTGGATATGGTCAATGGTACTGAATCCTTTTCGGAATCCAGCTTGTTCACATGGTTGTCCTTCATCTAGTGTTCTGCTAATCCTATTCAGGATGACTCGAGTGAATAGTTTGTAGATGACAGACAATAGGCAGATTGGGCGATAGTTGCCAATGTCGTGGATGTCTCCTTTCTTGTATAGTAGTACAGTCTTGCTGGTTTTCCATTGGGATGGAACCTTGCATTCAGACAGGTAGCGTGTGAAGAGTCGAGCTAATGTATTGATGAGTACTGATGGTAAGTTCTTCAGGTGTTCAGGTCTGATCTTGTTTGGGCCAGGTGCTTTTTGTTTCTTTACCGACGAGATGGCATGTTGGATTTCGGAAGGGAGAACATTGGGAACGACATATCCATCATGTGGTATGTGGTATGTGGGCAAGTGGATGTGGCTATTAAAGAGATCTGAGTAGAAGTCATGAATTATCTTCTCCATTGCCCTTCTGGAAGATGTGATAGATCCATCATGATGTCGGAGGGCAGTCATCTTGGTTTTGTAGTTGGTGAAGGACAGGCGGGCATTACGAATGTTTTTCCCAGCTTCTGCTGCATCTACCAGTACTGCTGCTCTCCTGTTTTTGAGGTCATCCTTGATGGCTTTTCTGCACTGTTTTGCCAGTTCGGACGTTTGCTTGTGGTTGTCTGAGGCACGTGCCACGCCACGTTGGCGAATAAGTTCAAGAGTGTTCGAAGAAAGACGGTTTTTTGTGGTTATCTCTCTCTTGGCATTCCTTGCACAATCATGGAGGTGCTGAATCATTCGATCGTATTCCTCATCAATGTTGTCAATGACGGCATCTTCCCATGTTGCTGCAACAGAGCCAAAGAGTTCCCAGTTGGTGGTTGTTCTGGGAGTCTTCTTCTTAAACCTTGCATTCTTTTCTCCTCGTTTTGTGAGGTAGAATTTTGCACGAAGAAGACGGTGGTCTGATCCCGTTTGGAATTTTGGGACAACAGCAACATCGGTTAGGCAAAACTGCCGATTGAATATGATGTGGTCTATTTCATTGTGGAACCGTCCATCGGGAGACTCCCATGTCCAACGTTTAGATTCAGCCTTTTGGAATTGTGAGTTACCATGGAAGGTTTTGGTTGACATGATGAACTCAGACAGTCTGTCACCCTGTTCGTTCCATTCCAGGCCATGGGTTCCGATGTGGAGTTCATCGACTGATCTTCTTGGTCCTATCTTGGCATTAAAATCACCGACAATGATCTTGTAGAAGGTGTGATCTTCTTTATAGAATTTCTCCAGCTCCATGTAGAATTTCTCAGTTTCTTTTTCACCATAACTGGATGTTGGTGCATAGACAACAAAGATAGAAACTGCCGGTAGTAAGCCACATTTATTCAAGTGTAATCGTCCGATTCGGGTTGTTAGGCATTCAAATGAATCAATGCTTGTGACTAAGTTTGTGTTGACAGGGATACCGACACCACCGATGCCTCTTTTATCACATGTTCCAAGGAACAGTTCTTCTCCAGTGTCGAAAACAGCATGATGGGATTGATGTCTTCTCGTTTCGGTCAGACCAATGATGTCGTACTTGATCTTTCGTGCTTGTACCATAAGGCCTTCAATGGATGCAGCAGATGCCAGCGTATGAGCATTAAAATTACAGACAATCATTTTTGTTTTTCTGCGTTTTGGCAGCCCATGTCTGTCTTGGTGTTTTATCAGCTTCTCCTTCCATATCCTTCTCGACTCTGCATAATCAGGGTTAGGGAAATGAGATCCATTTATTACTGGATTTGGCATATCAATTTGGTCTATTTGGCATAGACCACGGATAGCTTGCCAGGCTCTGCCGTGCGGGCGAGATACTCTCGGTAGCTTGCCAGGCTCTCCGAGAGGGGCGGAGGAATCAAACTCGGGTCGGCCATGTTGGCCGCTTGTAAGGCAAACACCCTGCCACTGTGCTATTCTCCAATAATTTGTTGACCATATAAAATACACATATTTTGTTAGTTGAACAATTAAGTTGGTCTAAATTTTCTTTTCTGTCCTATTTTTATTAAGATCTTTTTGAGTGATCATATTACCTCTAACAAGTTACAGATTCAATACAATGCTGCTAAAAATCCTGAGGTCATTTTCTTAGAAATTAGAACAAGCAATTATAAAAACATATGGAAATTACACAAGCCTCCAGATATACTAAGAGAACCTCTTAAAATAAAGATCAAGTTGAAGTTATCTCACTTTCTGTCTTCAAACTATGTGGAAAGATGGTTATTGAAAACTCGTGTACTGGAACAAAAACTCAACCACAAACAAATAAATTCTATTTGAGATTCAATAAATACACAGACACTTGTGTGAACAGTTAATTTTGACAAAGGAGGCAAGAAAGGGCAATGGAGAGAAAAATATTCCTTAGTAAGTGATGTAAGGAATTGAACGTGGCATTCATTCATAGTACTCATGGGTGCCCTCTCTTAGATTGAGAAAGCTTTTTTACTCTTAGCTTACTAGTGGAATTTACATATTTTAAATAATGAATCCATGTTCCATTTATATTGAGTGTTCTAGCCCTTCCATGTACTAACCAGGCCCGACCCTGCTTAGCTTCCGAGATCAGACAAGATCGGGCACGTTCAGGGTCATATGGCTCCCACAGTACACAGCCAACTCAGTCATGAATGACTTTCTAACTTGGTGTCTTATGGGGATTCAGTATTAAAAAAAAAGAAAATCAAATCTCATTTCTTCTTCCCCATACTCAATTCTAACTGAAAGAGAATATATGTGTTACAATCATGATGCAATTAAATTTTAGGCTGTCATTTGAAACTTTTAGTAACTTGATGTCAAATATAGTTCTAACTCATTTATATTACCAGATTCCTAATTCCAAAAGTGAATTTTGTAATCTGAAAATTTATATAAAACTGGAAGGTAAATTTTACAAACTAAATTCTTGTATTTCAACAGATGGGCTTCTGAAAGGTAGAAATTCAACCCCATCCCCTCAATGATAAATTTTTAATTTAAGTACTTTCTTATGACCTTAACAGGATAGAATCAAACAGAACATTTTAACTAATTTTTAACCCTGAACAACTGCAAAAGCAATTTTGGAAATTGCCATGCAATAGTCTTTCTGGAAATTCAATGACAAAGGCCCAAGATGTGCCACTGCTCAAATCCTCCAGTGCTGGAGATGACACAGTTCTTTCTGCCCTTGTAGTATAGTTTATGTTTTCATAAGCAATACATTTGTTATATTTCTACAATCTGTAGTACGTTTACATAAGAATAACACCCACAACATTATACAGATTGAATTAAGTCTTTACAATAATATTTATGACATTTTTTGAAGACAGATTTAATTCAGTTGAAATTTATGTGAAGGAATAACATCCACTGAATAGTCAAAAATAAGCAAGGGAGGTTTATCTTGCCCCAACTTCAAACAATACTATAAAATAGGAGCAATCAACAGTATAATATTATAAAGACAAACTCAAACAGTTAGAATAGAAAAGAGTACAGAGAATGACCCTCAGGTATATAAAAAGTTAATTTTCTATAAAGAAACAAAACATATGGATTGGAGCAAAGAAAGCAGCTTTAACAAATAGTGTTAGGAAAACTGGTAAAAACACATGCAGAAATGATGAAAGCAGTATGCTTATTTTATACCATGCACAAGTAAAGTAAAAGTAACGGCCCTCCCGTTGTTCATCGATTTGCTTGAGCGGGCCCAGTAATGTCTCCATTGGAGATTTATTCGATATGCCAAACACAGTAACATACCATGCACAAAGTCCAAGCAAAATGGGTCAAATCCTCTATATGAAACTTGACTCCATAGTTATATTGAGTGAAACAAGGATAGAACACTCCATGACTTAGAAGCTAGAAATATCTTCAAGATTTAATTGCCTTTGTTCAATCAATGTGAAGCGAAGATACAGAATTGGGACTACATAAAATAAGATGCTTTTACAGTATAATGGAAATGATGACCATAATAAAAAGATACCCAACAAATTAGAAGAAAATATTTATCCACCACTCCTCTGATGTCACTGTCACTGTCCTCCCATTGTTCATCCATTTGCTCGAGCGGGCCCAGTAATGTCTCCATCGTGAGACTTGTTGTTACTGTGTTTGGCATATTGAATACGTCATGGGTAGCTTGCCAGGCTTTGCCGTGCAGGCGAGATACTCTCCGTAGCTAGCCAGGCTCTCCAAGAGGGGCGGAGGAATCGAACCCAACTCGGCCGGGCCAGCTGTGCGTAAGGAAAAAAACCCTACCACTAAAGTATTAATATTCAAGATACATAAAGTACTCTGTTATAACTTATCAAGAAAGAAACAACCAACCCTATCGAAAAAAGGAGAAAGACATGAACAGAAAGTTCCTCAAAGATGAAATACAGATGTTAAAAGGCATATAATAAAAATGCTCTGCATCACTTATCATCAGGGAAATGCAAATCGAAACAACAATATATCAACCTCACATCAGTGAGATTGACACACATCACAAATAAACAACCTATATTTATGTGAATCTGGGTCAAAACTGTCCTCATTTATTTTTGGTGAGAATATCATGCTTACTGGCCTAACCCTTTTGGAAAACAGAATGGACACTACAAAAAAAAAAAAAAAAACAAGAATCAAGCTTGCATATTACCCAGCAATTCTACTTCTTGTCTGCCTCTTTTCTCTCATATATGATATATAAGGAAATAAAAACTGTCTATAACCAATACCCAAAGGCAATGGAACTGAAAATTGTCCTCAGTGGAAGCGTGTCATGAGGAAGAAGGTAGGGAGAGAGCAGTGGGTGAGTGGAGACATCGAGAAATGGGTAGAGTGAAGTGGAAAGTCTGGTGGAGTATATCTTGCTGAAGTGTGTTATCTATTAGCCATCATTAATGGCAGCATAAGCCAGGGTGCCTAAATTAATTTCATTTTTTTGAGGATTATTTTTTTCAGTCAAATTACTTTTTTTTTTGTAGACTTAGAAATTTTTGTGCTTGGGTTTCAGTTATACAATGATCAAGTACCCATCCCTCCACCAGCGCCCATCCTCCACCACCACGGGTCCAAGCATCCCTCCCACCCCCCATTCCCCCCATCTTACCCTGCCTCTGTGGCAGGGCACTCCCTTTTGTACTCTCTCCTTTTGGGTCCTGTGGTTTGCAAAAGAGTCATTGAGTGCCAATCATGTTTGGTCTATAGTCTACTTTCAGCATGCTTCTCCCATCCTCAGAGGATCCTCCCAACACCCTTTATTTGGTGCTCCCTTCTCTATCTGAGCTTCCTTTTCCCCAGCACATGTGGCAGTTCTCCAAGTCATGGAGCAAAATTCCTGGTACTAATCTCGTCCACTCCTGGGTGTTAGTCTCCCATTTTGTTACTTTATTTTCCCCAGATGAATGCAATCTTTCTGTGTCTATCCTGCTCTTTCTGACTCATTTCACTTAACATGATACTTTCCATGTAGTACCACTTATATGTGAATTTCATGACTTCATCTTTTCTAACAGCTACATAGTACTCCATTGTGTAAATGTACCAAAGTTTCTTTAACCGTTCATCTGTTCTCGGGCACTCAGGCTTTTTCCAGATTCTGGCTATTGTAAAGAGTGCTGCAACGAACAAACAAATGCAGATGTCACTTCGACTATACTTTTTTGCCTCTCCGGGATATAATCCTAGGAGTGGTATTGCTGGGTCAAATGGGAGCTCAAATTCTAATTTTTTGAGGATCGTCCATACTGTTTTCCTAAAGGCATTCCCAGCAGCAATGAATGAGGGTCCCTTTCTCACCACATCCACGCCAGCAATGGTTGCTTTTCTTCTTTTGGATGTGGGCCAGTCTCTGTAGTGTGAAATGATATCTTATTGTTGTTTTGATCTGCATTTCCCTGATGATTAATGATGTATAGCATTTTCTCATGTGCCTTTTAGCCATTTGAATTTCTTCTTTGCGAAAGTTTCTGTTCATTTCCTTGCCCCATTGGGGTTGGGTGTTTTCTTCTTGTGGAGCTCAACCAGTACCTTGTATATCCTTGATATCAACCCCTTGTCAGATGTGTATTTGGCGAATATCCTTTCCCATTCTGTGGACCGTATTTGTATTTTGGTCACTGTTTTTTTTTTGAGGTGCAGAAGCTTCTCTTAGTTTAAGATAGTCTCATTTGTCTATCTCTGTTTTTACTTGCTTGGCCAGTGCCATGACATCTTTGAAGATACCATTAGCTTCAGTATCATGGAGGGTTTTGCCAACTTTGTCTTCAATGAACTTTATGGATTCTGGTTGAGGTCATTAATCCATTTTGATCTTACTTTTAAATAGATCTTTTACCTCCTCAATCAAATTTTAATACTAATTTTAAAAACTGGAGGGAAAATAAGTTATGTTTATTCAAATTTTTGCAGTCATCTATAATTTAGAGTTGATTTGGTCATGACCAAGTTTCAGATGAGTGAATGATAAAATAACATTAAAACCTGTTGGATATTTGTCATTTATTCATTTAAGTTCTAATTCACAGAGGAGAAAATTGTGCACCAGTTGGGAAATGGTTCAATAAAAATAAATCATTACATAAAATATGACAATGACTTTGCATATATAATTTAGCAGATGATATTTTAGCTACAAAAAGACTGCATTCTAGTTTGCTTAAGAGAGAATATATTTAAATTGTTTTATTGAAAGTGCACATTAAATATTTGTTCAGATAAATTTATCTATACTACACATTAAGGGGGATCATTTGACTATGTGTGATTCTTGTTCTCAAATCAATATTGAGATGGAGAGTAAGTATTAGATGTTTTCTTATATATTCTCATATTTCACCTTAAATTTATAAGGTAAAGTGTGAAAAGGAACCTCCCCCTTAATGTATGGCTTTAGAATGAAAGAAAAATCTTGAGATTATACCTTAAAGTCCTCTTTCCAAAAATCCAATTCCATAAAGATGTTTTTGCTGTTGCTGTTGTTGGCCCACACCTAGCTTGAGTAGGGAACCACACTGAGATTCCATATCAAGTCAGGATTGGCCATGTATGCAGGAAGAGCTCAAACCCCATACTCTCCATCCTGCTCAAATAAATGTCTTTGACTCTCTAGTTGGCGTGGGAGAAGCACAATTCACACTTCTAATCGCTTGTTATTTTCTAGAAATAAGTTGCTTTTTAAATTTGTAAGTTTTTTAACAGCTGATAAAATTATTATAACAATATGCAATACAAACATCTTCACAATATTAGTTATATTTTAGTACCATATTAGAAGATCTGTTAGGCACCACTGGGAATGACCATTTTCTAATTTACAGAACAATTGACCTGTGAGAAAATGTCTGCTTATTTAATTTATTCAATTTTTGGAAATGGGCTATAAATATGATTAATAATCAGATTTTATTTTTAATAATTTTGAAAATGAGGTTTGTTTTACGGTTGATGGGATTCTGAATCTTTTTTTTTTCCCTGAGGGAATGCCACATCCAGCTTGCTCGGGGATTACTCCTGACTCTGTGATCCACATTTCTTGGTGGATTCAGTGGGCCACCTAGGATATTAGGGCTTGAACTCCCATCAACCACATGCACGGTAAGAGTGCTGCCAACCATCTGTTCCACAGCCCTATCAACTATACCACCCACCATTCCTAGGCTGTTAGTATGGATTGAGTAGGGAATTACAATCAAAATAGTTTAGGGCCTTTTGATTCTGATTTTACAAAATTTAGGGGAATTAAAACTAGTGTTTAAACAAAGATTCCCATGTGTATTGTACTAAGATGATCATATTGTAGTGATTTATAGGTAAGTATATGTAAAATAAAGGGAGAAGTTGCTGGAGATTGTGAGGGGTGTGAGTTTCTTTTTATTATTTATTTATTTTAAAACTGCCAAACACTGTCCTCCTGTTGTTCATCGATCTGTTCGAGGAGGCCCAGTAACGTCTCCATTTTGAGACTTGCTGTTACTGTGTCTGGCATATTGACTACGTCACGGGGAGCTTGCCAGACCTTGCCACGCAGGCGAGATACTCTTTGCTTGCCGGGCTGTCTGAGAGGGGTGGAGGAATCGAACCCGTCTCAGCCAGGCTGGCTGCACGCAAGGCAAACGCCCTACTGCTGTGCTATTTTAAATGAATCACCATGAGGTACACTTGCAGACTTACAAACTCTGTGCTTATGTTTCATTCATACAGTGATGGAGTACCCATTCCTTCACCAGTGCCCATTCTCCACCACCAATGATCCCAGTATTCTTCTTACCACCCCCCACACCATCTCCCCCACCCCTCCCCGCCTCTGTGGCAGGGCATTGCCTTTTGCTCTCTCTCTCTCCTTTTGGTTTGTTGTGGTTTGCAATATAGGAGTTGAGTCACCATTATGTCTGACCTACTTTCGGCTTGCATCTCCCATCCTAAGCAGGCCCTCCAAACACCTTTTACTTGGTGGTTTCTTCTCTATCTGAGCTGTCTTTTAGGGGTGTGAGCTTCTTACTTGGCTCACAGCCAACCCTAGTCTGATCACAGATAGTCCCTCAAGTACTGCCAAAAGGGATTCCTGAGCACAGAACTAGGAGCCAAGCCAGAGAAGCAATGCATTTTGAGAGAACAAGGGGAAATTTATTTCAAATTTGAGATATTAAAATTAAAAATAAGGAGCAAAATGTTTTCACCAATGACCAGTTTATGATCTTAAGTCTCCAGAAAATTGTTCAAAACAATATATATGTTACTGTTTTTAAGTCATAGTATATTTTAAATTTCTATTTTAAATCTGGAAATTTATGTGAGGAGGTTGGTGAAAGACTGGAACTTTTTTATTTTGAATTTAGTACTGTAATTTTGTGTGCTGTTCCAAGGCAGCATCTACTATAACTTAAATAATATTTTAAATTTAAATATATTACATAAATATAGAATGAGGATAATGGAGGGCTGGAGTGATAGCACAGTGGTAGGGCATTTGCCTTGCATGCGGGCCAACCCAGCCAACCCGGGTTTGATTCCTTCGCCCCTCTTGGAGAGCTCGGCAAGCTACTGAGAGTATCTCGCCCTCATGGCAAAGCCTGGCAAGCTACCCATGATGTATTTGATATGCCAAACACAGTAACAACAAGTCTCACAATGGAGAGGTTACTGGGCCAGCTCAAGCAAATCGATGAACAATGGGAGGACAGTGCAGTGCAGTGCAGAGGATAATGGAAAGATAAAAGGAGAGATATAGATTAACTTATTTACTTTTCTCTAGAGATAAGTTTATTTCAATGAATTCAGAAAATTTTACGTACAGCACTAAAACTGAAAATTGAAAAAAGAAACATCTAAAATCAAATAAATCAATGAATACTTACAGTAACAAAGAATATTGTATGCAGATATTGCATGCAGGTCAATGAATACTTACAATAACAAATGATATTCTCTCACTCTTTATTAAAAATGTAGTTCTAGAAAAATGGGTATACTTTATGAATGAAAGTGGCTCATAATTTAGGAACATAAATATTTAATACAAACAGAACTCAGTATGTGATTATTTACTTTCCAAATAACATTGAATAAAAGCTTATTAGTCATCCAGAGTTTTAGGGTCAGAGTTTGATCTATGATAATAAAGTAATAAAATATGAATATAATACTTTGTAATATAGTGTTAATACACAATTTTTAAAATCTTATTTTTCTAATATATATCACACTTAGCTTACTCCTGATTCTGAGCTCAGGGATCACTTCTGAAGGTGCTTAGGAGACCGTATGTGATGCCAGGGACTGAGGCCAGGTCAGCCATGTGAGGCAAGCTCCTTACCCACTGTATATATCTATATCTATTTCTATATCTATATCTATATCTATATCTATATCTATATCTATATCTTTATATATATCTTTCTGGCCCAATAAATACATTTTTAAAAGTTTCATTTTATCAATAGCTTCTGTTTCTACTTTTTCTTTTGGAGGGGGGACTTTCTGGATCACACCCAGTCATGCACTGGGGTTAATCCTGGCTCTGCATTCAGGAATTACTCCTGGAGGTGCTCAGGGGACCATATGGGATACTGGGAATCGAACCCAGGTTAACTGCATGCAAGGCAAACTCCCTACCCACTGTGCTACTGCTCCATCCCCTTACACATTTTGTAGCATCCTATCTTACTCATTTTATCAAGAGTTTAGTGTGACATTTGAGCACACTTCCCTCACTCAATACCAGCTGTGCACAGTCAGGTATGAAGTGGGATATATAAAATAGACTTGTAAAAATGTAGTAGAAGTGTAAGTCAAATAACTCCCACTCAGATCATCAGAGATGTGTAGATGTGGATAAAAACATGTATGGCTTGCCAAGGAAAAAGGGTAAAAGTTGACCATGTGACCTATAAAGTTGCAAATGATAATAGCATTATTAATTTTCTCATCTCTAAAGATTTGCAGTTTTCTGATGGTTTTAACCTTAACTCCTGAATGTCTCTGGCCTCCCTTTTTAGAATGTTTATAAAAGTTAATTGCTTAATTTTCATTATTCTTAAGAAGAACGTCACTCAACAGAATTTCTTAGGTCCTAATAATGTAAAATATGGAATCAGAACTCATCAGAATTAATTACAGTTCAGTTACATATCTGGTTACCTTAAAATTAGATTATATATACTCTATATATTATATATATTATATATTATATATTATATCTATAATCATGTTTAAGGCAACAAAACAATAATGCATAAATATCTTAATTGGGGATAAAATAGAATATAATGATGTTGGTATTAGAAGGGAGATCAATTAATTTAGTAATTCACATTATTTTTTCAAATTGAGAAGAGTTAAGAAATCTGCTTTCCATCACGGAGGTCAAATATAGCAATTCACATTATCTTTTCCAAATGGAAAAGAATTAAGAAATCTGCATTCCATCTCTGAAATTAGATTTGGGTAGAAGAAACAAAATTAGTATAAGGATTTTGGTAAAAGCGTTGTTTTTCTTTGTGATATCGTGTCAAACCTTGACTAAAAAAAAGGGTTTTGTGCCTGATAGCACATTTTGAGAGCCCAAGATGGGAATGAGTCCTAAATTTGGGGCAAAACAGTGGGATCTTGGAGACAGAAACCAAGGCAGGGGGGGCTCAAGAAATACAGCAAATCTTTGAATATGTGACTGAGCATCTGTAAGGAAACAGGCCTTGGCTTTGCACCAGCTTATTTTCTGTAAGGAAGGTGGGAGGAGGAAGCCCTGAGCAATGAGCCAGGGAACTGCAATTGGCTAAGGAGGGGAGTTAAAACCCTGCTGGCCCTGGCCCTGGAGATGAGCTTGGAGAGCCTGGATGCAGGGGGAGGATGACACCTCTGCTCCTAAGCCCTGGGGAAAATGAGCACAGAGACAACAAAACTGCAGAGCTGTAATTATGAGCAACTCCAGTCTGGGAAAGAAGATCCCGTTGCAACAGAGGGAGAGCAAAACCGCAGTGTTACAGCTGAGAGATACAACAGCAGGTGCCAAGACCCTCCCCCAGCAGAGAGCTAGTGGAGAGGCTGCAGAAGAGATCAGCTCAGAGAGGTGGGAGTGGGCGCGGGCGACACAGCGCTGCTCTGGGACAATGCTAGTGCTCCCCAGACCCTGAGACTCCAGCACCATGAGCTTCCCTGACTCACGAACACAGAAGAGCCTGCGACGGCTAGAGAGCGAAGCAGCAGCTGTTAATCAGGCACCAGCAGAAGCATTCAGACCCTCTCCCAGGGTCGCTCTACTGGGACCCATGTTTCTGGAACAGACCACAACTCCACAATGGACAGCATCCAGGAACTCACTACATTGACCTTCCAGTTCTTGGGCCCGCAGCTCTGTAATCACTAAGTAGTAGACAAGAACGGAATTACTTGCTAAATAGAATGCAAGAATGCATTATACAGAATGAAAGTGAATATTTTGAGAGGAGAGCTTTATAAAAGTCAAGCAGCATAAACAGCATGTTCTGAGGACTTAGAAACCACCCTTTAAAGAGTTTGAGATTTTATTTTTGAAAAACCTATAATGACAAATTTATTATTAAGAAATTCAAAAGTTTTGTAGAATAGATTTAATTTTGAAGAACACAGAATAACAGAAATTAATTCTGTTTTCTTTCCCCCTGATGTTTGTAGCTGAGCGTATTTATCAGCTGTCTTATTAATAGCTACTTTTTTTCTCTCTAATAAATTCCGGTTTCATTGATCCCTTGTATTATATATTTTACTGTTTCTGTATCATTGATTTATGATTTAGCTTTTGGTACATTCTTCCTTCTACTTTTAGATTTATTTATTGCTCTGTGTCTAATTTTTCAAGCTGTGAAAAATTAGGTCATGTATTTGAACTTTTTCTTTTTCTAATTTTAATTTGGAGCCACATCTGATGACGCTCTGGGGATGGTATGGGATAACGGCGATAAAATCCAGTGCAACGTTGCTCCGTGCAACACACTGTCCTAAGCTCTGCGCTGTCTCTTCAGCCCCAATATGGACTCCCCCACCCCCCACACTTTTTTCTCTTTAACTCTTCTCTTTCTATTTTACTACCATCCTCATTAAAACTGGGCCCAGGTTATGTAAAGTCACTCAAACCAATGTAGGATAGAGTGGTTGTTCGGCATCCCCTGGTTTCAGGTTTTTCCATCAAGTGCAAGTAGAATGCTGGACAAAGCTGTAGCAATTTATCATGACTAGTGCTGGACCGTGGGATGTCCAGTGACCAGGACATTGCTTTTACAGTGAATGTGCTTGATTATAAGTCTCCATCAATTTTTACTTGTAAAATCTTCAGTCATTTTTGTACTTTGATGACATGGGTTTTTTGAAGAGTACAAGTCAGTAGAGCTTCCATTCAAGTTTGATGTTCTCTTATAATTTAACTTATGTTATAGATTTGGGGCAGAGTTTTTTTTTTCTTTTTCTGTGCATGTTGTCAGAAATCATGTAATGTTTGTCTAATTACTGGTAATGTTAACACTGGTCTCTTGATGAAGGTGGTTAGCTTCACAACTTTTATATTGCAAATACACAATTGGTTTTCTCTGTGTAATTCCTCGGCACAATTTTGGGAAGCTATTATGAGATTATAAGTATTCTTCTCAAAACTTTAACTCACTGATCTTTGTATGTGTTTAGGATATTAAATGGATGTAATGATTTCTCATGTGTGGTAATACTCAAGCGTAAGAAAATACAAGATTTTCAAATCTCATTAATTGGCATAATGTTATGTTTGTGAAGAGAACAGTAAGTAGAACAAAAATATTACAGAGTCCAAAAATAGACATATGTTATTACCTACTTCATAGCAGGAATAATACTGATGTTTATTGAAGAAAATTAGACCTCTAACTAAATGTACAAAAGTAAGACATTGATAAGGAGACAAAGGAGATGGTTTATCTTGAGTTATGAGCTCATATCTTTTTCAAAAGATTAAAAAGATACTGAATTTTTTTTTTTTTACATTTTGAAGATTTGCTTGAGCGGGCCCAGTAACATCTCCATCGTGAGACTTATTGTTACTGTGTTTGGCATATTGAATTCGTCACGGGCTGGAGTGATAGCACAGTGGTAGGGCATTTGCCTTGCACGCAGCCAATATGGCCGACCAGAGTTCAACTCCTCTGGCCCTCTCGGAGAGCCTAGCAAGCTACCGAGAGTATTTTGCCCGCACGACAGAGCCTGGCAAGCTACCTGTGATGTATTCGATATGCCAAACACAGTAACAACAAAGTCTCCAATGGAGATGTTACTGGGCCCACTCGAGCAAATCGATAAACAATGGGAGGACAGTGACAGTGAGTTTTTGAAGATAAGAAGTAGGTAAACCAGACTTCATTGAATTTAGGTCTTCTACTCACTGTTATCAAGACAAGTCACATAGATACAAAAATTCAGGGATGTTAAAAGTTTCTTTAATCTCACTGCTAAGTGTATTCATTTTCATAAGTGGGTTGCATTCTACTAGTGTTTGATTAACTGAACTTTTTTTTCATAAAATTGCTCAAAGAATTGCAAACGAGTTAAAGGAGAATGTGTTTATAAAGGTGTACTTTTTTCTCTTTCATGCACTGGCAAAACTCCTTAATTAAAAAAAATCCATTTTATTATTGGAGGTAGGTGAACTAGGCAGTCCCAGGGTTTTCTGCTGGCTCTACACTAAGGGATCACTCCCTGCAGTGAGGGACATTGAACAAGGGTTAACTATGTGCAAGGCAAGTGCCTTACCCACTGTACTATCTCTCTGTCCCAATCCCCTCTAAACAGAACCTGATTTCTATGACCTGATGTAAAATGTTCCACTTACTGATGGAAAAAAGTAACAGTAAATCAAAATATGTCTCCTCCCCTAAATAATTACATGTCTGGCATAGTTTCTTTCTATCTATGGCAATTTATGTGTCTATTTTTTTCTTCCCCAGGATTTATGTATGTCTTTTACCCAAAAATGAATGAAGGGCATATGGGGATTAATAAAAATGTATAAACTAATATTTTACAGAGCTAATTTTGGAGATGAAACAAAGAATCTTTCGTATACAAATGTCCTTGTTTTGGAGAACCATCACCATGGACACAGAATCTCCTGCCCTCGTGCCAGGCTGTCTTCCCCAGAGCTTTCAGAGGGGGGCAGGTTCAGTTTCCCTACCCACCCCAAACAAAACTCTGGCAGACGAAAACCTTCAGAACCCAGCCACACCATGCTCCACATGCTCAGATGAGCCTCATGCATGAAGGAACAGACAGAGGAATCCAGACATGCGGGACCCAGGGTGAGATCTCCAAGCATGCTTGGTTCGGGACTTGCCCTCTTCCACCCAGATGCCCCATTTTCCAGTAGCTTAGTAGTCAGTCCCACAAACTTCCCCCACCTCGCATGTAATCCCATCAATGGCCAAGATCCAGAGTCTATAAAACAAAGTTCCCGGAAGCATGTGGCTGCATTTGTGGCCATGAGACCTCTTATAGTCTAGCCCACTGATGTACCTAAAGTACCTAAAGTACACGTGTTTGGTTTTAACATACTTGTTTATATACATTCTCTGTCCCTCTCAGAGAGCCCAACAAGCTATCCATGGTGTATTTGATACGCCAAAAGCAGTAGCAATAATGGGTCTCATTACCCTGACCCTGAAAAGCCTCCAATATGGCAGCATTAGGAAAGTAAGGAGAGGCTGCTAAAATCTCAGATCTGGGACGAATGGAGACATTAGTGTTGCCTGCTCAAGCAAATCAATGAACAACGGGATGAAAGTGATACAGTGATAACCATGGATGATAGATTGAACTGATAACAGGGCAAAGAAAATATATTAATAACACAGTTGACAAAAACAGCTTATCTATAAATACGCATCCTGCCTTACCCTACCTTACACAACAATCTTCTTAATTATATGCTCTTATTCTGGTTATATTCTCTCCATGGGTTGAGCTATTTTATTCTGTGTGGGTTGGATAATAAAATGCATGTTTACTAATAGAAAATGTGCTCTATGAGGATAGGGACAATGCCTGTTTCGCTCACCTCTGCATATCCATTATTCCTGAATGGGGCCTGAGTGATAATATAGCAAAGCAGAAACCGACCCTGATTAGATCTCCAGAATCCCACCTGGTCCCCTGAACATTGACAGATGTGACCCCCAAAATACCCCCAAATAATAAAATAAATAAATGTTTATTAATAGACAACATGCTTTAAGAGGGCAAAGACAATGCCTTTACCTGTTCATTATCTCTGGTAGACAAATTAATAACTAAAATAAATGAATATATTAGTTGAATTTGCATGACTGAGGAGAACTCCCACAAACTTCCCCCACCTTGCCATGTAATCCCATCAATGGAAAAAGGAGATACTTTTTCAAGTAAATATTTCACTTACCTATTCTATCAGAAAATAGACAAGAAACCAGGTTGTAAAATGCAGAACAATTTAAATGTAATTATTGTTGTTTTAGTGAAAGTAATAAAAGTATCTGAAATACATCACTCATTTTCCACAAAAAAAAAAAATGACATGGGGATATGGTGCCACCACCAGGTCAATCTGTACCTGTGAGGTGAGTGCATCAGCAGCCTCATGACACCCTTAGACTTCCAGATACCCCAAAATTGCTGCTGTGCCTTTTGGCCAGACCAAAACACTTGGGGCAAAGTTCACCAAGAAAATAAATGGCCAAAAGTTAGGTATGTGGGAGACACACCCACAAACCACCTCCAGCTCAGCTATATAATTGGAGGCATGGCCTCTCTGGTGCCTGATCGAACTGCTTAACGGCCATGAACCCAGAGACTCAGAATTGAATCTAGGAACCAAAAGGCTTTTGGCAGGAATGCATCCTGTTCCTGCAGTAGGCTACTGGCACTGGGCTACTCCAGGTGGGAATAGGTTTCGTGCCTTGGCCTGTTCCCCTGGCTGCCCAGTGACTGCCCATCCTCCAGAGGCCACTGGATAGTCAGGTTTGGGTCTGCAGTGATGAGATACATACACGAGGTCTCATGGAATGGGGGTGGAGCTGGCCCTTTCCTGCCTGTCCTAATGAGACCCCGAGTTGCTGCTCATGAACAGCCTCTCTGGCTCCTGATCAAGCTGCTTAACGGCCACTATCCCAGAGACTCAGAAACAAATCTTGAAAACCAGCAGCTTTTGGCAGAAATGCGTCCCATAGTAGGTTACTGTCGCTGGGCCACCCCAGGGAGAAAAGGGTGCTGTCTCTCCACCTGCTCCCCCTTGTTCGCGCGGTGGTTGCCATCCACCAGAGGCCATTGGATAGTCAGGTTTTGGCCCACAGTGACCTCACAGGATGGGGGTGGAGCCGGCCCTTTCCTCCTGGTCCCAATAGGACCCCGAGTCACCGCCCACGAAAGGCCTCTCTGGCTCCTGATCAAGCTGCTTAATGACCATGATCCCAGAGACTCAGAAACAAATTTTGGAACCCAGCGGCTTTTGGCAGAAATGCATCCGGTCACTGCAGTAGGTTACTGTTGCCAAGACTCAGGAACAAATCTCAGAACCCAGCAGGTTTTGGCAGAAATAACCTCAGATTTAATTGTTAAAATTCTGGAATTTCAAAATCATGCAGCCACTACTGCAGCAGTGTGACATCATGTTTTATTCATAACCAGCAATAGAAAACAATTTGTCTATAGTTGTATTTTCAAAAGATCTGAGTGTTGGGGTAAAATCCCAAATACTATTGGAGGGTCTTGTGTTAAAATATTTAATGTAGTCATAGTAGAGAAAGAGTAATGTGGAAATCATCTGCCCCACAGATAGGGGAAAGGTATGGGATGGGGGTATACTGGGGTTTCTCGTGGTGGAGAATGGGCACTGGTGAAGGTATGGTTGTTTCATTGTATGACTGAGACTTAAACCCGAAAGCTTTGTAATGGCTCTCACGGCGATTCAATAAATAAAATGATAAAAAAAAAGTAACATGGGTGGCTGAAGCAATAGCAGTACTCCTACAGAAAAGAAAAATCACAGTGGTGAATGCGTTGTACCAATAATAACTAAAATCATCACTAGGCATTTATTCCTGTGAACTTCCCAGAAAAGATACAAAACCCAGCATACAACTGAGGAAGTTACATGGTAATTTTTCCGAAAGAAGTGCTGATATCACAGCTCTGGCTTCAGAACCCAGCTTACACTATGCTGAGCAGTCTTCAGAGGTGCCATCATCCATTAGCTCTACATTTTTTCCAAAATAAAGAGGTTATTAACACCTATTTATTGCAGAAAACTTAAAATAAGATTATAAAAGATTAAATTTTTATTCTCATTAATGAGTTTCCTAATATTTATTTTGTTCTTGCACGGTCACTTGGATTACTTGTATCCCCTGTCATCCCATTATTCATCTAGTTGCTTGAGTGGGCGCCAGTATCATCTCCATTCAATCCTGTCATGTACTAGTGTAGCCCAAAGGCGTCTGCTCACTCTAGGAACACGAAGAGCCTCAAACCCTTTGTTAAGGATTTTGACAAAGAAGTCAAACCATCTCATAGGTGGGTGGCCATGTGTCCTTTACTCATCCTGTGGGATCCAGTCCATAACAGCTCTAGTCCAGTGGTCATCTCTAAATCGCATTATGTGTCCAGACCATCTGATTTTCGACACCTTGGCAAACAAGATGGGGTCCCTGATTCTTGATCATTAAAAGGGTTGGGACCCTTGATTCCTTCTCTCACTTGAGAGAAACATGATATTTCAGGTATAACTCGTTTGATTACTCTTTGGAATACCCAAATAGCATTCTCTTCCTGTTTTCATAGGGCCAGGGTCTCTGAGGCATATGTTAGTGCAGGAAGAATGGGGGAGTCAAAAAGATGTGCCCGGAGCCAGAGGTTCTTCGTCCTCTTTACAACTTCTTTGACTTTCTTGAAGATATTCCAAGCCACTCTCTTCCTCCTGCACAGTTCTGCTGCCAAGTCGTTCTTCATGTTAAGTTCTCGACCCAGGTACACATAGCTGCTGCATGCAGAGATGTTCATTCCTTTGAGAGCAAATGGAACACAGGGACAAGTTCGTTTTTCATGTAGATTGTCTTGGTGAGATTCAGCTGCAGTACGACCTTTCCACACTCACAGACTAAGTCAACCAGCAATTGTGCCATTTGGCTAATGTTTGGTGTTATTAGAACAACGTCGTCAGCAAAGCAAAGGTGGTGTAGTTGCTGACCGTCTATCTTCACTCCCATTCTAGTCATCACATGGCATTTTGGAGGGTAGCACTGAAGAGTTTTGGTGAAATGGTATCACCCTGCGGAACCCCTCTCTTGACATGGATGATCACTTTGTAGAATGGTGAGATCCTGGTGTTGATCCGTAATACAGCTCACAGAGGATCCTGATATATTGAGTTTGAACACCCTGTTTGGCTAGGGCTTTGATAACTGCTTCTGTCTCAACAGAATCAAAGACCTTCTTTAAATCAATGAACGTTAGAGAGGCATCTTGAACTCCCACAAAACCTAAATGAGCTTGATTACCTTGTGGATATGGTTGAACTTGCTGAATCCTTTTCTGAACCCAGATTGCTCCTATGGTTATCCTTCCTCTAGTGTTCTGCCAATCCTATTCAGTATGACTCAAGTGAACAGTTTGTAGACAATGGACAACAGGTAGATCAGGCAATAGTTGCTAAGGTTGTGGATCTCCTTTCTTGTGCAGTAGAATGGTCCTGCTGGTTTCCTATTGGGACAGAACATTGCATTCAGACAGGTAGCATGTGAAAAGAAGAGTTGTGTGTATTGATGAACACTGGTGGTAGATTCTTCAGGTGTTTGGGTGTTACCTTGTCTGTACCGGGTATTGTATACTTCTTTACCAACAAAATTGGGTGTTGGATTTTGGAAGGGAGAATGTTGGGAACGATATATCTATCCTGCGGAATTTGGTATGTGGGCAGATGGATGTGGCTATCAAAGAGATTCGAGTAGAAGTTGTGGATAATCTTCTCCATTGCCCTTCTGGAATATGTGATAGATCCATCAGTACTTTGGAGGGCAGTAATATTGGCTTGTGAATGATGACATGTGAGTGTTGCAAATGCTTTTCCAAGTTTCTACTGCATTGTCCAACACTACTGCTCTTCTATCTTTGAGGTATTCTTTTATTGCTTCTCTGCACAGTTTTGCAAGCTCAGATGTTAGCTTGTGGTTGCCTGAGGCTGACGCTTAACCATGTTGGTGAATGAGGTCAAGAATTTCTGAAGAGAGGTGTCTGTTTGTTGCTTTCCCACTTTTGGCATTCTTCACAAAGTCATGAAGGTGCTCAACCAGTTGATCCTATTTCTTGTCAATGTTGTCAATGATGGCATCTTCCCAGGTTTCCACAATAGTGCCAACGAGCTCCCAGTTTGTGGTCATTCTGGGAGTTCTCTTCTTAAACTTTGCAAGCCTTTCTCCCTGCTCTGTGAAGTAGAATTTTGCATGGAGGAGACAAGGTCTGATCCCGTTTGGAATTTTGGAACAACAGCAACATTGGTCAGGCAAAACCAACCATTGAATATTATGTGTTCAATTTTGTTGTAGAACTTTCTGCCAGGATACTCCCATGTCCAATGTTTAGATTCAGCCGTCTGGCACTGTGAGTTGCCATGGATGGTCTTGATCGACATGTTGAGCTCAGACAGTCTCTCACCCAGTTTGTTTCATTCTAGGCCATGGGTCCCGATGCGGAGTTCTTCAGGCGACATTCTCAGTACTATCTTGGTATTAAAATCACCAACAGTGATCTTGTAGAAGGTATGGTCTTTTTTATAGAACTTCTACAGCTCCATGTAAAACTTCTCAATTTCTTCTTCATCATAATTAGATGTTGGTTCGTAAATAAGAAGATAGAAACTGCCAGCAGTGAGCCACATCTGTTCAAGTGTAATCACCCAATTTGGGTTGTTAGACATCCGAATGATTCACTGCTCATGGCTAAGTTCCTGTTGAGAAGGACACTAACACCACCGACACTTCTACTGTGGCATGTTCTGAGGAACAGTTCTTCTCCAGTGTTTACAATGGCATGATGTGTTCAATGCCTTCTCATCTCGTTTAGACCAATGATGTTGTATACTTGATCTTCTGTGCTTGCACCATCAGGTCCTCAATGTTTGGATGCCAGTGTACATGTGTTGAAAGTACAGACAGTCATTTTAGTCATTCTTCATTTTGGCAATCTAGTTCGCCCCTAAGATTTTACCAGTCTCTACTTACTCATCCTTCTTAATGCTGCATATTGGAGGCTCTTTCAGGGTCAAGGGGAATGAGATCCATTCCAGTTTTTACTGTTTTTGGCATATCAATATGCTATGGGTAGCTTGCCAGGCTCTACTATGTGGGTGGGATACTCTCAGTACCTTGCAGGCTCTCCGAGAGGGATGGAGGCTTTTAGGGCGGACTCTAATCACTTTTACAGGTGTTCCCATGGTTCACATCATATTTGAACCCCAACAAATATCGTGCAGAGAATGGGTACTAAGTGTTTTATGATATGTCATGAGGCTACTGTGTGCCCACAAGGTCTGGAAAGCTGCCTGGATCAAGGTGGTGACTTGGTAGTGGAGGTCAGTCAATGAGGTATTTATCTGGCATGGGCAGGGTTGGTCTTCTGGGTGTGGCCTCTGGTTCACTGGGAATTGTTGGAAGCAGGCAGTTGATCTCTGCTTCTGGGTCCCACTGAGCCTGGAATCCAAGGTCACAAAGTTCTGCTTTACCTGCTCTGTGGGGCTTCTCTCATGTGTGAGGCTCAGCTCGAGCGTCCAGAGCATCATGTTCACTGGGTAGTGGATCATCAATTCAGCAAAACCATGATCAGTATAATGTCCATGACTAATAGTTGAGAGTCATAGGACTTTATATGTGTAAGATACATTCAATAAATCCAACTTAACTTAATATTAATTATGAAGTAATTCCTTTTACTATTTTCAAAGGATTGTGTTTTAACTGTGCTGCAGAGAGAATGCCAGCAATACTGAAGTGAAATAAAAACAGAGTTAGGACCCAGACAGATAGCGCAGTGGATAGGGTACTTGCCTTGTACAAGAAGCCCCGAGTATGGACAATAGCATAACCACTCATAATAATACTAATAACACTAGTACTACTACTACTAATGAAAAATGTGTTAATCAAAGCCAGTTTCTTACAGCAACTTTTATTTTTTGTAACTAAATTGCTTACCAGTAAGAAGACTGGGCTACCACTTAACTCAAATGCAATGACATAATTATTTATTTCAAACACTTAGAAATGCCTATTTACAAACAAACTAATTTTACGTATTTTCCCAAAGTAATCTTGTTTAAAAACCAAGGACATTAGATTAGTTTAATTCTAAAACAACTTCATTGAAAAGAAAATGATGTTAGTTTCTGCAGCAGTGCTCAGGGTGTCCAGAGGTGAGTCTATCAATACTGAGGTGAGTGGGATAGATAATCAATGCTTAGGTACACAAACATAGTGCTCCACTGTTATACTGCAGGATGACCAGGTCATCCCGCTAGTGCTCTGCCTGTGTTTTGGAGAGTGTGCTCTTCTAGGCAAGTAAGAGGGTTGGTGCATTTAAAGTTCAATGACAGAGGTGGAGGTTCTCTAGCACTTTCATGGTGTTAAAAAATAATAATAAATTTATTTATCAAAATTATAAAATGAATACTACTACAGCTATGTTACTAAAATTATAATAAAATCAATATTTAAAATATAAAGCACAAAACTTCTTGTGTCTTATGATACCTCCCTGGTAACAAAACACATTCATTTCTCCCATAAAAGATATAGGTAGTTGACGTATAGATGGGAGGTAAATAGGGCACTGAGTGTTTATTTTCAGCTAAAAATATTTCTATTTATCAAATATCATAATCATTTAGAGTTTATATGAATTTAGGGAGTAATAAAAGGTTTCGAAGATAAGATTTTAGAAAAAAATGCTACTTTTGAAACTTAGATTATAGTAAGTTGTTCAGTAAGAAACTAAGTTGAAAACATAAAATTATATATGTAATCAAAATAAGGTGGAATATGTATCTTTAAGTACATAGAAATACTAGAAAGTCTGAAAGGAAGGTCCATAGATGTTTTCTTAAATAAGTTCCTACTAATAAAAAATGGTCTTGATTTCTTACTGGACTAAATCACTCTGAAACTTTGTGAACTTACTGATGTTCTGAATATTTGTTGTATAAAGTGCTTAGAAATCTTTAAATAGCAAAAGGATAATGAAACCAAGGAAAGAGATATCTGGGTGGCAAAATGTAAGTTGCATAAAGCTCGTTGGTTACCATTGCCATCAGACATTATATTTTGAGAATTAGCTCTAAGAACTATATGTGTAATAATTTTAGAATGTATTTATCTCACTCTCAGATTTCACTGCCTACTAATAAACTTGAATCAATAAAAGCACACGCCGAGGGACTGGAAAGATAGCACAGCGGGTCTAACATTTGCTTTGCATGTGGAGGACCAGGGTTCAATTCCCAGCATCCCATATGGTCCCCTGAGCAATGCCAGGAGTAATTCCTGAGTGAGTGCATGAACCAGGAGTAACCCCATCGGTGGGCGCGACCCCAAAGGCAAAACAAACAAACAAACAAACAAAAGTACACAGGGAGGAGGAGTCAAGAAGAAATATGAACATTTTCTTTACCACTAGGTACCAGCTACAATCTGAGTTCATCCAGTCTAAATCAGTTCTAATTAGTGATACGCATTTTTAGTTATGACCCCAGCTTTCTCAGTTCACCAACTCTGTTTTTTTCCCCGCTTTGGTTTCACTGAGCCTGAATTCTATATCACACACTAAATGTAAAGTCTATTTTTTCTTCTTATATATATTAAAATTCAGGTAACCTTATGAACCTCTTTCCCATAATATGACCACAAAACTGGCTCAGTTCCCCTTTACATCTGAAACACTTATTTAAATATATATTCATTTTTTTGAACATAAATGCCATTTTAAAAATTATTTTCAATTTTTTTATTTAAAAAGAAACTGCAACAGAGATTGCAAAACTGTTCTGTGTTTCTGGTATCTTCAAATATTATGTTTATTTGCAACATAAAATCATTCCATCTTTCTCTTATCTCACTCACTATCATCAGATCTTCCAATTTCTTGCTCTCGTTTTGGTCCATTTTTTTTTCTGTAAAATCACCCTACATCATGCTAATTCCTTTCTAGACTACTGAAAATATGGTACCCCCTTCGTCTGAAATTGTGTTCTATAGTTTCTTATGTGAAATCTTTATGCTCTCCTCACGCTCAGCTATGTGGCTGCCTCAATTAGAAAGTCTTTGCTTTTCATGTCAGGTTCAGCTCATCATGTTCTCATTGAGACCATAATTGCATCTTCTAAATAATCTTCTATAGACGTTGTACTAATATGAAGCCACCTTTATCTAATCATCTAACCCTCAAATAATTACTTTTCATTAATATGGAAGATGAATAAGAGATTCTCATAAATAGTAATACACCAACATTTTTAAGTGATGACATAGTCTTTTCGAATTCACAAACCGTACTTGCTACATTGACTTCGTTAAAATTTGTCATATTTGAAAATATTTTTGGAAGCTAATGAATACCTGGAGCAATAGCACAGCGGGTAGGGCGTTCGCCTTACAAGCAGCCAACAAGGCCGACCCGAGTTCGATTCCTCCGCCCCTCTCGGAGAGCCCGGCAAGCTACCGAGAGTATTCGATATGCCAGACACAGTAACAATGAAGTCTCCAATGGAGACGTTACTGGGCCCGCTCGAGCAAATGAATACCAAATTTTTAATAGACCAATAACTATAATGAGCATATTCTCAGCCATCAAGAAATGCATATGAAAGCAATATTATTAATCTAATATTTGGGGTTTTAAGTCATACCCAGTGGTGCTCAGAACTTACTTTTGGCTCAGCTCTCAGGGATTAATCATGATGCTAATAGAGGACCTGTAAGAGTTGCTGGAAATACAGTCTTGGTAAGCAGTTCATAAGGCAAGCAATTTATTTGCTGTACTATTACTCTGATCGATAATATAATTTAAAAACAATTAATGATTAATAAATTTAACATTAGGTCTTGATATTTGAAAGATAATTTGAAACCCAATATTTAACATGTAATGTAAGGTAAGGTAAAGGCCCTCCCGTTGATCGTCGATTTGCTCGAGCGGGCCCAGTAACGCCTCCATTGGAGACTTTGTTGTTACTGTGTCTGGCATATCGAATACTCTCGGTAGCTTGCCGGGCTCTCCGAGAGGGGCGGAGGAATCGAACTCGGGTTGGCCATGTTGGCCACATGTAAGGCGAACGCCCTAACCGCTGTGCTATCGCTCCATTAACATGTATTCAATTTAAACCAATTATATTATTTATACAATGTTGTATTTTTCCTTAAAAAGTAAAAAAAAATAAAATTAAACTATCAGACTTAGATTAAGTCAATTTCATAAGATTTAATTTGAAGGTTATGAATATAATGGGATAAGAATGATATGGAAAGAAAAGTGTTCATATTTAGATATAATTACCAAAAAACTGCCTTGTTTCTAAACTTAAAAATAATAATTAATGGAAACTTGTTTTTAAAGTTATATATTAACAGATTGATTTCTAAAATTCATATTGTGTAACTCGAGTTAGAACTACGTAATAACTCTGACAATATATTTTCAAGTCATCTGTTGGGAAAATCACTACAACTAGAATTTATGTAATTTGTAGAAAGTAATTTATTTTTGTAATATATGCAAATACATGGACTAGAGCGATAGCGCAACAGTAGGGCATTTGCAGAGCATGCAGCCAGCCCGACTGACTCGGGTTCAATTCCTTCACCCCTCTCAGAGAGCCCAGAAGCTCCCGAGAGTATCTCGCCTGCACAGAAAAGCCTGGAAAACTACCCATGATGTATTTGATATGCCAAACACAGTAACAACAAGTCTCACAATGGAGACATTACTGGGCCAGCTTGCTCAAGCAAATCGATGAATAACGGGAGGACAGTGCAGTGCTATTCAAATACATAGACATATTAATATATCAAAACATAAAGGTATATTGTATGTTTAATTTTTTCTTTTGATTTATTTGCTAGAGTGGTTGAAGATGAAGCTGTTTGATATTAAGAGTACAACTTCTGATGCACTTATGACTCCACCAAATCATGTTTTCAATTCCATTATTTTCAGAAAGCCATAAGCTATTTTCTTTTTTTAATGGATAATTACAGCATTAGTTTATTACTGGTAATGTACATCTCGGGAAACAATATAATTCAAACACACAACACTTAATGAAATCCTATTGAGAGGTGAAAACAAGGTAGAAGAAATACCAAAAGGGAGGATTTCGATAAGAAAGCAAATATCTTCTTAGTTTGCTACAAAGTGCACTGTAAAATTGTTTTTTACCTCTGCATTTAGTTCCTTTTTCCTTACAACATTTTTTTTAGACTTACAAACTTTCGTGCTTGGGTTTCAGTTATACAATGATCAAGTCCAATGCCTCCACCAATGCCCATTCTCCACCACAAATGATCCCAGTAGCCCTCCCAACCCTCACCCCAAGTCCCCCACCTCCCACCTCTGTGACAGGGCATTCCCTTTTGCTCATTCTTTCCTTTACGGTATTGTATTTTACAATAGAGGTATTGCGTGGTCATCGTGTTTGGTTTATAGTCTAATTTCAGCACGCATCTCGCATTCCAAGTGATTCCTCCAAACATCCTTTACTTGGTGTTCCCTTCTCTATTTGAGCTGCTTTTTCCCCAACATGTGCTGAAGGCTTTCAAGAAATGGAGCAGAACTCCTGGTACTTATCTCAACTATTCTTGGGCGTTCGTCTCCAATTCTGTTACTTTATATTCCCCAGATTAGTGCAATATTTCTATGTTTGTACTCTCTTTCTGGGTCATTTAACTTAGCATGAAACTTTCCATGTAGAACCACTTGTATGTAAATTTCATGGCTAAATCTTTCCTAACAGCTGCGTAGTATTCCATTCTATGGATGTACCAAAGTTTCTTTGACCAGTCATCTGTTTTCGTGCATTTGGGGGTTTTCCAAATTTTGGCTATTGTGAACAGTGCACCAATGAAAATAAAAGTTCAGATGTCCTTTCCACTGTATTTTATTGCCTCTCCAGGCTATATTCACAGGAGTGGTATTGCTGGGTCAAATGGGAGATCAATTTTTAATTCATTGAGAATCGTCCATTCTGTTGTCCAAAGGGTCTAAACTAGTCGGCATCCCCACCAGCAGTGAAGGAGGGTCCCTATCTCACCACATTCGTGCCAAAACGGGTTGCTTTTGTTCTCTTGGATGTGGCCAGTCTCTGTAGTATGAGATGATATCTCATTGTTTTGATCTGCATCTCCCTGATGAATAGTGAGCATTTTTCATGTGCTTCCACTAGCCAGCCATCACAACACTTCAGGAAGCTTTCCGGACCCGCGCGACACATCATAAGACACTAAATAACCATCTTCCGGATTTATCGTACTGTATTTGATAGGGTTCAAATATGGTAACACCTACTAGGGTGATTAGAGGTTGCCCCAAAAGCCTCTATCCCTCTCGGAAAGACTGGCAAGCTACCGAGATTATTCTGCCCGCAAGGAAGAGATGGGCAAGCTATCCGTTGTGTATTCGATATGCCAAAACCAGTAACTACAACTGGTCTCATTCACCTGACCCTGAAGGCTTCACCGAAATGGCAGCATTGAGAAGGATGAGAAAGGAGAGGCCGACAAGATCTCAAGGCCGACCTAGGCTGCCACAATGAAGGAAGACAAAAATGATGTTCTGTACTTTCAATGCACGTACACTAGCATCAGATGCATCCATCGAGGACCTGGTGGTACAAGCGCGAATGATCAAGTACGACATCATTGATCTGACCGAGACAAGAAGGCACGAATCTCACCATGCCGTTTTCGACACTGGAGAAGAATTGTTCCTCAGAACATGTGATAAAAGAGGTGTTGGAGGCGTCGGTGTCCTTGTCAACACAAACTTGGCCAAGAACATTGATTAATTCGAATGCCTAACAACCCGAATCGGACATTTACATTTGAATAGATGTGGTTCACTGCCTGCAGTTTCTATCTTCGTTGTCTACGCACCAACATCTCATTATGATGAAAGAGAAATCGAGAAGTTCTACATGGAGCTAGAGAAGTTCTATAAAGAAGACCACACCTTCTACAAGATCATTGTGGGTGATTTTAATGCCAAGATAGGACCGAGAAGATCAGCTGAAGAACTTCACATCAGGACCTATGGCCTAGAATGGAACGAACAGGGTGAGAGACTGTCTGAGTTCATCATGTCGACCAAGACCATTCATGGTAACTCACAGTTCCAGAAGGCAGAATCTAAACGATGGACATGGGAGTCTCCCGGTGAACGATTCCACAATGAAATAGACCATATCATATTCAATCGACGGTTGTGCCTGACTGATGTCGCTGTCGTCCCAAAATTTCGAATGGGATCGGACCACCGTCTCCTTCGTGCAAAATTCTACTTCACAGAGCGGGGGAAAAGGGCTGCAAAGTTCAAAAAGAGAACTCCCAGAACGACCACCAACTGGGAACTCTTTGGCACTATTGCGGCAACATAGGAAGATGCCATTGTTGACAACATTGATGAGGAATACGATCGACTGGTTCAGCACCTCCATGAATGTGCGAGGAACGCCAAGAGAGAGATAGCCA
The DNA here is from genome assembly GCF_029834395.1 of Sorex fumeus. Classification (NCBI taxonomy): domain Eukaryota; kingdom Metazoa; phylum Chordata; class Mammalia; order Eulipotyphla; family Soricidae; genus Sorex; species Sorex fumeus. Next base: position 5,716,332 of record NW_026606185.1, on the reverse strand, counting down.
CAAAAAATCGCCTATCTTCGAAAACTCTTGAGCTAATTCGACAGTGTGGTTTGGCGTATGCCTCATGCAACTGCAGGCTAACATCCGAGCTCGCAAAGCAGTGCAGAGATGCGATCAAGGACGACCTCAAAGAGAGAAGAGCAGAAGTACTGGTAGATACGGCAGAAGCCGGGAAAAGTATTACTAACGCCCGCCTATCCTTCGCCAACTACAAGACCAAGATGACTGCCCTCTGATATCCTGATGGATCCATCACATCCTCCAGAACGGCAATGGAGAAGATTATCCATGACTTCTACTCAAATCTCTTCAATAGCCATGTCCATGTCCACTTGCCGACATACCAAATTCCACAGGATGGATATGTCGTTCCCAATGTTCTCCGTTCTGAAATCCGACACGCCATCTCGTCGGTAAAGAAACAAACAGCACCCAGCCCAGACAAGGTCAGACCTGAACACCTGAAGAACCTGCCGTCAGTACTCATCAATACACTGACTCGGCTCTTCACTCGTTACCTGTCTGAATGCAAGGTTCCGTCCCAATGGAAAACCAGCAGGATTGTACTACTGTTCAAGAAGGGAGACATCCATGACATTAGCAACTATCGCCTGATCTGCCTATTGTCTGTCATCTACAAGTTGTTCACTCGAGTCATCCTAAATAGTATTGGCAGAACACTAGATGAAGGACAACCATGCGAGCAAGCCAGGTTCCGCAAAGGATTCAGCACCATCGACCATATCCACACGATAAGCTCATTGAGGTTTCTCGGGAGTTCAAGATGCCGCTCTGTTTAACGTTCATTGATTTAAAGAAGGCCTTTGATTCTGTTGAGACAGAAGCGGTCACTGAAGCCCTAGCCAATCAGGGCATTCAAGCCCAATACATCAGGATCCTCCGTGAGCTGTATTGCGGATTCACTACCAGGATCTCACCATTCTGCAAAGAAGTGATCGTTGATGTCAAGAGAGGGGTGCGGCAGGGTGATATCATTTCACCAAAACTCTTCAGTGCCAACCTCGAGAACATCATGCGATGACTGGAATGGGAAGGAATGGGAGTGAAGATAGATGGTCGGCAACTACACCACCTCCGCTTTGCTGATGACATTGTTTTAATAACATAAAACATCAGCCACGCGGCACAAATGCTGGCCGACTTTGACCGTGAGTGTGGAAAGGTAGGACTACAGCTGAATCTTACGAAGACAATGTTTATGAGAAACAGCCTCGTTCCTGACGCCCCATTCGCTCTCAATGGAACGACCATCTCCGAATGCAACAGCTATGTGTACCTAGGTCGAGAGGTCAACATGACAAATGACCTGGCACCCGAGCTGCGCAGGAAGAAGAGACCAGCTTGGAACGCCTTCAAGAACGTCGAAGAAATAGCTAAGAGGACAAAGAACCTCTGGCTCCGGGCACATCTCTTTGATTCCACTGTTCTTCCTGCATTAACTTATGCCTCAGAGACCTGGGCCCTATGCAAACAAGATGAGAATGCTATTCAGGTCTCCCAAAGAAGAATAGAAAGAGCTATGCTTGGAATATCACGTTTCACTCAAATGAGAGAAAGAATCCGGAGTTCTGACATCTGTCGACGATCAAGGATCAGGGACGCTGTCTCATTTGCCAAGGTGTCGAAAATCAGATGGGCTGGTCACGTAATGAGATTTAAAGACGACCGCTGGACTGGAGCTGTTACCGACTGGATTCCACGGGATGTCAAAAGATCGTGTGGCCGCCCACCTACCAGATGGTCAGACTTCTTCGTCAAGATCATGAATGATCGGTTTGAGGCCCTTCATGTTCCCGGAGCAAAGAGATGCCATTGGGCTACACTAGCACGTGAGAGGGACAAATGGAGACGTTACTGGCGCCCGCTCGAGCAAATCGATGACTAATGGGAAGTTAAGTGATTAATGGCTAATCACTTAATCACTTAGTCACTTAAGCGATTAAGTGATTAGCCATTTGGGTTTCTTCAATGAGAAAGTTTCTGTTCATTTCATCACTTCATTTTTTGTTGGGCCTGAATGTTTTTTTTTTCTTGTGGAATTTAACCTGGGTTTTGTATTTCCTTGATATTATCTACTTATCATATGGGTATTGGGTAATATCCTTTCCCATTCTGTGGATTGTTTTCTCGATTTTCATGTTCATTTTTGCTCTAAGTTTTATCATGTCTTTCCTCTGGCTGGTTTGGGCTCCTTTTGTTGGTCCTTTTCTAAGATCGTGAGATGTGAAGACTAGTTATTTATGTGGGCCCTTTCTTCTTTCCTGAGAAATGCTTGCAGAGCTATAAAATTTACCCTTAACATGGCTTTAGCTGTGTCCCTTAGGTTCTGGTAGCTTGTGTCTTTATTCTCATTTGTTTTAGGTATCTGTTGATTTCTTCATTGATTTCTTTCCTGACCCACTCATTGTTCAACAATGAGTTGTTTAATTTCCAGGTGTTTGATTTGGTCTTCAGTGTATGTACATGATTAACGTCTATCTTCAGCGCATTGTGGTCTGAAAAGATAGTTGATACAATGTCTTTCTTCCTGATTCTGTTGAGGTATGACTTGTGGCCTAGCACATGTCTATTCAGAAAAATGTTCCATGTGCACTGGAAAAGAATGTGTACTTTTTTTGGGGGGGTGGTTATAAAGTCCTGTGTACATCTTTTAGCCCCCTATTACTTTCTTCAGAGCCATTATTTCCTTGCTGAGTTTTAATCTTCTTGATCTATCCAGGGGTGATATGGCAGTGTTGAAGTCTCCAACTACTATTGTGTTGCTTGTAATGTGCTTCTTAATGTCTGTTAGCAGTTGTTGTAGGTATTTGGCTGGTTCTTCATTGGATACATATATGTTTAGGAGTGTGATTTCTTTCTGCTGTATGTATTCCCTTGATTAATAAAAAAATGGCCTTCACTGTCCCTTCTAATCTTTTTCAACCTGAAATCTATGTTGTCTGATATTAGTAAGCCCACTCCAGCTTTTTTTCTCTTGCAGGGTTGTTTTCCATCCTTTGATTTTGAGTCTGTGTTTGTTCTAACTGTTCAGATGTGTTTCTTGTAGGAACAGAATGTTGTATTACAACTCTGAATCCATTTTGCCACTCTGTGTCTCTTAATTGGTGAATTTAGACCATTAACTTTGAGAGAGATTATTGTCATGGGGTTTTGTGTCATCTTTCTGTAACGGTTTGTTGTGTTTGTAGGGTTTTATCTTGTCTCACAGTAGCCCCTTTAGCCCTTCTTTTAGGTTTGGTTTTGAGTCAAAGAAGTTCCTGAGCTGTTGTTTCCGGACAATAGTACACCATTCCTTCGAGTTCCACTGAGAGTTTAACTGTATAAAGTATTCTTGGTGAAGCGTTTATTTCATTGAGTTTTTTCACTATATCCCATCATTGCCTTCGGGCTTGGAGGGCTTCCTCTGATAGGTCTGCTGTGAATCTAAGAGCTGCTCCTTTGTATGTGATTTCCTTCTTTGACCTTGCTGCTTGCAGTATTGTGTCTTTATCCATGGCATCCATCATTCTAACTATGATATGTCTTAGAGTGTTTTTGTTAGAGTCTCTTTTAGCTGGCACCCTTTGGGTTCCTTTAATCTGAATGCCTGCATTCTCCAGCTCTGGGAACTTTTCAGCAATGATTTTTTTTAAGCATGGCTTTCTCATTGGGGAATGTTTCCCTGAGCTTCTGGTATTCCAATGATTCTAATGTTGTTCCTCTTACATCTCCTAGGACTCTCATTCGCTCTTGAACTATTTTGAGATCTCTTGACATTGTTTGTTGTTGTCTGTAGGCTTCCTGTTGCTCATCTTCCAGCTCATTGATTCTGTCTTCAGCTGTAGCCATTCTACTGTTGAGGGCACACACTGAGTTTTTTATTTCATCTACCAAATCTTTTATTTGTGATATTTATGTGAGTAGCTTTCTAATTTCTGATCTAATTTCTTATTGTATTTTCTCTATTATTTCTTTTATGTTCTTCTTTATTTTACTGGATGCTGTCTCACTGTTTTATTGAGTTCATTGAACATCTTCATTACTTCATTTTCACCTGATGTGAACTTGCAGTAACTTTACTTGCCATGCATTATATAGGAAAGCTAATATTTCATATACAACTATTAAAAATGTCTTAAAATATTATTTTGACCCAAAAACTACATTTAGAAAATATAGAAGAATATGATAAAAATATGATATAGCTTTTATTCTTAGTATTTACTTTAGTAAATATTTCATTGAAAATTTATAATATCTCCAGAATATAGGCTGGAGCGATAGCGCAGCGGGTAGGTGTTTGCCTTGGATGAGGTGGACCTGGGTTCAATTCTTCCATCCCTCTCAGAGAGCCTGGAAAGCTACCAAGAGTATCCCGCCCACACAGCAGAGCCTGGCAAGCTCCCAGTCGCGTATTCGATATGCCAAACACAGTAACAACAACAAAGGTGGCATAATCATGGAAAAATTTACACTCCAATGAGAATAAATGAACCAAAATAAATTATAGATAAAACTACGGTCCTCCCATTGTTCATCGATTTGCTCGAGCGGGCCCAGTAATGTCTCCTTTGTGAGACTTGTTGTTACTATGTTTGGCATATTGAATACATCACGGGTAGCTTGCCAGGCTCTGCCCTGCGGGCGCGATACTCTCCCTAGCTTGCCAGGCTCTCCGAGAGGGGCACAGGAATCGAACCTGGGTTGGCTATGTTGGCTGCGTGCAAGGCAAATGGCCTACCACTTTAATTTCCCTTCACTTTAATCAGTAGAATTTCACACTTAATTGGATTGTGGAAGCAAAATAAGAATCATTACTGAAGATGCACATAAATAGCTAAGCTGTGTTGATTATATCCTCAAATCATTTCCTAGAGTGTGTTTTTATTGTTTTTTTCTTCTTTTGGTGGATGGTGGTGAATTTATACCTTGTGATGTCAGGACTTTGCCCTGGTTCTATGTTTAGTAAACACTCCTAGAGGCGCTGGGATAAACATAGTTTGACCTGGGGATTCAATTGAGATAGGCAACATGCAAGTTAAGTACATTAACCTTTCTGCTGTCTCTCTTACATTACTTCTCTATTTTTTAATTGCCTTAAAATTAAAAAATCAATTGAGGAATTTACCAAAACATGGGTCCTAATCCCTGTCATCTGAGAATGAATATTCAGCTAACTTTTTTTTTTGTCACACCCAGCAATGCTCAGGGGTTACTCCTAGCTCTGCCCTCAAGAATTACTCCTGACAGTGCTTGGGAGACCATATGGGAATCGAACCCATGTCAGCCGTATGCACGGCAAACACCCTACCCACTATGCTATTGCTCCAGCCCCTCAGCTAACTTTCAAAGTTGAATAAATTAAAGCTGATAATATGTTGTACTTTAGATTTGAATCAGATACATAAAATTCTTCTCAGATTATCTGATTTAAAAGGCCTAAAATTTATAGTATAAATATTGCACTGCTTAATATTTTTCTTCATTAAGCTATAAGACACATTTCTGACAGAATATAAAATCTGTAGCTGAAGCTGCATCAACATGAATGATATTTACTTAAAACATGGCTTGACACATCAGAAATGCAATAGATCAAAACTAAGTGAACATATTACATACATTACTAAATTCATATATTATTAATTTTATAAATTAGATTCCACTTCGTTTACAAAATTGTTCATTGTCATTTAAAATTAGCTAAATGATGTCCAATAGTCATACCTAAGGTTCTATGTACCTTTCTGGAATAGCATATTTTGTCATAGCAAAATTTAATAACATCAAATCCCAAATTACTGGTAAGTTAGCTTCCTTTAGCTTGTTTCTAATTAAAAATATGGACTATTTACTGTAATCTGCTAAAATATGATCTTTTCATTTACAGTTACTCTGTAAATGGAATTTCTCCAATGAAAATAGACACAAGTCAGAGGATTACACTTAATTTGCCAAATATTCTTTATAATTGTAGAGCAATTTACACTAAAAATTGTATCATTTTATATGAAATAGTTCAATGAATAATCAGTACATTTTTACAATAGCACAGCAGGTAGGGTGTTTGCCTTGCACGCAGCTGACATGGCCGATCCTGCCTCCTCCCCTCTCGGAGAGCCCAGCAAGCTACCGAGAGTTTTTCGTCTGCACAGCAAAGCCTGGCAAGCTCCCCGTGACATATTCAATATGAAAAAAATAAAACAGTAACAAGTCTCACAATTTGTTATGAGACATTACTGGTGCCCACTCCAGCAAATCAATGAAGAACAGGAGGACAGTGCTAGAGATAAATGTTGCATAAGATAACACATTAAGTAAAGTTTTATTATTTTAGTGATATAAGAATTTTTTAATAAGATTGGGTAGTTTTCAAAGAACGATCTTTTAAATTTGTATTTATGTCCATGACTTTCTAGTTTTCATCTTTTCTTTAGTGATTTTTAATGCACTGAAAAGCAATATATATGATAATAAAATATTTTTATAAGTTCAATTGTTTTTCAATCTTTTCTTCCTTTCAGCTTTGCATGTGTACATATTTATTAGGCAAAACTCCCAAATCATTTATCTTTCAACAAACTTTGAAGTTATATTAAAGAGTTCCATAACTAACAGTTCTCTTCCTTTTTAACATTTATATAGAAAACATATCAAATTTCCATATAAGAGATGATATTTTGATCCATTTCCGTAATGTTCTTTGGGGATATTTTCCCATGTTAGTACCTGTTCACATCTCGACCTTTTATTTTCAGGTCACTGCTGCCATTAAAATGTTTTTTTCCTCATATGCTCTGAACAGGAAAATTAGATGAATATGGAAATTTCACTTAAAATATTCAGGTTCTTTCATTTCTCGGAGTATAAAAAGACATGTGTAATTCAGTCCTGAATCACATCACAGCATTTGGCCTGACTTTATGGGATTGAAACTATGCTTGTTACAATCAACAAGCACCATTACTCCCTCGAGGGAGCTCCAGCTCTGAATTGCATGACACTCACTGCCTGCTCATTCGCAGGCATCTCTAAGTCTTAAAGCTAAGAAGGGTCCTGGTGTGCTCAGCATGTTTGCAGATGTGGAAATTAGGACAAGGCACACCACAGGACTCCTGCTTCCTCTTCTCCCTTCTCCCAAACATGGTACAGAACAGCTGCTCTCAGAAAAGAGCCAGAGAGGTCAGTTGGATCTGCAAGAAAGTGGGTTTACACCAGTGAAGTTAGACAGCGATGAATCAAGCACTCGGTTGGAGGGAAATGACTGCTGCTGTTTGAGTTAGAGTCATTCATCTTTATGGAATTAAGTTTGCAGTGAAAAGCCTGTTTTTGAATTTACCAGGTGCACTACACAGGAACTCTGCTCACTCTCCATGGCTTCTGCTTCCATCTGTTCTGGTAGCAAGGTTTCTTTATTTTTTATTTAACAGACTAGTATCTTAAAGGTACTTAATGTTAGTTCCTGTATACACATATGCTAATTTTCTAATTTAGGCAAAGATTTAGAAAATTGATTTTCATAGAACTAGAGACATACAATATTCCCATCTCTAATCCCACCATTCCGTGACTCCATTAATTAATTTGAAAATAAATTGTCTATGCAATTTGTTCATAATAAATTATTAAAAATCATTCACCAACAACTTCATAAGGGCTCCAGAAAGATATTACATTGTTTTAAGTTTTGTTAATTTAGTGTTTCATTTTCCAATTCATTTTAAAAACCATTAAATCAATATTCCTATAGTCAAAGTTGGATTTTATCCACATTCCCCCCAAATAAACAAAAGAATTAAATTAATGTGCAAGACTTTGCAGGCTAAGAGGCAAATCTGGCAAAAATTTTCCAATTTATGATGAAATCCTACATTAGTACAGTGATCGTAATGTTAAACTCTAAGTGTGTAAGTCTTAGAGCTTAAGATCTTAGGAATCCAACATACATGAGTTATCAGAATGCTTTTTAACATTCCAAACTTGCCATGATAGTTTTAGCTGCTGCTGTCAACTATGCAGAGAACTGCATGGCCACAGTGGGGTGTTCCAGCACAATGAGAGTGATTTTGCCATCTTGGAGTCCCACAGATTTCTTTACTCAACTCTGAGGTCTTTATAATAAGTAAGCAGAACCCACACCATTTCAGCATCATCTGAGCACCAATATCTTTTAGAACATGACAAAGTTGGTGGGATGGACAGCAGTTCCCTGGAGACCCCCTCAGGACATCTCTTGTTTCTCTTGTTCGCTGCATGCATGTCTAGTATAGGAATTGGAGGAGCAAGGTGGGTGACGAGGTACTGCTGGCCTGAAAGATATGAAAGAATAGGCAAGGTTCCTTATACCTTTCCCTGCATGAATTGCAAGTTGAACTCTAATAACAGATGGAAGTAAATAATAAAATAAATCACTGTCACTGTATCATTGTCATCCCGTTGTTTGTTGATTGCCTCGAGCGGGCGCCAATAACGTCTCTATTCCTTCCAGCCTTGAGATTTTAGCTGCCTCTCCTTACTCATCTTTCCCAACAATTGGAGGCTCTTTCAGGGTCAAGGGAAATAAGACCTGTTATTGTTACTGTTTTGGGCATATTGAATACACCATGGAGAGCTTGCCAGGCTATGACCATGTGGGCGGGATACTTTTGGTAGCTTGCCAGGCTCTTCGATATATATGTATATATATATATATATATATATATATACATATATATATATATTTCTCTATATGATTTGTCTGAATATCATGAAATATGGTGTGGTAATTATGGAAAATGGGTAGGGAGTGACTTATGATGTATCGAGATCTGGAAAACGGCCTGGAGTGTGACAGCAGTTGGGTAGTGGAGATCAGCTTCCTGGGCTGGGTCCCCTGAGCAGGGGCGAGCTCTCACCTGCCCTCCTCTGGGGCACCCCGAGTGTAAACAGCGTGGAACAGAGTCTCTTCTTGTGTCCGTCTTCCTGTGCTTGTTCCTTGGACTTGGTTATGTTTTGCTTCCACTGGGTGAGTGCAAGGGTCCGCCCAAGAGCACCACTATTCTGCCTGGCTCTGTCAAAGCCTCCTTGCCTTGTCCCCTGCTAGTCCTCGGCTGCGCATGTGTCTTAGGTGGGCAAGGTTACTGACCCCAAGAGCCATCCTGGGCCCCTCACGCTGCTCCCGTGCCCTCACCCACAGCCTCCTGCTAGGCATTGCCAGGACTACTGGTATGGGTACCACGGTCCAGCTGAGCTGGTCTGCCATCTTCCTTCTGAACCCTGCAGATCTATGCCCAGGCTCTACGTGGGCTCAGTGCCCGCTTCTCCCAGAACTACGTCCGTGCTCTGAGACAGATCCAGGTGGTTTGGGGGACCACCTGGGACAACCCCCTCTTGCCTTGCTCTATGGGGGAGGTCTTCTACTAGAGCTAGACAAGGGCTAGTCTCCGGGGATGCCTGCTGGCCTCTCTGCAGAGTCTGTCTTCCAGACACCAGCCCATCTGCTCCTAGAGGTGCCTCTCTGGATGCAGAATCTGTGCCCCTCTGGCAGCCCCTGAGGTGCCCATTCTCCCGAGCTCCTATCTGGGTGTTTCACCCACATCAGGATGGGTTATCCTGTTTGTCCACTTGGGCCTTTACCTCTCCTTTGGGTCACTGGTTAGCATTTTCAAGCCCCGAAAAATAAAATAAAATAGTACAGAAATTAATAAAATGGAAACTGTGAAAAAACAATTCAAGCTGACTGGTTAAGCCCTTTTGGAAAACAGTATGGATGATCCTCAAAAAATTAGAAATTGAGCTCCCATTTGACCCAGCAATACCACTCCTGGGAATATATCCCAGAGAGGCCAAAAAGTATAGTCGAAGTGACATTTGCACTTGTTTGTTCATTGCAGTACTCTTTAAAAATCTAGTATCTGGAAAAAAACTGAGTGCCTGAGAACAGATGACTGGTTAAAGAAACTTTGGTACAGTTACACAATGGAGTACTATGCAGCTGTTAGAAAAGATGAAGTCATGAAATTCATATACAAGTGGTAAAAGGTAAAGGTAATCACAAGAAGCAAACCCTAAGCATAGAGCCAGGAGCAACTATCGAGTATCAATGGGTGTCTCCCACAAAATAAAACTGACTTTTTTCACAGTGATCACTCCTGGTGGATCTCAGGGGACCTTGTGGGGTACCAGGATCAATCCGGGTCAAGGGAAGTACCCAACCCACTGAACTATCTTTCTGCCCCCATGGTCTCACTTTAAAAATAGTTTCCATGTAGTCAATCTGTTTGGAGACCTGGCTGATCCATTTAACTTAACTCGACAATGCAGTGAAAAACTACAATTAGAATTTGCTATATCAAATTCAAGTAAAGTTGGTAAGTTTTGCACCCTGCAAGCAGTAGTCTGAGAAATATAGGATAGTAGTGTGCTGAAATCCAAAATTTGATATAAATTTATAAGCAAGTTAAGACCTGGTTAATGATAAATGCTTTATTATACACTTAGCAATTATACAATTAGTATTAAAGCATTGTAGTAATTTAGCTCTGGGTTCATTCTCAAAGATTCCACTTCTTTTCAGCCTTGAGTCTATTCACTGCACCTCCTCTCCAGACTGTTTCTCCTTCACTTAGCACAACTCTACTTAACCAAAGTTGCTGAAACTTCCCCAAGAGGCTTAGGGAAAAAATACTTAATTTTGGGTATTAACCATACCTCATCTATATCTCTGTCTGGCTATGTATCTTTTATCAATTAACTCACTAAGTCGATTAGGCATTCTTACATCTCTTGTCAGTATTATTATATTTTCTATCAATTCATTAAACTCACAAATGTTTCATGTGGATAAATATCATATGACCAATATGCGTTCTACAGTAGTGCATATTCTTCTTATGAAAAGTTCTTTTCAAAGAGTTTGAAGTGGTATTTTCAGAGTTAGGGTTTAATATCTTCTTAAATGCCTAACTTAACATATCACTTTATAGTTATCTTAGATTATCCTCCTATTAACCCAGAATATAAATGAGTTAGAAATCATGTTTAGGCAATCTTAGGTATCAAGTTAGTAATTTTTTAAAAATGGTGTTTAGAACTATCTGAGGATGTGGAAGGCAAACAAATGTTAGGAGACCGGGAAACTCAAAGAAAGAATGAATCAAGAAATGAATGAATATGTGTGTGTGTGTGTGTGTGTGTATATATATATATATATATATATATAGAGAGAGAGAGAGAGAGAGAGAGAGAAGAGAGAGAGAGAGGGTGAGAGAGAACCCAGGCTTTTGCAAGGGTGGAGAGAGCTCCTACACACATCCCAGCATTAGACATGAAAGCATGGAAGTACACACCTCATAAGGGGAGATGTGGTTGACACAGTTGCTCAGCCACATGGGCACAAGCAGCACATGGGCTTGGCAGCATATACACCTACTTTTTGCTTTTATGGCTTAGTATTGTTTTTACACATTTTAAGCACACTGATTTAAAAAGTCATTTATAGTTGGGCTATATACACACGATGCTCTGGCACAAATACAAACGCCAGTGTCATCTTCTCTCCATCAGTTACCAGATTCCCTTTCACCCACCCCCTCATCCAGAGCCCTCCACCTTAACTGGCACATTTTTAAGTTTGTGTGTTGTGTCTGGTTCTTGTTTTCAGTACTGTTGACTACATGTTTTGGATATTTATCTATATCTCTCTTTGACTTCACTCATGTATTCAAACCCCTTGAGACCTGCTCCCTTTTGCTTTTTTTCCTTATCTGTTCTTCTTCTTATATCCTGGGCCCAAGGGTTATCTAGGTTTACTTCTTTCCAAACATTGCATTGCTTCATCTGGTTATTCTACATACTATATATACGTGAGATCACTCTGCGGTTGTCCATCTGACTTACTTCATTCAACATGATATCTTACAATTCCATTCATTTTGCATATAAATGTAGAGTTTAATGTTTTAAAACATATTTACAAATACCTCTAAGACACATTACAAACAAAGTAACTATGCATCTTTCCAAATAATTGGCTTTTAATGTTTCTAATTTAAAGCAAACTAATCAAGGGCTGAGATCATACAGTGAGCTGCCACTTGCCTTACAGGTGGCCAACCTTTGTCCAATCCCTGGCACCACATATGGTCCCCATGATACCCAGTATTTATCAGTTAACATAGAGTTAGGATTAACTTTATCTGAGCATTGCAAAATGTAACCCCAAAGCAAAATAATAATAAAATTAATAAAATAATATTAGAAGTGTTATCATTTATAAGATTTCTAGGTAAAGACCCAAAATAAAAGAATTTGGAAAGTGAGGAAGCTTTATATTTAAACTTTTTATGAGAAATCCATCTGAAAATATCTGCTTTATCCTTGGATAACTAGCAATACAATAAAACCTCAATAACCTTTAGCAGAGATGGGTGTTTTATTCCTTTAATACAAATGAGGATCAGATCTGTTATTAAAAAGATGTGTGTTCCGTTCTTTACTCATCTGTGTTTTTAAGCTTACACTGAGCCATTAAGTTAATTAGTTTGCCACCTGATACCTAGAGAAGGTGACAAAACAGTGCTGTATCTTTATTTTAAATCCAGTAAAATTATTAGGAGAAAAATTTTCAAAGATGAACTATACAATTTAAGACTAAAACAAATGAAGTTTGCATTGCTTAGTGAGGATTCATTAATTAACTTTCAAGAGAGAGACATTTCTTTTTACCTATGTTTTAGTTTCAACTTTATCTTAATACTTAGATTTGATTCGACATTGCAGAGTGTTGAGAAATCTACCTTGAGATAAACAACACCTTTCTATCAGGGAAATAAAAATACCTATTAAGGAGAAATAAACAAAAAATATCACATAATAAATATCATGTTTTTAATATTTTATCCACTAAAACTGTGTTCACAGAGAGGGCTATCAAATATTTAATCTCTTGTGTTGGTAGGGGTTTCATTTCCCAATAAGACATAGGAAATTTATGCTCTAGGCCTGGAATAACAACAATCAGGGATAAAGCTCAATAAATTATTATGGACACTTAAAACTCACTGCAACGAACATCAAAAGAAAACAGATGTTTTAAAAGTACTTATAAAACAGTTTATTTGTATAATAACTTCATGTTTAGTTAATGAAATACTCATATTCAGGGCATTTCTCTAAAAAAGATCCTTTACTCTCTCAATCCTATCTGCTAGAATTAATTTATGAAAAAGTCATAAATGTGCCAGTACTAACTGGAGATGGTTTAATTAAATAATAGTAGAGATAGGAAGGTGGATTGAGGAGCAGTCAACAAGAAATGCAGCACAATATCAAGTGTCCTTTCTTGGATTAATAACTTTGAAAATAGATGCAAAATCAGGTGACAGATCTACTCGAGGCTCTGGTAGGGAAAAGTTCTCTTTCTCCACCTTTGCCAAGTATCTCTACACTAATGTGGAAGAACAGCATTAGCCAGAGGCAGTGAGCAATATTAATGAGCTGTTCTTGAATATATTAAGGGCTGGGATGAAGTCAAACAAAAATGGACCAAAAAAATCAAGTGGGGAGATAATTTGGAGGTATTACTAGTAATACAAAATTTTGTAACAGAAATTTGGGCAAGACTCTATAATCAGAAAAAAATCAACTAGGCATCACTACAGGAATCTTCAGATATGAACCCCAAGAGGGCTGTGACAAAGAGAAGCACAACCTATCTCGGGAACAGAGATTGTTTACCTCAGTATGTTACAGAGTAAGGACTCACCCTAGTAAAAGGTTAAATGACAAATAGGAACACTTTTAAACACAGTAATTTTTCCTTGTGTGATGGGTTGCAAGGCAGAAAATTATGGGGCTTCAAAATATATGTTAAAGGGGTAATGCCCTGCCACAAGTGGGATGGGGGAATGGGGGGGGTGGGAGGGATGCTGGGATCCGTGGTGGTGGAGGATGGGCGCTGATGGAGGTATGGGTACTTGATCATTGTACAACTGGAACCCAAGCACAAAAATTTGTAAGTCTATAACTGTACCTCATGGTGCTTCACTAATAAAAAATAAATAAATAAATAAATAAATATATGTTAAGTAACAAAGTAAAGAATTTTCATACATAATTCATACTTACATAGATATACATGTAATTCAGATAATCACAGATAAAATATTTATGGCATTCATAGTTGGAAGATGGCTTCATAGACTTCCCCTTGGGATGTTCTAGATTTTTATACTTCTGCACAAATCAGGAATAAGTTATTATGTAGTGATAAGAAATAACCTGAACTCATAGTTTATAATGCATGCAACTTAGCAAGTAAGTTCACAGCAGACTTCTGCTCTTTGAAGATAGTTGTTTTCATGACTTCTGGGACAGAGTACTTAGAAGTGATACTTAGAGGTCTCTGACTTGTTTTCCCATTTAATTAGACAGGGGGGAAAGGCACAGAGTCCCCCATAAAGTAAATTATCGTGAATGACTAGAGGACTAACAGAGACCCTTACAAATAACTGTCTCAACACTACTTATGGTTCAACAGAAGGAAAATATTATACAAGTACTAAAAAAATTGACTGCCAGTAATATTCACAACTGAGTTATCACTACTGTCATGAAAAGTTTAAATAGCATAACATTTAAATAAAAAGTTAAAACTTTTTCAATATACAACAAGTGAAAACAGAAAATAAAAATTATAAACTGGAATAGTTTAGAATATTACTTATATCATTTTTCCTATTCCATGAGTTATATCCACTTTGATCCTTTACTGTCCTCATTATAATTATTCATTTTTTTCTTTAAGTTATTTAATTTGAATCTGGTCTCTCTTTCTTCAACTGTCTGTATATTATCTGGCCTTTAATAAATTTAATTGTTTTACGTGTTCTTATTTTCCTAAGGAAACACATCTACTAATTTCCAGTTCTATTATTTTCAGGTCATGTGGCATTCTCAATGATTACTTATTTTTAATTTTTGGGTTCTTTTGGTTGTTGTTTGATTTTGTTTAGGGGCCTATGTAGAAGTACTCAGAGTTTACACCTGCTCTGTGCTCAGCAATTCCATATGACCTTATACAGTTTCCTAAGCAGTGCTTGCTCAATGCACTGTTTCTCCAGACTCATATCTTTTTTTATAATGTTTCCACTTCTATATGTACTTATTTTGCTCACCTGAGTTCCATTTTACTTGAACTTTCAGTCTTCGCGTCGAAGCTAAATTAGATCTTTGTTTTATTTTAAAATAATCTCTTATTATAGTTCAGAGTTTTTCCAGGTAGGACATCTTCAACTTTCTGTGAATGGGTTGAATGCAATATGCATTTGCTGAAAATGTTTTATGTTGGCCTGTGTTTTAAGTTTTAAATATGTTTTAAGTTATATTACACATTTTACTTTTTGGGGTTTTTTATTTGTTTTTGAGTCACACCTGATTCTCAGGGCTGGCTCTTAGAGACTGACTCTGCTCTTCAAGATCACTCTTGGTTAGTCTTGGGGGTCCACATATGTTTCTGGGGATCAAAAATGGATAGGCCACATGCAAGATAAGCACCATACCCACTGTACTATGCCTCCAGTCTCTACATATTTATTATTTTATTACAAAAGATATAATTACCTTTTCTGGTGGTGCTTCACTAATAAAAAATGCACGATGGGCATCAGTAACGTCTTCATTGTGAGACTTGTTACTGTTTTTGGCATATCAAATATGCCACAGGGAGCTTGCTAGGCTCTGCTGTGCAGGTGGGATACTCTCGGTAGCTTGCCAGGATCTCTGAGAGGGATGGAGGAATTGAGCCCAGGTCAGCCTCGTGCAAGGCAAATGCCCTACCTGCTGTGCTATCGCTCCAGTCCTATATATGGATCCTGTGTATAAAGCAGCTCTTCAGCTGTAAGGATTCTATATCACTCTGTTGTGACATAGAATGAGTTTGCCTCAGTGTTTTGCAAATCTAGGCATCAAATTAATTTTCCTCCATTGTCAAGGGCAGAATCCTTACAGCTGAAGAGCTGCTTTATACACAGGATTCATATCCATTGGTGGATTTTGTTGGTTTCACTGCAGTAGTTTAATCCCATGGGAAAAAACCTTTCCCTATACCCTGACCTCTCGGAGAGCCCAGCAAGCTACAGAGAGTATCTCGCCCGCACGGCAGAGCCTGGCAATCTCCCCGTGACGTATTCGATATGCCAAGCACAGTAACAACAAAGTCTCCAATGGAGACGTTACTGGGCCCGCTCGAGCAAATCGATGATCAACGGGAGGGCCTTTACCTTTACCTATACCCTGACACAGAATTATAAAATGTACAGCATGGAACCAGATTTCCAGAGTACCTGTTCTATTCTCTATGACTAGTGCACAGTCTCCCTCCTATACCCCATTCTTTAGTGTTGCACATAACCCATGTCTCATCATATTTCACCTTTATTTCTGTAAATCTAAATAAAGTGTCCCAAACTATGCTAACTTTTAAAAAGTGTGACTTCCTTAAATATAAATAAAAAGGCCTCTATCATACTAAATTTTTAAAAAGTGTGACTACAACATCTACTTCCATACCACGGAGAAGGAGGGACCAGTGATTGCAGAGTTAGAGCTTTGTTCTCTATTAATTGGAGTTTCTTTGGTGTTTAAAGTATATGGAGCTCCGGTGGTGCAATTGGTTAGTGCGTGGTACTTATATATGTTCCTACTTAATTTTTATAACTGAATCTTTCTCAGTATTGGTAAAATTATTATATTTAACCACATAAATTTTATTATTTTGAGAAATCATGATTTACAATTATTATAAATTATAATAATGATAGGGTTTCATGTATATAATATTCCAACACAACACCATCCTCCACCAGAGTCTGGATTTCTTCCACTTCTTCCCACGGTTTCTTCTAATTTGTGTACCTCCATTTCATAGAACATCTTTTGGGGCCATTTAATGTTTCCCTAATATGTTTCTTTATATCCCACAATTGAGAGAGATAGTTCTGTATCTATCACTGTTCTTTGAGACTATTCTGACAAGCTCACTGCCAGGGGACTTCAGATGAGAAAAGACATATGAAACTATTGTAAGTCATGGAGCTCAGGTATAATAAATAAAACAGAAATATGAACAGAAATAGGCTAATGTTCATTCCCACATGTGCCTGAGAAGCCTGCAAATAAATGTCTTGAAAATTGTATTTATTGAAGTAGCGATAGGTTATATATTACATATGTGTGGTGTTTATTGGTATAATTTTCACATTTAAAAGTATGTGTTACTGCACTAAAACTATTGTCTAAGTATTCTCATCTCTCCAGTGCAACTGGCTGTCCCCTGCCCCTACTTCCACTCTCTTTGCTCTTTCCTTCCTGGGTAACCTAAATTCTATGGTAATACTATGAATGTTTCCTTCCCTTTCACTGACCCTTGGTTCTTTATAATCCACATAGGAGAGTAATCAATTGATAACTATTTTCTGCTTTCTGACTAGTTTACACTTAGCATGGCCCCCTCCAGTTCTGTGTTATTACCATAGGCTAGAACTACTCCATAGTAATCTCTTCATACCTTTTAATAGATCACAATAGTAATACATAATATACCATATATATTTCTTGGCTATTGAATCTAGTTTTACAATAAACATATATTTCCATGTATAATTTATGTTTCTATTTTATATTTTTGGATAAGTTCTTTAAAGTGTAATTTATGGATTAAATATTTTATGCATTTTTAATATTTGTAGACAACTCTAGTTTATTTTCCATAGAGGTTGACCAGTTTACATCTCCACTAACATTGAATGAAGATTTATTTTTTTCTTCATACTTTACTGCTTCGGGCCTTTTGTTTGGGGTCATTATCTGATATTGATAATGAGTGCTTTTTCATGTACTTGTTAGCTATTTGCATGTCTTTTGGAAGTGGGAAAAGATCACATTTTTGTACTCAAGGCTTACTCCTGGCTTTGTGTTCAGATATCACTCCTGAAAGGTCTCAGAGAACCATATGGGATACCCAAGATCGAAGCTAGGTCAGCCTCATACAAGGCAAGCGACTACCTGCTGTGTACCTGCTCTGGCCTTACTTATAATCTTCTTTAGTCAATTATCTGATCAGTTCTCCACTTATTTTCTTGTTAATGCACTTATTTTCTTGTTCCTGAGTCAGTGGCATCCTTATATGCCTTAAATATTAATATTTGTCAGATGTATCATGTTTGATTATTTTTCCTGTTCCGTAAATCATCTTTATTTTAGTAGTTCTTCATTTTTCTATTTAAATGATTTTTATATAGAAAATCTCATTTCCTATTTTTGCTTTTGCTTCTTTTACAATTGAAATTTTATATATATATATATATATATATATATATATATACTGATACTGTGAAGCATTTTGTCTTTGCTTTTTTTCTTTGATTGAGTCCGTTGCTTTGGTTCAACACTAAAGTTTTTTTATTTACTTTAGTTAATGTGTGACTACTGTATAAAATAGAAGAACCACCCTACTTGTACCAGAAAATATAAAACAGAAGAACCACCCTACCTGTACCAGATAAATACCTCACTGGTAGACCTCTACTACCTCCACTACCTAGGCACCGCCACACTCTAGGATGCTTTCAGGATGCTCGGGCCTAGACTCACACACGGGTGAAGCCCCACAGAACCAGGTAAGCAGAACAGTGAGATATTGAACTCCAGGCTCAATGGACCCAGGAAGGGAGATCTTCTGCCTGCTCCCACCAACCACAGGCGACCAAGGGAATAAAACCAGGAGCCCCACCCTACCCTGTTCTGTCTGCTTCCACCAACCACCAGCAACCCAGGGATTACACTCAGAAGAACACCCTACCGGTACCAGATAAATACCTCATCAGCAGACCTCCACTACCTCCAATACCTTCACTACCCAGCCACCACCACGCTTCAGACGCATTCCAGACACATCATAAGACACATAATACTCATCTACAAGATTACTGCACCTAAATAGTTAAAGTGTATTTGGATAAAAAGAATCACTTGATCATTGACATCCCATTACCCATCAATTTGCTCGAGTGGGCGCCAGTAATGTCTCCATTCATCCCTGTCTCATTCTAGTGTAGTACAATGGCGTCTGCTCGTTATAGGAAAATGAAGAGCCTCAAACCGATTGTTCAGGGTCTTGAAAAAGAAGTCTGACCATCTCGACCATCTCTTAGTTTGGCGGCCCCACGATCTTTTGATGTCTTGTGGAATCCAGTTGGTAACAACTCTAGTCTAGTGGTTATCTCCAAATCTCATTATGTGCCCAGCCCATCTGATTTTCGACACCTTGGCAAATAAGACAGTATCCCTGATTCTTGGTGGTCAATGGAGGTCAGGACTTTGGATTCTTTCTCTCATTTGAGTGAAGCGTGATAATCCAAGCATAGCTCTTTTGATTCCTCTTTGGGAGAACCAAATAGCGTTCTCATCCTGTTTTCGTAGGGCCCAGGTCTCTGAGGCATATGTTAATGCAGGAAGAATAGTGGAATCAAAGAGATGTGTCCGAAACCGGAGTTTCTTCGTGCTCTTAGCTATTTCTTCAAAGCTTTTGAAGGCATTCCAAGCCGCTCTCTTCCTCCTGTGCAATGCCAGGTCATTTGTCATGTTGACTTCTTAATCTAGAACTGCTGAATTCAGAGATGTTCATGCCATTGAGAGTGAATGGAACATCAGGAACGAGACTGTTTCTCATAAACATTGTCTTTGTGAGATTCAGCTGTAGTCCGACGTTCCTACACTCCTGTTGTTCATCTATTTGCTCAAATGGACCTAATAATATTGTGAGACTAGTTACTGTGTTTGGCGTATCAAATACGTCACGGGTAACTTGCCAGGTTTTGCCGTGTGGGCAAGATACTCTCAGTAGCTTGCCAGGCTCTCCAAGAGTGGCAGAGGAATCAAACTCGGATGTTTGCCTTGTATGTGACCAACACTGCCAATCCAAGTTTGATTCCTCCACCCCCTTGGAAAGCCCGGTAAGCTACAGAGAGTATCTCATGCTCACAGAAAAGCCTTGCAAGCTACCCGTGATGTATTCAATATGCCAAACACGGTAACAAGTCTCACAATGTTACTGGGCCCGCTCGAGTGATGAACAATGGGAGGACTGTGACAGTAACAGTGATTTGATTTTTTATTTTACTGAGATGTTGTATGATATAAACTTTTGCATATTGTATTATCCTTGCATTCTGAATTAAACCTTACTGGATTATGCCAGATAATACTTTTAATATATTGATGACTATGTGTGCTACAATTTTATCGAGTTGTAACTTCATCAGAGATTTTGTACATTTTTAGTATTTTCTTGTTCTTATACTTTTTGGTATCATGCTAATGTTGGCTTCATAAAACATGTATACATGTATAAGATGTAACTAACAAAAGACATGTGAAAATTGTATTGATTAAAGGATAACTTCATTAAGAGGAGTTAATGTGTGTTAACATATGCCTCAAAATATGGAATATCAAATGTATAAAATAATTATTGACAGACTTAAGACAGACATTGATAGCAGCACAATAATAGCAGTGGGTATTTACCTCAAATTCAAACCGAGGAACCATGAAGTCAACAGAAAATCGATAAGGAAATAACAACATTAAAGGAAGAACTGGACAAGATATGTTTAATAGACAAATAAAGGCTCTTCAGCCCCCTAAATTTAATACATATACATCTCCATTTTATACAAAATATTATTCAGTATATACCACACAGAGTTACTAAAAATAAATTAAAATAAAATTTGAAATTTATATATATATTTTGACTTTTCATGAAAAGAAAGATGGAAAATACCCAGATTTATGGAAATTAAATTACATGTTGCTGAACTAATAGTGAATAAATGAGGTAATCAAAGACAGAATTTTAAAAGTAACAGAAGCAAATAAGATTGAATACAGGACTGATCAATATATATGAGATATAGAAAAAGCAGTAAAATTGTACTAAGGAATTAAGTAGTAAGAAATTTATATCAAGAAAAAAAAATTGAAATCTGGGATAATTTATGTGACCAAATATTTAAAGTAATTAGAGATAAATAAAAACTAAACAGTAGAAAGAAGGCAAAAATAAAAAATAGAGTAAAAATAAATGTAAGTGACTTGAAAAAGACAGTATGAAAGATGAAACCAAAAACTGACCAAGTGATGAACAAGATGATCAAACCTTCAGCTTAGGTGAAAGAGATGTGTGGAAAAACCTAATATGTAGAAACAGAAATAAAAGGTGTGAATATATAATCGCACAGAAATCCAAGGAATCACATGATTCTGCTGTAAAAAGCTTTATGTCAACAAGTTTGAGTATTTAGATCACACATAAAAACAGAAAAATTCTTAGAATCTGATAATCTTCCAAGATTGAATCATGAAGAAATAAAAAACTTGAACTAATCAATTCCAGACTTGCAAATTAAAACAATAACTAAAAATTTTATCAAAAACAAAGTCATAGAACAAGTGATTTCACAGGTGAAATATTAAACCTTTAAAATAGCATATCTTTCTTGAGTTCTTCCAGAAAGAGAACATAGAAGAGGAGGGATAGTAGAGAGGAAGGAGAAGACTATTGGAATTCTCTCAAGGACTTTTTTTTTTATTGAATTCGATATGAAGCAAATTTTCCAAGGATTTTGATAACATAGGTGGAAGTGAATGGCTATTGGATACTTGTGAAGTTCATAAAAGTAAGACATGTGATTTCTAAAACTAACTTCTTAAACTGGGGGCCATTATCTTAATTGGAGTTGCATAATAGAATGTGGAGGTACCAAAAAATTGGCAACAGTAAAGGTTTTTGGAATGTGTAATGTGGCAAAGTATTCAAAATCATCATAAAATAAATAAGATGTGTTTGGGAAATGGATGCCTGTCAGATAGCAAAAGAAAGGGTGACAGGTAGGAAGAGTTTAAGAAGGCTAATCTAAAATAGAATGAATCAGATAGTTACTGAATGGTCCCCTCTGCATACCACACTACTCAAATTATAAAAGATTCATTTTGGATGACAACTGGAAAGAACTGAAAGGTACTCAGTTCTCTAAGGAAGAATGTTTAGGGAGTTCAAGTAGAGACAAAATAGCACAACCAAAACGGTGCAGAGATACCTCATGCATCCAAAATCTTAGTGATGTAGCCCTGGAGTCCCTGAACACCATAAGGAACCATCCTTGTGGTCACTAGCATTGCTGGCCCAGAAAAATATTATAGGTAGGGGAGCTAACATTGAACTGGCAATCCAGTTTGGTCAGAATTGACCAAGAGTAGCTCTGGGGTTTCCTGCACATGACCTGGAAAAGCTCCAAACAAACAAGAAAACATAATTAGAAGAAATTTAGACTACCACCTACCTAGAGAAAACATTAAACACTTTATTACTTTTACCGCCATTCCTTTTGCAAAACTTGTTTAGATCACTTTGTATTACATAATATAAACATATATGATTTCCAATGGAAAAATATAATTTTTGGCATTTTTCAAATGCCAAGAAAAGTAAGGAGAAATAGTAGTTGTAAGCACTTGATTCTTATGTTAGAAAAGTCAACAAGAATTTTAACATAATTTGATTAAGATCTCTACATTTCTGTTTAAGAGAGAGGGTAAAATACTTAATTTTAAAAGATAAATTCAAAATTTGGCTACTTTTAACATTGTATTTAAAGATAATTATAGCTGTCATCCTCTACATGAACAAATATTGTACAATTTTTCTGTCCATCCAGATAGTTTTCTAGACTTGTAAATATTTCATTAGTGATCTTTCTATTGACCATTTTGTTCTTCTATAAGTCTGTTCCAACCATTATTTATTTCACAGTATTATAATTGAAGTAAATTCATGGCATTGCCTAATGAAAGATGTATAGGTATTATCTGGATGAAAAAGTTTCAGTTATTCCACCAGATCTTTGCTGGGGTCCTGGCCAGTATACCCCCGGCAAACTTGAGTATGAACCCCCAAAGTTTCTGGAATTACTCACTAAAGGGGAGGTAGTGGGTAGAGGAGAAGCCTCTGCCTTGGCTCACTGTGCTCGGCGGGATTCCTGGGTTCCTGCCCCTCTAGCCACTGAGAAATAAAGCCACGGGGGGTGGGGCGGGGGCCGGTGATCAAGCAGTTCTCCGTTTATTGGCCCCTACTCGAGGGTTCTTATAGTACACGGTCGGGGCAATCCCACACTCAGCACAGTTCCCTAATGCAGCGTTTTTCAGGTTTCTCAGGTAGGGCTCACAGATGTCAGTTAATGATTTACATATCATGCTCTTAGAGCCAAGTTAACAATATGGGTAGGTGGGCATAGTCATGTCCCTCATTCTTTTTTTAAAAATTTTTATTAGTGAATCATCATGAGGTACAGTTGTAGACTTACAAGTTTTTGTGCTTGTGTTTCATCTATACAATGATCGAGTACCCATCCCTCCACCAGTGCCCATTCTCCACTACCAATGACCCCAGTATCTCTCCCACCCCCCCAACCCCCTATCCGATCCCAACTCTGTGGCAGGGCATTCCCTTTTGTTCTCTCTCTCCTTTTGGGTGCTGAGGTTTGCAAAAGAAGCATTGAATTGAAATCATATTCAGTCTATAATCTACTTTCAGCATGCATCTCCCATCCTGGGAGGATCCTCCCAACACCCTTTACTTGGTGTTCCTTTCGCTATCTGATCTGCCTTTTTCCCCAGCATGTGCTACCAGCATCCAAGCCGTGGAGTGAACCTCCTGGTACTTATCTCAACTATTCTTGGGTGTTCGTCTCTCATTCTGTTACTTTATATTCCCCATATTAGTGCAATCTTTCTATGCCTGTCTCTCTCTTTCTGGCTCATTTCACTTAGCATGATACTTTCCATGTAAAACCACTTGTATGTAAATTTCATAGCTTCATCTTTTCTAAGAGCTGCATAGTATTCCATTTGTAGATGTACCAAAGTTTCTTTCACTAGTCATCTGTTCTCAGGCACTCGGGGTTTTTCCAATTTTTGGCTATTGTGAACAGTGCAACAATGAAAATACAAGTGCAGATGTCACTTTGACTGTACTTTCTTGCCTCTCCAGAATATATTCCCAGGAGTGTTATTGCTGGGTCAAATGGGAGATCAATTTCTAATTTTTTGAGAATCGTCCATACTGTTTTTCAAAAGGGCTGAACCAGTCTGCATCCCCACCAGAAGTGAAGGAGGGTCCATTTCTCACCACATACAAGCCAACAAGGGTTTCTTTTGTTGTTTTGGATGTGGACCAGTCTCTGTGGTATGAGATGATATCTCAATGTTTTGACCTGCATCTCCCTGATGATTAGTGATGTAGAGCGTTTTTCATGTGCCTTTAGCCATTCAGATTTCTTCTTTGAGAAAGTTTCTGTTCATTTCATCACCCCATTTTTTGATGGGGTTGGATTTTCTCTTCTTGTGGAGTTCAATCCGTGCTTTGTATATTCTTGATATCAACCCATTATAGATGGGTATTGGGTGAATATCCTTTCCCATTCTGTAGATTTTCTTTGTATTCTGTACACTGTGTCTTTTTAGGCGCAGAAGCTTCTTAATTTAAGATAGTCCCATTTGTTTATCCCTGTTTCCATTTGGTTGGTCAGTGGAGTGTCATCTTTGAAGATATTGTAAGCCTCAATATTGTAGAGGGTTTTGTAGACCTTGTCTCCAATGAACCTAAAGGATTTTGGCCTGATATTGAGATCTTTAATCCTTTTTATTCTGAGTTTTGTGCATGGTGTTAGGTCAAAGTCTAAGCCCATTGTTTTGCATGTGTTGTACAGTTATGCCAGCACCATTTGTTGAAGAAGCTTTCTTTGCTTGACTTCACATTTCTTGGTTCCTTATCAACGATTAGGTGTTCATACATTTGGGGTTGTGTGTACGGATATTCCACCCTATATGGGGTTGGGTGTACGGATATTCCACCCTATTCCATT
Organism: Sorex fumeus; assembly: GCF_029834395.1. Lineage (NCBI taxonomy): Eukaryota > Metazoa > Chordata > Mammalia > Eulipotyphla > Soricidae > Sorex > Sorex fumeus. The sequence continues at coordinate 5,691,370 of NW_026606185.1, read as the reverse complement.
GGTATGGAGTCCTGCCTTTGTTCCAGTACAATGCTGTTTTAATTATTACCGCTTTGTAGTAGAGTTTGAGGTTGGGGAGGCTAATTCCTCCCCAGTTCTTTTCCCCAAGAATTGCTTTAGCTATTCGTGGGCATTTGTTGTTCCATATGAATTTCAAGAGTACTTGATCTATTTCTTTGAAGAATTTCATGGGTTTCCTTATAGGGATCACATTGAATCTGTATAATGCTTTGGGAAGTATTGCCATTTTGACAATGTTAATTCTTTCTATCCATGAGCAGGGAATATTTTTTCATTTCCTCATGTCCTCTTTCATTTCATGGAGTATCGTTTTGCAATAGCGATTAGGCAAGCAAAAGACATTAAAAGCATCCAGATAGGAAAGGAAAAAAATCAAGCTCTCACTATTTACAGATAATATGATACTATATCTCGAGAATCCTAAATTCTCTACCAAGAAATTCCTAGAAACAATAGACTTGTACAGTAAAGTCACAGGCTATAAAATTAATACCCAAAAATCCATTGCCTTCCTATAAGCAAATAATGATACAAAGGAGAGTGACATAAAAAAAAAAACAAGCAATCCCATTCACAATCGTGCCTCAGAAAATCAAATTCCTCGTAATCAGCCTAAATAAGAGGTAAAGGACCTCTACAATGAAAACTGAAAACTCCCTCATTCTTAACCAGAGTGTCCACCTTTGGGATTGCTTGGGTGGGTCCCCTGGGTTTTTGTAAACAGGGTCAGCTCTTGCTTCCAGGGGCAAGGAATTTGGTCAAATTATCAGGCTAGCTGCTGAGACCCCAACAGATCTTGATGGCACATTGTGATGCAAAAAATGATTTATTTATTTATTTGTTTATTGAAATTTTTATTAGTGAAACACCATGAGGTACAGTTGTAGACATACAAATTTTTGTGCTTGGGTTTCAGTTGTACAATGATTGAGTACCCATCCCTCCAGCAGTGCCCATTCCCCATCTCCAGTGCTCCCAGCATCCCTCCCACACCCCCACCCCTGTGGCAGGGCATTCCCTTTTGTTCTCTCTCTCTCCTTTTGGCTGCTGTGGTTTTCAAAAGAGGCATTGAGTGGCAATCATGTTCGGTCTATAGTCTACTTTCAGCATGCATCTTCTATGTTCATTGCTGCACTGTTCACAATAGCCAAAATCTGGAAAAACCCGAGTGCCCGAAAACAGATGACTGGTTAAAGAAACTTTGCTACATCTACACAATGGAGTACTATACAGCTGTTAGAAAAGATGAAGTCATGAAATTTACATACAAATGGCACTACAAGGAAATTATCATGCTAAGTGAAATGAGTCAGAAAGAGAAGGACAGGCATAGAAAGATTGCATTCATCTGGGGTATATAAAGTAACAAAATAGGAGACTAATGCCCAAGAATAGCCGAGATAAGTACCAGGAGGTTCACTCCATGGCTTGGAGACATACTGGGGGAAAAGGCAGCTCAGATAGAGAAGGGAGCACCAAATAAAGGGTATTGGGAGGATCCTCCCAGGATGTAAAGAATGATTTAAGGCATGAATGATGTAGAGAAATGGTAGAGATAAGCCAGTACTTGAGTGTCAGAAAGTTATACAATGAACACAATCCAGCTTCTGTTGTGGTTCATAGCACACCACAATGAAGAGCTGAACAGAAAACCATACATGTGATTCTAGTGTACAACTATAGTTTTGATTACCATAACCATAGATGAGAGCTCTTATGTTCAAATGTGTGCAACAGCAGTACAACACAACCAATTGTGAGACCCCATGATGTTATGACAACAAATTACAAAGGTAAATGAATGAGAAAACATAAGGATTTTGATCTGAAGTTGAATATTCTGGCTATGCAGCACTTCTCATTACCATTAATGCACCTTAGTTAAGGTGTTCTATTGCAGATGTTCTCTTATGGCATCATCAATCAACATTTGCCTGCTTTATTTCTCTATTCTCTTATTTATTTATTTATCTATCTATTTATTTATATTTAGTTGGTTATTTTGCTTTCTGTGTCACAACCGGCAATGCTTAGGGTTAGTTGAACCTGGCTTAGAATTCAGTAATTACGCCTTGTGGTGCTCTGGTGACCACATGAGATGCCAGAGATTGGACTCAGGTCTGCTGCTTTCAAGGCAAAAGCCCTCCCCACCAGAGTGTCACTTCGGCTCTCTCTGTTCTTAAAAGTACACTTCTAGTGAAGGAGGGTCCCTTTCTCGCCACATCCGCGCCAACACTGGTTGCTTTTGTTCTTTTGGATGTGGGCCAGTCTCTGTGGTGTGAAATAATATCTCATTGTTGTTTTGATCTGCATCTCCGAGATGATTAATGATGTAGAGCATGTTCTCATGTGCCTTTTAGCCATTCGAATTTCTTCTTTGAAAAAGTCTCTGTTCATTTCGTTGCACCACTTTTTGATGGGGTTGGATGTTTTCTTCTTCTGGAGTTCAACCAGTACTTTGTATATCCTTGATATCAACCCCTTGTCGGATGTGTATTTGGAGAATATCCTTTATGCTGACTGGTTCAACCCTTTTGGAAAACTGTATGGACGACTCTCAAAAAATTAGAAATTGAGCTCCCATTTGACCCAGCAATACCACTCCTGGGAATATACCCCAGAAAGGCCAAAAAGTATAGTTGAAGTGACATCTGCACTTGTTTGTTCATTGCAGCATTGTTTACAATAGCTAGAATATGGAAAAAACCTGAGTGCCCGAGAACAGATGACTGGTTAAAGAAACTTTGGTACATGTACATAATGGAGTACTATGTAGCAGTTAGAAAAAATGAAGTCATGAAATTTACATGCCAATGGTACTACATGGAAACATTATGCTAAGCGAAATGAGTCAGAAAGAGGGACAGACATAGAAAGATGGCATTCATGTGGGTAACCAAAAAAAAGTAACAAAATAAGAGACTAACACCTGAGAAGAGTTGTGATAAATACCAGGTTGTTCATTACATGGCTTAGAGGCCAGCTGCACACTCTAGGGGTAAAGTCAGCTCAGATAGAAAAGGGAGCACCAAATAAAGGCTGCTGGGAAGATCTGCCCAGGATGGGAGATGCCTGCTGAAAGTAATCTATGGACCTAACATGATTGCCACCCAATGTCTTTTCTGCAGACCACAGTACCCAAAAGGAAAGATAGAACAAAAGGGAGTGCCCTGACACAGAGGCAGGGTGGGATGGGGAATGGGGGGTTTTGAGGGATACTGGGATTGGTGGGGGTGGAGAATAGGCACGGGTGGTGGGATGGGTACTTGATCATTGCATAACCGAAACCCAAGCACAACAACTTGTAAGTTTACAACTGTACCTCATCGTGTTTCACTAATAAAAAAAAATTTTAAAAAAAGTACACTTCTATAGCTTTTTTTTAAAACTATAAGATATTCAATAGATTGAAAGGAATGGTTATTTAAATAACATAATGATGTGATGATAATCATAAATTGAAATATTAGTATTATTTTAAATGTGAATATATTTAGCTTCAATTTTGGACTATCTTATTATAGAATATTCAAGTCTTGTTTTAATACTGACAAATATTAAATATCAAATTCAATTATAATCTATATCAAATATCAATTTGATTCAAAAACATTTCAAACTTTCTTAAAAGAAAATATGCTACAAACTGTACAGAACATGATTTTGTTGGGAGAAGTTACAAAAAAGTAGAAAATATTTCTAGGAATAACAGACTTAAAAATCATAGTGTCTGGTTTGCTCCCCAAGTACCGCCAGGAGTAATCTGTGACATCGCTGGGTCTCTGTCACTGTCACTGCCCTCCCGTTGTTCATCAGTTTGCTCAAGTGGCCACCAGTAACCTTTCCATTGTGATACTTGTTACCATTTTTGGGATATCAAATATGCAAATGGGAGCTTGCCAGGCTATGCTGTCCAGGTGGGATACTTTCGGTAGCTGGGTGTGGCCCATAAATGTGCCTCCCTCCCCCCCCAAAAGTATATAATTTTAAATTTGAAAAACAAATCTACAATTTTCTCTTCCCCTAATATTTCATTGGCCATTCTAGGGGTATTACTGCTTCAGATGAATTTCAGCAAACTTTCTTCCATATCTTTAAACAATGTCATCTGTATTTTTATTTATTTTTATTTATTCATTTTATTTATCATTGAATCTGCATAATGCTTTGAGCAGGATTGACGTTTTGAAAATATTAATCCTCCAATTTGTGAAAAGTAAATGTCATTCGATTTTCTTGAAGTCTTCTTTTTATTGATTTTAATAATGACTTAGATTTTTTTTTGCATAAGTTTTCCATCTCTTCTGTTAAGCTGATACACAGGGACTTTTCTTAGGCAAAATCATAAATGAGGCTGTTTCATTTTCTCTCTTCTATTTTATTGTTTACATTTTTGAAATGCCATGGATTTCTACATGCAAAATTTGTAACCTGCTATTGTACTGTATACAAATTTATTTGCAGACGCCTTTCTGATAGTCTAAGTATAATATCATTTCAGTTGTAAATGATAATATATTGACTTCTTTTTCTAATCTGGATGCCATTAATATCTCTTTATTGACTAATTTCTATAGCAAAGAATTTCAATACCATGATGAATAGCATTTGTAAGCATGAGCAGTGCATCTTGTGCCTGATATTAAAGAGAAGATTTTCAGTTTTTCACTATTGAGTATGATGTTCACTATGCATTTGTGACAAATAGTTTGAATTATATTGAGGAAATTTCTTTCAATTTCCATTGTATTTACTTTTTATCATTAATATGTATTGGGTCTTTCAAAATACATTTCTGTGTGTCGACTGATATGATCATACTATTTCTGGTTGCTTGGTAAACTGAGAAGTGAGGGATATAGACTTCTTTGCTCAACCCACCTCAGACACCCGACACCCAAGATTCTTGGCATGGGTCAGGAACAGTAATGTTAGCTATGGGCGCCTACATGGCATGAGTACTCCTTTCCTGCCAACCCCCAGAGAAGCCCATTAAACTGTGCCTGGAGTCTACTTGTTCTGCACAGTGTGGGAGATGATCCTGTCACTTGATTCTTAAGGGAGCTGTGGACTCATGCTGGAGCAAGGAAATTCTTTTTCCAGAAAATGAAAGTCAGTCATAATCTCAGCATAGGTACTCTGAGAGGCATCTTTCTAAAGAAACAATAACAAGAATAGTAAAACACCCCAGATTGATTAGAAAAATATTTCCCCACCAGTCATAAATAAAGGGTAAATATTCAAGATGGAGTCTTGGCCATTGATGGATTACACAGCACCAGGGGGCCAGTTGGTGGGTGTGACCCCTGCCTACTGGAATTTGGAGGATCTGAGTGGAGGATGCGGCCACGCAACATCTTATCATGTCATTCCTACTTTGGGCAAACTGGCAATCTACTGAATGTAACCTGCCCACACGGCAGAGTCTGGCAAACTTCCCGTGGTGTACCCAATATGCCAAATAACAGTAACAATGTCTCATTCTCATAACTCTGAAAGAGCCTTGAATATGGCACTTTTTTAAAAATCTCAGGGCTAGGACGAAGGAGACATTACTGGGGCCTGCTCGAGGCAATCAACGAATAACAGGATGGTCGTGATCATGATCGTGATTCAAGATGAAACCAAACAAGATCATTTTTATATCAGGGAAAGAGATGAAGAGAAACATGCTGAATGAAGCATACTCGTGTCACCAGGCAAATTTGAAAAACAAAATTTCTATCCATCACTTATCGTCAGGGAAATTAAAATTAAAAAAATTAGATAATATCTCATACCCATGAGATTGGCCCACATCACAAAGAACAAAAACAACCAATGTTTGCATGAATGTGAGGAAAAAGGAGCCCTCATCTACTGCTCGTGGAAATATATATTGGCCCAACTTTTCTAGAAGACAATACAGATTCTTCTCAAAACATAGAGAAGCATGAGAGATAATATAGTGAGTAAGGTGCTCACTTGGATTGTAGCTTACCCATTTTTGATCTCTGCACCCAATAAGCCCCTGAATCCCTGTCATCCTTGAGTGATCCCTGAGCATTGCTGGGTATGGCCCAGGGTCCTTCCCTGCAAAAAATTTAAGAATTCAGCATCTATATGACCCAGCAATTACACATTTTGACATCTATCCCAAGATCTAAAATCTATCCAGAAAATAAATTAGTTGTCATCCTTTGTTCATTGCAGCATAATTCACAATAGCTAAAATATGGACAACGTAAAAGTCCAAAAACAGATGACTGGATAAAGAAACTGGGTATTTACACAATGGCATATTACTTGGTCATAAAACAAAAAAGTAAAAATCATGCAATTTGCAATTCTGAGGATGACTTTGTAGAGTATCATGTGAATGAAGTTAGTCAGGAGAGGGAGAGCTACAAAATGATCCACGTGGAATATTAAGAATCATACCAAGGAAATAACAAATGTCCAAATGTTGCAGAAACTTATAATAACTTATAATTGGTCTTAGTAGGAAGCTTTACAGTTTTGGATGCATGGAATGGGTGGATAGGATGAGAAGGGATAATGGTTGGAGGAAGTGAACTCTGGTACAAATGTTGTGCTGGAAGATTTCTTACATGAAACCCTACCATTAACAGTTGAAAATAAACAACTAAAATTATTTTTAACTTTTAGTTTTGTTTTGATATTTGGGCCACATAAGCAGTACGTAGGGATTATTATTGGCTCTGTGCTCATTCCTAGTGTGCCTGGGAGGTCTATGTGAGGTTCCAGGGATCCAACCCCTGTGAGCCACATTCAACCAAGCGCCTGACCCTCTGTATTATCGCTTGGGTCCATAATTATTTTTAATGATGGAAAACCCAAATAGTATGTTTAATACACAGAGAAATAATTTTTGCATGATGGATGTAGTGTTAGTTTCTCAGGTAAGGTGTATGGCCCGAAGAAAAGAGGTTTTCTCTCTTCAATATAAGGTCATTTCTACAGTAACAGATCATTAGCAGTTTAAAAACAGAACTGTACTCAGTTTAGCCACTGTCCCTTTAGAAAAAAATATTTCTGTGTTCTCAATATAAAATAATAAAATGCAATATATTAAGAATGAATACACAGAAAATATTTTTCTAGTAATATGAATACTTCGCCACACCCACCACCTGGCCCCCTGGCGCTGTGTAATCCCATCAGCGGCCAAGACTCAGAGACTATAAAATCCAGATCCCGGACGAGAACAGTGCAGTCTCTGCCCCCGCGCCTGGGTGTTCCTTCCCGGAGTCCCTTGGAGGGGAGCGGGTTGAGCTTTCCTCCCCGCCCCGACCAGGGCTATGGCAGCCGAAGACCTCCAGGACCAGCCACCACCATGCTGAGACCACTCTCCGCACACATGAAGGTACTGGCAGAGGGACAAAGCCACGCGGGTTCCGGGGCCGAGACCTCCAAGCCTACTCGAATTGGAGTCGAGCATCTTCCACCCAGATCCTCCAAATTCCAGTAGGCGGGGGTCACACCCACCACCTGGCCCCCTGGCGCCGTGTAATCCCATCAGCGGCCAAGACTCAGAGACTATAAAATCCAGATCCCGGAACCGTGCGGCTGCATTTGCGGCCGCGCGACATCTTAACAGAACTTTTTTTTATGACATCTTATTGTCTTATTCCTACTTTGGACAAACTTGCAGGCTATCGAATGTAGCCTGCCCACAGGGCAGAGTCTGGCAAACTCCCCGTGGCGTACCAAATATGCCAAATACCAGTAACAATGATGGGTCTCATTCTCCTAAATAGCCTTGAATATAATCTCAGGGCTAGGATGAAAGAGACGTTACTGGGGCCTGCTCGAGGCAATCGACGAATAACAGGATGATGAAAATGATGAAATGAAATATGAACACATAATCTTAGATTACAAATTTGGTTTTTTGTTTGTTTGTTTTTTTGTGTGGTGCTTTTGGGGCTATACTTGGTTCTGCTCTGCTGTTACTCCTAGATATGCACTCATGAATTAGCCCTGGAGATGCTTGGGGGACCTTATGAGATGCTGAGTATAAAACCTGGGTTGACTGCATGCAAGGCAAATGTCCTACCTGCTCCTTCCCAACAAATTATTTTTGAACATCTTTTAAGCTTTTATTTTATTAAAGTATCTTGATTTATGCGATTATTTGTACTTGAGTTTTTGATACACAATGTCCACCACCATTTCTACCACCAGTGTCAACTTCTCTCCACCAATGTTCCCAAGTTACCAGCCCCATCCTCTTTATTTGAACTTCATGGTCTATGCAGTTGCTCCTGATGATTTGTTACAGGCATTCAATATTCCTGCACCAATACCACAACCACTGTCACTTTCCTTCTGCCATTGTCTCCATTTTCTCAAGCACTCATCAAGCTTGTCACCATAGCAGGCTGAGAATAATTTATTTTATATTGTTTGTTACCACTTAATGACTAATGGCATGATCAACAATATTTCAGTGAAAGGCAATTAGAGAAAATTGTATCTCATGATGGGGATACTAAGTTTCTGAGTGGTTTACTAAGATGTTGCAAGTTATATCTTCTGTGTTAATGTCTTTGCTAGTCAAGATTCCTTAATTTCTACATTGCATTACCATCCAATCTTGTGTACTCATCCTGGGATGTTAGTATTGGAGAGTTTGAAGATGTTGCTCCAGAAAATCCAGAATATTTAAGTGGGCAATCACCATCAAGATTTATTTATGAGTCTCTGAAACAAGACTAGTAAATGAGCTTACATGGTGGTGTTGGTGGGGCATGAGTGTGGCTGCTGGGGATTCCAGAAGTACAGGGAATTGTGGGGAGGTCCCCCACATGACTCCAAAAATGTCTGAACATTTCAGACATAAAAGAAGCCCATGTACATGAAATTTTCAGCAGGTTAGTATCTCTGGAATGCTAGATTACTATAGAATAACGATGGTTTGTCCTTTCTCCCTGGCTGCAGAGAGCTTAGGTTTATTGGGTTATACCCATGACAGTGCTCCTGTGACACTACCATTCCTGTTTTTATCTAATATCTTTTCTGTGCTCTGCCTCCCCAACCAGTCAATCACCTTTATCCCCAAATGAGACTCTCTTGACTTGTAAGGTGAGATCCTTCTAAGGACTCTGAATTTGTATTTCTAAGTGAAATATTGTTTTTGTCTACTCCTTATGTCCTTTTGCACAGTTTACTTCAGAGCAATGCCTTTTTGTATAGATACAGGAAGGCAGTTAATCCTATGCTTTTGTAACTTGGGAGTTAATCAACTCCATATAATACTCACTTGTGGGCATCTGTTTTCTCGACTTAAGCCTCAGTCATCCTTAGTTCCTAGCATCTCAAAAGCAGGGTCCGATGAGGTACTGGATGGACCCAGGGCAAGCTGTGATCTACCCTAGCATTGAAACAGGGCAGGTTAAGTACCATAATACTTAACTATAAGTTAAGAGCATGGTCATGAAGAAATTTTGACATGATCCAAAGAGAAACAACTGGATTAGAACCCTGCTAGGGTTAAGAAAGACTAATCTGGCCTGAGCACTGTAGCCTGGGATCTATACCGAGATGTCCTCAGGAGATCCACCCTACAAGTTTAATATATCTCTTACTCCGTTCATACAAAATGTGTAGGAAGATTATTTAGAAGTAAATCTAAGATGATTGCAGGACTAAGTAAAGGAGAAACACACTCCTGGGTGGTATTTCAACCTTGAGTGGATCTCCTGGCTGCAGGGGATCTTTATCTTATCTTAGAAGAGCTTCCCTCAGAAAAGATTTCTCATATGTTGATTGTGCTATCTGACCTGGATGTAGTTGCTACCCCCAATGCTTGGAGGTTGGGCACTAGACCTAGACTATAAAACAGAGCTCCAAGAGACTAGCCTGGGGGACAGGAGGAGATGGGAATGATGGGCAGAGTGAGACTGGAATGTGGAATTTAGTGAGACTGGAACCGGCATGAGAGGAGAATGGAATAAAGGGTAATTGATCACCAACCAGCCTGGAGGCCCTGTTTCCTGCTTCATGCATTTGTTGGCAGTGGCTGCAGGCCAGGGTGGGGAAGCAGAACATGGCCACCAAATGCAAGTGGTGGTTGAGAAATACCAGGCTGCCGTGCTCACTTATTTATTTTGTGAACTTACAGAGATTTCAAATTCTGAAATTCACCTTTCTGTTCATTTAGAATTGCTTCGAAATTATCTAACTGAATATGACTCATATCAGATAACTAAAATGAGTAGTTAAGTCTAGAGCAGTAGGTATATGTTGGCAAAGTGTTCATATTAAGGTTGAATATATATAGTTGATGTAAATTACCACTTATTATGTATAGACTGTGATTCTACAATAACCAGCCTCACAAGACAACTTGATATTTCTTGAAATGTATATGAAAGGTATGAAAGTGAAGGATGTGGATAACTACTTTCTGGTAGTGATCAGATTTTCAGTGATCAGACTTTCAGTGATTAGACTTTCAGTGATCAGACTTTCACAATTTTTCATAGAGTTAATTATGATTGAAAAACATTGTTCAAATTGAAAGAAAGTAGTTTATATCATAAAATATTTCAAAATTTTAGCTTTATAAATCAGGACAGGAAAACAAAATTTTAAATATTTAAATTTTTAAATTTGTTTAAAGATTACAGTTATATTAATTTAGCTATACTTACGAGGAGTATTTATTAAATGACTATAGTAAGTCATTTGATCCTGGATTTTAGCTATGTTTTTTAATTACAAAATACTCAGAAGGTGAAGCCTCATAACTCAACTGAAGGGCCCCAAATTCATAATGGCTTGGCTTTGCTACAAAATACTGTTTATTTCAATAAGATAAAATTATGCTTTTCAGCTTAAATAAATAAATGTTGAATTGTCACTGTCACTGTCCTCCCATTGTTCATCAATTTGCTCGAGTTGGCCCAGTAACATTGCGACACTTGTTACTGTGTTTGGCATATCTAATAAGTCACAGGTAGCTTGTCAAGCTTTGCCGTGCGGGTGAGATACTCTCGGTAGCTTGCCCGGCTTTGATTAATAAAAATTCTTTATGATTAGAAGCCTCTAGAGATTTTTAATCAAAAGGCCTAGCTAAGATAAGTGTATGTTCACTATACAACATGATATATTACTTTAGGTAAATATATTGGAATAAGTATTTATTCAAGAAACAAATTTTATTTTCAGTTTTGAAAAATTTTTTATTATGACTGTATGTCATTAGCAATGAATTATAAAAGGGATGAAACCAAAATTAAATATTGAACAATATGCATATCTACAGTGAATAAATGGAATCACACTTTAATTTCACATGTCAATTATCTCAACTAAGGCATCAGACACCATCTTTTTCTAACATACCAGTAAAACATAAAACTGTCTTCAAGTCAATATTAAGTAATAAGTCAGGAAAGAGATACCACACAATCAAGACTTCTAATTGGTCTTCCACAAATCACATTTGTATAGGTCATTCGCAATCAAAATATTCAATGCTTACAAAATCTTATTATATAGAACTTATCATATCAGAAGAGACAAATAGGGGACTGGAATAGGTATTACATAAAAACACAGGTAACTGTATAAGTGAACAGGAAGATTACATGAACAGACCAATATTTTGCATTTCAAAGGTGTAAACTTTTATCTCTCATCGTATTTTTGGGCACTTTCCTCTCCTTTTTGAAGATGGATGGTACACACTTGTGGTACTCAGAGTTTACTACTAGCTCTGTGCTTAAGGATCATTTCCGATAGGGAGTGGGGGAGCATACACAGCTGTCATTGAATCTGGATTGAATATCAGTAGCATGCAAAGCAAGCATCCTGCCCACTGTAACTATCTCTCTGGCCCTCCTTTTCTTGCTCTTGTTGCCGTATATGTCTAAGGAGTTACTCTTGTTTATTCTTGAGAACTTGAACAAACAAAAAAAGCTTTGGGTATCACTGACATTTTGTATTGTTTAATGTGTTCCAAATCTTTAATTTCTGCTCCATATTTTATTATTTATTTTCTTCTACCTATTTTGGCATTTTACTTGCTTGGATTTTTGTATTTCAAGCCCTGAAGTTAGAGAACTGATGAGCCTTTTCTTCTTTCCTGATGCAACCTTGTGTTGCTTTGTATTTGCTACCGAGTACTCATTTTCTTGTGTTTTGATACCATATGTTTGATACCATATGTCATCATTTTCATAAATTTTGAGAAATATTTTAGTTTTTTATTTTATTTTTCTTCTTTGATCAAATAGCTATTGAATAGTATATTTATAGAAAACAAGTACTGGAGCTTTCTCCAATTATGTTTTTATTTCTAACTCCGTGATATTTTAATATGAGAGTCTACTTTGCATTTTTATGATTATAATTAATAAAATTGTTCCACAGCATGTGAACACTAAAAAGTGTTCCAGGTACACTGAAGTTTATTTATTTGGCTATTGTGGATGGTGTATTGCATATATTTCTAATAATCCCAGCATTCCCATTTTTCAATTAGTCCTCTTTTTTTAACTGATGTTCTTTCTCTTTGATTTTTTCAAAGATAAGGTGGGGTACTAAACTCTCTCACTACTATTGATCTGTCATCAAGACTTCAGTAAAATTAAAATTGTTCTTTAAAATTTTTTGTGCTTTATTCGGTTTATATATGTGGATGAGTTGGTTACTATGTATCATTGATCCATTACCCAATTTGTAATTAATATTTATATCTTGTATTACTTTCTTAAATTGACATCTGTTTGTCCTGATACAGTACAGCTGTCTATGCCTTTTTGAATCTGATGGCAATTGATGTGATTATTTTCTATCCTTTCACTCTGATCTTGTATGTTTCCTATAAGCAGCAAATTAGATGTGGTCCACTGATCCATTTGGCCACTTTGCCCTTTAACAGTAGATTTCATTTCAGAGACATTCAGAAAGACTGTTATGTGAAGGAATTTGTTGCTACTTTTATATAAGGCATATGCAATTTGGGCTGGAGCGATAGCACAGTGGTAGGGCGTTTGCTTTGCACGCAGCCAACATGGCTGACCCGAGTTCGATTCCTTCGCCCCTCTCGGAGAGCCCGGCAAGCTACCGAGAGTATCTCGCCCGCACGGCAGAGCCTGGCAAGCTCCCCATGACGTATTCGATATGCCAAACACAGTAACAACAAAGTCTCCAATGGAGACATTACTGGGCCTGCTCGAGCAAATCGATGAACAACAGGAGGACCGTGACCGTGACTCATATGCAATTTATGCTAATTTCCTTTTTTTATAAGATGCAATTTGTATTTTTGTTAGACAATTTGTACCCACAAATTAATCCAGGTATTGTTTAACTTAGAATGTTTTTATCCCTCTGCAAATCTGAGTGATATCAATATCCTTGGGGCTGGAGTGATAGCACAGTGGTAGGGGATTTGCCTTGCATGCTGCCAGTCTGGCCGACCCAGGTTCGATTCCTCCACTCCTCTTGGAGAGCCCGGTAAGCTACCAAGAGTATCTCGCCCGCACAACAAAGCTTGACAATCTACCCATGATGTATTCTATATGCCAAACACAGTAACAACTCTCACAATGGACATGTTACTGGGCCCGCTCGAGCAAATCGATGAACAACAGGAGGACAGATGAATATCCTTACTGGTAAGAAATCCCTTTTTTGGCAGCTTCTTTTTTATTCTTTGTTTTGAATGTATTGTTTTATCCATTTTTTTCTCTAAAGTTTTTTTTTTTTGAGAAATTCGATGTGAATTTAAAATGATTTCCTTTATATATAACATTTTGCTTCTGTTTTTCCTTTGTTTTTAAGTACTCTCACACTTTGGTCCTTCCTATTTTTATTACAGTGCTTCTTGGTGTTGTTTTGAATTAATTCTCTTTTGTATTCTTTGGACCTCCTGGAAAAGTATAACAACCTCTGCCCTCAGATTGGGAAACTTCTGAGATGTAAGTCCTGTCCTTCTCCTTTCTCTTTTCTCTTGAGTGACTTACTATCACTCAAATGCTCTTCCTTTTGCTTTTACCCAATGAGTACCTAAAATTATCTGTTTCTAAAAAGCGTACTTTTATTACCCCTTTCTGCTGATAACTTTGAGGTAATTGATTCAATTTTCAAATCCTATCATTCTGTTACTGAGCCTTCCCACTGTGTTCTCTAATATCTTTCATCGCTGTTTGAATGAATTCTTTACTGTTTTTCCATCAAACTTTCATGGAGTTTATTGATTCTTTCTTCCAATGATTTCTTCAGTCAGTGAACACTGAAAGTATTATTACTCTGAAGTCATCTTCAGGAAGTGTCAAAAGTTCTAATGTATGTTCCCCGAGAATCTTATGTTCAAGAAACTTGCAGGTTGATCTCAACAATATTTCTATTTTTGTAGACCAACACATAACCATCTCATGCCTCTGTCTCTCTCTGCTTTCTATATGTCTCTGTGCCTCTGTGCCTTTGATTGCCTCTGTCTCTCTATGGTCCTCCCCATTTTTCTCTCTCTCTCTTTGTCTTTCTGTCTGTCTCTCCTGCATAAGCACTCTTTCATACACACAACACAATGAACACACACACAGCACACACTTATTTCTCGTTCAAATTATTTGCAGTACTTAAGTTCGCCTTAGACTTTGTTTCCCTCTGAAATCTCGAAATGGCTAGGAAAAGCTGAGATATAAGTTTCTTAATTTATTTAGGCATTAGTATGCTTAGCTTCTGCCTGTGGTGAAATACCATAGGTAAAATATCCTTATAAACAAGTGAATGTGGAACATGTAGGCCAAGATGTTTCCCAGATTATTATTTCATTAAATTCAGAATTATTTTCCAAGTTCACCTGATAGACTCTGTGGCAGTTTACTGAGAATTCGAAACTTGTCCAAATCTCACATAGAATTGTCTGTATATTATTGGCCCAGTTGCAGCCAATCAAGTGTTGACTCAGTCTATTCTCTTTCTTTTTCCTATTAATGTGATAACATCTTCATTTCTCAGTTATCAGAATTCTCTCAAATTGTTTGGTTTGGTCTGCCCCAATTCAAATCTCCGAATAATCATATAGGAGTCATAGAAATTGTTTTATCTATTTGTATAGTTGTACATGGAAAGAAAAAAAACTAGCATGATAACTTAGTCTGCTTTCTTAAATAGAAGTAGTTTAGGAAATGTCCATTTTTGTATCTATAGATAATTTACTATGCTTTATATATTTGGTAATAACATGGAGTTATAAATGAAGAAAATAATGGCAATAAAAGACTATTGAGAAAAAAATGTATGTCTCTCTTTATTTTTAACCTTCAATTTTAATTATACTCTGTGTTACATATACGATATATTTAGCTTTTATTGTTTTGGTGTATACAATTAATAGAGCTCACCACAACTGAAGTTCCCAGAACTCTCCACCAATTCCCCATGTTACATCTAGCCCCGTCTTCATTCTTCCAATACCTTCCTTTTTCTTGGTAACCATAGTTTTATAATCCAAACTCAAGGGGTTTTATATAATTCAGTAATGTTCCTATACTACTTATCTCAAGTTATAGATAAATAAGTAAGATAATTCATTATTTGTCTTCTTTCTCTGAGCTATTTCCCTTAACAATATCCTCCAGTTATATTCAAGTTCTAACAAACTTTAATATTTCTTTTCTTATAGCTGCAAACACAGTAACAACAAGTCTCACGATGGAGACGTTACTGGGCCCGCTCGAGCAAATCGATGAACAACGGGAGGACCATGACCATGACCGAGTATAGCTGCACAACGTTTCATTGTGTATATATACCCCAACTTCTTCATCCATTTTTCTGGTCACTGAACATTTGGTTTGCCTATACCCTAACTATTGTATAAAGTGCTGCAACGATCACAGGTATATCTATATCTTCTTTAATTAATGTTTCTCTTGGGGTAGATGACAAGAAACAGAGTCACAGGGTCTTTGGAGTAAAATCAGACTTTTGCTCTTTATTATTGTTAAAAAATACTCATATTTTTCATCGTCTGAAACAGGGAGCATTTGCACCACCAGTGAATGAGGATTCCTTTTCATCAGATCTCTGCTAACTGGTTGATTCTGTTCTTTTAAATATAAACCCATATCACTCTTATAAAATAATAGTTCATTGTCTCATTGATAGAATTCCCCTTAAAATGAATACTGATGTTCAATTTTATATGATCATTGGTTGTCCATATGCCCTCTGAGGTTTTATGAATTAAATCATTCTTAATTTAATTGTTCTAAATTTTAGCATTGGTTCACTTAAAAAGATATAAAAAAACCCAGGTTATGTCCTGTCTGTGTACAGAGCACAATTTATACCACCTCAGATTTCCTCATCTCTCAGATATACGCATCTCTAATTAATTCAGCACCATATATTTTTAAAAAAAATTTTATTGAATCACCGTAAGATAGTTACAAGCTTTCATGTTTGGGTTACAATCACACAATGATCAAACACCCATCTCTCCACCAGTGCACATTCCCCACCACCAATATTCCCGCTATACCCCCCCTTTCTACTCTCCCCCTGCCTCCATGGCAGACATGATTCCCCATAATCTCTCTCTACTTTGGGGCATTATGGTTTGCAATACAGATGCTGAGAGGTTATCATGTTTGGTCCTTTATCTACTTTCTGCACACATCTCCCATCCCGACTGATTCCTCTAACCATTTTTTCCTTAGTGATATCTTCTCTATCCCATCTGCCTTCACCCCTTTGCTCATTAGGCAGGCTTCCAGCTATGAAGCAATCTATCTGCCCCGGGTATCTACTATCCTTAGGTGTCAGCCTTATGTTATGTTGTTTTATACTCCAAAAATGAGTGCAGTCCTTCTATGTCTGTCCCTCTCTTTCTGACTTATTTCACTTAGCATGCTATTCTCTATGTCTATCCATTTATATGCAAAGTTCATGACTTCATCTCTTCTGACAGCTGCATATTATTCCATTGTGTAGATGTACTGAAGTTTCTTTAACCAGTCATCTGTTCTAGGGCACTTGAGTTTTTTTCCATATTTTATCCATTGTGAACAGTGTTGCAATGAACATATAGGTACAGATTTCATTTCTACTGTGTTTTTTTGCATCCTTGGAATGTAATCCCAGAAGTGGTATTGTGGGGTCATATGGAAGCTCAATTTCTAGTTTTTAAAGGACTGTCCATATTGTTTTCTAGAAAGGCTGAACTAGTGGGCATTCTCACCAACGGTGAAAGAGTGTCCCTTTTCCCCACATCCAGGTCAGCACTGGTTGCTTTTTTTCTTTTGCACGTGTGCCATTCTCTGTGGTGTGAGATAATATCTCATTTTTGTTTTGATTTGCATGTCCTTGGTAGGTGGTGATGTTGAGCATTCTTTCATGTTCCTTTTGGCCATTTGTATTTCTTTTTTAAGGAAACTTCTGTTCATTTCTTCTCCCCATTTTTTAAATGGGGTTGGATGTTTTTGCTTGTACAATTCTACTAGTGTCTTGTATATCCTGGATATGAACCCCTTATCAGATGGGTATTGGGCAAATATTCTTTCCCATTCTGTGGGCTCTTTACGTATTTTTCAGCCACATGTTTCTTGTAGCACATATTGGAATTGGCACAAACTCCAGCATTCTTTATAAAAAATAGAAATTACATTATTTGCATACCATCTCATGATTTTTCAATTATGATGTTTAAGATTCAAAAATCATTCTAATACTATATATAAAAAGAAACAAGCATGCACATTTACTGTTCTAAATAAAATAACTGATATAGAATAGGCTAGTAATAGTTATTTTTCCCTTTGGTCAATGTAAATATATTTATGACTGAAGTTTTTCAATAATTCAGTTTTCATTCAGTCTAGTATTGATAATTGTATATATGAACAAAGTCATTTTAAAAATATTTTCAAGAGGTAAACTTGCCTTGTATGGAGCCAATCCATGTCCATTTCTACCACCACATATGATCCTCTGGGCATTACCAAGAACGACCCTAGCTTAGAACCAGAAATAAATCCTGAGTACTACTGTCTGTGGGATAATAATTACAACAACAAAGTGTTTTCAGATTTTATAGAGGCAGCTTTTAAATACTTTATTGGTGGTTATAGAATATATAATAATTTTTAGAATTCATGTATATAGCGCAGTAGGCTGTGCATCAGTCTCATATAGACACATATATAACTAAAATTTAAGGATCCATATAATTTATAAAAACAAAAAACTACAGGGAGACAATAACAATGTCAATAAAGATTACTAGCATTATAAAATCTTTTGCGACCCGTAGTACTTACTAGCTTTCTTCCTCTTAAGTATGTCTATTTTACCATACCTCTTGGATAATATACATCCATTTCACTGAATTTTGGATGGGTAGATAGATAACTATATAGGTAGATAGATAGGTAGATAGATAGATAGATAGATAGATAGATAGATAGATAGATAGATAGATAGATGATAGATCTGTGAACTCAAGCAATATCTATTTGTTTGTGTCCTGCAAATTACATCAATGAAAGTCACTTCTTGTTGGACAGTTAGGTAACAAAATGTCATGATATAGTTACTGACAACAGGAGTTTTAGAGCAGTTAAAAACTCAAACTTGGTCTGAACTGCATGCCTTTGGTGAAAATGGGACCAAAGGCAAACCAGACTCAAAGTAAAAGGAATTGGTTGACAATCATTTAACTATTTATTGAATAATCATTAACAATTAGTGATTCATCACTGAGTTAACAACTGAAGGAATGGAAAAAATAAATGTCTCTTCATTTTAGTTGCATCACACACCATTCAAATGAGCTGGGCTTAGATTATATTAAGATATATTAAATATAAATTAGATTTAGAAATACTCTTGTTTCTATATGCATTTATATGTACTCTGTTAGGAATAAAAACTTATTTCACAAGGTTTACTCTCTCTGAGAATACAATTTTTTTCTTTTTTTCATTCATTCCCATAAAAAATGTCATGACTTCTTACTTCACAGTACATTAGAACATTTTCATATCTAGCAACATTCAAGCTGTATTTTAATTTCTTTTCTTATTGACATAGTAAGCAATTTAGTAAAGGAATGACAGTTTACTCATGGTTATTCTCAATTGACTATAAGTTGCATACATTTAAATAGCTCTTAATGAATAGTTGGCGATGCTAGATAACAACATGAATTAAAGATGGTATTAAACATTTAAGAAAACATGTGTGATGGGAAGAATTAAGTATAAGATGTATTTCAGCAGCATTTTTTGTTTTTTTTTTCCTAATTTTATTCATTGCAGAATACTAGAAAACATAAAGGAAAAGAAAAAACACAAAGCTAACTTCCGATAATCACAGCTATTTTTGATAGATTATTTGTGCTTTAAATTTTCCTAGCATTCTTAATTATTTTAAAAAACTTTTGACAACTTTGTCTTCAATGTACCTTATGGTTTCTGGTTTGATGTTGAGGTCTTTAATCCATTTTGATCTTACTTTTGTACATGGTGTTAGGCAGAGTTCTGAGCCCATTTTTTGCATGTAGCCGTCCAGTGATGCCAGCACAATTTGTTAAAGAGACTTTCCTTACTCCACTTCACATTACTTGCACTTTATCAAAGACTAGATGATCATATGATTGAGGGGAGATGTCAGTGTATTCAACCCTGTTCCATTGGTCTGCAGTTCTGCCTTTGTTCCAGTACCATGCTGTTATAATTATTACTGATTTGTAGTACAGTTTGAAGTTAGGGAGGTTGATTCCTCCCATTTTCTTTTCCCCAAGAATTGCTTTAGCTAATCGTGGGGCCTTATTGTTCCATATAAATTTCAGGAGTGTTTGCTCCATTTCTTTGAAGAATGGCATGGGTATCCTTATAGGGATTTCATTGAATTTATACAATGCTTTTGGTAGTATTGCCATTTTGACAATGTTAAGTCTCCCGACCCATGAACAGGAGATATCTTTCCATTTCCTCATGTCCTCTTTAATTTCCTGAAGTAGCGTTTTGTAGTTTTCTTTGTACAGGTCCTTTACTTCCTTAGTTAAGGTGATTCCTAGGTACTTGATTTTCTGGGGCACAATTGTGAACGGGATTGTTTTTTTCATGCTGCTTTCTTCTCTCTCACTGTTTGCACATAGAAAAGCCATGGACTTTTGGGTATTGATTTTATAGCCTGAAACTTTACTATACGAGTCTATTGTTTCTAGGAGTTTTTTGGTGGAGGTGGTATCTTCAAAGATGCCACGCCACTGACTGAGCAAGTGAAAACAGAGATAGATAAATGGGACTATCTTAAACTAAGAAGCTTCTGCACCTCCAAAGAAACAGTGACCAAAATACAAAGACAATCTACAGAATGGGAAAGGATATTCGCCGAATACACATCTGACAAGGGGTTGATATCCAGGATATACAAAATACTGGTTAAACTCCACAAGAAGAAAACATCCAACCTCATCCAAAAATGGGGCAATGAAATGAACAGAAACTTTCTCAAAGAAGAAATCCGAATGGCAAAAAAGCACATGAGAAAATGCTCTACATCATTAATCATCAGGGAGATGCAGATCAAAACCACAATGAGATACCATCTCACACCTCAGAGACTGGCCCACATTCAAAAGAACAAAAGCAACCGATGCTGTCACGGATGTGGCGAGAAAGGAACACTCCTTCACTTTTGGTGGGAATGTCCACTGGTTCAGCCCTTCTGGAAAACAGTATGGACGATTCTCAAAAAATTATAAATTGAGCTCCCATTTTACCCAGCAATACCACTCCTGAGAATTTATCCCAGAGAGGCAAAAATGTATAGTCGAAGTGACATCTGCACTTGTTTGTTCATTGCAGCACTCTTTACAATAGCCAGAAACTGGAAGAAACCTGAATGCCCAAGAACAGATGACTGGTTAAAGAAACTTTGGTACATCTACACAATGGAGTACTATGTAGCTGTTAGAAAAGATGAAGTCATGAAATTTACATACAAGTGGTACAACATGGAAAGTATCATGTTAAGCGAAATGAGTCAGAAAGAGAGGGATAGACATAGAAAGATTGCATTCATCTGGGGGATATAAAGTAACAAAATATGAGATTAATACCCAAGAATAGCTGAGATCAGCACCAGGAAGATTACTCCATAGCTTAGTGGCCAGTCGGGCATTCTAGAGGAAAGGGCAGCTCAGATAGATAAGGGAACACCAAATAAAGGGTGTTTGGAGGATTCTCCCAGGAGGGGAGATGCATGTCGAAAGTAGACTATGGACTGAACATGTTTGCCACTCAATGCCTCTTTTGCAGACCACAACACCCAAAAGGAGAGAGAGAACACAGGGGATTGCCCTGCCACAGAGGCAGGAGGGGATGGGGGGATGGGGGTGGGAGGGATATTATCCATGGTGGTGGAAAATGGGCACTGGTGGAGGGATGGGTATCTGATCATTGTATAATCAAACCCAAGCACAAAAAATTGTAAATCTACAACTGTACCTCATGGTGTTTCACTAATTAAAAAAAGAAAAATTAAAAAAAAAACTTTTGAAATATTTCTTAATCCCAATTATATGAGATTTCTCATATTTAAAAACAGCCTATACAGTTCTAAGTCATTTAGCAAACAATAGCTGAGACAACAAAAAACTTTTATATTGTAAGCAGGCTGGCTCTTTAGTTTTTACTCCAGTGCTAATTTTTTTATTAGAAAATTATCACATTCACAAATCTCAATTTATTTCCAAAATATAAAATTATATTTTCTTGTACTCTGAAACACATTTTATCTGTGAAGTTACTAAAGTACTCAAAACTAATAGTTTGCAATATTTTGTTATAAAATTAAGTGTTCCATATATAACATAACTACTACTTAAAATCTCTGCTGTATACAGAATATCCAGGTTTTGGTTTTGATTTTCGTTACTGTTTTTGGGCCACACTTGGAGATACTTCAGGTTGCTCCCGATTCTGAATTCTGTAGTTACTGCTGGTGTTGCTTGAAAGATCATACACAAGCAAGGGATCAAACTGGTTTCACTGCAAGGCAAGTGTCCAACCTACTCTACTATCTCCAGCCCCAAAATAACTGTTTTACATAAAAAGAATGAAAAAAAAAAATATATATATATATATATATATATATTCATTTTGGGGTCATATCCAGCGATGCACAGGGGTTAATCCTGGCCCTGCACTCAGGAATTACTCCTGGAAGTTCTCAAGGGACCATATAGGATGCTGGGAATTGAATCTGGGTTGGCCGCATGCAAGATAAATGCCCTACATGCTGTGCTATCTCTCAGCCCCATAAGTAGAATATTATTCTACTTATGTAGAATAATAGTGTGCATTGTCTCAAAACTATTTTAGTTGTTTTATTTATTTATTTATTTATTTATTTATTTATTTATTTATTGTGCTTTTTGGGTCACACCCAGCGATCCTCAGGGGTTACTCCTGGTTCTCCATTCAGGAACTGCTCCTGGCAGTGCTTGTGGGACCTTATGGGTTACCTGGGATTGAACTGGGATCAGCTGTGTTCAAGGCAAAAGCCTTAGCTGCTGTACTATTGCTCCAGCCAAAAAAAAATATTTTTAGTTTTGTGAGCAAATTTTAAACAATAGAAATACTGAGTAAAACCCAAAGTGTTAATTAAAATATATAAAAAGAATCATAAGAAAGTGTTAGAATAGTATAGCTCTGTGGTAAAGGTAGAGTCTGTGCCTCAAATATGTGAAGCTTTGTGTCTATCCCCAGAACAATACAAAAAAGGACATAGTATTATTTTATATTTAGAAGTAAATTATGTTATAAAAGCCAAACATTTCAATAGATTTCCTAATGTCCTTTGCTTATAGAAAGAACACTAATATGAATGTTTATATGTTATGTTTTTAGAATTTATAGTTTGCTTCCATGTTGATAATCAAGATTTACCTTAACATTTTTACTTCAATTATGTTAGACATCAACAGCCAGAAGGTGGTTCTATATAAAAATGCTAAATAATTTTAAATTAATATTCATTTTTGTTATGGAATATGCAAAACTATTGTGAACTTACAATATATTTTGTAATATAATTTGGCTGATTACACCACCAAAAATCTAATCACAGTAAAAGAACAGAACAATCCTGTTTATTAAACCTGTCTAAAATATTTTCATAATGCAAAAAACATGAGGTCAATTTTTATTTCTTGATGTTCTATTTAAAATTAGTTTTATGGAATTCAATTATTTTATATTTATCATATGATTTTTCTTGCAGAGCATAATTCCAATATTTTAATGTACCCAAATAACTTTATCCAATACGATTCACCTTAATAGTAATTTTTTTTAATTTAGAAATTTTATTATTATTGATGTACGATGAATACATTTCTAATGGCTGAATTTAAATTTCACCTTTTAAACCATATTAAAAGAGAGTAGAAAGCAGTTTTCCAATAAGTTTATATAATTTATGTTCCAAGCATCAATATATAAACATTCTATTTATTTATTTATAATGCTACTTTTATTACATTCTCATCAATGTTTTAAATTTATCATCTATAATGTCATCATTTTGATCCTATACAAATATTGAGAATGTTATCCAGATTTTCTTGACAAAGAAACTAATTTATTCTGTTACTTTTATGTAACTTTGCAAGTAATTATCCCATAAAATATTTTTGTTTATATTTTTTATTATTCACTTGTTTTTCTTTATGAATTCAGGATATAATTCTTTGTTGGTTTTGCATAAAAATAATCTAACTTCTTCATGGCTTAATGTTAAATTTTCTAAAATTTTATTATAATTTTGGTTAAATAGTGATATTAGTGTCAAAGTATATGGTATTGAAGAACAAAGTTATTGCAACCCTTCATCATCAAAATTCTCATCTCCTTTGTCACTGTCTCTTTGTTACCTCAAGTCTATTCATTGATCCTATCCACTCAGGGTTTGGTAATTTGTATTATAATCCAATACTGATAAGGTTTTGTCAAAGGTTCATTGGGTGTTGTTTTTTCCCTTGCTTTGCCTCACTGCATTTCAAACTCCTGAAAAGATAGTTTGAATTTGAAACAATTTATCTTTTTCCATAAAGTGTATATATACACTTACTATAATGGATAATATATATATATGTATAATACACTTGCATCATTGCCAAGATACAACATTTTGAAGCTGTTTTGGGCTGACACAATAAGATTCACAACTATATGCTTTTAGCAGGAGGGGAACTGGGGGATCTATGTAAAATACAAAAAACATGCAGTCATCACCTTATGGATATTAAAAATGAAAACCTTTTTTCCATTGCTCTTATTTTTTTTTTTTCCCTTTATTTTATTTTATTTTTTTTAAAGTTGTAGATTTACAATTTTTTGTGCTTTGGTTTCAATTATACAATGATCAAATACCCATCCCTCCACCAGTGCCCCTTTTCCACCACCATGGATAATATTCCTCCCACCCCCATCCCCCCATCCCCCCGTCTCTGTGGCAGGGCAATCCCCTGTGTTCTCTCTCTCCTTTTGGGTGTTGTGGTCTGCAAAAGAGGCATTGAGTGGCAAACATGTTCAGTCCATAGTCTACTTTCGACATGCATCTCCCCTCCTGGGAGGATCCTCCAAACATCCTTTATTTGGTGCTCCCTTCTCTATCTGAATAGCCCTTTCCTCTAGGATACCCGGCTGGCCTCTAAGTTATGGAGTAATCCTCCTGGTGCTGATCTCAGCTATTCTTGGGTATTAATCTCATACTTTGTTACTTTATATCCCCCAGATGAATGCAATCTTTCTATGTCTATCCCTCTCTTTCTGACTCATTTCGCTTAGCATGATACTTTCCATATTGTACCACTTGTATGTAAATTTCATGACTTCATCTTTTCTAAGAGCTACATAGTACTCCATTGTGTAGATGTACCAAAGTTTCTTTAACCAGTCATCTGTTCTTGGGCATTCAGGTTTCTTCCAGTTTCTGGCTATTGTAAAGAGTGCTGCAATGAACAAACAAGTGCAGATGTCACTTCGACTATACATTTTTGCCTCTCTGGGATATATTCCCAGGAGTGGTATTGCTGGGTCAAATGGGAGCTCAATTTCTAATTTTTTGAGAATCGTCCATACTGTTTTCCAGAAGGGCTGCACCAGTGGACATTCCCACCAACAGTGAAGGAGTGTCCCTTTCTCGCCACATCCACGCCAGCATCGGTTGCTTTTGTTCTTTTGAATTTGGGCCAGTCTCTGAGGTGTGAGATGGTATCTCATTGTGGTTTTGATCTGCATCTCCCTGATGATTAATGATGTAGAGCATTTTCTCATGTGCTTTTTTGCCATTCGGATTTCTTCTTTGAGAAACTGTCTGTTCATTTCATTGCCCCATTTTTGGATGGGGTTGGATGTTTTCTTCTTGTGGAGTTTAACCAGTATTTTGTATATCCTGGATATCAACCCCTTGTCAGATGTGTATTCGGTGAATATCCTTTCCCATTCTGTAGACTGTCTTTGTATTTTGGTCACTGTTTCTTTGGAGGTGCAGAAGCTTCTTAGTTTAAGATAGTCCCATTTATCTATCTCTGTTTTCACTTGCTCGGCCAGTGGCGTGGCATCTTTGAAGATACCATTAGCTTCAATGTCATGGAGGGTTTTGCCAACTTTATCTTCAATGTACCTTATGGTTTCTGGTCTGACGTTGAGGTCTTTAATCCATTTTGATCTTACTTTTGTACATGGTGTTAGGCAGAGTTCTGAGCCTATTTTTTTGCATGTAGCCGTCCAGTGATGCCAACACAATTTATTAAAGAGGCTTTCCTTACTCCACTTCACATTACTTGCACCTTTATCAAAGATTAGATGAGCATATGATTGAGGAGAGATGTCAGTGTATTCAACCCTGTTCCATTGGTCTGCAGTTCTGCCTTTGTTCCAGTACCATGCTGTTTTAATTATTACTGCTTTGTAGTACAGTTTGAAGTTCGGGAGGTTGATTCCTCCCATTTTCTTTTTCCCAAGAATTGCTTTAGCTATTCGTGGGGGCTTATTGTTCCATATAAATTTCAAGAGTGTTTGCTCCATTTCTTTGAAGAATGTCATGGGTATCCTTATAGGGATTGCATTGAATTTATACAATGCTTTCGGTAGTATTGCCATTTTGACATCCATTGCTCTTATTGTATATTTTACATATCCCATTAAGTGGCAAATTACAAATTTCCACAAATTATTCTATTAAGCATTTGATTATATAAAATTTTATATTAATAAGATGATAACTGATTTAAAATACAAAAGTTCCATAAATAAACACAATGTATTATTTCATATTTTAAGTACATCAAATTTTCTTTTTTAAGTTTTGCTATTTTCTTTAGTAAGGGTTTTTTTTTAACTTGGCTAAACTACTTCCTAATCAGTTCATTTTTTGATGATCAGAATGCAATTTTTATTCAATGACCTACTTCAGAAATTATGTATTATTGATGATAGTAGATAATTTTAAGATGAATCACCTTAATCTTCTCTGAAGGACTATTATGATTATTCGCCTGTGTGTTACTCACTTTAACATTTTGAAGAGCCCTATTAGTTCTCAAGTGGAAGGCTGTAAGATAATTGAGAAAAAATATCATTAAAACAAAAGGATACTATAGAATGGAGAGAAAGTTGACAGCAGGCAACAGAATATATATATATAGACAACAGAATGTATATATATAATATAAAGTGCTTATAAAACTCAAAAAAACAAACAACTTTATTAAAACTGAGAAAAACTGGAGACACTTCTCCCAAGAAGACATATAGGTACACATAGATCATGAGATGCTCCTCATTACTGATTATCAAGTAAGTTTACATTACAGCAACAATTAACTAAGAGGCTGAAGAGTTAGTTTGGAGGTTAAGGCACTTGCTTTGAGAGTTGTCAAAGTTGATTCAATTCTCCAAACCCCACAAGGAGTGTTTACTGAATTCAAAGGCAGAGGTAAGTCAGGTGTGGAAACCAAACCAAACCAAACCAAACAAAAATAATGACCTATTACCACACAAAGAAAGGATAACAGAAGATGAAAGGCCAGAGGACTCTCTGATCTCCAACACTGCATATGTCCCGGAAACACTGGCACCCTAGATCCCTCAACACAGAGCCTGGAGTAGTAAGTCCTGAGCACTTTGGGGTACTGCAGCTTAAAATAAATATATGAATAAAAATTAAAAATACAGCCACAAGCAATAAAGTATTTGCAGAGGTACAAAATTTTTTTTGAAAATGTAATATCATAAGTTACTACTATTACAGTTCGTTAATGTGATTGCATTATTATCGACATTTATAATTTTGATGTATGTAGTTACTGCATTCAACTCCTTGTACGTGACCGCGATCCTCCCACACACACTATTTTCTTTTTCTTTTCTTTTTTTTTTTATTTTTTGCATCACAACCAGTGATGCACAGGGGCTACTACTGGCTCTGCATTCAGGAATTATTCCTGGCAGTGTTTGGGGAACCATTTGGGATGCTGGAAATCGAAGCCAGGTCAACCACACGGAAGGCAAATGCCCTACCTGCTGTGCTATCGCTCCAGCCCCCTTCCCCACTATTAAGAGTTGATCCAGCAAATCTATTCTTGTGTATTTATCTGAACAACACAAAAACATAAATTTTGAAAGACATTTACACACCTTTGTGCTTTTTATCACTATTTACATTAACAAACTTCTTAAAAATGTACAGAAATATCTGAGAATATGAATAAAATATGTAATATAATTATCAACTATTTGCTACATGAATAAAAGTGGAAGAATTATACTAAGTGAAACAATTGGAGAAAGAAAAATATCTCATTATCTCAGTTTGTGACATATATGGAAATAGAAATGGTAAGGAATATCACTTAATCACTTAATCACTTAACTTCCCGTTAGTCGTCGATTTGCTTGAGCGGGTGCCAGTAACGTCTCCATTTGTCCCTGTCGCGTGCTAGTGTAGCCCAATGGCATCTGTTCGCTCCAGGAACATGGAGGGCCTCAAACCGATCGTTCATGATCTTGACAAAGAAGTCTGACCATCTGGTAGGTGGGCGGCCACGCGGTCTCTTGACATCCCGTGGAATCCAATCAGTAACAGCTCTAGTCCAACGGTCGTTTTATAAGGAATATAAAAGAAATTAAAAATTGACCACAGAAATAAGATTAAAAGCTGTGTGCATGGTGGAGGAATAGGATGCTAAAAGATCTAATGGGTATTGATTGAAGAATGTTTGGAACTTCAGTGCTACATGAACTATGGCAACATTAAACACTAAAGTATAACATCATTTGTAATCTAATTTAGTTCAATTGAGAAATTTTAAAGTACTTTAAAAAAACTAGTTTTATCTGAATAAGTAGGAACTAAAATAAGGCATCAAAATCAATTTTTAAAAGTTTTACTTTTAAATTTTTTATTTTATTAAAGAAGCACAAATTTATGAGTTTAAGCATACAACGTTTTAACACTAATCCTACCACCAATATGGATTTCACCCACCAGCGTTCCCATACTTTCCCCCACTCCCACCACAAGCTACTCCCTTGACTGGCTCATATTAAAGCTCCATAGTTGCAGTATACATCTTATGTTTTTAGTGTTGCTGAGACTTTGCTTTTAATATATGGATGTGCCACTTTCCTATTCAATGACTGAAGCTCCAAGCCCTATTTCCCCCATTACTTCCCTTTCTAATCTTCCTTCTCCCCTTGGTTTTTTCCCTCGCTGTCCTACCCCCTGTGCTCTGGGATTGAGTGAACTAGATGCCCCTCCTTTATTATATTACACTTCCTCATTCAGTCATTCTATAAACCTCAGATAAGTGAGATTATCAGAGGATGGTTTTTCATCAACATCGAATTCCGGTCAGCTGCATGCAAGGCAAACGTCCTACCCGCTGTGCTATTGCTCCAGCCACTCTACAGTTGTTTTGAAATCACTTAATCACTTAATCACTTAACTTCCCGTTAGTCGTTGATTTGCTCGAGTGGGCACCAGTAACGTCTCCATTTGTCCCTGTCGCGTGCTAGTGTAGCCCAATGGCATCTGTTCGCTCCGGGAACATGAAGGGCCTCAAACCGATCGTTCATGATGTTGACGAAGAAGTCTGACCATCTGGAAGGTGGGCGGCCACGCGGTCTTTTGACATCCCGTGGAATCCAGTCGGTAACAGCTCTAGTCCAGCGGTCGTCTTTAATCTCATTACGTGACCAGCCCATCTGATTTTCGACACCTTGGCATATGAGACAGCGTCCCTGATTCTTGATCGTCGACGGATGTCAGAACTCCGGATTCTTTCTCTCATTTGAGTGAAACGTGATATTCCTAGCATAGCTCTTTCTATTCATCTTTGGGAGACCTGAATAGCATTCTCATCTTGTTTGCGAATGGCCCAGGTCTCTGAGGCATATGTTAATGCAGGAAGAACAGTGGAATCAAAGAGATGTGCCCGGAGCCGGAGGTTCTTCGTCCTCTTAGCTAGCTATTTCTTTGACGTTCTTGAAGGCGTTCCAAGCCGCTCTCTTCCTCCTGCGCAGCTCAGGTGCCAGGTCATTTGTCATGTTGACCTCTCGACCTAGGTACACATAGCTGTTGCATTCGGAGATGGTCATTCCATTGAGAGCGAATGGGGCGTCAGGAATAAGGCTGTTTCTCATAAACATTGTCTTTGTAAGATTCAGCTGTAGTCCTACCTTTCCACACTCACGGTCAAAATCGGCCAGCATTTGTGCTGCTTGGCTGATGTTTGGTGTTATTAAAACAATATCATCAGCAAAGCGGAGGTGGTGTAGTTGCCGACCATCTATCTTCACTCCCATTCCTTCCCATTCCAGTCGTCGCATGATGTTCTCGAGGGTGGCAGTTCTCGAAGGAGACAGTGGTCCGATCCCATTCGAAATTTTGGGACAACAGCGACGTCAGTCAGGCAAAGCCGTCGATTGAATATGATGTGGTCTATTTCATTGTGGAATCGTCCACCGGGAGACTCCCATGTCCATCGTTTAGATTCTGCCTTCTGGAACTCTGAGTTACCATGAATGGTCTTGGTCGACATGATGAACTCAGACTGTCTCTCACCCTGTTCGTTCCATTCTAGGCCATGGGTCCCGATGTGAAGTTCTTCAGCTGATCTTCTCGGTCCTATCTTGGCATTAAAATCACCCACAATGATCTTGTAGAAGGTGTGGTCTTCTTTATAGAACTTTTCTAGCTCCATGTAGAACTTCTCGATTTCTCTTTCATCATAATGAGACGTTGGTGCGTAGACAACGAAGATAGAAACTGCAGGCAGTGAGCCACATCTATTCAAATGTAAACGTCCGATTCAGGTTGTTAGGCATTCGAATGAATCAATGCTCTTGGCCAAGTTTGTGTTGACAAGGACACCGACGCCTCCAACACCTCTTTTATCGCATGTTCCGAGGAACAATTCTTCTCCAGTGTCGAAAACGGCATGGTGAGATTCGTGCCTTCTTGTCTCGGTCAGACCAATGATGTCGTACTTGATCATTCGCGCTTGTAACATCAGGTCCTCGATGAATGCATCTGATGCTAGTGTACATGCCTTGAAAGTACAGACAATCATTTTTGTCTTCCTTCGTTGTGGCAGCCTACGTCGGCCTTGATATTTTGTCGGCCTCTCCTTTCTCATCCTTCTCAATGCTGCCATGTTGGTGAAGCCTTCAGGGTCAGGTGAATGAGACCAGTTGTAGTTACTGGTTTTGGCATATCGAATACACAGCGGATACCTTGCCAGGCTCTTCCGTGCGGGCAGAATACTCTCGGTTGCTTGCCAGTCTTTCCGAGAGGGATATAGGCTTTTGGGGCGACCTCTAATCACCCTTGTAGGTGTTACCATATTTGAACCCTATCAAATATGGTACGACAATTCCGGAAGATGGGTATTTAATGTCTTATGATGTGTCGCGGCAAGCAGCCGCGCAGGTCCGGAAAGTGTCCTGGAGTGTGGCGACGGCTGGGTAGTGGAAGTAGTGTCGAGAGTGGAAGTCTGCCAGTGGAGTATTTATCTGGGTAGGGTGGGTCTCCTGTGCGCAATTCGATCCCTGGGTGGTTGATGGAAGCAGACAGGGCAGGGTAGGGTGGGGCTCCTGATTAGAATCCCTTTGTCACCTGTGGTGGTGGGAGCAAGCAAAGAAGCTCTTTTAAAAATAAAATGTTTATTTCAAACATGTGTGCTCCTTAATCTTTTTATGCATGTAAGAAATACCCTTGGCCCTGATTTATAATTCCTGTTTCTAATACCCAACGAACACCTTCATAAACACACACACATACGTGTGTATATACATATACATATGTAATCTTTAAGGATGTTTAGTTCACCTAATAGGGCTAGAGCGATAGCACAGCGGTAGGGCGTTTTCCTTGCATGCAGCCAACATGGCCGACCCGAGTTCGATTCCTTCGCCCCTCTCGGAGAGCTTGGTAAGCTACCGAGAGTATCGCCCGCACGGCAGAGCCTGGCAAGCTCCCCGTGACGTATTTGATATGCCAAACACAGTAACAACAAAGTCTCCAATAGAGACGTTACTGGGCCCGCTCGAGCCAATCGATGAACAACGGGAGGACCATGTTAAAAAGACAATGATGTTGTGATTGAAAACTTGGTAAAAATATATGGATAACAGATTTTTAAACGTTTTTATTTCAGTAAATAAAGAAGTGAGTATATTATTTAAGTACTATATTGGGCATGAAGTACATTATATTTTAATTAAAGTGAAAAGAAAGTCATTATCCAATACATAAATTTTAAAAGCTTTCCAGGGAATGGATAATTAAAGCACATCTTGAAATATTAGTGTTCTTTCAACTAACAGTGAGGGAAACACAACAAAGTTTTAATTTCCTACATATCTGATTGAAGTGAAGGGAATCAAAGTGCCTTGAGGGTAATTTTTGCTGAAGTTCCTGTGGGAAAAACCACTATCTTGAGTGTTGCAGTCTTCCATTACTGAAAGATTCCTCTTAATATGGCAGGCTGAAAATTCTTAGTGTTAAAATTAGCCCTGTTTATTTGGGGGAAAGAGGATGTGGTAACTTCTGGCTCTGTGCGCAGGGAACTTTCCGCAAATGACTTGTGGTACAATTTGGATATTCAGGATCTAAGGGGGGTCAGCTATATGCAAGGCCAGAGTCTAACTCCTGGATTATCTTTCTGGTTGTCGAGCTTTGTGAATTCTTATATAGGACAGATGTAAATGGGCAACAGTAACTTTATATCATGAGAACAAAACCATTAACTTGGGGGACTTTTGTTCTTTATCATTACATAATTAAATAAATTTGATTCTGTCTGTCGTGCTCTGATGCACTGTAGCACCGTTGCACTGTCCTCCTGTTGTTCATTGATTTGCTCAAGCGGGCACCAGTAACGTCTCACAACAAATTGTGAGACTTGTTACTGTTTTTGGCATATCAAATACGTCAAGGATAGCTTGCCACGTTTTACCATGTGAGCGAGATACTCTCGGCAGCTTACTGGGCTTTCCAAGAGGGGCAGAAGAACCGAACCAGGGTCGGCTGTGTGCAAGGCAAACACCCTACCCACTGTGTTATCACTCCAGCCCAAATAAATTTGATAATATAGTGATAATTATAGAATTAAAAGTTCATTTAGGGAGCGAACAGATGGCTCAGGATTTAAATAAAAAAGTGTGTTTCCTAAAACTTTAGTAATAAATACAAAATTCACCCTAAATTTACTAGTTGTCAGACAAAACATTCCAACTTTTCCTTTTTAACCTGGCAAATTCTTCATTTTTAAAAAAATTTTTTTATTAGTGAAACACCATGAGGTACAGTTATAGATTTATAAATTTTTGTGCTTGGGTTTCAGTTAAACAATGATCAAGTACCCATTCCTCCACCAGTGCCCATCCTCCACCACCATGGGGCCCAGCATCCCTCCCATTTTATTTATTTTCAGTAACCTTGAAATTACAAAGTTATTCATTATAGGGTTTGGGAGATACAATGTTTCAACACTGATCCCTTTCCCAATAACCACTTCACTCCTTAAAAGCCTACAAAAGCCCCTTTGCATCCCTCCCACCAATCTGCTTCTGTGAGGGACTCTCTCTTTTTCCATATATGCCTGTGTATACATATATGTGTATGTATATGTCTTTTTCTCTGTGGTTCATAGTACCGTAGCTGACAGCGTTTCATACGTAGTATTTTATCACCTTTCAATACCACCTCCTCCCCCTTGTTGAATGCTTCCTTAGGCAAGTAGTATTGCCCCTTACACCATCCTGTCACCTAGCACCTTTGAGTGACACGTTTTCTGTTGAATAAAAATTCATTTTGTTTCTTTATGTTCCACTTATGAGATAGATCACTGGGTGTTAGTTTCTCTCTCACTTATAACTTCACTCAGCATAATTTCCAGGTCCCTCTATGGAGCAGCAAGTGTGGGACTTCATATTGTCTTACAGCCAGCTAGTATTCCATTGTGTACATGTACATATATTTTTATCTGATTACCTATTCTTGAGGCTGGAATGATAGCACAGTGGTAGGGCACTTGCCTTGTGGGCAGCTGGCCTGGCCGAGCTGGTTCGATTCCTCTGCCCCTCTCGGAGAGCCCGGCAAGCTACGGAGAGTATCTCGTCCACATGGCAAAGCTTGGAAAGCAACCCATGATGTATTCACTATGCCAAACACAGTAACAACAAGTCTCATGATGGAGACGTTACTGGGCCCTTTCGAGCAAATCATTGAACAATAGGAGGACAGTGCTACAGTGCTATCTAGTCTTAATCTCTCGCTCTGCTCATTCCATTGTAGGCCATGGGTCCTGATGTGGAGTTCTTTGGCTGATATTCTCAGTCCTAACTTGGCATTAAAATCATCGACAATGATCTTGTAGAAGTTGTTGACTTCTTTATATAACTTCTACAGCTCCATGTAGAACTTCTCAATTTCTTCTTTATTGTAATTGGATGTTGGTGCATAGACACAAAGGCAGAAACTGCCAGTAGTGAACACATCTATTCAAGCGTAATTGTCTGATTCAGGTTGTTAGGCATTCAAATAAATCAATGCTCACAGTCAAGTTCTTGTTGACAAGGACACCAACACCACCGGTGCCTACACAAGGACACCACCATTCTACAAGGAAGTGATCATCAATGTCAAGAGAGGGGATCGGCAGGGTGATGCCATTTCACCAAAATTGTTCAGTGCCACCCTCAAGAAGGTCAAGCTACAACCAAATGGGAAGGAATGGGCGTGAAGATAGAAGGCCGGCAACTACACCACCTCCGCTTCACTGATGACATTGTTTTAATAACACTAAACGTTAGCCAAGCAGCACAAGTGCTGGCTGACTTCGACTGTGAGTGTGGAAAGGTCGGACTACAGTTGAATCTCACAAGACAATGTTAATGAGAAAAGGACTTGTTCCTGATGTTCCGTTTACTCTCAATGGAACAAATTCTTCCTGATGTACATATACCTTGATCATTAAGAAATGACACTAGCTGTCTCTTATAACTTTTATAGCCTAAAATCTATGTCTTCTGATATTAGTTTGGGTACTACATTCTTTTGAGGAAGTTGTTGAAGGGAATGATTGTATTCTGATCTTTGACTTTGAGTCTACATTTGCTCTGACTATTCATATGTGTTTCTTACAGACAGCAGATTTGTTGAGGTCAATTTTTTAATTTTTTAATCCATTCTACCACTTTGTGTCTACCACTCTTTTATTTTTTTGTAATTCTGATTAGGATATGTCTTTGAGTATTTGTTGCACTCTCCTGCTCTGGAAATTTTTCAGCAATTATATGTTTGACTGTTGCTTCTTCATCAAGGTTCCCTTCCTGATTCTCTAGAACTCTGATTATTTTTACTGTTGTGCTCTTTGAGTTCATCTTGAAGTTCTCTTGTTTGTTTATTTTAAGGATTTCCCCCATCTTCTGCTATTGTCTGGAGTTTCTCTGCACTTCATCTTGAAGCTCATTGAATCTTTCCTTTATGGCTGTTACTCTGCTGGTGAGGTCTTCCTGTGAATTTTCATTTTGCCTACCAACTACTATCCACAAATAGCCAAAACCTGGAAACAACCCAAAAGACCACAAATAGATAACTGGATTAAGAAACTATTGTTCGTATACATAATGGGAAATCACTCAACAATAAGAAAAGAGAAAAATCATGCAATTTGTTTCTACATGGATAGTTATGGATCATATCGTGCTGAGTGAAGTTTGTCAGGGGGAAAGCGACCAAACAGAATGATCTTTCATGTGCAGGATGTAAAGAAAGTTAATGGTAGAATAATGAATACCCAAAGAAAATTCAAACAAAGAACTCGAGAACTGGTCTTCAGTAGGAAACATACCACTCCAGGGGCCTTAGGACTAGAACAGAGAGTGGGCTACAATTATGATAGAGAAAAATGTTCAATGGGAGGAGGAGGGAATTCTGAAAAGTGGTAAAGTGTTATGCATGAAATACCCTAAGTGATAGTACTGTAAACCACAGTGCAAAATTTCTTTCTAAAGTGTCTCCTCGAGAGGCAGACTGGTGGGCGGATAGCAAACATGGGGTGGAAGGCAGTGGGGAGGGAAGTGGGTAAAGAGATTGCTATTGAAACACGGTATGTGTCAAACCTAATTGTAAATGACTGCAATTTTGAGAGACTAAGTAAAATTTTCAAGAAAAGAAAAAATTATAGAAGGTAATTGATGTAGCTATTTCATTCTGTCACCAAAGGGTGGAGGCAGGGGAAGAAATAATTATAAGTGCAGTTGTCAAATTTTAATAACAGAGATAAATCTTTATGTAGGATTTACTGTGTAGATAAATAAGGTATCACTCTAGCTATCTGAAGTTAAAGAAGAAATAGGAGTAGGAAAATTATTGACTCTAGAAAGATGCCATTTTAAGACTGTTAAAAAACAAGATGTTAAAGATTCCTCTTATAAAATCTCTACTAAACAGTAGGGTACCTAAGATGATCAAGAATTTATTTCAGAAATTCATAAAATATTTTCCAAAGTTTAAAGGGGTATTCCTGGTAGGATATATGGGTCATCTATATCATAATGTAGATAGTGGGTCATAAGATTATTTAGAAGATAAAATATTGAGAAAAAGAGCTATTGTATTAGAGTGGAAACTGACAGAAGTAATATGAAATGAAAATTTGTCTTGACTCGTTAAATTTTTATTGTTAAGAAGCAGACTTATGGGCTGGAGTGATAGTACAGTTGGTAAGAAGCTTGGTTGTACATGCCTAACCCGGTATCAATTTCCAAAGTGCCAGCACTGTATAAGGTCCTCTGAGCTCCTCCGGATATGATTTATGAGAATAGAACTAGGAGTTAGCCTTGAGCAAAGTGTGACCCATAAAATCAATAAGAAAACAAAAGTGGTTTTAACAAATTAGATTCAAATACCTGAAAAAAATTCAAATTTATTTTACAATAAATAATACAATATAATAATACATGCAAATTAATAAGTACTATTTGATAACAATACTGGTAAATTCAAATACCTGTGCTATTTTATAGAATTTGTTTAGTGGAATCAAAATTATTGCAGAAATGTTATTGCTAAATAGAACTTATTGTTAACCAAAGAATATTCTGTCACAATCTTTGGTACTGGATGAATCAGCAATATGTCCTTGACAATATTCAGAGCATGATCTTCAGAACTGTGTCTTCCACAGTAGGAGGTAGTTTAAGATATACCTGAAGAACTTCAATTTAACTCCAGCATCACTTTCAAGGCCTTTTCTCCAATTACAGTCACATAAGGAGGCAACAGGGATTTGTCTTTTCAATGTATTAGATGAGAGAACACAATTCAACCCATAGAACCATTTCTTTTGAGAAGCAGATTTTTCAAATTTTTGTCACTCCATTATTTATTGTAAGTGAGAGCTTAGGAAGCAGATAGCTTTCCACTCTTGATAAACAGATGCAAAAATATCTACAATCATATATAACTACCTACATGTAAAATCCTGTAAATTAATACTGTGCATTATGACACATGGGATGAGAATTTAAGAATTTAATGTAAGGGTGAATGTACTTTGTATGAGGATGAATATAAATAGCTTACCTCGGATTGTGATTGTGTTAGTGGCTCTGTATTTCATCATCCTTATATTGAGATGTTGAGTCTATTTTGCCTCCCTATACTTGTCACTAAAGCTGGTTTTGATCAGAACAAGACAAACATAATCTATTATCTCATCTGCCTGTGGTACCGGAGATATTCATCTAGGATCCCAGTGTCTAAATCACATAGAAATGTTATATGAATAAAAACCCAACTGGTGTAGCTGAACGGGACTTAGAATCAGCCCGCATTACTGAATGGATTCTTCCGGAAAGTTACTGTCTTAGTCAACCTCCAACTGACTGAGCTCAAACTAATCCCTCGAGAACAGAGGGTCCACTTCCCAAACACATTTCCAAGGAGAAGCAAGGCATATTTCAAATCCTAAAGCAAGGCATACTTCAAATCTTGAACCCATTATTTGGAAGTGGGAGTCATGCAGTAGTAAAAATCCAAAAATTTCTTTGAACTGAGAAAATAGTACAGTGGTCAGGATGTTTGTCTTACTCACAGCTCCCTTGGGTTTATTCCCTGGTACCCCACATACGATCCCCTGAGCATTGCTGGGTGTCACATAAAAACAAACAAATAACACCATGCGGTTTCACATATTGTGAACTCATTTTTAAGGCATTAATTATGTAGAAATGTGTAAGAATTGTGAAAGAACAAAGAGGATTTTAAAATAAAATAATATTTCAAAAAAAACAGCAACAAGTGATCTCAGAATTTATAGTGCAAATAAAGTTTTTTTGTTACACTGGAATTACCTGCATCCCAACTTGGGGCATAATATTATTTTCCTTTAATTTTCCTTTTTTTTTTTGCTTCATGGTTCTCTCTCATCATTCTGGAACCGTCTATAAAGACTCTTAAATGGTTGCTCCCCCCATTTATTTGGGGCTATCACTGTATAACTGTATCACTTTTATTCCGTTACTCGTAGGATTACTCGAATGGGCGCCAGTAATGCCTCTATTCCTCCCAGCCCTGAGATTTTAGCAGCCTCTTCTTACTCGTCTTTTCCCAATGATTGGAGGCTTTTTCAGGGTCAGGGGAATGAGACCTACTGTTGTTACTGTATTTGGCATATCGAATATGCCACCGGGAGCTTGCCAGATTCTGCCCGTGCAGGCGGGATACTCTTGGTAGCTTGCCGAGCTCTCCGAGAGGCATAAATGGGTAGTAAGTGTCTTATAATGTGTCGGTCCAGAAAGTGGCCTGGAGCATGGTGGTGGTTGGGCAGTGGAGGTCGGCTTTGGGGGCTGGGTCCCTTAGGGTGAGGAGGGCTCTCACCCACCCCACAGCCTGGCATGGAGTCTGATGGCATGGTTCTGGGGGCCTCCTTTTATATACTTCTATCTCGGAGGAGCATCTGTGAGATCTGGAGGGTGGCTGATGAGATTATCTGGTGCCAGCAGGATATGGCTTATGGGTGTGAGCCCCGAGTCACTGGACACTGGGGGAAGCAGGTAGAGGATCTCTGTTTCGGGTCTTGTTGAGTCCAGAGTCCAAGGTCACAAATTTCTGCATTATCTGGAATCCGCGGGACTTCATTCATGTGTGAGGCTCAGCCTGAGCATCTGAAAAGCAGCCTGGAGCATGGCGGTGATTGGGCAGTGGAGGTCGGCTGCCAGGGCTGGGTCCCTTTGGGTGGGGAGGGCTCTCACCTGCCCCACAGTCTGGCTTGGAGTCCCATTTTGGGCCATACTGGTAAGTATTAAAAGTTAATTTCTGGCTCTGGACACAAGGATCTTTTCTAGGGGTGCTAAGGGGACCACGTATAATGCCAGGGAATTGAACCTGCATCAGCCACATGCAAGGCAAAGGAACTGTCATTCCTAAATTATCCCTGCAGTCCTTCTCTTACTTTCAGTTTATTATTTTCACAAAAATCAAGATGAAAATAAATATTTCCATTTATTAAATTTTCTTACCTATGATATAAAGATATTTTATTTAAAATGTTTTTAGGCATAAAATATTTAGTTCAGTTGTGTTTGAGTAATAAATTTTGTAAGATTTTGTAAGGTGAATTTCTTTTTTTTTAATTTTAATACAAATATTTCTTATATTTAATGAGATTTCTAAGAAAGAGAATAGGAAAGGTAGAAACATTAGGTGATTTTTAAAAATAATTAAAATCAGAAATGTAGGCATGACCTGGAAGAACAGTAAAACTATAGTCTAACACTGAGGGTCAGAGGAAACAGTGAGGGGAGTACTGACCGGGCATGTGTTCCACCCGGATTCTATCCCCAAGTAGCATCAGGATTGATCCCTGGGCTCAGAGCCAGGTCCATTTCTGATGTGGCTAAAAGAATTACACAGAAATAAGTAAATAATTTGCCATCACTGAAACATGCAAGGTGATGAACAGTTTGGCACCAAATCATATGCAAAGAGGGAAAAAGGTGTGTGTGTGAGTGTGTGTGTTTGCATTTATGTATTTATATATGCATATACATTTAGCTACCTTAAATTCTTATATACAGAGAATACAGAGAGAGAATTGCAGCAGAAGAAATTATCTTTTTTCTTTTGACAATTAGAGATTAATCCACTAAGGAAGTGAGAAACAAAAGGAGCTTGTTGCCAATAGTGCAAATATCTTCAATTTACTGTACAACTGCCTGATCTCAATATCTTCTTAAAGATCAATGTCACACCATACATTATATTCACCAGAACCTGATTGTGAAATAAATGTCTTGCTTTCCTTAAATAATAGGAAGAATAGTTCTACTTTTCTATTTTTTAATTCACTTACTTTTAAAAATAGGCCCTCCCGTTGATCAGCGATTTGCTCGAGTGGGCCAGTAACGTCTCCATTGGAGACTTTGTTGTTACTGTGTCTGGCATATCGAATACGTCACGGGGAGCTTGCCAGGCTCTGCCGTGCGGGCGAAATACTCTCGGTAGCTTGCCGGGCTCTCCGAGAGGGGCGGAGGAATCGAACTTGGGTCGGCCATGTTGGCTGCGTGTAAGGCAAACGCCCTATACTCATTTATATTTAACAGAAAATAAAAATCATGTCAACTCTCAACAATTTAATCTTACCTATTAAGTATCTATATGTTCAAAAGACAGTGGATATAATATGGAAGTTGAGGAATTTTCCTTGCAAGAAGCAAGCAGGAGCTCAATCATCAGCACAAAATATGGTTCTCAGAGAACTACCAAGAGTTATTACTGATGAAGAGACAGGAGAAAGCCTTGCACATGACTGGGATCGTCCAAATCCCTCTCACAAATAATAATAACCTAAACTTTCACAGATGACTCTAAGTTTTTTTAACATAGTATTTTCTAACTCACTGTGGAAACTTAAAATCTTTAGGCACTAACAAATTTCACTTAAACTAAAATAAAAAGACCAAAATATTCTCTTGCAACTAAAAATGGCACTAGCACAAATACTTCTTACAAACTCTTAGTTGTAATTGTAATAGAAGATTTTAAGTTATAATATTAACAATAAATTACAAGAACATGATTAAATATGAAATAAATAAATAATAAAACCATATTTTGAAATAAATATTATTCTTCTATTATATTCTTCAATAATACCCAGTATAACTATG
The DNA here is from genome assembly GCF_029834395.1 of Sorex fumeus. NCBI lineage: Eukaryota > Metazoa > Chordata > Mammalia > Eulipotyphla > Soricidae > Sorex > Sorex fumeus. Next base: position 5,650,631 of record NW_026606185.1, on the reverse strand, counting down.
TAGAAGGCAAAAATCAGAACTAATCAGATCAGAGAAGAAAAAACTTAAGTTCAAATGCTCATGTACAAATGGAGGAGTCATTTTAAAGCTACTGAAAAACCATTAAAATTTTCAAAACTGTAGTTGTATTTTTTTCACTCTTGAAGGAATATTACTGTAAAAGTTATTGTAAGAAAAAGTAAACACAGCCCAACGGTGTGTTTCTGCACTACAACCACACTAGCAACATTTAAAAAAAATATGTGGTTATTCAGTTTCCCCAACACCATTTGTTGAAGAGCCTATCTTTACTACTTTATTTTGTGTTCTGAGCTTATTCTCCATGAGTAACCATACATTATTGTAAACCACAGGATCTCAATCAATTTTAAAAAGAAAAAGAAAATTATTTGACCATAATTTGGGAATGTCTTTCCATACTCAATTCTAGCCCACTGACCAGAAGTTCCAGCCTTATTTCACTGCTAAGCTGGATTGTTTTTGCTGCTGCTGTATTTAAATAATCACTATAGCTTTATAATATAGTTTCAAGTTAGATAACAAGATATCTCCAGTTTCTTGGATATTATTTATGATTCCATGCAAACATTACTGTTTCTAAGTCCCTGAATAATGTCACCTGAATAAAAATTAATTCCATGCAAACATTACTCTTTCTAAGTCCATGAATAATGTCACCTGAATAAAAATTAAATTGTAAGGTAGTCATTTTGACAATATTGATTCTTTCAATCCATGGACATGGAATAATTTTTCTATCTATAGAAAAGTTTTTTATCTTAAATTTATAGTATTTCATCTCTTTCTAGAAATATTTTGTCTCAGGGATAGTTATGTTATCTGAATAAAAGCGACAGATATGACAGAGATGGAATTTTTAATTCAGTACCCAACATTAATATCTGCAGAGTGTTTTTACAAAATGGACAGAACCCTTTCTGGGTATTGAAAGTTTTCTCCACACTTGATTATTGTAAATCAGGATTAATCTGGTATTACAATGGTTCTTTATCAGAAAGTTAATTACCAAGTATTTTGAATTATTATTAACAGCTATCGGTGGTGTGGTAGGCACATGAATCTTATGTAACTGTCAGTTTTGTCTACAAATATTTAAAGAATTTAACTGTAGATTAAGCTCTGTGTGGTTTATTTCACAAAGGAATGCCTTAAGATATAATTAGGCACTTGGCAATAGTACCATGATAAATGTTCAGTATTCTGAGTGATCGCTTTTCCCCCACATCAATAAGCTCTATACTGCATCTAAAGGCAGTCATTCAAAATTTCTTAATGATGGTGATTGCACATTTTGCTGACTAGTCTGCAGTCACTATAACCGAAAGAGCTGGCAATTAACTTCAAAGAAACTGAATTCATGTCAGAGCTTACACTAAGCACAATCCACATGCTGTCCAAATTGCATCTGGGCAGTTTCAGAACTCAAAGATTACTTGGAATTTTGCTGTATCAGCGGCAGTACTAATAAACAAGGAAATCAAATACCCAATAAGAAAATCAGATTCAAGAACATCTGGTGTTGGTGGCATATGGAAAAGTATAGCGGATTCAAGAAAGGCAAAGAAAAGAAATATTGAGCAGTGTGTATGGGAGCAGAGACAGTAAGGGCCATAGCGCCAAGCACTCAACAGCCTTCCTTAGAGATCACATCTACGTACCTCTGGACATTTCATTCTATTATGGTGATAGATATCATAGAGGAATAAAAATAATACTGATTTGAGAGATAATGTAATCAATAAGTCTCTGTCTTCATGTGGCCAATCTGGGTGGAATTCACAGGACCCCACAGGGTCTCTTGCACCAGGAGTTATCCTTGAGCACAGAGCCAGACATAAGCCCTGAGAAAAGCTCAGGATCAAAAAACAAAAACAAAAACTGTTAAACATATAGCAGTAGAATATTTAACTTGATGATGCTGAGACTGTTTAGGATACCTGCCTGATGGTATACTCAGAATTAAAATAGAAACATAGATTCTCAGAGCTGAAAAAGAACCATAGATAATTGAAGGGTCATTACAATGTATTACTGAAATATGTTTGTTCATGGGTGCTTTAATTGTCCAGGCAGGGCCTGAGAGGTAGTACAGTGGATATGGTTCTTGCCTTGCACAGGACCAGCCCAGATTCTATACCCAGCATCCCATATGGTACCCTGAGCTCAGCCAGGTAATTCCCAAGTGCAGAGCCAGAAATAACCCCTGAGTATTTCTGGGGGTTAAACAAATACAAAAGAAAGAAACAAAAAAAATAGACTAGGAGATTCATTATATGGAAAGCAAAGTGGTGTATTTTAGGCTTACTAGACATGTAGTTTAAGTTTGTATCTAATTTTCTATAAATGCTCCCTTAAAAATTACAATCTAAAGCCCAATTTTTTCACTTTAGAACACGATTTCAAACTGAAATTTATATTCATTATTTTTTAGAAACAATGTATGTTAATTTATGGCTGTCTTTTCCCTCCACAATGAGCTAATATAGTTCTGATCCAATTTTGAATTATGGTCCATTAGCATATCATTGACTTTTGTATTCATTCTACATTCACCTCCAGGAGAAATTGGCATACAATCACCAACACTGATGAAGATATTAGTGATTGCTCGAGGTAAAGGCCCTCCCGTTGATCGTCGATTTGCTCGAGCGGGCCCAGTAACGTCTCCATTGGCGACTTTGTTGTTACTGTGTCTGGCATACCGAATACTCTCGATAGCTTGTTAAGAAACACTAAGTTTTAGACTAGAATTTTGATTGTCAGCTAGACCCAGATTCACCAATTTCTAGGTTAACTAGAGTATCTGGGAAATTGCTATGTCAGAACACTTTTGATATTGAGGAACAGGGAAATGACTTAGAGTTAAAATGGAGTAAGTAAATATTCTGCAATTTCAGAGACTAGAATTAATACTTTTAGTCAGTGACATCACTGCCTCCTTTGTGGCTTTTAGTCATCTAAATTTTGTTCCATTTTATGACTAATGTCCTCTTAAATCTGCAAGATAAATCAGTGCTACTCATCCATTGGATTGTATGTTCAACATTTATACAAAAGTATCTAATTTTAATGCAAATCTTCTTAAGGTTTATGTCACTCACTTAATTTTGAGGGGTAGCTAGTTTAAATGCTGAAGATGTTTGTTGTTATCTTCATCACAGTCTAAAACTATAACTTGGAGCTATAGAAAGAAAACTAAGGTTGAGGTTTAACCAATAAAATACCCCATTGATTAAAATATGGTAGTGTCTAGGTGATTTATTGCTTCAAATTAATTTCTTACTTTAAAAATAGCAAGTTATGTTAAATTCTCATTCATAAAGCTGATCAAATACCTTTTTGTCTTCATTTTACTATAGGCTATTTCACAAAATATTTTTTTTACTAAATTTAAAATCATTTTAACCCATTCAGTAGATTGCATTTTTTAAATTTTCTTTGTCATGTAAAATCTTTTTAACTGATGTAATCCTGGTAGGTTATTTTTATTGCTTGCTATATTTTCAAATATAATTTAATCTATGAATATACCTCTGAGGTCCAAATCCTCAAAAGTTTAGTCTATAATTTCAATAATACACTGTGGATTCTAATCTGATTTTGAGCCTTAAATCCACTTTATACCCCACTCTGTGTGGTATAAAATATAGATTTGTAACATTTTTTAATATGACTTTTATCCAACATATTTTGTTGACAATGCTTTGCTTGTTGTATTTTATTTGTCCTATGCATTGTCCATATATTAATCAGTCATGTAAGTGAAAATTTATGTCAGGAACTTCAATTATGTCTTTTAGCCTGAGTCAATTTTTTTTTGTAATAACAGAGTACTTTATTTTGTTATTTACAAAGTTGTTGATTATGTAGTTGTTTCAGTAATTCAATGTTCCAGTACCAATCTCTCTACCAGTGTGATCTTCCCTCTACTAATGTCCCCAGTTTCCCACACACTTCTCAAGGCTATTTCCTTAGCATGCACAAATAATTTACTTCTATTTCCTGTGACAACAAAATGGCAGATGGAATTATCAAAAATAGATCAATAAAAGTAAATTTTTGATCTTTGTTATAACTTAACACAGTGTTACTAAAGCTATTGCTGGTTAAGTCTTAAGTCTTCGGTGTGGTGTGTGTGTGTGTGTGAGTGTGAGTGTGTGTGTGTGTGTGTGTGTGTTTCTTACTGTGCTTGGTATGCTTCTACATAGCATTCCCATAAAATTTTATGTGTTATTTCTGGGTGTCAGTGTTGTGTAATCTTTATGTGTCACACTGCTTGTGTATGTGGCTGTGTGCTGCAGGAGGTGCAGAGATGCTGTTTATATTGGAGGATTTTCATGTTACTGGCACAGTCTGGTAGGAGAGAGAATCTGTGAACCCCATTCCAAGAGGACACAGAGTTTTTGCCCAGAGATCTATTGACCTGGGACAATTTGGCAACATGCAGCCTGATTAGATTATATTTTTATTTCAGTACCACACAATTTTGATTACTATGCCTTTACAGTACAATTTAAAGTGTGAAATAGAAATCCTTCCAACATCTTTTTTTCTCAGAATATCTTTATCTTTGGATAGTTTCATGGGTGGAGTGAAATTTTAGTAGATAGTCTCCTAGGTCATTGAATAAAGTTATTATAATTCTATTTCTATTTTAGTGTCAGCACTATGATATACAAAATTTTTAATGGCAGGGTTTCATTCATATTTTAATGGGCAAGTTCCCCGTGACATATTCAATATGCCAAACACAAAAAGTCTCACAATGTTACTGGGCCCACTCAGGCAAATTGATGAAGAACAGGAGGACAGGGACAGTGTATTAAATCTCTACAGTGGCTTGGAAAGAATAGTTATTTTACAATGTCCATTCTTCCAATAGATGAGTATAAAATGTTATTCCATTTCTTGGTGTCCTCTGCAATTTTATACAATAATGATATTTTCAATGTATAATTATTTCACAACCTCTTTAGAATTTAATTTCAAAGTAGGATTATCTTTTTAATTCTTCCCTTTCTAATTTGCCATCTGCATATATAAATATAACTGATTTTTATGTGTGTGCATATGTATGATGGAATATTATAAAATTCTAAGAAAGAACAAAAATACTCAATTGGCCCCAACATGGAGGAAACTTAAGCTGAGTGAAGTCCAGTGAAAGAAAGGAATAGATATATAATTTCTCTCATATGTGGCACTCAAAGATACACAGCAAGGTTCAGATAGAGACCAAAAGAAGCACAAGAGGAAAACTGATCCACACAACTGAATTGTGGGGGTCACTGAAAGAGGGCCATTGGGGTCCTTCAGGAAGGAGGAAAGAGGCTACACTGGCAGACAAGGGTGGGTAAGGTTGGAATGATGTGTATGGAAACCCATTGTTAACAGTGTTGTAAATCGCAGAACCACAATATTCTCAAAAGTTTAAATGAAGAAATGTTAAAGGCACAAAAATATAATAGGTAAAATAAGTGAAATTACAAACCAAAGTGTGAGTAGTGAGACAAAGCGCCTTTTCGATTATATTTCTAACAACTTATATCTTGCTTCCTCTTATCAATATTAAGGGCAAAAGTATACAGGGGGAAACGTTGACGTAGAAATATTCTAACCCGAACTTTGTTCTGAAACTGCAAATATCCCTATTCCCAGTACCACCCCTAACCTACCAAAATATGACAGTAATTTAATAACTTTTTCTCAGTGTTTTAGGTCAAGGAGTTTTAGAGTGACAAACTCCAAAATTTACAAAGTGCCTTCTGATTTCTGTGTCCGTTGTCTCTTGAATAAATATAAGGAGCAAATAGTATGCTTGTCAACCTCACATATACTATTCTACAAGGCAGAGATGGATTGACTAGTTGTTTTTCTTTGTTTGTTTTTAGCTATATTTTATTTTCATAAATGTAGTTCACAATAGTTCATTAAATATAATATTCAAACACCAATCCCACCATGAGCACCTTCCCACCACAATAAGAGGTGAATGTGTAGAGGTTGTTGTATTTCAGTCCGGAGCCCTTTGAGTCTGAATATAAACGAATACAAGTAAGTATGCTAGAAACCAAACAAATGAGTGATACTTTTGATAAGTAAATGAGGTAGAGTGTAAGAGGTTGCGCAGTCATGTGCTCCAGGACATTCTGTGGTGCTCTTCCAGGAACTTAAGTTTATGTATCTGGGTCTTGGCCATTGATGAGATTACATGGCACCAGGGACAGTTTGTGGGTATGACAGCCAAGCTGCTGGAAAACTGGGGCGCTGGGGGAAGGAGGCCCAGTCCTGATCCAAGCGGGCTTGGAGATCTTAGTCAGGTTCTCATATACCTGGGTTTTCCTGTTGGTCTGCTCTCGAGTAAGGTTTATTTCGTCTTGGGTGAGGCTCTCCAACCTTGGGTGAGGTTTGTCGAGCATGTGGAGAGTGGCCTTGGGCATGGCTATGGCTGGGTTCTGGAGGTTTTCGGCTGCTGGGGCTCTGCTTGGGGAGGGGAGGAAAAGTCAACCCGCCCTACTCTGATGGTCCTGGTAAAGACAGCCCGGCATGGGGTCAGGAGATTCTGCTTGGAGTGACTCGTTTTAACACCATTGTACCACTGTATCACTGTCATCCCGCTCGCTGTTCATCAATTTCCTTGAGCAGGCACCCAGTAATGTCTCAATTTGTCCTAGCCCTGAGATTTTAGCAAGTGCCACATTGGAGGTTCTTTCAGGGCCGGAAGATTGAGACCCATCATTGTTACTGGGTTTTGGCATATCGAATATGCCATGGGGAGCTTGCCAGACTCCTCCATGTGGGCAGGATACTCTCAGTAGCCTGCCGGGTTCTCTGAGAGCAAGAACTAGACAATAAGAGGTCACATGGCCGCAAATGTGGCCACGTGCTTCTGGGAGCTTGGTTTTATAGTCTGGGTCTTGGCCGTTGATGAGATTACACGGCACGGGGGACAATTGGTGGGTGTAATGCCTAGCTACTAAAAGATGGGGGATCTGGGTGGAAGAGGCCCAGTCCCGATCTGAGCAGACTTGGAGATCTCAGTCCCCGATCCCACACACCTGGGTTCCTCTGCCAGTTCCTTCATGTGTGAGGCTTGTCTGCTCATGTGGAGAGCGGTCCTAAGCAAGGCTGTGGCTGAGTTTCAGAGGTCTTGAGCTGCTGGGGCTCTTCTCAGGGAGGGGAGGGAAACTCAATCTGGCCCCCTCCAAGGGGCCCTGGTGGGGACACCCAGGAACAGGGGTAGGAGACTCTGCTGTTCTCTTCTGGAAGTTTGGTTTTATAGTCTCTGGGTCTTGGCAGTTGGTGGTTGTAACGCCTAGCTATTGGAAGATAGGGTTTTAACACCAGAAACAAATAATTGATACTGAAGGAGGGTTACATTAGACATTTTACAGTGGCAGAGAGATTTTATTTCCAGTCATATTTTATTCAATATAACCACACATAGTGCAACAGTTTGTTAGCACAGGAATGCATCCCAATCTGCAGATGAGACCCCAGAGGTCGGTGTGGTCACTTCCTTTCTATGTTCAAGGCTTTTGCAAACCGAGTGATTTTTGAGTAATTGAATTCAAATCTCATGTTGTTTAAAAGAAAATCCTTTGAGGAAGTTTCTGCTAATCCATTTTAGTCCACTATAGCACAAATAATTTATCTCAGGGTGTGACTCTTGTATCCAGGAAGCATTTTCCTGTTTCCATAGTGACATCTAGGGTGTCTTCTGATTGCTTGTACAGATCTTCATATTTCACTGCTTTTTCTGCCTTAAACGTTTTTTATTTGCCATTTTTAATGTTCCTCGTTTCAGCAAAAATTAAGTTGGTATTTTGGTTTCACATTATCTTTTATTGCTTTTAAATCCTTCAGAGAGGGTAACAGTTTTATAACAAAATTGTCTGATTTTTAGAGAGATATTTGATATGCATAAACAAGAACCATAGCAAACATTTGTCAATTACTATTTATACTCTCTCCTCTCATCATTTGCTATTTCCATATTACCAGTCTTTGTACATACATATGCACATACCTCATTAATGCATACTTTTTTATGTTATTTAGCTACTTTATTATTAGAAAATGTGTGCATTTTCTAAAGACAAATGAATTTTGTTTAAAATTATGTTTTTAGTATGTAGGTATGTTTCTCAGTCTAAAATCCTCATTTTCTATATATGATTTCTAATGACATATTTTTGGTTATAAATTTCTCATTATATTAGTTTAATCCTGATCCCTATTTTACTTTCATCAAATAGTTGCTATTTTTGCTTCCATCTGTAGTTTACCAGTCTCTGTGACAAACTCTGTCATCTCACCAGGCTCACTTCAACATTTTATATCTTCTTTGTTCATCAACATCCCAACTGAGTTTGACTTTTGGCTGACATCACCAATACATTTTGGTTTTTTTTTTATCTTTCATTATTCGTTTATTAGAGGACCACATCTGGTGGTGCTTAGGGCACCTGACTTTCCTCACAAGAATCACTTCTGGCATCTTCAGCGGTCCATATTGGGTGCCATGGACCAAACCCAAGTCAGCCATGTACAAGGCATATGCTGTACACACTGCATTATAGCTTTGGCCACATCACCAGTACCTTTAGGAAAACAAAGTGTATTCTCCTTCCTTCTACCTGTGTCTGGAGAATCTTCATGCTGACCTCCATGTCAGAAGGCACACCTCTACACCACTTCAACAGCCTAGCCACATACACAGCTTTGTAATAGTTGAATTCAGCATTGATCATATTTTTATACTTCCTGTCACTGGGATGACGGACAAGGGAGAAAAACTGAAATAGTGAGCGTAATCCCTCAAATGACCAGAGTCCTAACTATAAATATTTACCCTCAGCATAGCAGGAGCACAGAAAACACAATGAGAAAGATGTGAGTAAAATGAATCTCATCAAGCTTAATTAGCAAAAATAATAACATAAATGGAAGGCTCGACCAGTAGCAAGTAGCTCTGTGAACTTACACAATGATTTTAGTTACATCATATTGAGGATGTTTGATGAGTTCAGGAAATTATAGCACAGGTAGTCAGCAAAGCCCAAAAAAGTATGAGAACAGAAATAAATTAGAAGTAACAGATGACGAGTAATGATAGATGATATATCAAATTGAATAGAAGGTCTGAGGAGGACCATAACCTCTGAAAAAAGATCTCTGAGAAATAAGATGAAGGAAATTTACAGAAAAAAGAAGAAAAAAGTCCAAAAAGAACTGAACAATACAGTAGAGAACTATGATATGAGTTCAAGTGGAACAATATAAGAAGTCCCTGAAGATTATGAGACAAATTCAATAAACCACTTTTCAAAGAAATCATAGGTAAGATTTTCCCAGACTTGAGGGGTTCAGATAGCAGATTCTAAGGGTACCTGAAGTATACTGGGAAAAATAGAAACAAATGGAAAACCTTCAAGAAAACTTATTATCAATATTATCAGTATTGATAATATCAGTATTATCAGTATTATTAGTATGACTACAGGCAAAGATAGATTATTCAAAGTATCAAGATCAAAATTGAATTGACATAAAATAAGAACCCATAAGATTCACATGTCTACGATATGAGACTCTACCACCCAGAAGAGAATGATGGGATATAGGTTGGTTTTTATTTTTCTTTTTTTAAATAACTCAGTGACAACACCTAACCAACACTCTAACCAGTTAGATTATTATTCAGATTTGAGGAAAGACATAAAACTTCTTGGACAAGCAACAATTTAGCAAGTTCAGAGCATTGAAACCAGTTTTGCAAAGGACTTTCTTTAAAAAATATAAGAAAATGTTGACACACCATAGAGATGCCTCCAGATGTGGTGCCAGGCTGCCTCATTCAAGGCAACCCAGAGAGGGGTGGGTGAGTTCTCCCTGCTAGAACAGTGCCCCAACAGTCCCACAGCAACTGAAAACTTCCAGAACTCCAATCGCTATCATGCTCACGGCAGAACTCCATAGGTATGGTCAAGGGAATCTACTGAAAAACCCAGGTATGCAAGACTTGTGACTGAAATCTCCAGGTTCACACAGAGTGGAAATGGGTGACCTTGCCCCCACCCCCCCATCCCCTGACATCTCCCTGTGTTTCTGGAAGTCTGGCAGTCAAACCCATGAACTGCCTCTGGCACCACATAAGCTCTTTAATGACCATGATCCAGAGAGTCACAAATAAATCTCTCGAAGAGAACAGAGCGACACACCATGGAGATGCTCCGGATCTCAAACTTAAAATTTTACAATTTCTAGACATCTCATATTCTACAACACTGATCTACCAAGAGTAGCACACCACAACATACTACATTTGATGGGGTGTAAAATAGAAGCAACCAATCTCGAGGAGGAAAAAAATATTATATACATAGATATATAGAAATATATACATATGTATATGTATATGCACACAAGGCTCAACCTTTAAAAATATGTTAGTTATCTCTTATACAGGGATAATGGTTCCAGGGTAAAATACATCAATTTTCACACACATTCCTTTAAGGAAACTTTTTTGGATCCTTTTTAGCGGATTATTCATAACCAGCAATACAAAATAAATTATCGAAGTCCTGCTTGCAGGCAGGATTTTGGGTGGAAACATTCAAAATATGGTGGTGGTGGTGGATTGGTGTTGAAATATTAAATGTAATAAGTTACCGTGAACAACTTGATTAAATACAATTAAAAAAATAAAATCTGTCTAGCATTTTGTCACTAAGTGTGAAATTTACTCATGATGCTATGGTTGCTTTCTATTCGATTAAGAAGGTCTGTTTATTCCTAGTTTTCTAAGTAGTTTTAATATGTTTTTGTTATTATTTTGAAGCTGGCCAGACCCTGAACTACTCAGGACTCATACTGCTGACTTAGCACTGAAAAATCTCTCTAGGTGGGGCTTCTGGGGCATGTGGGGCGCTGGGGACTGGGCACCTGTCAGTTGCATGCAGGCCAAGTGCCCTGTGGCTCCACTCTCTCCAGCTTCAATACTCTTTAATAATAGATTAATGTTGAATATGTCTATTCAGGTGATAGAGATTTTACATCTATAGAGATTTTTATTGTGATATTTTACTATTCAAATACCTAATCTTTAGAATATATGTTCTAACAAAAAGTGAATATTTTCTTCTTTAGGCTAAACAAAATCTTTCTACTTTTATAGACCTATAAATGTTCCCTTAAAATTTCCTTAAGCCTCCTCTCCTTACCTAGCAAAGTTGTATTTTCTAGAATTTGTCTATTTTATGTAAAGTTTTAAAATGTATTAAAAAGGTAAAGGTAAAGGCCCTCCCGTTGATCGTCGATTTGCTCGAGCGGGCCCAGTAACATCTCCATTGGAGATTTTGTTGTTACTGTGTCTGGCATATCAAATACTCTCGGTAGCTTGCCGGGCTCTCCGAGAGGGGCGGAGGAATCGAACTCGGGTCGGCCATGTTGGCCGCTTGTAAGGCCAACGCCCTACCCGCTGTGCTATCGCTAGAATAAAAATATTCATTATACTGTTGATTATTTCAATTATTATGACTAAAAAGAAGAAAGATAAGGTTTTTGTTTAAATCTTTGTTGTTGTTGCGTTATTTGTGACATCGCACCACATCCATCTGCAATGAGGGCTTATTCCTGACTTTTAGCTCAGCAATCCCTCCTGAGAAGGCTCTTGGGCCCATATGTGATACGTAAGATTGAAGTTGAGTCAGCTGAGTGTAAGGCAAATACCTTATCCACGTTACTAGGTCTCCAGCCCTAGATTTTTTTGAAACAAAAATCTTTTATAAAAATCATTGAATTATAATTTTATGATATTTTGTTTAGTTTTAGTCATCTATATGCTTATATGCAGCACCACCTTTATAATAAAATTTTTAAACTGTAATTTTAACTTTTTAAAAATCAAATCACAGTCAGATACAAAGATAAAAAGTAGATCATGATTGGATTTCAGTCATACAATGTTCCAACACCCATTCTTTCACCAGTGTACGTTTACTGCCACCAATGTACTCTGTTTCCCTCCCCGATCCCCTAACCCCTACCCTGCCCGGGCCTCTGGCAGAGGATTTTTAGCTCCCTTTCTCTCTCTCTTTGTCTCTGTGACTCTGTATCTCTTTCTTTCTATCTCTTTTAGGCACTGCTGTTTGCAGTACTGTAGTTGAAAGGGTGTTTATACATATATAAATTATAAACACACACACACACACACACACACACACACACACACACATATATATGCATATACTGAACTTAAGGCTGGGGTTATAGCACAGTGGTAGGGTGTTTGCCTTGCACACAGGCAACATGGCCGACTTGAGTTCGATTCCTCCGACCCTCTCGGAGAGCGCGGCAAGCTACCGAGAGTATCTCACCCGCCCGGCAAAGCCTGGCAAGCTCCCCGTGGCGTATTCGATATGTCAAACACAGTAACAACAAGTCTCACGATGGAGATGTTACTGGGCCCATTGGAGAAAAATCGATGAACAACGGGAGGACCGTGACCATGATATATTGAACTTGAACCCCTATCAGCACTCAGTTCTTGTACAGAAGGATCATTTCCCACTATCATTGTGTTAGTGATTCCTTCTCTGTCCTAACTGCACTCCCCTACACTGTGGTGAGCTTCCTTTCATGTAATAGTTCTTGTGAACCACTTTCTATTGTCCTTGCATATTTTTCTCATTTATTCATTTTTCTCATATTTTTTATGCTGCAAAATAGTTTAATCATTTTCAGTCTGTCCTTATTCTTCTGACTCATTTTATTCAGCATGATACTCTACATTTCCAACCATGAACCATGTATAAAAAGTTTTATGACTTTATTTTACTTAATGTCTGTGTAGTACTCCATTGTGTACTATTATTTCTTCATCCATTCATCTCTTCTCATAAACATGGGTAATGGCCAAATTTTGGTTGTTGTGAATAGTGCTGCAAGATCATAGGAGTGTACATGACTTTGATATTTTGTGTTTTAAAGTGCCTAGGAAAGGTATTTCTGGATTGCATGGAAGCTCAATTTCTATATTTTTCAGGAATATCCTTTTTGTTTTTCAGAAAAGTTGAACCATTAATAATTACCACCAGAAATGATTTGATTACTTTTCCCCCAAACTCTGTATAATCACCTGTTTCTATTGATCTTTTGGAGTGTGCCAATATTTATAGCATAAAATAATATCCCATTGTTATTTTAATTTATGCATTTCTGATTATTAGTTCCATATATCATTTTCTCATATGCCTGTTGGTCATTTGTATTTCTTCCATGGGAAAGTTTTTGTTCACCTTTTCTCTCCAATTTATGATGAGCTTGCATATATATTTCTTGTAAAGTTCTACTAGAATATAATATATATTTGATATTAACCCGTAATTAGATAGGTGTAGAGTAAATATTTTTTTCCCATCCTATGGGCTGACTTTCTATCCTAGTCATCATTTCCTTTGAGGTGCAGGAGCTTCTTAGTTTAGTGTAATCCATTTTGTTTATCTTTGTCTCAACTTGCTTGGTCAGTGGTGTTCCAGCCTTGAAGAGGCCTTTACTTCGGTTGCTGGAGAATTGTGCCTATGTTTCTTCAATGTAACTAATTGTTGTGAGTTTTAACTCTATGTTCACAATAACAAATGGAAGACATATAAAATTTGCGATATATGTAATGTATCTTATGCTGCTAACATCTATTTCTCTCTCTTTTTATAGGTCTGGTCACTATTTTTAACTATTCGTATACATTTAGAACACCTAATCATTGATATTATTATTTGGATAGATTTTCATTCTAGAAGACCTTTTCTTGCACATTAATCAGTACTGATATGAGTAATACTTAAGAGTGACCATTTGCAAAGAACGGATGCACATAAACAACTTGACTTCACAGCTCAAGAACTTGGAAAAGGATCAACAGAAGGAGCATAAATCAGGCAGAAGGAAGGAGATCATAAAACTTAGAGCAGAAATCAACAACATGAAAACCAAAGAAACAATCTGAAAGATCAACGAAACCAAGAGCTGGTTCTTTGAGAAAATAAATCAGATAGATAAACCACTAGCAACACTCACAAAGAAACATAGAGAGAGAACTCTAATAAACTGAATAAGAAATAAGAATGGGTATATCACAACAGTAACCAAAGAAATTTAAAAAATCATCAGTTACTTTGAAAGCCTATATGCCATGAAACAAGAGAAACTAGAAGAAATGGATAAATTCCTGGATTCCTATAATCTCTCAAAGTTGAATCAAGAAGATAAAGAGTACGTGAATAGACTTATTAACATCAAGGAAATTGAAACTGTAATCAAAATCGTTCCCCAAAACAAAAGCCCATGTCTAGATGGATTCACTAGAGAATTTTTCCAAACATTTAAAGAGGACCTATTGCCAGTTCCTCTCAAGCTTTTCCAGGAAACTGAAAACACAGAAATTCTACCATACAGTTTCTATGAAGTGCATATCTCTCTAATACACAAGGAAACAAAGACACCACAAAAATAAATAAATAAAACTACAGGCTGATATCCCTGATGAACATGGATGTGAAGATGCGAACAAAAAATGATCATACACCAAGACCAAGTGGGATTTATTCCGGGGATGGAAGGATGGTTTAACATTTGGAAACCAACCAACATAATCCATCATATCAACAAAAGACAAGGTAAAAATAATATAATCATATCAATAGATGCAGAGAAGGCATTTGACAAGATCCAGCACCCGTTTATGATGAAAACCCTCTCCAAATTGGGGATAGAGGGTACTTTCCTCAATATAGTTAAAGCCATCTATCACAAGACTATAGCAAGCATCATCCTCAATGAGGAAAAACTGAGAGCCTTCCCCCAAAATCAGGGATGAGACAAGGATGCCCACTCTCTCCACTACTGTTCAATACAGTACTGGAAGTACTTGCAAAAGCAATTAGGCAAGAAAAAGATATCAAGGGCATCCAAGTAGGAAAGGAAGAAATCAAGCTCTCATTATTCAAAGAAGATATGATACTATACTTAGAGAACCCTAAAACATCTACGGAGAAACTCCTAGAAATGATACATCTGTATAGTAAAGTTGCTGGCTATAAAATCAATATCCAAAAGTTCATGACTTTCCAATATGCAAATAGTAAAAGAGAAGAAAGTGACATGAAGAAAACAATCCCGTTCACAATTGTGCCCCAAAAAATCAAGTACATAGGAATTAGCTTAACAAAGAAAGTAAAGGACCTGTACAAAGAAAACTACAAACGCTACTTCAGGAAATAAAAGAGGACAAGAGGAAATGGAAAAATATCTCCTGTTCATGGATCAGGAAAATTAACATTGTCAAAACGGCAATACTTCCCAAAGCACTGTACAAATTCAATGTGATCCTTATTACAATACCCATGACATTACCTCTGCCCCCGCGCCTGGGTGTTCCTTCCTGGAGCCCCTTGGAGGGGAGCGGGTTGAGCTTTCCTCCCCGCCCCGACCAGGGCTCCAGCAGCCGAAGACCTCCAGGACCAGCCACCACCATGCTGAGACCACTCTCCGCACACATGAAGGTACTGGCAGAGGGACAAAGCCACGCGGGTTCCGGGGCCGAGACCTCCAAGCCTACTCGAATTGGAGTTGAGCATCTTCCACCCAGATCCTCCAAATTCCAGTAGGCAGGGGTCACACCCACCACCTCGCCCCCTGGCGCCGTGTAATCCCAGTGCGACATCTTATCAGAACTTTTTTTTTTATGACATCTTATTGTCTCATTACTACTTTGGACAAACTTGCAGGCTATCGAATGTAGCCTGCCCACAGGGCAGAGTCTGGCAAACTCCCCGTGGTGTACCAAATATGCCAAATACCAGTAACAATGATGGGTCTCATTCTCCTAAATGGCCTTGAATATAATCTCAGGGCTAGGATGAAAGAGACATTACTGGGGCCTGCTTGAGGCAATCGATGAATAACAGGATGATGAAATGAAATGAAAATGAAATGACATTATTCAAAGAAATGGAGCAAACACTCCTGAAATTTATATGGAAAAATAAGCCCCCACGAATAGCTCAAGCAATTCTTGGGAAAAAGAAAATGGGAGGAATCAACCTTCCTTACTTCAAACTCTACTACAAAGCAGTAATAATTAAAACAGAATGGTACTGGAACAAAATCAGAACAGCAGACCAATGGAACAGAGTTGAATATACTGACATCTCCCCCCAAACATCTGATCATCTAATCTTTGATAAAGCAGCAAGAAATGTGAAGTGGACCAAGGAAAACCTTTTTAACAAATTGTGCTGGCAAAACTTGACTGCTACATGCAAAAATGGGCTCCCAGATCTCTGGCTAACACCATGTAAAAAAGTAAGATAAAAATGGATTAAAGACCTCAACATCAGACCGGAATTCATAAGGTACCTTGAAGGCAAAGTTGGCAAAATCCTCCATGACATTGAAGCTAATGGTATCTTCAAAGATGTCATGCCACTGGCCAAGCAAGTGAAAACAGAGATAAACAAATGGGACTATCTTAAACTAAGAAGCTTCTACAGCTCAAAAGAAATAGTAACCAAAATACAAAGACAGTATACAGAATGGGAAAGGATATTAGCCAAATACACATTCGACAAGGGGTTGATATCAAGATATACAAAGTACTGGTTGAACTCCACAAGAAGAAAACATCCTTCAGATATGGGGCAACGGAAAGAACAGAAACTTCCTCAAAGAAAAAATCCGAATGACTAAAAGGCACATGAGAAAATGCTCGACATCATTAATCATCAGGGACATGCAGATCAAAACCACAATGAGATATAATTTCATACCACAGAGACTGGCCCACATCCAAAAGAACAAAAACAGCTGGTGTTGGTTTGGATGTGGCAAGAAAGGGACCCTCTTTTACTACTGGTGGGAATGCTGACTGGTTCAGCCCTTTTGGTAAACAGTATGGACCATCCTCAAAAAACTAGAAACTGAGCTCTCATTTGACCCAGCAATACCACTACTGTGAATATGCCCTGGAGAGACAAAAAAGTATAGTCCAAGCAACATCTGCATTGTTCATTGCAACACTGTTTACAATACCTAGAATATGGAAAAAACCTGAGTGCCGAGAACAGATGACTGGTTAAAGAAACTTTAGTACATCGACACAATGGAGTACTATGTATCTGTCAGAAAGGATGAAGTCATGAAATTTACATACATGTAAAGTATCATGCTAAGTGAAATGAGTCAGAAAGAGAGGGACAGACATAGAAAAATTGCATTCATCTGGGAAACATAAAGTAACAAAATAGGAGACTAACACCCAAGACTAGCCGAGATAAATACCAGGAGGTTTTCTCCATGGCTTGGAGGCCAGAAACACACTCTAGGTGTAAAGGCAGCTCAGATAGGGAGCACAAAATAAAGGATGCTGGGAAGATCTGCCAGGATGGAAGAGGCATGCTGAAAGTAGACTATAGACTGAACATGATTGCCACTCAATGCGTCTTTTGCAAAACACAGCACCCGAAAGGAGAGAGAACAACAGGGAATGCCCTGCCATAGAGGCAGGTGGGATGCGGATGATGAGGGGGGTGGGACGGATACTGGGATTAGTGGTGATGGACAATGGGCACTGGTGGAGGGATGGGAACTCGATCATTGTACAACTGAAACCCAAAACAAAAATTTGTAAGTCTACAACTGTACCTCATGGTGTTTCACTAATTAAAAAATAAAAGAAATATTGAACTAGACAAAAAAAAAGAGTGACTATTTGCATATATCTAAGATTATTCTTATCTTCTCTTTTCTGTTTTCTGTCCCATGACTGTAGCACATGTTATTTCTGACTCTACAATCAAGGTAATCATTCAGTTTCCTCCCAGTTTACTATTCAAGGTAATTTGGATGTAAGAAAAATTACATATGTTTTATCATTCACTGTGGGTGAATTTTTTATTAGGAAAATTAACTAGTTAATGTTTTAGAAATGTACTATAATGCATTATATTTATAGATAATAAGGATAATCCCATATTATTAAAAACAATACCTACAGATTGATGAGAAATGTTATTTGAAATTGACATTCATTTGATAGAACTTTTAAAAATATAATAGTAAATAGATATTAAAGGACCATAAGTACTATAAAAAGTGAATTGCCATAGCTTTTATTTTCAATGTTTATATTGCATTATATTAATTGTGTTTGTTTTCAAACTTATAACTTGGAGGATTAAAAAATTCTTTATTTAGTTTATTTATTTAAGTGTAGGTAATTTACTTAAATGGAGGTGATTCAAAGACCTGAAGAGATCCCTGGTATTACACACAGCATTATTCCCTTGGTTCATTCCATTTATATTCCTGGTGAACCAAAAGGTGATTATAGCTTGAAAGTGTTCCTGGGATCCCAGAACATTGTTCGTGAGACATCAGCCCATGAAAATATATTCATTTTATAAATTTTTAATTTTATTATCAATGCCAGATATAACTATGGTTTATTAGATGATAAGAGTTATTAGGATACTCAGTTATAAATCACTTGGCCTCTGGATCCTGCACCAGGCTCTCGCACATAGTGCAACCTGGAGGGGGACTGGTGAGTCCCCCCATTCATCCCAACAGAGCCCCAGCAGCCAAAAATCTCCGGAACTCAATCACTGCCATGCTCATGGCCTATGTCCACAGACCCAGACAAGCCTTATTCATGAGTGAATCTGCTGAAAAACCCAGGTATGTGGGACTTGTGACCGAAACCTTCAGGCTAGCATGGGAGAACTCCCCTCATCTTCTTGTGCTTCCATTAGCCTGGCAGTCACACCCATGAACTGCCTCTGGCATCATATACACTCATAATGGCCATGAGACTCAGAAATAAATCTCTTGGAAGAGAGAAACACAAAAGCGACACACTGCAAAGATGCCTCTAGGCCCCAAAATCCTCAGTTAAAAAAATTAAATTAACCTCAGCTGTGTCACCATATTCAAAATTTCAAAATTCCTGGATCACATGCCTCATTTCCGGCCTCACATCTCATACATACACACATCTCATACATTGATGTACAAGACAAAGACTTAATGGTTCCAGGGTGAAATATAGCAATCTTTGCAAGATTTTCTCAAAGAAAAATTTTGGATCATTTTTATCGTATTATTAATAACAAGCAATACAAAATAAATTATTTAGGTCCTCCTTTGGGGGCAGGCTTTGGAGGTCAAGGTGAAACATTCAAAATATGATGTTGGGAAGGTATAAGCATTGTGGGATTGGTGTTGGGATAGTAAAAGTAATAAATTATTATGAATTACTTTATAAAAGTAAATTAAAGTAAAATCAAGGTATTAACACTGAACATGCAGCAAGTATATTTAATGTAAAGGTAAAGGTAAAGGTAAAGGTAAAGGCCCTCCCGTTGATCGTCGATTTGCTCGAGCGGGCCCAGTAACGTCTCCATTGGAGACTTTGTTGTTACTGTGTATGGCATATCAAATACTCTCGGTAGCTTGCCGGGCTTTCCGAGAGGGGCGGAGGAATCGAACTCGGGTTGGCCAATATTTAATGTATAACCCTTAATCAAAAGGGCCTACTTTTCTGGACTCTCACTGCAAAATATTATCCCAAATTCTCCTGTCTGTCAAATATGCATATGTATCAACAATTTGTAGGATCTATACTCCTTTTCAAGAAAAAAAGAGGGCAATATGAACAAACTGGCTTTTATAATGATTTCAAAACTATGAACATTTAATCGGCTCGGCTCTTCACTAGCTACCTGTCTGAATGCAAGGTTCCATCTCAATGGAAAACCAGCAGGACCGTACTACTGTTCAAGAAGGGAGACATCCATGACATTGGCAACTATCGCCCGATCTGCCTATTGTCTGTCATCTACAAGTTGTTCACTCGAGTCATCCTGAATAGGATTGGCAGAACACTAGATGAAGGACAACCATGTGAGCAAGCAGGGTTCCGCAAAGGATTCAGCACCATCGACCGTATCCACACGATAACCAAACTCATTGAGGTTTCTCGGGAGTTCAAGATGCCGCTCTGCTTAACGTTCATTGATTTAAAGAAGGCCTTTGATTCTGTTGAGACGGAAGCGGTCATTGAAGCCCTAGCCAATCAGGGCATTCAAGCCCAATACATCAGGATCCTCCGTGAGCTGTATTGCGGATTCACTACCAGGATCTCACCATTCTACAAAGAAGTGATCGTTGATGTCAAGAGAGGGGTGCGGCAGGGTGATACCATTTCACCAAAACTCTTCAGTGCCACCCTCGAGAACATCATGCGACGACTGGAATGGGAAGGAATGGGAGTGAAGATAGATGGTCGGCAACTACACCACCTCCGCTTTGCTGATGACATTGTTTTAATAACACCAAACATCAGCCAAGCGGCACAAATGCTGGCCGACTTTGACCGTTGAGTGTGGAAAGGTAGGACTACAGCTGAATCTTACGAAGACAATGTTTATGAGAAACAGCCTTCTTCCTGACGCCCCATTCGCTCTCAATGGAACGACCATCTCCAAATGCAACAGCTATGTGTACCTAGGTCGAGAGGTCAACATGACAAATGACCTGGCACCCGAGCTGCGCAGGAGGAAGAGAGCGGCTTGGAACGCCTTCAAGAACGTCGAAGAAATAGCTAAGAGGACGAAGAACCTCCGGCTCCGGGCACATCTCTTTGATTCCACTGTTCTTCCAGCATTAACATATGCCTCAGAGACCTGGGCCCTACGCAAACAAGATGAGAACGCCATTCAGGTCTCCCAAAGAAGAATAGAAAGAGCTATGCTTGGAATATCACGTTTCACTCAAATGAGAGAACGAATCCGGAGTTCTGACATCCGTCGACGATCAAGGATCAGGGACGCTGTCTCATTTGCCAAGGTGTCGAAAATCAGATGGGCTGGTCACGTAATGAGATTTAAAGACGACCGTTGGACTAGAGCTGTTACTGATTGGATTCCACGGGATGTCAAGAGACCGCGTGGCCGCCCACCTACCAGATGGTTAGACTTCTTTGTCAAGGTCATGAACGATCGGTTTGAGGCCCTCCATGTTCCCGGAGCGAAGAGATGCCATTGGGCTACACTAGCACGCGACAGGGACAAATGGAGACGTTACTGGCGCCCGCTCGAGCAAATCGACGACTAACAGGAAGTTAAGTGATTAAGTGATTAAGTGAACATTTAATCAAATGTATTTTTATAAATACCTAAGGGGCATAAGTGTTTTGATATCCTTTAATATTTTAAATTGGGGTATAAATAATAATAATTTTTACATCAACGTTTTGCAGTACTTTCGCATTGACAATTGTCCTAAAATAGGTATAACCTCAGGAGAAAAAAAGCATGAAAAATTCTACTTCTCCTAAGCCTTTTAAAAATCTATTGACCCATCTTCAGAAAGCAAGAAGGTACCATCTCATTCCATCTTGTCCAAATAAATATTTTCTTAACAACATACAAATATCTGTTTAGGTTTAGAAGGAATTCCCATCATATAGGTAAGGTAAGGTAAAGGCCCTCCCGTTGATCGTCGATTTGCTCGAGCGGGCCCAGTAACGTCTCCATTGGAGACTTTGTTGTTACTGTGTTTGGCATATCGAATACTCTCGGTAGCTTGCTGGGCTCTCTGAGAGGGGTGGAGGAATCGAACTCGGGTTGGTCATGTTGGCCGCTTGTAAGGCGAACGCCCTACCACTGTGCTATCGCTCCAGCCCCATCATATAATAAGGTAGATATCTGTAAAGTAAAAATTAAAGCATTTAACTCTCAGTAAATAAATATTTCTATATATATTAATATAGTTGCCAATTCATATATTGTGTGTCCCACTAGGCTATATATGAAAACATGAACTCACATCTTTGGTGGTATTTGTGGGAGTCACACAATGTTTTGTTCTCTGATTAGAACCATTTTAAGCTCTTTTGCTTTATTTTTATGCTCAATCTTAATCTCCAGATTATATATAGATATTAAAATGTAATACTTCAATAAAGTTCTTAATGAATGAATTTAATTAGTGAGTATAAATCAAATAGAAATGTAAGTATGATTCCTTCTAACAAACTTGACAAGTTAAAAAAATTCAATCTCTGTGATATACACAAATAACTATTCATGCTAGTAACTTTTAAAATATTTTTTAATTACCTATAGGTTTTTCCAATTTTTAACTTTATTTTTAATGATTTAGTTTGAGAATAAATTTAAGTATTTTGGTAGAATTATCTGATCTTATGTTGATGGATCCTACTGAGTCTTATAGGTACAATACAAAATTGGCATGCTGACAGAGATAGTTACAGAATTGGGTTCCCATGCAGGAAATTATTACCTTAGACCAACTGTGGCTTTGTGAGAGGGGAAAAATCGTACTCCCTGAAAAATAACCAGTGTCAGAAACTCTGAAGTTAAATTGGTCTGAAAGTTGAGGTCGTTCTTCATAGAAGTATTTTGTCTACATCCCTAAGAGATTGATTGCTTATAAGAAAACAAAGATTATTAGGTGAATATGGCATTGCATTTTAACTTCCTAACTTTTCTCTAAGGTAGAACTTCAATAATATTATTTATTAATTATTTGTACAATATTAGCTATTTTAGTAAGTATATATACATATATATGACTCAGTGCTTAGTGGA
This sequence comes from Sorex fumeus, assembly GCF_029834395.1. Taxonomy (NCBI): domain Eukaryota; kingdom Metazoa; phylum Chordata; class Mammalia; order Eulipotyphla; family Soricidae; genus Sorex; species Sorex fumeus. The sequence continues at coordinate 5,627,934 of NW_026606185.1, read as the reverse complement.
GAACAATTATGATTGCATTGTAAAGTGCATTAAATCATTCACAATCCATATCAAAATATAACTTGGCTATGTAAACTAGGGCTAGAGTGATAGCACAGCAGGTAAGGCATTTGCCTTGCACGCAGCCAACATGGCTGACCAGGGTTCGATTCCTCTGCCCCTCTCAGAGAGCCCGGCAAGCTACCGAGAGTATCTCACCCACACGGCAAAGCCTGGCAAGCTCCCTGTGATGTATTCAATATGCCAAAAACAGTAACAACAAGTCTCACAATTTGTTGTGAGATATTACCGGTGCCCGCTCAAGCAAATCCATAGACAATGGGAGGACAGTGCTACAGTGCTAAGCAATGTAAACTAATGAACATCCCTTGAAATAATATGCTCTGTTGATGTCATTTCTACTGTTTTTTTTTTTTTGCATCTCCCAGATACATTCCCAGAAGTGGTATTGCTGGTTCAAGTGGGAGCTCAATTCTTAGTTTTTTGAGAAATGTCCATATTGCTTTCCAAAAAGGCTGAACCAATTGGCATTCCCAAGATCAGTGAGAGTCCCATTCTCCCCACATCCATACCAACACTGGTTGCTTTTTTTTTTGGATGTGTGCCAGTCTCTGTGGTGTGAAATGATATCTCATTGTTGTTTTGATCTGCATCTCCCTGATGATTACTTATGAAGAGCATTTTTTATGTGCCTTTTGACCATTCATATTTCTTCTATTATTGCAGCACAATTTATAATAGCCAGAAATCCGGAAAAAAAAACCTGAGTGCTGAAGAACAGATTACTAGTTAAAGAAATGCTGGTACATTTACACAATAGAATACTAAGCAGCCATTAGAAAAGACGAAATCATGAAATTTACATATAAGTGGATCCACATGGAGAGTATCATGCTAAGTGAAATAAGTCAGAGAGATATATAGATATATATATAGATATATAGATAGTATCATGCTAAGTGAAATAAGTATATATATAGATATATAGATAGTATCATGCTAAGTGAAATAAGTCAGAGAGATATATAGATATATATAAGTCAGAGAGATATATAGATATATATATAGATATATAGATAGACAGATAGATATATATATAGACAGATAGATATATATAGACAGATAGATAGATATATAGATAGATATATAGACAGATATAGAATGACTGCACTAATTTGTGAAATACAAAGTAAAATAATGGGAGACTAACACCCAAGGATAGTAGAGATAAGGGCAGGAGGATAAGCTCCACATCTTGGAAGCTGGTCTCACATGCTGGGTGAAAGTCACCTAAGATAGAGAAAGGACCACTAAGTAAATGATATTTGGAGGGCATGCTCAGGATGGGAGATGCGTGCTGAACATAGAATATAGTCCAAACATGAATGCCTCTTACTACCTGTATTGCAAACTATAATACACAAAAGGAAAGAGAGAGAGAGAGTAAGAGGGAATGTGCCTGCCAGAGAGGGTGGGGGGTAGGGTGGATGGAGTGTGTGTGGTGGAAAGGATACTGGGAACATTGGTGGTGTAGAATGGGCACTGGTGGTAGGATGGGTACTTGATCATTGTATGACTGAAGCGTAATCACGAAAGTTTTTAAGTCTGTAACTGTATCTCACAATGAGTCATTAAAAAAAAGAAAAAATTAAAAAAAGAAAAGGTTAAAAAAAAAGAATTTATATGCTTTGGTGTTAATCTCAATGCTGCCTAGCCACACAGAGAAGAGGTCAAATACATTGCATCTCCTGAGATGTGGAAGAAGAAGAAGAAGTGGGTAATGGTCCCTGACCAGAGCAGGTGAGCTGGACTTGATGCTCACTTTCCATAAGACCTAGTGGCCCTACAAACTTGTAAAGCTAAATGAGATACATCGTGTGTGCAAGAGCATGAGAAGGACCACAAGGATGCTCAAAGAATGCTTTTAGAATTCCAGATAAATTCCAAATTTACAAGTACCTTCTTTCCCTTCCTTGAGAGAAATTATTCTTAGGCCTTCTTTGACAAGGAGATATTAACTTCTTCTCCATAATTTTTCAACTTCGTGACTCTATACAGACTAAACATTATTTAAAATATGTTTAGAATTTTTAGAAGCAAAATTTTGTTCTAATTCTTTTAAAAGTAAAGACGAAAAACACTGCTTCTTCAGTGATAGATTGGTGTCACGGTCACGGTCCTCCCGTTGTTCATTGATTTGCTCGAGCGGGCCCAGTAACGTCTCTAACATGAGACTTGTTATTACTGTGTTTGGCATATCGAGTACCTCACGGGTAGTTTGCCAGACTCTACCATGCAGGCGAGATACTCTCAGTAGCTTGCCGGGCTCTCTGAGAGGGGCAGAGGAATCGAACTCCAGTCGTTCATGTTGGCTGTGTGCAAGGCAAATGCACTACCGCTGTGCTATCGCTCCAGCCCTCAATGATAGATATAAATCCAAAATCAAACAACTGAGTCCTGAAGGGTCAAAAAAGTTAACAGGGATAAATATAAAGAAATTATGTTATGGTAGAAAGAGTACACAAGGAAATTCATCAACTCTCCAAAACAGTCACAACAACAAACTCTTAATTGTAAAAACACCATAAATTATTATACATACTGATGCACATTTTTGAACATCAAGTAACAAAAATAATTTCATGTTTCAGATCACTTAATCACTTAAGTGATCACTAACTTCCCGTTAGTAGTCGATTTGCTCGAACGGGCGCCAGTAACGTCTCCATTTGTCCCTGTCGTGTGTTAGTGTAGCCCAATGGCATCTGTTCGCTCTGGGAACATGAAGAGCCTCAAACCGATCATTCATGATCTTGATGAAGAAGTCTGACCATCTGGTAGGTGGGCGGCCACGCGCTCTTTTGACATCCCGGGGAATCCAGTCGGTAACAGCTCTTCTCCAGCGGTCATCTTTAAATCTCATTACGGGACCAGCCAATCTGATTTTTGACACCTTGGCAAATGAGACAGCGTCCCTGATTCTTGATTGTCGACGGATGTCAGAACTCCGGATTCTTTCTCTCATTTGAGTGAAACGTTATATTCCAAGCATAGCTCTTTCTATTCTTCTTTGGGAGACCTGAATAGCGTTCTTATCCTGTTTGCGTAGGGCCCAGGTCTCTGAGGCATATGTTAATGCAGGAAGAACAGTGGAATCAAAGAGATGTGCCTGGAGCCGGAGGTTCTTCGTCCTCTTAGCTATTTCTTCGAGGTTCTTGAAGGCGTTCCAAGAAACTTTCCAAGAAATGAAAAACCAGCAGGACCGTACTACTGTTCAAGAAGGGAGACATCCATGACATTGGCAACTATTGCCCAATCTGCCTATTGTCTTTCATCCACAAGTTGTTCACTCAAGTCATCCTAAATAGGATTGGCAGAAAACTAGATGAAGGACAACCATGCAAGCAAGCCGGGTTCCACAAAGGATTCAGCACCATCGACCATATCCACACGATAACCAAGCTCATTGAGGTTTCTCGGGAGTTCAAGATGCCGCTCTGTTTTACGTTCATTGATTTAAAGAAGGCCTTTGATTCTGTTGAGACAGAAGCGGTCATTAAAGACCTAGCCAATCAGGGCATTCAAGCCCAATACATCAAGATCCTCTGTGAGCTGTATTGCAGATTCACTACCAGGATCTCACCATTCTACAAAGAAGTGATCGTTGATGTCAAGAGAGGGGTGTGGCAGGGTGATACCATTTCACCGAAACTCTTCAGTGCCACCCTCGAGAACATCATGTGACGACTGGAATGAGAAGGAATGGGAGTGAAGATAGATGGTCGGCAACTACACCACCTCCGCTTTGCTGATGACATTGTTTTAATAACACCATACATCAGCCAAGCGGCACAAATGCTGGCCGACTTTGACCGTGAGTGTGGAACTACAGCTGAATCTTACGAAGACAATGTTTATGAGAAACAGCCTTGTTCCTGATGCCCCATTCGCTCTCAATGGAACGACCATCTCCGAATGCAACAGCTATGTGTACCTAGGTCAAGAAGTCAACATGACAAGTTACCTGGCACCCGAGCTGCGCAAGAGGAAGAGAGTGACTTGGAACGTCTTCATGTTGCAGATATAAAGAAAAATATATCATGTATTAATAATAAAATAAGTGAGAATTTGACTCAAATTCTCAAATGTAACTGGATGTATGAATAAATATTTTTTTATTTTCATTATTTTGTAGGTTTTTTGTGTTCCAAACTATATAATTTGCATTTTAGGAAGGTAGATATATTTTGTAGGTTTCAAGAAGTATGACAATATTAAAATGTTAACTAGGGATTTCTTAAAAAATAATGAATAAGTATAAAATAAAATTTAATTAAAATAAATAGAATTACATATTTAATAGCACAGTCTATTATAAAAAGTGAATATAAGGAAACTCATCCCATCATGTATATAGAGACAGTACATGCACTTAAATGTAGGTCATTCAGCAAAAATAAATAAATAAATAAATAAATAAGAGAACTCAGATAATAAAGTAGCAAACATCAAAATGGGTAAAATTCTACTTACTAAAAAATATAGAAGCAAAAGATATTGATATATTTGAAATCACAGGAAAAGTTAACAATTATTTCATAAATCCACTCAATAAATTAACTACTGAAGAATAAAATATTGAGTTATTCATTTACTGTGAGTTCATTAACACACACCAGTAGTTTTATGTATGTTTGTTATATAAACAGTCATGTATTTGGTTAATATTTTAAATTAGTTTCTGTCACTTATGTCTCATTTTCATGGGAATTTATTTATTCTGGATACATTTTCTTTATCTGTATATGTGATTTGTTAATATCCCCTTCTATGTTATAGGCTGCTATCTGAGTTACCCTTGATTAACGGTGTCATTTGAAGTATCAAATATGCTCTGTCTTGCTCCTTATGGTTTTTCTCTCATATCTAAAATAAAATTGAATCTTCCAAGTACGACAGATTTCTCTTTTGTTTTGTTTGTTTGTTTAAAGGTTGTACAGGTCAGTGCTCAAAGCTTACTCAGGTGCTCAGGGATCCCTCCTCACAATTTCTAGAGAAGGTCACGGTCACGGTACTCCCGTTGTTCATCAATTTGCTCGAGCGGGCCCAGTAACGTCTCCATTGTGACAACTGTTACTGTGTTTGGCATATCAAATACCTCACGGGGAGCTTGCCAGGCTTTGCCATGCGGGCGAGATACTCTCGGTAGCTTGCCGGGCTCTCCGAGAGGGGCGGAGGAATTGAAATAGGATCTGCCATGTTGGCTGCATGCAAGGCAAATGCCCTACCACTGTGCTATTGCTCCAGCCCCTCTAGAGAAGTAGTATTGGAAGTTCAACCAGGGTCAGCAGCATGCAAGGCAAGTTCTTTAGCTATTACTACCTCTCTGGCCCCAGCTATGGAAGTTTTCTCATATTCTATTTTTAAACTTTTATAATTTTATCTCTTGCTGTTCAGACAATAATGACTTTTAGTTTTATATTTTTCCAACTTCCTATTGGATCTACTTTTTGATTTTTAGTGGACATAAACTGTTTCTAACAGTTATTGGAAAAGTTGAATAAACTAGAATATTTTGTCAAAGATTAAATGATCATAAATGTTTGAGATTACTTTTGAAATCTTAATTATATTTAAGGGAATTATTTACCTATGCTTATGCCACATGATGAAATCTTATAAGATTTAGTCTGTTATTTAGTTGTAATTGAGATATTAAATATGTTTTGTTTCAGGCATGTGACATAAGTACTTGATATTTCTATGTTTTTGAAAATTATTTCATAAATAAATGTAAAGTCTCTCTAAACACGTAATTATAAGTTTTAACTTGTGATGAAATCTTCTGCAAACAATTCTCAACAAATTTCAAATATCAGAGCACTCTATGTGAGAAGTGATGAGATTAGTCATCATGGTTTTATTTATCACTTCCCTTGTTATTAGAATTTGTAACTTTGTCTTCTTTAGGGAAAATATCTAAAAATATTCTATTGTTATATTAATATATTATATATTATATTAATATATTATATTAATATATTTAATATATTCTATTGTTATAGTTAATCTTTAAAATAAATTTTGGATGCCAATTTATCAGATTATCAGAGATCACTTGATCACTTGATATCCCATTACTCATCGATTTATTGGAGCGGTGCCAGTAACGTCTCCCTTCATCCCTGTTGCGTGTTAGCATAGCCCAATGGCATCTGCTAGTTCTAGGAACATGCAAAGCCTCAAACTGATCATTCAGAGTCTTGACGAAGAAGTCTGGCCATCTTGTAGGTGGGCATCCACGCGATCTTTTGACATCCCATGGAATCCAGTTAGTAATGGCTCTAGTCCAGTGGTGGTCTTTAAACCTCATTACGTGTCCAACCCATCTGAATTTTGATGCCTTGGCAAATGAGACAGCGTCCCTGATTCTTGAGCGTTGATAGAGATTGGAACTCCGGATTCTATCTCTCATTTGAGTGAAGCTTGATACTCCAAGCATAGTTCTTTCGATTCCTCTTTGAGAGACCCGAATAGCGTTCTCATCCTGTTTTCATAGGGCCCAGGTCTCTGAGGCATATGTTAATGTAGGAAGAACAGTGGAATCGAAGAGATGTGCTCAGAGCTAGAGGTTCTTTGTCCTCTTAGTTATGCGATTCACATTTTTTTTCTCACATTCTGAAGGAAGTATTTTTTGACAGATGAGTTCTTGCCAAGGGACAGAGTATTTGGATTACATCCAGCAGTTCTCAGGGGCCATTGCAAGTTCTGTGTTCAGGGACGACACTTTAGAGCTCTCGTGAACCGTGGATGGTGCCAAGGACTAAAACTAGGGTCAACAGGCAGCAAAGCAAGCAAACACTTTAACCCCTGTATTATTATTTTGGCCAAGTTATGTTTTGATTTGGCTGCTTTCTGTGCAAAAGCTTTAAAGTTTGATGTACTTTCATTGATTTTTTTCTACATTTTATTTACTTATGGATATAAATTTAAGCTACTTAATTTTCTTCTAGTTCTTTATTTATGTGTAAGGAACACCACAAATTTTTGTGCACTGCTTTTGAAACTTGCTACCTTAATGTATTACTTTATTATTTCTAAGAGTTATTTGGTATGGTTTGGGGGATTATCAATTTAAACAATGTTTTCTGCAAATAGCAATAGTTTGACTTTTTTATTTTGCAATTTATTATCTTTGATACATTTTTTTTCTGGTTGCTGTGGTGAATAATTCTAAGACTATGTTGAAAAGAAGTGGTGATAGTGGAAGGCCTTGTTGCATTCCTGATCTCCGGGAAAAGTTTTTGGTGTTTCATTCACCATTGAGTAAAATATTGGCTTGGCTCTTTTGAGGTGCAGAAGCTTCTTAGTTTAAGATAGTCCCATTTCTCTATTTCTGTTTTCACTTGCTTGGCCAGTGGCATGACATCTTTGAAGATACCATTAGCTTCAATGTCATGGAGGGTTTTGCCAACTTTTTCTTCAATGTACCTTATGGATTCTGGTCTGAAGTTGAGGTCTTTAATCCACTTTGATCTTACTTTTGTACATGGTGGTAGGCAGAGATCTGAGCCCACTTTTTTGCATGTAGCCATCCAGTTTTGCCAACACAATTAGTTAGAGAGGCTTTCCTTGCTCCACTTCACTTTTCTTGCCCCCTTATCAAAGATTAGAAGGGATACTGGGATCCGTGGTGGTGGGAAATGGGCACTGGTGGAGGAATGGGTATACGATCATTGTATAATTGCAACCCAAGCACAGAAATTTGTAAGTCTATAACTGTACCTCATGGTGTCTCACTAATAAAAATAAAAAAACAAAAAGAAACCTTTCAAAAAAATATTGGTTTGGCTGTGATTTGTATGGCCATTAGTATCTTGAGATATGATCCTTCTATTTCCATTTTTGAATTTTTTGTGGGTGGAGTGTTTAAATGGGTAATGGTTCTTGTCAACAGCCTTCTCTATCAATTGATATTCCCATGTAACTTTTTTTGACTTTCGTTTTATTGACATGGTTTACTGTACTAATTGATTTGTACATATGGAATCATCCTTGTATCACTGATATGAACCTTATTTGACTGTGGTATAGAATTTTTTGATATATTGCTGGATTTGAATAGTTAGGATTTTGTTGAGGATCTTTGCATCAAGAATATTGGTGTATAATTTTTGTTTTTTATTCTATATCTGGCTTTTTTAGATGTAGGGTATCATTAGCTTTATAGAAGCAATTAGGTAGAACTCCTGTCTCCTCAATATTTTGGAAGAGAATGAGGATACTAAAGGGTAATCCTCTAGTATAACTCACTAGTGAATTCGTCTGGACCTGGGCTTTTTTTCTTGGGTAGACTTTTAATTATCATGTCAATTTCTCCATTTGGAACTGGTCTATTCAGATTTTTTGTTTTCTCTTGGTTCAATCCTCGAAGTTCAGACAAATCTAAGAATTCATCCATTTTCTTTAGGTTCCCAAGCTTAGTGGCATAAAGAGCTCTTAAGATACATACTTTTGAAGTGTGTTATAATTTTCCCCTTTCATCTCTGATCCAATATTTTTCCTATATTTTTCCTAGTGAGTCTCACCAAGGGTTTGTCACCTTGTTTCCTCCAAAGTGGTGTGCAGGACCTTCTGCTTGCTGTTCCATCATCCTAGGTAAGGCTTGCCTCTGCAGATATCACTGAGTTTTTCCATAATGGGAGACAGAAGCCCTCAACTTGAAGTTAGTGGGTCCAAACACCCAATCATCACTCCAATAAGGGCCCAGCTCATGGTCTCTTCCTGACTTTCTGCTTGCTGCCCCAATGTTCTATGTAAAGCTTGCCTCTGCTAAAAATACTGGGCCTATTCTGTACTGGGAGACAGAACCCCTTTCCTTCCCACTCAGTGAGTTGCAGAAACTCACAGTGTGCACCATATTAAGGGCCTACAGCAGAGCTTCTGAAGCAACAGATATTTTCAACAAATTACATGCTGCTCACAGTTATTCTTCCTGTCATTCTGTGAGGATGAGCAGAGAAGGGATTAAACTCTAGCTTAATTCTTTAGTATTTTCCAGGGGCTTTAACAAACAAAAACAAATGCACAGTGAAGAAAGAACACTGAAAAAACAATATGAAAACACAGAAACTCAAGCTCAATGAGCAAAAACAATATGACTGAAGACATAAACAGCACACATAAATCCTCAACAGTGCTTTTAGTCACACTTTGATGAAGATGTTCAGCGATTTCAAAGAATCTCTACCACAGGTAGTCAGCAAGGCATAAAAACGTGTGAGTCAAAATGAAAAAAAGAAAAATGATTACAGTCAAAACTAAAGAAGTGAAGAACTTGGCAGAAAATATTAAAAAGTCAGTAGAAATTCTGAACAGCAGAATCACAAAAGCTGGGCAAAAGAGTCAAAAGACTGAGGAACTCCAAGATAAGGAGAAGTAACCGCTAGGAGATAGCAGAAAGTGGAAAATAGTTTGAGATGAGATGAACATCATAGTATAGAACTATGAAGTAAGTTCAGTAAGAGTAGTTAAAGAATAGCTAAGGAAATTATTGATAATAACTTCCCAGAATTGAGCATTACAGGCATCAAGATACAGGAGACCTGGAGGGTTCCAGAAAAGATAGACCCAATTAGGAATATTCCAAGACATATTTACTTGAAATAATGAAAATGATTGAACAGAATATTGAAAGTAGCAAGATTAAAATAGAAACTTATATTTGAATGAAAATCCATAAGAAGTACAGCAGATCTATTAAATGATATTATGAGCCAGAAGCTTAAGGAAGAATACAGCACAAAAATACAATGAAATGAACACCTCACCAAGAATACTATATTCACCTAAATAATCATTTAGATTTGAAGTACTATACAAAGCTTCGTGGACAGGCAACAGCTTAGGGAATTCATAGTCTTGAAACCAGTTTTGCAAGAGGTATTTAAAAAACTCCTTCAAAGGACAATAGAAACTTCTCATCATGTGGTATTGGGTATTGCACTTGGCATTCGGCATGCCACTCACTAATAGTGTATAGGGTTGTTCTTTGATTTAAAAAGGTTAAAAACATGGCAATTGGTATCAAAAATTTATTTTATTGATTTATTTTTGATAATTCTATTTGATATTCCATTGAAAAATATGAAATAAATTTTAGATGCATTCAGAGAAGGCTGGAGAGAGGGAAGGACATGAGGATATTGAGTGAAGTGTGTTACTCCAAGTATAGCTCTTTCGATTCCTATTTGGGAGACCCGAATAGCGTTATCATCCTGTTTTCGTAGGTGCCAGGTCTCTGAGACATATGTGAATGCAGGAGGAACAGTGGAATTGAAGAGATGTGCCTGGAGCTGGAGGTTCTGCATCCTCTTAGCTGTTTCTTCGACATTCTTGAAAGCATTCCAAGCCACTCGCTTTCTCCTGCGCAACTCAGTTGCCGGGTCATTCGTCATGTTGACTTCTGGACTGGGGTAAACATAACTGTTACATTCAGAGATGTTCATCCCATTGAGAGTGAATGGAACGTCGGGAATGAGACCATTTCCCATAAACATTATCATGGTGAAATTCAGCTGTAGTCTGACCTTTCCACACTCATGGTCAAAGTCGGCCAGCATTTGTACCACTTGGCTAATGTTTGGTGTTATTAGAAGGATGTCATCAGCGAAGTGGAACTGGTGTAGTTGCCGACAGCCTATCTTTACTCCCATTCCTTCCCATTCCAGTCGTGGCATGACGTTCTTGAGGGTGGCACTGAAGAGTTTGGGTGAAATGGTATCACCCTGCCAAACCCCTCTCTTTCCTTCAATGATCACCTCCCTGTAGAGTGGTGAGATTCAGGTAGTGATTCCGCTATACAGCTCACAGAGTATCCTGATGCACTGACATTGAATGCCATGTTTGGCTAGGGCCTCGATGATCGCTTCAGTCTCAACAGAATCAAAGGCCTTCTTTAAAACAATGAACTTAGACAGAGCTGCATCTTGAACTCCCAAGAAACCTCAATTAGCTTGGTTATTGTGTGTATATGGTCGATTGTGCTGAATCCTTTTTGGAAACTGGCTTTCTTTCATGGTTTTCCTTTGTCTAGTGTTCTGCCAATCCTATTCAGGATGACTAGAGTGAACAGCTTGTAGACAACAAATAACAGGCAGATTGGGTGACAGTTGCCAATGTCGTGGATGACTCCTTTCTTGTATAGTAGTACAGTACTGCTGGTTTTACACTGGGACGGAACCTTACTTTCAGACAGGTAGCGTGTGAATAGCCGACCCAGTGTATTGATGAGTATTGATCGCAGGTTCTTCAGGTGTTCAGGTCTGACCTTGTCTGGGCCAGGGACTGTTCGCTTCTTTACCAACGAAATGGCATGTCGGATTTTAGAAGGGAGAAAGTTGGTAACGACATATCCATCCTGCGGAATTTGGTATGTGGGTAGGTGGACGTGGCTATTCAAGAGATCCAATAGAAGTCATGGATAATCTTCTCCATTACCCTTCTGGCAGATGTGATAGATCCATCAGCACGTCGGAGGGCAGTCTTCTTGGTCTTGTAGTTGGCGAAGGACCTGCTGGCATTGTGAATGATTTTCCCAGCTTCTGCCACATCTGCCAGCACTACTGCTCTTCTTTCTTTGAGGTCTTCCTTTATTGCTTCTCTGCACTGTTTTGTGAGCTTGGATGTTCGCTTCCAATTGCCTGAGGCTTGCGCCAAGCCACGTTGATGAATGAGTCTGAGAGTATTCGAAGACAAGTCTTTTTGTGGCTATCTCTCTTTGGCGTTCTTCGCACAATCATGAAGGTGCTGAACCAGTTGATGCTATTCCTCATCAATGTTGTCAGCGACAGCATCTTCCCATGTTGCTGCAATAGTGCCAAAGAGCTCCCAGTTGGTGGTCGTTCTGACAGTTCTCTTCTTAAACTTTGCAGCCCTTTCTTCCCACTCTTTGAAGTAGAATTTTGCACAAAGGAGTCGGTGGTCCGATCCCATTTGGAATTTTGGGACAACAGTGACATCAGTCATGTTAGACTGTGGGTTGAATATGATGTGGTCAGTTTTTTTGTGGAACCGTCCACCAGGATACTCCATGTCCAACGTTTATATTTGGCCTTCTAGAACTGTGAGTTATCATGCATGTTCTTGGTTGACATGATGGACTTGGACAGTCTCTCACCCTGTTTGTTCCATTCTAGGCCATGGGTCCTAATGTGGAGTTCTTCGGCTGATCTTCTTGGTCCTGTCTTGGCATTAAAATCACAGACAATGATATTGTAGAATGTGTGGTTTTCTTTATAGAACTTCTCCAACTCAATGTAGAACTTCTCAATTTCTCCTTCATCATAATTGAATGTTGGTGCATAGACAACGAAGATAGAAACTGCCAGCAGTGAGCCACATCTATTCAAGTGTAGTCATCAGATTCAGGTTTTTAGGCATTCAAATAAGTCAATGTTTATGGCCAACTTCATGTTGACAAGAACACCGACACCAACAATGTCTCTAATTTCAATAGCATATTATATTCTATGCGTTTTATTTACTTATTATTATATTAATGTGAGACACACAGTTACATGGCTGTTCATATTCGAGCTTCAGTTACAATGTTCCAACATCTATCTCTCCACCAGTCTACATTTCCCACCACAAATGTCCACAATTTCCTTTCTGCCACCTTCCCACAGTCCGTCTCCATAGCAGTAGCTTTTCTTCACTGTTTGTTTGTCTATCTCTCCTTTTAGGTATTATAGTTTGCAATACAGATACTGAGAGATTATCATGTTTTTTCTTTTACATATTTTCAGCAGATTCTTATTATCCAGAATGATCATTTCCAACTATCTTTGTCACAGTGTTCTGCTCTCTATCCCAACTGCCTTCTCTCCCAGCACTTGAGATAGGGTTCCAATTGTTAATCCATTTTTCAGACCCTTTTTTCTACTGTCCTTGGATATTAGTCTCATATGATGTTGTTGTTTTTATATATACCACAAATGAATGCAGTCATTCTGTTTCTCCATCTCCTATGACTCATTTCACTCATCATTATACTCTTCATGTCAATACAGCCATAAGCTAATTCCATAGCACCATTTTCAATAGCAGCTGCATAGTATTTCACTGTGTAGACAAGTCATAGTTTCTTTAACACTCATCTGTTCTTAGACACTTGGTTTATTTCCTGATTCTGGCTATTGTTAATAGTATTAAAATTAACATAGAAGTGCAGATAGTATTTCTTCTATGTTTTTTTAGGCCCCCAGGATATAATCCCAGAGTTGATATAGCTGGGTCAAGTGGAAGCTCAATTTCTAGCTTTTTAGAAGAATAGCCAAATTGTTTTCCAAAATGGCTGGTCTGTCTGTGTTACCACAATCAATGATGGAGAGTCCTTTCCTCCCCACATCATGCCAACACTAATTACTGTTGTTCTCTTTGATGTGTGCCAGTCTCTGTGGTGAGATATGATATCTTATTGCTTCTTTGATTTGCATCTCCCTGATTATTAGAGATATAGAACAGTTTTTAATGTATACTCTTGGCTATTTCTTTTTCTCCTTTGAGGAAGTTTCTGTTCATATTTTCTCCCCATTTTTTATGGGGTTGCATGTTTTACTTGTAAAGTGCTACCAGTGCCTTATATATATTTGATGTTAACCCCTTATCAGATAGTTATGGGGGTAAAGGAGCTGGAATGATATCACAGAGGGTAGGGTGTTTGCCTTACACACAGCCAACCCGGGTTCTATTCTTCCATCCTTCTGGGAGAGCCCGGCAAGCTACCGAGAGTTTCCTGGCCACACAGCAGAGCCTGGCCAGCTCCCCGTGGCATATTTTATATGCCAAAAAACTGTAACAAGTCTCACAATGGAGACGTTACTAGTGCCTGCTTGAGGAAATCGATGAACAATGGGAAGACAGTGCTACAGGACAGTGTCACACTGAGTTGTCTTTGTATCTTTATCACTGTTTCCTTTGTAGTTCAGAAGCTTCTTAGTTTAACGTAGTCTCATTTGTTTATTGCAGACAAATACTCTTTATGGACATGGGTGCAATGTCCACAAACAAAGTCATAGAACATTAATCAATGGAAATATTTAAATCTTTTCAACATATAAATATATGCAGGAAAAGCTTTTACATGCTTCAGAGTCCATTTCTTTTTTTGTATTCTGAAGCTCAGGAAACACTCTTTATATTAATGCAGTTTTGATACATTAATTTGTTGCATCCATTTTGGTACATTTGGCAGTTTAAATAAATGTACATTTTTTGCTTTGATGATAATATAATAGTTGATCAACTCCTAAAACATTCAACAAAATGAATACAACAAATATGCATTAATAGATTGGAGGTCATATAAAACAATTCCACAACTAATGTCTCAATGATCTCATAATTCTGACATTGTGTTCATTCTCACAATTATTATTTAATATAGAAATGTAGTATTAAATAGGCCTTAGTAACATGTTTAGGCAAAAATGTAATAAAAGAAACACAAATTAGCGAAGTTAAATTATTGCTATTTGCTATATAATTTTTTGCTTCCAAAGGCTCTGGTACTGAGTCTAAGTGGAGCTTTTATTCTGGTAGATGAAACAACTGTGTCCCCTAGTGTGCTCGAGTGTAATGTTTAAGCCAGCCTAAAATGTGACTGAAATACAGAGTCAGTTTCTCTATAATTGGTCTGTACAATATTGCATGTGTCTGTTGAACTACCCAGCTCATAGATTTTTTTGTACAGACCTTTCATGAATTTTGACAGACCTGGGTGAGATAATCTGGATGTTGGGACTAATAATTGGTCTAAGATTGGTATACGTATAATTGGTCTAAGAATAACTGCAAGCTAAATTCATTCAACCGTGTATGTGTGTGTGTGTATGTGCATGTGTGTGTGTGTGTGTGTGTGTGTATGTGTGTGTGTGTGTGTGTGTGTGTGAACACTGGAGAGGGTAAGAAGCTAACTACCAGATAATAAATATCCTATGGAGCCTGATTATTTATATCAGGAGGACTACATGGTAGTTGAAACATCTGCATAGCTAGAGCTTATGCATCAAAATCTATTGGATGTCTACAGAGACCTGTGTGTAAGTAACTTTGTGGTAATCTGTACATAACAGGTTCTGGAGCTTCTGTCACTGAATTTACACTCCATATCTAAATGTCTCCAATGCCAGTGGTAGTCCCTTGGTGACTGGAAATGCTTTGAAAAGCAAGCCTGTTTGCTAATAGAAGATAAAGGACAAAAAAAGACAAAACTGATGAGCTTGGATAAGTAAGTGCCATTCAGTCACCAGTTTGCCCTTCTGTTATATAATATATTATTATTATAAGATGAACAGGGATCAGCTCAGGTATGCTGGTCACCAGTTAGGCTGGCAGGACTGTCATTTGCAGCAAAGATACTGCCTAGAGCTAATTCTGACCCAAGACTTCTCATTCTGTAGATGTGAAAAGCTGGGTAGATAGGAAACGGGTGCACAATTTAACCCAGTCCCGTTTCTTAGTACATTAAAAGCCTGCTCCTGGATTTGGGGGGCTAAAGATATACCAATTTCTACCTTACTCTGTTACATTTCCTTTTATTCAGATGTGAATTCTACTTTTATTGTTGGCAATTGATAATCTTGAAAGTTTTCAGCATAATTAATTTAATATGATTTTGAAATTAAATATTTACAGAAAATATAAACATGTAAATTTGTATCAGAATATTGAGATAGAAAAGGAAAAAGTCAGGTTCTCGCTATTTTCAGATGCCTTGTTTCATTTTGTCTCTGATGCTGACACTTGATGCTCTACTTCTGAGGAGGATTTTTACTTTATTCTGGAGCTCAGGCAGGACTCTTTACTTAAACCAGTTTTGATATATTAATTTGGTGCATCCATTCTGGTACATTTGATAATTTCAATAAAGGTTCATTTTTTGCCTTGATAGTGTAACAGTTGATTAATTCACAACACTCAGGCTTCTAGACCCTGTCTCTTGAAATATTTTAAAATGCTATGTTTACTGGTAACCTTTCCATGATTTTCATAAGTAATTTGTTCTAAAATATCCTTTCAATTATATTTTATTTTTAAGTAATTTACGTGTAATCCCATCAATGGCCAAGACCCGGAGACTATAAAACCCAGGTCCCGGAAGCGTGTGGCCACATTCGCAGCCACACCACATCTTATTATCTCATTCTTACTTTGGACAAACTGGCAGGCTACCAAATGTAACCTGCCCACACGGCAGAGTCTGGCCAACTCCCTGTGGCGTACCCAATATGCCAAATACCAGTAACAATGATGGGTCTCATTCTCCTAACCGTGAAAGAGCCTTGAATATGGCACTTTAAAAAAAAAAATCTCAAGGCCAGGATGAAGGAGACGTTAATGGGGCCTGCTTGAGGCAATTGACAAATAGCAGGATGGTCATGATTGTGAATTTACATAATCTAGTAGCAAAACTTCATTTATCGCATGGGATGATTTTATTTACTGGAAATAAAAAGTTTACTGTTACCTGGTTACTGTTGGAATACAGGTCCAAATATTTTAGGCCTAACATTGGTTTGTCCTTTCCCCCTTGCCAGAAGGAGCTCAGGTTCATTGAGCCACACCCATCACAATGCCCCGGAGTCACTCCCATTCCTTTGTTTATCTGTAACCACTTCTCCATGCTCTCTTCCCCAACCAGTTAATCAGCTTTTTCCCCTAATCAGACTCTATTAATTTGTAAGGTCAGATCATTGTAGGACACTGAATTTGTATCATAAGCTAATATTGTCTCTCTCCTCTCCTTATATCTTTTGAATAGTTTACTATAAAGCAATGGCCTTTTTGTGTAGATACAGGAAGACAGTTAATATTATGCTTTTGTAACTTGGGATTTAATTGTCTTCAAATATTATTCACTCCTGAGCATCTGCTTTCTTGACCTAAGCCTCAGTTGCCCTTACTTCCTAGAACTCCAGAAGCAGGGTCCCAATGAGGGACTGAATGGACCCAAGGCAAACTGTGAGCTACACTGGCATCGAAATGGGCCAGGCCAAAGCTCCACAATTCTTAATTATAAGTTAAGAGCTTGATCATGGACAAATGCTGTCATGATCCAAAAGTAATGATGAGAGTAGGACTCTGCTAGGGATAGGAAAAACTTTCTGGCCTGAGTACTGTAGTCTGAGATTAAGATGAGTCTAGGAGAGCAATTCTATAAACTTAATGTAACTCCTACTGTGTCTATAGAAAATGATTCATATTATGAATGCTTACATGTTTGTTGGACAAGGAGAAGAGAAACACACCCATGGTATTCTGTTCTATGGTGGGTTGACCTGCTAAATGAGAATCTGTAAAAGTGTCTTTCCCCGAGGCAGAGAACTTCCACCCTATTGATTGTGACCACAACT
Source organism: Sorex fumeus (assembly GCF_029834395.1). NCBI lineage: Eukaryota > Metazoa > Chordata > Mammalia > Eulipotyphla > Soricidae > Sorex > Sorex fumeus. The sequence continues at coordinate 5,610,517 of NW_026606185.1, read as the reverse complement.
ATGTGTAAGCCCCAAGCCTCATGGTTTGGGGATTTAACTAGACTGTAGAGTGGGCTGGGAGATCGAGATCCAGATTCTAGAGCCAGAAAGAGAATGAAGGGGAAAGGATAAGGAGAATGAAGTAGCATGGGGGAGGATGAAGCAGAGGGGGAAGCAGAGGAGAGAGACAAGAGTGAATGGAGAGGTGATTGGAATAAAATGCAACTGACACCAACCAACTTGGCCCTCGTTTCCTTCCTTTGCCTGCCCATTGCCATCAACCTCCCCGGGGTGGAGGGAGCAGCATGAGACTACTGAACGTGGGCAGTAGGATAGAACACCACTGCTGCTGTCTTTTTATGTTTACACAGGTTACTTTTTAAAATGTTTTGACATATCATTTATTTTTCTTAAAACATTGCTCAATTCTACAGAAGATATTACTTCATTTGTATTTTATAACTGTATTAACTCCTTTGATAATTACTAAGATTAATATATTTTAATATCTATGCTATGTCAGCATTAATATTTCTTACTTTTATCTAACTGATATTTTTTCCTACTTATTAGTACTTTGATACTACTAAAACTGTGACTTTACTCTGTGTGTTAGAAAAGTCTTCCTAAATTCAACATTTAGTTTTATTTTGAAACTAATCGAAATGTTTCATCTTGATAATTATTGAAGCTATCAAAATTTTGAAATTGTCAAAATGTTTTATCTTGATGGCTTAATTGTTTCAACAAAAATAAATGTTTTAAGAATAATAACTGTGCACAAAGATATAAAATAATTTAAAGGATTTAAAATTTAATGTTTAATCTTTGGAGCGATAACACAGCAGATAGGGCATTTGTCTTGCTTGCGGCCGACCTGGGTTTGATTCCTCTATTCCTGTCAGAGAGCCTGGCAAGCTACTGAGAGTATCTCACCCATATGGCAAAGCCTGGCAAGCTACATTTGACATATTCAATATGCCAAACACAGTAACAACATGTTACTGGTGCCTGCTCAAGCAAATAGATGAACAGGCGGACAGTCTACAGTGCTTTATTATAAATAATATTCTGTAATTGGCTCTGGTGGAGGAATGGGTATTTGATCATTGTATAATTGAGACCCCAGCACAAAATTTATAAGTTTACAACTGTACCTCATTGTGTCTCACTAATAAAAATTTTTTTAAAAATTTAAAAAAATTAAAATATATTTATTTAAAATATTAAATTTGACAATCAATTTGCTATTAAAACAATTTGACAACAAAAATCAGTAAAGTTGTTGATATAGTCAATGGGTCAACATTCTAAAAGAATTCTTGAAAAAGTTATATATTAAAAATATGTCCTAAGTAGTTAGTTTATGTACCTCTCTGGACAATATCATTGATAATAATAAGTATTTTGAAAAATATTAAATTATATCTGAAATAAAAAGATGGCCTAGAATTAGATAATCATACATAGAGTTTTGCCACATTAACTACCTGTGAAAACTTATTTTTAAATGGAATTTATCAAAATTATATGACAATACCGTTCCAAAAATCACAGATAACCCTGTGCCCTACAGACTTACCCATTTTTTCATTCATCATTCATCATCCTGTTATTCGTCGATTGCCTCGAGCAGGCCCCAGTAACATCTCTTTCATCCTAGCCCTGAGATTATATTCAAGGCTCTTTAGGAGAATGAGACCCATCATTGTTACTGGTATTTGGCATATTTGGTGTGCCACGGGGAGTTTGCCAGACTCTGCCCTGTGGGCAGGCTATATTCGATAGCCTGCAATTTGTCCAGACTAGGAATGAGATAAAGAGATATCATAAAAAGATGTCCTGATAAGATGTCGCATTTGCGGCCGCGCGGTTCCAGGATCTGCATTTTGTAGTCTCTGAGTCTTGGCCGTTGATGGGATTACATGGTGCCAGGGGCCAGGTTGTGGGTGTGACCCTCGCCTACTGGAATTTGGAGGATCTGGGTGGAGGATGCTCGACTCCAATTCGAGTAGGCTTGGAGATGTCGGCCCCGGAACCCGCGTGGCTTTGTCCCTCTGAGAGTACCTTCATGTGTGCGGAGAGTGGTCTCAGCATGGTGGTGGCTGGTCCTGGAGGTCTTCAGCTGCCGGAGCCCTGGTCGGGGTGGGGAGGAAAGCTCAACCCGCTCCCCTCCAAGGGACCCCGGCGAGGAACAGCCAGGCGCAGGGGCAGGAGACTGACTGCCATTTTACCCATTAAACACATTTTTACTTTTCAACTGAGATACTGATGAATAAAGTGACTTTCAAAATTTTACTTGACAGACAATTGGAGAGTAACTGGCTTCATAAGTTCATGCTTACAAAACTGACACTGGTGGTGGGTATGAAAAAGTGTCAGCACTAACATAAAGTATTAACACAGAAGACGAGAGAAGAATGTACTTGGGAGACATTTTTTTCTAACAGTTGTTCTTAAAAACTTTGGGGTTTCAGTGCCAGAAAGATAAAAACAACAGGCCAGATGCTTAACTTGCACATGGCCAATCTGGTTTCAATTTCCAGCACCTCATATGGTCCCTGGAGTCTCACCAGTACTGATCCCTGAACACAAATTCAGGAGGAAACTTTGAGCACTGCTGGCTATGGCCCAAAACAAATAAACAAAATACATCCCCAAATTGAAAAAAAAATAATATTGTTTCATATGTACAATGTTCCAACATGATACCCTCTACCAAACTGTCCTCACCTCAGCCTCCCTACTCGCTTCCTCTCAGCCCCACCTCCTGTCCACTAGGCTAAGCTCAGTCCCTGAGACCAATTCACAGATCTGTTTTCTTTGGTCAGTTTTTTATTCCCCTTCTATGTTTTTATATATCTCACATCTTAGAAAAATAATTTTGCATCTGTCCATCTCCTGACTAACTTCACGAAGAATGATATTCTCTAGATCCATCCGTTTGGCATCAAACTTCATAATTTTGTCTTTATTATAACTGAGTAGCATTCTTGAACATAGGAATTGTTTTCCAAATTTTGGCTATTGTGAATAATGCTTCAACGGACATGGGTGTGCAAATGTCTTTTCTGAATATGGTTTTGAGCCCTTGGAATAGATTACAAGAAGTGAAACTGCTGGATTTGACTGAAGATGCATTCATTATTTTTTAAGAAATGCGCATAGTTTTTTTTTTCTAAAACTTGAACCATCGGCATTCCTACAAGCAGTGGAAAGTGGTTCCTTTAGTGAATGCAAATTGCTAAGGATAAATAACAAAAATGTCTTAATTCTATATCATTCTTAATAACATTCAGTCTTTTGAATAAGATTTGTATGTTTCAAAGTGACACTTCATTTATTTTTTAGAAAATTGTTAAAAATCTAAAGAAGAATACAATTAAAAGTTAAAATTTATCCCAATATTTTGGAGAAATGAGATACAAAATGCAAATAAATAAATAAATTAAAATATGACACATCAACCCAGGAATATAGATATGAAGACTAGAGTATGAGTTAACAAAAGCATTGTAAAGTTACAGAAGTTTGAGATGTATGTAAATACAAATGGTTCAGAATTTTTTAATGTTAAGAAGTTTTTTTATAAATTCATAAATGAGAAACTGGCAATATAATCTTAGCAAAAGAATATTGCCTTGATGTTTGCTGTGGACATAACAACTGTAAAAAGAAGCATGTCTTTCTCTGAGTTCATTAAGCAGATTCAAACTTCTCACTAAATTATAGATAAAGCAATAAAAATTATAGCATTATTATCACTGCTATAAATTATTTAATTTGACAAGTAAAAAAGGAAAACTTTAAAATTACTAAAACAAAAATATTAAATTGAGGAAAAATTATAAAAATCAACTAGTTAAATGGAATCAAAAGCTAAAAAACAATGAGGCTGAGAAAACTAAAAGTAAAATATGGTGAAAAATCCCATAGTTATGTGATATAGTAAATATAAATATGCACAAACTTGAAATTTGTGCAAATATCTTAGTAAAGTGACAGCAAAATATAAGTATTAATAAATGACAAATTTGATATAAAACCATAATAATATTTAAAACTGGATAAATAAAAGTTATGATAGACTAATATTTACAATAAATATCTTGATATTTGTCTTTAGAGAATAATAATATCACAGGTTCTGCAAATGATTTACCCACAGTAGAAATATCTTGAATATTCATTATAAATTTTGTTTGGTAAATTTACTTAAATTTTTAAAATGTCATCAGATTCTGCTCACTTTTTTTAATGCTTGTGATTTAATATTTATAAAGGGAAAATCTCTAGAAGGTTTAAGAATCTAGGTTATATTCTCTTCAAACTAATTTGAATTTTTTTTATTTTATCAAGAATTTGGTAGGCTTTGCAGAGAAATAAATTAAGATTAAATATGATTTATTTTGCCATTTTCTCTATTTCCTCCAAGATATTTGCAATCTGTTTTTTTGGGGAAATTTTTCCATATTTTTTTAAAAATTTTGAGATCCTCAGTGTCACTTGACCTCTGCATTTCTTTGGAGACCCTTGAGTACCACAGAGATGGAGAGGTACGTTCCAAAACCTTTTGCTGGAGCAGAATCCCATTGTCTTGCCCTAGCATCAGACACGCATAGCCAGATTACATATTGCTAAAACCAAAATACTAAAATCGCTGGGAAACTTTAAAAAAAATTAAACATCCTAAACTTTAAAAAGAAAAAATGTTTTTATAAATATTCCCCCAGTCATTAAATTTTTATTTATGCATTATCATTTTATTAAACTTTTAAGACTGTTTTATATTTATTTTTAAAAATTCTATTATAATATGTGATTATTTATGTGCCCTGTTCTTAATCAAACAATCCGTTTTACTTCATTTTACTTTCACCTTTATAATTTTACAGTTGCTTAATTTACTTTTTTCATCTTTCCTTCACGTGATTGTATTTCAATATCAATATCTTCTAAAATATTACAATTATACAGAAGTAAGATTTCTGTATCATGTGTGGTGTAATTTTGATGCATATCTGTGAAACCTGTATTGTTTATATTACTTAGAAATATAATATTTATTCCATCTTAGAAAACTATGTATCAAACTTTTAATTTCAGTTTGATTGTTAATTTTTCTTCTGAAGTACTATGATACCTTCTTTAAGTATAACTGCAGCAATCTTGAATGTAGCACTGTAGCACTGTCCTCCCATTGTTCATCAATTTGCTTGAGCAGACCCAATAAGGTCTCTGCTGTGACCCTTGTTACTGTGTTTTGTGAATACGCCACAGGTAGCTTGCCAGCTCTGCCATGCAGACGAGATAATCTCGGTAGCTTGCTGTGCTCTTTGAAAGGGGTGGAGGAATCGAACCCGGCTCTGCCGGGCCGGTTGCAGGCAAGGCAAATGCCCTACCGCTGTGCTAATGATAATAATTGCGTTGGAGGGTTTCAATTGTCTAAATTTGCATTTTACATTTTTCACAATAATATTATTGTTCCATACTTGTGTACTATATGCACCTTGAAAGTGAGAGGTTTCCATTATCATTGGCTCAAGGCCCTTCCCTTTCCTGGTCAGGCCCCTCAGATCACGTCCCTAGTGATGTGGTCTCAGGGCTGTCTCGATTGTCGATTGTATTTATTTTTATACTCGGCATAGGAGTGAGATTTTCTGGTGTTCATTTATTTATTCTGACTTACTCCATTTAGCATAAGTAAAGTAAAAGTAAAGGCCCTCCCATTGATCATCGATTTGCTCGAGGGAGCCCAGTAACATCTCCATTGGAGACTTTGTTGTTACTGTGTTTGGCATATCAAATACATCATGGGTAGCTTGCCAGGCTCTGCCGTGCGGGCGAGATACTCTCGGTAGCTTGCCGGGCTCTCCGAGAGGGGCGGAGGAATCGAACTCGGGTTGGCCATGTTGGCTGCGTGCAAAGCAAACGCCCTACCCACTGTGCTATCGCTCCATTCAGCATGACTTTTGAAATTTCATTCCTGTTGTTACAAACAACAATTAAGGTAAAGGTAAAAGGTTAAAGGCCCTCCCATTGTTCGTCGATTTGCTTGAGCGGGCCCAGTAACGTCTCCGTTGGAGATTTTGTTGTTACTGTGTTTGGCATATCGAATACATAACGGGTGGCTTGCCAGGCTCTGCTGTGTGGGCGAGATACTCTAGGTAGCTTGCTGGGCTCTCCGAGAGGGGTGGAGGAATCAAACTCAGGTCGGCCATGTTGGCTGCGTGCAAGGCAAACGCCCTACCGCTGTGCTATCGCTCCAATTAATAAAAAAATAATTTGTAACAATTTATTTTAGAATCATATGCTGTTGGGTACTTGTATTCTTTCCATGTTGGCTGCTGTAAATAATGCTGCAGTGAATCTAGTTGTACATACATTAATTCAAAAGGATGACCAAAAGTGAAATTGCGCATCTAGATGAAAACTCTGCTTATAATTTAGAACTTTGTAAGACATTTTCCAAAGACGTTGAACCAAAACCAATTCTAACATCTGGTAGATAAGAATTTATTTTTTCCACATCCCGACCACCACTTCAAATAGACATTGTTGCATGTGTGTAGAGATTTCTCATTGTTATTTGCATGTACCTGATAATCAGTGACAAAGTCGTTTTGTTTATATGCCTATTGACCGTGTGTGTGTGTGTGTGTGTGTGTGTGTGTGTGTGTGTGTGTGTGGAGGGGGAGTGTTGAGGGAGGATCACACCCAGCAGTGCTCACAGAGCTTACTCCTGGTTCTGCACTCAGAAATCACTCCTGTCAGTGCTCAAGGGTTGGAGGTACGTGGGTGGAGCTTATCAGAGGTGATGCACATGATATAGCATGCCCAGGATCAAAGCCAGATGGGCGTACCTTTTTCCCCACATCCACGCCAGCACTGGTTGCTTTTGTTCTTTTGAATGTGTGCTAGTCTCTCTGGTGTGAGATGATATCTCATTGTTGTTTTGATTTGCATCTCGCTGATGGCTAGCAATGCGGAGCATATTTTCATGTGCCTTTTGGCCATTTGTATTTCTTTTTTGAGGAAACTTCTGTTCATTTCTTCTCGCCATTTTTTGATGGGGTTGGAGATTTTTTTCTTATACAATTCTACTAGTGTCTTGTATATCCTGAATATTAATCTCTTATCAGATGGGTATTAGGTAAATATTCTTTCCCATTCTTGTTGGCTCTTTCTGTATTATGGTCAATATTTCTTTTGAAGTGCAGAAGCTTCTTATTTTGATGTAGTCCCATTTGTTTATGTTTGCTTCCACTTGCATGGTCGGTGCTGTTTCATCCTTAAAGATGCTTTTAGCTTCAATGTCTTGGAGGCTTCTGCCTACATTTTTCTCTATGTACCTTATGGATTGATGTCTGATATTGAGGTGTTTACTCCACTTTTACCTGACTTTGTGTCTGGCATTAGACAGAGGTCAGAGTTCATTTTTTTGCAGGGAGATATCCAGTTTGCCCAGCACACTTGTTTTTCGTGTTCTACTTCACATTTCTTGCTTCTTTGTCAAAGATTAAGATGCCATATATTTGGGGGTTTGTGACAGAATATTCATTGGTCTGCAGTTCTGTTTGTAGCCCATACCATGCCGTTTTAATTACTAGTGCTTTGTAGTAGTGTTCAAAGTTGGGGAATGTGATGCCACCTATCTTCTTTTACCCAAGTATTGTGTTAGCTATTTGTGTTCCATATGAATTTCAGGAGTGTTTTGTCTATTTCTTTGAAAAATGTATGTGTTGGTGGAAATGCCCACTGGTCCAGCCTTTCTGGAAAACAATATGGACAATCATTCATAAACTAGAAATTGAGCTTCCATATGACCCTGCAATATCACTTCTTGGAAAATATCCCAGGATGTAAAAAAAAACACAGTAGAAATGACATCTGTACCTATATGTTCATTGCAGCACTGTTCACAATAGCCAAAATCTGAAAACAACACAAGTTCCCAAGAACAGATGACTGGTTAAAGAAACTTTGATACATCTACACAATGGAATGCTATGCAGCTGTTAAGAGAGATGAAGTCATGAAATTTGCTTGTAAGTGAATAGACATGCAGACTATCATGCTAAGTGAAATGAGTAAGAAAGAGAGGGACAGACAAAGAAGAACTGCTCTCATTTGTGGAGTATAAAACAACATAATATGAGGCTAACACTGAAGGACAGTATATACAAGGACCAGGTGGATTGCCCTATAGCTGGAAGCCTGCCTCATGAGCAAAGGGGAGAAGGCAGATGGAATAGAGAAGGGATCACCAAGAAAATGATGGCTGGAGGAATCAGTCGAGATGGGAACTGTGTGCCAAAAGTAGATAATGGAACAAACATGATGTCCTTTCATTGTCTGTTTTGCAAACTATAATGCTCAAAAGTAGAGAGAGATAGTATGGGGAATACTGTCTGCCATGGAGGCAGTGTGAGGGTGGGGAAGGGGGAGTATACTGGGGATATTGGTGGTGGGGGATGTGCACTAGTGGAGGGACAGGTGTTTGATCATTGTGTTATTGTAACCCAAACATGAAAGCTTATAACTTTCTCATGGTGATTCAATAAAATCAAAACAAGAAAACAAAACAAAACAAAACCAGATTGGCTGCAGAATAGGCAAGCACCTTACCTACCATACAATGTCTCTGGCCCCAACCTGTTGACCATCATAATATCCTCTGTAAACCCATCTCCTCCAATTTTTTGTTGATATCATTTTGATTTTTCTGTTTCTGTTGAGCTCTGAAAGTGATTTATAGATTTCAGATATTAACCCTATGTGTGAATCTTTCTCCCATTTGGTGGGCAATCTTTCTTTTTGGACTCATTTTCAAAAATAATATAGGAGCTTTCAGTTCGATGTAGTCTCATTTCTCTATTTATATTTTTTGTTTTCCTTGCTAATTTTGCACTGTCATTGAATATTCCTCTGAGGTCATGGTTAGAAATTCATGTGCATATTTTTCTCAATGATCTTAGAAACAGGTTTGATATCATGTCTTTGATCCACTTTGAATTAACCTTTGCATGCAATGTGAGGAAGGGAACTATTTCTTTTCTATTTTTTAATGTTTTTTATTTCCAAGTCCCTTTATTCTAAATTACCTTCCCCTTGGTCTGAGTGTTCATTTATTTAAGAGACCCCAATTTTATTTGCAATAATTTGAAAGTTTTTAGTCTAATGTTATGAAAATGTAATGACTGTTGCTCTGTAATAAGTATTATAATCTGGTAATTAAATTTATTTCATAATCTTTTTTCTTAGTATTACTTTGTAATATTTCTGCAATTTTATGGCTCCATATAAATTTTAAAAGCATTTGTTTTATGTCCTTAAAAGGTACCTTGGAATCTGATGGGAATTGCATCACATCTGTAAATCACTTGGGAAATGCTGGTCCCTTGAATTGTGTTAAGAATTCCAATTCATGAAACTGAAACTGATTTTTTAACAAAAGAGAAGAATCTAAAAAATAAAAAATAAATAGATAAATAAAGAGAAGAATCTGAGGAAGCTCAGACATACCAGATCTATCTCTTAACAAGTCCTGCCATCAAGACCTTTGTACTGTTTGCTAGCTATTGTTTGTGACAAGTCATAAAACTATAACTCTTGTTTTCCTCTTTTTCGGTAAGGTTTCATTGCATCCGTCTTCTCATATGCTGCTTTATTCCTGTCCTTCTGTCATTCTGCTACTTATTCCCTCTATAATGTGGTTTATAGAAAAAGATCCTATTATGATCTTTAGAATAGTAATTTTAACTGTATTACAATCCAGTTTTCTTTCTTTTATTTTGTTTTCAACTCTCAAATATTTTCTTCAATTCAGTAAGAGGTTTAACCACTATGACTTTTAAATATTCATTTGGGAGATTAGAAAGATTTTCTGTGTTTGGGTTCTTTTCAATCATTTTTTGTTGTTCAGTATACGGGCTTGATTCCTCCTCTTCTTCATTATTTCTGAGGCTGCACTTGTATCTCAATGTTTGAGGCTTGAGCAGATATCATTGGAGGGGTTTGGCCAAGGCCCGGGTGCCAGGGAGTCTATATGTGTCCTCATCTGAAGAAGGTGTTGTCGATGGAGATAGTTCACAGAGGAAAAGTTTGATTCAGAGGGTCAGAAGAGAGGTCTTGAGTCTAGGGTGTCTGTTTCTGGATATTCAAACAACTCCGTATATGAAATAAGAACATAAATATTTGTTACTCATTTGAAATGATTTCAAAAATTCATTGTAAAGACAGAATAATGAATATCTACAATTCAGTGGTTTAATTCTTCTCATTTGTTTCAATGTCCCCATTAGAATTTTTCCCTCTTAAGTTTTAAAAAATATTTCCCCACCCTTATTTTATTTACCTATTTTTTCTCCAGATATTGTCAAAATTTTATTCTTAAATTTTACATACTGTTTTGGAGTGTTTCACAGGCTGTTCTCAGGGCTAAATCCTGACTTTATTCAGAGATGACTCCACTTAGTGCTTGTGTGTCATATGAGATGCTGGAAATTTGATCCATGGTTGGCCATACGCAAGGCAGGTACCTTATATTCCTATATTGTCTCTACATCTCCTTAATGCCATTTTTAAGAAAATTCCTACATATTGACATGGTACCTCCACTACCAAGCCACCACCATGCTCCAGGCCACATTCCGGATACTCAGGCTGAGATTCACACATCAGTGAAGCCCCACAGAACCAGGTAAGCAGAGCTCTGCGACCTTGGACTCCAGGCTCAATGGGACCTGGGAACAGAGATCCACTGTCTGCTTCCACCAATCTCTAGCGACCCAAGAATTACACCTAGAAGCCTCACCCTACTGGAACCAGATAACTACATCATTGGCAGACCTCAACTACCTTCACTACCTCTACTACCCAGCCGCTGCCACGCTCCAGGCCTCTTTCCAGAAACATCATAAGACACTTAATACACATCTACCAAGACTACCACAACATATTTGATGGGGTTCAAGTATGGTTTGAACCATGGGAACACCTTCAAGGGTGATTAGAGGCCTCCCTACAAACCTCTATCCCTCTCGGAGAGACTGGCAAGCTACGGAGAGTATCCCACCCACACAACAGAGCCTGGCAAGCTATCTGTGGCGTATTTGGTATGCCAAAATGAGAAAATACAATGGGTCTCATTCTCCTGATGCTGAAAGAGCCACCAATATGGCAGCATTAAGAAGGATGAGGAAGGAGAGGCTGATAAAATCTCAAGGCCAAACTATGCTGCCAAAATGAAGGACTAAAATGACTGTCTGTACTTTCAATGAATGTACGCTGGCATTGGATGCATCCATCGAGGACCTGATGATGCAAGCACGAAAGATCAAGTACGACATCATTGGTCTGACCGAGATAAGAAGGCATCAATCACATCATGCCCTTTCGACACTGGGGAAGAACTGTTTCTCGGAACACGCGACAAAAGAGGTGTCGGTGGTGTCGGTATCCTTGTCAACATGAACTTAGCCATGAGCATTGATTCATTTGAATGCCTAAGAATCCGAATCAGATGATTACACTTGAATAGATGTGGCTCACTGCTGGCAGTTTCTATCTTCTTATCTATGAACCAACATCTAATAACAATGAAGAAGAAATTGAGAAGTTCTACATGGAGCTGTAGAAGTTCCATAAAATGACCACACCTTCTACAAGATCATTGTCGGTGATTTTAATGCCAAGATAGGACCAAGAAAATCAGCCGAAGTATTTCACATCAGGACCCATGGCCTAGAATGGAACAAACAGGGTGAGAGACAATCTGAGTTCATCATGTCAACCAAGATCATCCATGGTAACTCAAGAGTTCCTGAAGGCCAGATCTAAATGTTGGACATGGGAGTCTCCCAGTGGATGGTTCCACAATGAAATTGGCCACATCATATTCAATCATTGGTTTTACCTGACTGATGTCACTGTTGTCCCAAAATTCCAAAAGGGATCAGACCACCATCTCCTTCATGCAAAATTCTATTTCACGGAGCCGGGAGAAAGGGCTGCAGAGTTTAAGAAGAGAAATCCCAGAACAACCACTAACTGGGAGCTCTTTGGCACTATTGCAGCAACATGGGAAGATCCCATCGTTGATAACATTGAAGAATAATACGATAGACTGGTTCATAACCTCCATGATTGTGCAAGGAACACTGAGAGAGATATAGCCACAAAAAGATGCCTGTTTTTGAAAACTCTTGAGCTCATTCACCAACGTGGCTGGGCGCAAGCCTCAGGCAATGGCAAGTGAATGTCTGAGCTCTCAAAGCAGTGCAGAAAAGCGATCAAGGAAGACCTTAAAAAGAGAAGACCAGCAGTACTGCGGCAGAATCTGGGAAAATCATTCGCAATGCCCACCTGTTTTTCTCCAACTACAAGACCAAGATGATTGCCCTCCAACATCTTGATGGATCTATCACATCTTCAGAAAGGCAATGGAGAAGATTATCCATGACTTCTACTCGGATATCTTGAATATCCACATCCACCTGCCCACATACAAAATTCCATAGGATGGATATGTCATTCCCAACATTCTCCCTTCCAAAATCCGACATGCCATTTCGTTGGTAAAGAAGCAAACAGCACCCAGCCCAGACAAGGTCAGACCTGAACACTTGAAGAACCTGCCATCAGTTCTCATCAATACACTGGCTCAGCTTTTCACACGCTACCTGTCTGAATGCAAAGTTCATTCACAATGGAAAACCAGCAGGACTTTTCTACTGTACAAAAAAGAGACTTTCATGACACTGGCAAATATCGCCCGATCTGCCTATTGTCTGTCATCTACAAGCTGTTCACGCGAGTCATCCTGAATAGGATTAGCATTACTTTTTGTAAGATTTTCATATAATTTATAAGATATACTTATTTTCTCTTCATGTTCCTCGAAAAAAACTTGGTGGAACCTGACAACTTTACTTCTATCATACTGGGGTTCTAAAAATCTGGACTTCTATTACTGTGATATATTTTGTTTGCTCACAAGGCTTTTAAATGCTCAACACACCTACATCTACATCTCTACATCTCATTCACATGCATTCTTTTCTCTCTTTTTTACCAACTATCCCTATCATTGTTGATATGATTCTGTGTGACTATTGCTAACAAGAATCTTTTGCTGCTTAGTTCAGAGATTTCAGTTCCAGACTGTTCTCATGCTAGCTGATTGTATAGCATATGTTCCTCACCTACAGATAAGGGTCAACAATACTTTCTTGTTTAGTGCTTGCCTTAGATTTTCAGGTCTCTTTCTGTTTCTAACTGGTGAAAGGTTTGATTTCTGATGTACATTAGAATTTGTTTTGCTTCCCATCAACTTTCTTTCTTGAAATTGGAAAATGAATCTGATATTGTCCCCCAGATTTTTCCAGTCTTCTGAGTTTTGAGAAGCACAGGTCTACCACACAATCACAGTAAAATAGATGTTGTACATGGACCTCAGCTTTCCTCTTCTATTATGTGAGATGGTAAAGCTGTCATGCTAATTAATACAGTACGTGAGGAAGGGAGCACTAAGGATGTTAATTTACTGCTTATTAGAGAGTAAGGCTGTGTGATATAAAGGGCTTCTAACATTACTCTTTTCGGGGTGAAATCATCTTGTCACTTTTAGAGAATTCTACTGAGTAGTTATACTAGGCTTTGTTCAATTGATTTTAATAAAAACTAATTGGTTATCAGTGCATTACTTGGCAATAAGTGATACATTCTCCAAGGAAACAGAAACTGAGAACTGGTCTTAATCTGAGCTAACCAAGGTGATTTTTTTTAAGATGTGTGGTAGGAGTTCTTGAAACGATGGTGAAGGGAAAGCAGACACTCTGGAGGAGATGTGATTTTGGAACATTGAATGCACAAGATCCTGTCATTAACAGTATTGCAAATCGTGGTGCTTCAAATATGAAAAATATAAATTAGACTATTCTGCAAAGGAACAAGATGATCACTAATTGGAGTAATTATATTCAGATATATTTTAAAAATTTATACAAAAGCATGAAAATATAACCGGACACTTAATGAATAGGCACGTTTTTTTGAAAATACAGAAAAATGCTTTCTTTGCCTGAGAGGAAATATTCTGCCATTGCTATTGTCTTTTAATTCACTCAGAATTAATTAGGTGTTTTCCTTAGTTTAAAAGTAGCATTCATTAACCAAATAATATTCTCACTAAAATACTTAATATCTTTATAAATTTTAATTGGCAATTTAATTAGAAATACTTTTAATGAATCAGTATCATCAGTCCCATCTGGCTAAACTTGGGTCAATTTGTAATTTTTGATAAAAATTTAAGGATAAGCCAGTGCTTTTAGGAAACATATTCTTTGAGTCATGCTTAATAAAAGCTGTATACTCTGTATAAAAGTTGTCATGAGACATTCATATCCACAAGCTGAGGTGGTGTGTTATCCATTTATTCTTCCCACAGTCTATACAGAAAATTAACTGAAGCATGAATACAGCTAGCTCATACAAACCATGAAACATTATTTAGGATTTTTTGTACTGTTTAAATTATTTAAGAAATGTGTACACATATGTATTATGACACAAATAATTTGGTATTATTATCTGATTTTTTTATGAAGTATGCCTCAAAGAATACCTCCAGGATACAATCAGTTCTGCAGTCTTCTGGGTGAATGCCCTATCTGCCCTATCTGTTGCATTCTCTCTCTGGCACTTTTATATGATTTCAATTGAAAATACTCTATCAACTGACTTTGAGCTTTGAATCCTCAATAGTGTAAAAAGGTCAATTATGCAAGAGTTGTTCCAATATTAATTAAAGGCCCTCCCGTTGATCGTCGATTTGCTCGAGCGGGCCCAGTAACGTCTCCATTGGAGACTTTGTTGTTACTGTGTCTGGCATATCGAATACTCTCGGTCGCTTGCCGGGCTCTCCGAGAGGGGCGGAGGAATCGAACTCGGGTCGGCCATGTTGGCCGCTTGTAAGGCGAACGCCCTACCCGCTGTGCTATCGCTCCAGGCTGCGATAGCACAGCGGGTAGGGCGTTCGCCTTACAAGCGGCCAAGATGGCCGACCCGAGTTCGATTCCTCCGCCCCTCTCGGAGAGCCCGGCAAGCGACCGAGAGTATTCGATATGCCAGACACAGTAACAACAAAGTCTCCAATGGAGACGTTACTGGGCCCGCTCGAGCAAATCTACGATCAACGGGAGGGCCTTTACCTAATATTAATTAAAACATAAGTTAATAAGAGAAAAACCCTAACAATATAATCCCTTTAAGATAGTAAGTGCTGGAGCAATAGCACAGCAGGTAGGGCGTTTGCCTTGCACACGGCCAACATGGCCGACCCGAGTTCGATTCCTCTGCCCCTCTCGGAGAGCCCGGCAAGCTACCGAGAGTATTCGATATGCCAGACACAGTAACAACAAAGTCTCCAATGGAGAAGTTACTGGGCCCGCTCGAGCAAATCGACGATCAATGGGAGGGCCTTTACCTTTACCTTTAAGACAGTAAGAATGAGGTTCAAGTTGTAGAATAGAAGCTATCTCCAGTATAAAAGTGACAATTAAAGGGGTCGTAGTATGGGCATAGAGGCCAGAGTTATAGTATGATGGGTAGGGCACTTGCCTTAAGTTGCTGACCCAGGTTGAATTGTGAGAGTCTCATATAGTCTCCAAGTACCAATAGTAGTTATCCTAGTAGAATTGAATATAGGTGAATTGAATATAGGTGTGGCCCCTTGCCAAAAAATTAAAACAAATAAAATGATGATTTAATATAAAATCCAAATGCATAAGCAGTGAAAAAATTGGGGGAAAATGGGTATGTTTCACAACTGGCTCCAAAATGGTACAATTCAGTTATTATGAATTCATACATGCAGAAAATGTTTTAAAATGTAGTGCTTCAATATTCATACATGTGAGTGCAAAGAATCCACACAGGATATCCAGAGTGAAGGACTAGAACTGATGAATTTCCTGAGCCACACTTTTTGTTTTTATTTTATTTGTTTTTGTTGGGGAATTTCAACCAGGTAGTGCTCAGAGCTCAGGGGTTTATTGTAGCAGTAGTTGGGGAGCATGTGGTACAGGGGACCTAACCTGGGTTTTCACGTGCAGTGCATATGTTCAGTAATTTGTGCTAGTTCTTCAAACCTGTTTGAAGACTTTTAGTCTCTGTAGTAATCCCACTGTTGTTTAATTGCTTTGTAGTTATCTTTGTCTTTAAATTATTTTACAAATGGTTTGGGGTTGACACTGATTCATTTACACAAGAGATAACTTATTGCTTCAATAAAGTTCTAGTAATATCCTTAGATGGAATCTGAACTAATATAATCAGAATTAATTTTTCTCCCCATACAAAATTTGTATGGCTAAAAGAATTGAATAAGTAGTAAAATCTGATTCAATTAAATTGAAATTTTCAGGACATTTTGTGAAACTACACGAGTCATCTTAAAGAGATACCAGAAGTCTCACATTTGAAGTGTGAAACTGTTGCCATTCATTTTATCACTGTGTGTGAGTAATAAGCCTTGGAATGAAAACAAAAGCAAAACATAATTTGTCATCATTGAAGAGAGAAAGTAATCAAGGTGTAGCAATTAAACAAAAACAAACCCTGATCGTAATCTACATATGGGCTTCACAGTTTAAAGAGTTGTTAAATTCATTTTTATGTTAAATCCATTTCCATAGATTTACTCTTGATTACTTGGGCTGGAGTGATAGAACAGCGGGTAGGGTGTTTGCCTTGCACGCAGCCAACATGGCCCACCTGAGTTCAATTCCTTCGCCCCTCTTGAAGAGCCTGGCAAGCTACTGAGAGTATCTGAGAGTAGCAAAGCCTGGCAAGCTACCCATGATGTATTCTATATGCCAAACAACAAAGTAACAACAAAGTTTCCAATGGAGATGCTACTGGGTCCGCTTTAGAAAATCAATGAACCAATGGGAGGACAGTGACAGTGACACTTGATTGCTTAAAACAAAAAAATAAGACACTAGGTGAAAAATAGGTCCTATAAAATGACATATAATTAGATCATTATTATATGATGTTATTGAAAGAATAAATATAATTTTGAATATTTATTATTATAATATATTTATAGGCTGGAGCTATAGCACAGCAGGTAAGGCATTTGCCTTGCACATGGCTAACCTGGGTTTGATTTCTCCGCCCCTCTCAGAGAGCTTGACAACTACCTTGAGTATCCTGCCCACAAAGCAAGACTGGCGAGCTCCCCGTGGCGTATATGATATGCCAAAAACAGTAACAACAGTCTCACAATGGAGACTTTACTGGTGCCCATGCAAGTAAATCGATGAAAGGGATAACAGTGCTACAGTGCTATAATATATTTATGAGAAGAAGCACTTCTCTGACATTTAAAACTATATTAGACTCAACTGTGAAAAAATGAAACAGTGTGAAAAGTAACCTGAGAAAAAGCCTAACTTGTTTTTGATTTTGTTTTAGTTTTTTTTAATCTAGTATACAGTGTAAGATAAAAACCCAATTTCAATGAATTTCAGATAGTAGCATAATCATCTGTCAATTTATAGCAAGAAAAAAGAGGCTGAATATAATTGGATTTTAGTTTGCTATAAAATGAATGCAATTAATAAAGAGATCATAAGGTATCTTGTTTGTTTGTTTTGGGGTACACCTGGCTGTACTCAGGGCTTTCTCCTGAGTCTGTACTCAGGGAACACTACTGGTGGTTCTCAAGAGATCATATATGGTGTCAGGGATCAAACAAGGCTCAGTCATATACAAGTGTAGTAGTAGTTCTACACTCACTCTGGCTCCATGTTTTTCACAATTTATAGAAGGTACTTTATCAAACCATTTCGCAAAATACTGAGCATTTTGTACAACACCAAAAATAAAACAACCTTTTATTTCATAGCATTATTGTCTCATCTTTAAAAAATAAATTTTAAATTACATAAATACACCATACTATTTTATATGTCCCTCACCCAATTTTTGTAAGAAATTTGAGAAAATAGTCATTTAGACAAGCAAATTCAAGAAAAACATTAGCATCCTATATTAACTTCTCAAATTTATTTGTATGCATCAGAACATAGGGCTGGAGCAATAGCACAGTGGTAGGGCATTTGCTTACGAGCGGCCAACATGGCCGACCTGAGTTTGATTCCTCCACCCCTCTCCGAGAGCCCGGCAAGCTACCGAGAGTATCTCGCCCACATGGCAGAGCCTGGCAAGCTACCCGTGACGTATTCGACATGCCAAGCACAGTAACAAGTCTCATGATGGAGACGTTACTGGGCCTGCTCGAGCAAATCGATTAACAATGGGAGGACCGAGTGACCAATATGCATCAGAACAAAAAAAAATTGAAATAAATTTCTCTGTGGTTTGCATTCCCATTATCAGACTTACCCAGATGAATTGACACATCAGTTAAAAGGTTTCAGTGATAACATTTAGCTACATATTTTGTGTGAGAAGGGATAATGTTAACTTAAGGCTACTGGCAAAACATCTGAGGCAATAGATATTGCTAAAGAGTACTTTTCTAATAACTTCACTTTGTCTACCAAAATATTTAAATTACAAACCTAATAATTGAGCTTCACATTAAATTTACTACCACAGAGTCTAAACTAAACAGTGTTATTTATTCTATTTTTCAGTTTACAGTTACAAAATGGATAATTTTGATATTTATTTACATTTAAGTTTCATATTGAAGATATCTCATTCATTGCATTTTAGCATTATAATTTTTAGGTTTAAATCACCTTAAACAAACCTCTATGTAGCCCATTTTATATTGGTCTCATAGAATCTATTTTAATTTTATTTTTTTAACATTTTGGAAATAGTAGGTTATAGGTCCTCTTTGAAGGTTTGTTAAAACCCGCCACAGGATTCATCTATACCCAAGGTTTTTGTTAGTTAGTTTGTTTGTTTGTTGGGGGGGTGGTAGGCGACCTTAAATAATTGAGTTTCTTTGTTCTTAATTTCCCTGTTCAGGTTTCTATGTATAAACCTTATAGATAGTGGTTAAATAATAAAAGTATAACTAGTATTTGATTCAATAATTCTACTAAGTGTAAAACCTAATACAAAAGCACACATTTTAAGAGATAGGTGCATAACTGTGTTCATTATAGAATTATTTACAATAGCCAACATCTGGAAACAACCCAAGTGATCACTGGTATATGAATGTATAAAGAATTGTGATAGGGATGGAATGATTATACAGCAGGCTGGAAGTTTGCCTTGCACACGGCAAATCCAGGTTCAATCACTAGCATCCCGTATGGTCGCCTGAGCATTGCCAGGAGTGATTCCTGAGTGCAGAGCCAGGAGTAACCCCTGAGCATCACCTGCCGTGACCGAAAAGCCAAAAAAAAAAACCCCAAAGAATTGTGGTAAATAGACACATTGAAATACTGGCTATAATAAAAATATTACCCATTTATTTTTCTATTGGAGTTGAGCATCCTCCACCCAGAACCTCCAAATTCCAGTAGGTGGGCGTCACACCCACCAACTGGCCCCCTGGAGCCCTGTAATCCCATCAGCAGCCAAGACTCTGAGACTATAAAAACCAGCTTCCAGAACCACGTGGCCGCATTTGCGGCAGCGCAACATCTTATTATGGTATCTCATTCCTACTTTGACAAACTGGCAGGCTACCGAATGTAGCCTGCCCACACGGCAGAGTCTGGCAAACTCCCCGTGGCGTACCCAATATGCCAAATACCAGTAACAATGATGGGTCTCATTCTCCTAAAGAGCCTTGAATATAACCTCAGGGCCAGGATGAAGGAGATGTTACTGGGGCCTGCTTGAGGCAATCGACGAATAACAGGATGATTTGTGTTTTGTGTTGTGTTGTGTGATTTTTCCATAGTATATGGAACTAGGAATTATGCAAGCAAAATAAAATAAGAGAAGGGAATATAGGATACACATTAATATTTTTATATAAATATGAAGGGAAATGAATACAAATTCCTAATGTAAACAAAATCTTAGATTCTGAATACAAGAATCTTAATATAAGAATGGTATAGTAGAGAGGAAGAGTCCTGTAGAAAGTATTAAATGATATCACCCTTATAGGTGGCAAGGTAAGATGGCACACCTAAAATATATAATATTTATACTCCTGAAAACCAATGTTACCTCTAAGCATCATCACTATATCATTAATGACAATATTATTTAAACATTGATAATTATGTAAATATATCGATCCTCTTTGGTTCTTTAAAATAAAATCAAATAAAAGGAATATTACTATTTAAAATGTCTCTTAATATTAAAGCTACTTATGTTTTAAAATGTCCTGGGGCAAAAGCACATTGGGTAGGGAGTTTGCCTTGCAAGTGGCTAACCAGGCTGCCCCTCTCAGAGAGCCCGGCAAGCAACCGAGAGTATCTGGCCCACTCTGCAAAGACTGGCAAGCTACCTGTGATGTATTTGATATGCCAAACACAGTAACAATAAGTCTCACAATGGAGATGTTACTGGGCCCGCTCAAGCAATTCGTTGAACAATGGGAGGACAGTGCTACAGTGCTTCTTATATTTATGATAAAGGAATAAATTGGTTTATTATCTTCTTATTGCAATTACTTCACATTAAACACAACGTGCTTGTTTATATAACTACAGAGTTAAGTATCAGTGCTCTGTGAAATCAATTTTCAAATAGCATTAACATTGTCAAAATGGCAATGCTCCCCAAAGCATTATACAGATTCAATGCCATCCCTGTAAGGATTCCCATGAAATTCTTAAAGGAAGTGGACCAAATACTCCTGAAACTCATAGGGAACAACAAACCCCCACACATAGCTAAATCAATTCTGGGTAAAAAGAAGATAGGAGACATCACCTTCCCCAACCTCAAACTATACTACAAAGCAGTAATAATTAAAACAGCATGGTACTGGAACAAAGACAGAGCAGCAGACCAATTGAACATGGTTGAATATCCTTACAGACACCTTCAAATATATGATAAACTAAAAATCTTTCATAAGGGAGCAAGAAATGTAAGTGCAGCAAGGAAAGCCCCTTCAACAAAGTGTGCTGGCAAAACTGACAGCTACATAAAAATAAATGGGCTAAGACGTCTACATAACACCATGCACAAAAGGCAGATCCAAATGGATTAAAGACCTCAAAATCAGACCAGGATTAGTAATGTACATTGGAGACAAGTTAGGCAAAACCCTCCACAACATCAAAGCTACAGATTTCTTCAAAGATGACTTGCAACTGACCAGGAAACTGGATACAGAGATAAACAAATGGTACTATCCTAAAATAAAAAGCTTTTGTACCTCTAAAGAAACAGTGACCAGTATACAAAGAACATCCACAGAACAGGAAAGGATATTTTCCCAATACCCATCTGATAAAGGGCTGATATCAAGGATATACAAGGGGCTGGTTGACCTCCACAAGAAGAAAACATCCAGCCCCATCAGAAAATGGGGTTACAAAATGAACAGAAACTTTCTCAAAGAAGAAACCAGAATGGTTGAAAGGTACATATGGAAATGTTCTACCTCACTAATCATGAGCAAAATGCAGATCAAAACAACAATGAGATACCATCTCACACCACAGAGGCTGGCCCACATCCAAAAAAACAAAAGCAATCAGTGTGGTGTGGATGTGGGGAGGAAGGACTCTCCTTCACTGCTGGTGGGAATACCAACTGGTTCACCCTTTTGGAAAACAGTATGGACACTTCTCAAAAAATTACAAATTGAGCTCCCATTTGACCCAGCAATACCACTCCTGGGAATATACCCTGGAGAGGCAAAAAAAGTATAGTAGAAATACATTTGCACTTGTATGTTCATTGCTGAACTGTTTATAATAGCCAAAATCTTGAAAAAAAAAAAAAACGAGTGCCCAAGAACAGATGACTGGCTAAGGAAACTCTGGTACTTCTACACAATGGAATGCTATTTAGTTGTTAGAAAAGATGAAGTCATAAAATTTTCCTATAACTGGATGAGCATGGAAAATATGTTAAGTGAAATGAGTCAGAAAGAGAGGAACAGACATAGAGAGATTGCATTCATCTGTGGAATATAAAGTAACAGAACAGGAGACTAACACCCAAGAATAGTAGAGATAAGGACCAGTGGGTTTGCCCTATGGCTTGGAAGCCAGTCTCACATGCTGGAGGAAAGACAGCTCAGACAGAGAAGGGAACACCAAGTAAAGGGTGCTGGGAGCTCCTGCTCAGGTGGGAGCTGCCAATAATAGACTATAGACCGAACATAATGGCCACTTGATACCTCTGTTGCAAACCACAATATTCAAAAGGATAGAGAGAATCAAAAGGAATGCCCTGCCACAGGAGGGGAGGGGGCAGAGGAGGTGTGATAATGAGATCATTAGTGGTGGAGAATGGGCACTGGTGGAGTAATGGATAACCGATCATTGTATGACTGAACCCCAAACACGAACATTTGTAAGTATGTAACAGAATCTCAAGGTGACTTGTAAGTTGGGTTACAAATATAGAATGCAGTAAACATATGCAGAATTCTCTGTGTTAGCAATGTCAGTTCTTCAGTGTTTAAACACCAGTTATAAAGAAAGCAAAAGCACAAATGAGGAAATGAGCAAACATCAAGATGAAAAAAATAAAGTTAGAACTTCTGTGATGAAAAGAATCATTGTCTAAAATTAAAAGAGAATCCTGCTGAATGAAACATTTGCATGACACCTATAAAGAAGATCTCATTTCAAAGATACAAATAAAGCACTCAGGGAATTCAGCAACAACCAAAAGCAAACAACCCTGTCGTGAAAAATAGTGAAAAGTTCTTTTTTTTCTTATATAGTCTTTTATAAGTTCTCTATAGTCTCATATAATAATGATCACTATTCTCATCTTTCCTTTTGTTGACATCTGAATCACACTGTGTCACTTCTCATTTTTTAATTAAGAAAAATAATTCTAAAAAAATTCTTATTTTATTCTTCTTATAACAATTCTACTTATAATTCTTCTTATTAAGGTTTTGTTAAGGATTATGTGTTGATTCTCTTCAAGATTATTGATCTGTAACTTTACTTTTTAGTAACATCTCTATAACCATGATAGATGAACAATTGATGTATGAGAAAAATGTTAAGTGATCAAGGAAAATCTCTTCAATAAAAGAAAATTGAATAATCACATTTTAAAAATGAAATT
Source organism: Sorex fumeus (assembly GCF_029834395.1). Taxonomy (NCBI): domain Eukaryota; kingdom Metazoa; phylum Chordata; class Mammalia; order Eulipotyphla; family Soricidae; genus Sorex; species Sorex fumeus. Next base: position 5,587,315 of record NW_026606185.1, on the reverse strand, counting down.
TGATCCATATCTCACACACCATACACAAAAGTTAATTCAAAGTACATTAACATCTAGAGATTAGATCAGACTCCACAAAACATATTGAGGAAGGTGTGGGCAGAACACTGTAGGTTCTGATCCTCAAAATTGCTTCATGAATGTGATTCCACTGGCAAAAATAACAAAAACAAAAGTAAATAAATAGGACTACTGAATATAAAACAAAAAAAATTCAATTGCTGAAGATGAGTCATTTCCACAGAGAATACAAGCAAATGGCCCTGGAATATAAGCATGTTCATCACAATAGATTATCAGTAAAAATATAAATTGAAACAATGAAACAAGTGACACTAGTAAAACAGCAAAAAGGCTTGCCTGGTGGGATAGATTGTAGAAAAGGAAACCTTATCCACTGTTCGTAGGATTTAACTGTATCAACTTCTACATAAAATAATGTGAAAATTTCTCAAAAGTTAAAAATGAAATGCTATCTGATTCATGAATTCCATTCCTTCTTATACTTGACTACACATTCACACACACATTTTGTAAAAAAATAGATGTACATTTTTTTCTCATTGCAGCACCATTGACAATAATCACGATCTGGAGACAACTAGAGTTCAACGACACAACAGGAGATAAAGAAATTTTTGTCTCTAATATTTTATGTAATTCCTTGCCTTGGTGGTCATGTAGCTAATTTCTGCTGGTGCGGCCTTCACACAGTCATCTGTAGCCCCTGTGCATGAACTGACTCTGCATTGCCGCTGACTGCTAGGCTCCGATGAGGTTCTGGTTTTTGTGTTTCCCAGTGCCTCACCCTAATGCCTTGATTTCAGTCTTTGGGATAAGATTTTTGGGTTTCCAGAGTGTAGGGAAACTTGGTCTAATTTTATCCCAAGTCTAGGGATCTGAGGAGTGGGACAGGAATTTGCATTTAGAATTTTCTGGCACCATTCTGTGTCTGAAGTACTGCATAGGCGATCTCTGAGCACGATAGTTTCTGCGCTTCTTTCTGTTATTTTCAGGCTTCCTTCTAGGCATCTTATCATTTCCTGCTGGAATATAAGCAGGGGATGACTGGAGCCCAGTTCCACTGCTCTGCCTTGGACCCTATTGTAGGTTTCTGCTGCCAGCTGGCATGTGGACTGCTGCCACTTTCTAGCTTCTTGGTCTCTTTCCTAGCCGGTGTCATGGGACAGTAACTCAACTCCTTGCTATTCTTACCACACGAATGTTCTCTGGGACTCTCCACTTTTCCTTCCTCCAACTATCTTTCCTAACTCCTCATTGTTGTTTCTGTTGATTCTTTCATACCCCAGTACGGTTCATCAGGTTCCGTTCTCCATCAGCTTGATACCAGCTTTCTTAAAGGGTATCACATTAAGCACAGCAAATCAGAAGGATAAAGGCAAAAACTGTATATATTTTTCTTATGTAACAGTTACAGAAAAAACTCAGTGTGAAAGAATAGACAATTGTCTATGAAATTGACACCAAAGCTGAGATTACCAAATGGGTGTAGGAATAAGGATTTGGGATAGAAGGAATATGGAAAGGGACCTGAAGACAACAGTGGTCGAAGAAAGGCGTTGATCTGATTTCTGTGGTAACACAGTAGTCTAAAGCAAAAATATTAATCTTATTGGAATTCATATTACATTAATAATAATGCTAAATGAAGAACTTTTAAAAGAAGTGAATGAGTACTTATCCCTTCATTCTCTTGCAGCTCATAAAGTCTCTTTTTAAAAAAAAAATTATTAGTGAAACACCCTGAGATACAGTTGTAGACTTACAAATTTTTGTGCTTGAGTTTCAGTTATACAATGATCAAGTACCCATCCCTCCAACAGTGTCATTATCCACCACCACTAATCCCAGTATCCCTCCCACCCACCCCTATCCCCCCATCCCACCCTGCCTCTGTGAGAGGGCACTCACTTTTGTTCTCTCTCTCCTTTTGGGTGCTGTGGTTTGCAAAAGAGGCATTGAGTGGCAATCATGTTCTGTCTATAGCTTACTTTCAGCGTGCACTGCTCATCCTGGGTGTATCTTCCCAACACCCTTTATTTGATGCTCCCTTCCAATCTGAGCTGCCTTTACCCCTAGATTCTACAGCTGGCCTCCAAGCCATGGAGTAAATCTCCTGGTATTTATCTCAGCTATACTCCGGGGTTAATCTCCTATTTTGTAACTTTATGTTCCCCAGATGAATGCAACCTTTCTATGTCTGTCCCTCTCTTTCTGACTCATTTCACTTAGTATGATACTTTCCTTGTAATACCACTTGTATGTAAATTTCATGACTTCATCCTTTCTACCAGTACTCCATTGTGTAGATGTACCAAAGTTTCTTTAACCAGTCATCTGTTCTTGGGCATTCAGGTTTTTTCCAGATTCCAGCTATTTTAAACAGTGCTGCAATGAACAAACAAGTGCAAATGTCACTTCGACTATACTTTTTTGCCTCTCTGGGATATATTCCCAGGAGTGGTATTGCTGGGTCAAATGGAAGCTCAATTTCTAGTTTTTGGAGAATTGTCCATACTGTTTTCCAAAAGGGCTGAACCTGTCAGAATTCCCACCAGCATTGGAGGAGGGTCCCTTTCTCGCCACATCCACGCCAACACCAGTTGCTTTTGTTCTTTTGGATGTGGGCCAGTCTCTGTGGTGTGAAATGATACCTCATTGTGGTTTTGATCTGCATCTCCCTGATGATTAACAATGTGGAACATTTTCTCATGTGCCTTTTAGCCATTCGGATTTCTTCTTTGAGAAAGTTTCTGTTCATTTTGTTGCCCCATTTTTTGATGGGATTGGATGTTTTCTTCTTGTGGAGTTCAACCAGTACTTTGTATATCCTTGATATCAACCCCTTGTCAGATGTCTCTTTGATAGCTTTGGTGGTGAATCTTTTTTTTTTTTTTGTAGGAGTACTGCTATTCATTCAGTCACTGATTAGCTGATTGAATTGTGCATGAACTCCACCTTACTTTTTTTTTTCTTTTTTTATAATTTTATTTATTGAATCACTGTGAGAGCAGTTACAAAGCTTTTGGGTCTAAGTCTCGGTCATACAATGAAACACTCGTACCTTCACCAGTGCCCATTTTCCACCGCCAAGAACCCCAGTAAACCCTCATCCCACACCTTCCCCCTACCTGTGGGGCAGATTATTTCCACATTACTCTCTCTCTACTTTGATCATTTTCAATATTTCAACACCAGACCCACCATTATTATTTGAGATTTTATCCCAACACTCAGATCTGCTGAAAAGGCAACAATAGACAATTTGTGTTCTATTGCTGGTTATGTATAACATATGATGTCGCATGGCTGCAGTAGTGGCCGTGGGACTTTGAAATTCTGAAATTTTAACACTTAAATCTGGAGGGATTTCTGCCAAAAGCCACTGGGTTTTGAGATTTGTTTCTGAGTCTCTGGGATCACGGCCGTTAAGCAGCTTGATCAGGAGCCAGAGAGACCGTTCCGGGTGATGACTTGGGATCTCGTTGGGGTGGGGAGGACAGTCCTGGCTACCCCCCATCCCGTGAGACCCAACAAGTTTCATCACTGCGGCCCAAGCCTGACTGTCCAATGGCATCTGGAGGATGATGGCCACCAAGTCGCCAAGAGGGAGCAGGCGGAGGGACAACACCCTTTCCTCCCTGGGGTGGCCCTGCGACAGTAACGTACTGTGGGGTCCAGACGTATTTCTGCCAAAAGCCACTGGGTTTTGAGATTTGTTTCTGAGTCTCTGGGATCATGGCCGTTAAGCAGCTTGATCAGGAGCCAGAGAGGCAGTTCGTGGGCAATAACTTGGGGGTCTGGTTGGGGTGGGGAGGACAAGCCCGGCTCCACACCCATCCCTTGAGGCCTTGTGTGTCTCATCACCGGGGGCCCAAATGTGACTATCCAGTGGCCTCTGAAGGATGGCAGCCACTGGGCTGCCAAGGGGAACAGACCAAGGCACAAAACCTGGGTTGGCCCAGCACCGTTAGCCTACTGCAAAGACTGGAGACATTTCTACCTAAAGCCGCTGGGTTCTGAGATTCGTTTCTGAGTCTCTGGGATCATGGCCATTTCATTTCATTTCATTTCATTTCATCATCCTGTTATTCGTCGATTGCCTCGAGCAGGCCCCAGTAACGTCTCTTTCATCCTAGCCCTGAGATTATATTCAAGGCTCTTTAGGAGAATGAGACCCATCATTGTTACTGGTATTTGGCATATTGGGTATGCCACGGGGAGTTTGCCAGACTCTGCCCTGTGATCCCATTAAGCAGTTCAATCAGGAACCAAAGAGGCCTTGCCTCCAATTATATAGCTGAGCCGGAGGTGGTTTGTGGGTGTGTTTCCCACATACCTAACTTTTGGCCGTTTACTTTCTTGGTAAACTTTGCCCCAAGTTTTTGGGGTCTGGCCAAAGGCACAGCAGCAATTTTGGGGTATCTGGAAGTCTGAGGCGCCATAGGCTCTCAATTCCTTTGTAAAAAGTTAGGTACAGCCATATATCCAAAACACTAACTCAACAAGACTGAAAACATGAGATCTATGTGGCAAACACTGAAAGTTTGCAGTATTCCTGTCAAGTTGATGGACAGTTATGGGGTGGGGTTTGGGGTTGTAGGGAGTGTGGGAAAACTAGTGGAGGGAAGTTGACACAGGTGCTGGGATTAGTCTTGAAACACTACTTGCCTAAAATGAAATTATCAAAAGCTTTGTATCACTGTTCTTTAATTTAAAAAATGAGAGGGAGAAAGCAGCTAACCATATCTATGGGGGTTATCTTGGATAGTCTATTCTGACCCATTTTCTTTTTTCCAGTACCACACTATTTTTATCATAATGACTTTAGAGTATAGATTAATATAGAGTATAGATTCGTGTTCAGTAGTGCAATGCCTCCCAGTTCCTTTTTTTCAGTATGGTTCTGGCTATGCAGGTTCTTTTATCATTCTAAACAAACTTTATAACTGATTGTTCTAATAAGTACTTGAGGAATATTGTCTGATTTTGGAGAGGGATTGCATTGAGCCTATATAGTAGTTTAGATAAGATGATTCTTTTGACAATAACGTTTTTTCCAATTCATAAATGTGTAACATTTTCACTTTCCATAAGATCTTCAATTTCTTTCCAGAGTGGTTTGAACCTTTTACCTTATATGTCTCAGACCTCTTTTGTTAAGTTGATTCATAAGTATTTTACGTTTTTATTTTCCCAGCCAGTGCCTGGCATAAGAATGTGTCTGGTGGCTCAGGGATGCATGAAGAGTTTCAGTACTCCTCTGTGTGAGTGCCCAGGCTTCCAGAATTGGAGAGAGTGTAGGTCCTGGTTCACAGTGCTTGCATCTAGGTTAGAGGGTAGACTGACTGCTGCAAAGTAGGGCCAGCCTGGCATACGGATGGCTCTGAAGCACTGAGATGTAGATCAGGTCCCAGGGCTTCCTTTTGTGTTACTCATCCATTGGTACTTAAAAGCAATGATATTTTTTACAGGTCATATATAATTATTACTATTTTATGAATCTCAGATTTTTCTTTCAGTCTATTTGACCAGAAATCCCTGCAAGCACAATGAGATTCATATATATATATATGTACATATATATACATACATATACATATATATGTGTGTGTGTGTATATACATATATATATATATAGTGGGTTCCAGTAACGTCTCCTTTCATCCCTGTCATGTGCTAGTGTAGCCCAATGGCATCTGCATGTTCTAGGAACACGAAGAGCCTCAAACAAATTTTTCAGGGTCTTGACAAAGAAGTCTGACCATCTTGTAGGTGGGCTGCCACTTGGTCCGTTAACGTCCCTTGGAATCCAGTCGGTAACGGCTCTAGTCCAGTGGTCGTCTCCAAATCTCTTTACGTGTCCAGCCCATCTGATTTTCGACGCCTTGTCAAAGGAGATAGGCTCTCTGATTGTTGACCATCGAGGGAGGTCGGAACTCTGGATTCTTTCTCTCATTTCAGTGAAACATAATACTCCAAGCACAGCTCTTTCAATTCCTCTTTGGGAGAACCTAATAGCATTCTCATCCTGTTTTTGGAGGGCCCAGGTCTCTGGGGCATATGTTAACGCAGGAAGAACAGTGGAATCGAAGAGATGTGCCCAGAGCCAGAGGTTCTTTGTCCTCTTAGCTATTTCTTCAATGCTCTTAAAGGTGTTCCAAGTTGCTCTCTTCCTCCTGTACAACTCAGGTGCCAGGTCATTCGTCATGCTGACTTCTCGACCTAGGTACACATAACTGTTGCATTCAGAGATGGTAATTCCGTTGAGAGTGAATGGAACGTCAGGATTGTGACTGTTTCTCATAAACATTGTCTTTGTAGATTCAGCTGGAGTCTGACCTTTCCACACTAACGGTCAAAGTCGGCCAGCATTTGTACTGCTTGGCTAATGTTATAATATACATATATATAACATAAAAGTTACCTTCAAGCACTATTAAAATTTCACATTTGTAATTTTAACCTCTTTCATGTAAACTCTAAAATATATTAGCACAGAAATTTTTTTAAAAGTTCTATTTCTGATAACAAAGGCACAATAATTACCACAGCATTATTCAAGTCCAAAATAAAATTTAATACAATATATTTTAGATACCAGACTTTAATACCTATTTATATAAATAAGAATAATCACTGTATTATATTATACTAAATTATTTTAATTTCTTTACTTAGATAGATTTAATAACATACCAATGGTTCATCACAAATTGACTGTTACTTATTTACTGATAATTTCATTTGACATTTCTATACATTTTGTTGGAGAAAGAAATATCAAATAAAATTGTAAAATGCTTGCCAAGGGTGAAGATTGGAGAATGGAAGAATCCTGGGAATACTGGTGGAGGTAAGAGGACAATGGTGTTAAGGACAGATTTGGGAACATTATATCTGAGACAAATCCATCATGAATTACTTTCTATGTCATGGAGACTTCAATGATGAAATGCCAATTGGAAAGGGTATAAAATCAAAACTAAACAAATGATACTACATCAAATTTTAACAGTTTCTGTATGGGAAAAAAAAACACCAGCTGAAACTGAAAGGCTGCTGAGTGCTTGAAAATACTTGCACTCAACACATCAGATAAATATTTTATATCCAGTATCTATAAAGTACATATATATATATATATATATATATCAACAACAACAATAACAAACTCTAAAGTCCCATTTGAAAAAGCAAGGAGAGACAAAATGAACAGACACTTCTCTGAGGAAGATGAATGCAGGGCTAACAGCAACAATAAGCATGGGCTTAAAACAATTGAAAGAAAAAACAAGTCACAGAGGTCACTGTCACTGTCCTCCCGTTCTTCATTGATTTGCTTGAGCAGGCACCAGTAACATCTCACAACAAATTGTGAGACTTTTTGTTACTATTTTTGGCATATTGAATATGCCACGGGTAGCTTGCCAGGCTTTGCTGTGCGGGTGAGATATTCTCGGTAGCTTGCTGGACTCTCCAAAAGGAACAGAGGAATCAAACCTGTGTCGGCTGCATGCAAGGTAATCGCCCTACCTGCTGTGCTATCGCTCCAGCCCATCACAGAGGTATTCATTCAATAATTTAATGTTTATATAATCAATATATACAAAGCTAAGTGTTTGTTTCATTATAATTTTTTTAAAGATTAAAAAAGAAATGAGACTAGACATACAGTATGGGGTAAGGCTGTAGTTTGCCTAGCAAAACGTCTATCCCTGCTCAATCACTGTCACTGGACACGGTCACACAAACCCTGCCAAGTGCAACCACTGAACACAGAATCAAAAGTCAGCCTTGAGCACCGTTGGCTGGGTTTGACCCAACCCCCCAAAGAAAAATACTATACATGATAGAAAATATATTTAAGTTTTCTCTCTCTTTTTCATTTGCAGTCATAGTATTCTTGACTTATTTATTCATTATTTAATATGTGTGACTCCTTAGATTTTCTACAATATATTCAACTGAAATAAACTGACTTTAAAATGCACATTTATAACAATTTTAATGTCACAAAAAGTAGAAGGATTTTAGGCATAACATTTGAAGGTAACTTTTATGTTTTAGATATACATAGATTGAGGTGAATCTCCCAGGACAATTTTTTTGCTGTTGTTGGTACCTAAAAGCAGTGATTTTTTCCCCCAGGTCACTTGTAACTATTTCATGCATCTCACATTTTCCTGTCAGCCTATGTGACCACACCTACCCTCCCCACCTTTGCCACCCTGACCACTATGGAACAAACAACTCAACAATTCTTTAGTTTATACTCTTTCAAATGAGTGAATAGCCCTTGTGTGAGTGTGTGTATGTGTGTGTGTACGTGTATGTGTGTCTGAGTGTCTGTCTGTGTATGGGTCTAGAAAGAAATAAACAAGCATCAGTAGAGTCAGATGATTCACAATCAAAGAGAAGAGAAAGAATATGTAAAAAAGAATATGCAAACATATTTTGTAGATTTCAAAGTTAACAATTTGAAACAGAATATCTCAAAATTTTAATAGACAGAATATATCCACACAAATAGAAGATACTCAGTAAGTGATGATGTGTCAATTTTATTTGAATCAACATGTATCACAGCACGTAGTTACATAAAAACAGTGTACAAGAAAACTTGAATGCTGAAATGCATTTTAGAAAGTCTGAAGTGTATAATAATCTCAAAGGAAGCAATTAAAAATATTCACACTATATGTCAATTTATTTTAGTTGTTTTGGAGATTAACTTCTATTAATTATCTTATATTTGAATTATTTCCAATGAATATAAATTACCAATAAAACCATAAATGAAATAAAAAATTTAAAAATAGAATGCAGATATTAAATTATTGATATACAAGTTAAATTCCAAATTAATTCCTGACTAAAGCATACCTAATAATCAATAATTCAAAATATGTTGACTTTCATTGTCAAACATTAGCTCAGACTAATTTTGTTCTACATTTAACCCTCCAAATTCTGAAGATTTTCCCAAAGAAATAAGCATAGATTTATATGTACATTAAAAATAATTTTGAGCGATAGCACAGCGGGCAGGGCGTTCGCCTTACAAGCGGCCAACATGGCCGACCCGAGTTCAATTCCTCCGCCCCTCTCGGAGAGCCCAGCAAGCTACCGAGAGTATTCGATATGCCAGACACAGTAACAACAAAGTTTCCAATGGAGACGTTACTGGGCCCGCTCGAGCAAATCGATGATCAACGGGAGGGCCTTTACTTTTACTTTACTTTATGTGAATATTACAAAATTGTAGCACTGTCTTGAAGCGATAGCACAGCTGATAGGGCATTTGCCTTGCACGATGCCGACCCAAGTTCGATTCCTCCTTCCCTCTCGGAGAGCCCCGTAAGCTACTGAGAGTATCCCGCCTGCACAGCATAGCCTGACAAGCTCCCTGTGGTGTATTCAATATACCAAAAACAGTAACAACAAGTCTCACAATGGAGACATTACTGGTATCCGCTTGAACAAATCAATGAACAACGGGAGGACAGTGCTACAGTGCACTACAAAATCAGTATTGCCAAAAAAAAAAAAAAGAGAGACAAATCCATTAAAAAAATGTATGAGAATAGGACCCTGAAGAGATAGTACAAAGGTAAGCTTTGTACTATCATATTCAGCTGACCTTGTTTTTCTCACATATGGTCCCCAACCACCACTAGGAGTGATCCCCCAAGCACAGAGTCAGGAGTAAATTTTGAGCACCAAAGAGTATTCCCAAAGTTCCACCCCCCAAAAAAAAGAAATGTGGAAAGTGAATTTTTCCTTATTTGTATACCTTATCACAATTCTGACTACTAAAATAAATAAATGCCTGGGTAGGTGCACCTTAAATTGATATGTTATACAAGAATTGTGCCAAAATTAACCATTTTCCTTTATATCACCAATGCTTTTTTATATTTAATAAAATTATTACACATTTCATTATCATTTTCAATAAAAGAGTATTTCTTCTCACATGGACTCCAGTTATCTCAGTAAGATTGTCTGTAAAATAAGAGACTTGATATGTACCTGAGGTAATGGCTAGTCAGTCACATCCTACACTGGAGCTGCACAGCTGTGTCCTACTCACTAACTGAACCATCTTTCTCACTCACTAAATCTCAAACCTCTGTTACATGTAGAGTTCACTGTGCAAGCAAGTTCACAGGAAAATCACAATTCACACTTTTCAGACTAGTGATTTTCTTTCTAGGCTGCAACAATAAATATGTTTAAACACATATAGGTAATAGGAGGAGAAAAGACTATTTGTCAACTTTTATAAAAATTTTCTAGAGGAAACATGGCAGATCTGCTGACAGCTAACTTGAAAACATGTTTAAGTGGTATCAGGCTAACGAAGTCTGTATAAACATCCTTTAGATTTGGGAGCAGTGAAATAACTCAGCAGTCCAAAGCACATCTTATGCAGATTAGAATATTGGACTTTGGATTATAGCAGCACACGATCCCCTGAACACTGCTGGCTGCAGTCTGGAGGTGTGTACTCTCCACCTGGTGCAGGCCTGATGCTCCCTACTGCCACATTGCAGAATTTAAACAGTTCCACAGAAATCCTTTGGTCCTCACACTGAACTTGCTGGTCTGGTTGGCCACATATTTGGGGAGTTTCCCTAATCACTGTTTGGTGCTCCTATACAATTAAAAACAAACGAATAAAAACCAAAATTCATTTATTTTATTTTTGAGGTATTTTATTTTTGTATTTTTTTCTTTTTGGATTGCTAAAATTTATAAGAACACATTATTTAGTTATTTGTTTATAAAAAGAAATAAACATAAGCAAGATTAACAACATTAAGTAATATTATAAAAATAAATTTATAAATAAATTAATTATAGACAATTAAAGTGAAAAATCCGGAAGAACTGTAGATGGGATACATCTTAGCCATTTTGAAGTTCCATATTGTAAATCCAAATGAAATATCAATTTCAAAAAAAAGAAGGCAGTAGATAGAAGTTATAATTGCTCAAGAAATAAAAAATTCCAGTGTTTTTCTAACTCTATATTATTGACTCTCTGTTTCAGGTTGTCAAAAATATTTTTTGTCACATCCAAAATGAAGCTATATAACACACAATTCAGTCATAAGTATTGAATTATGTCAGGGTAGCTAGTGAATACTATAAATAATTTATTTTTTATTAAGCTATATATTTATTTATTTTTGGCACCACACCCAAATCTGCTCAAGTCTTCCGTCTGATTCTGAGCTCAGGAATCGCTTCTGGTGGTACTGGGGGTTATAGAGGGTCCCAGGAATGACATTCAGTTAGTAGCCTGCAAGACAAGCTCCTTATCTGCTGTACTATCTCTCCAACCCCTAAATACAAATGTAACACAAAATACTAATTCACAAAGACCTCATGATTAAGCTGAGGTGTGTTTTAGTTCATTAACACAATAGACATCATTGTACCAAAGCAAACCGGAGTAGTTGTCATGAAGACTACTTTTTGTTTGAAATTTAGATATCCTACTTCCAATTAAGTAGGATATTCTACTTCCAATTAAGGGCTTCCAATTAATTTAGATATCCTATTTCCAATTAAGGACTGGAGCAATGGCACAGCAGGTTGGGTGCTTGCCCTGCATACCGCCGAACCTGGCTGACCCAGGTTCTATTCCTCTGTCCCTCTTGGAGAGTCTGGCAAGCTACCGAGAGTATCTCTCCTGCACAGCAAAGCCTGGCAAGCTCCCTATGACATATTCAATATGCCAAAAACAGTAACAACAAATCTCACAATGGAGACATTACTGGTGCCCGCTCAAGCAAATAAATGAACAACGGGAGTACAGTGCTAGAATGCTACTTCCAATTAAAAAACCACACTTCTCTATTTGCTGTAATGCACTGATTTCTACAACGCCTATTTTCAGAGACTTTCTGGAATATTGCAAATAAGTAATGGGTGGTCAAATACAATTATTGGTGGTTCTAAATGTCAAGAATCTATATAATCTTCCTGTCTTTAAAAATAAAATAACAAGATTTCTCATGATGTGACTCTGGAAATTGATACTTGGCAGTGCTTGTAATAATATCGCAGCATTCTTTGTGCATTTCTTTTAAAATAAACGTGGTAACAGAGAAAAAATATCTTTGAAGGGTGAGAGGTGCTCCGAAAGAGTGGGAATGACTGGATGTGTTGCTGCTGAAGGGGGTCCTGGCCGAACCCCTGCAGAGCTCGAGTTATGAAGGTGATTCTCATACACTGTGTTCCCAGGTGTGGAATCGGATCAGGAGCATTGAGACGTGTGCCCCAGTCCTGGTACTATTCCGCTGCTCCAATGCTGTGAAAACATTTATTGTATTAAAGCGAAAGCATGGATATCTGGCACTGAGTTCTTATTCTACTTGACTGATGTAGATAGAAAGTTTTCATGAAATTTATATCATATTACCTGATTTTAAATTAATATGAACATGTAAATCTATAATTTTAACAAATATGCATATTAAATATGCATAAGCATGATTATACTACATACTTTAACACATATACATTATTTTTACTTTTTACTTTTTTATCTTTATTTACAGGTGGATTTATATATAAATTTGATTGTAGGAAAACTTGAAGTCACTTAAGTTTATTTTATTTTATGTTTATTTTTGGGCAAACACATGGTGTTGCTTGGGAGTCATCTCAGCTCTTTGCTTGAGGGTCATTCATGGCCTGTTTGGAGGAAAATGTGGTGTGCCCTAGATTCTGTCCTATGTATCTGGCCTAAGAAGTCTGTCTTTTTTAAAATTGTCACCTAATTACATACACAGTAGTACAAGTATGAGTAGTACAAACACAACATAGTTAAAAACAACTATGTTGTTTTATACTTTGTGAAACAATAACATTTTAATTTATGAATGTTCATTGTAAGCATTTCAAAAGGAGAGCATAAAGTAGAAGGACTATTTTTTTTTTTTAATTAGCCCAACTCAGGCTACCTAGAAATAGTCCAACTAAAGTCGTGATGTATATTGCAGACATCTTATGGTATCTTGAGTTTGATAATATATTAATAATGAACTTCTAAAAAATTGTCTTTTTGATTTGGGACCTCTAGTGCTCAGGGATTACTCCTGTCTCCATACCCAGGTGACCTTATCTTGTGGCCAGGATTAAACTGGAGTCAAGTGCATGCAAGCCAAATGCCTTAACTAACTCTCCAGCCCACAATGATGTATTTTTTAAATGTTAAATCATCTTTTCCAGAAACTGTACAACATTAATGTGTTATATTAACCCATTTCAAATATGAGATCCATAAGCAGTTTTAAGTATTGATATACAAATAATGCTGAGGCCTGAGGAGTGTTTCTGGAAGTAGAGCCCACGATCAGCATAACTGAGTCCATTTTTGTATACTTTTTCTAAGCAACCTTGTAATATAGAACTTCTGTTTGAATAATACATTTTCTTTCTTCATAAGAACCCATATTTATTATAATAAACAATAATATCCATTTCAATACTCACAATTTTGTTCTCTAGAGATTTGATTCCACCAAGATAGTGAATAAAGAAACAAACTTGGCAACCCAATGTATACAATGTAGATGTGGTTCTTCACTGATCCAAGGAGCCTCTGGATCAGCATTATTTCATTATCATTCATGTAAGAATAATGAGGTATTTTCTATATCATTTGCCCAGTAGTACTGTAGCACTGTCCTCCCGTTGTTCATCTATTTGCTCGAGCAGGCACCAGTAACATCTCCATTGTGAGACTTCTTGTTACTGTTTTGAGCATATCAAATATGCCACAGGGAGCTTCCTAGGCTCTGCTGTGCCGGGGATATTCTCAGTAGCTTGCTGGGCTCTCTGACAGGGATGGAGGAATCGAACCCAGGTTGACCGCATGCAAGGCAAACGCCCTATCCGCTGTGCTATCACTCTAGCACATTTACCCAGTATGTGAACTATTATCTTGATTCTACTTAACATTTAGGATATGTCTTGTATAATAGGGCTGGAGCGATAGCACAGTGGGTAGGGCGTTCGCCTTACACGCAGCCAACATGGCCGACCCGAGTTCGATTCCTCCGCCCCTCTCGGAGAGCCCGGCAAGCTACCGAGAGTATTCGATATGCCAGACACAGTAACAACAAAGTCTCCAATGGAGACGTTACTGGGCCCGCTCGAGCAAATCGACGATCAACGGGAGGGCCTTTACCTTGTATAATAGCTATTTGTGTATAATAATATATGATATTTCTTTAAGTTAGCATCACATATAAGAAATAGGGATTGAATAAATATATCTAAAGGTGACAAGTCCAAAACACTTATTATAATGAATCATAAAGTGAACTGTGAGTGTACTGAATATATCTTCATTTATTTCTCAATAGAATACTAATGATATTTCTTCATTAAAGAGGCTAGAATTTTGTATAGTGTGAATTTCATGCCTAGTTCTTTATGATGAAATGCAAATGTGTGTCTTTTCTCAAGATCCTCATTTACAATATCAGGCAAGTTTTCTCTTTGATAACTGTTATATAGCCATGGCATTACCAACTCAGTTTGGTAAAATAGGGTGGGAGAAAGGTTAACATAATTTTAGTTGATTATATGATGATATTATAAAAATGTATTATTTAATAGATTGACTTATATATACATTATAGTGTCATTTTTACTAATGAATATACTAGTACCATTATTTATATCTGAGTAATTCACTTATGAAAGTAAAGCTTGAGTCAACCCCAAACTACTCTAAACCATTTGAAATGAACAATGAATCCTCAAGGGTCAGTTTTTCCTGTGCTCACTGACAGCTCACATTATTAAAGAAAATGTTTTTTGTTCCTTTCTGTCAAGTCAAAATGTTTCTCTAATATGTCAAGCAATTGCTGGTTTCGAGTATCTGTCAGAGTTTCTATTGCTGCTAGATTAAGGTCAAAGTTGACAACAGAGCAGACATTGATAACATTTCTCAATAAGTAGAGGGGACAATCTGACATGCTATTTTATGTTGGCAGCTTAGTTCTTAACTTAATTCTATCCTACCCCTAAAATACTGTGTTAAGTAGACACATATATTAAAAGCATAGGGGAAAATCAAGTTTTAATTTAATCAGAAATTATGTTTTTGAAAACATTCCATACATCAAGACTGTAGTCTTGAATGTCATTAAAAAATCAAGTTGATGGGTCACGGCTGACCCAGGCTGGATCCCTGGCATCCCAAATGGCCCCTCATCACTGCCAGAAGAAATTCCTGACTGCAGAGCCAGGAGTAACCTCTGAGCATCGCCAGATGTGACCCAAAATGCAAAAAAAAAAAAAAAGAAAAAATCAAGTCAAATGTCTAGAAATACTTAATCCAGTGCATCTAACAGAAAAACAGTAGTTTACAAAGTATATTTGTTGTAAATGAACATCTGTTGCTTACATATGACTAGTTAATCCTATCTTGGTAGTGATTATGCAAAAATTTTTGTACCATATGTCATTATCTATGGAAATGATCATTATCTATGGGAATTATCATTAAAAAGTTCAGATTTTCCCAAATAAATAGGTAAATTAACAGTGTAAAATTAAAAGCAATGCTATTTTTAAAAATAGATATGAATTGTGATAAAGGTAGCAATTGAAGATCATGCACTATTTTCTTTCATATTTACTTTACTAACAATCTTAAGTGACATCTATGGTACTAAGATTTTTTAGGTAAATGTCATAGAAAACAGTAAAATAAAATGTCCTTCAAAAAATAACAAATTTATTTTCAAGTGCTTCAAAACATTTGCTGATTAATTTACATTCAATAAGATGATGCTATTTTCAGTGTCAAAGTTCTTCCAACCTCCTAGAAAAACTAATCACAAAATAAATATATTTATCATAATAAAAGCCATTAGTTTAGTACCAACATGCTTGTTTTTATTTCCATAGGATAATCATGTGTATTTAAGTATGACTTCATAAATACTTAAAAAATATATCCCCCAAGAATAATCTGAAAAAGAGTAATAGAAAAATAAAAATGTGTAAATAACACTATATTTCCACATCTGCATTTTCTATACACATTTATATTAGTTGTGTGAAAGATAATATAAATTCAATCACTAATATAATGAAGGTTAGAAATAATATACAAAGAACTCACCTATGAAAACTTGTCCTCAGAACTGCTAAAAATTAAAAAGTTTATAATGATTCTTGGAATACACAATTTGGGCTGGAGCAATAGCACAGCGGGTAGGGCGTTCGCCTTACAAGCGGCCAACATGGCCGACCCGAGTTCGATTCCTCCGCCCCTCTCGGAGAGCCCGGCAAGCTACCGAGTGTATTCGATATGCCAGACACAGTAACAACAAAGTCTCCAATGCTGGGCCCGCTCGAGCAAATCGACGATCAACGGGAGGGCCTTTACCTTTACCTTTATCTCTGTTTTCTTTCCTATCAATCAAGCAGCAGGGGAATCTGTGGGTTTTAAAGGACTGAATTAATAAAACTCTGGCTTGAGAGAAAAAGTTGTACAGTACATATTTGAAGTAACTCTAGAAAGGGTTGGGAGAGTTATTTCCTTATATTTTAAAAAATATCTACAGAAAAATTTTATTGCTGCTTTCTACTTCCCTAGGACTTTTATACATCACATATCATATGGGAATTAAACAAAAACTATTATATACAGAATTTGGGGAATTCAGAAGAATTATTGTGCTCATTGTGACCAAGTATACTTTTAGATTTAATGGTAACTTGACTAATAGGTTTTAATTTTTTTATTATTTAAAATTTTTAATTTCTCAAATTTTATACTACAATGTATGAATTTAGAAATAAAACTCACTGATACTTTTCATTACAGCATCAAACATGTTAAAGCTATTTATAGCAATTTATAACTAAAGATAATTGCACAGAGGAAATCTATTATTTGAGAGAGAAATTATCTTAAGAAAATTAGTTTAGTTTTAAAAATGACTAAAATGTATTAAACTATTAAAATAGTTCTCTACTGATGGCAATTATGTTGGTGGAAATTATTTTCTCTCTGAAAGTAATTATCTATATCATTGTATATAGGTACTATTTAGAAACCTAAAACCTGCAAGAAAATAAAAACAAAATGATGATTTTTGTATAAACAAGTTTTTAATTTCACACAAAATACACATATCACAAAATGTTTCTCTAATTTCTGAATGTTTTCATCACCCCAGAGTTATGCCCCACTCCCATTAAGTAATCCCACAATGTTTCTTTCTTCCTTTATAAAGAACATAAAAAAACATAACATAAAATTTTCTATAGAACACAGGCATTCTATAATAGCAACCATTTACATGAATTTACTTCTCCTAGATTGTTCATATTAAAGCAATCATACAACATTTTATTATTTTTGCTTCCATCAGTTAGGTTAATAGTTTCCAGGTAACTCAACTTGTGGCATGTATCAATATCCAATTCCTTCACAAGGATGAAGAACAGTTTATTGTATTTACATTCTAGGACTTGTAAATCTATTATTTTGTTAATCCAAACATAAAGTAAGTAAAGTAAAGGCCCTCCCATTGATCATCGATTTGCTCGAGCGGGCCCAGTAACGTCTCCATTGGAGACTTTGTTGTTACTGTGTCTGGCATATCGAATACTCTCTGTAGCTTGCTGGGCTCTCTGAGAGGGGCGGAGGAATCGAACTCAGGTCGGCCATGTTGACTGCATGCAAAGCAAATGCCCTACCCGCTGTGCTATCGCTCCTTTTTCGGTGGTTATGAATACCGCTACTATCTAAGTAGATGAAATCTTTTCTATTATAAATAGAAAAGTTTTACTTTGGGCATTTGTTTGCAAAGTGCTGACACTAGCATTTGATTTTTTCTTGTAAATTAGTTTGTCTGCAGCAATAGCAGAAATATTTTAATATAAAAAGTGGAAATATTTTAATATAAAAATTACAGATGAGTATTTTTAATACACAAATAACCTTATACAGAGAGAAATATAATTCTCTGGCACTTTACGTTTCAATATTGAACTCCTCATCAGAGAGCACTTGCTTCGATATACATGAATTTCTATACTATTCATAAATAATCTATTTATTTGAGGATGTTTTCTATTCAATTCCAGCTGAATTATAAGCGATAACAAGTACTGTCATTTGCAAAGTTAAAAAATATGACAAAGATCAAAATAATTCTTTGCTTTGGTTGTAGCTTATTTTGGAGAATGGAGGTTTTCTGTCACACCTAGCTGCTGTGCTCAGGGCCGATTCCTGACAGAACTTGGGGGACCATATATAGTGCAGAGATCTCACCCAAGTCAGTGGTGTGCAAAGTTAGCACCCTTGCTGCTATGCCTCTGCCCTCAAAATGAAAATAATATGTGTGTGTGTACAGAGTTTCTGTTTAGAAATGCTTGGGTATTTTGTGGCAATACATATTTCACCATTTGCTTTATTGTTGATTGTACAATAGTGTTGATTTTTTTGTTTGTTTTTTACTTTCAGTGCTGTTCATATCACATTCACCACTATGTTGCTAGATATCTGTAGTAGTACAGATACTAAAGACCATTATCCTAATGTCATTATCTCTATCTCTCCATTAGCATTCTCAGGGAACAGTTTTATTGACTTTATCTTAAGGATTTTTTTTTTTAATTTCTGTTAGAGGTTGTCTTCTTCCTCATTTTGTTTCTTTGTATTTCTCATAGGAGTAAGGTCATCTAGTGTTTGTCTATTTCTTTCTGACTAACCTCATTACTTCCTCCTTTTATATCCAAGTTGCAAACAATTGGTAGAGCTCATTTTTTCTCATAGTTGTACTCTATTCTGCACGTATGCAATTCATTTGTCTGCTCATCTATCATTGAATACTGGGGTTGTTTCCATATCCTGGCTATGGTGAGTAATGTTACTATGAACATAGAGAGTGTATTTTCATAATACAGTTTTTGCATTTTGGGAATAGATGTCCAGGATGGGAAACATGGTGTCTTATGAAAACCCTGGTCTTAATTTTTGGAAGGACAGTGTGCCAGGACACCTCACGCTGTGATGTTCAGAACTTAGTACTGGTTCTGCATTTAGGGATAATTTCAGGAGTGCTCAGGTAGATAATATACAATGCTGGGGATTGAATTAGGGTCGACCACCTGCAAGACAAACACCTAACTCATGTACTATTCCCTGGCCCTCATATGTTCTTAATTTTTTAGACAAATCGCCAAACCACTTTGTAAAGAGACAACCTTTAATTTTTCATAAATTGAAAATAATGTTTGCTGTGGGATTATAGCAGAGGGTCTTGACTATATTGAGGAAGAATCTTTCATCTTCCATTTCGCTGAGAGTTTTTATTATGAATGGGTGATGGATTTTGTCAAATGGTTTTTCTGCATCCATTGGTATGATCATATCGTTTTTATCTTTCCTTCTATTGATACTGGTCTGGAGCAATAGTGCAGCGGGTAGGGTGTTTGCCTTGCACACGGCAGACCCTGGTTTGATTATTCCGTCCCGCTCAGAGAGCCTGGCAAGCTACCAAGAGTATCCTGTCTGCATGGCAGAGCCTGGCAAGCTTCCCATAGCATATTTGATATGCCAAAAACAGTAGAAACAAATCTCACAATGGAGACGTTACTGGTGCTCACATGAGCAAATCGATGAACAACGGGAAGACAGTTCAGTGCTACAGTGATACTGTGTATTATGTTGTGCATTATGTTATGTACTATGTTGGTTGACTTGAGAGTGTTATTCCATCCTTGCATCCCCAGGATTAATCCTTCTTGGTCATAGAGCATGCTTTTTTTAAAGAGTCCTTGGATTCTCTTTGTTAGTATTTTGGTGAAAATCATTACATCTGTATTCACAGGGATGTCCGCCTGTAATTTTCATTCTCTCTCTCTTTCTCTCTCTTTCTCTCTCTTTCTTCTTCTTCTTTTGTAGTGCTTCCCTCTAATTTGGGTACCAGGGTGACATTTGTCTCATAGAAACTGTTTGGGAGTAATTCTGTTTCTTAAATTTTCAGAAAACATGAAAAATCAGCACTAGGTCCATTTTAATGATTTGAAAGAATTCACTAGTAAATCAATCCGGGCCTGGTATTTTGGTTTGGGTAAGACTTTTAACAATTCAATTTTCTCAATTGTGATAGCTGTGATCAGGTTTTCCGAATCTTCTTGACTCTGACTTGGGAGACTCTATGAATACAGAAATTTATCCATTTCTTCAAGGTTCCCTTGTCTCATGGCATAAATATTACAAAAATAATCTTATTTTCTATGGATTTCTGTAGTTCCTATTTTATATCCCCTTTTCATTACTATGCACCAACATCTCATTATGATAAAAGAGAAATCGAGAAGTTCTACATGGAGCTGGAGAAGTTCTATAAAGAAGACCACACCTTCTACAAGATCATTGTGGGTGATTTTAATGCCAAGATAGGACTGAAAAGATCAGCTGAAGAACTTCACATTGGGACCCATGGCCTAGAATGGAACGAACAGGGTGAGAGACTGTCTGAGTTCATCATGTCGACCAAGACCATCCATGGTAACTCACAGTTCCAAAAGGTAGAATCTAAATGTTGGACATGGGAGTCTCCCGGTGGACAATTCCACAACGAAATAGACCACATCATATTCAATCGACGGTTTTGCCTGACCGATGTCACTGTTGTCCCAAAATTTCAAACGGGATCGGACCACAGTCTCCTTTGTGCAAAATTCTACTTCACAGAGCGGGGAGAAAGGGCTGCAAAGTTCAAAAAGAGAACTCCCAGAACAACCACCAACTGGGAACTCTTTGGCACTATTGCGGCAACATGGGAAGATGCCATTGTTGACAACATTGACGAGGAATATGATCGACTGGTTCATCACTTCCATGATTGTGCGAGGAACGCCAAGAGAGAGATAGCCACAAAAAATCGCCTGTCTTCGAAAACTCTTGAGCTAATTTGCCAGCGTGGTTTGGCGCTTGCCTAGGCAACCGCAAGCTAACGTCCGAGCTCGCAAAGCTGTGCAGAGATGCGATCAAGGAAGACCTCAAAGAGAGAAGAGGAGAAGAACTGGTAGATGCGGCAGAAGCCGGAAAAAGTATTCGTAACGCCCGCCTGTCCTTCGCCAACTACAAGACCAAGATGACTGCCCTCCGCAGTTCTGAGGATCCATCACATCCTCCAGAACGGCAATGGAGAAGATTATCCATGACTTCTACTCAAATCTCTTCGATAGCCATATCCACTTGCCTACATACCAATTCCACAGAATGGATATGTCATTCCCAACGTTCTCCCTTCGAAATCCGACACGCCATTTCGTCAGTAAAGAAACAAACAGCACCCGGCCCAGACAAGGCAGACCTGAACACCTGAAGAACCTGCCGTCAGTACTTATCAATACACTGGCTCGGCTCTTCACTCGCTACCTGTCTGAATGCAAGGTTCCGTCCCAATGGAAAACCAGCAGGACCATACTACTGTTCAAGAAGGGAGAAATCCATGACATTGGCAACTCTCGCCCCATCTGCCTATTGTCTGTCATCTACAAGTTGTTCACTCAAGTCATCCTAAATAGGATTGGCAGAACACTAGATGAAGGACAACCATGCGAGCAAGCCGGATTCCGCAAAGGATTCAGCACCATCTACCATATCCACATGATAACCAAGCTCATTGAGGTTTCTCGGGAGTTCAAGATGCTGCTCTGTTTAACGTTCATTGATTTAAAGAACGCCTTTGATTCTGTTGAGAAGGAAGCGGTCATTGAAGCCCTAGCCAATCAGGGCATTCAAGCCCAATACATCAAGATCCTCTGTGAGCTGTATTGCAGATTCACTACCA
Organism: Sorex fumeus; assembly: GCF_029834395.1. Taxonomy (NCBI): domain Eukaryota; kingdom Metazoa; phylum Chordata; class Mammalia; order Eulipotyphla; family Soricidae; genus Sorex; species Sorex fumeus. The sequence goes on along the minus strand of NW_026606185.1, from coordinate 5,565,437 downwards.
GGATTTCACCATTCTACAAAGAAGTGATCATTGATGTCAAGAGAGGGGTGCGGCAGGGTGATACCATTTCACCGAAACTCTTCAGTGCCACCCTCGAGAACATCATGCGACAACTGGAATGGGAAGGGATGGGAGTGAAGATAGATGGTCGGCAACTACACCACCTCCGCTTTGCTGATGACATTGTTTTAATAACACCAAACATCAGCCAAGGGGCACAAATGCTGGCCGACTTTGACCTTGAGTCTGGACAGGTAGGACTACAGCTGAATCTTACGAAGACAATGTTTATGAGAAACAACCTCGTTCCTGATGCCCCATTCGTTCTCAACGGAACAACCATCACCAAATGCAACAGCTTTGTGTACCTAGGTCGAGAGGTCAACATGACAAATGACCTGGCACCCGAGCTGCACAGGAGGAAGAGAGCGGCTTGGAACGCCTTCAAGAACATTAAAGAAATAGCTAAGAGGATGAAGAACCTCAGGCTCCGGGCACATCTCTTTGATTCCACTGTTTGTCCTGCATTAACATATGCCTCAGAGACCTGGGCCCTACGCAAACAAGATGAGAATGCTATTCAGGTCTCCCAAAGAAGAATAGAAAGAGCTATGCTTGGAATATCATGTTTCACTCAAATGAGAGAAAGAATCCGGAGATCCAACATCCGTCGACGATCAAGAATCAGGGATGCTGTCTCATTTGCCCAGGTGTCAAAAATCCGATGGGTTGGTCACGTAATGATATTTAAAGACGACCGCTGGACTAGTGCTGTTACTGACTGGATTCCATGGGATGTCAAAAGGCCGCGTCGCCGCCCACCTACCAGATGGTCAGACTTCTTCGTCAAGAACATGAACAATCAGTTTGAGGCTCTTCATGTTCCCAGAGCGAACAGATGTCATTGGGCTACACTAGCACACGACAGGGACAAATGGAGACGTTACTGGCGCCCGCTCAAGCAAATCGACGACTAACGGGAAGTTAAGTGATTAAGTGATTAAGTGATTAATTACTGATTTATTTTATAAGGGTTCTCTCTGTGTTTTTTGTGAGTATTGCTAATGGTTTATAGATATTGCTTATTTTCTCAAAGAATTAGCTCTTGGTTTCTTTGATCTTTTTAATTGGCTTTTTTTATTTCAGCTCAGTGATTTCAGTTCTAAGTTTTATAAGGTCCTTCCTTCTGCATGGTTTGGGCTGCTTTTGTTGATCATTTTTAAAGATCTTGTGCTGTGAGGTTAATCTTTTTAATGTTGACACTTTCTTACTTCCTGATTAATGCTTGCAGAGCTATAAACTTTCCTCTTACTGCTGCTTTTATTGTGTACCACAAATTCTAATATGTCATGTCTTCATTCTTATTTGTTTCCAGGAATCTTTTGATTTCCTCTTTGATACCTATATAAACCACTGGTTGTTCAGTTGTGAGCTGTATAATTTTCAGGTGTTTGGTTTGATGCTCCATTTCTGGGTGTGATTCACTCTATTTTTATTGCATCATGGTCTGAAAAGATACTTGCAGTTTCTATTTTCTTTATTTCATGAAAGTATATTTCGTGGCCAAGCTTGTGGTCAATATTGGAGATTGCCCCATATGCACCCTAAGATTGGGCACAAAGCAAGGTTGCTCACTCTTATTCTATATAGTATTAGAAGTACTTACCAAAGAAGTTAGACAAGAAAAAATATATCAAGGGCATCCGGATAGACAAAGAAGAGTTAAGCTTTCACTATTTGCAGATGACAAGACACTATACTTAGAAAATCTCAATGAATCTACACATAAGTTCCTAGAAACAATATATTTGTATAGTAAAGGACCAGGTAACAAAATCAATACCCCAAATTCCATGGCTTTCCTACATATAAATAATGAAAGGGAAAAGAGAGGTATTAAGAAGAAAACAATCCCATTCACTATCATGCCTCAGAAAATCAAGGTAAAGGTAAGGTAAGGCCCTCCCGTTGATCGTCGATTTGCTCGAGCAGGCCCAGTAACGTCTCCATTGGAGACTTTGTTGTTACTGTGTCTGGCATATCGAATACTCTCGGTAGCTTGCCGGGCTCTCCGAGAGGGGCGGAGGAATCGAACTCGGGTCGGCCATGTTGGCCGTGTGTAAGGCGAACGCCCTACCCGCTGTGCTATCGCTCCAGCCCCAGAAAATCAAATACCTCAGAATAGTTTAAATTAAAAGGTGAAGGACCTATACAAAGAAAACTAAAACACAGCATCAAGCAAAAGAAGAAAAAACAAGGAAATGGAAACATCCCCTGCTCTTGGATTGGAGGATTAACATTGTCAAAATTGGAATAATACCCAACGGATTTGGCATTTGAAATTTAGATAATCAATAATATGTTTATAGGCCCGTTTTTTTAGTTAATCAAACAACATAGCACTGTAGTAGTAACACTGTTCTTCCATTGTTAATCAATTTGCTCAAGCAGGAACCAGTAACATCTCCATTATGTGACTTGTTGTTACCATGGGGAGCTTGCCAGGCTCTGCCATGTGGGCGGGATACTCTTGGTAGCCTGCTGGGATCTCTGAGGGACAGAGGAATCCAACCCAGGTGAGCCACATGAAAAATAAATGCCCTATCAGCTGTGCTATTGCTCCAGACAATCAAACAACATATATCTCTAAATACTTAATCAGCAATGCCATTGAATGCCTTATAATATAAACTTGATGATATCAAGAAATAGTTCCTTTTTTAAAAAGCAATTTTGCTAATATTACAATTTATAGCATGTATCTTTGTATAAAATTATGAATAAATTTATATAAAGATAAGAAAACTGCTTTTAATTTAGATAGCACTTTAATGTCAGTAAGAAGAAATTAATATGGATCTAATTTCTCTGTAGAATTAACACAGAGTTGTGGTAGTTTGTCAAATAAGGTTGTAATGAGAATTAATTTTGCAGGCCAGAACAATAATACAGCTGGTAGGGTGCTTGTCTTAGACATTACTGACCTGTGTTCAATCTCTGGCACCACACATATGGTCCTCCAAGCCTAATCAAAAGTTATCCTTGAGTGCAGAGACAAGAGTAATCCCTGATCCCCACTGGGCATGGTTCTCACACAAATTTCCTAGTTTATATATTTCTGACAATTATTTTGGTTTAATTCTGAAATAACCAAATATTGTATACAGCATTATCCCAATTTATTGAATTCCAGAATTATAGTATTATTTCAAAACCACATTACCAATAGTTTTACTTCATATCCACATTATACATGAAGTACATCTACTTCAGGATTTTCTCCTTAGTCTTTTTAGCCAAAATAAAAAGGGATTTATACAAAAATAAAATGTTACCATTATCTCAACAATCAACTGTTATAACAAACTGTAATTATGTACAAATAAGAGAATAGACTCTTATCTCTGACCTCTGTACATTAGAAATAGAGTGTGGGTAAGACCTAACTATAAGTAAAATGAAAGAAAGGGGGACAGAAAGAAAGAAGAAGTGTGAAGAGAAGTGTACAAGCAGAAACAGGGAAAGAGAGGAAGAAAGAACTGTACACGTTGCCAGGGGAGGAAGGTGACACCAGAGCCATAGAAACTGAGGACACAGAGAAGAGAAAGTGGCCCTGCGAAGGACAGGGCACAAATCTTTGGGGAAACACCATTCATCTCCCTCTACAGATTGACCCTTAGAGAAGCAGCTGTGCGCAGGTGTGTGGCCAGTAACAGGAATGAATGTGCAGGAAAAACTAATGTGACTGCAGCTGACAGGTAACTCCTGTTTGCTTCTTGGGATAGTCAGACTTAAACAGAATTGGATATTTTCCTGTGCCTGAAGACTGAAAACAACGCAAACAGACAAGGTTTCTTACCCCAAAGGATTATGGGAAAAATGAAGGGGCCAAGAGGCTTGTAAACCCTGTTGTGAAAAGCATTATATCGTTATTACTTTTATTTTCTTTTTCTGTTGTTTATTGTTTGCTTATTTATTGGGGGGCCACATCCAGTAGTGCTTGTGGCTTAATCCAGGCTTTGTGCTCCGGGATCACTCCTAATGTTGCTAAGGGGACCAACTTAGTGCAATGCATTGAACCAGAACTGACCAAATGCAAGGCGAGTAAGCACCTTAACAGCTATAATATCTTTCTGACCCTTTATTTTTAAAACTTCAGAGAATCTTGCTCAGAGAAACTTAACTGTTTCTCAGGAGAGTGCCCAGATCTCCAGGGGGACCACATCCACAGTGACATGAAATCTTCATCTTATTTGTGGTGAAGTATAGGCCAGGAGTTTTGTTTGACATAAAAATGTTTAATTAACTGCAAGACAGAAAAACATCAAAAACTATTTTAAGAAATAACTAGTTGTCCATTTCTCCCACATTCTCAGAAATAAATTGGGGTATCATAGGAAAATAGGAATATGGAAAAAGTTTATATCCAATTAGTGTTATTTCTTTCTAAAACACTGTTTCTAAAATTTATCATCTAGGTAGAATCCCCAAGCAGTGTGATTTGACGAATCAATGAGGTTCCTGTCCTCCCCTTTGGAAAAGACATATCTGAGAACTGTATACTATCCAGCAGATCCCAACACAGAAGAATAGAAGCAGGAAGGGAGGGGCAGGGTGCTCTTCAGTGCTTGCTTTCTCAACTTATTTACTTCTCTGTTCCATTTCTCCCTTCATTATAGATCAATTTGATGTCTCATATGTCACTTAACTCTTTTTAGGTAACAAAAGATAACGAAACACCCTTCTCTACATTTGCTGGACTCCATTGGAAACATTTTTTTTTTTTTGAATGCGTGTGCAACCAAGTGAGCTTACTCTTAGTCAGTGTCTTCAGCTAAACAAGAGTCATGCTGGAATGCCCAATTTTTCCTAGGTCATAGACTTATTGCCTCGGTAGGACTAAAACAGATGCTCTCTCTTGACTTGCCAGCATATCATCATCTAACTTATGATTCTTCACGTGGCAGATGGATACACCCAAGGTAAAAACATACAAAAGATTCTCTTAGAAAATATCCTCAGAAGTCAATAACTAACATCAGAACAACGTCTCTACTGTGTGATATTGTCTAATTAGGTCATCTGTTTCACCCAGTTTCAAAGAAGTGTCTATGAACAGAATGCAGGGCTTGCCTGGAATCTAAGTGGAAAAGAATACACCGCATGGAGAGGTTATGCCCTTGTCTTTGTAAACTTTTATGTTATCAATTTTGCTTTCTCATAGCTGGAAATTGAACAGTATCTCAACACCATTGTGCTAGCTCCAGAGAGATTTGGTTTACACACCTATATGAAAGTTGAACATACGTAATAAAGAACCCTGGTTTCTCTACTCTTACTGAACAATGAGCTAAGTCTTCACCTATCTTTGTGTGATCAGGGCCATCAGGGTTCTTAGTTCTCACTTCAATGAATGGTTATAAAGTTGGGGAAAAAGAGAAAGTAGAAGGAATTAGATGTTTTCCTTGATTGTTTCAGACCCTGCTCTGGTTCCTGACACTACCTTTGGTCCTCTTAGCACAACCTTGAGTGATCCTTGAGCATTCAGTCAGAAATAAACCCTGAAAACTGCCATGGGTGACCCCTGCAAAAAGAGAAAAAGGAAAAATTAAAAACAAAATACAGAAAGTATAGAAGGACGGAAGGAAGGAAGGAAGGAAGGAAGGAAGGAAGGAAGGAAGGAAGGAAGGAAGGAAGGAAGAAGCTGAGGAGTTTTACCAGAATACTAAGAGCAGCAAAGGAAACACAAAGCCGAAAAAATAAGAGTTGAGCCTTATGTGAAGGGACATAGCAAGCACCTAATTAAAGGAGCCACTCAGAAGCATGTGAAACAACTTGAATATTCGATGCAAAATTAACCAACTGTGTACAAGCCTAGTCATTGAAAGATGAGGAGTTGAATGAAGGAAAACTGGTAGTAAATTTCACACATAATTTTTAAGTTCTAAATTCATAAAGTCATTGACAACATACCAGATAAAATCATCATCAGTCTTAAGAGAGAAAACTTAGTTAAATTTAGGGCTGGAGCGATAGTACAGCGATAGGGCGTTTGCCTTGCACGCAGCCAACATGGCCAACCCGAGTTCGATTCCTCCGCCCCTCTCGGAGAGCCCGGCAAGCTACCGAGAGTATCTCGCCCGCACGACAGAGCCTGGCAAGCCTGGCAAGCTCCCCATGATGTATTCGATATGCCAAACACAGTAACAACAAAGTCTCCAATGGAGACGTTACTGGGCCCACTCGAGTTAAATTTAGTCATAAAAAGTACAGCAAAGTTTTGCCCTTCAATCATGTCTTCTCTTTTCAGCACCAAATTCACTTGCTTGTCTCTCTGTGTCTTTACACAACTATTTCCACCCTGGAGAAGTCTGTGTTCTCTCTTAAATATGTACTTCCTCTCTCTCTCCTCACCTTTCTAAATAAATTTTAATAAATACCTACATTGCTTCACCAAAAAAAAGTGCAAAGAAAATAACAGAGCATCTTAAACAAGGCATGGTACTATAAACTGGAACACTTTATGATCAATATAAGTCAATGTGCATTTTACTCTCAAATTCTATAATTCTGCATCTTTCAGTACTAAATATCTTTTCAAATTCTTTTTTTTTTTTGCTTTTTGGGTTACACCTGGCGATGCACAGGGGTTACTCCAAGCTCTGCACTCAGGAATCACCCCTGGAGGTGCTCGGGGGACCATATGGGATGCTGGGAATTAGAACCCGAGTGGGCCACGTGCAAGACAGACGCCCTACCTGCTGTGCTATCTCTCCAGCCCCTTCTGTTCTTATTTTAATGTAGCTTATATATTACAAAGTGTTTACCAATGCCTTTATCAGCAGACCGGTAAGAATTAATATTATTAGTTATAAATTTCCCGCCCACACAGCAGAGCATGGCAAGTTCCCTGTGATGTATTCAATATGTATGTCAAAAACAGCAACAACTACTCTCACAATGGAGACATTACTGGTGCTCGCTCAAGCAAATCAAAGAAGAACGGGGGACAGTGCTACACTGCTACAGTAATAAATTTAATAATTATTTCTAAGAAAAATGCACAGACCTGAGAAGTAATACAGGACTAAATTGCATGTCTTCCATGCAGCCATGACAGCCATGCCCAAGATCAAATCCCCATATGTGCTCCCCTGAGCAGTGCCAGCACTCACTCTCAAGCACAGACCTTGGAATGGACCCTGAGTGCTGCCAGGTATGGCCAGTTCCCTCCCCATCAAAGCGAAAGCCTTAGAATTATTTCAAGCGTCTTTAAAGACTCATGAATTCTTCACAGTGGCTCTATAACACAAAATTAATTTATTCTACTATAATGTTAATTTACTACCCTCCTAATTTTCCTTTGTATATCTAAGATGAACTTCATACTCAGTCATTTAGTAGGTCACACACATTCATCTCGTTGCTCATAACTCATTTAAAGAGCAGAATAACATTCAAACTCTCTTCCACGGCTGGAGTGCTGCCCTAAAACTTATCAGGTTTAAATGCCAAATTTTAAAAGAGCCATGAAACTATTTTATCGTTTCTTAAGACTGAACAGTTCATTTTTTCATAAATGCTTTAGATATTAGAATTTAGAAGGCTCTTTGTGCCATATTCTGCGCATTTCATTTAACACAAGATAGTTCAAAAATTCATTTAAATGATTATGCTTAAAATAAACATTCACATTACATCTCAAAAATTATTCTGGCAATTTGCATAATATCTTTATATCTTGACTTAATTATAAAAATTATCTAGTCTTCATAGCAAATAAAATGTTTTATTATAAAATTTGCACAATACAAATTGGGGGTATTTTTTGGCAATTTTAAAAATATTCCTAAGTATTCTTATTTTCATTCCTATAATATCTATTTTTCCAACTTGTTTTCTTTTTTTATTTATGGTCCACACTTAGTAGTTCTCAGAGATCACACTGGCTCTGTGTTCAGAGAAACACAGTATCGAATCTGTGTGTCATACAGATAGAACACACCCTACCCACTGGACCATCTCTGCAGTCCTAATATTTTTAATTTGAGCTCAAAGGATTTGTAAAGTCATATTATAAATAATACCTTCCAATTTTGTTAAAGTGCTATATAAAAAGTGCTTTTCTAAAGATGTTCATGTTATTGATACAATTCTGCATCTTTCTGATAACTTTTTCAAGATAATTAATATAGTTTACTATTCAATTAAGGCATATGATTCAATATATGTTAGTTTATTCACAATTTTCACAATATTTACCATATTAATTTTTTTCTTGCTGATTTGGGAAATGGAAGTTTTGGATGTAACTGGCAGTGCTCAGGACTCATACCACTTTACATTCAGGGTACCTCTGGCAGTGTTTGTAGAATGAAAATTCTGCCAAGACTGAAACCAAGATTATCAGTGCATAAGACAACCATCCTAACCCCAATACTATTTTTCCAACCTATTGAGAATATTTTCATTGCCACTAAATATATATAATATACATATACATGGGCTGGAGCACAAGCTGTAGCACAGCAGGTAGGGTGCTTTTCGTGCATACGGCCAACTCGGGTAAGATTCCTGCACCTCACTCAGAGAGCTCAGCAAGCTACCGAGAGTATCACACGTGCATGGCAAAGCCTGGCAAGCTACCCATGACGTATTCAATCTGCCAAAAACAGTAACAACAAGTATCACAATTTGTTGTGAGACGTTACTGGTGCCCACTTGAGCAAATCGATGAACAATGGGAGGACAGTGCTATAGGACAGTGCTACATATACATATATAATCACATAAATCACATACATGTATATATGTATATATATAATAGCAATAAGTAAATGCACCCCATTCTCTCTTAATCTCACAGAAGAAGGAAAAGAGAGATGAAACAGAAATTGGATTGGTAAAAGAAAGTCCTGGATTGGTCGATATGGTGCCTAGAGAAGTTTTCAGGGCAGAATATAATTTCTCTCCTAGAACTATAGAAAGAACAGCCCTGTTTGTGCTGGAACTCAGTACACAGACACTGATGTAGCATTTCTGAACTACAAAACTAAAAGACCATTCTTTAGTTTGCTTTCCTCTGTTATAATAGCATAAGAAACCTACACTAGGTTACAAAATGAAAACTAATTTTAAATGTTATAGAATCTCACAATGTCACTACATGTACCTATTCTAATAACGTTTCAGTTATTCATTAGAAGGTATATATATCTTAATATATTAAGAAATATTTTAATTCTTCCTTTCCTGTATAAAAAATTACTTACCATTTTGATTAAAAGTACAACTTTTACAACAGCAAACTTGGACACCCTTACTTCCTACTCTTCAAGATAAGCACTCTGTGTTTTTTGATGTTGCACAATGTTTTTATTATATATTCTATAGGAATTCATAATGAGGTTGAAGAAGTTCCCTTCTATATCTAGTTTGTTGCCTGTTTTGTTCTATTTAGGCACTGTAGATTGCACAGTGTTAATAATAAAATTCCAGACTTTCAATATTCCAACACTGAGCCTACTCCCATGTCAATGCCCCTCCGCTCACGTTCCCGCCCCCTCTCCACTTTATTATCAAACTCATTTTAGTTTAATGATTATGTTTTGGACACAACTATACAATAGTGTTGGTTCTTATGTTTTTGATACATTTAATTACCTTACATTGATCAGATACATCAGTCATTTTATTGTGAGAAGGATTATGTATTTTAATCATAAAAATATATTAATTTTGTCAAATCCTTTTTCTATGTCTGGTGTTTTTGCCCTCTGTTAAAGAGTTTTGAGAATGAGCTTATTATTTTTATTGTTATTTTAATTGGGCTATATCCAGTGATACTTCAGGGCTAACTCCTGGTTCTATGTTCAGGGATCACTTCTGGTAATGATTAGAAGACCATATGTAATGCCAGAGATAGAACCAGGGTCTAGATGCCTACAAGACAAGTACTTTAACTTGTACTACCTCTCTGGCTACAACTTATGATGTGTTTAAATCACTTGTTGTGAAGCATGTCGAGACAGAAATAACTTTCCAATAAAGAAACAGGAGGCTCAGTCTCTTCTCTGCACCCAATATAGAGCCATACAGAAAAGCTCCAGGATGAGGAAGCACAAGAAGAGGAATCCACTTTCTGAACACTTTTTTATACTTCCACAAAAAAAGAAAAAATATGAATGCTAAGATTTATGATTGATTTAACCTGAATCATTCCACCACAATGATTCTTTAGTTGCCCAATACCTTGTCACAGGGTGCTTTGGACAGAGAAATCATGGCTTTGCAGCAGATCATGTTGGTGACTAGAGTGTAGGCTCTAAACTGACATACCAGGAAAACAATTTGCTATCTGCAAGCTTTGGTTAAACTCAATAGAGGCAGTTCCTGCAGGGTCACCAAAGCCCAAACACCAAATAAGAGGAAATAAAAGAATAAAAACTCATTTAATTCACTTCGTTTTTTTACTTTACTTTTTTTTCATTGTGATGTTTTACACTGGTTGATATTTTTCATTCTGTGGGTTATTGGGGCTTACTTCAGGAGTTGCTCTGGGCTTACTTATGACTGCCCTCAGGATTACTCCTGCTGGTACTCAGTGAAACAAGGACAGTGGGATCAAAGTGGAGTCAGCCATGTGAAAGTCAGTCATATGAAAGTGCCTTAGCCCATCTAGTATCTCTCTGGCCACCTTTGTTGATTGTTTAAATATAAAATCAATGTCATTTTCCTGGGATAAACTTCATTATATTATGATATAATTCTTAACATAATGCTAGATTTGATTTGGGATCACTGTGTTAGGAAGTTCTGTGTCTATATTTATAAAAGGTAGGAGTCTGAATGAAGTAGACAAGTAGATAGAGATAGGAGGTGGCTGGCAATGACTACTCAGAAAATAACAAAACATCTGTCATTCGCCATAAAGTAGCCCCACTTTACAGACACAGGAACTGATTAAACATGACCTAACACCAGTGCATACTCACAGGGTAGATCCTCTCCAGAGAGGAGCACAAACAAAAGGTTGTGATAAGGACATAAAGTTGGACCACCAAATGTTTCAGAGTCTTCATCTTGATATCCTCATAACAATGTATTCATATCTAGATAGGAGGCTCCACATGGGAGAAAACCTACTCTGCAAAGGCAAGAAACGCACATCCTCATTCTGAGTTTGTGTGTGGGGGGGTGAGGGTGAGGGCCTGAGGGGGGTGGGGACCAGGGGATGTTGGAGGTTAGCATCTCCACTTGATATGTCATCTTGTCTCTCGTCTCTGTCTCTGTCTCTGTCTCTGTCTCTGTCTCTGTCTCTGTCTCTGTCTCTCTCTCTCTCTCTCTCTCTCTCTCTCTCTCTCTTTTTCTCTCTCTCTCTCATCTTGAGCTATATCCAGCCACGCTCAGGGACTACTCCTGGCTCTGAACTCAGTAATTACTCCGGCAGTACTTCAGGGACATAAGGGATGCTGCTTTGGCCACATGCAAGGCAAGCTCCTACTGTACTATCTCCCCTGTCTGCCTTCTCTCTTGTTGAATTATTTTCTTTCTCTTTTTCTTTCCTTATATTCTCTAAATAAAACTGTTTTACTTAACTATCCATTCCCTCCTAAAATTGTATTCTTAGAGGCAAAGCAACGAACCTGAAAGCCTCACTATGATTTATGGCAGTCTTTTCTTTCCTGAAAGAGCAGTTCATCCCTCTATCCTGGCTATCACTGTTCCCAGAGAAATCAGGTGGGAGAGACCATTTCACATGCTGGAAAGAGCAAGTGGAATACAGGTATAGTTTGATAGCCTTATGGGGCTGTTGAGATGTCAGGTCTATAAGGTGCAGTTATTCGTAGCAGACTCTCAATAGCCCTAGAATTGCCAGGCATTTCCCCTGATGACCAATGTGAGTAGATACAGAGACAATAGACTCCCTTCTTCAGACTTTTGTCTCTGCCCTCTTCACTTCACATAAGTCACCTAGAACATATAGCTTTGTTTCTTTTTAAAAATGTTCTTTCAGCATGCTTCTGAAGAAGCATGCTGAAACTAGACTACAGACCAAACATGATTGCCACTCAATGCCTCTCTTGAAAACCACAGGACCCAAAAGGAGAGAGAGAGAGAACAAATGGAAATGCCCTGCCACAGAGGCAGGGTGGGATGGGGGGATGGGGATGGGAGGAATGATGGGACCCGTGCTGGTGGAGGATGGGTGCTGGTCGAGGGATGGGTACTTGATCATTGTATAAATGAAACCCAAGCAAAAAAATTTGTAAGTCTATAACTGTACCTCATGGTGCTTCACTAATAAAAATAAATAAATAAATAAATAAATAAAAATGTTCTTGTGTTACTTTAATTCTATTATTATTTAATGACTAATTTCATGGAATATATTGTGAAATTGTCTCTTGTTCTTTAAAAAAGTGTAAGACATTATGAATTGGTATTGACATTTAAACGTTTGGTAGAATTTGCCCATGAATCCATAAGAGCCTAGACTTGACTTTACAAGCAAGGTTTCAAATTTGCAATCTAATCTTGTTATAGGTCTATTCAATTTTTTTTATCTTTAGTCAATTTCAATCAATCTCAGAAATCCATCAAGTTCTTAACTTGTATAGTACACTTTAGATATTTAGTCACACAGTGAAGCAGTTCTCCTGGACATATTTTCAGTGCTGGGTCTGGTAGGTGAGTTGGCAAGGAGAAAAACTTCAAAAGTTTGACCAGAGGACAGTCCCTGTAAGCAAAATTCAGCTCCAGAATATTTTTTTTTACATTTTTACATTACATTTTTTAATGTAAACAAAAGATCTTTACATATTTTTAGCAAAGAACCACACACTAAGTGCTCTAAATGCTGTGCTTGGACTTTGAGAATCTTCTGGGGTATCTCTCTCCCTCTCTCTCTCTCTCCCTCTCTCTCTCCCTCTCTCTCTCTCTTTACTGCATTCCATGGGCTATTTCTTCTCCCAAAGAATTTAGGCAGTTTACAAGGGAGTAGTACAAAAAAATTCCCATTAATAGCCAAAGGGTCGTGAGGAAAGCATTGTCTTCTAGCCTAAGTCCTAACTGATCTTAGTCACTTAGACTTAACTTAGTCTTGGTTAGAGGTAATTTTATATTCTTGTCACTTTTATGTTTTGAATCAGTTTGGAATCTTCATATCAAAAGGACAATTATGAAGATTAAATCAGAAATTATGCATATTGTACTGCAAAGTATAGAAGCCTCTTCAACAGTAGGTGCTATTATGTAGAATAGGTGAATAAATTGGAAAAATAGATTTTCAATGAAGACAAAGCTAATCACAGCATGAAGAACATGCAGCTGTAAGAAATTGTATCAGAAGATGCCAAATGTTTTCTCTAGATTAGATAGAGATTGCATTTTTAAATCTCTTAAACACAATTTAATCCTCCCATATCTTAAATAAACTGTTTCATTAAAAATGATAATTGTTCTTTGAAAAGAATACAATTAACACTTAAAAGCTTATGTAAGAATACACACATCCAAATCTCGGTGTTGACTTAGAATGCCTCCACTATCCACAATTTATATGAATTGTCATATATGTGCATTCTATATATTGAAGTATACCCCACAGAGTTTTATACATATATTTAATGGACTCAAGATCCCAAGTAAATCTCAACAGTTGCATTTTTTTAATAGGTAGTCCACTTCTATTCTTGTTCTGGTTGTTAAATACCAACCCTCACTCTTAGATCCTAGTCAGTTCCGATATCAGATACCACTATTAGGCCTTCGACCATTACTATAATCCCAGCTTGTTATTTCATTATGGCTCCTTGCCATTGATTGAAAGAGAAATATTTTCCCATAAGCACCTAATTCCCTCCCAAATGACATAGATTGAAACCAGTGGAAATACAAACACATAATGAAAATATACATATATAAATGCATAATCATATGCATGCTCACACACATACATGGTCCCATACATAAACATGCATACACATGCATTCCTTATTCTTTTCTCATGAGTGACACTGCTCCTTTCTGTTTCACATTGTACTCTTGAACACCTATGTTACTATTTATTCATAATGAAACCTTGGTAGCTGACTCACTCTCAGGGTCTAGGTGTCTTACCTTATCTTTCTCAGGTGCTCAAGAGCTCCATCTGGGTACTTCTTGGAACTGGGAGTTCTACTTTCCCCCATCAAACATGAATCCACTTGGCTCCCTACTGATCTATGAATGGATATATGTGGGTGTGCACTGTAGCACTGTAGCACTGTCCTCCTGTTATTTATTGATTTGCTCAAGCGGGTCTAGTAACATCACCATTGTGAGACTTGTTACTGTGTTTGGCATATAGAATATGTCATGGGTGGCTTGCCAGGCTTTGCCATGCAGGCAAGATACTCTCAGCAGCTTGCTGGGCTCTCTGAGAGGGGTGGAGGAATTGAACCCAGGTTGGTCGCAGGCAAGGCAAATGCCCTACCGCTGTGCTACTGCTTCATCTGGTGTGAGAAGCTGAAAATAATGAATAAAGAAAATCAGACATAAGATTATTCATACTGAATACTGAAAGTGCTCAGAAGTTGGATTTTATGACTTCTATGAGTCCAATATAAATCATGTCATTTTTAGGACTGCAAGTTTGCTTCTGAGAAACCATAAAATCAGCTGAGTTAGTTTCTGCCTATCCCTTCCTTCGTGCTTTTGTTGGTGTAGATTACTTTCAGATTCTTGAAATTATTATACTGATAATCTTTGTATTCTTTGTTGTAACTTTGCAACTATTTTCATGTCCTCACAGGTAGAAAAAAGATTTTGACAAATCATTACTTATCACACACATCTGATCTTGGAAGCCCAAATAATTTTTTTTTGTGTGGGGAAAAGTAAAAGTACCATTTGTCTGAAAGAGGTAGTATATCAACTGATCCAAATGCATTGTGTTGTAACATTTCTAAAATATCATATCAAATTAAATAATGTTCTATAATTATTTTTCCCATGTCAAATAATTTTGTCAATAATGTTGTATTTGCTCTCTAGGACTTGGATTACTTAAACAATGAAAAATGAATTTATCACAATTGAGGTGTCTGTAAGTTAAAGATAATGCATCAGCCAGGTCAGATTCTCTTGAGCTCCCCTTTTCCCTTAGAAGGAAGTTTTCTCACTATCTATATATGATCGTTCTTTATTAGTCTAAATCTCCTCTTCTTAGAAGGACACCAGTAATGTTGGATTAGGATTCTTCCTAGTGATCTTAGGTTAATTTAATTAACTATTGAAAACTAGGCCCTCCCGTTGATCGTCGATTTGCTCGAGCGGGCCCAGTAACGTCTCCATTGGAGACTTTGTTGTTACTGTGTCTGGCATATCGAATACTCTCGGTAGCTTGCCGGGCTCTCCGAGAGGGGCGGAGGAATCGAACTCGGGTCGGCCATGTTGGCTGCTATCACCTCAGGTTCTGGAGATAAGTAATTCACATATGAGTTTAAAGGAGTCATAATTAAGCTTATGAGAGATATAAATAAAGGTCCAAATGATATTTTTTTTTGCTTTTTGGGTCACACTTCACAATGCACAGGGGTTACTCCTGATTCTGCACTCAAGAATTGCTACTTGCAGTGCTCAGGGGACCATATGGGATGCTGGGAATCGAACCTGTGTCAGTCACGTGCAAGGCAAATGCCCTACCCGCTGTGTTATAGTTCCAGCCCCAAGGTACAAATGATCTTTACAAAATTCGCTCACAAGGTAATATTTCATTATATTCAACATATAATTATTATTGTTTTATGTAGCTAATGGCGATTTTGTTTTTGGTTTGGGGACCTCATATTGCAGTGCTCAGGGTTTAGTCCTGGTTCTGTCCTTAGAGATCATACCTGGTGATACTTGGGGGATCATATGAGATGCTTGGAATTAAACCCAGGTCAACTGCATGCAAGACAAGCACCCTATATGCTGTACATCACAGTGATTATTTTAAATGTGAAGTCATACACTAAATTGTAATTATTATTAATCCACATTAGATTTAGTCTATGAATTAAAATATTTTGCCTCAAGTTCATATCAAGAGCACAATAATACATTACCCAATCAAAATATAAGAGGAATTTGTACAAGAAAAGTAAGTTTTCCTATAGCTTTAATAAATGGTATTATAAATTTTAGCTCTCATAATAATCAAAAGGGAGCATTGTGCATTAAGCACTGTATATTTCAACACTGCACATTCAGACTTCAATTCCTTGTTGGTTTGAAATGTGGACAGACAAAACACCTGCAAGAAAATATTTGTAGTTGTACTAACATATTTTATGATTCTGTATGTTCAGAAAGTGCAACAAAATCCTAAGTAATAGAGTTTAAAAATCAAAGACACACTTCAATCATTATTACCCTACTAATGGTCTTTTGGCAACAATAAGGCAGGACATTTTAAATAGCTTTGGAAAGATTAATAAGAATTGATGTGTTTTATCACTAACAAAAGAAAATCTACAGAAATGAGTTTAATAACTAGGGAAGAAAGCATATAATTCCACGACTTCCACATATTTTTTACTACACAAGATTATTAAAAACAAATGCATGTGAGGGGCTGGAGAGATCACACAGCAGGCTGGTCACTTGCCTTTCACGTGCAACCTGGGTTCTATTTCTTGCATCATGGAGAGTCTCTGAAGTCCTCCCAGGTTTGATCCCTTAGTGGAGGCAGGAGTCCACACTGAGCACCCATAGGTATGGCCCAAAATGGCCAAAATTCTGTAATTGACATCTTAAAGTAGAGAAGTTTTTATAAAGGAGCTGGAATTTGAAAATAAAATATTGCTTTTATTCTTACATAAAACTATTGTATTTTTTTGTTCTGAAGTCTTCAACATATGTAGGGTAGATGTTTGTACAACTAATATTAAACTCTGTTTACTGTAATGTTAAAATATTAAAATAATGACTTCTTTATAACATTAACAAAACTAGAAATATTTATATTTGTACCACATTTACTCATTTCCTTCATCTGATCCCTGCCTCTGGTAATTACTAATATGTTTTTTGTATATATGAAGTAGTTTTAAGGTAGAATGGGGTTTGTCATCTAATTCATATTATATAGTACTTTTTCTTGCTTATTTCACTCAACAAAAAATTATAAGTTTTTATCATGGCAGATTTTCCATTTCAATGACTAAATAGTATTTCATTATATGTAAAAATCACTTTTTTATCCATTCATCTATGAATGAACACTTGCTTCCTTATATTAGCTACTTTAACTGATGCAGCAATTAAAAGGGAACTGTGAGTATCACATTTAATACATGATTTCATTCTATTTGAATATGTATGCAGAAAGAATGCTGTATCATCTAATAATTCTATTTTTAAATTTTTTGAACTCCCATATCATTTGCCAATATTCATGCGCCAATTTGCATTTCAACAAACAGTGTAGAAGGATTCTCTTTTCTCTATATTCTCATCAACACATAGTTTTACTCATAAAGTACTCTATATATAAGCAATATATTATCTATGGTGGATTACAGATTAGCAAGAAATGACATCTTTTAATGGAAAAGAAGAGTCCACATAGTATTATTTGATAGTTTAATAATGAATTCAACTAAATTATTTCAAACCAAGGGAGCTCACGCTACTCATAAATTTAATTAAGGTTAGAAAGCACCTACCTAAAATCTTTCATCATCTTACCTGAATTACTCTTGAGTTTCCACAACCAACTTTTCTCTTTTGTCAGTCATAGGTGTGAATCAGCATAGATGCCTTTTCAGTGTCCCCAATTCTACTGTAGGATAACATTGGTTTGCCCCTTCCTCTCTAATTGCTGGGAGCTTGTGTTTGGTGATTGCCTCCCAGCCTCTCAATTACCTTTGTTTCCTGATCAAACTCTGACTTGTATATATTGTCTTTCTCTTCTCCTTACTGTCCTTTGCATGGTTAGCTATTTCAAAGAAATTGCTTTTTGTATGGATGCAGGAAGACAGTTAAAAAGACAAGCCTGTGGTTTGGGAGTTGATTGACTCCAGATAATACCTCCTGGACAACTGGTCTCTCGATTTAAGCCTCAGTTGCCCTTACCTCCTAGATCCCCAAAAGCAGGGTCCTGGTGAGGGACTAGTGGACCCAGGGCAAGTGGTGAGCTCTGAGCTACCCTGGCATCAAAATGGGTCTGGCCAAAGTGCCCTAATGTTTAACTGTAAGTTAAGAGGTTGGTCATGGACAAATTCTATCATGATCCAAAAATAATAACTAGATTTGGACCCTGCTGGGTTTAGGAATGATTTATCCAGCCTGAACACTGTAGTCTGAGTCTGTAGTGAGATGTCCTCAGGAGAGTCACCCTAAAAGGCTAAAAGTGTCTGTTACTGTGTCCATACAGAAGGACAAATATTAGGATGGAGAATTAAAGATGTTAATCAAGTTACAGATTAAAAAGAGGAGAAACACATCTTAAGGGCTGTTTTTCCCTTGAGGCTGCAGGTGGTCGGGAAGACTGGAAAAACATTTATGATCACACTTCCTGTGGGGAGGCATGACGAGAGGATAAAAAAAGAGCAGCTGCAGGGAGAAAGGGGGAATTGAATGAGAAGGAGAGAAGAGGCAGCTGAGAGACAGCAGAGAGAGAAAGAGATAGAAGAGACAGATACAGCCGGAAGAGAATTGCACAATGAGAGAGAGAGAGAGAGAGAGAGAGAGAGAGAGAGAGAGAGAGAGAGAGAGAGAGAGAGAGAGAGTTGGAGAGAGAGTTGGAGAGAACTGGGAGAGACGAGAGATTTAATAAAGGGCAACTAATCAGCAACCATCTTGGCCCTCGTTCTTCCTTCATCTGTTCAGGCAATAGCCGTTTAGGGTGGGGAAACAGCTCGAGAGCACCCAACCCGGGTGGCGAGAGAGAACTGCCCAGAGAGCCCAGGAACAGCCTTTCATGTGTAATTCCCACGCGAAGGACTTTACACAGCTCTGAGCGAGTGAGGGTAATTTATAGATTCTATGTTCAATACCCACTTCAGATTCCTTTCTCTGGGGTGGAGGCATCTGGCTCGTCCACACCAGCAGTGTCCGGGGTTCTCCTGATTCTCTGCTCAGGGATTGCCTCTGGCTGAGTTGTTCAGGGAACCAGGAGGAGAACCAGGAAGGTTAAACCTGGATGATGGTGCATAAGGCAAATGCCTTAATCCCTACTCTAGTCTACAGCTCTTCACAGTTCTTAACATGAATTTCGTGTCACCTTTCTGAAAACTTTATGTACTTCCTATCAAATTGAATTGTTTTTAATGTAGCACTGTAGCACTGTCCTCCTGTTGTTCATTCATTTGCTCAAATGGGCACCAGTAACGTCTCCATTGTGAGACTTGTTACTGTTTTTAGCTTATCAAACATGTCACGGGAAGCTTGCCAGGTTTTGCCATGTGGGTGGGATAATCTTGGTAGCTTGCCGGGATCTCTAAGAGGGGCAGAGGAATCAAATCCGGGTTGGCCACATACAAGGCAAACACCCTGCCCGCTGTGCTATCACTCCAGCCCATTGTTTTTAATATGAGAAAATAACAAATTATCAGACTTATAAGTAAATTGATATCACTCCAAATTCCTTGCTTTTCAACTCAAAGTAATATATGAAAATCTTTGAATTAAAACAAAAGAAGAACGTTCTGCATCTCTTTTGATATCATTAAGTGCATGCTTTGAATCCATGAAACTTGAGATCAATTTCCTACACTGCAAAATAGAAATACATATATATTATGTCTTGTGGAATTTTAAACATAACCATCTATTAATTTGTAGTTATAGAATATGATGAGCATATATTGAGTGAACACTATGAGATAAAATTCTAAAATTAGCTATAATAGATATATGTGATTAACTCTGAAATTCTAAATGCTTTTGTTTATTATTTATTACTATGATTAACATATTAATTTCACTTTTTGTTTATTTGTTTCTTGGGCTATACCCTCAGTGTTCCAGGGATTATATGCAATGCCAGGAGTAAAACCCGGGTCATCTGTGTGTTTAACTACTGTTCCTGACATGTTCATTTCTTAAAATGTTCACTTGATCACTTGATCGCTTGACATCCCATTACTCATTGATTTGCTTGAGCGGCCCCAATGACGTCTCATTTGTCCCTGTCCCATGCTAGCCTCAAACCTATCATTCAAGGTTGTTGATAAAGAAGTCTGACCATCTCGTAGGTGGGTGGACACACGATCTTTTGACATCCCATGGATCCAGTCAGTAATGGTTCTAGTCCAACGGTCATCTCCAAATCACATCACCTGTTCAGCCTATCTGATTTTTGACATCTTGGCAAATGAGATGGTGTCCCTGATTCTTTATCGTCGACCAAGTTCGGAACTCTGGATTCTTTCTCTCACTTGAGTGAAGCGTGATACTCCAAGCATAGCTCTTTCTATTCCTCTTTGGGAGACCTGAATAGCATTCTCAATCTGTTTTCGTAAGGCCCAGGTCACTGAGGCATACGTTAATGTAGGAATAACAGTGGAATCAAAGAGATATTCCTGAGCTGGAAGTTCTTCATCCTGTTAGATATTTCTTTGATGCTCTTGTAGGCGTTCCAAGCTGCTCTCTTCCTCCTGCACAACTCCTGTGCCAGGTCATTCGTCATGTTGACTTCTTGACCTGGGTGCACATAACTGTTGCATTTGGAGATGTTCATTCCATTGAGCACAAATGGAATAAATAATTTTATAAATAAAACATTTTATTTATTTATTTATTTTAACAGAACAAGACCATTTCTTATAAATATTGTCTTCGTGAGATTAAGTTGCAGTTCGAGCTTTCCACACTAACGGTCAAAGTTGGCCAGCATTTGTGCCGCTTGGATAATGTTTGGTGTTATTAGAATGATGTCATCAGAGAAGTAGAGTGGTGTAGTTGCTGACCATCTATCTTCACTCCCATTCCTTCCCATTCCAGTTGTTGCATGATGTTCTTGAGGGTGGCACTGAAGAGTTTTGATGAAATGGTATCACCCTGCCAAACCTCTCTCTTGGATGGATGATCACTTCCTTGTAGAATAAGATAAGTGTTAGAAAAATTATCTAATGTAGAGTGTAGCTCCCAGTATAGTATAAATAGTATAATTCTGTTACGTTTTCGTAAAATCCAAATAATTATTTGACTATCACTGAATGTAACTGAGTCTAATAGCAATGATTAAATGAAAGTATTGAACATCAAAGATTATAACCCATTCCTTGTCTAGGCTATCAAAATTTATTACTGTTTACTACTGTTTAGATTTAAAAAATTAAGGTTTGATTGCAAAGGAACCATTTTACTAATTCAATTGGATTTGTAATGCAAGTGTGTCATCTTATTAATGCTATATTCCCATTTGTTTAATATATATTCTCATTCACTCACTATAGGAAAAAGGCAGAATTAGCTCAGATGTTAAGGTATTTTATTTATAAATAACTAGAAAAGAAACAATATAGTTTAATAATGATGATGGTAAGATGAAACACGGTTGATGTATATCACAAGTTCTTAGTTGTATTTATTTTAACAGAACTAACATATAATTAAAATAAATTCTTTACATGCCATTTCTTATGATCTGTTTCCAATACACAGACTTTTCTCAAAAGTCTTTTCTCAAAATGAAGAACTTTTAGCAAATGACTAACAAATTATATGACTGGACACTGTGTTAATCCATATACCATTGCATAGCTTATTTTATTTTATTTTGTTTTATTTTGAAGCATCACTAATATAATACTTAGTTGGAAAGTTGTACTTATAGGAAGACTTTGTCACACACTTGAATGATATTAGACTATCATACTTTTCCCAAACAATTTGTCTCTCTTTTCCTTTTTACCTTAGTTCGTACATTTTGAAAATAAAATAAGCACCTAAGGAGGTTAAGTTTTAGCTATAGAACATAAAGTGCTATTAGAAAAAACATAGTTTTATATCCTAAAAAGCCAAAGAAAACAATTTTTAATAGGAAGGCATTCTGGATGGAGCAATAATTGTTACACAACCTACCAGGATTTAATCCCCTACACCCCAAATGCCTCCAAAGCCAGTTCAGGAGGAATCCCTGAGCACAAAAATAGGAGCAAGCCCTGTCACACACACAAACACACATTCACACACACAAACAAAAATAAGGGTTTGGGGGAGTTCTAGTAATGTTTTTGATTTGTTTCTCTTAGTTTTATTTTGATTTGCTGATGTCTTGCTATATAAAAAACATACAGGAGTTGTATTTCTGTGTTCTTATAAATAATATATATGAATTTTATCCTCTATCACTATATCTCTATGATTTAAATATAAAATATAACTTCATCTGAATTTGGTCTTTTTCAGTTATTTTCAGGCAGAAGTTTTTATTTTTCCATTATTTCTATTCATTATAATTTAAGCAGCTACAAAAGTCTGTACACTGTCCTGTTCCCCCATTGTTCATTGATTTACTTGAGCTGGTCAATGGTGTCTGCTCATTCTAGGAACACAAAGAGCCTCAAAATGATGGCTCAGGGTCTTGACAAAAAAGTCTGAACATCTTGTAGGTGGGTGGCCACGCGATCTTTTGACGTCTTGTGAAATCCAGTCAGTAATGGTTCTTGTCCAGCAGTCATCTCCAATATGCGTTACATGTACAGGACATCTGATTTTTGACAACTTGGCAAACGAGACAGCATCCCTGATTCTCCACCATCAACGGAGGTCAGAACTCCAGGTTCTTTCTCTCATTTGAATGAAGCGTGATACTCCAAGCATAGCTCTTTTGATTTCTCTTTGGGTGACCCAAATAGCATTCTCATGCTGTTTTCGTAGGGCCCAGGTATCTGGGATATATGTTAATGCAGAAAGAACAGTGTAATCAAAGAGATGTGCCCAGAGCCAGAGGTTCTTCGTCCTCTTAGCTATTTCTTCAATGTTCTTGAAGGCATACCAAGTTGCTCTCTTCCTCCAACACAACTCAGTTGCCAGGTCATTCGTCATGTTGACTTCTTGACCTAGGTACACATAACTGTTGCATTCAGAGGTGTTCATTCTATTGAGAGTGAGTGGAGCGTCAGGAATGAGACTGTTTCTCATAAACATTGTCTTCATGAGATTCAGCTGTAGTCTGACCTTTCCACACCTACAGTCAAAGTCACCAGCATTTGTGCTGCTTGACTAATGTTTGGTGTTATTAAAACAATGTCAGCAACAAAGCGGAGGTGTTGCAGTTGCCGACCATCTATCTTCACTCCCATTTCTTCCCATTCCAGTTGTTGTATGATGTTCTTGAGGGTGGCACTGAAGAGTTTTGGTGAAATGATATTATCCTGCTGAACCCCTCTCTTGACATGGATGAACACTTCTTTGTAGAATGGTGAGATCCAGGTAGTGAATCTGTAGTACAGCTCACGGTGGATACTGATGTATTGAGTTTGAATGCCCTGTTTGGCTAGGACTTCGATGACTGCTTCTGTCTCAATATAATCAAAGGCCTTCTTTAAATCAATGAACATTAGAGTGGCATCTTGAACTCCCGAGAAACCTCAATGAGCCTGGTTATCATGTGGATATGGTCGATCATGCTGAAACCTATTTGGAAGCCTTAAGAAGGATTTCTAGATTGTTGCTCATATTTCTATCCATAATATGCATAGAAAACATTTTTAACTTTATATGTTATCCTAACAAGTGCAAACATACTAATTCTGATACTAAAATTATAAACCATTTTCAATACTGACTGAAAAACTTAAGTTATATATTTACTACTTTGTATTAATTGTTATTCAAATTAAATAATCTGGAATACTATTGGCAGGATAAAATTCACTCTGTTGTAAAACCATAATAAATGAGAGTTAGCCTACCTTCCACATGAGCCTTTAGGAAGTCTACTCTGGTTTGTGAGTCCAAAGTATCATTCACCATGTCAACTAGAATTTCACTGAAAAGCTGCCTCTTCTCAAACCAAAAATCACTTCTCGCACTTCTCCTAATAACATGCCATGCGCATAGAAAGCATTATTGTTTGTGTTGATGGCAAATTTCGTATAGACATAAAATATAACTGCATCTTCCTTGTCAATTCCCATCTTTATAGTCTATACTGTTATTACACAGACCCGCCAATTATTTGTAGGTCTAGCTTTGCTTTACAATATACATAAATATATGTTATAAATGATTTCTGTTTTGTTAACATAAAAGTGAAGTTGTGCAAAAAATAATAAATAGAAGTAATTCTATTTTGCTACAAAAAAAACCTTCAATGATTCAGTGCTTTAGAAAAATTAATTCCTGTGTTTTATTTCTCTTTTCTTATTCTAGAATAGGAAAATCTGTATGATGTATTTCCTAACTGGTTAACTAAGCACTGTGCACTGTCCTCCCGTTGTTCATCGATTTGCTCAAGCAGGCCCAGTAACATCTCCATTGTGAGACTTTGTTGTTAATGTATTTGGCATATAGAATATATGTCCTTGCTAAGCTTGAGTCTGGTTGATCTATCAAGAGGTGTTAAAGTGGTGTTGAGGTCACCCACTAGTATTGTGTTGCTACTGATGTCTTTCTCTGAGTCTATGAGTAGTTGTTTTAAGTACTTTGCTGGTCCCTCATTAGGTGCATATACATTTAGCATTGTAAGTTCTTCCTGTTATACATATCCCTTGATCAACAAGAAATGGCCTTCACTGTTTCTTGGGACCTTCTTCAGTCTGAAATCAATGTGGTCTGATAAATAGGATGACTACCCCATCTTTTTTTTTGTTAGCAAAACACCATGAAGTACAGTTGTATACTTACAAATTTTCATGCTTGGGTTTTAGTTATACAATGATTGAATACCCATCCCTCCACCAATGATCCAGTAGAGCTCACACCCCCCTCCCCATCCCCCACCCCTCCCTACCTCTGTGGCAGGGCACTCCCTTTTGTTCACTCTTCCGTTTAGGGTGCTGTAGTTTGCAATAGAGTTATTGAGTGACCATCATGTTTGGAAGCATCTTGTATCCCAAGCAAGTCCTCCAAACATCCTTTACTTGGTGTTTCCATCTCTATCTGAGCTGCCTTTTTCCCCAGCATGTGCTGCCAGCTTCAAAGCCGTGGAGCAGACCTCCTGGTACTTATCTCAACTATTCTTGGGTGTTCAACTCCCATTCTGTTACTTTATATTCCCCAGATGAGTGCAGTCTTTCTACGTCTGTCCCTCATTTTCTGATTCATTTCCTAAGCATGATATTTTCCATGTAAAACCTCTGTTTGTAAATTTCATGACTTCATCTTTTCTAACAGCTGCATAGTATTCCATTGTATAGATGTACCCAAGTTTCTTTAACCAGTCATCTGCTCTTGGGCACTCGGGTTTTTTCCAAATTTCAGATATTGGGAATTTGTGTTTCAAATTTTCAAATTTTACATTTCAGTGCAGCAATAAACATAAAAGTGCAGATGTCATTTTGACTGTAATTTTTGCCCCTCCGGATACATTCCCAGGAGTGTTATTGCTGGGTCAAATGGGAACTCAATTTCTAATTTTTTGAGAATCATCCATACTGTTTTCCAAAAGGGATGAACCAGTCAACATTCTCACCAGCAGTGAAGGAAGGTCCCTTTCTCACCACATCCGCACCAACACCGGTTGTATTTGTTCTTTTGGATGTGAGCCAGTCTCTGTGGTGTGAGATGATATCTCATTGTTGTTTTGATCTGCATCTCCCTGATGTTTAGTTAAAACAGCATGGCACTGGAAAAAAAAAAAACAGGGCCGCAGACCCATGTAACAAGGTTGGATATAATGACACCTCCTCCAAATATATGATCATCTAATCTTTGATGGGCTGGAGCGACAGCACAGCGGTAAGGTGTTTGCCTTACAAGCGGCCAACATGACCGACCCGAGTTCGATTCCTTCGCCCCTCTCGGAGAGCCTGGCAAGCTACCGAGAGTATCTCGCCCACACTGCAGAGCCTGGCAAGCTACCCGTGATGTATTCAATATGCCAAACACAGTAACAACAAAGTCTCCAATGGAGACATTACTGGGCCTACTTGAGCAAATCGATGAACAACGGGAGGACAGTGACAGTGACAGTGAATCTTTGATAAGGGAGCAAAAAATGTGAAGAGAAGGAAGGAAAGCCTCTTTAACAAATTATGCTGGCAAAACTGGACAACTACATGCAAAAAATGGGCTCAGATCTCTACCTAACCCCATGTACAAAATTAAGATCAAAATTGAATAAAACCTCGACATCAGACCGGAATCCATAAGGTACATTGAAGACAAGGTTGGCAAAACCCTCCACGACATTGAAGCAAAAGGTATCTTCAAAGATGACATGCCACTGGCCAAGCAAGTGAAAACGGAGACAGATAAGTGGGACAATCTTAAACTGAGAAGCTTCTGTACCTCAAAAGAAACAGTGACCAAAATACAAAGACAGTCTACAGAATGGGAAAGGACATTCACCCAATACCCATCCAACAAGGGGTTGATATCAAGGATATACAAAACACTGGTCCAACTCCACAAGAAGAAAACATCCAGAGCCATCAAAAAATGGGATAATGAAATAAACAGAATCTTTCTCAAAGAAGAAATCCAAATGGCAAAATGGCACATGAGGAAATACCCCAGCTTTTTTATGGGAGTTGTTTGCCTGTAGTTCTGTTTTCCAGCCTTTGACATTGAGTCGGTGTTTGCTCTGACTCTTGAGATGTGTTTCTTGCAGGCAGCAGAATGTTGAGTTCAATTTTCTAATCCATCCTGCCACTCTGTGTCTTTTATTTGGTGCATTTAGCCCACTGACATTGAGAGCAATTATTTTTATGGGGCCTTGTCCCATTTTTCTGTTGAAGTTTGGTGTATTTGAGGGGCCTGTCTTGTCTTAAAGTAGTCCATTTAGTTGTTCTTATACCCATGGTTTTGAGTCTGTGAAATTCCTCAGCTGTGGTTTGTCTGTGAAATTGTGTGTTGTTCCTTCTGTTATGAATGAGAGTCTAGCGTATTTTTGGTAAGGCATTTATTTCATTAAGTTTTTTCACTATATCCCACCACTGTTTTCGGGCCATGAGGTTTTCATCAGACAAGTCGGCTGTGAATCTTAAGGATGCTCCTATATAGGCAATTTCTTTCTTTGATCTTGCTGCTTTCAGAATTTTATCTAAGATTTTGGCCATTTTGATCAGGATGTGTCTTCAGATATTTTTATTTGGATTTCTTCTAGCTGGTACGCTTCACACTTCCTGAATGTGGCCGCATGTTTTCTTCAGCTCTGGGAACGTCGTAGCAATTATGTCTTTGACAGTTTCTTCTTCATCAGGGTTTTCTTCTTGTCCCTCTGGAATTTCAGTAATTTTTATGTTACTCCTCTTGGCTTCATCACGATCTTCTCTTGCCATCTGTTCCCAGAATGTGAGTCTCTTTTCCTTTTCTGCTCTTTTCTGGAGAGTCTCTGGACTTCATCTTTGAGCTCACTGTTTCTGTCTTTAGCAGCTGTTACTCTGATGCTGAGGCCTTCCACTGAGTTTTCAATTCACCTACCAGGTTTTTCAGTTCTAACATTTCCGTTTGTAATTTTGTTTGCGTTTTCCACATTTCTACCTTTAAATCCTCTTGTCTTTTATTGGCATTGCTTTCCATTGTTTCAAAGCATCCTCAGTAGCTCCCTTCTAAATTCCTTGTCAGAAAGAGTGTCTAGCACTTTATTACTGTTGGTGTCTTCTGGACTAGCCTCTTCAATAAGTAAGCTTGGTGGGCTTCTGCATTGTTTTACCATTGTGACCTGTGTGATTTAGCCCTTCATGCTCACTATTACTATTCTGCTTATGATGCAGTATTAATTGAGGTGGGCTTTAATGAATTATTGTCAAATGTGTTTCTGGTGGTTAAGCTAACCTAGTAAAAGTTCCTACTAAGAGAGTAGCTTATGGTTCTTATGGAATATGGAAGGGGAGAATAATTGGAGGCCGCTAATGCAGCCGCTGCTCCGAAAAGGAGCCCTGCCAGCAGGCAGGTACCTGGGTGAAATGAGCAGAGGATGCCCAGAGCAGTTCAGCTTTGGTTGCATGCGGTATGTCCCAATTCCTATCCCCTGCAGATCAAGAATAAAAACTGGCCGCACTGGGGATTAGTTAGATGTGCAACTCTGGGAAGGAGACCTGCCACCAGGTGGGTACCTGTGTAAGATGAGCCTGCATCGTTATTTAATTGAGAAATATATTTATAACTTTAAATGTGTTGTGTGTTATTTGAAAAGTATAATATCTTAACTCAGACTTCAATAGAAACAAAACACTATTTGACATTAGACATTTTTCTTATGGATTTTTAAAAATTCTATATTAAAAATAATATAAAAATAATATTGTATTTGTTCTGCACCACGTTTGTGGTCTTTGCAGGTACCTTTTATTCTTTTCTCTCTAGAAGTTTGCAGGTTGTTTTGTTGTTCCTATTATGATATCATAACTTACTGAATATTTGATTGACACATTCTATATAAATCATAAGAAGCTCTTTCTTAGATCAGTTGACTTAAGATTCTCTACGAATCACGAATCATGAATCACTGCCATCCTGTTATTCATCGATTGCCTCAAGAAGGCCCCAGTAAGGTCTCCTTCATCCGAGCCCTGAGATTTTTAAGAAAGTGCTATATTCAAGGCTCTTTAGGAGAATGAGACGCATCATTGTCACTGGTATTTGGCATATTGGGTATGCCACGGGGAGTTTGCCAGACTCTGCCATGTCGGCATGTTACATTCGGTAGCCTGCCAGTTTGTCCAAAGTAGGAATGAGATAGTAAGATATCATAATAAGATGTCCCACTTGCCTTTGTTCCTCTGCCGATACCTTCAGATGTGTGGAGAGTGGTCTCAGCATGGTGGTGGCTGGTCCTGGAGGTCTTCGGCTGCTGAAGCCCTGGTCGGGGCGGGGAGGAAAGCTCAACTTGCTCCCCTCCAAGGCGCCCCGGCGAGGACAGCCAGGCGCGGAAGCAGGAGACTGCAATGTTTTCTTCCAGGAGCTGGTTGTTATAGTCTCTGAGTCTTGGCCGTTGATGGGATTACACAGCGCCAGGGGGCCAGTTGGTGGGTGTGACACTGCCCCCGAGCCTGGCTGTCCTCACCAGGGCCCCTTGGAGGGGAGCAGGTTGAGCTTTCCTCCCAGCCCCGACCAGGGCTTTGGCAGCCGAAGACCTCCAGGACCAGCCACCACCATGCTGAGACCACTCTCCACACACCTGAAGGTACCGGCGGAGGAACAAAGGCAAGTGGGTCCCGGGGCTGAGAAGATTCCCTACAATCATAATAAAATGAACAATGAGAAAACATCCCATTAGTTATAAAGAATAAAATATATCTCAAGAATTTATAAGTATGTCTCTAGTAAGATTATTGGTTGAGTAGATAACAAGAAATAACTAAACTTATATGATACCATAGGAATTTTTCTGTGTAAAAATCTATTACATAAAATCTTTATTTTAACTTACAAAAAAGTATTTTATGCTTTCTTTATGTAAGAAGTCTCCTTTTTTTTATTTCTTGCAATGATGATATTTTCTTCCAGATGTTCTTTTAGCAGATACATGGACCAATCCTTTGTAAATTTTAGTCAGACAAGTACACGCTGTTTCTGAATCTGTGAATCAGAAGGAGGTTCTTCTTTCAAGCCCTTTTCTCAGTAACTATAGATTATTTTGGACATCTAATGAGGACAAACAATTTTCTTTTAGCCAGATGGCTAATTGTGATGTTTTCTTGTAAGTTATTAGGCATATATTGTAGTTTACACATCTATGATTCTGAGATAGAATGAGAATTGGATTTGGTGCCCAAACCCATTTGGTACCTTCACTCTTTAAAAGCAAATATATACATTCATCAGAGAACTTACCTTAAAGCAAAACACCACCCAGCCCACACATTCTTCAGGGAAAATCATTCAGGCTTATTTTACTACTATTAATTATTAATTATACTATTATTTTTTTTTTTGCCCTCCTGACCTGGGAAAGGGTCTGATGATCCCTCCCAGAGTTTATAAGTCAGGCTATGTAGGCTTTTATTTCTGGGATTTTGTTTCTGGGATTTTGCTTTTCAGGTCTGGCAATACTTGAGGCCATTTAGGACCATATGCAGCAGTGCTTACGTGGGTTGTAATTTGTGCTGGAATTTCATTAGATCTAGGGATCAAACTTAGGTCCTGGTACATGTGTTTCAACCCTTTGAACTGTATATCCAATCCCCACATATATTAATATATTTTCTTTAATCTTATAAGATTTAAAGTTCTTTCAGATTTTGCTTTGTCACCCAGTGCTGAAACAAGAAATCTGGAGCAGACCATGGACAGCATTCATGCAGAACTGAGTCTCTGAGTGAAGGGGCCTGCATTTCTCAGTCAGGATCTGGCTTCAAAAGAATGAACATCTCTCCTGACAGCTGCATAGTATTTCATTGTGTAGATATACCAAGTTTCTTTAACCAGTCATCTGTTCTAGGGCACTTGGTTTGTTTCCAGATTTTGGCTATTGTGAATAGTGCTGCAATGAATATATAGGTACAGATGTCATTTCTACTGTGCTTTTTAGCATCTTCAGGATATATTCCCAGAAGTGGTATTGCGGGGTCATATGGAAGCTCAATTTCTAGTTTTTGAAGGACTATCCATATTGTTTTCCAGAAAGATTGGACTAGTGGGCATTCCCACCAAAAGTGAAAAAGTGTCCCTTTTTCCCCCACATCCACGCCAGCGCTGGTTGCTTTTGTTCTTTTGAATGTGTGCCAGTCTCTGTGGTGTGAGATGATATCTCATTGCTGTTGCTTTGATTTGCGTCTCCCTGGTGGCTAGCAATGTGGAGCATTTTTTCATGTGCCTTTTGGCCATTTGTATTTCTTTTTTGAGGAAACTTCTGTTCATTTCTTCTCCCTATTTTTTGATAGGGTTGGAGGTTTTTTCTTGTACAATTCTACTAGTGTCTCATATATCCTGGATATTAATTCCTTATCAGATGAGTAGCACTGCACTTTCCTCCCGTTGTTCATCGATTTGTTCGGGCGGGCCCAGTAACGTCTCTATTGTGTGACTTATCATTACTGTGTTTGGCATATTAAATATGTCACGGGGAACTTGCCAGGCTTTGCCGCGCAGGCGAGATACTCTCAGTAGCTTGCTGGGCTCTCGAGAGGGGCGGAGGAATCGAACCCGACTCGGCCGGACCAGCGGCTTGCAAGGCAAATGCCCTGCCGCTGTGCTATCGCTCCAGCCCATCAGATGGGTATTGGGTAAATATTCTTTCCCATTCTATGGGCTCTTTCTGCATTTTGGTCACTGTTTCTTTTGCAGTGCAGAACTTTACTTATAAATGGATAGACATAGAGAGTATCATGCTAAGTGAAATGAGTCAGAAAGAGAAGAAGAGGCATAGAAGGACTGCACTCATTTGTGGAGTATAAAAAAACATAACATGAGGCTGACACCTAAGGATAGTACGTACACGGGACAGGAAGATTGCTCCATATCTGGAAGCCTGACTCATGAACAAAGGAGAAAAGGCAGTTGTTCAAGAATAGAGAATGGATCACTAAGAGAAAGATGGTTGGAGGAATCGGCTGGTATGGGAGATGTGTGCAGAAGGTAGATAATGGACCAAACTTGATAACCTCTCAGGGTCTGTATTGTAAACCATAATGCCCAAAAGTAGAGAGTATGGGGAATCATGTCTGCCATGAAGGCAGAGGGAGGGTGGGAAAGGGGGGGTATACCGGGAATATTGGTGGTGGGAAATGTGCATTGGTGGAGGGATGGTTGTTTGATCATTGTGTGATTGTAACCCAAACATGAAACTATCTCATGGTGATTCAATAAAACTAAAAAAAAAAATTTAAAAATGAACAACCTGTCTCAGAGTTTATAGCAAATGTTTAATGGAAACACAGATAAGCTCCTGAAAGATAGTGGAATTAGAAAAGAAGCGATAGCACAACGGTAGGACGTTTGCCTTGCACGCAGCCAACATGGTCAACCCGAGTTCGATTCCTACGCCCCTCTCGGGGAGTCTGGCAAGCTACCGAGAGTATCTCACCTGCACGGCAGAGCCTGGCAAGCTTCCCGTGATGTATTCAATATGCCAAACATAGTAACAACAAAGTCTCCAATGGAGACGTTACTGGGCCCGCTCGAGCAAATCGATGATCAACGGGAGGGCCTTTACTTTTACTTACTTTTATACCTTTTGTAAACTATGGCTTCAGAGTTTATGTGCAATGGGTCAACTGTTTCCATTACATCCACACCAATTGGGCTATTCGATTATGATGAATGAGACTCATCTGTTCTCCTCAGATGCTCTGCTAAGTTAGGTGCCCTGACTTCTTAATGATAATATCACAGAATGTCTTTGACATCCTGTTAACTAAAAATCTGTCCCAAGGCAGATTGTCAGTCTCAGCAGGAAATTTAGAATCTGCAGGATCCACCAGTTCAAAAAAAAAAAGCCTGAAAAACGTTTTTACATAGAATTTGTAAAATGGAGATTAAAATGGAGTCTCTCCATGGCAGCCAAGGTAAACCCTCTTATAACACAGACCTTCCAAAATAGGAACCACTTCTCAGAGAACTTCACAAGAGAAAAATAATATTAATAATAATAATAAGAATAAAAATAATAAAATAAATTTAAAATTAAAGTTTTAATCTGGTAGATTAAATAGAAATTTGTAGAGTCTTAGCACATTGAAGGTTGTGTGTTCACAGGCTCTCTGGACGACTCTATCTCACCACCCGCATTCGGTGCTCTTGAGCCACTGTGTGTGTCCTGGATCAGGCGGCTGTTGGCCAAGAGCTGACAAAGGTAGAAACGAGGCCCAACCTGGTAGATATCAATTGTAGTTTATTCCAATCCTCTTCATTCCTGTTTCTCCTCCGCCTCCTTCTCTCCTAGGCACCAATAAGGAACCTGTCTCCTCCTTCTGGCACTGACTCTGGATCTCTGGAGCCCGCGCTCTCTCACTTCTGACTCTGCTGTCTCTGAGTTTACATTCTTAGTTTATATAGCTATCACGTAGGGTGGTGACACAAAGGTAGGTTGAACATTGACAAATCAACAAAGAGAGGTAAGATGACCCTTCAGGAGATTAACTCAAGGATAAAATCTCATCTAAAGAGATAATTCCAGATTACTAGGAGATTGTCAAGGGTGGGATCCTAACAAGGGTGTGTTCTTCCCTTAGCTAGTAACCTACTTAAATAGTTGCAAACCTACTTCTAATATTTCTAGCAATGTCATTCTGTGTGAGCACAGTAAGAGATATAAACATCAAACTATACATTCCGCAGTCCTCAGGCCAGGTTAGTTTTCCTAATGCCAGCAGGGTCCTAGTCTCATCATTACTTACTGTTGGATAATAAAATCATTTGCCCATGACCATGCTCTCAACTTATAGTTGAGTATTGTGTCACTTTGACCTGTACCATTTCGATGCCAGGGTAGCTCATAGCTTGCCCTGGGTCCATTCAGTCGCTTCTTGAGACTCTGCTTTTGGGACGCTAGGTACTAATGGAAACTGAGTCAAGAAAGCAGATGGCCAGGAGTAAATATTATTCAGAGTCAATCAACTCCCAAGTTACAAAGTATAATGTTAACTGTCTTCCTGTGTCCATACAGAAAGGACATTGCTTACAATACAAGTTCAGTGTCCTTAGAAGGATCAGATCGTACAAGCTAACAGAATCTGATTAGGAAGAAAAGGCGATTAACTGGCTTGGGAGGAGAGCACAGAGAAGAGTTTACAGATAAACAGAGGAATGGGAGTGACTGGGAGCACTGGGATGGGTGTGACCTAAGCTACCTGAGAAATGACAAAACAGTGTTATCTTACAGAAATTTAAATAATGAAAATGTCAGAGTATGGAAGTATGGAGGTAGATAGAAGTCAAAAAGAAGGAAAGAGAGGGGGTAAGACAAGAAAGGTTGATAAATATAAAAAATGTCTGGACATTCTAATTTCTAATATTTTGGTGCAATAAAAGAAAACTAACTTTGTTGAGAAGGAGATCAAAAAGGAGCTGGGGTGTATGTGAATTGTCTGACACTGGATCAGTCCCTGCATCATGTACTTCCTCTACCATGCCATCACCAGGTTAGAGGTGCACAAGTACTCTGCATGATCCTGGTAGCCGGTTCAATTCAGGATGACACAAGAACAACATCCTCAGCCCCTGCGTGGAAACTCCAGCCCAGTCAGCTAACAGTCAACAAGAATGGTGCCCCAAATCACTGAATACCACTTGTATTTACTTAAATACCAAAAGATTTTATCTCACTCCTTTGAAATACTTGTTCCAGAGCTGAAGTTATAGCATGGCTTGTATGGCATTTACCTTGCACACAGTTGACCTGGGTTAGATCCCTAGCACCACATATAATCCAGCGAAGCCACCAGGGGTTTTCCCTGAGTGCAGAACCAAAAATAAGCCCTGAGCACTGCTGGGTGTTCTGCGGAACACCCCCTTCAAAAAAAAAAAAAACCTTGTGCCATATCTGGTGTTCAACTCAAGTTTATGTTTTATAACTCACCTGCACCCATATTTCAGGTGTGTGTTATTTTCTGTCTCTTTAATAAATCTTTATTACTATCTGCACTGACTTGTGTTTGAACTGTGTGTGTGTGTTGTGTGTGTGTGGGTGTGTTTGTCCATGCGCATGCACTTATGTCTAGGTAGAGCTCTCAGATATTGAATCCAAGACCTCACACGTAAAAGGCAATCACTCTACCACTAAACAACAGCCCCAGAAACTACTTTCTTGTCCTTGTAATTATTTCTTCTCCAAAATACAAAGAGACTAGGACCAATACTCCATAACCTAAGGGGTAAGAAAATCATGTTGAAGAAAATGACTTAATAGGCTTAGAAAGTAAAGTATTACAATAAGACTTCATGCAGTTTTCTTTCACATGTAATAACCAAAATGTCTCATCATTTAATTTCCCCTAAAAATTTCTAATTCACAAAGATATTTTTCTTTAATTACTTAAATTATATTTAAACCGGAAAGCATGTGTGTATTTTAGAATTAAACACGTATTCCTTTTTAGTTAAAATAATCCATTTTTGATATGGGAGGTTATCCAAACCCAGGAATAATCCTATAATTTCATCTTTATTCATGCCAAAAGAAAAATAAAAAGATATCATTTTATTTAAAATTGTGGGATCCTGAGGATCTATAGAACCACATCTTACAGTG
The DNA here is from genome assembly GCF_029834395.1 of Sorex fumeus. NCBI lineage: Eukaryota > Metazoa > Chordata > Mammalia > Eulipotyphla > Soricidae > Sorex > Sorex fumeus. The sequence goes on along the minus strand of NW_026606185.1, from coordinate 5,530,162 downwards.
CTGAAGGGTCATTCACATTACAGCTAGTGACCAAAGTTAGGGTCTCGTGTGTGCCAGGCATGCTTTCAGCCTTTGGAGCTATCTTCATTGCTTATATGTTTATTATTTTTAAATATAATATCTAAAATACTTTTATAGGTATTTATAAATAAATAGTAATGCATAATTAAAACAATTTCAAATTACATGCTATAAAATAATAACTTGCTTCTTCACATTCTGTTATCTAATGAAGTAATATTGAATTTTGGTCACTATTGGCACAAATTATTAACTAATGCTTGCTAAGAAACTTTAAACCCTTCTCAAAGCCCAGCACCTGTCCCCACCCCCAACAGTCCTGCACCTGCCCTGCCCTGATTGACAGCTCTGACAACCAGCAGAAGCCAATTTAAGTTCCTCTATCCTGGGTGAGCTTACTGGATCAGAACTCCACCATCTCCCACACTGAGTCAAACCTGCTTCTGTCTGGGGACCAAGTGAAGCCTCAGAAGTAATCTGTGCAACCTGAACATGTGAACAGAAGGTACTCGGGGATGCTAACCCTCAGTGCTCCTCTTTTACCACACCCACCTTGTACACTCTTTAGGGCATGTGGGACACCACTGTGGCTTATCAATATCAGGCTACTCCCACAAATTATATTGAGGAAAATATATGCAGAGTGCTCCAAGATTGGGACCTGAAAGATTTTCTTAATATGCCTCTGTTGACAGATGCAACAGTAAAAATGAAAAAATTTATAAAACAACAAAGTTTCTCCATGGGTTAAAAAAACAGTCTAAAACTAAAAGACAAGCAACTGAACAGAAAAAATATTTTACAAAATATATCAAAGGACTAATATCCAGTATATAGAGAGAATATCGGCAAGGTCAACAACAATAGCAAAAATGTCCACAAACACTATCAACAAATGGGGAGAGGAAATAAAAAGACAAGTTTCTAAAGAAAACAGATGGATGCTGAATAGACTCATGAATAAAATGAACTTTTCACTTTTTATCAGGGAATTCCAAATCTGATAACAATAAGATATCATCTCTGGTCAGTAAGACTGGCACATAATAAAAAATAAACTGAACAATCTGTGTTGGATGGGATGTGACGATGGGAAGAAACTCTCATTCACTGCTGGTTTGAATGTTTTCTGGTTTGGTTCTCATAGAAAATAATAGGAAGTTTCTCATAAATGTAAAGATTAAACAACCATATGATCCAGCAATACTACTTCTTAATATCTATATGCAGAACACAAAAAAACATCTATTTGACTATTTGAAAGGACATATGCACATCACTAGTCATTGCAACATTCCTTAATTGTAAGGATACATAATAAACCTAAGTGTACAATAACAGACAATTGGGTAATAAAAATATCACATAGATGATCACTATCACTATCACTAACCTCCCATTGTTCATCGATTTGCTCGAGCAGGCTTAGTAACATTGTGAGACTTGTATGCAGTTGAAAGGAAGGGTAAAATCATGCAATTCATTACAATGGAATTAGAGATTATCTTGTTAAGTGAAGTGAGTCAGAAGAACAAATAATGATTGCATGTATCAGTGTATATAGAAGACTAACAGGAGAGGTGAGTTCATGGTTTCAAAGGAAAGAAACTGAACGGGGAAGAAAGAAGAGAAGAAACAGGTGGTGATAGGAGTTTGGTAATAGGAGCTCTAGTCAACAGTTTCAAGCATATGGGTGGTAGGGAGGTGTGGTGGTAAGGAGGTGTAGTGGGTCGTAGGTATGTAAATGTAAAACTGTGGTATATAAGTTATGTATGTGTGTATATAAAATGTTAAATATGCTTGTTTTATACATATGTATATATGATGTCATTTATATGAATATACAAACTAGAGGATCTGGAACAATAGCACAGTGGTAGGGCATTGGCCTTGCACACGGCCGACCCAGCCAACCTGAATTTGATTCCTCCACCTCTCTCGAAGAGCCTGGCAAGCTACCGAGAGTATCTTGCCCGCACGGCAAAGCCTGGCAAGCTACCCGTGATGTATTTGATATGCCAAACACAGTAACAACAAGTCTCACAATGAAGACGCTAATGGGCTCGCTCCAGCAAATTGATGAAAAACTTGAGGACAGTGCTACAGTGCTATACAAACTAGAGATCCTGTAATACTTCAAGCATGAGATCCAAACTGCAATAACAAAAATTGAAAATGTGCCAACCAAGGAGATGTGTTGGGTAGTGGGAATGAACAGGGCCATTGGTGGAGGAAAGCCAATACTGCTGTTGGGATTGGTATTGGAACAATGTACTCCTGAAACTCAACAACGAGTAACTGTTAATCCTGATGCCTTAATATTTAATAGCAATAAATATTTTTAAAAATAAATCAAGTCCTCATATTTAGTTAGTCTTCAAATCAAAATGTTATAATTTTCAGCTTAGAATTTATTTATAAAGACATAAGGGTCCAACATTCTCATTTGGACTACTAACCAGACAAGGAAAATTAAACAAAATTTTTTAAAAATATGATTTTTGATATAAAAAACTAATCTTAGTAATATTGACAGCAAAAAAATAATATTGATATCTTACCTTTGTATTCCTTAAAGAAAGGTTACTTTCTTCTTGTAAATTAATTTCTTTTGAAATTAAACAAACTTGACGTTTTAGTGGGTTCATCCTTAATCTTTTGCCCATATTCACTCTAGGTTACTGAGTTTTATTTATGAAACTAAACATAAAATTTTATCAATACACAAAATAATATGGAAAATGTGGTAAATAAAATTAAATAACACCACACATTATGCTATCAGTTTTATATGTGAGATCAAAAACAACAGCCAAATTCATCATGTACAATTAGTTCTTATAAATGAAAAAGTACATTTGAGAAATGTATCAAATACATTTAGTAAATGTTAAAAATAAATGTTAAAAAACAGGGTTTTTCTTTGATTCCAATTTTCATGTGTTCAAAATATATGAATAAACAAGACGGAAATAGAATGAATTAAAGTCCTGAACAATAGTACAGTGAGTAATGTGCTGCCGACCCAGGTTCAATCCCGGAAACCCACATGGTCCTCAGAGCCCCACCAGGAGTAATTTCTGAGTGTAGTACCAGGAGTAAACTTGAGCATTGCTGGGTGTGTCCCTAAAATAAACAGCAACAACTAAAATGCAATTAGATATCCAAAACTTCTTTAAAGTTACAGAGCAGTGTTGTCAGCAAGATGGTAGAATTTTGATAATTGTATTTGGTTTATTTTCTTAAAACAATTCATGAAGGATAGAATCAATTTAATAGTAATTTAGAAAAGTCCAATGTAACAATACAATGAAATCAATGAATAATGTATACATACATAGTCTGATAAAAATATTTTATTATGTAAAATATCTTTATGTATATGTATATTTATAGTTTGTAGGTGAATTATTTATATTATGTGTATCAAAGAATACATTTTAATTATTTATTTTTAATTTATTGAATCACCGTGAGATAGTTAGAAGCTTTGATGTTTGGGTTACAATCACACAGTGATCAAACACCTATCCCTCCACGAGTGCACATTCCCCACCACCAATCTCCCCACTATACCCCCCCTTTCTCACCCTCCTCCTGCCTCCATAGCAGACAATATTTCCGATACTCTATCTCAACTTTTGGGCATTATGATTTGCAATACAGATACTGAGAGATTATCATGTTTGGTCCATTATATACTTTCGGCACACATTCCCCACCCTGACCGATTCCTCCAGCCATCATATTATTAGTGATACATTCTCTATTCCAGCTAGCTTCTCCCTTCCACTCATGACGCAGGCTTCCAGTTTGGGCTAATATTCCTGGTCCATGTGTCCTAGGTATCAGCCTCATGTTATGTTGTTTTATACTCCATTAATGAGTGCAGTCCTTTTATGTCTGTCCCTGTCTTTCTGACTCATTTCGCTTAGCATGATACTCTCCATGTTTATTCATTTATAAGCAAATTTCATGACTTCATCTCTCCTAACAGCTGCATACTATTCCATTGTGTAGATGTACCTGGAAATGAATGAAAATGAGGACATGAGTCACCAAAACTTATGGGACATGGCAAATCTGTGTTCAGAGGAAAGTTTATAGCTCTACAAGCATTCCTCAGGAAGTAAGAGCGACCCCACATAAATAACCTAACCTCACAGCTCAAGAGCTTGGAGAAGGACCAACAAAAGAATCCCAACCCAGGTAGGAGGAAGGAAATAATAAAACTCAGAACAGAAAGAAATGAGATGGAAACCAAAAAAAAAAAAACCAAAAACAACAACAACAACAACAACAACAAAAAACTATCCAAAAGATCAATGAAAGCAAGAGCTGGGTCTTTCAGAAAATAAACTATATTGATAAACCTCTAGCAAGACTCACAAGAAAAATAAAGAGAGAGAAAACCCTAATAAACAGAATCAGAAATGAAAAGGGGTACATTACAACAGAAACTACAGAAAGTCAAAGGATCCCCAGAGTTTATTTTGAGAAGCTTTATACCAGGAAACAAGGAAACCTTGGGGTAAAGGATAAATTTCTAGATTCCTATAGCCTCCCAAGGCTGAATCAAGAACAAAACTTTCTTATATATTTTATAGCATTGTAGCACTGTTCTTCCATTTGTCATCGATTTGCTCAAGTGGGCACCAGTAACGTCTCCATTGTGAGAATTGTTACTGTTTTTGGCATATTGAATACACCACGGGGAGCTTGCCAGGTTCTGTTATGCAGGTGGGATACTCTTGATTGCTTGCTGGGCTCTCCGAGAAGGACAGAGGAATCTAACCCATGCAAGGCAAATGCCCTACCCTCTGTGCTATCGCTCCAGCCCATATATTTTGTATTTAATCTTATTTTGCAATTATATATGTACCTATAAATTCACGTAGAATATTTTTATTTGTACACAAATCTACCTACATTTCAGAAAGAATCAAGATAATATAAGTAGAAGAGGCAGGGAGATAGTACACAGGGTGCATTTGCATTTGGCAGATGTGGGTTTGATCCCCGCTACACAATATGGTCTTCCTAGACCACCAGAGTGATCCCTCACAGTAGAGCCAGGTATCTTGAGCACTGCCAGATGCTGCTAAAAATCCAAAAATAAAAATAATACAGGCAGAAATGTTTAATAATTACTTAAATATAAGGGAATAAGAAAAAAATAATTTTTCCACAAAATGTTATCATTTATTGTTAAAGCTACTACTATTTTCTATAAATTTTAATAAAATATAGATATACATTTCTATATACATACATCTGGTTATATTCCATATGTAAAATCATAGTTAATATCTCAGGCTGAGAATTAGTCTCATGAGATCAGGAAATAGTTATATTGAAAGACATACTAAGAAAACAGCTTTCATTAAGTACTGGTGAATTTTTAACCTTTCAGTCATTAGAAGAACTATAAGTCAAGAAAATACTTTTCATTGACAAATATATTCAAATACACTAAAATGTTTGTTATAAAATTATAACAAGTTAAAAATATAAATCACTTTAAAAATGTGAAGTAGTTTATTTAAACATTGATAAAATATCTTAGAACCATAATGAGAATAAAAGTTATCTTCTACCACAATGTATATACTATATGTGTTTGGTTTTAGTAGAGTCTTATAGGTTCTACACAAGACTTTGAAAAACTCTTGCTTTAATTACATTTGAAAGAGAAAGTCCTGATTCCCTTAGTCCATCTTAACATACATTGAAGCAGATGTATACTATAAATTATTACTCTGGACATGTCAAACAAAACTACTTTCACTCAATGATCTTTCGCAGGACTACATCATTTACTTTTCCACTACTAAAATTATTTTGGAAATTGTCTCAGGGCAGTACGAATAAAAGAGGAATGAATGTCTGTAAGCTAGACACATTTAACATAGATATGCTATTATAAGCAACATATTTTTGCACTATGTAATTTCAAGGTAGGTGATGGTTTATGGGAAGAGGTATACATTTAAACTAAAGGACCCAAACGCTTTGAGGGACATAATATTCTAGAATGTTCTGCTTCAAAGAACACTATTTCTGAAAATCATTTTCAAAGAAAGAGTTTATTTTGTCTCTGTGTTCAGTGATTACATTTCCAATGCTGAAATCCACTGGGATTTCCTGCAGCATCAAAATGAAAGCAGAAATAAAAATTTTATTATTATATCAGAACACATATAAGAATGTGTATGTCAGTTGGACCTGCTTCTACCTAAATATATGCATATGACCAAAACATTTGAAAATTATTTGTTATATCAAAATAAAATAATAGCTTTCTTAAAAGGGAAATAAAATACCATGGAAAAGAAACAGAAAGGAATTCCTATATATTTGGTTATAGATATTTGTTATATAACCTTCGGTTAGAGGACAAAGTTATCTACTGAATCTGAATTTAAATTATTCCACAAAACAAATCTATAAGCAACATCTTCTTTAGCTTTGCATGAAAAAATAAGAAAATAGTATTTGATTTTTAGAACACAAACTTCTAGGAAATGATGAAATACAATTATATGTTTAATAACTTTCTCAATAAATTTCAAAGTATCTCAAGTTGTTATTTTTCTTGTGCTTGCTTTGAACTTATCTTTTTAAAAATGCAACACAAGGAAGCAAAATAAAGAAGAGAGACTACATCAAACTTAAACAGTACTTTACAGCAAATGAAATCATCAGCAAAATAAAAAGACAACATTTAAAATGAGAAAATAGTTTCAAATCATATATCCGATAATGGGTTAATATATAAAATGCATATGAAGAATATATAACTCAATAAGTAAAGTCAAATATCTTATTTTAAAAAGGAACAACATGAATAGATATTTTTAATGAGAAAAAAACATGATAGAGTATATGACAAGTTGCTCAACATTACAAATTTTTAGGTAAATGCAAATCAAATGGCAATGTGATATCACTACACATCTTTGAGAATGGCTATCATCAAAAACTAAAGATAACATGAATTGGCAAGGATGTGGAGAAAAAATTGTTGTGCAAAATAGTGGGAATATAAATTAATAATGTAATTAACTAAAACATGGTGGAAATCTCTCAAAACTTAAAAATAGTACTAACATATAAACTTAAAAATAGTACATATAAACTTAAAAATATACATATAAACTTAAAAATATACATATAAACGTAAAAATAGTACATATAAAATTAAAAATATACATATAAACTTAAAAATAGTACATATAAACTTAAAAATAGTACTAACATATAAAAATAGTACTAACATAAAAATAATACTAACATATATCCAAAACTCCAACTTATGAATAGGTAAGGTAAAAGGTAAAGGCCCCCCCGTTGTTCATCGATTTGCTCGAGCGGGCCCAGTAACGTCTCCATTGGAGATTTTGTTGTTACTGTGTTTGGCATATCGAATACATCACGGGCGGCTTTCCAGGTTTTGCCGTGCAGGCGAGATACTCTCGGTAGCTTGCTGGGCTCTCCAGGAGGGGCGGAGGAATCGAACTCATGTCGGTCATGTTGGCTGCATGCAAGGCAAATGCCCTATCCGCTGTGCTATCGCTCCAGCCAACTTATGAATATATAAAGAAATGTTATATACATAAAGAATATGTATATATAAAGGAAATTAAACAACTATCTCTAAGAGATGTCTTCACTCGAATATTAATTGGAACATTGTGATCAGTCGTCGGGAAATATCAAGTAAAGTATAAATAAAGAAAATGTCCAGCACTCACTATTCAGTCTTAAAAAGACACTATTCAGTCTTAAAAAGACACTATTCAGTCTTAAAAAGTGACTAAGGAATTCCAACAGGTACAGCCCGCCCCCAAGGGCCTGGGTCCCTCTCTGGGCACGCGCAGCTAGAAACAGCCCCTAGACAGCCGGTTTTCAACCCCTGATCTGCGTGGGACGGGCACAGAGGCCCAGCTCTGGGCAACAAAGCTGAACGGCTCCAATTCCAACAGGTACAGCCCGCCCCCAAGGGCCTGGGTCCCTTTCTGGGCACGCGCAGCTAGGAACAGCCCCTAGACAGCCGGTTTTCAACCCCTGATCTGCGTGGGACGGGCACAGAGGCCCAGCTCTGGGCAACAAAGCTGAACGGCTCCAATTCCAACAGGTACAGCCCACCCCCAAGGGCCTGGGTCCCTTTCTGGGCACGCGCAGCTAGGAACAGCCCCTAGACAGCCGGTTTTCAACCCCTGATCTGCGTGGGACGGGCACAGAGGCCCAGCTCTGGGCAACAAAGCTGAACGGCTCCAATTCCAACAGGTACAGCCCGCCCCCAAGGGCCTGGGTCCCTTTCTGGGCACGCGCAGCTAGGAACAGCCCCTAGACAGCCGGTTTTCAACCCCTGATCTGCGTGGGACGGGCACAGAGGCCCAGCTCTGGGCAACAAAGCTGAACGGCTCCAATTCCAACAGGTACAGCCCGCCCCCAAGGGCCTGGGTCCCTTTCTGGGCACGCGCAGCTAGGAACAGCCCCTAGACAGCCGGTTTTCAACCCCTGATCTGCGTGGGACGGGCACAGAGGCCCAGCTCTGGGCAACAAAGCTGAACGGCTCCAATTCCAACAGGTACAGCCCGCCCCCAAGGGCCTGGGTCCCTTTCTGGGCACGCGCAGCTAGGAACAGCCCCTAGACAGCCGGTTTTCAACCCCTGATCTGCGTGGGACGGGCACAGAGGCCCAGCTCTGGGCAACAAAGCTGAACGGCTCCAATTCCAACAGGTACAGCCCGCCCCCAAGGGCCTGGGTCCCTTTCTGGGCACGCGCAGCTAGAAACAGCCCCTAGACAGCCGGTTTTCAACCCCTGATCTGCGTGGGACGGGCACAGAGGCCCAGCTCTGGGCAACAAAGCTGAACGGCTCCAATTCCAACAGGTACAGCCCGCCCCCAAGGGCCTGGGTCCCTTTCTGGGCACGCGCAGCTAGGAACAGCCCCTAGACAGCCGGTTTTCAACCCCTGATCTGCGTGGGACGGGCACAGAGGCCCAGCTCTGGGCAACAAAGCTGAACGGCTCCAATTCCAAACAGGAGACCTTCCCAACTCCTCGCCCAGTGCCAGGGATTGTTTCCGGAGCCGCGGGCGCTAACGCGGCCGCGAAATATTTTCCCACTACATATGCCATAGGAACCATAAGCTAACTTCTTAGATGGAAACTTCTCTGTTTTAGCTCAGCCACTAGAAACACAGTAGCCAATAACTCATAAGCCTATCTTAACTCACACTGCATATCAAGCAGAATAGTAACAGTGAACGGAGTGAACGTGAAGGACTAAACCACATCTCTCACAAATGGTAAAGCAACGCAAAAGCCCATCAAACTTTCATATTGAAGAGTCTAGCTCAGATGACTCCAACAGTACTCTAGTGTTAGACAACCTCTCTGACAAGGAATTCAGAAGGGAGCTACTTAGGATGCTTAGGGAATTAAAAGAAACAATGGAAAACAATGCCAATAGAGGACAAGAGGATCTGAAGGCAGAAATGAGAAAAATGCAATCAGAAATGTCAGACCTGAAAAATCTCGTAGGCGAATTTAAAAGCTCAGTGGAAGGCCTCAGCAGCAGAGTAACAGCGGCTGAGAACAGAATCAGTGAGCTCGAAGATGAAGTTCAGAGACTCGCCAGAAAAGAGCAGAAAATGGAAAAGAGACTCACAATTCGGGAACAGATGGCAAGAGAAGATCGTGATGAAGCCAAGAGGGGTAACATAAGAATTATTGGAGTCCCAGAGGGACAGGAAGAAAACCTCGATGAAGAAGAAACTGTCAAAGAAATCATTGCTACAACATTTCCAGAGCTGAAGAAAACTTGTGACCACATTCAGGAGGCCCGAAGGGTACCAGTTAGAAGAAATCCGAATAAAAATACCCCAAGACACATTCTGATCAAAATGACCAAAACCTTAGACAGAGACAAAATTCTGAAAGCAGCAAGATCGAAGAAAGAAATCTCTTACAAAGGAGCATCCTTAAAATTCACAGCTGATTTTTCTGATGAAACCCTCATGGCCCGAAAACAGTGGTGGGACATAGTAAAAAAACTCAATGAAATAAATGCCTCCCCAAAAATACTTTTCCCAGCAAGACTCTCGTTCATAATAGAAGGAACAACACACAGTTTCACAGACAAACAACAGCTCAGGAACTTCATAGACTCAAAACCATGGTTACAAGAACAACTAAATGGGCTACTTTAAGGCAAGAAAGGCCCCTCAAATACACCAAACTTTAACAGAACAATGGGACAAAATCCCATAACAATAATCTCTCTCAATGTCAATGGGCTAAACGCACCAATTAAAAGACATAGAGTGGCAGGATGGATTAGAAAATTGAACCCAACATTCTGCTGCCTGCAAGAAACGCATCTCAAAAGTCAAAGCAAACACAGACTCAGAGTCAAAGGCTGGAAAACAATCCTACAGGCAAACAGCTCCCATAAAAAAGCTGGGGTAGCCATCCTTATATCAGACCACATCGATTTCAGAGTGAGGAAGGTCATAAGAGACAGTGAAGGCCATTTCTTATTGATCAGAGGATCTGTACAACAGGAAGAACTTACAATAATAAATGTATATGCACCTAATGAGAGACCAGCAAAGTACTTAAAACAACTAGTCATAGATTTGGAAAAAGACATCAATAGCAACACAATACTAGTGGGAGACTTCAACACTGCTTTGTCACCTCTTGATAGATCAACCAGACTCAAGCTTAGCAAGGACATACTTCATTTGAGGGAAACAATGGAAGAAAGGGACTTAGTAGATATATACAGGACACTTCATCCGCAAAAAGCTGAATACACATTCTTCTCAAGCGTACATGGAACATTCTCCAAGATAGACCACATGCTGAGCCACAAAACATGCCTCCATAAAGTTTAGAAGGTAGAGATTGTCTCAACAATCTTCTCAGACCATAATGCGCTGAAATTAGAAGTAAATCACACAAAAAAACAGAAAACTAAATCAAACACCTGGAAATTAAACAGTGCACTATTGAACAACGAGTGGATTAGACAGGAAATCAAAAAGGAAATCAAAAGATTCCTAGAAACGAATGAAAATGAGAACACGAGTTACCAAAACTTATGGGACACAGCAAAGGCTGTGTTAAGAGGAAAGTTTATAGCTCTACAAGCATTCCTCAGGAAGGAGGAGCGAGCACACATAAGTAACCTAACCTCACAGCTTAAGAGCTTGGAGAAGGACCAAAAAAAGGAGCACAACCCGAACAGGAGAAAGGAAATAATAAAACTCAGAGCAGAGATTAACGAGATGGAAACCCAAAAAACAATCCGAAAGATCAATGAAACCAAAAGCTGGTTCTTCGAGAAAAGTAAGAAGATCGATAAGCCTCTAGCAAAACTCACAAAGAAAGGGAGAGAGAAAACCCTAATAAACCGAATCAGAAATGAAAAGGGGGTCATTACAACAGAAACCACAGAAATTCAGAGGATCCTCAGGGAGTACTTTGAGAAGCTTTATGCCACAGAACATCAAAACCTCGAGGAAATGGATAAATTCCTAGACTCCTACAGACTCCCAAGGCTGAACCAAGAAGACCTGGAATACCTGAACAGACCTATCACCATCAAGGATATTGAAATGGTAATAAAAAGTCTCCCCAAGCACAAAAGTCCTGGCCCGGATGGATTCACTAGTGAATTCTTCCAAATCTTTAAAGAGGACTTACTCCCAATGCTCTTTAAGCTTTTCCACGAAATTGAAATATCAAAAACACTTCCGAACAGTTTCTACGAAGCAAATATCACACTGATACCAAAAGCAGACAGAGATACCACAAAGAAAGAGAATTACAGGCCGATATCCCTGATGAACACAGATGCAAAGATCCTCAACAAACTACTAGCAAATAGAATCCAACTACTCATCAAAAAGATCATACACCATGACCAAGTAGGATTCATCCCAGGGATGCAAGGATGGTTTAACATTCGGAAATCAATCAACATAATCCACCATATTAACAAAAGAAAAGTTAAAAAGCATATGATCATATCAATAGATGCAGAGAAAGCATTTGATAAGATCCAGCACCCCGTTATGATGAAAACCCTAGCCAAAATGGGTATAGAGGGGACCTTCCTCAACATAGTTAAAGCCATCTACCACAAACCTACAGCAAGCATCAACCTCAATGGGGAAAAACTGAGAGCCTTCCCTCTAAGATCAGGGACGAGACAGGGATGCCCACTCTCTCCACTGCTGTTCAAAATAGTACTGGAAGTACTTGCAATAGCGATTAGGCAGGAAAAAGATATTAAGGGCATTCAGGTAGGAAAGGAAGAAATCAAGCTCTCACTATTCGCAGATGATATGATACTCTACTTAGAGAACCCAATAACCTCCACCAAAAAACTCCTAGAAACAATAGACTCGTATAGTAAAGTTGCAGGTTATAAAATCAATACCCAAAAGTCCATGGCTTTCCTATACGCAAACAGTGAGAGAGAAGAAAGCAACATGAAAAAAACAATCCCATTCACAATTGTGCCCCAGAAAATCAAGTACCTAGGAATCAGCTTAACTAAGGAAATAAAGGACCTGTACAAAGAAAACTACAAAACGCTACTTCAGGAAATAAAAGAGGACATGAGGAAATGGAAAGATATCCCCTGCTCATGAGTCGGGAGACTTAACATTGTCAAAATGGCAATACTACCGAAAGCATTGTATAAATTCAATGCAATCCCTATAAGGATACCCATGACATTCTTCAAAGAAATGGAGCAAACACTCTTGAAATTTATATGGAACAATAAGCCCCCACGAATAGCTAAAGCAATTCTTGGGAAAAAGAAAATGGGAGAAATCAACCTCCTGAACTTCAAACTGTACTACAAAGCAGTAATAATTAAAACAGCATGGTACTGGAACAAAGGCATAACTGCAGACCAATGGAACAGGGTTGAATACACTGACATCTCTCCTCAATCATATGCTCATCTAATCTTTGATAAAGGTGCAAGTAATGTGAAGTGGAGTAAGGAAAGCCTCTTTAATAAATTGTGTTGGCATCACTGGACGGCTACATGCAAAAAAATAGGCTCAGAACTCTGCCTAACACCATGTACAAAAGTAAGATCAAAATGGATTAAAGACCTCAACATCAGACCCAAAACCATAAGGTACATTGAAGATAAAGTTGGCAAAACCCTCCATGACATTGAAGCTAATGGTATCTTCAAAGATGCCACGCCACTGGCCGAGCAAGTGAAAACAGAGATAGATAAATGGGACTATCTTAAACTAAGAAGCTTCTGCACCTCCAAAGAAACAGTGACCAAAATACAAAGACAGTCTACAGAATGGGAAAGGATATTCACCGAATACACATCTGACAAGGGGTTGATATCCAGGATATACAAAATACTGGTTAAACTCCACAAGAAGAAAACATCCAACCCCATCCAAAAATGGGGCAATGAAATGAACAGAAACTTTCTCAAAGAAGAAATCCGAATGGCAAAAAAAGCACATGAGAAAATGCTCTACATCATTAATCATCAGGGAGATGCAGATCAAAACCACAATGAGATACCATCTCACACCTCAGAGACTGGCCCACATTGAAAAGAACAAAAGCAACCGATGCTGGCGTGGATGTGGCGAGAAAGGGACACTCCTTCACTGTTGGTGGGAATGTCCACTGGTGCAGCCCTTCTGGAAAACAGTATGGACGATTCTCAAAAAATTAGAAATTGAGCTCCCATTTGACCCAGCAATACCACTCCTGGGAATATATCCCAGAGAGGCAAAAATGTATAGCCGAAGTGATATCTGCACTTGTTTGTTCATTGCAGCACTGTTTACAATAGCCAGAAACTGGAAGAAACCTGAATGCCCAAGAACAGATGACTGGTTAAAGAAACTTTGGTACATCTACACAATGGAGTACTATGTAGCTGTTAGAAAAGATGAAGTCATGAAATTTACATACAAGTGGTACAATATGGAAAGTATCATGCTAAGCAAAATGAGTCAGAAAGAGAGGGATAGACATAGAAAGATTGCATTCATCTGGGGGATATAAAGTAACAAAGTATGAGATTAATGCCCAAGAATAGCTGAGATCAGCACCAGGAGGATTACTCCATAACTTAGAGACCACCCGGGTATCCTAGAGGAAAGGGCAGTTCAGATAGAGAAGGGAGCACCAAATAAAGGATGTTTGGAGGATCCTCCCAGGAGGGGAGATGCATGTCGAAAGTAGACTATGGACTGAACATGTTTGCCACTCAATGCCTCTTTTGCAGACCACAACACCCAAACGGAGAGAGAGAACACAGGGGATTGCCCTGCCACAGAGACAGGGGGGATGGGGGGATGGGGGTGGGAGGGATATTATCCATGGTGGTGGAAAATGGGCACTGGTGGCGGGATGGGTATCTGATCATTGTATGATTGAAACCAAAGCACAAAAAATTGTAAATCTACAACTTTAAAAAAAATAAAATAAAATAAAGGGGAAAAAAAAAGTGACTAAGATTTTGTCATTGACAATTACGTGAATTATTATGACATCTCATTCCTACTTTGACAAACTGGCAGGCTACCCAATGTAGCCTGCCCACACGGCAGAGTCTGGCAAACTCCCCGTGGCGTACCCAATATGACAAATACCAGTAACAATGATGGGTCTCATTCTCCTAAAGAGCCTTGAATATAATCTCAGGGCTAGGATGAAGGAGACGTTACTGGGGCCTGCTCGAGCAATCGACGAATAACAGGATGATCTGTGATCTGTGATCTGTGAACTGGAGGATATTATACTAAGTAAAAAAAATGAAATAGTAAAAGGCGGATAAGCTGGGTTACAGAGAAAATTCCCTTGGTGTGTGGGTTCTTGCTCCTATAAAATAAGAATTTCATGACAAAACTGAGTTTACAAAGGGCCAGTTTTATCTTCTCAAACCGAATGAAAATGTAGACCTTAGACTCAGCCAGTGAAGCTAGCTTCTGGAACTGGCACATTGCCAAGGGGTTTTACTATCTTTCAGGCTCAGGTCTGAAAGCAATAGCCCTAGGACTTCAAATATAGTCCTATGCAATAAATTAGGGCAATTAAAAGAAGCCATTACAATTTAAAGTCCTTTGTTCAATTTTATTCCAGATTTTGGGGGTGATAAGGTGGAAGTGTGAGGGGGAGGATTGTATTATGAGAAAGGCACCAAGGATTGAAAAAAGTTTCTCATTCACCTTTCTGCCTGGCTAACAAATTTCAACAGAGACCCTCCCACTGACTCCTGACAAATGACAAGAGATAATTAGTAGATTAATTTTTGTAACAGGCTCAAAATACTAACATATATGTTTGTTCATATATATATGTATATATGTGTATATATATACATATATATATATATATATATATATATGGGCTGGAGTGAAAGCACAGCAGGTAGGGCGTTTGCCTTGCACGCAGCCAACATGGCCGACCCAAGTTCGATTCCTCCGCCCCTCTCAGAGAGCCTGGCAAGCTACTGAGAGTATCTCGCCCGCACGGCAGAGCCTGGCAAGCTCCCCGTGACGTATTCGATATGCTAAACACAGTAACAACATGTCTCACGATGGAGACGTTACTGGGCCCACTCGAGCAAATCGATGAACAATGGGAGGACCATGATGTGATATATATATATATATATATATATATATAGAGAGAGAGAGAGAGAGAGAGAGAGAGAGGGAGAATTTAGAAAGGTGAGTAAATGATCAAACTCATAGGGACGTCAAGTGCTACTTGTTAGGAAGTGGAGATTATGAGATATGGTAGGTCAAAAGAAACATGCTTTTATAAGTATTCTGGGACCTGATGTATAGGATGCCAATTATAATGGATAATATTGACCTATTTATTTAAATTTAGCTGAGAAATTAGATCTTAATCGTTTTACTAAAAAATGAACAAGTATCTTAAGTGAAGATTCATTAATTTTATTTTTAATAATTATTGCACAAATGGACATATTAAATGGCAATATTACATATATTGCATATCTAACTATAATTTATTTGCCAACATACCTCAAAAGTGGAAAGGAAGATTGAAAATTTTTAATCTTTATTAAAGAGCTCGGAGAGCCCGGCAAGCTACTGAGAGTATTCGATATGCCAAACACAGTAACAACAAAGTCTCCACTGGAGACGTTACTGGGCCCGCTCGAGCAAAGAGCATGTAAAATTTTATTTGGATGCTCTTTAGTTTCAATATACAAGTTTTTCCTTCCACATCTAGCTATGCTTGCCAATTGAATGTTGTTTAAGTCACGTTATATTCAGAGATAGAAACCAATTTCATACATAAACTGAAAGCCTAGATCCACACTACATACACAAAGTTTCAATGCAATCACTTCTAGGTTATGACATGGATCTTTTCCATATAGACTATAGATTCTTTCATCCATTAAATTGATAGAGTAGCTCACAGAAGTCAGTAAAATATTTATTTACTATACTAAATTGCTAGAGGGTTGTTAAGAGATTTGTTAAGAATATTACTGAGGAATAGCCATATAAAAGAGACCCAAAGAAAGGAAAAATTCAGAACTTCATGCGCTCTTTGGGTGTACTGCCATTCCCAAGGTTCCACATAATCACCAGCTGTGAAGCTTTTATCACCTGACCCTTTGAGTTTTGTAAAGTTTTCCTTATGTAGTCTTTGGTGACTAATTCTTGTACAAAGGTAAACTGTGCAGCTCTACACCTCTCTCCATGTGAAAGTCAGTGGAGCAGATAGATGATTCAAAATTTTTAGTTATATGATTTGTTATCCTTAGCAGCGTTGCCTCATCCTTGGACATTTCAGAGATGTTCCGAAGGCCATTTTATTAACAGACAAAACAGCACTTTATTTTCCTCCTCACTTAGGAAATCCCAAGGTCTTAACATTTCTGCAACAGAAATGGGACAAAAGCAAAATATGTTTCTTATTATGTTGTTTAATATTTTTGTGCCAAGAAAAATGTTAAAATTGTGACAGATTCCAGACTCCCATTTTTTTAATTTCAAGAAAAAGAAATTTACAAGAGACCAAGCACTTTTTTTCATTAATTCATCATCCTGTTATTCATCGATTGCCTCGAGCAGGCCCCAGTAAAGTCTCTTTCATCCTAGCCCTGAGATTATATTCAAGGACCTTTAGGAGAATGAGACCCATCATTGTTACTGGTATTTGGCATATTTGGTAGGGCTGGAGCGATAGCACAGCGGATAGGGCGTTTGCCTTACAAGCAGCCAACATGGCCGACCCGAGTTCGATTCCTCCGCCCCTCTCGGAGAGCCCCACAAGCTACCGAGAGTATTGGATATGCCAGACACAGTAACAACAAAGTCTCCAATGGAGACGTTACTGGGCCCGCTCGAGCAAATCGACGATCAACGGGAGGGCCTTTACCTTTACCTTTACCTTATGGGGAGTTTGCCCTGTGGGCAGGCTACATTCGATAGCCTGCCAGTTTGTCCAAAGTAGGAATGAGATAATAAGATGTCATAAAAAGATGTCCTGATAAGATGTCGCACGGCAGCGAATGCGGTTCCGGGAGCTGGATTTTATAGTCTCTGAGTCTTGGCCGCTGATGGGATTACACGGCGCCAGGGGGCCAGGTGGTGGGTGTGACCCCCGCCTACTGGAATTTGGAGGATCTGGGTGGAGGATGCTCAACTCCAATCCGAGTAGGCTTGGAGATCTCGGCCCCGGAACCCGCGTGGCTTTGTCCCTCTGCCAGTACCTTCATGTGTGCGGAGAGTGGTCTCGGCATGGTGGTGGCTGGTCCTGGAGGTTTTCGGCTGCCGGAGCCCTGGTCGGGGCGGGGAGGAAAGCTCAACCCGCTCCCCTCCAAGGGACAGATTCCAGACTCCCATTTTTTTAATTTCAAGAAAAAGAAATTTACAAGAGACCAAGCACTTATCTCCAAAATATTGAGAGACTAGATGTGGAGGACAGGGGAAGGACTTGTACCTCATACAAGGAACAGCAATAAAGGTGAGAATGACTTGAAAAAACAAATCCTAGTCAGGGACTTCAAGCTTTCTCATTTGTAGGATTCTAAAGCATCAGAGCAGTGTCCACTTCCCTCCACCCAGATGCATGAACCCATCATTAACAGTATTGTAATTCACAGTGACTAGAATTAAAAGAATAAATCACTGTATCACTGTTATCCCGTTGTTCGTCGATTTACTCGAGTTGGCAACAGTAATGTCTCTATTGTCCCAGCCCAGAGATTTTAGCAGCCACTCCTTACTTATCTTTCTCAACAATCGGAGGCTCTTTCAGGGTCAGGGGAATGAGACTTGCTTGTTACTGGTTTTGGCATATCGAATACGCAATGGGGAGCTTACCAGGCTCTGCCTGTGCAGGCGGGATACTCTCGGTAGCTTGCCAGGCTCTTGAAGGCTATATTTCTCTCTATGATTTGTTGCCTACTATATGAACTCCATCAAGCATGGTGTGGTAATTCTGGAAAATGGGTAAGAAGCATCTTATGATGTGTCGCACAGCCACTTTGCTGTCTGGAAAGAGGCCTGAAGCATGGCGGTGGTTGAGTAGTGGAGGTCAGCTGTGGGGGCTATGTCCCTTGGGGTGGGAAGAACTCTCGCCCAACCCCCCCCATCCCCCCGCCATGGCCTGAGTGAAAACTCCCTGGTGCGGAGTCCCAAAAGAATAAATACATTTTGAAAATTAAAAAGCTCAAATGTATCCAGGCAACCTAGAAACTCCTTGATCTCTTGCCGGAAAGCACTGTTCTTGGTTTAAAAACCACCAATTGGTTGATGTATGACTTTTTGGGATCTGATGTGGCACATGGCACTACAAGTGGCCTAGATTTTGTGGTACTCAACTAAAGGGACTGAGATAGTCCTCACACAAAAAAGTCCTAGAGCAGACCTGTTGCTTAATATTGAGCAAACAGTGGGATGGAATTCTTCCCAGTCTTGCAGATGGAGGAAGTTTGCATTTAAAGATCAGTTTAGCTTATCCTGAAGAATTTATAAAGTGTTTGGTGTTTTTCCCTAAGGCCAATTCTCTGATTGATCTTGTTTAGAAGCCAAATCTTTCCTCATCCATTTGGAAACCTCTTTTATTTTTATAGGTTTATTTATTTATTTTTTCCTAGGGAATGGATCAATTAACCTCACCAGTATAAGGCAAGTTTTCTACTGTGCAAAGCAAACTGAAAGAAACATTAATGGTCTCAGCACACATATCCCCTAAGCAATGAGGCTGTTCCTCTTTCTGGTGGCTGAGGAAGGCCTCCTCCCAAGGTTACTTAGAGTAAGTAGCCATTGGTGCAGGGGTAGCAACTGTGGGTTTATCCCTGAATAGACCAATAACTTCTGTTGTTTGTTTCCAAGTAAATTCTGTTTGTTGACAGTATAATTGATTGTTTTTGTTGGAAGTCAGCACCATATAAAGATTGATTCTTTTACTATGTTTTTCAGGTTTTTTTTTATTTGAGCATCTTATAAAAGCAATAATTTATTTTTCTATAACTGCTTTCCCATCAACCTTAGATTTTTTAATCATCCAAATTATTGTTTTTAAATGTGATTCATCATCTCTCTTCTTTGGATTTATTATATGAATAAGCCAACAGTTATTCATTCATTGATGGATATTTTAATTGTTTCCTTTTGAGACTATTATGACCAAGGTTGCCAAAAATATTCTTGTGTAGGGAGAAAGGGAGATAGCTTAAAGGATGGAGGGCATGACTTATATGCTCAAGATCCCAAATTCACTTTATAGCACTTTATCTCCCCTTCTACAATACTGATTATGGTCCAAATAACCACTGGGCTTTGATAGCACTGAATTATAAGACTCATACAAAACCTACAATACTGAGCAATTATGGCCAGAAATAGCCTGTGAGCAATAAGCCCTGACCTCTGGTGACCTTCCCATAAAAATATTCTTGTATAATGTTTCTGAGGTATAGAGAAGATAAATATTCACCAGTTCATACCTTGGAGAAGTACTTGCACAGAGTTCTGATTATTTTTTGATGATTTGGTAAGAATATGTTTATCCTCTGGACTTGGTATATTATGGGGAAGAATAATGCTAATAATTATCAGCAACTATCTATATGCATTATCAGCAACTATCTATATGCAGTGTTTGGCATTTGATATTAGTGGGGCTCAAAGGATCATTCAATACTGGAGATCAAATCAAGAGCTCTCTCATGCATAGAATGTAGTCTTTAACTCTTGGAACCACATTCAGAGTCCCTGAGAAGAATTTTAAAAGATATTTTATTTTGTTCAGATGCTTCCTGATTTTGATGATCTTACAAAAACATCTGGGTTGCATTCCTTTTGGATATTGTCAGTCCTACCCCCGTAAGGTTCATCTCAACTGAATTGGGGAAAACAAGTAAGCTTGCCATGTCAAAATCATTTCCCATTTCAAGGATGGAAGGCACATTTTCACTTGACTTAATTCTCTTCTCTTGTGCTTGCTGCAGGCCTCAGCAAGTTCCTAGTGAAGGATCTTTTCCTGGAATTCAGATTCAGGGCACAGAGTCTCAATACAGGATTGTGAATAGTCATGATCACAGCTAAATTTATCTTGTATTGTCACTTTGCATTTGAATTGTTTGGATAATCTCGTCATATTTTAAACACGTGCATTTTTATATACATATTTTTTTCTAAAAATCTCTACTTGAATTTTCTGCAGTATTTGAATCAGTTATCCCAGCATAAGTGTACACTACTCTATTAGTAATTTACTTATATAACTTTCTTTCTGTAGGTTAACAGAGTTCACTGCACCTTTCTTCAGAAAAGCTGTGACTTCTTAAGTAACGCTTGTTTTGCCTTTGAAGGGAGGGTATTCTATGTCATCAATTATTTAATCTTATATATATTTGTAAATATATATTTGATATTTTCCAATATAATTTGAAATGTTGGACATACTTTTGTTAAGTTAATAATCATGAACTTCTTTTTAGATAGATGTTAAAATTACCTTTCATAGAATGCTTTATAAAAGACCCAGATATATTCAAAGTTTTCTAAATTACCGTTCAGTGAAGTTGGAGCTCTTTTGAATCCAAATGCTATTATCTCATTAGAAATAACAGATGTTCAATGGGGTGTGCTCTCTATATTCCATCCTGAGTATGTGTTTTTATCATCAACTGCACTCATAAATTCTAAATCTAATTTTGTTCCAGAAGTATTCCATTCACCAGTTTATTTGCAAAATTTCCAATGGAACCAAGATTCTTCTCAGCACATATGAATCAGAAATCTATATGGTTAATTTTAATTTCCTTTTCCTTCTTTGAAGATATCACCTTTTAGGTCTCCAGGCTTACACTCTAGGTCAATTGGCCAGTTCCTATTTCTGCTCTATAGTTCTAAGCAGCTGTATTTGGCATCAAAGGCATTTCACTACTTTCCCCTGTTTTGGATCACTCAGATAGATGATTGCCAAGTCAAATTGCAAAAAATTATTGAGAGGAAGGGCACGGTAAAAAACAAGGCCTTACATTACTAAAAATATACTTTCACATTTAATTAATAATATGACCATAAAAACCAGAAAGAAAAGATTTTCTCAAAATGATGTGTTCTAAATGCCTTCTATAATTTTTCTATTTCCTTATGAGTTTTCGTTTCTGACTCTTCCTTTTTGGGTATCCTTCTCTCATGCCTGGTATCCTGGATTATTCTGTATTTCTGTGTGAGTTTCTAAGAAGGCTGATTGGAAAAGTCCCTGTGGGAAGAATTATTCACAGAACTTATCCTTGAGGCTTACCCAGAGATTTTTGCTGAATCTTCTTCAGAACTGATGAGTTCATCCATCCTACTGCCACTCTTATGAAAACATTTGATGAAAGACTGAAGAGGACTCCACATTTTGTTCCTCAAGTTTCATTCAACCGCATTGTTTCCAGCACTGTAATTTATTTGCCTTCTGTTTACAGAGCCTTTTTTACAGATTGTCATGGGTGTATATATTTTTAAGATTCTGTCTAAAACTTGTGGATTTAAGATTTTTTGGTCATAAAATTTAAAGATTTCATCAGTGTTATTCCCAACCTACTGCAGAACTGTGCATATGAACACTTTTAACTTTTTTCCACATACGCATGGGGTTTGTTGAAACATTATTTTGTTGATTTTGTTATTCAATTTTTACAACTTTACTGATACCAAGATTTTGTTGATATATATTTTCTCTTACTGTCTTCTACTCACTTATACTTTTGTCTTTTATTCAATGCTAAGTTTTAGGTACAGGAAATTGTATTTATGAAAACTGAGGAATAACTAGGTATTCTGCTTACCAGATTTTCCCCAAATTCTCTCCACTGTACCAGTTATCTTCTCATATTATACCATTTAGTAAATTTTAAAAATTAAGAATGTATATCAAATATCCAATAAATATTGAGATGTTACTCTTCTAAATAGAGGCAAAAGAAAACAGTTTGGACCAGGAGTTCCATATTTCAGACAAAGTGAAAATATTTATTCATTAACTTCTTCCTCTAAATATTTTCCCTGATTTTGTCACTCTCCAGGAAAACTGACACTTCTGTTGTTGGCAGAATGCCTCAAGAATAAAAAATTGATCTTCAGGTCCCCTGAGCACTGCCAGTAGTAGTAATTCCTGAGTGCAGAGCCAGGAGTAACCTCTGAGCATCGCTGGGTGTGACCCAAAAAGCAAATAAATAAATAAATAAACAATCTTCATTTTTGATCTTCACTTTTGCTATTCCATCTTCTTCAAATATAATTCTGCAAGAACCCTCCTCCAGTGAAGCTATCAGACACAATGCCTCTCTTTCTAACACTCTCAATAATTGCTTTACATTATTTATGATATTTTTAACCATTGGAACAATTTCATTTATTCTCTACCTGCCTCGAAATCTATATTTTCTCATTATAGTCCATTACCACCTTTTACCCTCTAAGATTTAACAGCCTTCTGTAAAAGACTTGTTCACAACCTGATGTAAAAGACTTCTTGGTACACAGTAAGCATTTTAATAAAATGAATTGGGGGATGAAAACAACATCGTTGCTTTTAGGTAACCAAAAATTGACTCAGTGGCAAATTAAATATTAGTCTAACAGAAACATTTTTTCTTCCATATATTGCTTTTTGTTTGTTTGTATGTTTATATTTTCAATGCTGGTTTGATGTGTGGGAACTCAAGAAAACTTTCTGAAGCAATAAATCACAAAGCCTACAATTTCCAAAAATTGAAGGATACTAAAACAGAAGTCACTACAGTCAAGAGAGGTTGCAACCTGTAGGAAAGGAGTTCCTTAACACACAAGAATATATTGAAGAATAAAACAAAGAAATAAAAACTAAAAAAACCATTTGCAGATTCAAAACCATGACCATCACTTTTCTTTAGTATTTAAAACAAAAAACTTTGTGAACCTAAATGTACAAAATATAAAATTCATTTTGAGCAACCGTAAAATCCAAATTTAGTTGAGTTATAATTTCATAACAGTAAGAAATACATCTTGGAAAAAACTTGTGTGGCTGGGAATGCATCGAGAAAAGCAATTCTTATGCATATGATGGAAATGTTATCTGGGCCAGCTTCTTCAAAAAACTGTATGGATATTTGTCAAAAAAAAAGGAATACAGCTATAATATGACCCAGTAATTCTACTTCTTGATATATACTTACAAGACACAAAATAATTAATTAGGAAATATATTTGCACATCTCTGTTCATTGTAGTGTTTAGTACAATAGCCAGGATACAGATATAATCCAGGTATCCAAGGATGGATGAACAGATAATGAATTTGTATGTACATGTATAATAGAATACTGTGCACTCAAAAAGAATAATGAAACCAAGCAGTACACCATAAAACAGATGGAACTGGAGGACTTCATGTAAAGTGATGTAAATCAGAAGCACAAGAATGTTGCCACTAATATGTTGTATGCAGAATAATATCACAAGGAAATTCAAGGTGAAAAATACCCTTGGCCATTGATTACAAAAGTGAAAATGCCAGAAAAAGAGATAAATGGATAAAGGGACAGGAAGAGACAGACTGGAGACATATAGGGGGGAGACCAGGGGATTGTACAGGGTGAAGGTACATGTAAATATGTAACCATTAAAATCAGCACTGCTGTACGCGTGGGACCCAAACTAAAATAATTTAACTTAAAAATGTGTTTGTCAAGAAGGCAGGTCAGGAGGAAACCTTGGGTCATTAGTGAAAGAACGTGGACAATAGTGGTGGAAAGGAGCAATAATATTGTATGCCTGAAACTGTATTAATAACCTTGTAAACCATAGTGCCTAGTTAAACAAATAAAGTGACTTTAAATTAGCAGTCAATATATCTCATTTTAAAAGAATGCTAATTTACTTTTATTTTGAATTTAAGTCACTTTTTTATCTCTCAAATTGGGGGAAGAAAGAAGATATGTGACACATGTGATAAAACACATGCTTTGCACGTAGGTTCAACTCCCAGCTCAAAAATAAATAAGTAAAAACAAGGAAGACAAAATAAATAGTTTTCATATTTTGTGTTTTGTTTTTATTGGAATAACATTGACTTTCAACTACTATCTAAGTACCAATACACCTACACCACAGCTCTTTGGTTCCCCTCACTCTCTTCACCCCTTTGCCCCTTTTCAATTTTGGTAATCTTAGTTCTGATATCAAGGTCAAATGTGTGTTTCATTTAGCTCTGTCTCTTCCATTGAATTATCCTTTTAAAAAGTATTTTTAGGGGCTGGAGAGATAGCACAGCAGGTAGGGCGTTTGCCTTGCACGCAGCCAACACAGGTTCGATTCCTAGCATCCCATATGGTCCCCTGAGCAACGCCAGGAGAAACTCCTGAGTGCAGAGCCAGGAGTAACCCCTGTGCATCACCAAGTGTGACCCCCCAAAAAAAGTATTTTTAAATCAAGACCTAAAATAATTTAATCACCTAAAATTAAAGCTATTTTACTTCAGAATCTGAAATTTAAAGCACTACTTTAGCCATACTAAACAATCAATTTTAGAACTGAATTTGAAAAAGCCCCTGAATGATTAGAAAACACATACTATATATCTATAGAATTTTTTAAAAATAAATATGCCGGGGTTGGCACAGTAGTGCAATATGAGGGATGCTTGTCTTATATATAATTGGCCCAGGTTTGAACCCAGGCAATATGATCCCACCTGGAGAACAGCTCAGTGTGGTCCCAAAACACCAAACCAAACAAACAGACAAAATAGATGCTTTGACTGCAACCGAAAATGAAAATTTGGAAGTGAGACTAGATGAATGGGTAGAAAAGTAGGAGATAACTAAGCAACATGTGAGACAAAACTGAGTGAACATTACTGAACTAGAAGATTGGGTTGAATTAATTAATTTTATTAAGGTATTAAATAAAATTACTTTTATTAAAGTATTAAAGTATATAATAGTGTTACACATTGTTGAAAACCACTATATTCACCAGTGTTTCAAGATCTCTGTAGCACTGTAGAACTGTCCTCCTATTGTTCATGGATTTGCTCGAGCGTCTCCATTGTGAGTCTTGTTACTGTGTTTGGCATATCAAATACGTCACAGGTAGCTTGGCAGGCTTTGCTGTGCGGGTGAGACACTCTCAGTAGCTTGCCAGGCTCTCTGAGAGGGTCGGAGGAATCGAACCTGGCTTTGCCAGGCCGGCCTCTTAAAGGCAAATGCCCTACCACTGTGCTATCACTCTAGCCCCATTCAACATATCTATAGTTTTATAAATTATTTATTTATAAAAATCTTTACTTGTATTGTTTATTACAACAATCACTGTCAAACTTATTTTAAATCTATTTTGTTATATAAAGAAACATTTTTTAAAATTATGGCCATGGGGACTAGAGTAAGAGTACAGTGGGTAAGGCCCTTGCCTTGAACACAGCAAACAAAGGTTTGATCACCAGCCCCACAAGTGTGCCTTCCAGCCCTCGCTGAGTGACACTGGGTGCAGTCTCAAGCCAAAGCAGAGTAAAATGAATAAATTTTATTATATATACATATACTCTGACTTTAGTTCAATTTTATAGAAAAACAAATGTAACGTAAAGTTAATAATACTATAACGATTTTGTTGATTGTATGTCAAGTGGTATTTGTGTGTAGCAAGTACACACATCGACCATATCACATATAGCAATCACACACCACTTTCACAAAGTATATTAGTTTCATAATTCTTTGTTTTTAATAGTTTTTCAAAAAGTAGTCAATCATCTATATGAAATCTTCCACAATGACCTAGTTAAAATTACTTTATTGTTTTACTTTTGTATAACATCCTGTGCATTTGCTCATAACAAAATTTCTGATCCTTTCCTCCTGTCCTTGTGCATTATTATTTACTTCACTGTATATGATCTACAATCTTTGAATACAATAATATTATTATATTGGATAAACCATTAGTATTAGCTTAAAAAAAGGTTTATGGCTTTGTTTATTTATTCTTTAATGT
The DNA here is from genome assembly GCF_029834395.1 of Sorex fumeus. Classification (NCBI taxonomy): domain Eukaryota; kingdom Metazoa; phylum Chordata; class Mammalia; order Eulipotyphla; family Soricidae; genus Sorex; species Sorex fumeus. The sequence continues at coordinate 5,503,588 of NW_026606185.1, read as the reverse complement.
TATCACTTTATGCTGATCTGAATCTTTTTTATTTGCTTTTTGGGACTATATCTGTCAGTACTTTTGGGTTATTTCTGACTTTGTGTTCAGGAATCACTTCTTTTTTTTACTGAATCACCATGAGATACAAAGTTGTTCATGATTGGGTTTCAGTCATATGACGTTCCATTTCCTGTCCCTTCACCAGTGTACAATTCTACTACCAATGTCCCAAGTTTCCCTCCTGCCACCCAACCCACAGCCTACTTCTCTCTGTCTCTTTGTCTCTTTGTCTCTCTGTGTCTGTCTCTATGTCTCTCTGTCTCTCTGTCTCTCTGTCTCTCTCTCTCTCTCTCTCCTTCTTTCTCTCTCTCCTTCTGGACACGATCAGGGTTTGAAATGTAGGTACTGAAAGGTTATTATGTTTGTTACTTTACCTACTTTCAGCATACAGATTCTGTCCAGAGTGATCGTTTCTAGCTATCATTGTAATAATGGTGCCTTCTGTATCCTAGCTGCCCTTCCCCCCACTAGCACTTGTGACAAGTTTCCAACAGTGGACTATTCCTCCTGGCCCTTGTTTCCACTGTCCTTGGATATTGGAAGGACATACATTACATGTGTCCTTGGGGGATACATTATGTTTTGTTGTATCCCACAAATGAGACCAAACATTCTATATCTGTCTCTCGTCCTCAGACTCATTTCACTCAGCATGATAACTCTCCATGTCCACCATTTATATGTGAATTTCATGACTTCAGTTTTCCTGATAGCTGTATAGTATTCCATTGTATAGATATAACACAGTTTCTTTATGCACTCATCTGTTGTCTGGCACTCAGGTTGTTTCCAGATTCTAGCTACTGTGAACATGGGACCATAAGTGGTGCTGAGGTTTGAAAAAGGGTTAGTTAAGTCCTAGGCAACTAATTTACTCCTTGTATAGCTTTCCCAGCCCCTGATCTTATTTTACTTACCTATTACTAACATCTATTAGAATTTACAATATAAAATGTCTACTTACTACAATTTCACCTAATATTTGTATTCCGGGGGATTCTTTTTATACTTTTGAAGTAATATTTTATAGACTATGAAATTCTAGACTTCATTACTCTTTCCCCTCAATATTTTCAATATTCCAATCTATTTTATTATTTAATGCTTAATTATTTTTGTTTTTTTTCCCTTTATTTAATTTTATTTTTTTTAAAGTTGTAGATTTACAATTTTTTGTGCTTTGGTTTCAATTATACAATGATCAGATACCCATCCCTCCACCAGTGCCCATTTTCCACCACCATGGATAATATCCCTCCCACCCCCATCCCCCCAGCCCCCTGTCTCTGTGGCAGGGCAATCCCCTGTGTTCTCTCTCTCCTTTTGGGTGTTGTGGTCTTTAATGCTTAATTTTTAAGGAAAAGAAAAATATATTTTTACCTTTATTCCTCTACAAATAAGTTATTTCCCCTTCCAAGTTTTTTTCAAATGTCATTTTTTCCTTCAATTTATCTGTTGCATGAAAATGTTACACCTAGGTATAGTTTGTGTGTGTGTTTTGGTGGATTTGAGGGGTTCTTTTTTTGCATTTTACTTTTTGGTGTTCTCTAAGCTTCAAAGATATACAGATATTTTCTTGGTGATTCAGTTTGCTGTCCAATACCAAATGAGAAAACGTTTACTTGTGCTTGGCAGATGAAGGGCTTCCCAACAGATCTCAGGAGACCTGGGAAGCCACTTCTTCTATACTAGATGTGACAAATATTTCAATGTTCACGGAGCTGGAACACTTTGCTGTGCAGGGTGAGTGGTACTGAGGCAACCAGGGTACTTGGGTGACACCAGAGATCTTGGGAGACAGTGTGGTGCCAGGAGTAGATTAAACGTTGGTTGAGGCATATCCTGACTGTATCCAGCCTTTGATCTATCACCTCTGTTCCTTACTTTTGTTTCTCATATTCCATTGTTTACTTCAGGTAACCCCATTATAATTATGTTACAATTTTTGTATTTTTTCTCACATTTTCGATGCTTAATTCATTTAAATATATTTTTTCAGCATTTTTCTCTTCTACATTACATTTATAAGTTTACATTGATGTAACCTATAGCATAAAGATTATTTCCCTATGGTTTATAGTCTAACATTGAGATCATCAGAGGTTTTCTTCATTTATTTCCCTTAGTGCTTTTCACTTGTAATATTCATTTTTATTTTTCCTTAGGATTTTATCACATTGCTTACATTCCCATTTGTTCTTACTTTAAGAACTAACTGTCCCCTTCATTTACTAAAATCCTTATCATACTAATTATGGGTCTCATTTTCATTGATAGGATTATTTCTCTTACATTAATTTTGGCTGGCAATCTTATTTATATTCTATCTAAATCTAGTTCTAATCCTTGGTTCATTTTTTCATACCATATTTTTTGCCTTTAATTTGCCTTGTAATTGCTTATAAAATATAGAAATTATTTAACTGGTAGAATTTCCTGCACACTCACAGTTTTCTGTTGCTGTAAGTGGAGACTTTCCGTGTATGTCAGATCCTCATTTGGTGGTTTACTATACTTTGTAGTATTAGTTCTCTAATATGTTAAGCAAAAGCTTACATAGACTTTTGTTTTTTGTAAGAGAGTGATAAACACATGACATGCTGTGCCAATAAACAGAGCCATATTTCCTTTAAAGTATTCAATTTATAAATATATCTTATTATGACCTATTATTTTATCATCTCTCCTTTGAAACTCAAAATGACAGATAATTTGATTCTCTACTCAGAATATGAATCCATTCTATCATTATAATTCCTAGTATGTAGTATAAAATCTCAATATTTCAGATAAACTGAAACAAAAATTGAACCTAGTCAGAACAGATAATAGTCTACTCTTTTGGTCTTTTTTTTCTACTTGAGAATTCTCCACTGAGCTACAGTTTTAAAAATATTTCTAGAAAAACAAAGCAAGGTTTATTTGTGCTTAGATATACTTTCATTACTGCTTTATACTTGTGAATAACAGTTTGAAGTGGTTTTTGAAATATGCAAAATCTACTCTCTCCTAGATGATATTTACTTGTACATTGCCAGATGATGTGTTGTGATCATTGCCTTAAGGTTTTGCAGTGGGCTTGACTCCTATTAGCGTTAATGAGAATTGCTTGGCTGCTTCTGTGCATATCGCACTAGAATCCTGTCCCTAGGTTATGTCCCTTCTGGGTTTGTATAGCTTATATATGTCATCAAAGCAAAATAGCAAACATAACTATTTGGAAATTACTTTTCACCTTTTCTGCCTGCAGATCCCAAATCAAATTCCAAACAGTTAATTTCGCTTAGAACAATTTCGCAACATACTTTTTGAAAACTGTTATATAAAAATAGCTTGCATCCTTTCCAAAGTTCAATTTTGGCTGAAGAAAAGGCAATCCTTAAACAAAAAATCCTTACAAATTCACAAAACAATCATGGGAAATAAAAATATGATCAACAAAATAACTGTGAAAGTATATTGGCAGATATTTAACTGTAAATTTTTTTGCCAAGATGTTTGGCTTAATAACTGTAATGATCAAATAATTCACATATAGCTTGGATTTTGTTTTTATGATCTAGAGTCAGTAGAAACACGTTTCCTAAACAAGTTAAAATGATATTTGCATAATATTAAAATGTCATCATCTCATCTCTCATGACTGGCAAACTCTGGTAATAGCTAATGCATACGAAGACAGCAGGATATCTCTGTGGCTTGAAGTTGGCATAGAAAAATCACAGAGTTGACAACTGGTAAGAGTGCCTTGAACCAAAGGGTCAATAGTTAAAGGAATGTGGTGAATTAGTATTGATTTGTGACGCTTCAGGGATAATACAGAAATTATGTCACTTGTCTTGCAGCTCTTGATTAGATCCCCTACGCACATGATCTTTTTGGTGCACTCTCCTAATCAGCCCTAAAATTAATTTAAAAAATTAGAACCAAGATCTTTACAGCACACAGCCACAAAGAAGAAAGGTCACGGGGGGTGGGGGGGGCCTCTTCTACAGCTACCGAGAATGCTCCGGGTCCCGAAGAGAGCCGAGATCACCGGGAATTCCCAGATGGGGTAGGTGCCGCATCCCGCCTCCTTCAGAGGGAACCCTGGTGACCATGAGCCTCTACAAGCATAGCTCGCTTATGCAGGAACGAGGACTCTTACTCCAAACATCTTCTTATATATAAAGTGGTCAATGGAAAGTAAATTTTCCAACGTTTCTCCCTGAAAATCAGGCTTAACTCTTTTACAAACCACAACACCAAATAGGAAAGAGAGAACAAAAGGGAATGCCCTGCCACAGAGGCAGGCTGGGATGTGGATGGAATGGGGGGTGGGCGGGTTACTGGGATCCGTGGTGGTGGGAAATGGTTACTGGTGGAGGGATGGGTATTCAAAATAAATAAATTTAATTTTTAAAAAATTAGAATCAAACATGAACAGGACAGTAAGGCTATCTGTTAAGCACTCATTCATGTGATCGGGATTCAAGTGGTGACAGAATTAGACAAAAATGCGTTCTGATGATCTGCACCTCATACTGAGAAGAGGCAGAATGTAAATGAGCAACTAAAAACATTTAAACTATTTTTTGTGTGAAGACTTTGTTACACTTAAAAATGTAAAGTAACCCAAATGTGTGCTTATATGTATTCTAGCTATATTGCTATTTGTTCAAAATTAAACCAGAATTTTATAAATATTTATTTTAAATAATATAATAAATTCATTGCATGTCAAGTTTTAAAATGTTTTTATGAGCAGGAAGTATAGCTCAGATAGCTAAGGGCATGATTTGCGTGTAGCAGGCCTGGGCTTGTATCTAGGGCTAAAATATCTCCCCAGCATGGAGTCAGGTCTAGTTCCTAAACACTCTAGGTATGGTACCAAAGCCACTATATGTGCAATGAATATATTTAAATCAAAGACAGTAATAAAATTGCATAATTTTACATTTTACAGACATCTATAAAAAATACATTTGACTCATATATGTTTGAATTCTATGTTCTATGTTTAAATATATTGTTTTGAATGAAATACATGATGAAAATATTCTCTGGAAAAAATTTTTTTATAATTAATGTTTTAACAATACAATGAAATCCTAAGAAAGTCGTTTCATAATAATTAGTTTTGATGCGGCTTATATCAGGATTTATATAAATGAATTTTCTATTTCTCTATATATTCAAATTCTTTATCTTGCTTTTATTGTATATTTTACCAATTTATTTTTCATAAAACAATATGTATACATTGTTGTACAGGATATTCATCTGTATATATACACATTTTTATATATTTGCATTGTATTTTTATATACTTTGTCATATCCTCCAGTGTAGCCTTAACATCCCTTGGACTAGATTTATTAAGTAGCAATATCAAGATATTTGGCAGATTTTGTCTCTGGTGAGCATCTATCCTGACTCAGAAACAATTATGTAGAAAGGACAAGAAACTCTCTGAGGTTTCCGTCTTAACGTTACTGATTCCCATCAGGAAGACTCCACCGTCATGATCTAATCGCCCTATAGTCCTGCCTCCTAATATTTTCAGTTTGGAGATTAGGAATTTTACATATAAACTTAAGTATGACAGAATTTAAAATCTGGTTAGTCTACCGCAGACTTCCTACTTGATAACACAATATGTTGAAAATACTTGTGCTAGAGGCCAAACATATAGTAAAATGAATATATTCTGTGCTTCATCAGGATAAATTGATCAAATTAGCTTTATTTATAGTGCAATTTTGTGAGACTTAAGAATTAAAATATAGGGGGCTGGAGCAATAGCACAGTAGGTAGGGCGTTTTCTTTGCAGGAGGCAGACCGGGGTTTGATTGCCATAATCCTTATGATCCCTGATCACCGCCAGGAGTGATTCATGAGTAAAAAGTCAGGAGTACCCCCTGAGCATTGCCAAAAAAAAGAATTAAAATATATAGTGCATGTCATTAGCTGAAGTTATGCCAATATGTCAAAAATTTAACCTAACAATTATTTTTGTGACATATGAACAATACATTTTCATTTGCAAATAACATCTTAGTATTAATGTAAAATATTTTCTTCATAAATTAGCATTAGGATTATTGGTACAGATTTAATGACATTAAGATATAATAGAATGATAAAAGATTTTTGATTATGTGACTCAGTTTCATGTGACAACTCATACCAGTCTCTAAAGGTGACATTAAATTTGAGAATTAAACTGGAATACGTCATGTTTTTGCTTTGGTTTTAGGGTCACTCATGCTGTGCAGTGCTCAGGGATTACCTCTGGCATTGTGTTCAGATATCACTTCTGAAAGTTGGCTGGGGGACCAACTGAGATGCCAGGGATAGAAAACAGGTTGACCAAATGCAAGGACAATACCATGTCCATTATCCTATCTCTCCAGCCCCATCATTAATCAGAGTTTTAGAGAGGTGCTTAGTGCATAATCTTGAAGTTAGCAATGACATTGTTTCAAGATAGAAATAATTCATTATGATTAGAAATTAGCAAAATGAGAATAGGCAAGACAAGGAGGTTAACAGATGAAGTCATATAAAATTTGTTATCCCTAGAAAGAAATATTAATCATATTTTAATATTTAAAGTTTGTGGTGTTATTAGAAAAATTTTACAGAGATAAGAAAGTGATCTCATCAAGATATGGGAAGAATAGATGTACAGAAACTTCCTCAAAGATATGCAGCAGATATGTTTAAAAAATATAGCCTCTGCCAGGAATAGACAGAACACTGTGGGTAAGGTGCTTTCCTTGCATGTGACCAATGAGGATTTGATCCCTGGCACCCCATATGATCCTCTAAGCCTTCCATGAGTGATCCCCTATCTCAGAGCCAAGAATAAATGCTGAAGACAGCTGGGTACAGCCCAAAAATAAAATAAAATAAAATAAAACAAAAAATATGCTGTGTATTATTTATCATCAGGAAAATGCAAATTGAAAATGTGAGGTATAGCCTAACACCATTGAGATAGAGGTACATAAGCAGAACAAAACCCATCAGTATTAGCAGGAATGTAGAGCACAGACCCTCATCAACTGCTGGTGGGAATATTGAACTTTTTCTTGGAAAACAATAAAGACACTTCTTGGGAAGATAACAATTGAACTTCCATCACTTGACCACTTGATATCCCGTTACTGATAGATTTGCTCTAGTGTGCATCAGTAACGTTTCTGTTTGTCCCTGTCGTGTGCTAGTGTAGCCCAATGGCATATGCTCACTCTAGGAACATGAAGAACCTCAAACCATTTGTTCAGGGTCTTGAGGAAGAAATCTGACTGTCTCATAGGTGGGGGCCACGGATTCTTTTGATGTCACACGGAATCCAGTCGGTGACATCTCTAGTCCAGTTGTCATCTTCAAATCACATTACGTATGTGACCCATCTGATTTTTGATGCCTTGGCAAACAAGAGAGCATCCCTGATTCTCGATCATCGATGGAGGTTAGAACTCCGGATTCCTTCTCTCACTTGAGTAAAGCATGATACTCCAAGCATAGCTCTTTCGATTCCTCTTTGGGTGACCCGAATTGCATTCTCATTCTGTTTACATAGGGCCTAGGTCTCTGAGGCGTATGTTAGTGCAGGGAGAACAGTGGAGTCAAAAAGATGTGCTTGGAGTCGCAGGTTTCTCGTCCTATTGCTATTTCTTTGATGCCCTTGAAGGTGTTCCACTCTACTCTCTTCTTCCTGCACAGCTCAGGTGCCAGGTCGTTCATCATGTTGAGTTCTTGACTTAGGTACACATAACTGCTTCATTTAGAGATGTTCATTCCATTGAGAAAAAATGGATCAGAAAAAAGTCCGTTTCTCATGAACATTGTCTACATGAGATTCAGCTGCAGTCCGACCTTTCCACACTAATGGTCAAAGTCGGCCAGCATTTGTGCCGCTTGGTTAATGTTTGGTGTTATTAGAACAATGTTATCAGTGAAGCAAAGGTGTTATAGTTGCCAACCGTCTATCTTCACTCCCATTCCTTCCTATTACAGTCATCGCATGATTTTCTTGAAGGTGGCACTAAAGAGTTTCAGTGAAATGGTATCGCCCTGCCAAACCCCTCTCTTTATGTTGATGATCACTTACTTGTAGAATGGTGAGATCCTGGTGTTTTTTTTTTTTTTTCATTTCATCATCCTGTTATTCGTCGATTGCCTTGAGCAGGCCCCAGTAATGTCTCTTTCATCCTAGCCCTGAGATTATATTCAAGGCTCTTTAGGAGAATGAGACCCATCATCGTTACTGGTATTTGGCATATTTCGTACGCCACGGGGAGTTTGCGAGACTCTGCCCTGTGGGCAGGCTACATTCGATAGCCTGCAAGTTTGTCCAAAGTAGGAATGAGATAATAAGATGTCATAAAAAAGATGTCCTGATAAGATGTCGCGTGGCCGCAAATGCGGTTCCGGGAGCTGGATTTTATAGTCTCTGAGTCTTGGCCGTTGATGGGATTACACGGCGCCAGGGGTCCAGGTGGTGGATGTGACCCCCGCCTACTGGAATTTGGAGGATCTGGGTGGAGGATGCTCGACTCCAATCCGAGTAGGCTTGGAGATCTTGGCCCCGGAAGCTGCGTGGATTTGTCCCTCTCCCAGTACCTTCATGTGTGCGGAGAGTGTCTCAGCGTGGTGGTGGCTGGTCCTGGAGGTCTTCGGCTGCCGGAGCCCTGGTTTGGGCGGGGAGGAAAGCTCAACCCGCTCCCCTTCAAGGGGCCCTGGCGAGGAACAGCCAGGCGCAGGGGCAGGAGACTGCACTGTTCTCGTCCGGGAGCTGGATTTTATAGTCTCTGAGTCTTGGCCGTTGATGGGATTATACGGCGCCAGGGGGCCAGGTGGTACACGGCGCCAGGGGGCCAGGTGGTGGGTGTGATCCTGGTGGTGAATCTGTAATATGACTCACAGTGGATCCTGATGTACTGAGTTTGAACACCCTGTTTGGCTTGGGCTTTCATAACTGCTTCAGTCTCAACAGAAGCAAAGGCTTTTTTTATATCTATGAACATTAGACAGAGCAGCATCTTGAACTTCCATATACTCCAACAATTCCCCTTTTGAGGACCTTTCTACCTCAAGGGCCCAAATATTCCAGTCAGAAAAGTTGGATGTGCTCCTCTGTCCTTTGCCACACTATTCATGATAGTCAAAATCTATAAATACGAGTATCCATGATCAGGTGTCTAGATAAACTATTTTGTATGTAATATATATATATGTATATATATATATCATGGCACATACAAAATGAAATACTATTTGCCATAAGAAGGACAAAATCAGACAATTTGTTACTACATGGATAAATGTGGAGAGTATTATGCTAAATGAAGGTCGTCCGAAGGAGTGGGACATACACAGAATAATCACTCATATATAAAAGATGGTAAAAATAATAGTAAAGGAAGAACAAGTCGTCAAAGACAGCAGGACCTGAGAACTGGTCTACAGAACCGAGCTTATGATGCAAGGGGGTTGGAGGGAGGGTATGTTGAAATGGGAAGACATTGATGGAGGGTGGAATGGTGTGGTGTTTGGATGTAGTGGTATGAAATCGTAACAGTAACAGTATGGCAAATCACAATGCCCTAAATTTTAAGAAAAATAAAGAGAAAATGATATAAAGTGTAATCTTAAAAGAATACTTACATAGTGTGGACTATGGAAGAGTGTGTGTATATATATATATGATATTAAAACAGAACATAAGAATAAAAGCATAAATAGGGGCCAGGAGTTGAGAGCTAAATAAGCAACAGATTTTATATATGTTTATGGATCACTGGTCAAGGATATGGCCATATTACTACCCACCTTCTTGTTTTTATTTTATCATTTTATTATCATTATTATTATTATCATGATTATTATTATGAGGACACACCCTGTGATGCTCAAGGGATACTTCTGGTTTTGCACTTAGAAATCCCATCTAGCATTGGTGAGAACCATATGGGATGCCACAGATTGAACCCGGGTCAGCAGCCTGAAAGGCAAGTAACTTACCCTACCCACTATTACTATTTCTCTGCCTCCAACTACCTACCTTCTTAAGTAGTATGCTGCAACTGCATCTGGATTATATAATTAAATGTGAAAATCATTAAAAAAAATTGGATGGAGCCATAGCACAGTGGGTAGGGCATTTGCCTTGCACACGGCCAACAAGGTCAACCCGAGTTCGAATCCTCCGCCCCTCTAGGAGAGCCCGGCAAGCTACTGAGACTATCTAGCCCTCAAGGCATAGCCTGGCAAGCTTCCCATGATGTATTCGATATGCAAAACACAGTAACAACACAGTCTCAAAATGGAGACATTACTGGGCCTGTTCGAGAAAAATCGAAGAACAACAGGAGGACAGTGACAGTGACGTGACAGTGGCAACACTAAAATGTTTCTGAATGCACAATCTCAAAAAATAATTTTAAATAGGAATTTTAGTGAATATGAATACAAGGTGTGTCTGGCAACTCATTTGTGTCCATTTTCAGGTATTGTGGGATGGTGAGTGGTAAAGGTTTAAGGAGCTCTCTTGTAAAAAATACAGGAGGTAACTGCTAAATTAAGTTTTGGGTCCTTGAAAATTCATGGTATCTAGTGCTATTTCTTCTTAAAATATGGAAAACAATGGGGAAAAAAGGATTTGGTGGATATTTAAGGACATCTTTAAATATTAAAGATACCGTTATACACCAAAACAGAAACAAAATGGTCTGTTTTGAACATACCCATTTGATTTTACTGGGATTAAAAGTACCTATTAAATAGATATTTGTTTCTCAGTATTGGGGAAAATTGAAAGTTAGATAAATACCTAAATTTTTATAGTTGATGTGGTTACAATATAAAGTTATGAAAATAATGTATGGATAGAGTGTGTATCCATAAGGGAAGAGAGACTCAAATTCATCCCCAACACTGACAACATTTAAAGTAATGTTTGTGAATTTTGCGATAGCACAGCGGGTAGGGCGTTCGCCTTACAAGTGGCCAACATGGCCGACCCGAGTTCGATTCCTCCGCCCCTCTCGGAGAGCCCGGCAAGCTACCGAGAGTATTCGATATGCCAGACACAGTAACAACAAAGTCTCCAATGGAGACGTTACTGGGCCCGCTCAAGCAAATCGACGATCAACGGGAGGGCCTTTACCTTTACCTTACCAGTCTAATTTATTATTCATACCCAGATGATCCAGACATAATGAAATACATATTATCTGTTGATATAAATGTTCCTTCATAACTGCTACGTACTGGCATGTTTTGATATATACTTGCATAACTTGATATTTTGCAAGTATTTCCTGTGTTTTGTTAGTATATATTGTTATTAACTAAATTTAACACGTGAAAAAATCTAAAATACTAAGCTCTTATCATTTTGTCTTCTAAATAATCTTGATTATTCTTATCCTAAATTTATAATCAGTTTATCAAATGTTTAAAAGACAAAACAATTTTTTTCTGGAATTTTACTTAAAATTGCACTGTCAGTTCGGTGTCACCATACCAACTTGGTGTGGGACTAGTAGCATAGTTATAAGAATGAGAATTCAAAGCACACATATTTTTACAACTACATTATTTTAAGCCCTTTTAACATTTTCTCAAAACTATTCTATTGATTTATGCTGTGAAGTTTCAAAGAATTTTGATAAATTATTTCTAGGGATCAATAGCTATTTAAATTTCACATTTGTTATGAAGTATATGCCTGTTATGTTTTTTACATGTTGATCTTTAACTCCACAAGTTTGATGATATAACTTGTATTTTATTGCATCCACATATTTTTATCTGTTAGAAAGAGAAAGGTAAAATTACTATTGTTAAATAATTTATCCCCAACCCTCAAAATTGATACAATCTTTTGGTAGTTTGAATTTTCTGCAACTCCTTTTTGTAGGATTTCTTAAAAAAAATTTTTATGTTGACATCTTGTTGGGAAACAGTAGAAGAAATAAAATATACCTTTACCTGATATGATTAAATGGGATTTTGCTGCCTTATATTCTTTTAATGACTTTAAAACTTGAGTTCTCAAAATGAATGGAAAAATCCACTAAGTTATCATTTAGTATACAAGTATCAGATCTTAAAAATTAATACAAAAATAGATACATTCTTTAAAAATTATATCCATGCTCTTAAGAATTACTCTCTCCCAAACTCAGTTCATCTGATATAAAAATACGCCTTATTTCAAACTTATGCATATTTGAGTTGAATTCTAAATTGGCAAATTAACTCTAATTTTCAGTATTAAATCAAGAAACAAGTAAACCATACCTATGCCTCTCTAGTCAGAGCTCATGCTTTCATAGTAAGAGACTCATTCTGATATATAGCCTTGCAGAGTTTCCTGATACCACCAAAAGTAACCCCTGAGCACAGAGCTAGGAGCTCCAAAAACATTGTTTGGATGTTACCCCACAACAAACACAAAATTAAATAGCATAAATAAAGTATATATTATAATTTTATGATGAACAAAATTTGCATAAATATACCATTTTAAATTTAAAATGTGAAATTCCCTAATTTAATTAAGACTTTAGCTATCATGTAATACAGAAACATATAAAATGCATATAGGCATGTACATAAACATAAGTAGACAAATTATACTGTGTGGACTCCGCATATATTTAGCTCCATTTTGTGAAAAATGTATATGTAAATCACTTGATCACTTGTCTTCTATTTAATCATCGATTTGCTCAAGCAGGCACCAGTAACGTCTCCATTTGTCCCACTCACATGCTAGTGTAGCCCAATGGCATCTGCTTGTTCTAGAAATATGAACAGCCTCAAACCAATCATTCAGGGTCTTGAAGAAGAAATCTGACCATCTGGTAGGTGGGCGGTCACACGGTCTTTTGATGTCCCATGGAATCCAGTCGGTAACAGCTCTAATCCAGTAGTCATCTCCAAATCTCATTACATGTCCAGCCCATCTGATTTTTGACACCTTGGCAAACGAGACAGCGTCCGTGATTTTTGATCATCAATGGAGGTCGGAACTCCGGATTCTTTCTCTCATTTGAGTTAAATGTGATACTACAAGCATAGCTCTTTCGATTCCTCTTTGGGAGAGCCAAATAGCTTTCTCATCCTCTTTGCATAGGGCCCAAGTCTCTGAGGCATATGTTAATGCAGAAAGAACAGTGGAATCGAAGAGATGTGCCTGAAGCCAGAGGGTCTTTGTCCTCTTACCTATTTCTTCCATGTTCTTGAAGGCATTCCAAACCGCTCTCTTAGTCCCTCACAACTCAGGTACTAGGTCATTTGTCATGTTGATTCTTGACCTAAGTACGCATAACTGTTGCATTCAGAGATGGTCATTCCATTGTGAGCGAATGGAGAGTCAGGAACAAGGCTGTTTCTCATAAACATTGTCTTCCAGAGATTCAGCTGTAATCCGAGCCTTTCCACACTCACGGTGGAAGTCGGCCAGCATTTGTGCTGCTTGGCTAATGTTTGGTGTTACTAGAACGATGTCATCAGCAAAGGCAAGGTGGTGTAGTTGCCGACCATCTAGCTTCACTCCCATTCCTTCCCATTCCAGTCGTCGCATGATGTTCTCAAGGGTGGCACTGAAGAGTTTCGGTTAAATGGTATCACCCTGTCGAACCCCTCTTTTGACATCAATGATCACTTCTTTGTAGAGTGGTGAGATCCTGGTAGTGATTCCGTAATACAGCTCATGGAGAATCCCGATGTATTGAGTTGGAATGCCCTGATTGACTAGGGCTTCAGTGACCGCTTCGTCTCAACAGAATCAAAGGACTTCTTTAAATCAATGAACGTTAAACAGAGTGGCATCTTGAACTCCCGAGAAACCTCAATGAGCTTGGTTATCATGTGGATATGGTCAACGGTGCTGAATCCTTTGCGGAATCCAGCTTGCTTGCATGGTTGTCCTTCATCAAGTGTTCTGCCAATTCTATTCAGGATGACTCGAGTGAACAGCATGTAGATGACAGACAATAGGCAGATTGGGCTGTAGTTGCCAATGTCATGGATGTCTCCCTTCTGGTAGAGTAGTACAATCCTGCTGGCATTCCACTGGAATGAAACCTTGTATTCAAAAAGGTAGCGTGTGAAGAGCTGAGCCAGCATATTGATGAGTACTGATGGCAGGTTCTTCAGGTTTTCAGGTCTGACCTTTTCTGTGCCAGGTGCTATTTATTTCTTTACCGATGAAATTGTGTGTCGGATTTCGGAAGGGAGAACATTGGGAACGACATATCAATCCTGCAGAATTTGGTATGTCGGCAGGTGGACGTGGCTATCAAAGAGATCTGAGTAGAAGTCATGGATAATCTTCTCCATTGCCCTTCTGGAAGATGTGAAATATCCATTAGGACGTTGGAGGGCAGTCATCTTGGTATTGTGGTAGGCGAAGGACAGGCAGGTGTTACAAATGCTCTTCCCAGCTTCTGCTGCATCTACCAGCACGTTTGCTCTTCTCTCTTTCATGTCTTCCTTTATCGCATCTCTGCGAGCTCGGACATTTGCTTGTGATTGCCTGAGGCATGCGCCAAACCATGTTGGCGAATAAGCTCAAGAGTTTTTGAAGACAGGAGATTTTTTTGTGGCTATCTCTCTCTTGGCATTCCTCGCACAATCATGGAGGTGCTGAACCAGTCGTTTGTATTCCTCATCAATGTTGTCAACGACGGCATCTTTCCATATTGCAGCAATAATGCCAAAGAGCTCCCAGTTGGTGGTCGTTCTGGGAATTCCCTCTTAAACTTTGCAGCCATTTTTCCCCACTCTGTGAAGTAGAATTTTGCACGAATAAGAGAGTGGTCTTGATCCAGTTTGGAATTTTTGAATAACAGTGACATCGGTCAGGCAAAACTGTCAATTGAAGATGATGTAGTCTATTTCTTTGTGGAACCGTTTACCACGAGACTCCCATGTCCAACCTTTAGATTTGGCCTTCTGGAACTGTGAATTACCATGGATGGTCTTGGTCGATATGATGAACTCAGACAGTCTCTCACCTTGTTCGTTCATTTCTAGGCCATGAGTCCCAATGTGGAGTTCTTCGGCTGATCTTGTCAGTCCTATCTTGACATTAAAATCACCAACAGTGATCTTGTAGAAGGTGTGGTCTTATTTATAGAACTTCTCCAGCTCCATGTAGAACTTCTCAATTTCTCCTTCATCATAATTCGATGTTGGTGCGTTCATCATAATTCAATGTTCAACGAAGATAGAAACTGCCAGTAGTGAGCCATATCTATTCAAGTGTAATTATCTGATTCGAGTTGTTAGGCATTCTAATGAATCAATGCTCATGGCCAAGTTTGTGTTGACAAGGACACTGATGTCTCTGATGCCTCTTTATCACATGTTCCAAGGAAAAGTTCTTCTCCAGTGCCGAAAACGGTGTGACGTGATTGATGCCTTCTTGTCTTGGTCAGACCAATGATGTCGTACTTGATCTTTCACGCTTGTACCATAAGGTCCTCAATGGATGCATCTGATGCCAGCATATGTGCGTTGAAAGTACAGACAATCATTTTTGTCTTTCTTAGTTTTGGAAGCCTAGTTTGACCTAGAGATTTTTTTCAGCCTCTCCTTCCTCATTCTTCTCAATGCTGCCATATTGGTGACTCCTTTAGTGTCAGGGGAATGAGACCCATTGTAATTACTGGTTTTGGCATATTAAATACACAACGGATAGCTTGCCAGGCTCTGCTGTGCGGGTGGAATACTCGGTAGCTTGCCAGGCTCTCTGAGAGGGATAGAGGCTTTTGAGACTTTTATATATGTAAATAAATGGCAATTTATAAAGGTTAGGGTTTTTTGTCAAATTGACAATGGAAATATATGAAATTTTGAGAAGTGAGATGGTTGGAAGATTCCTGAAGATTTCTTGGGAAAATGTGGAGACTGGTGCAGAGAAGGTCACACTTGTGGCCGAATTGGTGTTAGAAGATTGAATGCCTGTAAAAAATTCATCATAAAAATTTTGTAAAACACAATTTTTAAATAATTGGGGGATATGCCTTGGATTTGTGTTATAGATGGGAATTATCTCTGCAATCTTACAAAATAAAGAACAATATTCTATCTAGACAATGAAAAAGATATATGAGTTTATCTGAGGGAAGCAGAGGCATTTATAGTTACAAACATCAATGTGAGTTTTTGTATTATATAATAAGAGATGAAGATTTTTCACCCATGTTGAAGATTTTCACCACGTTCACTATTATTTAATATGGTTTTAAAATATACATTTAATATAGTTTTAAAGTAGACGAATATGGACCCTAACTCCAAAACCAAAGTAGGGGGTTTAATATTAATTTATATAATACCTTTAAATACAGTGTCTATTAAATTAGTGTTAGACTTTATTAAAAAGTCACCTATTAAAGATGTACACAATGAGATCAATTATATATACCATATACAAGCATATATGTGTGTATGTATGAAGAAAGTCATACTTCATTTTTATAGTCCTCTCTCTAGATATGTGTACCAAGATGTGAATCATCCACATCTATATGTGGGCTGGGGATTGGGTGCTAAAGTTGATGCAGTGTAAGAAATATAAATTTTGGTAGACAGATTTATAGACATCTAAAAATTTGTAGATTCACAGCCTAGCTTCTGTCTGTTTGCTCTTCTACACTGCTGAACTGAGGGCACATTTTCACTTTCCTTAAACTCAGTTCTAGAAAGTTTCATGCACTTGCTCACTCTCGATCCCTTGTGTCTTCTTCAGGAGCATCTCAAGCATGGAGCTGCAGTTGAACTTGCACATAGCTGTGTTTAGGTTTAGCATGTCACTTTGAATCTATGGTCCCTCATAGACATATCCAACTGTACTGCTTTTGCTACTTTGTAAATACTTTCCAAATGCTGGAAGAGAGAATTGCATCCACCTACTGAGAATCTGTGTCCACAGGTCGGCTGGCACTGTCGAGTACCATCTGGTGCTGAACAAGCTTCCAGAGTTTAGGGTTTTCACTGCACCTGTGGTCTGAGTTAATGTTCATATAAAATTCATATAAGTACATGCAGAACGATTTCCTCAAAACCTACTGAATTCTCTTTATAGGCATGTCTCTACCTGTTTTCTTGCCCCAGAATTACTAGTCACTGGTCACAATAATACACTGAGGCAAGGAAAAATTAAAAGCCATGAGCCATTGCTGCATTTGCTAAATCCTAGGCAAGGCTCTCACCTGGGAGTTTCTGAAAAAGAATTGTAACACTAAACCTTATCATTTCAGATCTGGAAGCACTTTTGATTTCCACTTTTATCACCACTTAATAAAACCTTTCCCCAAACCACAAGCAATTCTTTTAAAACATTTACAAAAAAAAATTCATCTCTCTAAGAAGAACTGATCAATCACTTCTATGTACATCATCTTCTTGAATCCAACTCAACTCAAAGAGCTCTGAAAAATAACATAATTTTCTTGATTATTCAGGAATATCTGAAAGCATTTTCTGCTCAGTTCAACAGTTTAAGCAAAAAAAGTGTCTCTCACATCAGAGCAGAAATATGAGAGCTGAAAGGGAGACTGGATATAGAAAATGTTTCCCTTTATATTCTCAGTTTAAAGAAAGGGTCATAAAATGTGGATATATGAGAGATACATAGTTTAAATTTTATATGATCCTCTAACACTACAAGCTGTGTACTCTTTAATCATAATGAAAATTATGGTCCTGAGATGCATTCTATCAGATTAAAGCAAATGTTATGATTTCTACACTGAAATCAAATTTAACTGGGATGGCTCAATAAAATTATAGTTTCATTAGAAATATGGTACTTTTCTTAAGTTTTGATTAGTCTAGACACCTGAGCTGAGAAATGAATGTTTCTTAATAGTTCAAAACACATTGGCAACTTTGATTAAATATTTATGTTAAATGCAGATGGCTTAAAATAAAATATGTTCCAATCAAGATGCTAGCAAGCTAGAAGTGTTTCTCTTGCACTGGTTTAGGCAGTGACTTTCTGAGGTTCCAATAAGTGCCTCGGGCCTCAAATTCACACTAACCAGATGCCACAGAAGTAGCCTGCTTCCAGTAGGAGATCTGGATTACTTGCAATAAGCTACTTCCAGGGTTTGTCTGAAATAATGAATCTGAATGAGGGACTGTTGCCGTTTTTCCCTTTCACCCCTTGTGTTCACAAGAGTACAGCTTTGATAGTAAATAAAGGACCAAACATGATGGCCTCTCATTATCTGTATTCTGTATTGCAAACCATAGTGCCCATAAGTAGAGAGAGAGAGAGAGTAAGAGGAAAACTGTCTTCCATAGAGGCCTAGGGAAGGGTGGAATGGCGGGGTTGGGGGAGGGATACTGGGGACATTGGTGGTGGAAAATGTGCACTGGTGGAGCGGGGAACGGGTATTCGATTATTGTGTGACTGAACCTCAAATGTGAAAGTTTTGTGATTGTAGCTCACAGTTATTGAATAAAAAAAATAAAAGAGTACATCTCCATCTAACTACATTTACAATGCTTCTTAGGTTCACTCTAACTCCTGCTATTTTCTTATTAAAAATGTATTGAATTCTGACTTGTGCTGTAAGCCCGTGTTCTCATTTGAACATATGTCTTTCTTGCTTGTCTCTGTTTCTTTGCATGCTTATTTCTACTTTGGAGAAGCCCGTTTTCCCTCTTCAAATCATGCTTCCCTCTTTCTCTTCTCTCACATCTTTCTAAGCAAGTTTTCTTCCATAAACTATCATGCTTCACTAATCAAAAAAGTATTTGAGGGGGCCCAAGAGATAGCACAGTGGGTAGGGCATTTGTCTTGCACGTGGCCAACGTGGGTTCAATCCCCAGCATTCCATATGGTTCCCCATATGGACCATATACTCCTGGCGGTTGCCAGGAGTAATTCATGAGTGCAGAACCAGGAGTAACCCCTGACCATCGTTGGGCGTGACTCAAAAAGCAAAAAAAAAAAAAAAAAAAAGTAATTCTTTTTCCCAAGTATGTGAGAACATGTATTTTTCAATTTGAAATAAA
This sequence comes from Sorex fumeus, assembly GCF_029834395.1. Lineage (NCBI taxonomy): Eukaryota > Metazoa > Chordata > Mammalia > Eulipotyphla > Soricidae > Sorex > Sorex fumeus. The sequence continues at coordinate 5,484,511 of NW_026606185.1, read as the reverse complement.
GCTATAGCTCTTCCTTTACATATATGTTTACATTCTCATTAAAATTTACCTAATTTTTCAGAAACTTGAAATTTTTTTAGATTTCGCTTTAGATTTTTTAGATTTTTTACATACTCTTTCAACTACTAACTGCTGCCAAATATTTCCCATGGGCTTACATTTAATGGACTACAAAATCCCACCTAGGCCTACTATTATATCTATTCTCATGTTTATGTCACATAAATTTTCTTCTTTTGTCTCTCTCTGATATTTATTAAAATATTCTAACTATTCATAGGGCTAGAGCGATAGCACAGCGGTAGGGTGTTTGCCTTGCACGCAGCCAACATGGCCGACCAGAGTTTGATTCCTCCGCCCCTCTTGGAGAGCCCGGCAAGCTACCGAGAGTATCTTGCCTGCACAGTAGAGCCTGGCAAGCTCCCCATGACGTATTCGATATGCCAGACACAGTAACAACAAAGTCTCCAATGGAGACGTTACTGGGCCCGCTCGAGCAAATCAATGAACAACGGGAGGGCCTTTACCTTTTTTACCTTTAACTATTCATAAATGGCTAAATAAAAATTTATGACAATGTATTTTTACATTAAGGTTATTCACACTAAGTTCTTAATTATCAATATTATTACCTAATACAATTTGATTTCTGTCATGGTCAGATATAATTTCTACCTAGGGAAAGAGATCACAAATAAGATGGAATTGGCCTTTCACAATGGTTTGGTCAAATAGTATTTTGGCTATTGTAAGAGTATAATGTACATAACATTTGTATAAGTAATATATATTCACAAACCAATTGATTTTTAAGAATAAAAATCTTGTAAAGTGGATGAGATTCATCCACTAAGTTAAGTGCCTGAGGATTAGAAAAAAATTCCCAGAAAAATAATTTGGCCTCAGAATTGTAACAAAGAAACCATAGCAGAATTTTAAACTTAAAACTCTGTTATATATATTCCAAACTCTATCCTACAATATTAATTCTTACCTTTTTCTGCCTGTCAACAACTTTGAGAAGTGAGCCAATTCATTAAAATAAATTTTTAAATCTGCATCATTGTATTCACATCCATATATCTAGATAAGTAGTGCATTTCCTACTGCATCTCTTTTTCTGAATAAAACTAACATATTATAGAACTTAGCTCTTTTAGAGGAATAGCTCTTGAGAATGACTTATAAGGAGTTAATTCTCTGGTTTTATTATATTTATAGATACTAGTTATTCTATAGCCAGTGCTATAGAGTAGAATTATGCTCATGATATGATGCATCAAAAACAGATACACTAACCAGCATAACTGCTGCATACTCCTGATCAAAATCTTACGAGAAGCAATAATTAGCAACTAAATAATTATGTACTTGAAAAACTAAACATTGATATAAAACTAAGGGGTAAAAGATACATAGGTTTTTCTGTAGGTTCTAGGCAAAATGAGTAGGAAAGAGAGGAGCTCAGGTTTAAGTTCCCAACTTGAATGCTATATAGGTAATTATATATCTTCCCTAAAACAGAAATATCTGTCTTCTATTGAGGTACATCTGAGATTGCTAAAAATAGAAACTTATTTTTTCAGTAAAACATGCATAATTGTTCTGAGTTAAAAAGACAGAAGTCCAGAAAATAGGTATTGAATTGATATGAAAGACATGGAATAGTAATTAAAGAACTGTGAAGTTAGATCCGTTTGGATTAATTTAGATGAAAACACTAAGCACAGAAACTGGCTATATAGCTGAAAGATCAAAAAGAATTCTGATAGTTTTTCTGGTATTTCACAAAACAGTCTATCACAACTATCTTACACTAAATGAAGCTAAATTATCAGACTGACATGGTTTACAGTAGATAAATAAATCCAAGAATCTAGTGATAAGATAACCCTCCTAAATTGGAGATTCTGCTTCAGGCTACACTTAAAAAGTATCACACTGCCTAGTGAGTCTTGTTGATTTTGAAAGCTATATGTTCCTAATTTGGGTATATCTCTTCACCTGCTTACAAGGTAACCTAAATAACTTATAGATTTCAGGGTGTTCTAGAACAATAGAAAGCTCTGTAGCAAATGCAGAGTACCATGAAAGCAGTTCTGCTACTTGGAACCCATGATCCAGAAGATCCAATAATTTGTGAAACATCAAAGCCATTAGGGTATGTGTTTTGAAGCCATAAGCAGACCTGAATATGAATCAACCCCTTAGAATTTAAGGACAAGTTCTGTGGTTTCTTTCAGATAACTACTTTGCTACTTTTGAAAAGAAAGCTTAGCCTATTATTGAGCTCTTAGTAGAGATTACATATGTAGTCAAAAACCACAAAAGGACTATTAATTTGAGATCCCCATCATGGATATTACATGACGAACCAAGCTATACATGTGTGCATCACAGCAGTCTCTATCATTAAATGGAGGAAAGTTAAAAATGAAATTGGTTGGTGGTAGAAAATGGGCACTGGTGGAGGGATGGGTATCTGATCATTGTATAATCGAAACCCAAGCACAAAAAATTGTAAATCTACAACTGTACCTCATGGTGTTTCACTAATAAAAAAATTAAAAAAAATGAAATTCGATTACAAGCATTCATAATGGCCCATATTTAATCCATCTGAATTCACAATAAAAGTATCTCACTTTTTCTCTTCCAGCTCTTAATTACATTATCATGAAAAGATTTTTAGGATCAGTTGGTAAAGGAAGAGATACTTATACCCGGTTTAAAGATGTCTTTCTTTGATATCCAAGTGACACCTGGAAAGGGGGCTGATGAAAAGGATCATACCTTCTTGGAGACATCTCTGGAGAACATGTGAGGGGAAATTATCTCAATAGGCCAAAGGATGATAAATGCCACTAGTATAAATGCCACTAGTTTTTAGTATATTTGGTTAGATAATTAATCAGAGAGGATGAATCTGGTGGACCCCCTGGGTGGCTTATGTGAGGTAGAGAAGAGAGAAACGATCACTTTCTCCTTGTCCTCCTCTGCCATCCAGAGACCTGCTGGGAGGGCTAGGACCAATTAAATCTGTTGGTAAGCACTTGCACTATACAGGCCAGACCCCCACTGGCTCAACTAGGTGATTGCCAAGTCACACCTGACGTCTGCTTGGTATTTTCAGAGTGAGTTAATTCCTACCAGGGGTTCTCTTGGGGAGCCACAAACTCCAGCTGGAGTGAGAAATTGTTCTTTGCCAGAAGGAAAGCCAGTCTAAGCACTTACCCATGGTCTCCAAGTCCTATCCCACAGAAAGGAATTTCAAGAGTAGACAGGTAGAGAAGTAAAAATGGATTCAATTTGGAGGCCTTTAGGATGGGAAAGGAGGGAGAGCAAAGAGAGACAAAATAAGGCACTCAAGAGAGGAAAGGATGCGGGCTTTTCCAAGGACGGAGGGAGCCCCAGTCACATCTCAAGAATAGAGATCTGGGCAGCGCATGTGCTCAAGCACCTCATGTGCTTGGCTCTATGGGCACAAGCAGTAAACGGGCTCAGGCAGTATGTGTCATGTGCGCATGCTTCCTTGGTTCAAGGTGGTTTGTATAGAGTTTCTCCAAGCTGCCCCCATGTGGGGCTTCTTAACCACTCAATCACTTGACATCCCTAACTCATCAACTCACTCGAGCAGGCGCCAGCAACATCTCCATGTGTCCCTGCCACATGCTAGTGTAGCCCAATGGCATTTGCTTGTTCCAGGAACAAGAACAGCCTCAAACTGATCGTTCCGGGTCTTGATGAAGAAGTCTGAGCATCTCATAGGTGGGCAGTCATGCAATCTTTTCACATCCGTGGAATCCAGTCAGTAATGTCTCTAGACCAGTGGTTGTCTCCAAATAGCATTAGGTGTCCAGCCCATCTGATTTTTGATGCCTTGGCAAACGAGGCAGGCTACCTAATTCTTAATCGTGAACAGAGGTTGGAACTCCAGATTCTTTCTCTCATTTGAGTGAAACCTGATACTCCAAGCATAGCTCTTTCAATTCCTCTTTGGGAGATCCAAATAGCATTCTCATCTTGTTTTCGTAAGGCCCAAGTCTCTGAGGTTTTATGTTAATGTAGGAAGAACAGTGGAGTTGAATAGATGTGCCCGGAGCCGGAGTTTCTTTTCCTCTTAGCTATTTCTTCGACGCTCTTGAAGGTGTTCCAAGCCACTCTCTTCCTCCTGCACAACTCAGGTGCCGGGTCATTCATCGTGTTGACTTTTCAATCTAGGTACACATAACTATTGCATTCGGATATGTTCATCCCATTGAGAGCGAATGAAACATCAGGAACGAGACCATTTCTCATACACATTTTCTTTGTGAGATTCAGTTGTAGTCCAACCTTTCCACGCTCATGGTGGAAGTCGGCCAGCATTTGTGCCACTTGGCTGATGTTTGGTGTTATTAGAATGATGTCATCAGTGAAGCAGCAGTGGTGTAGTTGCCGAATGTCTATCTTCAGTCCCATTCCTTTCCATTCCAGTCATCACATGATGTTTCCGAGGGTGGCACTGAAAAATTTTGGTGAAATGGTATCACCCTGTCGAACCTTTCTCTTGACGTCAATGATCACCTCCCTGTAGAATGATGAGATCCTGGTAGTGATTCTGCAATATAGCTCATGGAGGATCCTGAAGTATTGAACACCCTGTGGTGATTTTACTAGGTAAAAATCTTTTGGTAGGGTGATTGCCAAGAAGGTAGAATTGGTAATGGTTGATGGCATCTTTTGAAATTCCTTTCCTGGCTTTTGTTCTTACTGGAGCTTCTTTGAGCGGGGTCCAGCCTTCTCTGCATCTGTTGGCACCAGGTGAAAGTCTTATCAGGTCTTATATAGTTCCAATGCTCACAAAGTGGGTCCTGATGGCCTTAAGGAAATGTGGCTTTATTAGTTTATTGGAATTTCATTGTCACGAGGTCCTTCCTTGCCTACATCAGCATGATTTTGTACTAATTAATGAGGTGTTGCCAATAGTGTATATGGACAGATACTTGGAAGTACTGTGATTAGAAAGGTAATGACAAGGAGATTCAAATAATAGTAGCTAAGGCTGAAGTTATTTTACAACAAGTAGGATGCTTGCATTTAACACAGGAAACACAGTTTCAGTCCTTGACATCCCAGATGGTCCCCCAAGCACTTTTAGGAGTTATCACTGATCATAGAGCCAGGAAAATAATAAATAAAATAAATAAACTAGTAGGTAAATTTCTCTACAGGGTTTTTCTAAAGGAAATAAATAATAAGTAAAGATATTTGTGTCCCATTTGAATATTATACAAAGGGGGATTATTACAGAGAACTTAATGTTCATGTCCCATTGTGTGGATGTAAGTTGATATAAAGTTCCTAGGCATCCCTATCATTGTCCAACAAATCCATAAACTATGTGATCATAGAGCCAGAAATAGAGCTTTGCACTCAGAAACATGAACCAAAGTTGATTTGGCTATAGCCATGATTTTGCCAATAGAAACAGAGTTTCCAGTATGGCATCTTTTTTTTTTCTTTTTCAAAATATTCTGCCATCTACCTGGCAGTCTGATTATGTTAGATTTTCTCAACAGTTTGGAAAATGCTTTGTTGTTACTGGAGTAAATACAGCCTGGCTATGAATTCCCCTTATGTGTACACAATGCTTTTGCCAAAACTATCATCTGTGGACTTACAAATGCCTTTTTCTCATCATGATAATCCACACAACATTACTCCTGATCAGGGAACACATTTCACATCAAATTAAATGCAACAATGTTCTAGTGTTCATGGAATTTGTTGATTTTGCATGTTTCCCACCAACCCCATCACTTACTTCATAAAAATAATGTTACAACTTTTGGAAAACTCTATTATAGCTCCTGGTATATGATAATATGTTGCAGAAATTGGTTAAACAATCTCCAAAAGACTACGTCTTGTTAATCTACAGCCAATGTTTCTTCCATAGCTATGTATCATATCACCAAGACTCAATGTTGTGAAAATGGGAATAACGCTTGTTATAACTCCTAGTGATTCACTGTAGTACTGTAGCACTGTCCTCCCTTTTTTCATCAATTTGCTCAAGGAGGAATCAGTAAAGTCCCTATTGTGAGACTTGTTGTTACTGTGTTTGGCATATTGAATGCACCACAGGGAGCTTGCCATGCTCTGTCATGCAGGCAGATACTCTTGGTAGTTTGATGGGCTCTCCAAGAGGGATGGAGGAATTGAAGCTAGGGCGGCCGTATGCAAGGCAAATACCCTACCCACTGTGCTATCACTCCAACCCAGTGATTCACTAGCAATAGCTTTCTTTCCTTGTCCTTTCCTTCTTATTATTTTCTTTCCTTGTCCCCATTTCTTCAAAGAAAAATTTTATTTTCCTTTACTCTCTGTTGGTGTAGAGCCTAGAGATCTTAGTTCCAGAGGGAGAAATTCTACCAGGATAGACCAAAAATAAATTCCACTGTATTGTAAGAAAGTCTTCCACTTAGCCAATATAGGCTAATGTAGAACGTATGTTCCTTATGAGTATTGGGTTGTTTGAGGTGTAAGACAATCAGGTTCTCTTGGCATAAGATTTTGCTTCCCTACAACCTTTGGGTTCAGATGAAAGAGTAGAAATGACAAGGTACAATTATTATAATTTCTACTTATATCATGAATAACATTACTATGAACATTTTATTATGAAATTATTTACATGTTCTAATGCTTAATGTGCATTTTATATTTATGAGTACATTAAGGTGACACTTTCAATATATCAGAGCATTAATTTAATTATTCTTTTCTCTTTTAAGAGAAAAAAGTCCCACACTCTGTCTTTAAATCTATAACATATGCCCTTAATCATTACTATCAGATGATTCTTTTTAACTCTTTGAAATGCAATATCAATCAGAAAATAACCACAACATCCTGTCACTTCATGTACCTGCTTACCAACATGCATCCATACAATTTCAATTTATTGTGTCCCAACCTAACCTGTGCAGACCCTTACTTAACTCAGTGTAATTTCTTGCTTTAATAGGGCAACTTGATGAAGAAGGCATTGCATACTATTCTTCACATCACAATGATAATGAAAATATATTTTCCCACACATTGCAAGAAAGCTGGGGAAGTCAGGTCCTGACCACATTGTCGAACCTCAGAAGCAAGTATATAAGCAAAGAAAATATAGTAAGCCCAGCACCAAACTAAAAAAACTAGGACAACAGCAACAACAATTATTTACAATTCATATATATCTAGATATGTAGATATAATGAAGTATATTTCATTCTTAGCTTATGTAATTTCATTGTTGTTGTTGTTGTTTTCTAACCACTGCTATCATGGTCAGGGCTTATTCCTGGCTCTGACCACTGCTATAATGGTCAGGGCTTATTTCTGGCTCTGACCACTGCTATCATGGTCAGGGCTTATTCCTGGCTCTGAATAATCACCACGGGTGAAAAGTCTGAGTACTGTGTGGAACCCCCTGATCATTTTACAAACATGAATAACTAAAAAGAAAACAGACAAGCAAGAAGAAATTGAATAAGAAAAGAACAGTTGCATAGAACTCTGCAATTCAATTCTGACCACTACTACTGTTTCACCTTGATTTTCTTAGTGGTCCCATTTAATGGTCCACCCTTGAGTTAACATGCAAGAACAATCCAATAGAGTAAATCATAAAATGGATATAAAGCCTGTAATTTTAATTAGCATATTTAAAACGTTTCTGATTTGTATGCATTTGATCAAATGCATTTCATTTGCAGCGAGATATTTTATCCTGTAATGTTTTCCATTACTATTTAGCTCTTTAATGAAATGCAAAAATTTAAAATATTGCACTAAAATCTTGGTATTAATTATTAGTTGTCCCCCCTGTCTATTTTGAAAAAATAGACCCAAAAACTTAAAGTCCGTTAGCAAATAAATATTTTCTGCTATTTTTCAAAAAGTCCCTCTTTCAATATTTCCCTGGAACCAAAATGAATTTCAGAGTCTGTCATCCTTACTGCTGGTTTTTTTAAGGCCATGTCCTCAGTCAATATGAAAAGCTACTCATTTGGGAAATGAGCATAGAAAACTTGTAATACTAAGACTAGGATTAAAAGTAGTTTTGTTCAAAAAAGAAAGCAAAAAGAACTCCTAGACTAGAATAAAAAATATTATAATGACCAGAAAGAAAAAAGAGTGAATTCCCAGAAGCCCAGCTCTGATTTTCCATTCACTAAGCAGGAAAGCAAGTGACAGGAGTGGTCGCAACCAGTGTACTAGTATTAATTCTGCTGCCATTGGCAATTTGATAGGATGCTGCTCTTTTTTATTTTTATTTTTTTTATTATAGTCTAGCTAACATGGCTGTAGTAGTTAACACTTATGATTTTTAAAAGTACACTAAACAACATCACCACCAACTGGTTCAAGACTATCCACCATCATCATTATGTTTATTCTAGACCTCTTCTGAATGATTTCACTTAGCCACAGTATATATAGAGAAAAAAAAGAAATTAGACAATATGAAGCAGTGGCAATCCCTTGACCTTGAAAGAGGTGTGTTTCCAACGTGAGGAGATCCAAGACATCCATGAACAGTGTGAGAGGAATATTTTGGATTAGAAAAAAGATTTAGACAAACCCACCAGCTCAGTTCTGATGGCTCACTGATTCAGGCAACAGTCAGATGAGGGATTCCAAGAGACTGATAGCAAGTGAGGAGAGCAAATCCAGCCTGGTGCTGTAGAGCTTCTTAGTGACAATGAAGTCCTCCTGGTATTAGTACTCGGTCACCTTCTGTCATCCATATCTGAAGCATAGTCCCCAAAGGTAACTGAATTGGCTCACAGGAATGTGTGATCACAAACACACCCAGATTTCTAGTAACTGGAGTCTGAGGCTGAAGGTACTTTTGGGTGCCATGAAGCCCATCAGGCCTGTTGAAACTCCATATGGACCTATTATGGGGTACAAAGACTGTCTCCCCACGTTGTCCTTCAGACCTGCTGACGTCCAGCACCTAGGCATATGGAGAAACAGGAAGTAGTTCATTTGACAAAAGCAAAGCCCCACTCTGACTTGATTCCATAGGAAAATCCAAATAGCAATGTCACACCCCTGTCCGTTCAACTTTGGTTCTATAATTGTGGTCAACTACTGTAAAAGAAAACTCTCAGAGGCTCTGAAAATCAACTGGATGAACAGCTTCTGTTGCCTACACAGCAGCACAGACCCTCGTCACAGCCAACCCAGTCAGGCTGACTCACTGCAGTGCCAGTCACAGCAAAACCAAGGCAGTCAAGACCCAACAGATGGCCACACTTTCAGAGTTTAGTGGGCACCGCATCAACACATTTTTCCTAAAATGTCAGCTAATAAATGTTTTCTAAATTTAACTATGAAAATTTATCTTAAATTTACTGATGAAAAATGGATGTTAGGCTCATGTTCTCTCCTTTCTTTATGAGTTTTTTCCCATCCTCCTAAGCTTCCAGAATCAGAAGAGAAATAAGAGTCAAGAATTGTATTCAAAGTCTCTTCAGTTTTCATCTCTGAACATTTCTATAAGAATTGTCAAATTTGAATATTTACTTTTCCAGAAGTATTTACTTCTCCAATATTTAAAGTTCAGGATCAGGACTGACAACAAAGTGGAGGAAAATGAAAGGGAAAAAATACAAAAATTCCACTTCAACTTTGTGAGGAGATTAAAGAATCAATGTGAAACCAAGCCAATCAGTCTCCACAGGCCTGGTACACAGTGCTATTTCCTAATGTGCTTCTATTATTCTGACTGTGATCATGTATGTATACCTCCTTGCTCATTGCCATGTAGCTATTTGTGTTCACAATGGGCTTTTGCTTACACCTTTCCTTCTCAGAAAGATACTTATCTCTAAAAACAAGTGGAATGACACTTTATTTCATTATTTTCAGGAACTTATCTTTATGAGGAAAATTACTAGTTCCTTCCAACTATGTTTCCAGTAGCCATGATGCTAACATGCAGTAACGATGAGACACTAAATAGTAGTCGGATTTAACAACATCGCCCTTTCCTGTCCATGGATTTTAAATCTGTAGGGAATAACTTACACTGTGGCAGACCATATGCTCCCATTGCAGGTACACAAAATGCCAAACAAAGGCTTCAAATTTTATATTTTCTGCTAATGAAACAAATGAATAAGAAATTTTGTCACCTTTACATTAAGTAATGGTGTATGTTCAATGCATAGACTGCACTGCACTGCACTGTCCTCCCGTTGTCCATCGATTTGCTCGAGCAGGCCCAGTAACGACTCCATTGTGAGACTTGTTGTTACTGTGTTTGGCATAAAAAATACATCACGGTTAGCTTGCCAGGCTTTGCCATACAGGCAAGACACTCTGGGTACCTTTCTGCGCTCTTCGAGAGGGGCAGAAGAATCAAACTAGGGTCAGCCAGGACGTCCTCATGCAAGGCAAACACCCTACCACTGTGCTATTTCTCCAGCCCCAAGCATAGACAATAAAATAAAAAACTTTAAACTCTAAATTTTTTCTTTATATTAATTATTAAATCTTATCATCATTAGCACATTTGCATACAAGCAAACCTTTCCCTATTTATCTGCATGGGAATTTGAAATAAAATGTTAAGACATAATTTTGTTTGTATCTATTTTTTAATTAGATATATACTATAGACATTTTTACAACAAGTAAATATTATTCGATGATATGTATGTATACCATTTACATATCATTTCTTGGTTGTGTTATGTTCCAGTTACAGATAAACCATGACAATAGAATGATTCCATTTGTTTGACTGTTAACTCCATGCTTCAATTGGGAGGAGAGCAAATTTTATTAGTAATAAAAAATTATGAGATTAAATAAACTGGTACTTAACAGTATATTTCTCTATTTTTCCATACCAATATGTGTGATTGTGTGTGTATGAGTGTGTTTGTGTGTACATGCGTGACTGAGAACATGGTGGAAAATAAATATGCAATTATAGAAATTCACTTGTAAAGAGAATTAATGAACCAAAATCTATACAGATTTTAATGTTTTTAACTTTTCTAAGGATCTCTACAAAATATTTCTATTATCCTCAATCACCCTATGATGGCCTCTCAATTTAATGAGGACAATGTCCCATTTCTTTCAAAAAGTGAACAAATTTTCAGCCTAAAGAGAGCAATTAGGGAAAAGCCACAATTTTTCTATTAAAATTTGTTTTATTACTATTTAGAACAAATAATTTCCATGCCATTTAATCTGGAGAGGAGTGGTTAATTGGCTACTAACATCAGTAAGCTTTCTAAGATATGGAAACTAATCACTTGTCACAATGCAATGTTTGTGACACATTTTAGCTATAATCTCAATAAATGTTGTTTAAATATAACACTACTGCAAACATATGCTGCAAATTATAATAAGTAAAAAGTTTTAAATGAGTTTTCTAAAATCTTGGAGCAGGGAGAATTGATGGAAATTTGTGTTATGCTAAAGGAAGGCTGATATCAGCAGTGGTTTGGAGTGGGAACACAGTTTTTGAAAGTCTATTATTAACAGCTTTGTAAATCATGATGGCTGATTTTTTTTGTAGATCCATTTGTTTATTTTTATAGTGTTGCTCTTGCTTATGTCATTGTATCACTTTTTAAAGTTTTATTTTATTTTATTTTAATAAATATTAAATAATTATTAATTTATTAAATAACCACAGCCATGCTGAGACTACTCTCCACATGCTAAGATGAGCCTCACGCATGAAGGAACCAGCAGAGGAACCCAGGTGTGCGAGATCCAGGGCTGAGTTCTTCAGGCCTGCTCTGTTCAGGATTGGGTCTCCTCCACCCAGATCCCCCATCTTCCAGTAGCTAGACAGTTACACCCACCAACTGCCGTGCAACCCCATCAATGGCCAAGATCCAGAGACTATAAAACCAAGCTCCCAGAAGCACTCGGCTGCGAATGCCAATAAGAACTCTTATTGTCTAGTTCTCACTCTCAGAGAATCCACACAGGCATATTGCATATATGCTTGACTAGGAACACCTGTTTAGATTAGAGGCTGCCTCAAAAGCCTCCATCCTTCTCGGTGAGCCCAGCAAACTACCCAGAGTATCCCACCTGCACGGCAGAGACTGGCAAGCTTCCTGTGGCATACTCAACATGCCTAAAACAGTAACAATGATGGTCCTCACTTCCCTGACCCTGAAAGAGCCCCAATAAGCCATCAGGCTACACTAGCACATGACAGGGACGAATGGAGATGTTACTGGCTCTCGCTTGAGCAAATTGATAAACAGTGAGGTGATAGTGATAGTGATTTTAATAAAGTTGTTCAAAATAATTTATTACATTCAATATTCCAACACAAATTCCACCACCATTACATTTCCCACCACCATTATTTCTTATCCATCACCAAATCTACCCCAAATGCAGGTCCTGAAAAATTTATTTTATATTGCTTGTTATAAATAATTTTCTAAAATTAATCCAAAAAAGTTTTCTTAAAGTGTGTGATGATTGTTCCATCTCACCACTAAGCCCTTATATAAAAGTTTGTTAATATGTTATTACAAGTTGAGCTTTGTGTGCTAATTTTTTTTTTACTTTACACCCCATCAGATATGGTGTGATACTCCCGATACATAACTGGAGTACAGTATGAGATGTTGCATTTGTGGCTATGCATTTTAGGTTTTCTAAATTTTAAATAGGGTGACATAGCTGGAGTCAAATTTTTAAATGGATGGTAAATTTGGAGGCTGGAGGCATCTCTGCAGCTTGTGACTCTCTTCCAAGATTTATTTGTGAGTCTCTGGATCATGGCTATTAATAAACTAATATGGTGCCAGAGGCAGTTCGTGGGCCTGAATGCCAGGCTCCTACAAGAACAGAGAAATGGGGGGAGGTCGCTCATCCCTAGTTCAATAAGAGCCTGAAGAGTTTGGTCACAAAACCTGCATTCTGAGTTTTTCAACAGATTCACTCATGAATGAGGCTTACCCCAAGCCTGTGGAGATCAATCAGCCTTGAGCATAGCTGTGACTGGATTATGGAGATTTTCAGCTGCCAGGGATGTGTTTGGGCAGATTGTGGGTGAATTTTTAAGCTTGCATTTTTCCTGATTTTAATGTATTATTTGATTTTAATTATTTAATTAAATTTCTGATTTTAATTCTGAAAATACGATGCTACTTCTTGTGGTTTGTCCTTAGATATATTATTTTTTTATATTTAAAAAATTGGGGGGACTCCGTGCCAGATTGTTTTCACTCGGGGTGTCCCGGAGGGGGGCAGGTGAGAGCCCTCCCTGCCCCAAGGGACCCAGCCCCAGCAGCTCCCACTACCCAACTGCCGCCATGCTCCAGGCCTCTTTTCGGACGCTCGGACTGAGACTCACTCATGAATGAAGTCCCACAGAACTCAGGTAATATAGAACTTTGTGACCTTAGACTTTGGGCTCAGCAGGACCAGGGAGCAGAAATGCTCTGCCTCCTTTCCCAGTCTCTGGCGGCCCAGGAGTCACACCCACAAGTCATTCCCTTCCGGTGCCAGATAATCTTCTCATCGGACACCCTCCAGAACTCATTCGCTGCTTCTCCTGGAAGGGAGCATAAATTGAGGCTCCCATAACCATGACACCGGACTCCGTGCCAGGTTGTTTTCACTGGGAACACCCTAGAGTGGGGCAGGTGAAATCCCTCCCCACTCCAAAGGACCCACCTCCGGCAGCGGACCTCCACTACCCAACATCGGCCACACTCCAGGCCGCTTTCCACACTCTCTGGTCGAGCTTCACATATGAGTGAACATATTCTGGACACATCATAAGACACTTCCTACCCATTTTCAATAATTAACACACCATATTTGATGGGTTTCAGACATTAGGCAGCAAATCATAGAGAACCTGCTAGCTACCGAGAGTATCCCACCCGCATGGGCAGAGCCTGGCATGCTCCCTGTGGCATGTTCGATATGCCAAAAACAGTATTCCCCTAACCCTGAAAGAGCCTCTGATCATTTGGAAAAGACAAGTAAGAAGAGGCTGCTAAAATCTCAGAGCTGGGAGGAATAGAGATGTTAATGTTGCCCACTTGAGTAAATCAATGAAAAATGGGATGACAGTGATACAGTGATACAGTGAAAAATATTTTTATTTGGGGTCCAGATTGATCTCAATAGTGGGTAAGGCATTTTCCTTGTACTTGTCATCTCTGGAACTCTAAATGGACTCCTGAGAAACTCAAGAGTGGTCTCTGACTGCAGAGCCAGGTGTGGCCCAGAAACAATAACAACATAAACAAAAGCTTGTAAAGTGAATCACATATTTGTTCACATATTTGTTTTCAGGCTTGCAATGTCCCCACCTCCAACTCCAACACTTAGCATCCCTATATCTACACCACTGACCTTAGATAAGTTCACAATCATGATCATCCTGTTGTTCATCAATTGCCTCGAGCAGGCACCAGTAACGTCTCCTTCAACCTAGCCCTGAGATTTTAAAAAGTGCCATATTCAAGGCTCTTTCAGGGTTAGGAGAATGAGACCCATCATTATTACTGGTATTTGGCATATTGGGTACACCACGGGGAGTTTGCCAGAATCTGCCGCGTAGGCAGGTTACATTCGGTAACCGGCCATGTTAACCAAAGAATGAAATAATAAGATATCGCTTGACCCCAAATGCGGCTGTGTGCTTCCAGGAGCTGGATTTTATAGTCTCTGGGTCTTGGCCGTTGATGGGATTACACTTACACGGCGATGGGGGTGGGGGGAGAGGGGTCAGTTGTTGGGTGTGACCTCTCCCTACTGGAAGATGGAGGATCTGGGTGGAGAATGCTCAGCCCCGATCCGAGCAGGCTTGGAGATCTCAGCCCCGGGACCCGCATGCCATTGTTCCTCTGCTGGTACCTTCAGGCGTGTGGAGAGTGGTCTCAGCATGGTGGTGGTTGATTCTGGAGGTCTTTGGCTGCTGGGGCTCTGCTGGGGACAGGGAGGAAAACTCAACCCACCCCCATCCAAGGGGTCCTGGTGAGGACAAGTTATAAATTTATAATTTAATAGTTTGTGGGATCTAAGTTAACAGTATGATGATTACTATTAATGCTGTATTTCATATGAGATTTGCTAAAATAACATATTTTAGATATTCTTTGCACTATAGCAAAGAGATTGGAAATGATGACTATGTTATTTAACGACAATCCAATGCTTATTTCACAATAAAGGCCCTCCCGTTGATCATTGATTTGCTCGAGCGGGCCCAGTAACGTCTCCATTGGAGAATTTGTTGTTACTGAGTCTGGCATATTGAATACGTCACAGGGAGCTTGCCAGGCTCTGCCGTGCGGGCGAGATACTCTTGGTAGCTTGCCGGGCTCTCCGAGAGGGGCGGAGGAATCGAACTCGGATTGGCCATTTTGGCTGCGTGCAGGGCAAACGCCCTACCGCTGTGCTATCGCTCCAGCCATTTCACAATACATAACAAATAATTTTATTGTACACTTTTTTAAACATTGAAGATTTGACAATGGTATGTAGGATAGAAGGCAACCAGCGTTAACTAACCAAACTAACACAGAAGGCTTCACCTGTAACAATATCTTAGTACTTCCTCATATAAGACTTGATGTTTCCATGGTGAGACACAACAATTTACACTAATTTTCTTCTAAGGAAATATTTTTTTATAATTCTGTTAGCAATTTATTGATAACAAGAAAGATATAATAAATTACTGTGGGCTTGTTATAGTGGCAGGCTTGAGGGGTGCTTGGAGACGATGTTGGAGGGATGGTTACATGGTGTTGGGATTGGTACTGAAATACTGAATGCCTATGACAGATCATCATGAACACATTGTTTATATAAAATTTGGGGGGTAATAATTACATAAGTAATCCTTACCTATCTCATATACACTAAAAAATATATTAGCACAGAATTTCTTTAAAAGTTTTATTAATGACAAGTAAGGCATGGTTACTACCATAATAGATCCAAATATAAAATAAAATTTACTGCAATATACCTTAGATTCCAGAGTTGAAAACTTTTTTAAATGAGAATAATTATTTTATTATATAGTATTAAAGTGTTTTATTTTCCTTGCTCACAGAGGTCAAATTCATATAACAGTCACAAATTGGCTCCTACTGATTTATTTTCTGATCACTCTATTTGCCATTTCTTAAAGTTTTGTTGGAACAAATAATATAAAGTAAATTTCTTATGTGCCTAAAGGGGCAGGTTGGGAACGGGAGGGAAAATCGGGATGTTGGTAGAGGGAAGTTTGCAGGGGTGGTGCTGGAACAGTAAACACCTGAAACAACTGTATAACGAACAACTTTATAAATCACTGTTTTCAATAGAAAATCAGAAGCAAATAAAATCAATCTACATATTGTTTGACAGTCATATATTATGGGGCACAGAGGAAGATGTCAATTTTTGAAGAACTCACAAGCAAAATTTAAATGCAAATTCTTCTGATACAATTTATATTGTTCATATTTAAAATAAAAATATGGCAACTAACACTTTGATAAAATAAGAGTTTTATTAAATAGAAAGGAATTATTACTGAATTTAGTGAGGTAATTTACCTTTCTTCCCTTTGAATCTTGTGCAAACCACGTTTGCGTAAACCAGAGAAGAACATATGAAATATGTGCACAAAAGAAGACATACATTTATGAACAGAACAGTGTCTATAGCCAGTATTGTTAAATATTAAGCAGCGTTTGAAAGAGTGCTAAATTATGTAACTCTTGGGATATTTGTGGAACAAATATACACAAGAAAATCAACCATTCTCCTTTATTTACAATTTTAACCATATATCCAGACACTTATTAATTAATGAAAATGTGAACGCGCTAGTCTTATTTTTCATGTACTACAAAAATATATTACTAACATTTTGGAATAAATATAATTTTATTTAAATAATGGCTCATGCATGATGTATTACATATACATGTAATAAAACTACATAGAAGTTCTTCAACTTTTTCATCAGATGGTTTTATTTACTCTATGCAGTGTTTTCTGTAGATGTGTAATTGGCTGTATGCTCTGTGTTTAGAACACTTTCATGATTCAAAAAATTGCCTCACTTCCCTTTTCACTTTTTAATCTTACACTTTCTTCTTTTTATTCCCCTGATTTGTGGAGGGTTTTGTTTGGTTAGTTGGTTTTACTTCTATTGTTCTTAATCAACCATTGATAGCCTAGTAATTTCTTATACAACATATTAGTGAAAGTTTTGTAAGCATATATTATGTATCACCAGAAAGTTGATGATAATGTCAAGGTTTTATTTCACTTAATCATATTAGCCAGTGAAGAGTGATTATGAGGAAAGGTTATGACATGTTTTCATCTATTTTGTATTGATGTCCATATTTGTTTTACTTCCCCACTTGTAATAACTATTTTTGGAAAGATGAAAAATCTTACATATTCTTTGCACTCAAGAAATATAAGTAATATAATTGCCTTATTGAAGATGAATATTTAAGTTTTATATACAAGTAAAAACAAGAAATAGAACGGCTCTGGGAACTCTCTCCTCATTCAACCAGGTACTGCCTGGCACCCAGGGCTTGGGACTCTCTCTGGGCATGCTCAGATAGCTTGATCCCCTAGAAGAGCCGGTTTTCCCCCTTCATATGCTCAGGAAGGGAACTGAGACACATCTTGTGGAAACAAAGCTGAACGGCTCCGTGCACTCTCTCCTCATTCAAACAGGTACTGCCCAGAACCCAGTGCCAGGGACCCTTTCCGAAGCCTCGGCCGCGTCTCCCACTACATATCCCATAGGAACCATAAGTTACCCTCTTAGATGGAATCTTCTCGAGGGTAGCTCAACGACTAGAAACACATTAGCCAATAACTCATTAAGCCTAATCTCAATTCATTCTGCATATCAAGCAGTATAGTAAGACTGAATGTGAAGGTCTAAACCAAACTGGTCACAATGGTAAAGCAACACAAAAGCCCACCAAACTTTCTTATTGAAGAGGCTATCCCAGAAAATACCAACAGTACTTTAGTGTTAGACAACCTCGCTGACAAGGAATTTAGAAGGGAGCTACTGAGGATGCTTATGGAGCTAAAAGAAACAATGGAAAGCAATGCCAATAAAAGACAAGGGGATTTGAAAGAAGAAATGAGGAAAATGCAAACGGAAATGTCAGACCTGAAAAACCTGGTAGGCGATTTGAAAAACTCAGTGGAAGGTCTCAGCGGCAGAGTAAGAGCTGATGAGAACAGAATCAGTGAGCTCGAAGATGAAGTTCAGAGACTCTCCAGAAAAGAGCAGAAAATGGAAAAGAGATTCACAATTCGGGAACAGATGGCAAGAGAAGACCGTGATGAAGCCAAGAGGGGTAACATAAGAATTATTGGAGTCCCAGAGTGACAGGAAGAAATACTTGATGAAGAAGAAACTGTCAAAGACATCATTGTTACAACGTTTCCAGAGCTGAAGAAAACTTGTGACCACATTCAGAAGTCCCGAAGGGTACAAGCTAGAAGAAATCCGAATAAAAATACCCCAAGACACATCCTGATCAAAATGACCAAAACCTTAGAGAGAGACAAAATTCTGAAAGCAGTTAGATCAAAGAAATAAATCTCTTACAAAGGAGCATCCTTAAAATTTAAAGCTGATTTGTCTGATGAAACCCTCATGGCCTGAAAAGAGTGGTGGGATATAGTGAAAAAACTCAATGAAATAAATGCCTCACCAAAAATACTTTACCCAGCAAGGCTCTCATTCAAAACAGAAGGAACAGCACACAGTTTCACAGACAAACAACAGCTCAAGAACGTCATAGACTCAAAACCATGGTTACAAGAACAACTAAATGGGCTACTTTTAGGCAAGACAGTCCCCCTCACTTAATCACTTAATCACTTAACTTCCCGTTAGTCGTGGATTTGCTCAAGCGGGCGGCAGTAACATCTCCATTCGTCCCTGTCACGTGCCAGTGTAGCCCAGTGGCATCTGTTCGCTCTGGGTACATGAAGAGCCTCAAATCGATCAGTCATGACCTTGATGAAGAAGTCTGACCATCTGGTAGGTGGGCGGGTGCACGGTCTTTTGACATCCCGAGGGATCCAGTCGGTAACAGCTCTAGTCCAGCGGTCGTCTTTAAAGCTCATTACGTGACCAGCCCATCTGATTTTTGACACCTTGGAAAACGAGACAGCGTCCCTGATTCTTGATCGTCGACAGATGTCGGAACTCCAGATTCTTTCTCTCATTTGAGTTAAACGTGATAGTCCAAGAATAGCTCTTTCAATTCCTCTTTGGGAGACCCAAATAGCATTCTCATTCTATTTACGTAGGCCCCAGATCTCTGAGGCATATGTTAATTCAGGACAAACAGTGGAATCAAAAAGATGTGCCTGGAGCCGGAGGTTCTATGTCCTCTTAGTTATTTCTTCGACGTTCTTGAAGGCATTCCAAGCTGCTCTCTTCCTCCTGCGCAGCTCGGGTGCCAGGTCATTTGTCATTTTGATTCTCAACCTAGGTACACATAGCTGTTGCATTCAGAGATGGTCGTTCCATTGAGAGCAAATGAGGCATAAGAAACGAGGCTGTTTCTCATAAACATTGTTTTTGTAAGATTTAGCTGTAGTCCTACCATTCCACAATCATAGTCAAAGTCGGCAAGCATTTGTGCTGCTTGGCTGATGTTTGAAGTTATTAAAACAAAGTCATCAGCAAAGCAGAGGTGGTGTAGTTGCCGACCATCTATCTTCACTCGCATTCCTTCCCATTCCAATCATCGCATGATGTTCTCGAGGGTGGCACAGAAGAGTTTCGGTGAAATGGTATCACCCTCCGAACCCCTCTCTTGACATCAATGATTACTTCTTTGTAGAATGGTGAGATCATGGTAGAGAATCCGCAATACAGCTCACGGAGGATCTTGATGTATTGGGCTTGAATGCCCTGATTGGCTAGGGCTTCAATGACCGCGTCCGTCTCAACAGAATCAAAGGCCTTCTTTAAATCAATGAACGTTAAACATAGCGGCATCTTGAACTCCCGAGAAACCTCAATGAGCTTGGTTATCGTGTGGATATGGTTGATGGTGCTGAATCCTTTGCAGAACCCAGCTTGCTCGCATGGTTGTCCTTCATCTTGTGTTCTGCCAATCCTATGTAGTATTACTCAAGTGAACAACTTGTAGATGACAGACAATAGGCAGATCGGGCGATATTTGCCAATGTCATGGATGTCTCCCTTCTTGAACAGTAGTATGGTCCTGCTGGTTTTCCGTTGAGACAGAACCTTGCATTCAGACAGGTAGCGAGTGGAGAGCCGAGCCAGTGTATTGATGAGTACTGACAGCAGGTTCTTCAGGTGTTCAGGTCTGACCTTGTCTGGGCTGGGTTCTGTTTGTTTCTTTATTGACGAAATGGCATGTCAGATTTCGGTAGGGAGAACATTGGGAACGACATATCCATCCTGTGGAATTTGGTATTTCGGCAAGTGGACATGGCTATTGAAGATATTTGAGTAGAAGTCATGGATAACCTTCTCCATTGCCATTCTGGAGGATGTGATGGATCCATCAGGACGTCAGAGGGCAGTCATCTTGGTCTTGTAGTTGGTGAAGGACAGGCAAGCATTAGAATACTTCTCCCAGCTTCTGCCGCATCTACCAGCACTTCTGCTCTTCTCTCTTTAAGGTCTTCCTTGATCGCATCTCTGCACTGCTTTGCGAGCTCGGACTTTAGCTTGTGGCAAGCTATCTGTTGTGTATTCGATATGCCAAAACCGGTAATTACAACTGGTCTCATTCACCTGACCCTGAAGGCTTCACTAACATGGCATCACTGAGAAGGGTGAGAAAGGAGAGACCGATAAAATCTCAAGGCCAAACTAGGCTGCCACAACGAAGGAAGACAAAAATGATCGTCTGTACTTTCAATGCTAGTACGCTAGCATCAGATGCATCCATCGAGGCCCCGATAGTACAAGCGTGAATGATGAAGTATGACATCATTGGTCTGACAAGATAAGAAGACGAATCTCACCATGCAGTTTTCGACACTGGAGAAGAATTGTTCCTTGGAACATGCGATAAAAGAGGTGTTGGAGGCATTGGTGTCCTTGTCAACACAAACTTGGCCATGAGAATTCATTCGAATGCCTAACAACCCAAATTGGATGTTTACATTTGAATAAATGTGGCTCACTGCCAGCTGTTTCTATCTTCATTGTCTACGCACCAACATCTCATTATGATGAAAGAGAAATCAAGAAGTTCTACATGGAGCTGGAGAAGTTCTATAAAGAAGACCACACCTTCTACAAGATCATTGTGGGTGATTTTAATGCCAAGATAGGACAGAGAAGATCAGCTGAAGAACTGCACATCAGGACCCATGGCCTAGAACGGAACGAACCGGGAGAGAGACTGTCTGAGTTCATCATGTCGACCAAGACCATTCATGGTAACTCACAGTTCCAGAAGGCAGAATCTAAACGATGGACATGGGAGTCTCCCGGTGGACGATTCCACAACGAAATAGACCACATCATATTCAATCGACGGTTTTGCCTGACTGATGTTGCTGTTGTCGCAAAGTTTCTAACGGGATTGGACCACCGTCTCCTTAGTGCAAAATTCTACTTCACAGATCAGGGAGAAAGGGCTGCAAAGTTTAAAAAGAGAACTCCCAGAACGACCACCAACTGGGAGCTCTTTGGTACTATTGAGGCAACATGGGAAGATGCCTTTGTTGACAACATTAACAAGGAATACGATTGACTGGTTCAGCACCTCCATGATTGTGCGAGGAATGCCAAGAGAGAAATAGCCACAAAAAAATGCCTGTCTTCGAAAACTTTTGAGCTTCTTCGCCAACGAGGTTTGGCGCATGCCTCAGGCAACGACAAGCTAACAGGACCCTCAAATACACCAAATTTCAACAGAACAATGGGACAAAATCCCATAACAATCTCTCTCAATATCAATGGGCTAAACCCACCAATTAAATGACACAGAGTGGTGGGATGGATTAGGAAATTGAACCCAACATTCTGCTGCCTGCAAGAAACTCATCTCAAAAGTCAAAGCAAACACAGACTCAGTGTCAAAGGCTGGAAAACAATCCTACAAGCAAACAGCTCCCATAAAAAAGCTGGGGTAGCCATCCTAATATCAGACCACATCGACTTCAGAGTGAAGAAGGTAACAAGACAGTGAAGGCCATTTCTTATTGATCAAAGGATCTGTACAACAGGAAGAACTTACAATACTAAATGTATATGCACAAGCATAGTACTTAAAACAACTACTCATAGATTTGGAGAAAGACATCATTAGCAACACAATACTAGTGGGAGACTTCAGCACCACTTTATCACCTCTTGATAGATCAAGCAGACTCAAGTTTAGCAAGGACATACTTCATCTGAGGGAAACAATTGTAGAAAGGGACTTAGTAGATATATATATAGGACACTTATTCTCAAAAAGCTGAATACACATTCTTCTCAAGTGTACATGGAATATTTTCCAAGATAGACCACATGCTTAGCCACAAAACATACCTCCATAAAATTAAGAAGATAGAGATTGTATCAACAATCTTCTCAGACCATAATGCTCTGAAATTAGAAGTAAATCACATACAAAAACAGAAAACTAACTCAAACACTTGGAAAATAAACAGTGTGCTATTGAACAACGAGTGGCTTAGAAAGGAAATCAAAGAGGAAATCAAAAGATTTCTAGAAACGAATGAAAATGAGGACACAAGTTACCAAAACTTATGGGAACCAGCAAAAGCTGTATTAAGAGGAAAGTTTATAGCTCTACAAGCATTCTTCAGGAAGGAGGAGCGAGCCCACATAATTAACCTAACCTCACAGTTTAAGAGCTTGGAGAAGAATCAACAAAAGGAGAACAATGCAAACAGGAGGAAGGAAATAATAAAGCTCAGAGCAGAGATTAAAGAGATGGAAACCCAAAAAACAATCCGAAAGATCAATGAATCAAAGAGCTGGTTCTTCTAGAAAATTAACAAGATCGATAAGCCTCTAGCAAAACTCACAAAGGAAGGGAGAGAGAAAACCCTAACAAACCGAATCAGAAATAAAAAGGGGGTCATTACAACAGAAACTACAGAAATTCAAAGGATCCTCAGGGAGTACTTTGAGAAGCTTTATGCCACGGAACATCAAAACCTCGAGGAAATGGATAAATTCCTAAACTCTTACAGACTCCCAAGGCTGAACCAAGAAGACCTGGAATACCTGAACAGACCTATCATCATCAAGGAAGTTGAAATGGTAATAAAAAGTCTCCCCAAGCACAAAAGTCCTGGCCTGGATGGATTCACTAGTGAATTCTTCCAAATCTTTAAAGAGGACGTACTCCCAATCCTCTTTAAGCTTTTCCACGAAATTGAAATATCAAAAACATTTCTGAAACAGTTTCTACGAATCAAATATAACCCTGATACCAAAAGCAGACAGAGATACCACAAAGAAAGGGAATTACAGGCCGATATTCCTGATGAACACAGATGCAAAGATCCTCAATAAACTACTTGAAATTAGAATCCAACTACTCATCAAAAAGATCATACACCATTACCAAGTATTATTAATCCCAGGGATTCAAGGATGATTTAACGTTCGGAAATCAATCAATATAATCTATCATATCAACAAAAGAAAAGATAAAAACCATATGATCATATCAACAGATGCAGAGAAAGCATTTGACAAGATCCAGCACCTCTTTGTGATGAAAACCCTAGCCGAAATGTGTATAGAGAGGACTTTCCTCAACATAGTTAAACCCATCTACCACAAGCCTACAGCAAACATCATGCTCAATGGCGAAAAACTGAGAACCTTCCCTCTAAGATCAGGGATGAAACAAGGATGCCCACTGTCTCCACTGCTGTTCAATATAGTACTGGACGTCCTTGAAATAGCGATTACGCAAGAAAGATATTAAGGGAATTCAGATAGGAAAGGAAGAAATCAAGCTCTCACTATTCGCAGATGATATGATACTATACTTAGAGAAGCCTTTAACTTCCACCAAGAAACTCCTAGAAACAATAGACTTGTATAGTAAAGTTGCAGGCTATAAAATCAATACCCAAAAGTCCATGGCTTTCCTATATGCAGAGTGAGAGAGAAGAAAGCGACATGAAGAAAACAATCCTGTTCACAATTGTGCCCAAGAAAGTCAAGTACCTAGGAATCAGCTTAACCAAGGGAGTAAAGGACCTGTACAAAGAAAACTACAAAACGCTACTTCAGGAAATAAAAGAGGCCATGAGGAAATGGAAAGATATTCCCTGATCATGGGTCAGGAGAATTAACATTGTCAAAATGGCAATACTTCCCAAAGCACTGTAAAAATTCAATGCAATCCCTGTAATGATACCCATGACATTCTTCAAAGTAATGGAGCAAACACTCCTGAAATTCATATGGAACAATAAGCCCAAACAAATAGCTAAAGCAATTCTTGGGAAAAAGAAAATGGGAGGAATCAACCTCCCTACCTTCAAGCTCTACTGCAAAGCAGTAATAATTAAAACAGCATGGTACTGGAACAAAGGCAGAGCTGCAGACCAATGGAACAGGGTTGAATACTCTGACATCTCCCCACAATCATATGATCATCTAATCTTTGATAAAGGTGCAAGAAATGTGAAGTGGAGTAAGGAAAGCCTATTTAACAAAGTATGCTGGCAAAACTGGATGGCTACATGCAAAAAAATGTGCTTAGAACTCTGCCTAACACCCTGTAAAAAAGCAAGATCAAAATGGATTTAAGACCTCAACATCAGACCAGAAACCATAAAGTACATTGAAAACAAAGTTGGCAAAACCCTCCATGACATTGAAGCTAATGGTATCTTCAACAATGTCACGCCACTGGCCGACCAAGTGAAAACAGATAGATAAATGGGACTTTTTCAAACTAAGAAGCTTCTGCACTCAAAAGAAACAATGACCAAAATACAAAGACAGTCTACAGAATAGGAAAGGATATTTGCCGAATACACATCTGACAATGGGTTGATATCAAGGATATACAAAGTACTGGTTGAACTCCACAAGAAGAAAACATCCAACCCCATCAAAAAATGGGGCAATGAAATAAACAGAAACTTTCTCAAAGAAAAAATCTGAATGGCAAAAAAGCACATGAGAAAATGCTCTACATCATTAATTATCAGGGAGATGCAGATCAAAACCACAATGAGATACCATCTCACACCTCAGAAACTGGCCCACATCCAAAAGAACAAAAGCAACCAATCTTGGCATGGATGTGGCGAGAAAGGGACACTCCTTCACTGTTGGTGGGAATTTCGACTGGTTCAGCCCTTCTGGAAAACAGTATGGACAATTCTCAAAAAATTAGAAATTGAGCTCCCATTTGACCCAGCAATACCACTCTTGGGAATATATCCCAGAGAGGCAAAAATGTATAGTCTACTTGACATCTGCACTTATTTGTTCATTGCAGCACTCTTTACAATAGCAGGAAACTGGAAGAAACCTGAACACCCAAGAACAGATGACTGGTTAAAGAAACTTTGGTACATACACACAATGGAGTATTATGTAGCTGTTAGAAGAGATGAATGATGGGTCTCATTCTCCTAAATAGCCTTGAATATAATCTCAGGGCTAGGATGAAAGAGACATTACTGGGGCCTGCTCGAGGCAATCGACGAATAACGAATAACAGAAGAGATGAAGTCATGAAATTTACATACAAGTGGTACAACATGGAAAGTATCATGCTATGTGAAATGAGTCAGAAAGAGAGGGATAGACATAGAAAGATTGCATTCATCTGGGGGATATAAAGTAACAAAGTAGGAGATTAATACCCAAGAATAGCCGAGATCAGTACCAGCAGGATTACTCCATAGCTAAGAGGCCAGTTGGGCATTCTAGCGGAAAGGGCAGCTCAGATAGAGAAGAGAGCACCAAATAAAGGGTGTTTGAAGGATCCTCCCAGGATGGGAGATGCATGTTGAAAGTAGCCTATGGACTAAACATGATTGCCACTCAATGCCTCTTTTGCAGACCACAATACCCAAAAGGAGAGAGAGAAGAAAAGGAAATGCCCTGTCACAGAGGGACAGTGGGATGGGGAGGATGAGTGTGGGAGGGATACTGTGATCCATGGTGGTGGAAAATGGGCACAGGTGGAGGGATGGGTATTTGATCATTGTATAATCGAAACCCAAGAACAAAAATTTGTAAATCTACAACTGTTCCTCATGGTGTTTCACTAAAAAAAAAAAAACAGAAAAAAACAAGAAATAGCTAAACAAAAATATATAACTGAGAAGTTATGTGATTTTAATATTAGGATCTCAGGTATACTATTTTGTTGATTCAATATTTATAGCAACATGTTCATGTAAAATACTACCAAACTTTATAAAATTATAATGTACTCTAAAATATCTCTTGATAAATTAGGTGCAATAAATCTACGTTTAATATGTCACTGACAAAAGAAACCAAATGTACTTAAAATTTCTAGATATTGGGGGGTGGGAGGGATACTGGGATCCGTGGTTGTGGGAAATGGGCACTGGTGCAGGGATGGGTATTTGATCATTGTATAATTGAAACCCAAGCACAAAAATTTCTAAGTCTGCAACTGTACCTCATGATGTCTCACTAATAAAAATTTTTTAAAAATCTAAATATATAATATCTATGTTTGTGTTAGGAATTAATAAAATTATTTAGTATGGGAAATAAATCTAAATGAAGTTGTACTATAATGCTTAATTTATATCTTCAATATATTATAAACATCAAAGCTGTAATCTTTGAAAAACTTGAGCATAATTATATATATTTTGAAATCTGGTGGAGAAATGGGTGTTCCGTCATTGTATGACTGAATCTCAAATATGAAAGCTTTGTAACTCTATCTCACAGTGAGACAATAAAATAAAAAAAAATGTGGAGCTCATGTCCAATTCAATCAGCTTAATCAATGACTAAACAAATAGCAGTACTCCTACATAATTTTTTAATAAAAAAATGAAAGAAAGAGCTTATAAGTGTCAACAACTGAACAACCATATTCAGAATTAGAAATAATTTTCAACAAACCCTTCTCAAAAATCACATACAGATGGTCAGCTAAAACATAAAAAAATCGAATCATCACTTATTTTTAAAGAAATAAAAATCAAAACCACAGTGATATCACATCACATCATGTCAAAAAGATTGAAAACAAATGTTGGCTGTGGTTGGAGTGCTGTTTCCCAGAGAGTGTGATGAAGTACTATAGACCCTAGTCTCTCTGAATAATGCAGAGAGACAGTAGGAGTGTCAGGAGAGAGTGGGGTGAGGGAATTATGCTAGCTCACTGGAAAGAATGTGGATTTTCAGAAGGATACTGAGAGGTTGTTTTCTGAAATATTACAGTAGGGCATACAAATTTGGGAAATTCTATTGTAGAGACAAAGAATAACAAAAAATCTGTTTACACTATTCAAGTGAAAGTAAATTTTTCCACTCTTGGTGAAAAGGTCATAAAATATTAAAATACTAAAATGTAACAAACATCAGATCACGGGGATCCTGTTGTTCCTCGATTGCCTCGAGCAGGCACCAGTAACGTCTCCTTCTTTCTAGCCCTGAGATTTTAAAAGAGCCATATTCAGTGCTCTTTCAGGGCTAGGAGAATGAGACCTATCATTGTTACTGGTATTCGGCATATTGAGTACGACACGGGAAGTTTGCCAGTCTCTGCTGTGTGGGCAGGATACTTTTGGTAGCCTGCCAGAATCTCCAAAGTAAAAAATATGATTCAGCAATTTTTATTTCTAGAAAAATGCATGTGGAAACTATTTTAAAATCATGTGAAATAGATAGATAGATAGATAGATAGATAGATAGATAGATAGATAGATACACAATATTATTTGTGTAACCAAGGTATGGAAACAGCTTAAATATCCATCGATGAATGTTTGGGTAGAGAATATGGGGCATACAAAAAATAGCATATTCTTCAGTTCTATTTTAAAAAATATAAATTCTTGCCATTTTTGGCATTGTTGATATAACATGAGGAGATCACGGTCACAGTCCTCCCGTTGTTCATCGATTTGCTTGAGCGGGCCCAGTAACATCTCCATCATGATACTTGTTGTTACTGTGTTTGGCATATCGAATACATCACAGGTAGCTTGCCAGGCTCTGCCATGCGGGCTCTCCAAGAGGGGCGGAGGAATCGAACGCGGGTCGGCCATGTTGGCCGCTTGTAACGTAACCCCCCGTACCGCTGTACTATCGCTCCAGCCCAACATGAAGGGATATGCGAAGAAAAATAAGTCCGAAAGAGGAAGATCAATGTTGGATGATCTCATCCACAAGGGGAAAAGAAGCAATGCCAAGGATCAAAGTGAAATTAAAAAAACTTCTGAATTCTGATCGCAGGTCTGAGATCCTCAGCTGGAGGAAGTGTGGAAGCAAAGGGTGGGGCAGCCCAGTGCCCTGTGCTTGAGAGTTAGAACTTTACTGGTAAGTTTTAAAAACTTTATTGGTAAGTGAATTTGAAGATGTGTGACCTGTCTTAAATCGTCACCTCAATTAAAAAATGTTTTGAAATACACATATATGCACATAAAAAATTATCACTGTTTCTCAAATCTACCTCGTAAAACCAAATAATTCATTATTTATTTGGGACAATATTTATGATGCACTGAAGAAATACATGACATTAAAAGATATAAAGTATGTAGTGTCTTGATGTTGAAATAGGATTCAGAAAACTCAGGTTTAGTTCCAAGTAAGCCTTTTACTTTTATATTGGAAAAGTATATACCTCTTGCAATGTGTATCACTGAGACTTCCAGTCGAGCCAACATTCTAACAACTATGCTCCAATAGAAGCAGCAGGACTGTGTTTAGAATAATTGTAATAAGTCTGAAAGTTTGATGGGCAACTGTGAGGTAAATGCAACTAGAATTTCCAGTCACAGAACTTGTCATAATCTTGTTCACTCTTGGATTTTATGAGCTATATAATTTGCTCATTAAATTGGAAAGTTTCCTGATATATTTAAAACAATATAGACCTAAATATAGTTCTTTCCAAATGTCACAAATGCACACAAATGTGAAGCATTCCATCTAAGACTATAAAGCTCTGTAAAAATCATGCTCCAAAAATTATTTAATAATTAAAAAGAACATAGGTATCTCCAAGAAAAAGACACAATGACTTTTCTAACGACCTGCAAAAAGGGAGGGAAGAGAATAAGAATATCAGAGATAACTTTAAAATCTCAACCAGGGGTTAAGGTGCTTGTTTTATATGCACCTGAATCCGGTGTGATTCCCCAATACTGCATATGATACTTTGAGCAGTGAGTTACCCTGAGCACAGATCCAGGAGCAGCCCCTGAGTACTGAAAGGTGTGGCTCCAAAACAAAACAGAGCTTCTATACCAATGGATTGGAATAGGACATAGTAAATTTCACTGAAATTCTGGTTAAACATTTTCTGTATCAACTTTTCTAAACAGAAGATGCAGTTCTATGTTTGTCATAGCCATTCTAAAAATGCTAGAGATTTACAGAGGAGTAAATTTTCCTTATTCAAAGAATTCCTAGTTTCTTCTAGGAACATGGATAAGAAATGTTCATAGGATC
This sequence comes from Sorex fumeus, assembly GCF_029834395.1. Classification (NCBI taxonomy): domain Eukaryota; kingdom Metazoa; phylum Chordata; class Mammalia; order Eulipotyphla; family Soricidae; genus Sorex; species Sorex fumeus. The sequence goes on along the minus strand of NW_026606185.1, from coordinate 5,454,804 downwards.
TCTACTGTTAGCTGGCAATTCTACCATTGTCAGAATCTGCAATATATATTAAGTCAAGGAATGTCTCAGAATGGCAGGAATCAATATAATCTTCAGAAATCTGTGAAGAATAAAATCTATAACAATTCATAAATTCCTAGAGTGAATTAAACATGAATTAAATGTAAAGTACTATTGAATGGATGACCATTGGATCATTTGTGCTTTGGGGTTACTATAAAGAAGATAAATTTGGGTTAACGATGATAACATATTTGATTGCTCATATTTCAGATTAGTAAAAAAAACACTGTGCAAAATCATGGACTATATAAATTATCAAATACCAAATAAAACTTACAAAAATATAATATTCTATTTGAAGCATTATTCAATTATTAATATAATCAAAGATGTTGGGGCTGGACTGAGCCATCAGAGTGAGCACATGTAGACTGTACTGTACAAATGGCATGAACATAGGGACCCATGAAAATGGGCAAGATTTCTCCTGTGTCCTGACTGGTTTGGATGAGGTTGAACATCTTTTTCCTTTAAACTGCCTTCAGTAAATAATTTCATAAATTTCAGTATATTGAAAGAATCAATTTTTCCTTTTTCTTTTCACGGAAACCCAGCTTGATCTTTGACATGTAGATTCCTGGCTCTGGTCTAGCCTTGTCTTTTGGATGCAAATCCAAGTGCTTGTAACCCAAGAAAGGTTTTGGTTTTGGTTTTCTATCTTCTTTCTGGAAGCCAAAATTACTGGCCTGCAGATGCAAGGAAACAATACATGCCATGCCTGCCTCAGTGTTCTTTCTGCAACTTCGTTTGATGATGTCACTGTATTGAGCCCTTTAGAGATATCATGATCAATAAAAGGAGATTTCGGGGTTCTCTACCTTCGTCACAGGTATGAGAGAACCTAGGCCTTCCATGACATAAATTTTTTTTTCATTCTTTGTCTCGGTGACTCTGACTGAAGGAATATTCACACAATAAACAGATAAGAAAATTTGTAAAAAACGAACTATTTATTAGCCTTTAAACAAGCAAATAAAAATGTATAATTATCTTGGAAAGTAATGGGTAACAAAGTAAGTAAAGTAAAGTAAAGGCCCTCCCGTTGATCATTGATTTGCTCGAGCGGGCCCAGTAACGTCTCCATTGGAGACTTTGTTGTTACTGTGTCTGGCATATCAAATACTCTCGGTAGCTTGCTGAGCTCTCTGAGAGGGGCGGAGGAATCGAACTCGGGTCGGCCATGTTGGCTGCGTGCAAGGCAGATGCCCTACCCGCTGTGCTATCGCTCCTATTCTATTTAGTCTTAGCTTATCAACTTTGAGATTATATATCTATTTTCAACAATTCAATGATGTCATAAAATAATTTTAATTATTTATGTTTTGTGTAGTAATTAAAATACTACTCATATTGACAAAGTTAGTTAATGCACAAATTATGTTTTTAAGTTATGCTTACAGAGACAGAATAACATGAAAAATCATTTATTATAATACTCATGAGATTAAATCCTTCAAGACCTAACCCAATTGCAATGCCTTTTATATTTTATTCTTGTCTATAGTTCAAGTCAATTAAACTAGTTCTAAGTAATTAATACTTCCTGTAAATAATACAAGGAGTTTACTTGGCTAGTATCACATTTTCTCTATGTGAATGATTCTCTGTATTGGATATATAAGTAATGATCTTACATCTTAAGAGAACAATGCTAAAGATATAGCCATTAAAATGAACTTAACGTGATCAAGTCTAGAATGTTGAAGATCTAATTTAAATTCAGTTATTTTCAGCACTATCTTTGCCAAGTATGGCCTTGCTGTGTCCCTGAGGCCCAGCACTGCACTGCTGGGATTAACACTTTTAACAAATTCTAAGTAACCCAAACCTTACAATGTCAAATATGCTTAGGTTTATTTTTTCCCTCATTAACACATCAATGGCTCTTTCAGGGTCAGGGGAATGAGACCCATTGTATTTACTGGTTTAGGCATATCAAATATGCCATGGATAGCTTGCCAAGGCATCGAAAATTAGATGGGCTGGACACGTAATATGATTTGAAGATGATCGCTGAACTAGAGCTGTTACTGACTGGATTCCACAGGACATCAAAAAATCGCATGGTCGCCCACCTACAAGATGGTCAGACTTCTTCATCAAGACCCTGAATGATCAGTTTGAGGCTCTTCGTATTCCTAGAAGAACACATGCCATTGGGCTACCCTAGCACGCGACAGGGATGAATGGAGACGTTACTGGTGCCCACTCAAGAAAATCAATGAGCAACAGGATGTCCAGTGATCAAGTGAACACATCAATGAAATTTACACTGTTCTATTCTCCTCCTGGCAAGCTACCTGTGACATATTCGATATGCAAAACACAGTAACAACAAGTCTCACAATGGAGATGTTACTGGGCCCGCTCGATCAAATTAATGAACAATGGGAGGACAGTGATGGTGAGTATTATCCTCCATTTCTGAAAAAGACATATATATATATACTCATATTATACATATTATAGTATCAAATGATATGTGATACATAAATATATACTTATATAAACATATGCATCATAATTTAATTATATAATATATACATATCTAAAAAATTATAAACTTTTTTGGGGTCACATTCAGCAATGCACTGGGATTACTCCTGGCTCATGAACTCAGAATTACTCCTGGTGGTGCTCAGGGCACCATATGGGATGCTGGGAATCAAATCCGGGTCAGCAACATGCAAGGCAAGCGCCCTACCCACTGTACTATCTCTCCAGCGTCTGAAATAACAGCACAGGGGGTAGGACATTTGCTTTGTATGCGGCAGACTCGGGTCTGATTCCTTCTCCCCTCTTGGAGAACCCTGCAAGCTATCGAGAGTATCACGTCCTCACAGAAAAGCCTGGCAAGCTACCGCGACATATTTTATATGCAAAAACAGTAACAACAATCTCACAATTTGTTGTGAGACATTACGGGTTCCTGCTCGAGCAAATCAATGAACAAGAGGAGGACAGTGCTACAGCGCTATACATATCTAAAGATGAATATCTGCCTCTAGGAATGTATTTCATTTCTTCTTTTTTTTTTCTTTTTGGGTCACACTTGGCAATGCTTAGAGGTTACTTCTGGCTTTGAACTCAGGAATTACTCCTGGAGGTCCTCGGGAGAGCATATGGGTGCTGGGAATCGATCCTGGGTCTACCGTAAACTCCCTACCCACTGTGCTCTCACTCTAGCCCTTCCATTTCTTTCAAATACAAATACCATTAGTTTTATAAAATCTTGTTATGTTTACAATTTTATTTGTGGTCAAACAAATCAATTGCATTCGCCCCCAATTGATTGATGTTGCATGCCATTTAATCACAACTTAACCATTTTATTACATTTTATTACAATTTAACCATTGAAAATAGCACTTAAAGAAAAGATAAATCAAATAAACACTTGAGATTAGTAAAGGAGGAATGTAAATGATACAAATGAAAGGGAAAGAAATTTATACACTACCATATAGGATAGTGACATAGATGGACACACCCATAATTCATGAAATTTAAATATTATAAAGTCTTGAGCTAGGCAGACTCTAAAGCCCCCAACAATGGAGAATGTAGCCGGTTTAACTCCAATACACTTACGGGAGAATTTTTGCCTAATGGAAACTACTCAAATAAACATTGCTTCTACTAATCAGTCATAAATAAACTCAATTTTGGAAACCTGCCTGGGGGATAGAATTTGAGGATTTGGTATGGGCTTAAGAGAATTGTGGCGTCAGCTAGTTCAGGGCCTGGTATAGAAACTGGTTTCACAAAGTAGAAACAATGTATATCGTGAAATATTTTTCAGGGTGCATGTCACTGCATATTGTCAATAAAAGAAAAAAAAACTAATACTTGCTGCTAATTTTAAATGGTAAGCTAATTTGTTTTGGCAGTGACGATTGTTTCTTTACAAAATCACCATTTCCTCCTTCAGTAACTTAACATAGATTTCCGTGCTCCATCTCTGAGCTGTCATGCCCTCCATGTTGAGGTAAGGGTGCTGCTTTCTGATGTTCAGTAAGTTTGCTGGAAGGTCCTAGTGAAGGTTCTGCTTGTTCTTGGTAATAGATCTAGGATAGAATTTTCACTCTCTTGTTCTGTACATAGGCTAATAGAAACAGACATGTTGAAATTCTCAGAGGAATCCATCCAAGAAGATTGAAGCAAAAGTGAATGGCAACAAAAAGTAACCATTGGTCCATACCATCACCATTTCTTGTTTTCTGGTGCAATGCATTTGCAGTTTATAGCACTTATTGAGGTGTTATTCTATTGTTTGGAGGCTAAGTATACTCAAAGGAAAGTAGAGGTGGTATGAGGCTTTAAAGTGTGAGATTATAATAGCAGTCAGCATAGAATGAGCACTTGGCCTTTGACTGAAAAACTGATGATTACCAAGCATCAGGGAGTTTGGTTGGGGCTGGGGGAGAAAGAGGTGTAGTAGAAGCAAGACAGACACAGCAGTGCAGCACTTTGGGCGTCTGGGAATAGGGGAAAATGCAGTAACTTTGTACATCAAAACCATGAGTGTTACCAGTACTGTAAGCCATGATACCTAACCTTCAAAATTTTAAAATAATAATAAATAAAATTGTTGACAGTACAGGAGTGGGAGCTTTAGAGGACAAATTGTGGGGGTCAGTGATGATTTGTGAGGAGAAAGAGACAGGTTCAGTGCTATACCTTAGAGGATTAATTTGGAATATGTGTGTGGGAAGGATTTAAGAGAAGGTTCGGAACATTTCACCACTTGGAAGGCATTGTTGAATATTCATAAAAACTAGTTTATCGCTCAGCATAAATAATTTTTAAACACTAAGTAAAATACAGTGTGCGTTGCCATGGAAGTGACAAAACCTGGGAAAGATAATGACAAGCACAAAAAAATGGTGCCATTGTAATTTAAATGAGTATGAAGTTTGCTAGAATTTAAGTATGTTTCTGGCAGACTATTTTGAATACATGTGTGAAAGACTATGGTTATTTTATAGTTCTTTAAGAAAGAATATAGCAAAAGAGGCTTTTGTAAGAGGCCTTCAATGCAAAACAAAACCAAGTTCACAGAATTCAAAACGTGATTATTGTTTTGATGAGTGGATCAAAAATATTGATGATCTAATAAAAGTGATGTTTGTAGTTTCTTTTATGATGTTAATAGTTAACATTCATTTATCCTCAATTAGGTGCTAGATCCCATGAATCATACACAGAGGCATGCAGTGAGTCTTCACCTTTCTCTATCATTCCTATTCACCAGTGATGATGAATGGAAAAATATGACAATATTTCTTATGTTAAAATGAGGAATACAAATTAGAAACTAAGATATAATAGGGGCCAGAGAGATAATACGGCAGGTAGGGCATTTGCCTTGCACAGTTTGAATCCCTGACATTTCATATGGTCCCCAAGCAGCAGCAGGAGTGACTCCTGAGTGCAGAGCCAGGAGTAACTCCTGAGCATCAATGGGTGTGACCCAAAAAGCAAAGAAAAAAAAAAGAAAGATAGAAATTAAGAAATAAGAGATTGAAAGAGATTATTTTATATGGATATTAAAGGTGGAAGAACTTAAAATATAAAACTAGGTGCATATGCCTTCAGAGCTCATGTGCTGTTTATCCCCATGTGGCTGAGCACATGTGGTGCCCGAGCACATGTGTTGCCCGCATCTCCCCTCTTGAGATGTGTACTTTCATGTTTTCATGACTAATGCTAGGATGTGTGTAGGGGCTCTCTCCACCTGTGGAGAAGCCCATGTTCTCTCTCTCTCACTCTCTCCCCCTGCACACCTTCAAAACCCTCCAAATAAAAAAAAAAAAAAATATATATATATATATATATATATATATATATATATCAGAGAAATACTACAGTAGGTAGGGTGCTTGCTTTCTAGGTGGCCAACCAGGATTCAATCCCTGGCATCCAATATGATTCCTGGAGCATCACCATGAGTGATTCCTGTGTGCAGAATCAGAAGTCACCCCTAACATTGCCAGGTGTGACCCCTGCCCCCAATAAACAAGTAGAAAATGTTTTAACAGTTACATTAAAAAAAAAGAGTTATTGTATATAAATTGGTGAGGTTTTACAAAACTTTTTTTTTAAAGAACACAGATAGCTGTTTATATTAAGTTGATATGGACGGGACAGGAAATGGCTGAACAAAATGCACAAAACTTGTTGAATGTAATTTAAGATAGCAGTTTCACAAAATGTGGTTACTATGTCCTGTTAAAATAATATTTCTTTTTATTTTATTTTATTTATTTATTTATTTTTTTACAGTTGTAGATTTACAATATTTTTTGTGCTTGGGTTTCAATTATACAATGATCAGATACCCATCCCTCCACCAGTGCCCGTTTTTCACCACCATGGATAATATCCCTCCCACCCCCATCCCCCCATACCCCCCTGCCTCTGTGGCAGGGCAATCCCCTGTGTTCTCTCTCTCCGTTTGGGTGTTGTGGTCTGCAAAAGAGGCATTGAGTGGCAAACATGTTCAGTCCATAGTCTACTTTCGACATGCATCTCCTCTCCTGGGAGGATCCTCCAAACATCCTTTATTTGATGCTCCCTTCTCTATCTGAACTGCCCTTTCCTCTAGGATACCCGGCTGGCCTCTAAGTTATGGGGTAATCCTCCTGGTGCTGATCTCAGCTATTCTTGGGTATTAATCTCATACTTTTTTACTTTATATCCCCCAGATGAATGCAATCTTTCTATGTCTATCACTCTCTTTCTGACTCATTTCGCTTAGCATGATACTTTCCATATTGTACCACTTGTATGTAAATTTCATGACTTCATCTTTTCTAACAGCTACATAGTACTCCATTGTGTAGATGTACCAAAGTTTCTTTAACCAGTCATCTGTTCTTGGGCATTCAGATTTCTTCCAGTTTCTGGCTATTGTAAAGAGTGCTGCAATGAACAAACAAGTGCAGATGTCACTTCGACTATACATTTTTGCCTCTCTGGGATATATTCCCAGGAGTGGTATTGCTGGGTCAAATGGGAGCTCAATTTCTAAATTTTTGAGAATCGTCCATACTGTTGTCCAGAAGGGCTGAACCAGTGGACATTCCAACCAACAGTGAAGGAGTGTCCCTTTCTCCCCACATCCACGCCAGCATTGGTTGCTTTTGTTCTTTTAGAATGTGGGCCAGTCTCTGAGGTGTGAGATGGTATCTCATAGTGGTTTTGATCTGCATCTCTCTGATGATTAATGATGTTGAGCATTTTCTCATGTGCTTTTTTGCCATTCGGATTTCTTCTTTGAGAAAGTTTCTGTTCATTTCATTGCCCCATTTTTGGATGGGGTTGGATGTTTTCTTCTTGTGGAGTTTAACCAGTATTTTGTATATCCTGGATATCAACCCCTTGTCAGATGTGTATTCGGCGAATATCCTTTCCCATTCTGTAGACTGTCTTTGTATTTTGGTCACTGTTTCTTTGGAGGTGCAGAAGCTTCTTAGTTTAAGATAGTCCCATTTATCTATCTCTGTTTTCACTTGCTCGGCCAGTGGCGTGGCATCTTTGAAGATACCATTAGCTTCAATGTCATGGAGGGTTTTGCCAACTTTATCTTCAATGTACCTTATGGTTTCTGGTCTGATGTTGAGGTCTTTAATCCATTTTGATCTTACTTTTGTACATGGTGTTCGGCAGAGTTCTGAGCCTATTTTTTTGCGTGTAGCTGTCCAATGATGCCAACATAATTTATTAAAGAGGCTTTCCTTACTCCACTTCACATTACTTGCACCTTTATCAAAGATTAGATGATCATATGATTGAGGGGAGATGTCAGTGTATTCAACCCTGTTCCATTGGTCTGCAGTTCTGCCTTTGTTCCAGTACCATGCTGTTTTAATTATTACTGCTTTGTAGTACAGTTTGAAGTTAGGGAGGTTGATTCCTCCCATTTTCTTTTTCCCAAGAATGGCTTTAGCTATTCGTGGGGGCTTATTGTTCCATGTAAATTTCAGGAGTGTTTGCTCCATTTCTTTGAAGAATGTCATGGGTATCCTTATAGGGATTGCATTGAATTTATACAATGCTTTCAGTAGTATTGCCATTTTGACAATGTTAAGTCTCCCGACCCATGAGCAGGGGATATCTTTCCATTTCCTCATGTCCTCTTTCATTTCCTGAAGTAGCGTTTTGTAGTTTTCTTTGTACAGGTCCTTTACTTCCTTAGTTAAGCTGATTCCTAGGTACTTGATTTTCTGGGGCACAATTGTGAATGGGATTGTTTTTTTCATGTTGCTTTCTTCTCTCTCACTGTTTGCGTATAGGAAAGCCATGGACTTTTGGGTATTCATTTTATAACCTGCAACTTTACTATATGAGTCTATTGTTTCTAGGAGTTTTTTGGTGGAAGTTATTGGGTTCTCTAAGTAGAGTATCATATCATCTGCGAATAGTGAGAGCTTGATTTCTTCCTTTCCTACCTAAATGCCCTTAATATCTTTTTCTTGCCTAATTGCTATTGCAAGTACTTCCAGTACTATATTGAACAGAAGTGGAGAGAGTGGGCATCCCTGTCTCGTCCCTGATCTTAGAGGGAAGGCTCTCAGTTTTTCCCCATTGAGGATGATGCTTGCTGTAGGCTTGTGGTAGATGGCTTTAATTATGTTGAGGAAGGTCCCCTCTATACCCATTTTGGCTAGGGTTTTCATCATAAAGGGGTGCTGGATCTTGTCAAATGCTTTCTCTGCATCTATTGATATAATCATATGCTTTTTATCTTTTCTTTTGTTGATATGATGGATTATGTTGATTGATTTTCGAATGTTAAACCATCCTTGCATCCCTGGGATGAATTCTACTTGGTCATGGTGTATGATCTTTTTGATGAGTAGTTGGATTCTATTTGCTAGTAGTTTGTTGAGGATCTTTGCATCTGTGTTCATCAGGGATATCGGCCTGTAATTCTCTTTCTTTGTGGTATCTCTGTCTGCTTTTGGTATCAGTGTGATATTTGCTTCGTAGAAACTGTTCGGAAGTGTATTTGATATCTCAATTTCGTGGAAAAGGTTAAAGAGCATTGGGAGTAAGTCCTCTTTAAAGATTTGGAAGAATTCACTAGTGAATCCATCCGGGCCAGGACTTTTGTGCTTGGGGAGACTTTTTATTACCAGTTCAATTTCCTTGATGGTGAAAGGTCTGTTCAGGTATTCCAGGTCTTCTTGGTTCAGCCTTGGGAGTCTGTAGGAGTCTAGGAATTTATCCATTTCCTCGAGGTTTTGATGTTCCGTGGCATAAAGCCTCTCAAAGTACTCCCTGAGGATCCTCTGAATTTCTGTGGTTTCTGTTGTAATGACCCCCTTTTCATTTCTGATTCGGTTTATTAGGGTTTTCTCTCTCCCTTTCTTTGTGAGTTTTGCTAGCGGCTTATCGATCTTGTTAATTTTCTCAAAGAACCAGCTTTTGGTTTCATTGATCTTTCGGATTGTTTTTTGGGTTTCCATCTCATTAATCTCTGCTCTGAGTTTTATTATTTCCTTTCCCCTGTTCGGGTTGTGCTCCTTTTTTTGGTCCTTCTCCAAGCTCTTAAGCTGTGAGGTTAGGTTACTTATGTGTGTTCGCTGCTCCTTCCTGAGGAATGCTTGTAGAGCTATAAACTTTCCTCTTAACACAGCCTTTGCTGTGTCCCATAAGTTTTGGTAACTCGTGTTCTCATTTTCATTCGTTTCTAGGAATCTTTTGATTTCCTCTTTGATTTCCTGTCTAATCCACTCATTGTTCAATAGTGCACTGTTTAATTTCCAGGTGTTTGATTTAGTTTTCTGTTTTTGTGTGTGATTTACTTCTAATTTCAGCGCATTATGGTCTGAGAAGATTGTTGATACAATCTCTATCTTCTTAATTTTATGGAGGCATGTTTTGTGTCTCAGCATGTGGTCTATCTTGGAGAATGTTCCATGTACGCTTGAGAAGAATGTGTATTCAGCTTTTTGTGGATGAAGTGTCCTATATATATCTACTAAGTCCCTTTCTTCCATTGTTTCCCTCAAATGAAGTATGTCCTTGCTAAGCTTGAGTCTGGTTGATCTATCAAGAGGTGACAAAGCAGTGTTGAAGTCTCCCACTAGTATTGTGTTGCTATTGATATCTTTTTCCAAATCTATGAGTAGTTGTTTTAAGTACTTTGCTGGTCTCTCATTAGGTGCATATACATTTATTATTGTAAGTTCTTCCTGTTGCACAGATCCTTTGATCAATAAGAAATGGCCTTCACTGTCTCTTATGACCTTCCTCACTCTGAAATCGATGTGGTCTGATATAAGGATGGCTACCCCAGCTTTTTTATGGGAGCTGTTTGCCTGTAGGATTGTTTTCCAGCCTTTGACTATGTTTGCAGTCTGTGTTTGCTTTGACTATTGAGATGCGTTTCTTGCAGGCAGCAGAATGTTGGGTTCAATTTTCTAATCCATCCTGCCACTCTATGTCTTTTAATTGGTGTGTTTAGCCCATTGACATTGAGAGAGATTATTGTTATGGGATTTTGTCCCATTGTTCTGTTAAAATTTGGTGTATTTGAGGGGCCTTTCTTGCCTTAAAGTAGCCCATTTAGTTGTTCTTGTAACCATGGTTTTGAGTCTATGAAGTTCCTGAGCTGTTGTTTGTCTGTGAAACTGTGTGTTATTCCTTCTATTATGAATGAGAGTCTCGCTGGGTAAAGTATTTTTGGAGAGACATTGAGTTTTTTCACTATGTCCCACCACTGTTTTCGGGCCATGAGGGTTTCTTCAGAAAAATCAGCTGTGAATTTTAAGGATGCTCCTTTGTAAGAGATTTCTTTCTTCGATCTTGCTGCTTTCAGAATTTTGTCTCTGTCTAAGGTTTTGGTCATTTTGATCAGAATGTGTCTTGGGGTATTTTTATTTGGATTTCTTCTAGCTGGTACCCTTCGGGCCTCCTGAATGTGGTCACAAGTTTTCTTCAGCTCTGGAAACGTTGTAGCAATGATGTCTTTGACCGTTTCTTCTTCATCAAGGTTTTCTTCCTGTCCCTCTGGGACTCCAATAATTCTTATGTTACCCCTCTTGGCCTCATCCCGATCTTCTCTTGCCATCTGTTCGCGAATTGTGAGTCTCTTTTCCATTTTCTGCTCTTTTCTGGAGAGTCTCTGAACTTCATCTTCGAGTTCACTGATTCTGTTCTCAGCAGCTGTTACTCTGCTGCTGAGGCCTTCCACTGAGCTTTTCAATTCGCCTACGACGTTTTTCAGGTCTGATATTTCTGATTGCATTTTCCTCATTTCTGCCTTCAGATCCTCTTGTCTTCTATTGGCATTGCTTTCCATTGTTTCTTTTAATTCCCTAAGCATCCTAAGTAGCTCCCTCCTGAATTCCTTGTCAGAGAGGTTGTCTAACACTACAGTACTGTTGGTGTCATCTGGGCTAGACTCTTCAATATGAAAGTTTGGTGGGCTTTTGCGTTGCTCTACCATTGTGAGAGGTGCGGTTTAGTCCTTCGCGTTCACTGTTACTATTCTGCTTGATATGCAGTGTGAGTTAAGATAGGCTTATGAGTTATTGGCTACTGTGTTTCTAGTGGCTGAGCTAAAATAGAGAAGTTTCCATCTAAGAAGGTAGCTTATGGTTCCTATGGCATATGTAGTGGGAAAATATTTCGCGGCCACGTTAGTGGCCGTGGCTCTGGAAAGAGTCCCTGGCACTGGCGAGGAGTTGGGAACGTCTCCTGTTTGGAATTGGAGCCGTTCAGCTTTGTTGCCCAGAGCTGGGCCTCCGTGCCTGTCCCGCGCAGCTCAGGGGTTGAAAACTGGCTGTCTAGGGGCTGGATCTAGGTGCGCATGCCCAGAAAGGGTCCCAGGCCCTTGGAGGCGGGCTGTACCTGTTTGAAATTGGAGCCATTCAGCTTTGTTGCCCAGAGCTGGGCCTCTGTGCCCGTCCCGTGCAGCTCAGGGGTTGAAAACCGGCTGTCTAGGGGCTGGATCTAGGTGCGCATGCCCAGAATGGGTCCCAGGCCCTTGGAGGCGGGCTGTACCTGTTTGAAATTGGAGCCGTTCAGCTTTGTTGCCCAGAGCTGGGCCTCCATGCCCATTCCGCGCAGCTCAGGGGTTGAAAACCGGCGGTCTAGGGGATGGATCTAGTTGCGCATGCCCAGAAAGGGTCCCAGGCCCTTGGAGGCGGGCTGTACCTGTTTGAAATTGGAGCCGTTCAGCTTTGTTGCCCAGAGCTGGGCCTCCATGCCCGTCCCGCGCAGCTCAGGGGTTGAAAACTGGCTGTCTAGGGCTAAAATAATATTTCTAAGATTTATTCTTCATTGTTTATGTAATAGAAGTTTACATGATTTCATACACATCTGACATTGGACAGTAATAAAACCAAAATAATTAAAAACCATAAAGAGAGCCAGAGCGATGGGATGTCTGGTAGGGTGTTTGCCATGCACTCAGCCAACCTGGGTTCAATCTCAAATCTCAACATCTCATGATCCCCTGAGCACTGCCAGGAATAATTCCTGTGTGCAGAGCTAGGAGTAAACTGAACAACGCTGAGTGTTCAAACCCAAAAAGACAAAAAATAAAAATAAAAACCATGAAGAAATTTCATAAATTGTGAGTTTTTTCCTATGGTCCCAGTCCATTTTCATAAACTTGACCCTTCTGGAAAATTCATGATGTGTACTTTGGATTCATTTATCACGAAAGCAGGGTTGCTCTAACATAATCATAATTTTAATAAGAGCTTCAGCGCAAACTTTCAATTGTATGAGATTTGTTTTGTTATATTGCTCTTTTTTTTTCCCCATACCTGGCTATGATCAAGGCTTCCTCCTGGCTCTATATTCAGTGTAGGCTCAGGGAACTACATGTGGTGCCAGGGATCAAGCCCAAATCAACCTTGCCATGTGCAAGGCAAGCGTCTTATCTGCTGCCCTATCATTCTGGCCCCAGTAAATGTCTGTTACAGGCTGACTGTATCATTTATCAGAATCTCAACACTCAGGACCTCATAATGTTACTGCAGTTAGACACAATTTTTTAAATATATAATTAAAATGAGGACTTTACAGTAGGTCCTGATCTTAGTGGACTTGTGTCTTGATAAGAGGCTTATCTGCTCATAAAGACATCAGAGATGAGACCACATAGGGCAAAGCTCATGTACACAGAAAGGAGGGGAGTCTGAAGTCAGGGAAACAGACTCTGAAGAGAGCAGCACTGCTGACACCTCAATCTGGAATGCTTATCTCCAGAAAAATTAAAAAAAGAAGTTCTGCTCCAGTCTTTATTCTGTGGATTCCATTATGATAAGCATAGCAAATTTATGTAAGGTTCAAAGTATTTTAGAGAATATGAAGGGTATAGATATTTTCACAAAGGTGATGGGTTTACCTTTGTTTTCATTGTAAACCCTTAGGATTTTTTGTTATTCTAATTTGGGGACACACCTGTCTGTGCTTAGGGCTTCTTTCTGATCTCCTTGTATTTGGAGGAATATATATATATTCCTGATATATATCAAATATCATATAAATATATCATATATATTTATATATATTTATATATGTATATATTTATATAAATATATAAATATATAATATATAATATATTTATATATAAAATAAATAAAAATATATAAATATATTTATATATATAAAATAAATATATATAAAATATATAAATATATATATAATCCTGAATAGGATTAGCAGAACACTAGATGAAGGACAACCATGTGAACAAGCTGGATTCCTAAAAGGATTCAGTACCATCGACCATATCCACATGATTACTAAGCTCATTGAGGTTTCTCGGGAGTTCAAGATGCCGCTCTGTCTAACGTTCATTGATTTAAAGAAGGCCTTTGATTCTGTTGAGATGGAAGCGGTCATGGAAGCCCTAGCCAATCAGGGCGTTCAAACTCAATACATCAGGATCCTTCGTGAGCTCTATTGCGGATTCACTACCAAGATCTCACCATTCTACAAAGAAGTAATCATCCATATCAAGAGAGGGGTTCGGCAGGGTGATACCATTTCACCAAAACTCTTCAGTGCCACCCTCGAGAACATCATGCGACGACTGGAATGGGAAAGCAAGGGAATGAAGATAGATGGTCGGCAACTACACCACCTCAGCTTTGCTGATGACATTGTTCTAATAACACCAAACATCAGCCAAGCAGCACAAATGCTGAACGACTTTGACCGTGAATGTGGAAAGGTCAGACTACAGCTGAATCTTATGAAGACAATGTTCATGAGAAACAGTCTTGTTCCTGACGCTCCATTCGCTTTCAACGGAACCACCATCTCCGAATGAAACAGTTATATATACCTAGGTCGAGAAATCAATATGATGAATGACCTGGCACCTGAGTTGCGCAGGAAGAAGAGAGCGGCTTGGAATGCCTTCAAGAGCATTGAAGAAATAACTAAAAGGACAAAGAACCTCCAGCTACGAGCGCATCTCTTTGATTCCACTGTTCTTCCTGCATTAACATATGCCTCAGAGACCTGGACCCTACGAAAACGGGATGAGAACGCTATTCGGGTCTCTCAAAGAGGAATCGAAAGAACTATGCTTGGAATATCATGATTCACTCAAATGAGAGATAGAATCCGGAGTTCTGATCTTCGTCAACACTCAAGAATCAGGGACGCTGTCTCATTTGCCAAGGCATCAAAAATCAGATGAGCTGGACATGTAATGAGGTTTACAGACAACCGCTGGACTAGAGCCATTACTGATTGGATTCCACGGGACATCAAAAGATCACGTGGACGCCCACCTACAAGATGGTCAGTCTTCTTCGTCAAGACCCTAAATGATCGGTTTGAGGCTCTGCATGTTCCTAGAACGAACTGATACCATTGGGCTACGCTAGCACACAACCGGGATGAATGGAGACGTTACTGGCACCCGCTCAAATAAATCGATGAATAAAGGGGATTAAGTGATTAAGCGATAAATATATATATATATATATATACAAATATATATATATATATATATATATATCATAGTGATGCAGTAGCTACAATTTGGCAGGTTTCTGTGTTCATTCATGGTTCCAAGGTTCTTAAGTATTTTCAATGAAAATATCAAGTAATAAAAGATGCACAGACTCAGAGTTGGGAATAGAAAGCTTTATTGTAAAGTAAAAGCGAAAGGAAAACAGCTCCCAACCTGAGAAGGAACTCAGTATAAGCTAAGTATGGTTCCTTTTATGGGGTTTTTTAAACACCATAAAACAAGGCTTTATCAAGTGACAAGTATGTTTACAGTAAATGCAAATTTGTACCTAATCATTTGGCTAGCTTTGGGCCTTTTGGATTGATTATCTATTTTGCCAGGGGCATTAGAGATTATCTATTCATTTTTTATTAATCTCAGTGAATCTACAGTGGCCTCAGAATCTATTAAATGGGAACTGTTAATCAGAAAAAAATAATCCTATTCATTAGAAAAAAAAGCCTAGGAATTTGCAATAATGTTAAAAATGCAAGATGAGGGCAGTCAGAATGGGGACTGCTCATTGCAGCTGGCAAAAGGACACAGAGGATTTCTCTTTCAAAAAGATTCTCTAATTTTGCATGGTTTTTCTTAATGAGAAATAATAGCACCAGCATTATCTGGAAACCTTGAAACATGCTAATTCTCACCCCTACATGATTCTGTAGAATCAGAAACCCTTAGGACAATCTCAGAGAACTGTTTCATGCATTCAGAATAGCTGAAATGTTTTTTTCTTAACATTTTGTAAGCAATCTTTTCAAAATTCTCCACTCTGAATGGCTTAAGTTTTTTTTTTTTGAGCATAGAAATTTCAGTACCATACTTCTAGATGTGAATTCCTTTTTCTCTCCAAATATATTGCTTTGACACCCAGTAATCTCTTTGATCTGAAAACCTGTTTCTTTTCAGTACTCCCAGTGTTTCAACAATCAATAATTTGAATTTTTCCATTTTTAAACTTTCCTACAGAACAATTATTATTTATATATTGAGACTTTGTTTGGGTTGAAACTTCCTATCACTATCTCACTTTTCATTTTCTTCTTGTTTTCATATATTATAGTCTTGAAAGTTTTTCAGTTTAATTATACAGAACACTAATCTTTTTTTTGTCTATTATTTTTTTTATTTTTTTCTTTTTTTTTCTTTTTTTTTTACAGTTGTAGATTTACAATTTTTTGTGCTTGGGTTTCGATTATACAATGATCAGATACCCATCCCTCCACCA
This sequence comes from Sorex fumeus, assembly GCF_029834395.1. Taxonomy (NCBI): domain Eukaryota; kingdom Metazoa; phylum Chordata; class Mammalia; order Eulipotyphla; family Soricidae; genus Sorex; species Sorex fumeus. The sequence goes on along the minus strand of NW_026606185.1, from coordinate 5,438,518 downwards.
GTGCCCATTTTCCACCACCTTGGATAATATCCCCCCACCCCCATTCTCCCATCCCCCCCTGCCTCTGTGGCAGGGCAATCCCCTGTGTTCTCTCTCTCCTTTTGGGTGTTGTGGTCTGCAAAAGAGGCATTGAGTGGCAAACATGTTCAGTCCATAGTCTACTTTCGACATGCATCTCCCCTCCTGGTAGGATCCTCCAAACACCCTTTATTTGGTGCTCCCTTCTCTATCTGAACTGCCCTTTCCTCTAGGATACCCAGCTGGCCTCTAAGTTATGGAGGAATCCTCCTGGTGCTGATCTCAGCTATTCTTGGGTATTAATCTCATACTTTGTTACTTTATATCCCCCAGATGAATGCAATCTTTCTATGTCTATCCCTCTCTTTCTGACTCATTTCGCTTAGCATGATACTTTCCATATTGTACCACTTGTATGTAAATTTCATGACTTCATCTTTTCTAACAGCTACATAGTACTCCATTGTGTAGATGTACCAAAGTTTCTTTAACCAGTCATCTGTTCTTGGGCATTCAGGTTTCTTCCAGTTTCTGGCTATTGTAAAGAGTGCTGCAATGAACAAATAAGTGCAGATGTCACTTCGACTATACATTTTTGCCTCTCTAGGATATGTTCCCAGGAGTAGTATTGCTGGGTCAAATGGGAGCTCAATTTCTAATTTTTTGAGAATCGTTCATACTGTTTTCCAGAAGGGCTGAACCAGTGGACATTCCCATAAACAGTGAGGGAGTGTCCCTTTCTCGCCACATCCACGCCAGCATCGGTTGCTTTTGCTCTTTTGAATGTGGGCCAGTCTCTGAGGTGTGAGATGGTATCTCATTGTGGTTTTGATCTGCATCTCCCTGATAATTAATGATGTAGAGCATTTTCTCATGTGCTTTTTTGCCATTCAGATTTCTTCTTTGAGAAAGTTTCTGTTCATTTCATGGCCCCATTTTTGGATGGGGTTGGATGTTTTCTTCTTGTGGAGTTTAACCAGTATTTTGTATATCCTGGATATCAACCCATTGTCAGATGTGTATTCGGTGAATATCCTTTCCCATTCTATAGAATGTCTTTGTATTTTGGTCACCGTTTCTTTGGAGGTGCAGAAGCTTCTTAGTTTAAGGTAGTCCCATTTATCTATCTCTGTTTTCACTTGCTCGGCCAGTGTGTGGCATCTTTTTTTTTTTTTCCCTTTATTTTATTTTATTTTTTTTAAAGTTGTAGATTTACAATTTTTTGTGCTTTGGTTTCAATTATACAATGATCAGATACCCATCCCTCCACCAGTGCCCATTTTCCACCACCATGGATAATATCCCTCCCACCCCCATCCCCCCATCCCCCCGTCTCTGTGGCAGGGCAATCCCCTGTGTTCTCTCTCTCCTTTTGGGTGTTGTGGTCTGCAAAAGAGGCATTGAGTGGCAAACATGTTCAGTCCATAGTCTACTTTCGACATGCATCTCCCCTCCTGGGAGGATCCTCCAAACATCCTTTATTTGGTGCTCCCTTCTCTATCTGAATAGCCCTTTCCTCTAGGATACCCGGCTGGCCTCTAAGTTATGGAGTAATCCTCCTGGTGCTGATCTCAGCTATTCTTGGGTATTAATCTCATACGTTGTTACTTTATATCCCCCAGATGAATGCAATCTTTCTATGTCTATCCCTCTCTTTCTGACTCATTTCGCTTAGCATGATACTTTCCATATTGTACCACTTGTATGTAAATTTCATGACTTCATCTTTTCTAAGAGCTACATAGTACTCCATTGTGTAGATGTACCAAAGTTTCTTTAACCAGTCATCTGTTCTTGGGCATTCAGGTTTCTTCCAGTTTCTGGCTATTGTAAAGAGTGCTGCAATGAACAAACAAGTGCAGATGTCACTTCGACTATACATTTTTGCCTCTCTGGGATATATTCCCAGGAGTGGTATTGCTGGGTCAAATGGGAGCTCAATTTCTAATTTTTTGAGAATCGTCCATACTGTTTTCCAGAAGGGCTGAACCAGTGGACATTCCCACCAACAGTGAAGGAGTGTCCCTTTCTCGCCACATCCACGCCAGCATCGGTTGCTTTTGTTCTTTTGAATTTGGGCCAGTCTCTGAGGTGTGAGATGGTATCTCATTGTGGTTTTGATCTGCATCTCCCTGATGATTAATGATGTAGAGCATTTTCTCATGTGCTTTTTTGCCATTCGGATTTCTTCTTTGAGAAAGTTTCTGTTCATTTCATTGCCCCATTTTTGGATGGGGTTGGATGTTTTCTTCTTGTGGAGTTTAACCAGTATTTTGTATATCCTGGATATCAACCCCTTGTCAGATGTGTATTCGGTGAATATCCTTTCCCATTCCGTAGACTGTCTTTGTATTTTGGTCACTGTTTCTTTGGAGGTGCAGAAGCTTCTTAGTTTAAGATAGTCCCATTTATCTATCTCTGTTTTCACTTGCTCGGCCAGTGGCGTGGCATCTTTGAAGATACCATTAGCTTCAATGTCATGGAGGGTTTTGCCAACTTTATCTTCAATGTACCTTATGGTTTCTGGTCTGATGTTGAGGTCTTTAATCCATTTTGATCTTACTTTTGTACATGGTGTTAGGCAGAGTTCTGAGCCTATTTTTTTGCATGTAGCCGTCCAGTGATGCCAACACAATTTATTAAAGAGGCTTTCCTTACTCCACTTCACATTACTTGCACCTTTATCAAAGATTAGATGAGCATATGATTGAGGAGAGATGTCAGTGTATTCAACCCTGTTCCATTGGTCTGCAGTTCTGCCTTTGTTCCAGTACCATGCTGTTTTAATTATTACTGCTTTGTAGTACAGTTTGAAGTTCGGGAGGTTGATTCCTCCCATTTTCTTTTTCCCAAGAATTGCTTTAGCTATTCGTGGGGGCTTATTGTTCCATATAAATTTCAAGAGTGTTTGCTCCATTTCTTTGAAGAATGTCATGGGTATCCTTATAGGGATTGCATTGAATTTATACAATGCTTTCAGTAGTATTGCCATTTTGACAATGTTAAGTCTCCCGACCCATGAGCAGGGGATATCTTTCCATTTCCTCATGTCCTCTTTTATTTCCTGAAGTAGCGTTTTGTAGTTTTCTTTGTACAGGTCCTTTACTTCCTTAGTTAAGCTGATTCCTAGGTACTTGATTTTCTGGGGCACAATTGTGAATGGGATTGTTTTTTTCATGTTGCTTTCTTCTCTCTCACTGTTTGCGTATAGGAAAGCCATGGACTTTTGGGTATTGATTTTATAACCTGCAACTTTACTATACGAGTCTATTGTTTCTAAGAGTTTTTTGGTGGAAGTTATTGGGTTCTCTAAGTAGAGTATCATATCATCTGCGAATAGTGAGAGCTTGATTTCTTCCTTTCCTACCTGAATGCCCTTAATATCTTTTTCCTGCCTAATCGCTATTGCAAGTACTTCCAGTACTATATTGAACAGCAGTGGAGAGAGTGGGCATCCCTGTCTCGTCCCTGATCTTAGAGGGAAGGCTCTCAGTTTTTCCCCATTGAGGATGATGCTTGCTGTAGGCTTGTGGTAGATGGCTTTAATTATGTTGAGGAAGGTCCCCTCTATACCCATTTTGGCTAGGGTTTTCATCATAAAGGGGTGCTGGATCTTATCAAATGCTTTCTCTGCATCTATTGATATGATCATATGCTTTTTATTTTTTCTTTTGTTGATATGGTGGATTATGTTGATTGATTTCCGAATGTTGAACCATCCTTGCATCCCTGGGATGAATCCTACTTGGTCATGGTGTATGATCTTTTTGATGAGTAGTTGGATTCTATTTGCTAGTAGTTTGTTGAGGATCTTTGCATCTGTGTTCATCAGGGATATCGGCCTGTAATTCTCTTTCTTTGTGGTATCTCTGTCTGCTTTTGGTATCAGTGTGATATTTGCTTCGTAGAAACTGTTTGGAAGTGTTTTTGATATTTCAATTTCGTGGAAAAGCTTAAAGAGTATTGGGAGTAAGTCCTCTTTAAAGATTTGGAAGAATTCACTAGTGAATCCATCCGGGCCAGGACTTTTGTGCTTGGGGAGACTTTTTATCACCAGTTCAATTTCCTTGATGGTGATAGGTCTGTTCAGGTATTCCAGGTCTTCTTGGTTCAGCCTTGGGAGTCTGTAGGAGTCTAGGAATTTATCCATTTCCTCGAGGTTTTGATGTTCCGTGGCATAAAGCTTCTCAAAGTACTCCCTGAGGATCCTCTGAATTTCTGCGGTTTCTGTTGTAATGACCCCCTTTTCATTTCTGATTCGGTTTATTAGGGTTTTCTCTCTCCCTTTCTTTGTGAGTTTTGCTAGAGGCTTATCGATCTTGTTAATTTTCTCGAAGAACCAGCTTTTGGTTTCATTGATCTTTCGGATTGTTTTTTGGGTTTCCATCTCGTTAATCTCTGCTCTGAGTTTTATTATTTCCTTTCTCCTGTTCGGGTTGTGCTCCTTTTTTTTGGTCCTTCTCCAAGCTCTTAAGCTGTGAGGTTAGGTTACTTATGTGTGCTCGCTCCTCCTTCCTGAGGAATGCTTGTAGAGCTATAAACTTTCCTCTTAACACAGCCTTTGCTGTGTCCCATAAGTTTTGGTAACTCGTGTTCTCATTTTCATTCGTTTCTAGGAATCTTTTGATTTCCTCTTTGATTTCCTGTCTAATCCACTCGTTGTTCTATAGTGCGCTGTTTAATTTCCAGGTGTTTGATTTAGTTTTCTGTTTTTGTGTGTGATTTACTTCTAATTTCAGCGCATTATGGTCTGAGAAGATTGTTGATACAATCTCTACCTTCTTAATTTTATGGAGGCATGTTTTGTGGCTCAGCATGTGGTCTATCTTGGAGAATGTTCCATGGACGCTTGAGAAGAATGTGTATTCAGCTTTTCGTGGATGAAGTGTCCTGTATATATCTACTAAGTCCCTTTCTTCCATTGTTTCCCTCAAATGAAGTATGTCCTTGCTAAGCTTGAGTCTGGTTGATCTATCAAGAGGTGACAAAGCAGTGTTGAAGTCTCCCACTAGTATTGTGTTGCTATTGATGTCTTTTTCCAAATCTATGAGTAGTTGTTTTAAGTACTTTGCTGGTCTCTCATTAGGTGCATATACATTTATTATTGTAAATTCTTCCTGTTGTACAGATCCTCTGATCAATAAGAAATGGCCTTCACTGTCTCTTATGACCTTCCTCACTCTGAAATCGATGTGGTCTGATATAAGGATGGCTACCCCAGCTTTTTTATGGGAGCTGTTTGCCTGTAGGATTGTTTTCCAGCCTTTGACTCTGAGTCTGTCTTTGCTTTGACTATTGAGATGCGTTTCTTGCAGGCAGCAGAATGTTGGGTTCAATTTTCTAATCCATCCTGCCACTCTATGTCTTTTAATTGGTGCATTTACCCCATTGACATTGAGAGAGATTATTGTTATGGGATTTTGTCCCATTGTTCTGTTAAAATTTGTTGTATTTGAGGGACCTTTCTTGCCTTAAAGTAGCCCATTTAGTTGTTCTTGTAACCATGGTTTTGAGTCTATGAAGTTCCTGAGCTGTTGTTTGTCTGTGAAACTGTGTGTTGTTCCTTCTATTATGAATGAGAGTCTTGCTGGGAAAAGTATTTTTGGGGAGGCATTTATTTCATTGAGTTTTTTTACTATGTCCCACCACTGTTTTCGGGCCATGAGGGTTTCATCAGAAAAATCACCTGTGAATTTTAAGGATGCTCCTTTGTAAGAGATTTCTTTCTTCGATCTTGCTGCTTTCAGAATTTTGTCTCTGTCTAAGGTTTTGGTCATTTTGATCAGAATGTGTCTTGGGGTATTTTTATTCGGATTTCTTCTAGCTGGTACCCTTCGGGCCTCCTGAATGTGGTCACAAGTTTTGTTCAGTTCTGGAAATGTTGTAGCAATGATTTCTTTGACAGTTTCTTCTTCATCGAGGTTTTCTTCCTTTCCCTCTGGGACTCCAATAATTCTTATCTTACCCCTCTTGGCTTCATCACGATCTTCTCTTGCCATCTGTTCCCGAATTGTGAGTCTCTTTTCCATTTTCTGCTCTTTTCTGGAGAGTCTCTGAACTTCATCTTCGAGCTCACTGATTCTGTTCTCAGCAGCTCTTACTCTGCTGCTGAGGCCTTCCACTGAGCTTTTCAATTCGCCTACGAGATTTTTCAGGTCTGACATTTCTGATTGCATTTTCCTCATTTCTGCCTTCAGATCCTCTTTTCTTCTATTGGCATTGTTTTCCATTGTTTCTTTTAATTCCCTAAGCATCCTAAGTAGCTCCCTTCTGAATTCCTTGTCAGAGAGGTTGTCTAACACTACAGTACTGTTGGTGTCATCTGGGCTAGACTCTTCAATATGAAAGTTTGGTGGGCTTTTGCGTTGCTTTACCATTGTGAGAGGTGTGGTTTAGTCCTTCACGTTCACTGTTACTATTCTGCTTGATATGCAGTGTGAGTTAAGATAGGCATATGAGTCATTGGCTACTGAGTTTCTAGTGGCTGAGCTAAACTAGAGAAGTTTCCATCTAAGAAGTTAGCTTATGGTTTCTATGGCATATGCAGCGGGAAAATATTTCGCGGCCGCGTTAGCGGCCGCGGCTCCGGAAAGAGTCCCTGGCACTGGGCGAGGAGTTGGGAAGGTAGCCTGTTGGAATTGGAGCCGTTCAGCTTTGTTGCCCAGAGCTGGGCCTCTGTGCCCGTCCCACGCAGATCAGGGGTTGAAAACCGGCTGTCTAGGGGCTGTTTCTAGCTGCGCGTGCCCAGAAGGGGACCCAGGCCCTTGGGGGCGGGCTGTACCTGTTGGAATTGGAGCCGTTCAGCTTTGTTGCCCAGAGCTGGGCCTCTGTGCCCGTCCCACGCAGATCAGGGGTTGAAAACCGGCTGTGTAGGGGCTGTTTCTAGCTGCGCGTGCCCAGAAGGGGACCCAGGCCCTTGGGGGCGGGCTGTACCTGTTGGAATTGGAGCCGTTCAGCTTTGTTGCCCAGAGCTGGGCCTCTGTGCCCGTCCCACGCAGATCAGGGGTTGAAAACCGGCTGTGTAGGGGCTGTTTCTAGCTGCGCGTGCCCAGAAGGGGACCCAGGCCCTTGGGGGTGGGCTGTACCTGTTGGAATTGGAGCCGTTCAGCTTTGTTGCCCAGAGCTGGGCCTCTGTGCCCGTCCCACGCAGATCAGGGGTTGAAAACCGGCTGTGTAGGGGCTGTTTCTAGCTGCGCGTGCCCAGAAGGGGACCCAGGCCCTTGGGGGTGGGCTGTACCTGTTGGAATTGGAGCCGTTCAGCTTTGTTGCCCAGAGCTGGGCCTCTGTGCCCGTCCCATGCAGATCAGGGGTTGAAAACCGGCTGTGTAGGGGCTGTTTCTAGCTGCGCGTGCCCAGAAGGGGACCCAGGCCCTTGGGGGCGGGCTGTACCTGTTGGAATTGGAGCCGTTCAGCTTTGTTGCCCAGAGCTGGGCCTCTGTGCCCGTCCCACGCAGATCAGGGGTTGAAAACCGGCTGTGTAGGGGCTGTTTCTAGCTGCGTGTGCCCAGAAGGGGACCCAGGCCCTTGGGGGCGGGCTGTACCTGTTGGAATTGGAGCCGTTCAGCTTTGTTGCCCAGAGCTGGGCCTCTGTGCCCGTCCCACGCAGATCAGGGGTTGAAAACCGGCTGTGTAGGGGCTGTTTCTAGCTGCGCGTGTGTGTGGCATCTTTGAAGATACCATTAGCTTCAATGTCATGGAGGGTTTTGCCAACTTTGTCTTCAATATACCTTATGGTTTCTGGTCTGATGTTGAGGTCTTTAATCCATTTTGATCTTACTTTTGTACATGGTGTTAGACAGAGTTCTGAGCCTATTTTTTTGCATGTAGTCATCCAGTGATGCCAACACAATTTATTAAAGAGGCTTTCCTTACTCCACTTCACATTATTTCCACCTTTATCAAAGATTAGATGATCATATGATTGAAGGGAGATGTCAGTTTATTCAACCCTGTTCCATTGGTCTGCAGTTCTGGCTTTGTTCCAGTACCATGCTGTTTTAATTATTATTGCTTTGTAGTACAGTTTGAAGTTAGGGAGGTTGATTCCTCCCTTTTTTTTTCCCCAAGAATTGCTTTAGCTATTCGTGGGGGCTTATTGTTCCATGTAAATTTCAGGAGTGTTTGCTCCATTTCTTTGAAGAATATCATGGGTATCCTTATAGGCATTGCATTGAATTTATATAATGCTTTCGGTAGTATTGCCATTTTGACAATGTTAAGTCTCCCGACCCATGAGCAGGGGATATCTTTCCATTTCCTCAAGAGAACACTAATCTTAAAGCATGTAAGTCTGCATTTGAACTGTATTATTTTGGCACTATTACTTGTTATTTTCTAAATAACCTAGGTTTCTTCTTTCGTCATTCCCATTTGCTATATAAATAATAGTCTTCAGGAATACTCTTTAAGTTATTTCTTTTCTGTTGTCAAAGTTAAAGTACAGTTGACCATTAGGGAGATAACTTTACTCAGGCTTTTGCAAGAGAGAGAATGTTTATTAATGAGAACAGTCTAAAAGAAAAAGGATGAGAACAATGTTAGGTTTTTAAAAGACAGGTAAACAAGTGAATAAAAGAATGATATAGGCAAGTTTTATTTTCAAATGTCTGGTATCCTTTGCAGTTAGCCATCATGCAAAACACAGGTCAGGAGTTCTGATCATTGCTGCTTTTCAGGGGCAAAGACCAAGGAAATATTCAATATACCCATCGATACTATCTTTTTTTATTGTCTCATATAATGGCCAAATTTCTTACCTAGTTCTCATATTATTAAGTTATATAAATGTGTGATAAGTCTTCATTTTACTCTCATATGTATATTTGTGTGAAATAAGAATACTTAAACATTATATCTTTTAGTTATTCCTTCCTTCCTCTTTCTTTGCCTCTCTTTCTGTGTAATCACAAAATAAATAAGTGAGCTGTGGTGGCAGTCTCTCTCACCTGTTATGTGCATTAGGTTGACCTTGAGACGCTTCCCCACCCTACCTGCAGCTGCTGCCTACAGATGCATGAAGTAGGGAACAGGGCCAGTCTGGTTGGTGGTCAGTCACCATTTATTCCATTCTCCCCATGCACCTATTCCAGTCTCACTAACCTTCCCATTCCAACCTTGCTCTGTCCATCATTTCCATCTCCTCCTGTCCCCCATGCTAGTCCCTCCTTGCTCATGTCACAGCCTTGATCTAGCACCCAACCTCCAAGCATTGGGGGTAGACACTATACCAGGTGATGTAGCACAATCAACATGCAGCCTTCAGAAGGAAAGCACTTCCTTCTGAAGGAAGCTCTACTAAGATAAGACAAAGATCTCCTGCAGCAAGGAGATCCTCTCAAGTGCAAAATAGCACCCAGGGTTGGGTTTCTCCTTTCCTTAGTCCAATAACAATTTAAACATTCATCTTAATTCTACTTCTTAATATTAGTCATTTTGTATGGACATAGTAAGAGATACATTAAGCTTGTAGGGTGGCTTTGGACATATCACTATAGATCCCAGACTACAATGATCAGACCAGGTTAGTCTTTCCTAACCGTAACAAGGTCCTTATTCAGCTGTTATTCTTTAGATCATGATAGAATTTGTTCATGGCCATGCTCTTAACTTATAGTTAAGTATTATGGCACTTGTTCTGGCCCATTTTGATGCCAGGGTTGCTCACAGCTTTCCCTTGTTGAGCTCCTGCTTTGGGGATGCTAGAAACTAAGGGCAACAGAGACTTAAAAAAGAAAACAGATGCCCAGGAGTAAATATTATCCAAAGTCAGTTAATTTCCAAGTTACAGAAGCATAGCATTAACTGCCTCCCTGTGTCTATACAAAAAGGACATTGCTCTGAAGTAAACTATGAAAAGAACAAAGGAAAAGGAGAAAAGCAATATTTCACTTACAAATACAAAATCAGAGATTTCTGAAGAATTTGACTTTACAAGTCTCAGGTACAGCTTAGAGGAAAATGGTGATCAACTTGTTGGGGAAGAGACCACAGAGAAGAGATTAAAGAGGTTAAAGACAAACATATAGGAATGGGAGTGCCCCGGGAGCACTGTGATGGGTGTAACCTAGTAAACCTAAGCTTCCTGTGGCCAGGGAAAAAGCCAAATGTTATCCTACATCTTACTCTCTCCTTTCCGCTTCTTTTCTTTCTTCAGTCCTTCCTTTCTTTTTGTTGTTTCATTTCTTCATTCTTTTTTTCTTTCCTTCTTCCAGGCAGTCATATATAGCATGATATGGTAGTCTCTTCAGCTGGAGAAGTTTGACTACTGTACATTCTCCTACAAATGTAGCTGAGCACTTAAAGATTCTAGCAGGGGAGCATAGCTATTCTCATACATTCTACCAAATACAATTTGAATTCTTTCCAGGGAGAATCATTCTCTTGTGTCAACATGCAGTTGTGGGAGAGAACCACATAGAAAGGTAAAAAAAAGGGGGATATTCCTTTCATCAACCAAATCAGATGATTCAACCCTGGACATCAATGGGGTAACATGTTGCAATTGGATATTTTCACACCTTCACTATTTTCATCACGATCATGATCACGATCATCCTGTTGCTCGTCGATTGCCTCGAGCAGGCACCAGTAACGTCTCCTTCTTCCTAGCCCTGAGATTTTAAAAGAGCAATATTCAATGCTCTTTCAGGGCTAGGCGAATGAGACCTATCATTGTTACTGGTATTTGGCATATTGAGTATGACACAGGAAGTTTGCCAGACATTGCCATGTGGGCAGGATACTTTCAGTAGCCTGCCGGGTTCTCCAAAGTAAAAACAAGATAATAAGATATCGCATTCAAGGCTGCGTGCTTCCAGGAGCTGGGTTTTATAGTCTCTGGGTCTTGGCCTTTGATGGGTCCACCTGGGGCCAGCCGCACCTGGTGGGTGTAATGCCTACCTACTGCAAGATGGGGGATCTGGGTGGAGAAGGCCCAGTCCCGATCCGAGCAGGCTTGGAGATCTCAGCCCCGGGACCCTCATGCCTGGGCTCCCCTGCTGGCTCTTTCATGCATGAGGCTTCAATAGACTTGTGAGGAGTGGTCTCAGCATGGCTGTGGCTGTTTCTGGAGGTCTTCGGCTGCTGGGGCTCTGCTCGGGCAGGGAGGAAAACTCAATCTGCCTCCCTCCAAGGGGCCCCGATGAGGACAGCCAGGCACGGAGGCAGGAGACTCTTCCAGGAGCTGGGTTTTACAGAGACTATTTTCATTAGTCACATAATTCACCATAATTCTGCCACAACTTTTAATACAAATAGGAAAAAATAAATATATTGATAGTATAATTTACTTCTTGGTTATTTACTGTGCTAATGAAGCAGGCAGGTAGGTAGATAAGGAAGTGCCCCTATGGGAGTGAGTTCTTGGAAAGTAATAAAACCAACTAGCCCAAGGCTGCCAAGGCCCACCTTGTGGACATAGAAACTAAGACCTGATAAGATCTTTATCTAGTGCCAGAACAGACCCAAAGAAGGCTGGAACCCTCTCAGAGAGAAACTCCAAATGTAAAAAGGCTAGTAAAGGAATATCAAAGACCATCAACTACTCTCAACCCTACCCCCTGGGCAACCACCTTAACAAAGGATTCTTTTTTTTTTAATTTTTATTAGTGAAACACCATGAGGTACAGTTGTAGACTTACAAATTTTTGTGCTCGGGTTTCAGTTATACAATGATCCAGTACCCATCCCTCCACCAGTGCCCATTCTCCATCATTTAAATTTTTTTAAAATTTTTTTTAGTGAAACACCATGAGGTACAGTTGTAGATTTATAAATTTTTGTGCTTGGGTTTCAATTGTACAGTAATCAAACACCCATCCCTCCACCAGGATACTTACCTAGGTAGAAAGACCCACGTGGGGCAGCCTTAGAGAAAAACCTATAAAAGCCAACTTCAACAAAGGAAGTGCACACTTATGCTGTCTGAGCCCATGTGCTACCTATGCGTATGAGTTCCTGCCAAGAGCATGCCAAGCACATATGGTGCCCAAGCACGTGTCATCTGCATCTCCCCTCTTGATACTGAGGTATGTACTTTCATGTCTAATGCTGAGATGTGTACTGGGGCACCTCTCTATTTTGGAGAAGTCCATCCTCCCTCTCTCTCTCTCTCTCTCTCCCTCTCTCTCTCCCTCTCCTTCTGTCTGTCTTCTATCTCTCCCTCCCTCCCTTTCTCTCTCTCCCTTTCTCTCTCTCCTTCTCTCTCTCTCTCTCAACTTCCAAATAAAAGTTCTTTCACTTCACTGCTTCGCCCCTACTGAAATTCTTTTCTGTAATGAAACGCAGGGAACAAAAAGGCCTAGATTAGGTCCAGTACTGGCTTTCCTTCTGGCTTTCCTTTCCTTCAAGGAGCAAGGCTCACAATCTAAGATTTACCCAGCTAGCAAAGGTAGATAGAGCGAAAGCTGCAGATACATTTTTCTATGCTGCAGCTACTCCTTTCCACTTCACACGAGTCACCGCTATCACTATGGTTTCCCATACCAAAACTCAGTTAGTGTTTCAGGACCTACTCTAGTGGTGAAAACTCAATCGGTTCAAAGACTCAAAGGCAGACTTCTCACTATAAACATTTATGATGAAAAATCTTCCTATGCTTTTTTTTTAATGAAGGTCAAATGTATATGTGTAAATAGTGAAATGGTACCAGTGCTGGGGGAAAAAAGTAATATATTTGAGACATGTTTTAAAATACAATAGAACACCATACACACTAAATCACCATGCATGGATTCCCCTCCCTTCTGGAAGGCTCAACAGCGGGAAGTCATATCAACACCTTCCAACATAGAAATGGCCCATCTCTACAACTGAATCTCATCAAACTGCCAAGCCATCGAATTGTTCCAGATCCATTGCTTCTGGACTGGCACCACAAAATTTCATTGTAGCATCAACTCAGTAAGATCACAGAAGATCTGATGGGAAAGGTGCATAGAAGACCGCAAAGGTAAATAAACCTAAACAATAACACAGAAGGCTCAACTAGCACAAACCAGCATAGATTTGTGCTGTAGATCCTTCAGACAACGATTTTAATGGCATCATTCTGAGATATAATAATTATGACAAATTGACCCTTATTGATATGTTTTGATAGTTCTATTTGCCTTTGTGTTGTAACAAACAATATGAAGTAAATTTATTTGTTTCTACAAGGGGGCAGACTAGGGTGGTGGGTGGAAAACTGGGGACATTGGAAAAGGGAAGATAACATTGATGGTGGGATTGGTGTTGGAACTTTTAATCTTTGAAACAACTGTATTATGAAAAACTTGTTAAATCACAGTGATATAATAAAAATATTTCATTAAAATGAAAAAAAATTAAATCACCATGCATGATGCAAGTTTAGTGAAGGAACTTAATTGTGCAAATAACAGTTCACTGTTTTTAAGAAATTTTAGTAGTTAAAGAATTAAGAATCAAATATCTCTGAGATTCACCTTGGCATTTCCCATCCAGGCCAACTGTGATTTTTAAGACACAGAATACAGAGGACCAAAGAAATAGCACAGCAGGTAAGGTGCTTTCATTGCACATGGTTGACCCGGGATCAATCCACAGCACCATACACAGTTCCTCTGAACTCCACCAGAAGTGATCCCTGAGCACAGGCAGGACTAAGTCCAGATGTGACCCAACTATTCTCCTCCCCAAATAAACATGTAAAGGTTATGGAGAACTCCAAGTATGACTAATTTTTAATATTAAAGGATAGATTAATTTCATAATGTTTACAGTAATGATGACCAGAATGCTCCTGCATTTACAAACGAGTACTCAAATGTCTACTTTCAAATATCTACTTTCAATTTTTAATTCTATGCATGCAAGTATGACTTGATCACTTGACATCCCATTACTCATCGATTTGCTCAAGCGGGCGCCAGTAATGTCTCCTTTCATCCCTGTCGCATGCTAGTGTAGCTCAATGGCATCTGCTCATTCCAGGAACATGAAGAGCCTCAAACCGATCATTCAGGGTCTTGATGAAGAAGTCTGACCATCTCGTAGGTGGACGGCCACTTGATCTTTTGACGTCCCATGGAATCCAGTCGGTAATGGCTCTAGTCCAGCAGTCATCTCCAAATCGCATTAGGTGTCCAGCCCCTCTGATTTTCAATGCCTTGGAAAACGAGACAGCATCCCGGATTCTTGATTGTTGACGGAGCTCATAACTCTGAATTCTTTCTCTCACTTGAGTGAAGCATGATACTCCAAGCATAGCTCTTTTGATTCCTCTTTGGGAGACCCGAATAGCATTCTCATCCTGTTTTCGTAGGGCCCAGGTCTCTGAGGCATATGTTAATGCAGGAAGAACAGTGGAATCGAAGAGATGTGCCCAGACCCGGAGGTTCTTCGTCCTCTTAGCTATTTCTTCAATGCTCTTGAAGGCATTCCAAACCACTCTCTTCCTTCTGCGCAACTCAAATAAAAATACAAATATGACTATTTAAAACAATTTTAAATTCAGAGAAAATGAAGGGGGGATGGGCTTTGGGAGGAAGCCTACTATCAGAGCAAAATCCTAGATGAAAAGGAATGCCCCTAGAATCTCCTGCCCCTGTTTCCATTTGCCAAGATTGCTTTTCAAACTGAGATTTGCTGCAAAAATGACCTATGTGACCCCCCAAAAAGGAAGGAAAACAAAAGTGGACAGGCTGTATGTGAAATAATACTGCAGAACTTGAGACATCAAAAGAAGAGTTATGACGGTTCAAGACATTAGCAAGAGGAAAGATCAAAGAACACTAAGCTCAATGTACTGTTTTCTTCTCAGTACCTTAGCAAATTCTAAGCTACTCAGAAAAGAGGGTAAGAAGTTGAAGTCCTGACATTTTTAAGGTGTGAAAAGAAGCAAAAAAACTAACTAACAAACAAACAAAAACCCCTAAATCAAACAAACAATACATAGTCAAAACCCTATTTACCCCTGGAAAAAAGGAATTCAAGAACTATGTTAATCTTATAAAACATCTAAGTGGAGATAAACCCTGGAAATTGAGTTGAGTGGGAGGAATTACTATTGGCAAAATCCTACAAAATTCAGATTTATTTGGTCTCTTGGTTTCATAATAAGATCCATCCTCTGTGTTTTAAAATT
Organism: Sorex fumeus; assembly: GCF_029834395.1. Taxonomy (NCBI): domain Eukaryota; kingdom Metazoa; phylum Chordata; class Mammalia; order Eulipotyphla; family Soricidae; genus Sorex; species Sorex fumeus. The sequence goes on along the minus strand of NW_026606185.1, from coordinate 5,423,394 downwards.
TTAAATATCTCTACCATTTTTTCTATAAAAGTTTATTTGCTGAAAATTTGCATGTTATTAAAAAATGGGAACAAATAAAAAGATGTGATCGAGGATTTGGAGTTTTCCAATTTAGATTATAAATTATATGTTTTATGCATATAAAAATAGCATACCGTGGGCCCTATGTGCTTTTGTGAATGGATGCCATGTAGGATTGCTGAGTCATAAGGAACATCAGGGCTGGAGCGATAGCACAGCAGGTAGGGCATTTGCCTCGCACGAAGCCAACATGGCCGACCCCCAGTTCAATTCCTCCACCCCTCTTGGAGAGCTTGGCAAGCTACCCAGAATATCTCGCCCGCACGGCAGAGCCTGGCAAGCCACCCGTGACATATTCGATTTGCCAAACACAGTAACAACAAGTCTCACGATGGAGATGTTACTGGGCCCGCTCGAGCAAATCGATGAACAACGGGAGGACCGTGACCGTGAAGGAATATCAATTGTTTATTTTTTGAAACATCTTCATACTGTTTCTAATAAAGGCTCCAACAGATGACATACTTATCAGAGAGGGTAAAGATTTATTTTTTCTCATATTTCTACAAGCATTTGTTTACCTTATTCTTTTTAATGTGTGCCAATGTCACTGTCATGATGTATCTTCTTTTTGATTTGTGCTGCCATGGTGATAAGTTTTGAAATCACTTTTTCATTTATCTATTTGTCATGTTTTTTTTTTGTTTTTTTGTTTTTTTTTTTTTGCTTTTTGTGTCACACTTCGCAATGCACAGGGGTTACTACTGACATTGTACTCAGGAATTAATCCTTGTGGTGGTCGCGGGACCATACGGGATGCTGGGAATCAAACCTGGGTTTGCCGCATGTAAGACAAAGGCCTTACCCACTCTACTATCACTCCAACCCCTGTCATATATATTTTTACAGAAAGGTTATTTTCAACTTTTTTCTCTATTTTCAATGTTTTTGTTGTTGTAATAAACATCCCTGTTCCCAAGACACAATGCAGCAGGTAGGGTGCTTGCCTTGCACACAGTGGTTTTGGTTCTGGTTCCCCATCTGTCCCCACAAGCTCATCAGGAGTGTTCCCTGAGCACAGAGCCAGGAGTAATTCCTGAGCACAGCCAGGTGTGATCCAGAAATTAAAGAGAATTTATTAAAAGACACTTGCTCTCCTATGTTTTCTGCAGCACTTTTCACAATAGCCAAAATATGAAAATAACCCAACTGACAAAGAACAGATGACTGGATTCATCTTTAGTATATATACAATACAATATTACTCAGATATTAGAAAAGATAAAGCCATGCAATGCATGCTTCCTGGATTAAACTACAAAGTATCTTGCTGAGTGAAGTCAGTCAGAAGATGAAACAATACAAAATGAACTGTCATGTATGGAGTATAAAGAAACAAAGTAATGGGATAGCAAGTTGCCAGTGTCATCAGACCTGAGTTCACCTACAGAAATGAGTTGGGTGGGTGGTGATAGAAAAGAATCTTGAGGCACTTTGGGAAGAACATTAACATTCTAGTAGTGGATGTGGTGTTGAAACATTATATGCCCTTCATAGTATCAATAATACCATTAATCATGGTGAATAAACAAACATTTTTTAAAGTAAAATTTTATATTTCTCTCCAAAAACATAAATTTAAAAATTCAAAAAGTAAAAAAAAAACTTATTTCTACCACATTAAAATGTAAAGCTAAGAAATATAAAAAAAGAAGTAGAGTGGGTAAGGCCTGCTATGTTTGGAATATCATGTTTCACTCAAGTAAGAGAGGGAAGCCAGAGTTCAGACCTCCATCAACAATCAAGATTCAGGGACCCTGTCTTCTGTTTGCTACACAGAAGAAATATAAAAAAAAATTCTGAAAAATTCAATAAGGGGAATAATCATAATTTTTCCAGCAGAATTTTAACTTAACTACTGATATAAATATAACGAGTTAATAACACTTGTATCACTTGTATCACCTGTCATCTCATTGATCTTCAGTTTGCTCAATTGGGTGCCAGTAACATCTCCATTCATCCCTGTCGCATGCTAGGGTAGCCCAATGACTACAGGAATACAAAGAGTCTCAAACCATTCCTTCAGGGTTTTGGCAAAGAAGCCTGACCATCTCATAGACCATGCATTATTTTGACATCCCATGGAATCCAGTTGGTAATAGCTCTAGTCCAGGGTTGTCTCTAAATCAGATTGCGTGTTCAGTCCATCTGATTTTTGACGCCTTGGCAAACGAGACAGGGTCCCTGAATCTTGATTGTTGATGGAGGTGTGAACTCTGGATTCCTTCTCTTACTTGAGTGAAACATGATATTCCAAACATAGCTCTTTCAATCTCTCTTTGAGATACCCAAATAGCGTTCTCATCCTGTTTTTGTAGGGCTCAGGTCTCTGAGACATATATTAGTGCAGGAAGAATGGTGGAGTCTAAAAGATGTGCCCAGAGTGGGAGTTTCTTCATTCTCTTAACAACTTCTTCGATGCTCTTGATGGCATTCTATGCCACTTTCTTCCTCCTCCACAGTTCTGGTGCCAAGTCATTCGTCATGTTGAATTCTTGACCCAGGTACATATACCTGCTGCATTTGGAGATGTTCATTCCATTGAGAGCAAATGGAATGTCAATAGGAATGTTTGTTTCTCATTAACATTGTTTTGGTGAGATTCAGCTGCAGTCCGACTTTCCACACTCATGATCAACTCTGCCAGCATCCATGCTGCTTGGCTAATGTTTGTTGTTATTAGAATGATATCATCAGCAAAGGGGAGGTGGTATAGTTGCCGACCATCTATCTTCACTCCCATTCCTTCCCATTCCAGTCATCACATGACGTTCTTGAGGGTGGCACTGAAGAGTTTCTGTGAAATAGTATCACCCTGCCGAACCACTCTATTGATGTTAATTCTACCCTGTAGAATGGTGAGAATGTAGAAACCGTAATACAGCTCACAGAGGATACTGATGTACTGAGTTTGAATACCCTTTTTGGCTAGGGCTTCAATGACTGCTTTCATATCCCTCCCACAGGGCAGAGCCTGGAAAGCTACCTATGGCATATTCAAATATGCCAAAAACAGTAAAAACAATAAGCCTCATTCCCCTGACCCTGAAAGAGCCCCCAATATGGCAGCATTAAGAAGGATGATTAAGGAGAGTCTGATGAAATCTCAGGGCCAAACTAGGCTGCCAAAATGAAGAGTTAATAACAGTAGTACATAATTCCATTGAAAACAGGGATTTTACTTTATAGTATATTAATAATTAACTAATCTTGATTTTATTGAGGTTACCTCCCATTACTCTATAACATTACTCTTAAAGACTTTCTTATTTAAAGTGGTGTGAGTGAGGAGGATTATAAATCAATAAAAGTGAATTTCAAGAGACTGGCTTGGTAAGGTACAGATAGTAAGTTCCCAGCAGGCCTCCATTCAATGGGAGGAACCATTTCTCCTGAACAAGAGTCCTGACTAGTCTTCACTAAAGAAGGCTTTAGACTGTAGATGTGAAATTCAGAGGGCAGCTGAGTTTAACACAGTTCAAAGCCCCAGGTTATACCATATTTCAGAGGGGCATTATCAGGATCTTCTATCAAATTGCTTAACTGGCATCTTTTAGCAGAGCCAAGTGTCTATTTGTTCTTTGTTTTTGCACATATTTGCTTATAAGTGTGTTTAATAAGCAAGGGGTTGTTTTTGATTGATAGATCACTGATTCTCTTGACTCTCTACATTAGTGCTGTTATTACAATGCTCAATTTACATAAAATTTTATCTATAAATATAATTATAATATAAACACATAAAGTTATATATACATATTTATATACATTGTACATATGTGCATAGGTAAATATAATTTATGTAAAAATTTAGTGATGATGTAAACTTGTGAATACAAATAACTGCTTAAAACAAAGCTTTTTTAAAAAATGTTTTACCAGGCTGCAAATAATTTTGTAATTTAGGGACACAATGTTAAAATGCCACATTATTTAATTTAATTTTACAAACTTGAGAGTAAAAATGATCTAAATATATGTCTCACAAAATTAGAAAAAAAGAGCAGTTCATTCAGTCTGCTTCGCCACAAATGAAGAGTAGATGAAGTATTCAAACCAGCATAGACAATTACATATGATAGATCATTTTAGTCTTTGATACATATAACTCAACATGTTTTACATATTTACATTAATATATGACTGTATATATGTGGGAATTGACTTTAAAGTTTTAAAGCTAGTGCCAAATTTTTGAAAATGGTTTTCTCAAAAAACAGAAAGGTCAAGAAAAAATATATACAGCAGTCACAAAGCAAGCATAGGAACCATTAGTAAACCATGGCAGGAAATTATTGTTTTTAAGTTATAAATCAAATGCAACCTTAACTTTAAAGAGAGAGCTGACTATATTGTGTTAATTTTATTTAAAATACCATGATTTAAAATTTTTTATAAGATTTCATGTATATACTATTCTGTCACTACACCCTTCATAAGAATGTTTGCTCCCCTCTGCCAAAACCTGTGTCTTCAACCTACATCCCTGTCTCCTCATCATTGTAAGCTAAGTTCAACAGGCCTGTATTGAAACTGAACATTTATTATCACATGTATTATTGACTTACCCACTTGTGATTTCACAGGTATCCCAACTCAATTTCTACATTTTAAAACTTTAACTATATTCAAAAACTGAATAGACTCTAGGAGAACCTGAAGACTTGAAATAGATCAAGAATAGCCTCTGTATTGTAAGGAAAGTCCAAGTGGGATTAGTTCAGGTGGACCACCTTGCTGTGTAATGTGTTAAAGACAGTATTAGAGTTAAGAAGTGGAGGATATTCCACTGACCAAGGTTAGAGCAACAAGGGAGAGAGACCATGTTTCCACCTGCATGTACACAATCAAAGTCAATGTTTATTTTCAAGTTACTTCATATGAAAATTATAAAGAAAAAATAATGGTTAACCAAATTCAAATTATATACTTTAAATAGTTTTTATAAAATTAAGAACATATTTCTCCAAAAGGCTTAACTTATGAAGAGTTTGTGTTTGCTGATTAAAAAAATATATTCAATTTGACCAAAGACTAAATCCCCAAATCTGCATTGGCAGCACTAAATAATCACTTAATCACTTAACTTCCCGTTAGTCGTCAATTTGCTCGAGCGGGCGCCAGTAAAGTCTCCATTTGTCCCTGTCGTGTGCTAGTGTAGCCCAATAGCGTCTGTTCGCTCTGGGAACATGAAGAGCCTCAAATTGATCGTTCATGATCTTGATGAAGAAGTCTGACCATCTGGTAGGTGGGCAGTCACGTGGTCTTTTGACATCCCATGGGATCCAGTCGGTAACAGCTCTAGTCCAGCGGTCGTCTTTAAATCTCATTACGTGACCAGCCCATCAGATTTTCGACAACTTGGCAAATGAGACAGCGTCCCTGATTCTTGATCATCGACGGATGTCGGAACTCCGGATTCTTTCTCTCATTTGAGTGAAACGTGATATTCCAAGCATAGCTCTTTCAATTCCTCTTTGGGAGACCTGAATAGCGTTCTCATCCTGTTTGCGTAGGGCCCAGGTCTCAGGCATATGTTAATGCAGGAAGAACATATGTTAAGGCATATGTTAATGTAGGACACTACCTCCACTACCCAGCCACCACCACATTCCAGGACGCTTTCTGGACCCACACGGCCGCTTTGCAGCCGCGCGACACATCATAAGACATTAAATACCCATCTTCCGGAATTGTTGTACCATATTTGATAAGGTTCAAATATGGTAACACCTACAAGGGCGATTAGAGGTCGCCCCAAAAGCCTCTATCCCTCTCGGAAAGCACTAAATAAACTCAGAAATTTCTGGAGGTTTATCTCTGGATCAAATGAGAATAAAATATCAGATCTGCTCATAGAAACAGAAGTCAAGGTAAGTACTCCTTCTCCTTGGGCATAGGGTTGATACTGGTGCTCATATAGTCTTCATTTTGTGTGTGAACCCCAGTAAATCCAAACACTCCTGCCACATGTGATTGGCTACTCTCAGGAATGCAGAGCAGGTTCCCTGCGACCTTGATAAGGTCTGCAGGACACTGAGTGTGTAAGATGCCAGAAGTCTCCATGCAATATCTATGCAACCTGTATCACTATACAAAATCAGCATTCCTCAGTTTCCTACAGAGTTACTCAGACTTGAACTACACAAGCCTTATGTGTCTAGGTTAGGAAATGCAGAAGTAAACTGGTTCTCTCCTTAGGGTCAAATAAATTGTGACTATAAATATGTTCATGCTTTTCTATAGATCTTAGTAAGCACATATTAAAAATGGAAGAGGAGATGGGCACGGAGGTCCAGCTCTGGGCAACAAAGCTGAATGGCTCCTATTCCAACCAGGTACAGCCCGCCCCCAAGGGCCTGGGACCCTCTCTGGGCATGCACAGCTAGCCCCATCTCCTAGAAAGCCGGTTTTCTCCCCTGATCTGTGCGGGACAGGCATGGAGGCCCAGCTTTGGGCAACAAAGCTGAACGGCTCCTCATTCCAACCAGGTACAGCCTGCCCCAAAGGGTCTGGGACCCTCTCTGGCATGCGCAGTTAGCCCCATCCCCTAGAAAGCTGGTTTTCTCCCCTGATCTGCACGGGACGGGCACGGAGGCCCAGCTCTGGGCAACAAAGCTGAACGGCTCCTCATTCCAACCAGGTACAGCCTGCCCCCAAGGGTCTGGGACCCTCTCTGGGCATGCACAGCTAGCCCCATCTCCTAGAAAGCCGGTTTTCTCCCCTGATCAGCGCGGGATGGGCTCGGAGGCCCAGCTCTGGGCAACAAACCTGAACGGCTCCTCATTCCAACCAGGAGACGATCCCAACTCCTCGCCCAGTCCCAGGGACTCTTTCCGGAGCTGCGGCTGCTAACACGGCCGTGAAATATTTTCCCACTACATATGCCATAGGAACAGTAAGCTACATTCCTAGATGGAACCTCTCTAGTTTAGCTTAGCCACCAGAAACACAGTAGCCAATAACTCATAAGCCTATTTTAACTCACACTGCATATCAAATAAAATAGTAACAGTGAACGTGAAGGACTAAACCACACTTGTCACAATGGTAAAGCAATGCAAAAGCCCACCAAACTTTCATATTGAAGAGTCTAGCCCAGATGACACCAACAGTACTGTAGTGTTAGACAACCTCTCTGACAAGGAATTCAGAAGGGAGCTACTTAGAATGCTTAGGGAACTAAAAGAAACAATGGAAAGCAACGCCAATAGAAGACAAGAGGATCTGAAGGGAGAAATGAGGAAAATGCAATCAGAAATGTCAGACCTGAAAAATATCATAGGCGAATTGAAAAACTCAGTAGAAGGCCTCAGCAGCAGAGTAAGAGCTGCTGAGAACAGAATCAGTGAGCTCGAAGATGAAGTTCAGAGACTCTCCAGAAAAGAGCAGAAAATGGAAAAGAGATTCACAATTCGGGAAGAGATGGCAAGAGAAGATTGTGATGAAGCCAAGAGGGGTAACATAAGAATTATTGGAGTCCCAGAGGTACAGAAAGAAAACCTTGATGAAGAAGAAACTGTCAAAGACATCATTGCTAGAACGTTTCAGAGCTGAGGAAAACTTGTGACCACATTCAGGAGGCCCGAAGGGTACCAGCTAGAAGAAATCCGAATAAAAATACCCCATGACACATTCTAATCAAAATGACCAAAACCTTAGACAGAGACAAAATTCTGAAAGCAGCAAGAGCGAAGAAAAAAATCGCTTACAAAGGAGCATCCTTAAAATTCACAGCTGATTTTTCTGATGAAACCCTCTTGGCCCGAAAACAGTGGTGGGACATAGTGAAAAAACTCAATGAAATAAATGCCTCCCCAAAAATACTTTACCCAGCGAGACTCTCATTCATAATAGAAGGAACAACACACAGTTTCACAGAAAAACAACAGCTCAGGAACTTAGTAGACTCAAAACCATGGTTACAAGAACAACTAAATGGGCTACTTTAAGGCAAGAAAGGCCCCTCAAATACACCAAATTTCAACAGAACAATGGCACAAAATACCATAACAATAATCTCTCTCAATGTCAATGGGCTAAACACACCAATTAAAAGACATAGAGTGGCAGGATGGATTAGAAAATTGAACCCAACATTCTGCTGCCTGAAAGAAACACATCTCAAGAGTCAAAGCAAACACAGACTCAGAGTCAAAGGCTGGAAAACAATCCTACAGGCAAACAGCTCCCATAAAAAAGCTGGGGTAGCCATCCTAATATCAGACCACATCGATTTCAGAGTGAGGAAGGTCATAAGAGACAGTGAAGGCCATTTCTTATTGATCAAAGGATCTGTACAACACGAAGAACTTACAATAATAAATGTATATGCACCTAATGAGAGACCAGCAAAGTACTTAAAACAACTACTCATAGATTTGGAAAAAGACATCAATAGCAACACAATACTAGTGGGAGACTTCAACACCACTTTGTCACCTCTTGATAGATCAACCAGGCTCAAGCTCATCAAGGACATACTTCATCTGAGGGAAACAATGGAAGAAAGGGACTTAGTAGATATATACAGGACACTTCATCCACAGAAAGCTGAATACACTTTCTTCTCAAGCGTACATGGAACATTCTCCAAGATAGACCACATGCTGAGCCACAAAACAAGCCTCCATAAAATTAAGAAGATAGAGATTGTATCAAGAAGCTTCTCAGACCATAATGCGCTGAAATTAGAAGTAAATCACACACAAAAAACAGAAAACTAAATCAAACACCTGGGAATTAAACAGTGTGCTATTGAACAACGAGTGCATTAGACAAGAAATCAAAGAGGAAATCAAAAGATTCCTAGAAACGAATGAAAATGAGAACACGAGTTACCAAAACTTATGGGACACAGCAAAAGCTGTGTTAAGAGGAAAGTTTATAGCTCTACAAGCATTCTTCAGGAAAGAGGAGCGAGCAAACATAAGTAACCTAACCTCACAGCTTAAGAGCTTGGAGAAGGAACAAGAAAAGGAGCACAACCCAAACAGGAGAAAGGAAATAATAAAACTCAGAGCAGAGATTAACGAGATGGAAACCTAAAAAACGACCCGAAAAATCAATGAAACCAAGAGCTGGTTATTGGAGAAAAGTAAGAAGATCGATAAGCCTCTAGCAAAACTCACAAAGAAAGGGAGAGAGAAAACCCTAATAAACCGAATCAGAAATGGAAAGGGGGTCATTACAACAGAAAATACAGAAATTCAAAGGATCCTCAGGGAGTACTTTGAGAAGCTTTATGCACCGGAACATCAAAACCTCGAGGAAATGGATGAATTCCTAGAATCCTACAGACTCCCAAGGCTGAACCAAGAAGATCTGGAATACCTGAACAGACCTATCACCATCAAGGAAGTTGAAATGGTAATAAAAAGTCTCCCGAAGCACAAAAGTCCTGGCCCGGATGGATTCACTAGTGAATTCTTCCAAATTTTTAAAGAGGACTTACTCCCAACCCTCTTTAAGCTTTTCCACGAAATTGAAATATCAAAAGCACTTCCGAACAGTTTCTTCGAAGCAAATATCACACTGATACCAAAAGCAGACAGAGATACCACAAAGAAAGAGAATTACAGACCAATATCCCTGATGAACACAGATGCAAAGATCTTCAACAAACTACTAGCAAATAGAATCCAACTACTCATCAAAAAGATCATACACCATGACCAAGTAGGATTCTTCCCAGGGATGCAAGGATGGTTTAACATTCGGAAATCAATCAACATAATCCATCATATCAACAAAAGAAAAGATAAAAAGCATATGATTATATCAATAGATGCAGAGAAAGCATTTGACAAGATCCAGCACCCCTTTATGATGAAAACCCTAGCCAAAATGGGTATAGAGTGGACCTTCCTCAACATAATTAAAGCAATCTATCACAAGCCTACAGCAAGCAACATCCTCAATGGGGAAAAACTGAGAGCCTTCCCTCTAAGATCAGGGACGATACAAGGATGCCCACTATCTCCACTACTGTTCAATATAGTACTGGAAGTACTTGCAATAGCAATTAGGCAAGAAAAAGATATTAAGGGCATTCAGGTAGGAAAGGAAGAAATCAAGCTCTCACTATTCGCAGATGATATGATACTATACTTAGAGAACCCAATAACCTCCACCAAAAAATTCCTAGAAACAATAGACTCTTATAGTAAAGTTGCAGGCTATAAAATGAATACCCAAAAGTCCATGGCTTTCCTATATGCAAACAGGGAGAGGGAAAAAGCAACATGGAAAAAACTATCCCGTTCACAATTGTGCCCCAGAAAATCAAGTACCTAAGGAATCAGCTTAACTAAGGAAGTAAAGGACCTGTACAAAGAAAACTACAAAACGCTACTTCAGGAAATAAAAGAGCACATGGGGAAATGGAAAGATATCCCCTGCTCATGGGTCGGGAGACTTAACATTGTCAAAATGGCAATACTACAGAAAGCATTGTATAAATTCAATGCATTCCCTATAAAGATACCCATGACATTCTTCAAAGAAATGGAGCAAACACTCCTGAAATTCATATGGAACAATAAGCCCACACAAATAGCTAAAACAATTCTTGGGAAAAAGAAAATGGGAGGAATCAACCTCCCTAACTTCAAGCTCTACTACAAAGCAGTAATAATTAAAACAGCATGGTACTGGAACAAAGGCAGAGCTGCAGACCAATGGAACAGTGTTGAATACTCTGACATCTCCCCTCAATCATATGATCATCTAATCTTTGATAAAGGTGCAAGTAATGTGAAGTGGAGTAAGGAAAGCCTCTTTAATAAATTGTGTTGGCATGCTGGCAAAACTAGACGGCTACATGCAAAAAAATGGGCTCAGAACTCTGCCTAACACCATGTACAAAAGTAAGATCAAAATGGATTAAAGACCTCAACATCAGACCAGAAACCATAAGGTACATTGAAGACAAAGTTGGCAAAACCCTCCATGACATTGAAGCTAATGGTATCTTCAAATATGCCATGCCACTGGCCGAGCAAGTGAAAACAGAGATAGATAAATGGAACTATCTTAAACTAAGAAGCTTCTGCACCTCCAAAGAGACAGTGATCATAGTACAAAGACAGTCTACAGAATGGGAAAGGATATTCGCCGAATACACATCTGACAAGGGGTTGATATCCAGGATATACAAAATACTGATTAAACTCCACAAGAAGAAAACATCCAACCCCATCCAAAAATGGGGCCATGAAATGAACAGAAACTTTCTCAAAGAAGAAATCCGAATGGCAAAAAAGCACATGAGAAAATGCTCTACATCATTAATCATCAGGGAGATGCAGATCAAAACCACAATGAGATACCATCTCACACCTCAGAGACTGGCCTACATTCAAAAGAACAAAAGCAACCGATGCTGGCGCGGATGTGGCGAGAAAGGGACACTCCTTCACTGTTGGTGGGAATGTCGACTGGTTTAGCCCTTCTGGAAAACAGTATGGAAGATTCTCAAAAAGTTAGAAAATGAGCTCCCATTTTACCCAGCAATACCACTCCTGGGAATATATCCCAGAGAGGCAAAATGTATAGTCGATGTGACATCTGCACTTGTTTGTTCATTGCAGCACTCTTTACAATAGCCAGAAACTGGAAGAAACCTGAATGCCCAAGAACAGATGACTGGTTCAAGAAACTTTGGTACATCTACACAATGGAGTACTATGTAGCTGTTAGAAAAGATGAAGTCATGAAATTTACATACAAGTGGTACAACATGGAAAGTATCATGCTAAGCGAAATGATTCAGAAAGAGAGGGATAGAGGCAATCGACGAATAACAGGATGATTTGCGATTTGTGATTGGGAAGTATTAATTTAAAAATATTTTTCATTTATAAAGGGCTGGAGTGATAACACAGCGGTAGGGCGTTCGTTCGCCTTACAAGTGGCCAACATGGCTGACCTGAGTTCGATTCCTCTGCCCCTCTCGGAGAGCCCGGCAAGCTACCGAGAGTATTAGATATGCCAAACACAGTAACAACAAAGTCTCCAATGGAGACATTACTGGGCCTGCTCGAGCAAATCGACAATCAATGGGATGGCCTCGAGCAAAGTCTTTATTACATATAAAGAAAATTAAATTGAAATATGTAAATAAATTATAGTTACTAGTTTTATAATAGTATTGGTAGATTTATTTTCTCCTCCCAAATCAATAACAAGTACACACACATTTCTAAAATTTTTTTATAAATTTTTCATTTTAATAGTCTTTATGCTAAGTAATATGAATAAAAATTCTAATTACATAAATACATAATTTTATTTTAAAGAAATATACATTTATTTATTTTTGTGAAAATTGAGAAAGATACATAAACCTTATTAGAGAAACCATACCATTTTGAAATTCTTCCCTGCATTTTCTTTTTAGAACAGTTATCAATTTAAAATAGGATTGAGATATGGTGTCCCATTCACAGCTCTTCTACCAGGTTTTGTTATAATTGAAACTACATTGCAAATGACCAAACAGTACATTGTTACAATTGAATCTGCATTGGAACAGCACCCATATTCCACTCAAAGTCTAGAATTTATATCAGAGTTGGTTCTTGGTCTTGTAAATTCTAAAGTTTGAACATTGTATATGTATTTATTTAGGTAGCTCCACATATTTCCTTTTCCATAATGTCATATAGAGTAATACTGTATATCACTTTTCAGGTTAACTTCTTTCACTTAGTAATATGTATCTATGATTCCCCCTTTTATCTCATATTTGTATAGCTCTTTTGTCTATATGAGCCTTGGTCATACATTCACCTACCAGAAGATATTTGGCTTCCAAGTTTGAGCAACAATGAAAAAATAATTGGTATAAATATTTATATGACTGCTCCAAGTACTCAACTTTGGTGTAAATGTTTAGTGTTATTTCTGGGTTATAATGTAAGACCACATTTAACTTTGTAAGAGAGAGACAAAATTGACCACGGCAGTCTCAGAATTTTTTGCCATTCCCACCAGCAGTGAGTGAGATTCTCTGTTGCTGAACATCTTCCAGCATTTGTTCAATTTCTGGTTTTTCGGTCATTCTATTAGGTATGTCTACATGATGACACATGGTGTAAGATCTCTCTTTTATATGCTTATTTGTGTCCTGTATATCTTCTTTGGTGAAATAGCTATTAAGGTCTTTGACATATTTTTCTTTTTATTTGGTTTCTTGTGGTTAGGTTTTAAGAGTTAGGTGTATATATTTGGTAACATTCTGCAAAGAATATATTCTGTAAGTAGTTTCTGACAATTTGTAACTGGTCTTTTCATTCCCTAGAATAATTTCACAAAAAAATATTAAATTGTAGTGAATTAAATATTACCAATTATTTATTTCCCAGGTTGTACCATATGTGAAAAATGATTATAAAAATGAAGGTATAGAAGATCTTTTATAGTGTTATATTTTATATATAGTTTTGAGATCAATATGGGTGTAAGTTTTATGAAGAATATAAGGTTTGTATCTAAGTTACTTTATTTTGTCCTGTGAATGTCTAACAATCTTAATAGCATTTGTTAAAAAAATTATCTTTGTCCTTTTTAACTTTATTCTTTTGTAGATAATAAATAAATTAACAATAATCAAAGAATTTGTTTCTGGATTCTTTTATTCCATTGATCTTGATTATTAAAGATTTATAATAAATCTTGAATAACTTGCTGGGATTCTGACGGAAGTTGCAGTGTCTGTGGATCACGTTGGAATGCGCTGTTATCTCAGCTATGTTTTATTATCATGTCTCTCTACTCAATTCTTGGATATATCTAATCATTTTTGTGATTTTCTTCAAAAACTTTTACATATTTTGTTAGAATCTGCCATTTGTTTTGGGTAAACTAATATGTATGATGGGGTATTTTCAATCTCACAATCGTCCTTTTTTATTGCTACTGTATTGAATAGGATTGACTTTCTTTGTTGACTTTGTGTACTGCAGTTTACATGATCGATTATTAGTTCTCTCCGCCCTCCCTTTTTTTCACTTTCTGCATAGAAAATCTTGGCGTCAGTGGACAAAGACACTTTTATCCTTTCCTTCCCACTTGGTATGCCTTTTATTTCCTTTTATATGTGATTTAATTTTCTGCTCCTTGTAGTATAATGTTTAAAAGGATAGTGCAAAGGAAATTTTCTTTCATTAGTTTTTATTATAATAGGAATAGTTGGAATCCCCTGAGCACAGAGTTAGGGGTGTGCCATTAAAACCATTGTATGTGGCCCATTAAACAAATGTACATTTGTGAAAATATCAATAAAATATAAATGTATATTTATATTCAAAATTATATTATATTTTTTTGTATTTTTATTAGAAGTATTTATTAGAAGTATTTGCAGTTTTGTGTTCTGTGGTCTGTTTGAATTTGTGTCAGAATGATCTCATGGTCTTCTGAAATTTGTAAATGGTTAAATTTTAGCAAGAGTTTGAAAAGGACACACATTTCTTATTTTTCAATATTATGTAGAATTAATCCAAGAAGTCAATTGGGCCCTGCTTTTTCAGGGTTGCAGTTTTCTTTTTGCAAGAAGATTCAATATCTTTATTTTTAGTCTGTCAAATTTTCTACTTATCTTCATTTGGTCTTGGTGGGTTACATCTTCCTAAAAATTTATACATATTTCATAGGTGACCCAAGTTGGCATCGAGTTGTTTTAATATTCCCTATGATTCTGGATATTTCTTTGCATTTCTGTCTCTCCATTGACTGCCTCATCTGTTCTTGAATGCTCTCTGTATATTGGAGTTCTTATTATACTAATCCTAGCTGTTTCAAATTCCCAATCTGGTAATTCTAATATTCCTGATTTGTCTGAGATTGGCTCTCTTTCTATCTTTAATACTTTAGTCTATCCTTTCTCATGTGATTTTATTTCTGACTAGTCAGTGATTAATAAACTTTATCTTTATACTTTCATAGTCTACCTCTTGCCTTTCATTGGTGTTTTATCTGGCTACTCAGAAATTATTGAGAGAGAAGTTCTGTAAAAACTATCTTTAACAAAGTGGTGGTAGAGGAAGTGTTCTTTACCGGAGGAAGTCTGTTATAGGTCTGTGTCCATAGACTATGACCTTTATTACGGCTCCTTGGATCCTTCTCTGCTCTGATAAAACAAAGACTGGGAGAGGCAGGAATAGGGCTTTCCCTTTTCTTAGGTAGTTAGAGTGTGCTAAACCCCATACTGTAGGCTCTGACTACAGTTTCTCCTAAGAGCAACCTTGAGAAGCACGAAGTGATTCAAAGAACTAAGGATCTCCTATCACTCCCATTTACCTCCCAACCTGAAGCAGAAGGTAGTTTTCTCTGTCCTTGTGAGAAACAGGTCCAGTTTGGAGAGATAAAATTCACAAAAGAATTGTTTTCCTTAAAACTGACCAAAATAAAATGCAGTAAAATAAAATAAAATAAAATAAGACAACCTAAGAGAAAAGGGAAAGCGAAGTATAGAAAAGGGTTATGGGTTTTGTTTATCTTTTGAAAAATAGCTGTTGGTTTCCTAGCACTGTTAGCACTGAGGTTTTTCTATATTGAGCCTCCAACATATTTTCAGTAAGAGTGCTGTTTTTCCTGCTGTGGCACTGCTTCCTATGGGAGTTCTACTGGTGGATTCTGCTTCGGTGAGCTGTGATTTGCTTTATTTGTCTGTCTCCCTAATTTTTGCTGCAGCGCTTTGCTCTGTGACCTCACTTCTCCAACATAGTTAAGAATAAATGTTGATTTTCTCTTTAGGCTTTTACTTCCAGGACAAAATGTTGGTGTATGAGTTCCTTACCTGACAGACAGTAACATGGAAGTTCTAAGCTTATTCTACCTCACAGGAACAAAGAAAAGTTCAAGTTGATTATCATATTCAATATTTTATGGGCATTATCAATTTATAAATTTAAATAAAAAGAATATTTATTCCTCTTAGTTTTCTCCTGGCTGTCTTCAATGATGCCACTCAGAGGGGGGTTGGTTGAGTTTCCATCCCTGCCCCAAGCAGAGCCCCAGTAGCTGAAGATCTCTAGAACCAGCCACAATCAAGCTCAAGGCCACTCTTTACATGCTTGGACGAGCCCTAGACATCAAGGAACTGGCAGAGGAACCCAGGTGTGCTGGACCCGGGACTGAGATCTCCAAGGCTGTTCAGATGGGGACTGGGCCTCCTCCTCCCAGATTACCATTTTTCTAGTAGCTAGACGGTTACACCTACCAACTTCCCCCGGCATCATGAAATCCCATCAATGGCCAAGATCCAGAGACTATAAAACCAAGCTCTCAGAAGTGCACGGCCATCTGACCTCTTATAGTTTAGTTCATATATATATATATATACATACATATATATGCATTTATATATACACACACTCTAATAGTTTAGTTCTTATATATAAGTATACATGTATATCACTATATATTCTGCAATCAAACAAAACACTGTCCTCGCGTTGTTCATCGAGTTTTGCTCAAGCGGGCCCAGTAACGTCTCCATTTTAAAACTTGTTGTTACTGTGTTTGGCATATCGAATACGTCACAGGTAGCTTGCCAGGCATTGCTGTGTGGGTGAGATAGTATCAGTAACTTGCTGGGCTCTCCGAGAGGGGCAGAAGAATGGAACCCGGCTCGGCCCAGCTGGGTGCGAGCAAGGCAAATGCCCTACCACTGTGCTATCATATAGCAT
The DNA here is from genome assembly GCF_029834395.1 of Sorex fumeus. NCBI lineage: Eukaryota > Metazoa > Chordata > Mammalia > Eulipotyphla > Soricidae > Sorex > Sorex fumeus. Next base: position 5,406,616 of record NW_026606185.1, on the reverse strand, counting down.
GCATTTTTACGTGTCAGATAGACTGATTAACAATATCACAAATCACAAATCATCCTGTTATTCATCGATTGCCTCGAGCAGGCCCCAGTAACGTCTCCTTCATTCTAGCCCTGAGATTATATTCAAGGCTCTTTAGGAGAATGAGACCCATCATTGTTACTGGTATTTGGCATATTGGGTACGCCACGGGGAGTTTGCCAGACTCTGCCATGTGGGTAAGCTACATTCGGTAGCCTGCCAGTTTGTCAAAGTAGGAATGAGATGTCATAATAAGATTTCATTCATCTGGGGAACATAAAGTAACAAAATAGGAGACTAACACCCAAGAATAGCCAAGATTAGTACCAAAAGGTTTACTCCATGGCTTGGAGGCCAGCTGTACATGCTAGGGGATGGGAGGGATACTGGGTTATGGGCAACTGCTCGAGCAAATCGATTAATAATGGGATGACAGTGATACAGTGTATAGTGATTTTTTATAGTCATTATTTCTTAGACTTAATGGTTTTGGACACATTATTATCAGTGATCTCTGCTCTTTAGAAAATAGGAAAGGATAACTACTATTCTGAAGTTAATTATATTATCATTGTTTAGTTAAAAATTTTTACCAAGATGTCTAAATTAAGAATCATGAGTACCCTGGAATTATTTCCAAACACCAATAGTTTGTCCATCACATAAATGTATTTCTAATTAGAGATAGGGAGGAGAAAACAGAAAACAAACAATATTATTGCATTTACTTAAATTTTCTTATAACTATTCAGAATACATAATTGTTCCTTAAATAAGCATCAGTCTGTTATAATATTATATAATATTATAATATTAATACTCTGCTCTTTAATTTCTATTTTCCCATTAGGCCATTCAAGGAAAGGAAATGAGTTCTCTGTTATACTTTTGATTTTTTGCATAACTGAACACATTTACACAGAGAAAAGTGCTGTTTTAATTTTATGCACTTCAATAAGCACACATGCATTTGTTCAACTTTTAGATATAGTCTTAAAAGTCACAATGAAAAGTCTGAAAATAGAATAAAAACACATAAAATTCTATCTTTTATTAATATTGTTCAGAGTCCTACATTCAAAATTAAGTATAGACTTCTGGTGTTTTTAAATGTGCATTCCTAAGCATATTCTAAAACTATCTACATATTCTATTATCTTTATTCATTACACTATGATCACACTTATAATTTTTCGTATTAGTCTATTGCTTACCTGAAGCTAAGCACACATTCGAATATTTTTCTCATCAGATTCCATAGTACCCCTATCAATTGCTAAAACATAGAATAGCTAACTAGGGTTCTCTTTTAGTTTCCCAGTTTGTTATTCTTTTTAGTTTGGACTTTTAATTATATTATCTTTCTGTGAGTTAATTCCCTTTTTCTCCTTTCTCTGACTTGATGCTATTTTCTTACCTCTCAATTTCTGATTCACCTCTATCCAATATCATTTTATTCTTCCCTGGTACATAGCTATTGTTCAATTCCAAGTCATTATTTCATTTCTGCCTGCTCATTCACTTTAGTAATTAATTTTTATATGAGTATCTTAATACAAGTTTTATTATGTTATACTTCTAGCCAGCATTCTAAAGAATTTTATTGCACTAGCTATTTTTTCATTTGAAAATAACATTATAATCTCAGTTTGTTCCCTCTTTATGAATTAAAAGCCAAATTGGTGTGATATTTGGAAATGTTCTGTACATTGAAAACTTAGGCTGTTGACTCTGAACACTTAAAAACAATGTCTAATAATTTCTGTAATATTACATGCTAAATTAATGTATCTGTTGTCTTTTATTTCTACTCATCAGCATGTGCAATGATCAGCTGCTATGTAGAAAATGAACTGAAGATGGGAAGTGACTGACTATGATGTTAAAGTCATAAAAACATAGATCATGTTGATTTTGATTATAGATTTGAGTGAAAAACGAGGAATAATTCTATTTAAACAACGTTATTACAACTGGAAAAATTTTAAAATTGATTAAGCAGGGCAGAATTGAATAAAAACAATCTGTTAAATTTTAACTCAGTTTGTCTTTCATTAAAATGTAGAAATTTTTAAATAAGAGAGTGGCTGAGAGATTCAGCATGGATTTCCACTCTCTTACATTTCTGGTGTATGCTATAGAACCAACAATATGTTAGGAATCAGTAGATTCAAGCTTTCAAAGAAGAACTCAAGAACTGATCCCTAGGCCCAGAGCCAAAAGTAAAACTTGAGCACTGTGAGGTATGACTCAAAAGTTAAAATGAGAAGAATTCAATATAAAATAGTCTCAAAAGAAAAAATAAAGGCTCTTGATCAAGCTAGTTTAACCCTAATGTTAGACTGAAATCAAAATAGAATTATAACTGCCTTCAATAATTAACATATGCCTCAGAGACCTAGGCCCTAATTTTCTCCTATCTTGGTCTCCCAAAGAGGAATCGAAAGAGCTATGCTTGGAGTATCATGCTTCATTCAAATGAGAGAAAGAATCCTGATTTCCGATCTCCATTGATAGTCAAGAATCAGTGATGCTGTTTCATTTGTCAAGGCATTGGAATTCAGATGGGCTGGACACATAATGAGATTTAGAGACGACGGCTGGACTAGAGCCATTATCGACTGGATTCCACAGGATGTCAAAAGATCGCATGTACACCCACCAACAAGATGATCAGACTTCTTTTTCAAGAACATGAATGATAGGTTTGAGGCTCTTTGTGTTCCTAGAACTAGCAGATGCCAGTGGGCTACACTACCATGTGACAGGGATGAATGGAGACGTTACTGGTGCCCACACGAGCAAATCGATGAGTAATGGGATGTCAAGTGATCAAGTAATCAATAATGAAAAACTATTCGGTTATGGAATGGAAAATAGGCTAATAGTACAATAATTTTATATATAATGAAAACAGATTAGTGGGAATATCTATTTTTAAAAATAAACATGTTTGATAGCTAAAAAATAATATACATTAGCTTCAATGTCATGGAGGGTTTTGCCGACTTTGTCTTCAATGTACCTTATGGATTCTGGTTTGATGTTGAGGTCTTTGATCCATTTTGATCTTACTTTTGTACATGGTGTTAGGCAGAGATCTAAGCTCAGTTTTTTGAGTAGAGTCGTCCAGTTTTGCCTGCACCATTTGTTAAAAAGGCTTTCCTTACCCCACTTCACATTTCTTGCCCCTTTATCAAAGATTAGATGATCATATGTTTGAGGGGATATGTCAGTATATTTAACCCTGTTCCACAGGTCTGCAGCTCTGTCTTTGTTTCAGTACCATGCTGTTTTAATTATTATTGCTTTGTAGTAGAGTTTGAGGTTCGGGAGGTTAATTCCTCCCATTTACTTTTTCCCCAAGAACTGCTTTAGCTAATCGAAGGGTCTTATTGTTCCATATAAATTTCAGGAGTGCTTGCTCCATTTCTTTGAAGAATGTCATGGGTATCCTAATAGGGATCGCATTGAATTTGTACAGTGCTTTGTGAAGTATTGCCATTTTGACAATATTAATTCTCCCGATCCATGAGCAGGGGATATTTTTCCATTTCCTGGCGTCCTCTTTTATTTCAAGAAGGAGCTTTCTGTAGTTTTCTTTGTACAGGTCCTTTACTTCCTTAGTTAAACTAATTCCTAGGTAGTTAATTTTCTGGCATACAATTGTGAATGGGATTGTTTTCTTCATGTCATTTTCTTCTCTCTCACTATTTGTGTATAGGAAAGCCATGGACTTTTGGGTATTGATTTTATAGCCTGCAACTTTACTATACAAGTCTATCATTTCTAGGAGTTTCTTGGTAGAGATTTTAGGGTTCTCTAAGCTAATGGTATCTTCAAAGATGTCACACCACTGGCCAAGCAAGTGAAAATAGGGATAGACAAATGGGACTATCTTAAACTAAGAAGCTTCTGCACCTCAAAAGAAACAGTGACCAAAATACAAAGACAGTCTACAGAATGGGAAAGGATATTCTCCAAATACACATCCGACAAGGGGTTGATATCAAGGATATACAAGTACTGGTTGAACTCCACAAGAAGAAAACATCCAACCCCATCCAAAAAGTGGGGCAACGAAATGAACAGAGACTTTCTCAAAGAAGAAATCCGAATGGCTAAAAGGCACATGAGAAAATGCTCTACATCATTAATCATCAGGGAGATGCAGATCAAAAAAACAATGAAATATTATTTCACACCACAGAGACTGGCCCACATTCAAAAGAACAAAAGCAACCTGTGATGGCGTGGATGTGGCAAGAAAGGGACCCTCCTTCACTGCTGGTGGGAATGCCGACTGGTCCAACCCTTTTGGAAAACAGTATGAACGACTCTCAAAAAATTAGAAATTGAGCTCCCATTTGACCCAGCAATATCACTCCTAGGAATATACCCTGGAGAGGCCAAAAATATAGTTGAAGTGACATCTGCACTTGTTTGTTCATTGCAGCACTGTTTACAATAGCTAGAATATGGAAAAAACCTGAGTGCCAGAGAACAGATGACTGGTTAAAGAAACTTTGGTACATCTACACAATGGAGTACTATGTAGCAGTTAGAAAAAATGAAGTCATGAAATTTACATACAAGTGATACTACATGGAAAATATTATGCTAAGAGAAATGAGTCAGAAATAGAGGGATATACATAGAAAGATTGCATTTATCTGGGTAACATTTAGTAACAAAATAAGAGACTAACACCCAAGAACAGCTGTGATAAATACCAGGTTGTTCACTCCATGGCTTGGAGGCCAGCCGCACACTCTAAGGGTAAAGGCAGCTCAGATAGAGGAGGGAGCACCAAATAAAGGGTGCTGGGAAGATCTGCACAGGATGGGAAATGCCTGCTGAAAGTAATCTATGGAGACCTGGATCACACAGACCTGAGCCGTGGATGTGGAACCAATGCTTGAGTGAATGTAAGAGGAAGCTGGAGTCTAGTCACACCTGCTGATGATAAACCACGCACTCATGTCCAAGGATGGGTCAGTTAAGAATTGCAGCACACAGTAGAGTCCTCTTACCAACTGGGTATGCTTTGAAAAATCTTCTATCCATAGATATAGCTTTCTCACAAGCAGTCATTTAACGGCTGTTGGCAACATGAGTTGTTTGTCAGAGCAGGAATTTTTATTTTATTTTATTTTATTTTATTTTATTTTATTATTAGTGAAACACCACGAGGTACAATTATAGACTTACAATTTTTTGTGCTTGGGTTTCAGTTATACAATGATCGAGTATCCATCTCTCCACCAGCGCCATCCTCTACCACCACGGGTCCCAGCAACCCTCCCACCCCCCATACCCCCCATCCTACCCTGCCTCTGTGGCAGGTCATTCTCTTTTGCTCTCTCTCTCTCTCCTTTTGGGTTCTGTGGTTTGCAAGAGAGGCATTGAGTGGCAATCATGTTTATAGTCTACTTTCAGCCTGCTTCTCCAATCCTGGGAGGATCCTCCAAACACCCTTTATTTGGTGTTCCCTTCTCTATCTGAGCTTCCTTTTCCGCTAGCACGTGTGGCTGGCCTCCAAGTCATGGAGCAAAATTCCTGGTGCTAATCTCGGTCTGTCAGAGTAGGAATTCTTGATCACCAACTCAGTACACAACTATCTCACATATTTGTTGAGATCAGAGGAGCTCTCCTCATGGATCTCTATTCAGAGAGTGTCAACTATGGGAAATGAGATCTAATATGGCATCCAGCAGAATTAGCAATTTGTGAAAAGTCATTAAGTTGACACCTTTCAACAACTCTGACCCTGTTTAACTTCAAGAGTTGTCAACATAGTAATGTAAGGCTGTGATGTCAAATATAAATACAATCCCTGACCCAGTTTAAAGTTTCTCAGTGAATAATCTCTTCCCAATTGAAATTTGTTGCCTCGTGAGAAGTTTCATTCTTGAAAGTGGTATTATTCTTGTCTCTACAACATCAGGGTATTTAGTTTCTGTTCTTTCTGGTTTTTTTTTATGCTTTGGAGGGCCACACTCAATGTAGTCAGTGCTCAAGGGTAGCTTCTGTTGCTCAAGGAACTTTAGGCTGCCAGAAATAGAACTTGTATGCACCAGCTTTGGGCGACCACTCACACCCTGGGAACTGTTTATGTCTCTTGTAACAAAGTTTGCTAGCTTGTTTGTTGGTTTTCAGATCTGTTTTCTGTCTAGATTAACCCACATTTTGTATCAATTTTCTGTAACCAGAGGAAGAGGAAAACCAAAGGTGACTCTATTCAGTCATCCTGTCACATGGAAAATAGAGATATACGACATTTTAAATTATGGCTTAAAAATATGGGATGAAGACATTATGCCCATTAAAATAGAATAAAATAAGTAAAACTACATCAAATAAATAACCTTTTATGATATCTGTATTTTTATATATCATTAGATTACTGTTATATAATGTAGATATTACAAATGGCATGATAATTATTTTCCATATAAAGAATGATATGTGGTTTGATTAATTTCATCTTTATAACAAGCTACAAGGTAACTATTTTTTCAGAACAGTAAGTGTTTTATTGGTTTATGAAAATATACACTTATAATATTACCATACCATGCTCACCACCAAAGATGCATCTACATTTTATTCATGCTTAAAACGACTGACAAATTAAGAAGTGGACATAGTAATTTTCCCAGGACTACACAACCAGCAAGTGACAGGGTGGCATTTGTAACCATCCACTCTGATGGCATGATTCATACTTTAATAATTGCTCTTTTCTCTTGCTCTGTTCTCTGTGCTTTCTCTCATTTCCCCCACCCACACCCATCCTCCTACTTATTAATTATATTATTCACTCTAGTTTTCTTATTTATTATCACCTCCTTCATTTGGAATAAATAATAGTACTGTCAAAAAATCCCTCTAATTTTCTACCAAAGTGTTTGCATAATTTTATATTATATAGTTTGCAATATTACATAAGCAAACTATTAATAGTTTAATTGGCATTGAAATATTGAGAAAAAATTTAATACTCTTTAAATATCCAATAATATTTCTTTTCTGTGAAGTACTCATTTTATGTTGGTTGTACATATTATAACAGTTCCCTTCTTCACTATTTGTGAATTCAATTTGTGGGTGCATAACACATGCATTAGGTGGCCAAGAGCCGTCTCCCCACCCTGGCCAGCTCACAGCAATGAGCAAACAAAGGAGGTAACGGTATCCATTTTGTCCACTCTCACAGCATTAGTTATGGAGAAAATCATGAAGGGTTGGGGGTAGCAATTACACATAGTCGTGGTTGCATGATGAACAGATGTCAAGCCCTTCCTTCAGGGAAAACACTTCTAGGACAGAATCTTATCCTGACAGAAGATCTGCCCAAGGGTAGAATTCTATCTAATTCTACTTTCTCCTTTCCTTAGCCAGTATCCATTTAAACAATCATCTAAAATTTACTTCTTAATAATATTTCTAGTCATTTTGTATGAACACAGTAAGAGATATATTAAGCTTAATGGGTGACTCTCTTGGGGACATCTGGCTATAGATCCCAGACTATAGTCCTCAGGCCAGGTTAGTCTTTTCAAACCCCAATAGGGTCCTTATCTAGTTATTTCTTTTTGGGTCATGACAGAATTTGTTCCATGGTCGTGTTCTTATTAAAAGTTTTATGGCAGTTGGCCTGTCCCATTTCGTTGCAAGGATAGCTCAGAGTTTGCTCTGGGTCCATCCAAGTTCCTCGTTGAGACCCTGCTTTTTGTATGTTAGGAACTAAGGGCAACTGAGGTTTCAGTCAAATAAATATGAAAGGTGTCCAGGAGTAAATATATTCAAAATCAATTAAGTCCCAAGTTACAAATGCATAGTATTAACTGTCTTCCCGTGTCTATACAGAAAAGGTGAATAGGGAGAGAACATTATTCAGGAGAGACTAGGCACTTACAAATTTGATTATGGAAAGTTGATTAAGTAAGTATTAGTAGGAGTATAGTTTTATTTTCTCTGCATCAGTATAGTTGCTGCAATTGGTTCTGGCAGAAAATTCCTGAGTTTTGTTTTTAGTCTCTACTAGCCAGTCATCCTTCGTGCATTAATCAGATCTCATTAAGGATGACAGGATCTAAAGTTTTAAATGTGAACCAGAGAGGTAGCTCAGTAGGCATAGTTAAAGCCTTGCAAAAGTTGAGCTGCCTGTTTTCAATCCCCAACTCTGTCAGAAGCAACCCCCGAGCACAGAGTTGGGTATAAACCCCCAGTACAGCCAGGTACGACCCCAAAATAAAAGCAAAGATTTTAAATAGAAGCTGAATTGAGTTTTAATGCCAGCATTTAAATTACCAGTAAAAGATCTTGAAACTAAACACTGAGTTAAATTTAGGGAGTCAAGTAATTCCACCCTGGCATTTTTATCAGACAAACACAGAAAGTGTATATTTACATATATGTATAGTATATAGCACTATCCTCCTGTTGTTCATCGATTTGCTCAAGCGGGCCCAGTAACGTCTCCATTGTGAGACTTGTTGTTACTGTGTTTGGCTTATCAACTATGTCAAGAGTAGCTTGCCAGGCTTTGCCATGAGAGCGAGATACTCTTGGTAGCTTGCTGGGCTCTCCAAGAGGGGTGGAAGAATTAAACCCAGGTTGGCCATGTGCAAAGCAAACTCCCTACCCACTGTGCTATCACTCAGACCCTTGTATAGTATATATATTAAAATATACCTATGGAAAAAATATGTATACATATATCTGTATAGTGAATATTCATATATTTTCTATAAAATGCATAAATAATTATTAAAAATATATATATTTAAATTGAAAGCATGAGTAGAAACTTATATATTGTTAGAAGACATAATATAAATTACTCTTTAAATTTTATGTCCAAAGTATGAACACATAAATACTTCAACAATTTTGTCCTATTTAGAAATTTTTAACTGGTACATTAAACTGTTAATGGATATTAGAATTTATGCTGCCTCTTATAAATATGTGTGCCATATTATTTTTATATAACAAAACATAATGTAGAAAGACAGTACAGAGTTTAAATAGTTTGCCTTTGATGCATCAAAAACCCATTTTGAAGTACTAAGGCCTCTATTCAGGAAAACATAAACTAATCCCTAGATTTTATAGACTTAACTTTCCAGAGTTAAGCTGACTTTATCAATGGGAATGAAAGATGTATACTCTCCAGATTCTAATATATGAGTTTCTATACACTTTCCAAAGGATTTTCATTTCTTCGGGAGGAGGACTGCAGCAACTAGCCTTTCATGTTTACTTTCTGTTTGGTGGTAAAGCACTATACTCCTGAAATTTTACTGAGCAATATAATGTCTATTAAAACTAGAGGAAAAAATTTCTTTTGAGGGCCAGAGAGATAGTACAAAGGTTAAAACACTTGTCTTGCATGCAGTCGATCCTGGTTTGATCCCTGATTACTCATATGGTCCTGCTGAACGCTGTTGGATGTAGCCCCACATCCTAATATTTTATTTTTGCCCCCCTTTATTTTTAAAAAATAAGCAATTTTTCCTTTTACCACAAAATTCTATTTGCACAGTACCACTTATTTCAAAAATATTTTTGAATAGTCTTGACAATATTTCAAAATATTTCCAAATATCTACAAACTTGGGTTAGTCAAGTACAAAGCACTATACTACATCTCTGGACCCAAGCACTGGTTACATTTATGAATTTTTTTATCTGCCCAAGTTTCACAGGTTCAAGGTGATATCTTTTTGTTTTGATTTGCATTTCCCTCGTGATGCTTATGAAATATATATATATACTTTCATGTCTTCTTTAAGGAGGTATTTTTCATCTTTTCTCCCTGTGATGAGATGGTGTGGCATTTTTGTTAATTTTTATGTGTTTTATGTGTCATAGAGATTAACTTTATCAATTCAGGAAACAAGAAAGGGCCCTAATAAATAAGTTAACTGCAAAGTATAAGGTTGTAGGGAAAATAAAAACAGAAAATGGAATCCAAGATAAGCAGAAGGAGGAATGTGGATACCAGGGAAATCAAAACCAAAAATAAAATTAAAAAATCATGATTAGTACTGTTTTTCTTTTAAATAAACTATATCAAACAAATTATTAGCTAGACTCACTAAGAAATAAAGGGGAAAATTTCAATAGCCCAAATTAGAAATGAAAGAGCAGATGTAGAACAGATACCATAAACCCCAAAATATCAGAGATTTCTTTAAAAAATATTATGCCATGAAGTTGGAGAACATAGAAAAGTGCATAAACTCTTGGACTTTTGTAACCTTACAAAGTTGAACCAGGAGTAAACATTATACCTAAACAGACAAATTACTAATAAGAAAATGTAAATTGTAATTTCAAACATTCCCCCCAAACTACAAGCAGGCCCAGACTTTATCAGCAGTTTTCTAAACCTTCAAAGATGGCCTCTTTCCAATCCTTCTCAACCTCTTGCAGAAAGTTGAAGAAACGGGAATCTTCTCAGTTTCTACAGTTTTATATGTAATTTAAAAACATAATACACTATATCAACACAAGGAAAACTAAAATCATATAATTATATTAATAAATGAAGAGAAAGTATTTGACAAGATACAACAACCAATAATGGTAAAAAACCTCTTAAATGATTCAACGTTCCTTAATCCATTAAAGTCATCTAGCACATACCCCAGCTAATATACTCAATGGGGAAAACCAAAACACTTGCCTCTAAGGTTAAGTAAAAGACAAGACAAGGTTTCCCACTTTCACCATTATTATACAATATGGTATTAGAGTCCTTTCTCCACAATTCTTGCCAGCACTAGTTAATTTTTTTTTCTTTTTCAGTCATACCTGGCGATGCACAGGGGCTACTCCTGGCTCTGCTCTCAGGAATTACCCAGGGTAGTACTGAGGGGACCTCATGGGATGCTGGGAATCGAACCACGGTTGGCCATGTGCAAGGCAAATGTCTTACCTGCTGTGCTATCACTCCAGCCCCAGCACTGGTTATTTTTTATTGTTTTTTATGTATATCAGTTTCACTGTTTGAGGTGATACCTTGTTGTTTTGTTAGTTAAGATTATACAAGAGATATTAAGCGGATCCAAATTGGAAAAGAAGTGAAGTCATCGCTGTTGAAGATCACATGATACTATACTTAGAAAACTCTAAAAACTACAAAATCAAACAAACAAAAAAACTGTCAGAAAAAAAATGAACATGTACAGTAAAATTTTAAACTATGAAATCAACACACAGAAATCCATGATGTTTTTCTATTCAAACAGTGAATTAGAAGAGGAAGAAATTTCCAATATATTTCATTAGTACCTTGACTCAAAAACATAGGTAACTGGACATTAGATTAACAAAAGAAATGAAGGAGATTTTAACTAGTACTTAGTTAATAGAAATATTGAATTTTCTATTTTTAAATTATTAAATATATAACACAACCATGGATTGTTTTGCTAACACTGGGAACAAAGACTTTTTACTGGAAAGAGAATAAAAATATCTAAGTTTAAAGTTTTATCTCTAAGATCTATACCAGACTCTAGGGGTGAGTGCATAATTGTGCTTCTACCAGAAATGGAGGAAATTACCACTGTGAGCGTGCACTGGTGACCTCAGATGAAACTGTTTCACCCAGCAGGGCTGATCTGGAAGAAGGAAATTTATCAACTCTAGCTTCCTGGCATCCACTTTCTGTAGGGAGAAGAAACTCAGAAACATTTGTAGAAGGTCAAAGTCAAGAGCAGAGGTTCCCTGAACATTGAAATCTGGTCATTTAAATTGTGTGTGAATGCATGCACATGCATAGATGATCATAGTTGGCCAAAAATAAATCATAAATGAATGTTACCTAAAGGCACCAGTTTTTTAAAAATTATTTCATCCTTAGTTAATCATTCTTATTCCAAAGAGGAATATCAGTTTGAAATAATAATACTGGATATAGTTTTAAGAGTCCTGAATTCAGTGTGTTTTAGATTGAACACTGTGGCCATGTGTGGGAGTCAGTTCATACTCTCTGGAATGGGTATCATGCCAGCACCTTAATAGTTTCTATTAGTTTCCTGTTGCTGTTACTACAAATTACCCCAAACTCAAGTTGTTTAAGTAGCAAAATATATTCTATGGTCCTGGAGGCCAGATGTCCAACATGGATTTTACTGAGCTGAAAACCAAAGTATCAACAGTTACGATTCTTGTGGAAGCTGGAACAAAGAATCTGCTATCTTGCTTCTAAGTGCCATCCGCGTTCCTTGGCTCAAGACCTTTTTTTAACTTCAAATCAGTCAAGCCATATCCCTCTCATGGCACTACAGACTGCTGCTAGCCCTCTTGCCTCCCTCTTTCACTTAAAAGACTCCTTAGGATTCTATTGTGCCTGCCTTTCCATCTCAAGATTCTTAGCTTAATTATATCTGGAAAATATTTTTGGCTGGATAGCCGAACATATTCTCATATTCCAACAGGAGGTAACTAATGCATATAAGGCCAAAAACAATATTATTAGGCAGCTTGTAAGAGACCAGTGCACAAAGTTTTAAAAATATCATTTGGACAAAATAATTTTATTTTTCTCACATTCTTCTCTTCCTCTCCTTATTTTCATCCTCTTCATTTCTATGTACATATGTATATACATATATATTCCTATAAAGATCATGTAAATTTTGTGTATCTTTTATTTGAGGATCTAAATGATTTTTATTTATAGCTTTTTTTACCTTCTGTAATACTGTTTTCTATCTTCTCCCTTTCAGTATTTGTTTTAGCATCCTTGAGTCTTACATAAGGTAATCCTGTTTGACAGCTAATTCTTGCCTGTTATTCCCTTATGATGCCTATTTATATCTCCCTCTATATTCTCATAACATCCACATGTTCACTAGTTCTTTCATTCTGTCACCCCCTCAAATGCATCATTTATGAGCCATTTTCTTGAATGTTTTGACTTATGTTTCCTCTAGATGAGAAGTTTTACTCTGGAGATAATAAATATATTTGACACTTCACACTTGTGCAAAGCTCAGGATACCTCCTTGCTCTATTTGAAGTGACTGCTTCATAGTGAAGGTTTTTATTTCACAAGTTCTTGCCCATGTTTGTATAACTATTAGCAGGAAAAGAATCTCATTACTTTAGCTTTAATAAGTATATCAAAGTAGACGTTTATCAAGTATTTAGTGAATAGTACCAATGCCAATAAAGAAAATGTATAAAACAACCCACTATGTAACTATCATCCATACTAAATCAAATTTTGAAGTGCACACAATATGTAGTGAAGCAAAATATAGAAAAGTCACTGTTTATGGTATTTGTTTATCAATAATGTCAGTATAGTTTGATATTGGAAACAAATGACTTTTTTATTTTATTTTATTTTTTTGCTTTTTAGGTCACACCCAGCGATGCACAGGGGTTACTCCTTGCTCTGTGTTCAGGAATTACCCCTGGCGGTGCTCAGGGGACCATATGGGATGCTGGGAATCAAACCTGAGACGGCTGCATGCAAGGCAAATGCCCTACCCGCTGTGCTATTGCTCCAGCCGCTGGAAACAAATGATTTTGAGTCGAGTTCTCTTGATGAATTCTCTTATGTCATTTTTGACTTTAATTGATAGTTTGTATGGATGAAAATGCTTTTTATTTCATTGTGTTGGCAATAGCCTGGCAAGCTACCAAGAGTATCTCGCCCACATGTCAAAGCCTGGCAAGCTACCCGGATGTATTCTATATGCCAAACACAGTAACCAGTGTCACAATGGAGACGTTACTGAGCCCCCTCAAGCAAATTGATGAACATTGGAAGGACAGTGACAGTCACAGTAAGAATTAAATAAGATTAAAATTGTAGCTGGAGCGATAGCACAGCGAGTTGGGCATTTGCCTTGCATGTGGCCGACCTGGGTTCAATCCGTGGCATCCCATATGGTTCCCTGAGCATCGTCAGGAGAAATTCCTGATTACAGAGCCAGGAGTGACCCCAGAGCATCACTGGGTGTGACCCAAAAGGCAAAAATACATACATAAATAAACAAGATTACAATTAAGCATATTCCCCAGGGATATGTTCATATGCTTATATATGTACTAATATATTGTTTAAAAATGTAAAGGAATAAGTATTAATGGTATTAAATTCAGAAAAATGCATAAATGTCAACAACTGAGTAAATTTTTGAAAGTAGTTAACATACTGAATTTTCCAATTTTTATCAATATTTTTATTATAGAAATAGTTTGAGAAAAGTAATTACTTGAGCCATGCTCATCTGCCATTTAATGCTTAGACAATATTCTACCTCAGTAAAATACTTACATTCTAATAAAGCGAATTTTCTAGAAAAAAACAGTTATTATTAATCTTACATAAGTATCATACAGACATTAAGGGGCTGGAGGGATAGCACAGCGGGTAGGGCATTTGCCTTGCAAGCAGCCAATAGTGCCGACCCGAGTTCGATTCCTCCGCCCCTCTCTGAGAGCCCAGCAAGCTACCGAAAGTATCTCTCCTGCACAGCAACGCCTGGCAAGCTCCCTGTGATGTAGTCGATATGCCAAACACAGTAATAACAAGTCTCACAATGGAGATGTTACTGGGCCTGCTTGAGCAAATTATAGTTAAAATTAAATATAAGATTTTTGTAAAAATGTAAAATAAAATTAGAATTAAAAATGTTTGCTCAGAATCCAGCACCTCACTGCAATTTATTTGTAAGATTCTAAACTAAATGCAGTGACTGGGACAAAAATAGTCTTGGTAATACAATCTTATAAATATGTTATTTAAAATTAAATCCTAGGCCATATTTACAGCATTCAGCTGAAGAGAAAACAACATGGAGGGCGGGATCCACAGATCCCGAAGGAAAAAAAAAAAAGGTTCGAAAAAGAGCCGAGATCATCGGGAAGCTCCAGATGGGGTAGGTACCGCATCCCGCCTCCCCCAGATGGAACCCGGTGACCAGAAGCCTCTACAACCACAGCTCGAGTATGCGGGAACTTGGACTTTACCTCAAAACCGCGCGGCCGCGTGAGACATCTCTCTATATACAAAGTGATCCATGGAAAGTAAATGACCCAATGTTTCTCTCTGAAAATCATAGTTAAGTTTGGAGCACGGCCACAGCCCCAGAAAACAAGGACTTAATGCATAACCCAGCAGCTTGGAGCAGAAAAGTGAACGGGCTATGCGTTAATCCAGGCCATCATGACTGTCCGGAGGGGAAAGGGTGTTGCCCCATTCGCCCTCTACTCTCTGGAAAGAAAGATGGCGGCCACATGGGAGCCTTGTGGACAGCAGGTATGAGCCGGGGGCGTGGGGGCGACTAAAACCTCATGGGAAAGGGGGTGTTCTGGTCCATCCTTCATGCCCTAACGAGGTCACCAGTTGCCCCCCGTGAGCGGCTCTCCAGCACGGCCACGGCCCCAGAAGCACAAGGACTTAATGCAGAACCCAGCAGCTTGGAGCAGAAAAGTGAAAGGACTATGGGTTAATCCAGGCCATCATGTCTGCCAGAGGGGAAAGGGTGTTGGTCCCTTCCGCCCTCCTCCCTCTGGAAAGAAAGATGGCGGCCGCATGGGAGCCTTGTGGACAGCAGGTATGAGCCAGGGATGTGGGGGCGACTAAAACCTCATGGGAAGGGGGGCGTTCCGTTCCGTCCTTCACGCCCTACCGAGGTCACCAGTTGCCCCCCGCGAGCGGCTCTCCAGCACGGCCACGGCCCCAGAAGCACAAGGACTTAATGCAGATCCCGGCAGCTTGGAGCAGAAAAGTGAACGGACTATGCGTTAATCCAGGCCATCATGTCTGCCCGGAGGGGAAAGGGTGTTGGTCCCTTCCGCCCTCCTCCCTCTGGAAAGAAAGATGGCGGCCACATGGGAGCCTTGTGGACAGCAGGTATGAGCCGGGGGTGTGGGGGTGACTAAAACCTCATGGGAAGGGGGGCGTTCTGGTCCGTCCTTCATGCCCTACCGAGGTCACCAGTCGCCCCCCGCGAGCGGCTCTCCAGCACCGCCACGGCCCCAGAAGCACAAGGACTTAATGCAGATCCCGGCAGCTTGGAGCAGAAAAGTGAACGGACTATGCATTAATCCAGGCCATCAGGTCTGTCCGGAGGGGAAAGGGTGTTGCCCCAGTCGCCTTCTCCTCTCTGGAAAGAAAGATGGAGGCTGCATGGGAGCCTTGTGGACAGCAGGTATGAGCCGGGGGACTGGGGGCGACTAAAACCTCATGGGAAGGGGGGCGTTTCGGTCTGCCCTTCACGCCCTACCGAGGCCACCAGTTGCCCCCCACTAGCGGCTCTCCAGCACGGCCACGGCTCCAGAGCACAGAAACCAGTTTCTTAACTATCTGACTTTCAGTAGAAATACTTCCAGGGTCAATAAGTAAAATAGCAGAAATCCAAAACCAACATATAATTCTTTTTTTTTTCATAGAAATAGAGTTGATATTTATTCAGTGCATGTTATATGCTCTTATGTCTAAATTAATACACATATATCATTACATATTTATGATATAGCCAAATTTAATATTTTTTTTTATTTTTTTTTTATTTATTGAATCACCTTGGGAAAGGTTACAAAGCTTTCAGGTTTAGGTCTCAGTCATGCAAATATCAAACACATTTCCCTTTACCAATACTTTTTTTTTTACCATGAAGAACCCCAATAAAACCCCACCCCCCACCCCTCCCAGTCCCTGTGGGGCAGATGAATTCTTGTTAACACTCTATCTGCTTTGATTAGATTCATTGTTTCAATAAAAGATTCACCACTATAATTTAGAGTTTACCCCCCCCCCCAAATCAGACATGCTGAAAAAGCATTGTGACGTGATTTGCTTTCTACAGCTGGGTTCAAGAATTAAATGTTGGTTTTGGATTTCTGCTATTTTACTTATTGACCCTGGAAGTATTTATACTGAAAGTCAGATAGTTAAGAAATTGGTTTCTGTGCTCTGGAGTCGTGGCCGTGCTGGAGAGCCGCTAGTGGGGGGCAACTGGTGGCCTCGGTAGGGCGTGAAGGGCGGACCGAAACGCCCCCTTCCCATGAGGTTTTAGTCGCCCCCCCACTCCCCCGGCTCATACCTGCTGTCCACAAGGCTCCCATGCGGCCGCCATCTTTCTTTCGAGAGAGGAGAAGGCGACTGGGGCAACACCCTTTCCCCTCCGGACAGACATGATGGCCTGGATTAATGCATAGTCCTTTCACTTTTCTGCTCCAAGCTGCTGGGTTCTGCATTAAGTCCCTGTGCTTCTGGGGCTGTGGCCGTGCTGGAGAGCCGCTCGCGGGGGGCAACTGGTGACCTTGGTAGGGCGTGAAGGACGGACCGGAACGCCCCCCTTCCCATGAGGTTTTAGTCGCCCCCACAGCCCCGGCTCATACCTGCTGTCCACAAGGCTCCCATGTGGCCGCCACCTTTCTTTCCAGAGGGAGGAGGGCGGAAGGGACCAACACCCTTTCCCCTCCGGGCAGACATGATGGCCTGGATTAACGCATAGTCCTTTCACTTTTCTGCTCCAAGCTGCTGGGTTCTGCATTAAGTCCTTGTGCTTCTGGGGCTGTGGCCGTGCTGGAGAGCCGTTCATGGGGGGCAACTGGTGACCTCGGTAGGGCGTGAAGGACGGACCGGAACGCCCCCCTTCCCATGAGGTTTTAGTCGCCACCACACCCCCGGCTCATACCTGCTGTCCACAAGGCTCCCATGCGGCCGCCATCCTTCTTTCCAGAGAAGAGAGGGCGAATGGGGCAACACCCTTTCCCCTCTGGCAGACTTGATGGCCTGGATTAACGCATAGTCCTTTCACTTTTCTGCTCCAAGCTGCTGGGTTCTGCATTAAGTCCTTGTGCTTCTGGGGCTGTGGCCGTGCTGGAGAGCCGCTCGTGGGGGGCAACTGGTGGCCTCGGTAGGGCGTGAAGGACGGACCGGAACGCCCCCCTTCCCATGAGGTTTTAGTCGCCCCCACAGCCCCGGCTCATACCTGCTGTCCACAAGGCTCCCATGTGGCCGCTACCTTTCTTTCCAGAGGGGGGAGGGCGGAAGGGACCAACACCCTTTCCCCTCTGGCAGACTTGATGGCCTGGGTTAACACATAACCCGTTCACTTTTCTGCTCCAAGCTGCTGGGTTATGCATTAAGTACTTGTGTTTCTGGGGCTGTGGCCGTGCTCAAAGCTTAACTATGATTTTCAGAGAGAAACGTTAGGTGGTTTACTTCCCATGGATCACCTTGTATATAGAGAGATGTTTTGAGGAAAAGTCCTAGTTCCCGCATACTCGAGCTGTGCTTGTAGAGGTTTCTGGTCACCGGGGTTCCATCTGGGGGAGGCGGGATGCGGTACCTACCCCATCTGGGACTTCCCGATGATCTCGGCTCTTTTTGGAACCTGTTTTTTTTTTTTTTTCCTTCGGGATCTGTGGATCCCGCCCTCCATGTTGTCCTTCTCTTCGGCTAAATGCTGTCAAGATGGCGCTGGGGGGCGGGCTCAAAACCAACATATAATTCTTGAACCCAGCTGTAGAAAGCAAATCACTTCACAATGCTTTGTCAGCATGTCTGATTCGGGGGTGGGGGGCAGTAAACTCTAAATAACAGGGTGAATCTTTTATTGAAACAATGAATCTAATCAAAGCAGATAGAGTGTTAACTAGAATTCATCTGCCCCACAGGGACTGGGAGGGGTGGGAGGTGGGGTTTTATTGGGGTTCTTCATGGTAAAAAATAAGTTTTGGTAAAGGGAAATGTGCTTGATATTTGCATGACTGAGACCTAAACCTGAAAGCTTTGTAACCTTTCCCATGGTGATTCAATAAATAAATAAATAAATTTAAAAAAATAAAATAAAATAAAATAAAATAAAATAAAATAAAATCCTATACTTAAAATATGATTTTAATTGATTGAAATTTCTTTGATTTGGATTAAGAGAAATAAGCTAGTATTTGGCAATAAAATGTATTTATAATATGCTCCTTAGAATATAATTAAATAAAATTCCAAATATAAACTTTGACATAGGACAACACAATATTAAGTTGAGATTTATTATATATGGCTTGTCAAAATATGAATAATCGAGGTCTTTTAGGAGAAACTAGAAATATGTGTAGAAAATTATTGTACTCTAACCTCAAAGGACAGGATAGAGGAAGAATGATCTGTTTCTCTCATGAGGGTGAGAGTTATGAGAGGAAATAGATATAGGACAAAGCCTGATATTTTAATTTTGGGGGTCTGTACCAAATAGTTGAAAAATATAAGAGGCTTTGACAACCTGCAATTCAGCATCATTTTATCAATGGATCAGAATGATTCTGTCAGACAATAAGGTATAGATACTTTAGAAGAATATGGCAATGACCTCACCAACATTATACAAGGCTATAATACTTGATCACTACTAGAAAATAGACCCAGGCCCTCAAAGAAAAGATGATGTTCCTGGTCATACCTCAGGGATCTATGAAATCAAAAAGTAAAACAGAAAATACAGAGAAAACTGCCTGTCAGTGAGATATATTAGAAATATTTTTGACCTTGCAGAGAATCTATTGTTAGCTGCAGTATAAGAGCAACCTGACTAGAATGAACTGAAGAACTGCAATCACAAATCAAGGCAGAATCATTCAAAACAGATTCCTTGTTCCACATTGTATAAATTGATGCTTAATTTAATACAATCAAAGAAAACTGGAATATTTTTAACTTTACAGATAAGGACACAGTATAAGGTCACTCACTAAACCCCAAAATTAAGTAGATAGTGGAGTCAAATTGAATAATAAAGTTGGATTTCCTCAGTTTTCTATTATATACAAAATACTTAGGCAAATATACAGAAACATTTCTATAATTGTCATTCAGTCTTTGACAGTGTTTGTTGATAATAAATTATTTTTTGACCACTTACTTTTAACACTAGTCATATAACAGCCATATTAGCATATGTCCATCTTTTTTTTCCACGTTAGTGTTATCTGGAGCTATAGCACAGCGGGTAGGGCGTTCGCCTTACAAGCGGCCAACATGGCCGACCCGAGTTCGATTCCTCCGCCCCTCTCAGAGAGCCCGGCAAGCTACTGAGAGTATTCGATATGCCAGACACAGTAACAACAAAGTCTCCAACGGAGACGTTACTGGGCCCGCTCGAGCAAATCGACGATCAACGGGAGGGTCTTTACCTTTACCTTAGTGTTTTCTATTGCTCAACCCACCCTGTTGTCTCTTATTTGTGATGGAGGGGATCACACCGTCTTTGCTCTAGACTTACTCCTGGTTGTGTGGGGCAGTAGGACCATATGTGGTATCAGGGATTGAACCCTGGTTGTCTGCATGTAAGGCAAGTGCTTTGCCATCTGTACTATCTCTCAGGTTCCCTAGGAAATGACAAATCCTCTCTTTTGTGTTGGAGATAGTTTAACATGTTAGTGTATTCTATCCAATTTTAGAGACCTCCAATAAATACTTAAATAACAGTTAAAATACATGTGAATTTTCACATAAATTCCACTATATTTATAAAATTATGCTTAATCTAAAGAGAAAAAAATGTGGGTATATATTATATATGTATGAAGTTAGAGGGCTGAAGAGTTAATTTATATTTGTATGGATTTCTTCCATCTTCCATCTTATCTCGGGATTTCTTTTTCTGCTAATTTTCTTAAATATAACTTCTCTGTCTTCACACGTCCTCTTTCTTCCCCAAGAGGACACAGATGTAACAGAACTGGATAATGTGTATATTGTAGTTCTTTACTTTTCCTCTTCCAGCTTTGATAGATACAAATAGTAAATTGTTTGAATTTTTAATTACCACATACTGTGTAATGGCAATTTTAAAAGTTGAGAGCTATGTAATTTCCTCCCTTAGCTTTATTCTGTTATATATTTAAAATAAAAGACTTCTTGAAATATGTAAAAGTTCTAACAGCTTAATAATTTGTAGAAATAAATTTTCATTCTGACTAATTTAATTGACTTAATTGATTTAGTTTCATTAAAGTAACAGTCTAAAGACATCCAAATAAATACATTGACTTAAGGGTTTTATAAATTAAAGGATAATTGTTAACTGGCATAAAATTGAGTAATTGGTTAATTTGTGGAAATTAACTATTGAGGTTAATGAATTGTGAAGCTGTATTAGACTTGTCTTGGTCATCACAAATGAATTCTTCTTGTGTCTATTAAAGCTTAGGAAGAAAACAATTATAAAACTCCAATTCTTCATAAAGCCAAAGATTGTTTTTCTTTTTTACCTCATTTAATTTGTATGTTTAAGCAAATTATAATAGAGAATATGTAGTGCACTGATAGATCAATATTCTACTAAGACTAGTATGTTTCAGCATTTTTTCTAACTGATGATTTATAAGGTGCCAAAATCACTAATGGAATTTTTAGCTCTTTGTCAGATCTCTACTTTTTCTAATTATCTATGTTTTAATTACGATGGATCTTGTAAAAACTAAGACTGAAATACAGGTTCTGAAAAATAAATACTAACTTTAATGACTATTTGCAGGAACCATATAGAGTGCTGGGGATGGAACGTGGGCACAACATCCTTTGATGAAATGTATACTATTCTCTCATTTTTCAATCTGTTTGAAGAGTTTCAGATTTATAATTATGTCTAGGGGTGCCCATTCCAGCTACAACAGGTCTCCAGTTCTATGACTCTTATTTAACTCATGGACAAGGCAAATAAAAAATTAAGTAGCAAGATTTTAAGGTGGAGAATAGGGTACTCCTTCTATAACACTGACCTGGTTTACATGCATTATGTGTCCCTGATCCTTTGTTATTTGACTATCTGGTTACACTCTAGGAGACCATCTTATTAAAACACCAATCTAGTTTTAATCAAGGATATTTGGTGATTGTGCAATAATATAATGCCATCTGCCTTTATGCAAATAACATCTGGAGTATGACCAATCCAATCTTATCACATATGCAAAGTAGGATGTGTAATACCATTGTTTAGAGCTCTGATCACTTCCTCTTCCCTCTCCTTTCCTGCTCATTTCCTCTAAGATAATAGACAATACAAATGGTAATGGTGAGGATGGCAATGACAATACAAAATTATGTAAACATCTTCCTATAGTAGAAATTATGTAGCAGCTTTCCAAAGATTCTTAATAGATTACAAGTTAGCCATGTAACTATTCAGCCTGTAAGTCAAAATGTGTCTCTACAAGGTTAAATAATTTATGCGAAGGTTTATTGCTAGAAGGTGACAAGACCTTAAAATTATTTACTATAATATGCCAATTCAAATGCAAATTTCATTAACTACCAACTGTCTTAGTTTTAGTTTTATTTCTATCACTATTACCTAGTTTTTGAACAATAAATGGCCACTTATTGTAACCAATACAGAGGTTGGGGCTCTGGTTTCTCCATTTATGAAATATTCTTGTAATCATAGGGTTTTCAAATCTATCTTCAATCAGAAATACAAAAGAATTGAGGAATTGAATTTCCTGTATTTTGCATTCAAAAATTCAGGTGAAGGAAATGTATTTTTTAACGCAAAAATCTGATGACTTTATTTCTTTTTACCTCTACAATCAGTGATGATTTCAGAACAAAAAAAAGTATTTTCATTGGTGCCTCCACAAAATTATTATCTTTTTTACTTCTCTTATGCTTCTCTTGGCCAGAGAGATAGTAAACCAGGTAGGGTGTTTGCCTTACACGTGGCCAACCTGGGTTTGATTCCTCCACCTCTCTCAGAGAGTCCGGCAAAATACCAAGAGTATTCCACCTGCACAGCAAAGCTTGGCAAGCTACCCCTGACGTATTTGATATGCCTAAAACAGTAATAATCTCACAATGGAGACATTACTGGTGCCTGCTAGAGAAAATCAATGAACAATGGGAGAACAGTGCTACAGTGCTTGCTTTTTTTGAATCTTGAGGGGAAAATTAGAGAAACATAATAATGTCAGCCAAATTACCCATCTGATTATTTTACTGGATAATGGTCAACAATAGAAATGTGATATAGTGTAGTAATATATTGTAAAGAGGTGAAATTATATCTCTAAAGCACACACTTTTATTCTGTTTTTCCTCACTAAAAATAAACATTAAATCTATTAAGAATGCCCACTTACAACAGTTTTTAACAAGAAATTTTGATTTTATGTTTTTCTCACAGATGCAGTTAGTTCAATTTGTGCTTCTGCCCTCAGCATTTGTCAGATCCACAAATTGACCAGCAAGTTTGTGGCAGCCAATATACTATTCTAGTTTGGGGTCATAGAGTTACCATATATTTAGCTTAATTTAAAAATGATATATCTAGTTATCACAGTGTCTGTACCAATTTTATTCCTATGTACAATGTAGAAGAGTTTTTCCACTTGCTTAGCATCCTTATTAACACTTGGCATTATAATTACTTTTTAACAATTGAATACTATGCCCTTGTAAGAAAAGTTGATATCATGTATTTTTTTCCAACTGGTATGGGACTATATTGAATGCTGTAGGTCAGAGGAAGAAGGACAAATTTATACTAGATGATGTCACTCTTTTTTTTCTAATGTTTTAATGAATCACCTTGAGATACAATTAGAAACTTACACACTTTCATGATTATGTTTCAGTAATACAATGGTCGAGTACCCATCCCTCCATCAGTGCCCATTCTCTACCACCAATGTTCCCAGTATCTCTCCCACCACTCCCCCACCAGCCACCACCTCCCCGCACACTCGCCACTGTAGCAGACACATTCCCTTTTACTCTCTCTCTCCCTTTGTTATAGTTTTCAATGCAGGTATTAAGTGGCCATCATATTTGGCCTATAGTCTACTTTCAGCACACATCTTATCATCCCAAGCAAGCCCTCCAAGCATCCTTTGCTTGGTGGTCCCTTCTCTATCTCATCTACCTTCCCCCTCTCTCCCCAACCCCTACACGTGAGTCCAGCTTTCAAGACATGGAGGAATCCTCCTGTTTCTTGTCTCTACTATCCTTGAGTGTTAGTCTCCCATTATGTTGCTTTATATTCCACAAATTAGTGAAGTCATTCTATGTTTGTCCCTCTCTTTCTGACTCATTTCACTTAACCTGATACTCTCCATTTCAATGTACTTACATAAACATTTCAAGACTTCATCTTTCCTAACAGCTGCATTGTATTTCGTTGTATAGATGTACAAAAGTTTCTTCAACCAGTCATCTGTTCTCAGCACTCAGGTTTCCAGATTCTGGATATTGTAAATAGTGCTACAATAAAGTTACAAGTGCAGATATCTTTTTAACTGTACTTCTTTGCATTTACTGGACATATTCACATAAGTGATATTGCTGGGTCAAAAGGGAGCTTAATTTCTAATTTTTTGAGAAACGTCCATACTGTTTTCAAAAGGGCTGAGCAAGTTGGCATTCCCACCAGCAGTGAAAAAGAGTCCCCTTTTCCCTACATCAACACCAATACCAGTGCCTTTGTTCTTTTTGATGTGTGCCAGTTTGTGGTGTGAGATGATATCTCATTGTTGTTTTGATCTACATTTCCCTGGTGATTATTTATGAAGAACATTCCTTTTGGTCATGTGGATTTCTTCTCTGAGAAAGTTTCTGTTCATTTAATTGCCCCATTTTCTGATGAGATTGTGTGTTTTCTTCTGGTAGAGTTAAACTAGTGCCTTATATATCCTTGATATAAACCCCGTATCAATGGATTTTGGGTGAATATCCTTTCTCATTCTGTAGACTGATTTTGTATTCTGGTCACTGTTTCTTTTGAAGTGCAGAATATTCTTAGTTTAAGATAGTCACAATTGTTTATCTCCATTTCCACTTGCTTGGTCAGTGGTGTATCAGCTTTAAAGATATACCTTTAGCTTCAATATTGAGGAGGGTTTTGCCAACCGTTTCTTCAATGTACCTTATTAATTCTGGTCTAATATTGAGATCTTTAATCCATTTTGATCTGACTTTTGTGCATGGTGTAGGTAAAGATAAGTCCATTTTTTTTTTTTGCATGTAGCTGTCCAGTTTTGCCAGGGCCATTTGTTAAAGAGAATTTCCTTGCTCCACTTCACATTTCTTGCTTCATTACAATGATTAGATGATCATATATTTGATGGTGTGTGTAAGGATATTCAACCCTATTCCATTGGTCTGCAGCTCAGTCTTTGTACCATGATGTTTTAATTATTACCGCTTTATTTTACAGTTTGAATTTGGGAAAGGTGATGATTCACATCTTCTTTTCCAAAGAAATTGCTTTAGCTATTCATGGAGTTTTGTTGTTCCATATGAATTTCAGGAGTGTTTGATCAATTTCTTTGAAGAATTTCATGGGTATTCTTATAGGGATCACATTGAATACCTATAATGCTTTGGGGAGTATTGACATTTTGACAATGTTAATTCTTCCAATCCATGAGCAGGGGATGTGTTTCCACTTCCTCATATTCTTTTTTTATTTCTTGAAGTAGTGTTTTGTAGTTTTCTTTATACAGATCCTTTACCACCTTGCTTAAGCTGATTCAGAGGTATTTAATTTTCTGAGGTCTAATTGTGAACAGGATTGCTTTTTTCAAATCACTTTCTTCTCTCTTATTATTTGCATATAGGAAAGCCATGGAAAGCCATGGACTTTTGGTTATTGATTTTGTAGCTTACAACTTTGCTATAGCAGTCTACTGTTTCTAGAAACTTTTTGGTAGAGGCTTTAGAGTACTCTAAATATAGTATCATATTATCTGCAAATAGTGAGAGCTTGATTTCTTCCTTTCCTATCTGGATGCCCTTAATATCTTTTTCTTGCCTGAATGGTACTGCAGTTACATGCAGTACTATATTGAATAGAAATAGTGAGAGTGGCCATCCTTGTCTTGTCCCTGATCTTAAAGGGAAGGCTTTTAGTTTTTCCCCATGGAGAATAATGATTGCCATAGGCATGTGGTAGTTGGCTTTGGCTACATTTAGGAAAGTTCCTTTAATACCAACTTTTGTAAAATTTTTCTTCAAAAATTGGTGCTTAATCTGGTCAAATGCTTTCTCTGCATCTGTTGATATGATCATATGTTTTTATCTTTTCTTCTATTGATATGCTGGAATATTTTGATTGACTTTCAAATGTTAATCCATTCTTGCATCCCCTGATAAATCCCACTTGGTCGTGGTATATGATCCTTTCATGAGTTACTAGATTCTATTTGCTAATATTTTGTTGAGGATCTTTGCATCCATGTTGAAGAGGGATATAGGCTTGTAATTTTCTATTTTGTGGTGTCTTGGTTTGCTTTTGATATTAGAATGGTATGTGCCTCAAAAAAACTGTTTCAGAGTGTTTTCTGTTCATTTAATTTCCTCTAAAAGCTCGAAAATAAATGACAATAGGTCCTCTTTAAATGTTTGGAAGAATTCGCTAGTGAATCCATTTGGACCTGAGCTTTTGTTTTTTGAAACACTTTTGATGTGTTTGGCAGGCGAAGACCTCCAGAACCAGACACAACCATGCTGAGACCACTCTCCACACGCATGAAAGTACCGGCAAAGGAACAAAGGGATGCAGGTCCCGGGGCTGAGATCTCCAAGCCTGCTCAGACCAGGGCTGAGCATCCTCCACCCAGATCCTTCATCTTCCAGTAGGCAGGGGTCACACCCACAAACTGGCCCCCTGGCGCTGTGTAATCCCATCAACAGCCAAGACGCAGAGACTATAAAACCCAGCACCCAGAAGCATGCATCTTATTATCTCATTCTTACTTTGGACAACCTGGCAGGCTACAAAATGCAATCTGCCCACACGGCAGAGGCTGGCAAACTCCCGGTGGCATACCCAATATGCCAAATACCAGTAACAATGGTGGGTCTCATTCTCCAAACCCTGAAAGAGCCTTGAATATGGCACTTTTTAAAACCTCAGGGCTAGGACGAAGGAGACATTACTGGGGCCTGCTCGAGGCAATCAACGAACAACAGGATGATCATGATCGTGATCATGATTACAGTTTTAAATTCCTTGGTAGTCATAGGTCTATTCAGGTACTCCAAATCTTCATTGTTCAACCTTGGGAGATCATAGGAGTCAGGAAATTTATCCATTTCTTCTAAGTTCTCTTGTTTTGTGACATACATACTTTCAAAGTTATCTCTGATGATCTTTTGATTTTTTTCTGTTTCTGTTGTGATATTCCCCTTTTCATTTCTGATTCAGTTTATTAGGGTTTCTTTCTTTCTTTCTTTGTGAGTCTTGCTAGTGGTTTATCAATCTTGTTTATTTTATCAAAGAATCAGCTCTTGGTTTTATTAATCTTTTGGATTTTTGGCGGGGAGAGAGGGCTCTATGTTGCTAATTTCTGCTCTAATTTTTTTATTCCTTTCCTTCTGCCTGGTTTGGGCTTCTTTTGTTTGTCCTTATCTAAGATCTTGAGCTGTGAAGTCAAAATATTTATGTGAGCCCTTTCTTCCTTCCTGAGAAATGCTTGCAGAACTATAAATTTTCTTCTTAACACTGCTTTAGCTGTGTTCCATAAATTCTAATAGCTCATGTCTTCATTCTCATATTTTTCCAGGTATCTGTTGATTTCTTACTTGATTTCCTCCCTGATCCATTCGTTGTTCAACATTGAGTGGTTTAATTTCCAAGTGTTTTGATTTGGTTGTCTGTGTCTATGTGTGATTAACTTCTATCTTCAATTCATCGTGGTCTGAAAAGATAGTTGATACAATTTCTATCTTCCTGATTCTATTGAGATATGTTTTGTTACTCAGCAAGTGGTTTGTCTTGGAAAATGTCCTGTGTGCACTGGAAAAGGTTATGCATTTGTTTTGGGGGGGGAGAAATGCCCTGTATACATTGATTAACCCTCTTTCTTCTTATTCCTTCAAATCCAGTACTTCCTTGCTGAGTTTTAATCTTGCTGATCTATCCAGAGGTAATAAGTTGGTGCTGAAGTCTCTAACTACTATTGTGTTGCTAATAATGTCCTCCTTGAAGTGTATTAGCAGTTATTTTAAGTATTTAACTGGTCCCTCATTGGATACATATGTGTTTAGGAGTGTGACTTACCCATCTTTCCTAACGCTGCCATATAGAAGGCTCTTCAGGATCAGGGGAATGAGACCTGTTATTGTTAATGCTTTTGGCATATCAGATATGCCATGGGTCCATAGGTAGCTTGCCAAACTCTGCCTATGCAGGTGAGATGCTGTCAGTAGCTTGCCGGGCTCTCCGGGATGCATATATATATATATATATATATATATATATATATATATATATATATGTAGCACAGCGGGTAGGGCATTTGCCTTGCACGCAGCCAACATGGCCTACCCGAGTTCGATTCCTCCGCCCCTCTCGGAGAGCCCAGCAATCTACCAAGAGTATTCGATATGCCAGACACAGTAACAACAAAGTCTCCAATGGAGACGTTACTGGGCCCGCTCGAGCAAATCGATGATCAACAGGAGGGCCTTTACCTTACCTTTACCTTTATATATGTGTATATATATATATATACATATATATATACACAGATATATATATATGATTTGTTGCCTACTGTCAGAACTCCATCAAGTATGGCATGGTAATTATGAAAAATGGGTTGGGAGTGTCTTATGATGTGTTCAGGAATATGTTGACTCATATGTGAAGCCCGACCGAAACATGTGGAAAGTGGCCTTGGAGTGTTGCTGCAGTTGGGTAGTGGAGGTTGGCGGCCGGGACTGGGTCCCTTGGGGTGGTGAGGGCTCTCACCTGTTCCCCTCTGGGGTGCCCCAAGTAAAAACAGTTTGGCACAGAATCCGGTGGCATGGTTATGGGGGCCTCATTTTATGCTCCCTTCCGGAAGAAGCAGCCGTGAGTCCTGGATGTTGGCCAATCAGGAGATTATCTGGTGTTGGAAGTAGGTGGCTTGTGGGTGTGAGACTGGGGGAAGCAGGCAGAGGCTCTCTGTTCCTCGGTTCCATTGAGCCCAGAGTCCAATGTCACAAAGTTCCTGCTATACATACCCCTTGATTATTAAAAAATGATGTCCTTTTCTGTCTCTTCTAATCATTTTCAGCCTGAAATTTATGTTGGCAGAAACTAGTATGGACACCCCAGAATTTTTGAGGGAGTTGTTTCCTTGAAAGATTGTTTTCAATCCTTTGACTTTGAGTCTGTGTTTGTTCTGACTATTCAGATGTTTTTCTTGTAGGCAGCAGAATTTTGGGTTCAATTTTTTAATCCATTTTGCCACTCTGTGTCTCTTAACTGGTGCACTTAAGCCACTGACATTGAGAGAGATTATTGTCGTGGGGTTTTGCTCCATCTTTCTGTAGAGGTTAGTTGTGCTTGTAGGTATTTT
Organism: Sorex fumeus; assembly: GCF_029834395.1. Taxonomy (NCBI): domain Eukaryota; kingdom Metazoa; phylum Chordata; class Mammalia; order Eulipotyphla; family Soricidae; genus Sorex; species Sorex fumeus. The sequence goes on along the minus strand of NW_026606185.1, from coordinate 5,377,267 downwards.
TATTGTCTTACAGTAGCCCTGTTAGTACTTCTTTTAAGGTTGGTTTCGAGTCTATGAAGTTCCCGAGCTGTTTTTTATCCATTAAATAGTGTATCATTTCTTTGAGTTTGAATGAGAATTTATCCAGATAAAGTATTCTTGATGAGGCATTCATTTCATTGAGTCTTTTCACTATATTCCATCATTGTCTTCAGGCTTCCAAGATTTCCTCTGTTAAGTGTGCTGTAAACCTAAGGGGTGCTCCTTTGAATGTGATTTTCTTCTTTGACCTTGCTGCTTGCAGTATTGTGTCTCTATCCATGGTAACTGTCATTCTGATTATGGTATGTCTTGAAGTTTTTTTTTTTTTTATTAGAGTCTGTTTTAGCTGGTACCCTTCGGGCTCCTTGGACCTGGATGCCTATGTTTTCCAGCTCTGGGAACGTCTTGGCAGTGATATCTTTAACTGTGGCTTTTTCACTGGGGTTGCCTCCCTGTCCTTCGGGTACTCCAGTCTTTAGAATATGTCACTCTTGTGTATCATGTAGAGCAACATCACAAGAGAAGGGAAGTTGTCAAATGATAGATAGTCATTGGCCCTGAATTATATAAATGAGGAAGCATAGAAAAAAGATGGTGGTTGGTGATTAGGAATATTTGAAATAACATAAGTATATAAGTATCTTCGTTGTCTACGCACCAACATCTCATTATGATGAAAGAGAAATCGAGAAGTTCTACATGGAGCTAGAGAAGTTCTATAAAGAAGACCACACCTTCTATAAGATCATTGTGGGTGATTTTAATGCCAAGATAGGACCGAGAAGATCAGCTGAAGACCTTCACATCGGAACCCATGGCCTAGAATGGAACGAACAGGGTGAGAGACTGTCTGAGTTCATCATGTCGACCAAGACCATTCATGGTAACTCACAGTTCCAGAAGGCAGAATCTAAACGATGGACATGGGAGTCTCCCGGTGGACAATTCCACAACGAAATAGACCACATCATATTCAATCGACGGTTTTGCCTGACTGATGTCGCTGTTGTCCCAAAATTTCGAACGGGATCGGACCACCGTCTCCTTCGTGCAAAATTCTACTTCACAGAGAGGGGAGAAAGGGCTGCAAAGTTCAAAAAGAGAACTCCCAGAACGACCACCAACTGGGAACTCTTTGGTACTATTGCGGCAACATGGGAAGATGCCATTGTTGACAACATTGACGAGGAATACGATCGACTGGTTCAGCACCTCCATGAATGTGCGAGGAACGCCAAGAGAGAGATAGCCACAAAAAGTCGCCTATCTTCGAAAACTCTTGAGCTAATTCGCCAGCGTGGTTTGGCGCATGCCTCAGGCAACCGCAAGCTAACGTCCGAGCTTGCAAAGCAGTGCAGAGATGCGATCAAGGAAGACCTCAAAGAGAGAAGAGCAGAAGTACTGGTAGATGCAGCAGAAGCCGGGAAAAGTATTCATAACGCCCGCCTGTCCTTCGCTAACTATAAGACCAAGATGACTGCCCTCCGACGTCCTGATGGATCCATCACATCCTCCAGAACGGCAATGGAGAAGATTATCCATGACTTCTACTCAAATCTCTTCGATAGCCATGTCCACTTGCCGACATACCAAATTCCACAGGATGGGTATGTCGTTCCCAACGTTCTCCCTTCTGAAATCCGACACGCCATTTCGTCAGTAAAGAAGCAAACAGCACCCGGCCCAGACAAGGTCAGACCTGAACACCTGAAGAACCTGCCGTCAGTACTCATCAATACACTGGCTCGGCTCTTCACTCGCTACCTGTCTGAATGCAAGGTTCCATCTCAATGGAAAACCAGCAGGACCGTACTACTGTTCAAGAAGGGAGACATCCATGACATTGGCAACTATCGCCCGATCTGCCTATTGTCTGTCATCTACAAGTTGTTCACTTGAGTCATCCTGAATAGGATTGGCAGAACACTAGATGAAGGACAACCATGTGAGCAAGCAGGGTTCCGCAAAGGATTCAGCACCATCGACCATATCCACACGATAACCAAACTCATTGAGGTTTCTCGGGAGTTCAAGATGCCGCTCTGCTTAACGTTCATTGATTTAAAGAAGGCCTTTGATTCTGTTGAGACGAAAGCGGTCATTGAAGCCCTAGCCAATCAGGGCATTCAAGCCCAATACATCAGGATCCTCCGTGAGCTGTATTGCGGATTCACTACCAGGATCTCACCATTCTACAAAAAAGTGATCATTGATGTCAAGAGAGGGGTGCGGCAGGGTGATACCATTTCACCAAAACTCTTCAGTGCCACCCTCAAGAACATCATGGGACGACTGGAATGGGAAGGAATGGGAGTGAAGATAGATGGTCGGCAACTACACCACCTCCGCTTTGCTGATGACATTGTTTTAATAACACCAAACATCAGCCAAGCGGCACAAATGCTGGCCGACTTTGACCGTGAGTGTGGAAAGGTAGGACTACAGCTGAATCTTACGAAGACAATGTTTATGAGAAACAGCCTTGTTCCTGACGCCCCATTCGCTCTCAATGGAACGACCATCTCCGAATGCAACAGCTATGTGTACCTAGGTCGAGAGGTCAACATGACAAATGACCTGGCACCCGAGCTGCGCAGGAGGAAGAGAGCGGCTTGGAACGCCTTCAAGAACGTCGAAGAAATAGCTAAGAGGACGAAGAACCTCTGGCTCCGGGCACATCTCTTTGATTCCACTGTTCTTCCTGCATTAACATATGCCTCAGAGACCTGGGCCCTACGCAAACAAGATGAGAACGCCATTCAGGTCTCCCAAAGAAGAATAGAAAGAGCTATGCTTGGAATATCACGTTTCACTCAAATGAGAGAACGAATCCGGAGTTCTGACATCCGTCGACGATCAAGGATCAGGGACGCTGTCTCATTTGCCAAGGTGTCGAAAATCAGATGGGCTGGTCACGTAATGAGATTTAAAGATGACCGTTGGACTAGAGCTGTTACTGATTGGATTCCACGGGATGTCAAGAGACCGCGTGCCCGCCCACCTACCAGATGGTCAGACTTCTTTGTCAAGGTCATGAATGATCGGTTTGAGGCCCTCCATGTTCCCGGAGCGAAGAGATGCCATTGGGCTACACTAGCACGCGACAGGGACAAATGGAGACGTTACTGGCGCCTGCTCGAGCAAATCGACGACTAACGGGAAGTTAAGTGATTAAGTGATTAAGTATATTTGTCTAGATTCATGAACACTGTAATAAGTAATGTGTTTTAATAAGTTGTAGAGACTCTCTGTTCTCTCATTCTTCAGGCAAGGTCAACCTCCTGGTTTATAACACCACTGTATTTTCACACACAGATGCACAATACATTCTGTCTGAACACCAGCAGCATTAACATCTCTGCAGGCCCAAAATTGCTTTACCAAATGAAAGGCTACTTGGCTGACAATATCTGTTAGAGCAGACACACACATGTTCTTATACAGTCATCATACACACTTCAAACTTTTGCTCTGAACACAAAAGGCCTCTCAATAAACCCATTCTTCACTAAAACAAACAAACAAGCAAACAAAAAAATTCCACCTGCATAAGCAGAATTTGAAGTCCTACCCCAACCCACCACCCCTTTAAATTTCTCAGAAATTTGTGGTGATGGCCAGAAATCAAGCTCATAAACAGTGGTCTGATACAGTGAACAACATACCTGATCTCTGCTCAGACCACCTGAAATGTGAAGTTCCATACAAAGCTGTAGAAATAATGAGGAAAAAAGTAATTCAGTAGCTTTAGGATATGTGCGAAGTTACCTAGATTAATCTTTAAGTTAATAAAAATTTTGTCATTTCCCTAGGATGACTTCAGAACAATACTATCCTCAGTGGTAACTAAAATAAACAAACCATTGGATGAAATATTCACTCTGTTCAAAAAAAATAATTCAAAACATTAAAGAATTTATTCATTTAGAATGGAAGAAACTAAGGAATATAAGAAAGTTGAAATTAAGTAAGCCAAAAACCAAATCACTGTGCTTGGAGACAAAACAGAAGTCATCATCAAAAGAGAAAAGGCATTAAAAGGGATATTTAAAAAGTAAAAAATGCATAAAATATTTAGTGGTCAAAGCAAGTGAGATAATTCCCTATCATAAGAATACTTAAGGGAGAGAAAAAAATTAGCAGGAAGTAAAACTGCTGGTAGAAGATATAATAGCTGAGAACTCTCTCAGTCTACAGAGGAAGGTGTCGGCATTTTTTTCTACATAAATAATATAATTTGACATTTTTTATTTATCCTAATTTATTTTGCTTACCATAATACTCTGTAGTTCTATTCATATTATAGAAAATGTAAAACTTTATCTATTACATTTCTTTGTATTCATTTTTTTCATTTTCCTATCCAGATAGTCTATAGATACCACATATAAGTGGGGTCATCCTGTTTTTGTCCTTGTTTTTCTGGCTTACTTATTTAGTGTGACATCTAGCTGAGTAATGTTTTATTGTGGATTTGTTACTATAGTTTGGCTTAGTTTGGGGGAGAGGGCACATCTAAAGATGCTCATGGTTTATTCCTAACTCTGTGCTGAAGGATCACTCCTTTCAGTGTGAGTATTGAACCAGTATGGGCAGCATATAGAGGCAAGCGATTTAACCATCATCCTATCTCTCCAGTTTTATTATGTGAATATCACAACTTCTTTATTATTAGGCACTTTGGTTATTTCCAGGTATAGATTACAGTAAGTTGTACACAGTTTACAGATAGTTGCATAAGTACATGCATGCACACACACACATTTTAGTTTGTGGAGATACTCAGAATTTACTCCTGGCTCTGTGCTAGGTATCATTCTTGGTGGTGCTCAAGAGCTATCTCTATCCAAGTCTGTTTAATATATGCTTTCCGTATTTTACCATCCTCTTCATTTATGCCTATTTATTTGATCACTTGATCACTTGACTTCCTGTTAATCGTCGATTTGCTTGAGCGGGCGCCAGTAACGTCTCTATTTGTCCCTGTCACGTGCTAGTGTAGCCCAATGGTGTCTGTTCACTCTAGAAACACGAAGAGACTCAAACTGATCATACATGATCTTAATGAAGAAGTCTGACCATCTGGTCAGTGGGTGGCCATGCGGTCTTTTGACATCCCGTGGAATCCAGTCGGTAACAGCTCTAGTCCAGCGGTCGTCTTTAAATATCATTAAAGGTTTAATGGGTTCGTGACCAGCCCATCTGATTTTTGACACCTTGGCAAACGAGACCGCTTCCCTGATTCTTGATTGTCAATGGAGGTCGGAACTCCAGATTCTTTCCTGTCATTTGAGTGAAATGTGATATTCCAAGCATAGATCTTGCAGTTCCTAGCCTATTTATTTATAAATGCTATATCCTCTATGATATTCTAATCCCTTCATTGTAATATAATGTTCAATATAATGTTGTTATAATATGTTCATATAATATAATACCCTTCTTCTTATTACCTTGCTTATTTCACATCCATTTTGTCTGATAAAAGTATGATTTTCCCTGCATTTTTACACTGTAAGTTGCTTGCATGATTGTTTTAACTTTTGAGGCTGTTTGCCACTGAAATTCAACTGTGTCTCCTGTAAGCAGCAGAAAGTTGGGCTTTGTTTATGGATCTATTTTGCCACTTATGCCTTTTGTTTGGTGTGAGCAGGCCTTTGACATTTAGTGAAACTATTGATTACTTCATTTTATCACTTTACTTCCCATTAGTCATTGATTTGCTTGAGCGGGCACCAGTAACATCTCCATTGGTCCCTGACACGTGCTAGTGTAGCCGAATGGCGTCTGTTTATTCTAGGAATACTAAGAGCCTCAAACCAATCATTCAGGGTCTTGACGAAGAAGTCTGACCATCTTGTAGGTGGGCGGCCATGCATCTTTTGACATCCCAGGGAATCCAGTCCGTAACGGCACTAGTCCAGAGGTCATCTCCAAATCTCATTATGTGTCCATCTCATCTGATTTTCGACACCTTGGCAAAAGAGAACGCATCCCTGATCTTGACCATCAATGGTGGTAAGAACTCCAGATTCTTTCTCTCATTTGAGTGAAGCATGATACTCCAATCATAGCTCTTTCGTTTCTTCTTTGGGAGACCTGAATAGCGTTCTCGTCCTGTTTTCGTAGAGCCCAGGTCTCTGGGTGTATGTTAATGCAGGAAGAATAGTGAAAACAAAGAGATGTACCCGGAGCCAGAGGTTCTTTGTCCTCTAAGCTATTTTCTCTTGAAGGCGTTCCAAGCTGCTCTCTTCTTCTTGCACAACTCAGGTCCCAGGTCATTTGTCATGTTGACTTCTCAACCTAGGTACACATAACTGTTGCATTCAGAGATGATCTTTTCATTGAGAGTGAATGGAACGTCAGAAATGAGACTGTTTCTCTTAAACATTGTCTTCATGAGATTCAGCTGGAGTCCGACCTTTCCACACTCATGGTCGAAGTCAGTCAGAATTTGTGCTGCTTGGCTAATGTTTGGTGTTATTAGAACGATGTCATCAGTAAAGCAGAGGTGGTATAGTTGACAACTGTCTATCTTCACTCTCATTCCTTTCCATTTCAGTCATCACATGATGTTCTTGAGGGTGGCACTGAAGAGTTTCGGTGAAATGGTATCACCCTGCCGAACCCCTCTCTTGACATCGATGATCACGTCTTTGTAGAATTGTGAGATCCTGGTAGTGAATCTGTAATACAGCTCACGAAGGATCCTGATGTATTGAGTTTGAATGCACTGATTGGCTAGGGCTTCAATAACCACTTCTGTGTCAACAGAATCAAAGGCCTTCTTTAAATCAATGAACATTAGACAGAGTGGCATCTTGAACTCCTGAGAAACCTCAATGATCTTCGGCACTGTGTGGATATGGGCAATGGTGCTGAATCCTTTTCAGGACCCAGCTTGCTTGCCTGGTTGTCCTTCATAAGGTGTTCTGCCAATCCTATGGAGGGTGACTCGAGTGAACAACTTGTAGATGACAGACAATAGGCAGATTGGGCGTTAGTTGCCAATGTCATGGATGTCTCCCTTCTTGAACAGTAGTACGGTCCTGCTGGTTTTCCATTGGGACGGAAGCTTGCATTCAGACAGGTAGCATGTGAAGAGCTGAGCCAGCGTATTGATTAGAACTGATGGCAGGTTCTTCAGGTATTCGGGTCTGACCTTGTCTGGGCCAGGTGCTGTTCGTTTCTTTACCGACAAAATGGCATGTCGGATTTCAGAAAGGAGAATGTTGGGAACAGCATATCCATCCTGCGGAATTCGGTATGTGGGCAGGTAGACACGGCTATCAAAGAAATCTAAGTAGAAGTCATGGATAATCTTTTCCATTGCCCTTCTGGAGGATGTGTTAGATCCATCAGGACATCGGAGGGCAGTTATCTTCGTCTTTAGTTGGCGAAGGACTGGCGGGCATGATGAATGTTTTTCCCAGCTTCTGCCGCATCTATTAGCACTTTTGCTCTTTTGTCTTTGAGGTCTTGCTTTCTCACATCTCTGCACTTCTTTTCGAGCCTGGATGTCTGTGTGTGCTTGCATGAGGTATATGCCAAACCATGTTGGCGAATAAGCTCAAGAGTTTTCGAAGACAGGCCATTTTTTGTGGCTATCTATCTCTTAGAGTTCCTCGCACAACCATGGAGCTGCTGAACCAGTCGTTCGTATTCCTCATCAATTTTTTCAATGATGGCATCTTCCCATGTTGCAGCAATAGTGCCAAAGAGCTCCCAGTTGGTGGTCATTCTGGGAGTTCTCTTCTTAAACTTGGCAGGCCTTTCTCCCCACTCTGTGAAGTAGAATTTTGCACGAAGGAGACCGTGGTCCGATCCAATTTGGAATTTTGGGACAATAGCGACATTGGTCAGGCAAAACCCTTGATTGAATATGTTGTGGTCAATTTCATCGTGGAACTGTCCACTGGGAGACTCCCATTTCCAACATTTAGATTCAGCCTTCTGGAACTTTGAGTTACCATTGATGAGTTGGTCAACATGATGAACTCGGTCTCTCACCCTACGTTGACATTAAAATCTAGGGCATGATTGTGAACGGGATTGCTCTTTTCATGTCTCTTTCCTCTGTCTCATTATTTGCATATGAGAAGGCCATGGAATTTTGGTTATTGATTTTATGGCCTATGATTTTACTGTACAAATCTATTGTTTCTAGGAGTTTTTTGGTAGAGGCTTTTGGATTCTCTAGATATAGTATCATATTATCTGTGAATAGTGAGAGCTTGATTTCTTTCTTTCCTATCTGGATGCCCTTAATATCTTTTTCTTGCCTAACTGCTATTCAAGTACTTCCAGTACTATATTGAACAGAAGTGGCGAGAATTGGCATCATTGTCTTCTTCCTGAGCTTAGAGGGAAGGCCCTTATTTTTTCCTCATTAAGGATAATGTTTGCCATAGGGTTGTCGTAGATGGCTTTGACTATCTTGAGGAAAGTTTCTTCTAAGCCCATTTTGTTGACCGTTTTCATCATAAATCAGTGTTGGATCTTGTCAAATGCTTTCTTTGCATCTATTGATATGATCATATGGTTGTTATCTTAACTGTTGTTGATATGATGGATTATGTTGTTTGATTTCTGAATATTAGACCATCCTTGCATCCCCGGGATGAATCCCTCTTGGTCATGATGTATAATCTTTTTGATGAGCTGTTAGATTCTATTTGCTAATATTTTGTTGAGGATCTTCGCATCCATGTTAATCAGAGATATTGGCCTGTAATTTTCTTTGTTAGTGGTGTCTTTGTTTGCTTTTGGTATTAAGGAGATATGTGTCTCATAGAAACTGTTTGGGAGAGTTTCTGCTTTTTAAATTTCCTGGGAAAGCTTGAGGAGAATTGGCAACAGGTCTTCTTTAAATGTTTGGAAGAATTTGCCAGTGAATCCATCTGGGCCTGGGCTATTGCTTTGGGGGAAGACTTTGATTACAGTTTCAATTTTCTTGATATGAATGGGTCTAGTCATGTATTCCAAGTCTTCTTGTCTCAGTCTTGGGAGATTGTAGGAATCCAGGAATTTATCCATTTCTTCTAGGTTATCTTGTTTCATGTCATACAGACTCTCAAATTACTCTCTGATAATCTTGTGAATTTCATGGTTTCTGTTGTAGATGTCCCCTTTTACATTTCTGATTCTGTTTGTTAGGGTTTTCTCTCTCTCTTTCTTTGTGAGTCTTGCTAGTGGTTTATCAATCCTGCTTATTTTCTCATAGAACCAGCTCTTGGTTTCTTTGACCTTTTGGATTGTTTTTTGGGTTTCCATGTCATTAATTTCTGCTCTAAGTTATATTATTTCTTTTCTTCGGCCGGGCTTGGGTTTTTTCTGTTGGTCTTTTTCTAAGATCTTGAGTTGTGAAGTCAAGTTATCTATGTAGGTCATTTCTTCCTTCCTGAAGAATGCTTGCAAAGCTATGAATTTTCCTCTTAACACTGTTTTAGCTGTGTCTAATAGGTTCTCGTTCCTTGTGTCTTCATTCTCATTTGTTTCCAGGCATCTTTTGATTTCTTTCCTGACTTCCTCCTGACCCACTCGTTGTTCAACTTTGAATTGTTTAATTTCCAGGTGTTTGATTTGGTTCTCTGCATCTGTGTGTGATTCGCTTCTATCTTCAGTGCATCGTGGTCTGAAAATATAGTTGATACAATTTCTATCTTCCTGATTCTATTGAGGTATGCTTTGTGACCCAACATGTGGTCTATTTTAGAGAATGTTCCTTGAGCACTGGAAAAGAATGTGTATTTTTTTCATTTTTGGGTGTAAAGCACTGTATAGGTCTGTTAGTCCTCTCTTTTCTATTTCTTCCTTCAAATCCAGTGTTTCCTTGCTGAGTTTTGTTCTTGTTGATCTATCCAGAGGTGATAAGGTGATGTTGAAGTCAGGGACTTATAATACTACAATAGTATTGCTGGTAATGTCTCCTTAAAATCTGTTAGCAGTTGTTTTGTGTATTTAACTGGTCCCACATTAGGTGCAAATACATTTAAGATTGTGATTTCTTCCTGTTGTACATATCGCTTGATAAATAGAAAATGGCCTTCGCTGTCCCTTCTATATTTTTCAGCCTGAAATCTATGTTGTCAGGTACTAGTATGGCCACTTCAGCTTTTTTGAGGGAGCTGTTTGCTTGAAGGATTGTTTCCATCCTTTAACTTTGAGTCTGTGTTTGCTGTGACTATTCTGATGAGTTTTCTTGTAGACAGCAGAAAGTTGGTTTCGGTTCTGCATCCATTTTGCCACTCTGTGTCTCTTGATTGGTGTATTTAGACCATTGACATTGAGAGAGATTATTGTCATTGGGTTTTGTGCCATCTTCTGTAAGTGTTTGATATGCTTTTGGGTCTTTTACTTCTTGAATCACAGGAGCACTTTTAGTTCTTCTTTTAGGTTTGGTTTTGAGTCTATGAAAGTTCCCGAGTTGTTGTTTATCTATAAAATGGTGTATTGTTCCATGGAGTTTGAGTGAGAGTTTAGCCAGATAAAGTATTCTTGGCAAGGTGTTCATTTCATTGAGTTTTTTTTTCACTATGTCCCACCATTGTCTTCAGGCTTGGAGGGTTTCCTGTGATAGGTCTGCTGTAAATCTAAGGGGTGGTCCTTTGTATTTAATTTCCTTCTTTAACCTTGCTGCTTGCAGTATTATATCTCTATCCACGGCATCCATCATTCTGACTATGGTATGGCTTGGAGTGTTTTTATTAGGGTCTCTTTTAGCTGTGATTTCTTTAACTGTGTCTTTTTCATTCTCTGTACTTCTGGTACTCTGATGAGTCTAATGTTATCCCTCTTGGTGTCAACCCCTAGTTCTCTGATTCGTCTTAGAGCTATTTTGAGGTCTTTTCCTATTGTTTGTTGTTGCCTTATGATTTCTGTTGCTCATTTTCAAGCTCACTAATTCTGTCTTCAGCTGTAGTCATTCTACTGCTGAGGGCACCGACTAAGTTTTTAATTTCATCTACTGAATACTTTATTTGTGACACTTCTTTTTGTAGGTTTCTTATTTTTGCTCTCATTTCTCCTGTATTTTCTCGATTATCCATTCCACTGTTTCTTTCATTTCTTCTTTTAATTTTCTGGATATCTGCTCCATTGATTTTTTTAAGTTCCTTGAACATCCTCAGCATTTCATATTGGAATTCTTTATCAGGGAGATCGTACTTATGGGTAACCCAAATTGAGTTGAGTATTCGGGACTCTTTTCTTTGTCCTCTCCTCGCGGTGGAGATTTGGGCTGTTTCCTCATGCTGTCATGAGGTTGTTTACAGGTAAAACCTTCAAGTTTACTAGCACCGTTCCCTCTTATTGCGGGAAAGGATTCTGAAAAAGGTTCGTGAATGGTGGTCACCCTTCTCAACTTCTAGAATATGTCTTTCCTCTCATACATTATATTGTGGCTTATGATTGGCATTGAGGAGGTGCTCTTTTATATTGGGCTTGTACAGCTTCTTGCATAAACTGGTTTGTTGTTGGAATTGAAGTTGGCTGATGGATTTTTGTATTGTGTTTGAGGCGGTCAGGACTTTTTTTTACAGAATTAGTTGATAACGGTTGTGATAAAGGATGTGAGTCGAGACTGCTGGGAGTGTGAAATATAACTGCAGCCCTGTGAGCAGCGTGGCATCACAGAAGGCCACGCCCACTTTAGAGAAGGCCACGCCCCTATAGTTGAGGCCACACCCCCAGCCTGTCCAGATGCTAGTCCACAAACCTGGGCCCAAGGCCTGAGCAGAGGAAAGGCTGGGGCTGTGTGGTGGCATGCAGCAGAACCCTGGCCAGTGTCTTAGGGAGCTGTCTAGGTGGGTGGCAGGCAATCGGCAGCCAGGACAGGCCCGGGGTGCATAGATGGACCCGCCTGTGCACGTGAAAGGTGGGGTCTGGGCAGAACTCTGGCTGGTGCCCTCAAGGAGCTGTCCCGGTGGCAGGCGATCAGGTGCTGGGGCAAGATGGGACGAGGGTGCACAGATGGACCCACCTGTGAACAGGAAAGGCGGGGGCTGGGTGTGTTCCAGCGGCAGAACTCCGAAGGGTACCCTCAGGGAGTTGTCTGGGTGGCAGGCAACAGGATCCAGGCGGGACTGGACGGGGGCGCACAGATGGACCCAGGAAAGGACAGAGCTGTTTCACTTTAGCTAATTTTAACTATCCCTATTTGCCATCCTGTTTCATTTTGAAAAATTTTAATAGTATTTATTAATGATAGTGACTATATTAACGAACATGTTTTTGTATGTTGATATACACAAATTCATTAACATAATATCATTAATTTTAATAGTTTATGCTTTTGTTTTTCAAAGTATGTATACAGTTATTTCATTTTGAAAATAGTTGCATTGTTTTATCTTTTATTTTGCTTTATTTAGTTTTTCCATTATTTAAACATTTAATAATCCATATATTTTATGTTGTCAGATGATTATGTAACTGTACAATCTCTTTGAAATTATTATTAATAATTTAAAAGAGACCTTATTGTTTAGGTAGAAAACTAAATATTCAGTTCTCTGATAGCTAGTTTTACGTTTGATTATTCATGAGGGTAGATATAACTGTGACGCTATTTTTACCTAACTAGATTGGCTAATTATTTTTACTAATTGGTTTCCATGTGATTAAATATAAATTTGTATTTATTTTAAATTAATACTGTGAATTCACGAATGGGGGATCGTAACACATGAGTTTGGTGGCAAGAACCGCCTCCCCAGAGTGGTCCAGCAGAGGAACGATGAGACATGAGTGACTCATGGATGGATGGTTAAAATGGCCTGTTTAATGCAAAGCTGCTCAAACACTTACAGAACATCCTCAGGCCGGTTTAGCTTGTCCTTCCCTATGGGGGTCCTGTCTCTTAAGCCATAACACCTTGCATCAATACGTTACTTGTATGCTTTCAAGACTGTCCCATTTTGATGCTGAAATAGCTTTTCCACTCACCCCAGGCGATCCCAGTTCCACAGTGGTATCTCCCTTTGTGGGGTGTTGGGAACTATGGCAACCAAAGCCTTGGTCAAGTAATTATGATGGATGCCCAGGAACAGATATATTTCAGAGTCAATCAACTCTCAAATATTAGAAGCATAACATTAATGGTCTTTCTGTGTTTAAGGAAAGAACATTCCTCTATAGTAAACTATGAAAAGACTATAGGGGAAATAGAAGAGCATGTAATTCACTACAAAGTCCAGAAATACCAGAAGTTTTGACTTATAAGTAATCAAGACTGATTTGTGGAATGAAACAATGAGAGATAAAGCACAAAGGTAAGGTTAAAGATAAACTCTGGGGATTAGAAGTGCTCATAAGAGCACTGTAAGCTTCTCTGAAGGAAGGTCCATTCACTGATAAAGCCTAAAACAGGGTTAATATCCATCAGAATGCTATTTATGTTTTATATTTATCTAGTTGATTTTGATCATATGTTATTGTGCTTCATTTTAGGTTCAAAGTTAGCTATGTTAGCCTATATAGCACTAATATAAAATTTTTCTGTATAATATTTATTCCATTAACATAAAACACTCAATCATTTGCACATTTATGTGGATTAGCAAGTTCATGGTCTATAATACAAAATGATAAATTATAGAATATTAGAAGATCCTTTTATTACATATATACAGACAGAATATGTACGATGCTAATAAAATACAGCAGTGTAAAACCTAATGCATCTTTTGAAATGCAGAAATAAAAATCTTTCTGAATTAACACAGCAAACTGGTACTGTTAATGTGACTAAAAATCCTTGCTCTTAGAATAATAAATAGTATCTAGATAGCACAGCGGGTAGGGTGTTCACCTTACAAGCGGCCAACATGGCCGACCCAAGTTCGATTCCTCCACCCCTCTTGGAGAGCCCGGCAAGCTACCGAGAGTATTTGATATGCCAAACACAGTAACAACAAAGTCTCCAATGGAGACATTACTGGGCCCGCTCGAGCAAATCAACGATCAACGGGAGGGCCTTTACCTTTACCTTTACCTTTACCTTGTTTATACTTAACTTACTTTCAGATTGTAGATCCATAAATAGCATAAATAGCACTCTTGCTTCTCAAATTATCTCTAAGACCATATTAATAGACTTAAATTAATAAACCTTTACTTTATTTCAGATATTCCATAATTAAACTGGCAATTTTATCCTATGAGAAAAAGTCTTCCAATTCTGCAAGAAAACTGAAAATAGTGAAAATTAATACAATTTGAGCTGTATTGTCTTTGCTTCCCTGATATGTTTGGCATTACAGTGAACACTTGTTTAAAAAGATTTAGAACAGTTTTTCTATATGTGTAAAATATTCTGATTTGTTTCTCAATAGCAAAACATGATTAAATGGATGTGCAAAGTAATAAAATAAAGATATGTTTTAAATCATTTAAAAAAATCTAACCTTGTTTATGTTTTTTAATTGTAGCTACTAATCATATAAAGTGGGATGAAGTAGCAGTGATACACCATCATACCCAAAAAAAGCAAAAACATACGTGACTGAACTTGTGATTGAATAAAAGGTTTCCAATAAATTACATTGTTTCACTTTGGGATATATTATATAATTTTAAAAATATTCATTATATATCATAATCTTAAATGAAGACAGGAATTGGAAGGTATTTGTTTTGGTTCATATGTGAGTCTGTTATTGCTTATTACAGTTTCTGAATAGTTGTTTTCAGATCATTTGTCTGGACTTGCAGAAAAGTTAAATGAAGTATAAACATTTTTTTCTTGATGTTATATTAAGGTGCATGGACACATTCACACCTGGACTCGCCAATAAAGCAAATGAAAACATATAAATATATGGAAGACATACAGGTTTTTCAAAGGCTATTTAAGCAATGTAATGTATTTTTTCCTTTTTTAATTTTTTTCTTATATTTATTTATTGAATCATTGTGGGGAAAGTTACAAAGCTTTCAGGTTTAAATCTCGGTCATACAATGATCAAACACCTTTCCCTTCACCTCTACTCATTTTTCAACACCAAGAACCCCAATATACCCCCCTTCCACTCCTCCCAATTCCTGTGAGACAGATGATTTCTACTTTTCTCTACATTGATTACATTCATTATTTTGACAAAAGATGCACCGTTGTTGTTTAGAATCACCTCCCCCCCCCAACAATCAGAATTGCTGAAAAGGCATTGTGAAATACTTTGTTTTCTATAGCTGGTTATGAGAATCATATAATGATTTTGCATTTCTGCAAAGAGCCAGATAATTTTGAGATTGGTTTCTGTGTGTCTGGTGTTATGGCTGTGCCAGAGAGTCACTCGTTGGGGGCAACTCGAGACCGCGGTAGGGCATGAAGGACGAACTGGTACTGCCCCATTTCCCATGAGACTGCAGTTGCCCTGTCACTACAGGCTCATACCTGGCTTTCCTATAAACTCTAAGGCACAGGACACCTTGCTGCTGGGGGGGGGGTATGGGGGGGAAGGTGGAAGGAGCAACACCCTTTCTCTCCCGGGGAGGCACCATAGTTTAATGCTTGGTCCATTTACTTTTCTGCTGCAAGCTGTCAAGCTCTGCACTAAGTCCTTTTGCCTCTGGAGCCATGGCCATTCCAGAGAGCCGCTTGTGGGGGGCAACTCGTGACCTTGGTAGGGCATGAAAGACGAGCCCGTACTGCCCCCCTTCCCATGAGACTGCAATTGCCCCATCAGTGCTGGCTCATACCTGGCTGTCCAATAAGCTCTGAGGTAGTGGCCTCCTTGCTGCGGGGCGGGGGGAGGGGTGGCGGAAGGGAGCAACACCCTTTCCCTCCCGGGAAAGCATGGCACTGTAGTTTAACACATGGTCCATTCACTTTTCTGCTACAAGCTGCTGGGCTCGGGATTAAGTCCTTTTGTCTCTAGAGCCATGGCCGTGCTGGAGAGCCGCTTGTGAGGGGCAACTCCTGACCTCAGTAGGGCTTGAAGGATGAGCCGGTACCGTCCCCCTTCCCATGAGACTGCAGTTGCCCCGTCACCACCAGCTCATACCTGGCTTTCCAATAAACTCTGAGGTGACAGCCACCTTGTATGCAGTCCAGATGCAATTCTGCCAAAAGCCTCTGGGTTTTGAGATTTGTCTCTGAGTCTCTGGGACCATGGCTGTTAATCAGCTTGATCAGGAGCCATAGAGGCTGTTTGTAGGCAGTGACTCAGGGACTCATTGGGATCTGGAGGAAAGGTCTGGTTCCACCCCCATCTCGTCACTGCAGGCCAAAACCTGACTGTCCTGTGGCTTCTGAAGGATGGTGGTCAACGGTCCACCAGGGGGAACAGGCCAAGTCACAAAACCTAGTCCCACCTGGAGTGGCCCAGCACCAGTAACCTACTGTAGGAACAGGACACATTTCTGCCAAAAGCCTTTGGGTTCTGAGATTCATTTCTGAGTCTCTGGGATCATGGCCTTAAGCAGTTCAATTAGGAACCAGAGAGGCCATGCCTCCAATTATATAGCTGAGCCAGAGGTGTTTTGTGGGTGTATCTCCCACATACCTAACTTTTGGCCGTTAACTTTCTTGTAAACTTTGCCCCAAGTTTTTGGGATCTGGCCAAAGGCACTGCAGCAATTTTGGGGTATCTGAAAGTCTGACGGTGCCATCAGGCTGCTGATGCACTCACCTCATAGGTATAGATTGACCGGCTGGTGGCACCATACCTCCTGTAATTTTTTCACCTGGTTCCCATGAATAGACCTTTTAAACCATACTACTGTTGTGCCCAGGTTTCAGATCCGCAATCACAGAGAGACTCAGTTCCACACACAATAATGCAAAAGCAAAGGAACTTTATTACTAGTCCGAGCGAGTACTAGACCGAGGTTGGGTTCAAGTCTCATCCAACACAGGAGAGTCTTGACAAAGACCCCCGACTCCAAATCAAAATCAGTTTATAGAGGGTTCAAACTTAAGAAGCAATATTTATACTGGTCTATTTTTAGCATTAGCCCTATTACAATGGTGGTCAGCAATTAGACAATGGTTAGAAACAGTTTATAAGGAAGGTACAGCCAGACCCAATTCCTTATCTCAGCAGATTACTCAACTGGTTGTTTACCAGAAACTACAAGTCCTGCTCTGGGGAAACAGAAATTGAGACCTAGTTGAGACTTAATGTTACCTGCAGCTTGGCAAGGGGCCTACTTTTGGGCCTCACACCACTATTCGGTATTAGATATGTCTTTTTTAAGGAAAATACTTCGAGCTTCCTACATAATCTCAGTGGTATGTTTGAGGAACTTCAAACATCTGTGTGCAGTGAACACAATAGTATATTTCTAAGAATCAAATACTCAGTTGTTAAAATTTATCCACTTTCTTTAAAGTCTGAAGAAAAAAAGAAAATTTTTTACACACCAAAAAAACTGTGACACCAATGTTCCCAAGGAACATTTGTGGTAGAGAATGGGCACTGGTAGAGGGATGGATACATGATCATTGTATCATTGAAATGTAAACATGAAAGTTTGTAACTTGATCATTGTATCATTGAAACGTAAACATGAAAGTTTGTAAGTCTGTAACTGTACCTCATGGTAAATCATTAAAATTTTTTTTTAAAAAAACATAGATACAAAAAAAATCCTGTGGCATAATTCTGTATTCTGTAGAGCCCTGTTTCATCTTAAAATAATTTTAGGGGCTGGAGCGATAGCATAGCGAGTAAGGCATTTGCCTTGCACACGGCCTAGCCGGGTTCAATTCCCAACATCCCATATGGTTCCCCGAGCACCACTAAGAGTAATTCCTCAGTGCATGAGCCAGGAGTAACCCCTGAGCATCACGGGGTGTGACTCCCCCCAAAAAATTAATTTTAAAGAGCACTTTGCTTCTTTGTTCAGTATTTTTGGAAGATCTTATTAACAACCCCATAGGGAAAAAAATAATTGAAGGTTTTAACTTACTAGAGGAATTTTATATTCTTCATTACAGAAAACATTCTTAATACCTCTATTGCAACCCACAATACCCAAAAGGAGAGAGAACAAAAGGGAATGTACTGTCACAGAGGTGGAGTGGGGTGGTGGGAGGGATTCTGGGAGCATTGGTGGTGGAGAATGGGCACTGGTGGAGGGATGGGTAAACGATCATTATATGACTGAAATGCAAGCACAAAAGTTTGTAAGTTTGTAACTGTACCTCACGGTGATTCACTAATGAAAAATAAATTTTAAAAATTCCTTAAAATTTCCTACTTACAACAGGCATATTTTTAACATCTAAATAAAACATTTAAACAAACTCGGTTTTTTTTTTGTTTTTTTGTTTTTGCTTTTTGGTTCACACCTGGCGATGCACAAGGGTCACTCCTGGCTCTACACTCAGGAATTATCCCTGATGGTGCTCAGGGGGTCATATGGGATGCTCGGAATCAAACCTGGGTTGGCTGTGTGCAAGGCGAACTTTACCTGCTGTGCTATCGTTCCAGCCCATTAAATAAACAAACTTCTTTTTTCTTTCTGGGTCACAATGGTGACAATGGTGACAATGCTAAGGAATTTCTCAGGATTACTTCTGGTGTTGCTTGTGGGAACCATATGGGATACTGGGGATCAAACCTGGGTGAGCCACATGCAAGGCAAATGTCTACCCGCTGTGCTACTGCTTCAGTCCCTAAAATGAGCACATTTTTAACTTACAGACTTCTCTTGTATTAAGTACAAGAGAAATTATTATATTATACATGGCATATTTTGATTACAGCAGCATAAACTTGTTTCTAAATGAAATGGATCTTCTCTCAGTAGTGAAAGAAATAAAAGCACCACTCCCCAAAAGAACTTGAAAAACAAAAAAAAAAAGTTTTCAATTTATGCATTAAATCATAAAGAGTAGAAGATTTTAAGATACAATATATTTAAATTTTATGAATAAAAGCAAAATGCTTGGCTTCTGGTTTCCTTATGATCAATTTGTTAATTTTAGCGGAAACTATATAAAGGTTTGAAGGTAAGTAGTGTTGTAAAGTAAGAAAATTGTATTCAGATCCAGTAAGTAGAGAGAGCTGGGTGATATTTATAAAGGTAGCACCATAGAAAGCAGCTTTCAAAGTGTAGTCCATATATTCTAAATAATTTCTCCTCATCTCATCTCATCTCATCTCAGTATAAACCACAAAGAAGCAAAAAAAGGAAAAACACAGAAAAGGTCTGCCCTATGTAAATGGAGTCTTAGAGTCCTGTAAAAAAAATGGATTAGAAAAAAATCAGGAAACAAAACAAAATATGTCTTACTGCAGATAAAGCAACAGATCACCTGCAGGATAATTAAAAAGAAAAGCACATCTAGTGCTGGAAGAAAAAGTCAAAAGAAAATTGATAAAGCTTATGGAGAAAAGGCATGCTACTTCAATGGATAAGCAGTCATCCTGGAAGCAAAACTACTAAGTTAGTCAAAAGAAAAAATAGAATAAGTAAATATTCAAAATACAAATAATGACAAGAAAATGAATGGGAAAACAGAACAAGTGAATCAAAGATCAAACCTAAACAAAATAGTAAACTAAACCCCAATATAAATAAATTTGGTGCCTATAGTTCAATTAAGATCTGGGAATGTTAGAAAGTAAAATTTGGATAAACAGTCACAATAAAATAACAAAGAGAATAAAGAGCCAGTAGATCAATGTGGATAATAATAACTGCTGCATCATGGGATAACTTGCAGAGTACAAGATGTTTTTAACACAGGGTTTGGTTCTTCTATTTCTAGAAACTCCTCAGTAACAGAGATGTCATTATCATGTCATGTTAACCCAGGGAGATGTATTTGTTTTTAATTACAGATTACCTTGAGAGATCATGAGATAAAATGAAAGGGTTACAAGTCTTACTTTATAAAATATGTAATTTACATGTAACATTGTTTAAATTTAAGTTGATGTAAGTTATATATTGCAATCTAAATATCATGACAATGATAATTCCCATCTCTATCATACGGAATAATTATCCTTTCTAGTAGATGGAGTTCTTGGTAATTGTGATGCAATATTGCTGTCTATAAGAAAAAAATGTAAGGGAAATAAATAATATATACAAAAAAGAAACAAAATGGTATAATAGTAGTTTGATCAGAAAACAAAGCTTGGATAGAAAGTGTGACACTTTAAGTGGGGACTCACTCTCCAGTGGCGTCTTCTGCTTGATGACTTGAGTATAAGGATTGTCTTTGATTACTCTCACTAAACAGATAAGTGACTTGCCTTAGTCATAAGATGAGCCGATTTTAAAATTATATAAATCAAATAGTCTAAATACAATAAAACTTGATATGATTGAAGAAAAATGATGTATCTAATTCATTGTTAAAAATAATAGTGTATATCTTTCTATAAAAAGAAATGAACAGGCAAAAATAATCAGTAAGCAAGTAAAGTATTTGAAAGCTAAAGATTAAGAAGCTTAATGTAACCCATATATATAGAAATTAATTAGATTTACCTATATTCATTCAGTAAGTACAGAACACTAAAAAAGTTCATTAGAGATAGTTGAGTCAAAATATAATTCTCAACAACTCTAGAATTAAGAGCATGGAAAGAATATTCTCTCCAATAGCATTAAGCTAATAATTCCTGTCTAAGAATTAATTGAAAATACTTACACATTTGGAAATAAAGAAATTTATTTTAATCGTCTATTAGTAAAATGTAAGGGTATATAAGTTGGAACATTCTTTTTTTGTAACAAGGGGCTCACTTTTTCTGCACCTTGTTTTACACAGAAGTCTATGTGGTTCTGACTAACTTTTTTAAACCAGTATTATATGACTGTCATTTAGTCTGCCAGTTCTCTCTCAGTGTATATTTGGACTGCTTCTGTTTTTTCAAATTACAAAACAGGACTATAAAGTACGCATATCTTCATGTATGTAAATATGTAAAGGAGAAATCCTCAAGGGATATTTACGTTTAGAATTTACCTAAGGATATGTTACTAAACTGCCTTTCAAAGACAAGATACTCCTTTATAATCCCAGTTCTGTGGGTGAGGCCCTGGTTAGCAATAAGATGAGTTGGCAAACTATCATTCTAAGACCTGCTTCAGGCTTGCTTGCCACCAACTTCCTGTCTCTATCTTCATCTTTCCTTCTTTTTAGTCTGATCCCTTTTGATCTTCTTCCTGATTTCTCTGCTAAGATATATATATATATATATATATCTTATATACCCTTACATATAATGACATATAAAACTTTTGAAAGGTATATAAAACATTTGAAAGGGTACAAAAGAAATTAACAAGACTGTGATGAAATGCAGCAGTAATATCTTGCTCTATTCTCTTCTGTAACATTTGTAAAAACCTGCGTGTACATTATTTTTTCATTCAAAAATCTACCATTATCTGTAAAATATAATTTGAAAGTGCTGGAATAGAAAAAGGACATTAGGTAAAAATAAAGGAAACCAGGCCCAAGAGATAGTACAGGGAATAGGGCACTTGCCTTGCATACAGCCAACCCTGGTTCTGTCCCTGACACTGCATAGGAGCATTGCTAAGAGTAATCTTTAAGCACAGAGCCAGGAGTGAGTTCTGAGTATTGCTTGGTATGGCCCAAATCTCCCCTCACCTCAATGAAGAAAATTTGAAGTATGAATTTAGTTAATAGCACAGTGGGTAGGGCATTTGCCTTGCAGACGGCTGATCCTGCTGACCTGAGTTCCATTCCTCCGCCCCTCTTGGAGAGCCCAGCAAGTTACCATGAATATCTCGCCCCCATGGCAAATCCTGGCAAGCTCCCCATAACGTATTCGATATGCCAAACACAGTAACAAGTCTCACAATATTACTGGGCCCGCTCGAGCAAATTGATGAACAACAGGAGGACAGTGACAGTGACAGATTAGTAAAATAAATAATAAACAGGATATTAAACAGCATTGTGTCTGAATATCTCTAACCTAAACATATTGGATGCAACTATGAGAGTGATTAAAAGAAAAAATTGAAAACATAATAAATGTCAAAATAATAGAACTTATTATAGAGTTGTTTATAGTAATCGATATAGTGAAAATAATAGCCAAAGATTAAGTTAATGCATTTTTATTTTTTGATTGACTAAAACTATTTTAATAATAGGTCCTTAAAGTAAGGGGTAGTTAAAATATAGTGAGCTTATCATTCACAATAATATATTGTCCTCAAAACTGTCCTTATTCTCCTATGGAAGTTTATGTGTTTTATATAATTTATTGGAAAAATAACTGCAATATTATAGAAATGATATAATCCCAACTATCTCTTATAGTCAACAAATCATTAATATAATTTTACTTCAAAATTCTGAATTAGGATTGAGTTTTCATTTAATAAGCATTAATATTTTTATGGGTTTTGCTGGTCTTTTAAACAAAATTTTAAATCAGAAAAAAACAAAAGGTTATTTCTAGTTGAGTACACCCAATTCTACCTAGTTGAATATCTAAAGTCTATGTAAATCATCAAAGTCTATGTAAATCAATAATACCTGTGATACACTTCTGGTAGACCACAGAGTTGTAGTAGAGCTCTGGAGAGGCCTGCTGCAGTCTCTGTTCATAGGGATAGTGACTCACCTTAGTCATAAGATTAGCCAATTTTAAAATTCTATAAATCAAATAGTCTAAAATTAAATGAATACAATAAAACTTGATATAATTGAAGAATTATATCAGTTGCAGAATGAGAAACTACTGGGAAGATCCCTGTCTGGTGCATCACCCCCACATATCCTCTGAAGGCTAGACTCAGCAGCAGATGGTTTCTAGATGTGCTTACACAGGAAATCCTGGGAGGCAAGTACCACATCCCACCGTCCCAGGGTTGTGCTGGATAGAAGAACTCAGAAAACCTACTTTCAAACCAAGTCCAATTACCCAAGGTTTCTCAGTGGCCATCGGCTCTCAGGCTCCAGCAGCTGTTGATCACACACGCTCTCATTCTGTCCATGGCTTGCAGACCACATCCGTTTCCTAAAAGGACTCAATTAGGAAGGGCAATAGTCTCAGTTTAAATTGGAATTGCTTAAAAAATGAATTAGGGTCCAATGTCCAGAAAAATAGTAAGAATGATTTCATCAACAAAAGAGGAAAGCAGGATGAGAAAATCTGTAAATCTGTAGGGAACTCTAAGCAATTCATACACTTTGAATTCCTTTGAGAGCTTGGGTCCCTGATAACTGTTTTAGCTGCTACTCCAGGACTTTAATGTGTGTGTGTTAACACCAGGTAAGTAAACCTCTTCAAGATTTCTGTTCTTTAGGCATCCTTAAAACAATCTTAAAGTGAATCAATCCAACTGGAAATAACTTGTTTTAGCCTAACAAACTACCTCTCTTAATTTCCATCTATGACATTTTTTTTATTGTTGTTTGTAAGATTTGTGAAAACTAAAATCACATCCAACAAGAAGTCCTAGAAGTCCACAGTTATTCAATGCGTTGACCAGTCTTCACAAAATGAAGTTTCTGAATATAGAAATAAATTAAGGTGAGTGAAAAAGCACTTACCAGAAGCTCTAGTGCACATTTTCCCCCATCAGCTAAATTGTTCCAAAACTTAACAAAAACAAAATGGTATCAGCTTTTAGCATCTCTAATACATTCCTTTATTGCAGACAGCTTTTTGAATCACATTAAAACCACGGGATTGGAGCTGCCACCAGTGGTATTTTATCAGCACAAATGAGAGTGCTTTTTTGCCATACAAATTAGAGCGATTATTTCAACTCAAGCTGTGTAGTTCTGGGGAGAATGATTGCACATATATTATTCAAAAAAAAAGAAAGAAAGAAAAGAAGAAGAAAAGATCACAGTAGGATTCTGTAATGCCGTGTTTAGTTGTGTTTGTGTGTATTTTTTAATCCAGCTACTTAGTAGTAATTTATTGTCCTATTACTTCCACATTTTGTGAATTCAAAAAGTCTATATTTGTCATCTTTACAACTAAAGATACTCATAATCTTTTTTCTGTACTGAAAGTTTGAGAATGCCAGAAACCAAGCTGGACATCAATAGAAGTTATAAATTGTAAATTGAGAAGAAATTAAATTAAAAAAATTAACTGTTCTCTAAAATTTCATATAGTCTGACATCATAATTTAATAAATCTTTCAACTATCCTTCATCTATACAAAAGCAGTAGATGTAGCATTTCTTGTAAAAATGCTTTTTCTCACTGATTTCCTTTTACTTTCAACACAAAACCAGACTAAAAGAAAGTTCAAGAAGACCCAATACCTACATTAAAATATTTGTGTTAGGATACATAAACAAGATTCATTTATATATAGTACTGACTTCCAGTATTCACAAACCTCAACATTTAAAAATAATTTTGATTTAAAACTTTGAAATCACCTTATCTTAAATTTAAATGAAAAAAAATACCTATTCAAAAATCATTACTTTGCCCCTGATACAATCTCTAAACTGAGACTGAGCTAAATCATTAGATAAAGGAATTAATGATAAAAGAGGAGAATTCTACAGAGAATGCATGATAAGACAGAGGTGGAGAACAAGCTGACCCCAAGGGATGCTGTTCCTCTGCTGGTTTCACTGAGCTGTGGGACAATAAAGAGATGATAATTGACTCAGGACAAGCTGAAGATAATTAGTAATTGTTTCTAAAGTAGAGCATTCCAAGCACTGCAGAGGCTTACTTAAAAGCAAATTCATGATTTTATGTATTCAGGGAGAAGAGAAAACAAAACATGTTCTGGTTATTAATGAAATTGATAGAATTTGTATACATAAATGGCATTTAAAAATCGTTGATGTTCTAGAATATCCACTGTTTAATATGTGTTTAAGTTGTCCTTACTCGCATTTAATTATAACATACTCACTACAGATCAGTTATCAGTTGTACCCAACTGTGATTAGAAAGGACATGTAACACCAATTAGCATACTTTGAAAATAATTCCTATAAGAATCTGAGATTCTGTTAAATCCAAAGTAATTTTTCCAAGGGCTTGTGGGTTTTCACTTGTAGTTTTTGAAACCGCACCACATACTGGCAGTACTTGATCATGCTGTCATGCAGAAGAATTTTTTCGGAGCCTGCTAGAAATATAAAACAAGTTTAGGCATTACTGATGCCTAAACTCTTTCAAACTCTTGTGATTTTTTTCAGCCTTGAGAAGAATGTCAGAGGTACAAATGTCAGATATTTCACTTTTCCCAATCTCATTCCCGTTTGTGGTCTTTGATTTTGGGTATATCAGAACTTTTTGCACACAGAGTAGACTGAATAATAGCAAAGTGTTACAGATGAGTTACATTTGAATTAAGCAGGAAGATACATCAATATTATTAAAGAGAACCTTGTTGAGATCCTTTACATGATGAACTGAGTTTAGGATTTGTTTTTAAAAAAGGAATTTATACTCAAACCTTCCAATCAGAATATCTGTGGTGTAAAAGAAGTAAATATCAACATTGTTTTACCTGAGGCACAACCAGTAGAAGGTGCCCTTCAGTAGGATGTAATAAATTATATCAGAAGAAAATTGAAATGTGAATATGCATAAATCATTAAGTATATAATCCATCTTTCCAAGCTCTGTATGAAATGGAATGAGATAAACTGTGACTATATTTCAAGACTAGAAAAAAGTCTAGACACTTATGGGATATGAAAAATAAAACAGTATGAAACTAATATCCAAGGCCATGGAAAACTGTCCAGGAGGACTGGTCAATGATCAGTTCAGTGGTGTGGGAGATGGAGGGTGGTTAAGATAGAGGAGGGACTATTTTGACAATACTAGTTGGAAGTGATCACTCTTAACAAGAACTGAGTGTTGAAAGAGATATAGATGATAACATTTCAGCATCCATATCACAGACTATAATGCCTAAAATGAGAGTTCAGCTGGTGTGAGGGGTGCCTGAAGGGGTGGGAGTGGAGGAAACTGGGGACACTGGTGCTGAGGAATTACACTGGAAGAGGGGTGGGTGTTGGAACATTGTATGACTGAAATGCAATCATGAACAATTTTGTAATGCTCTATCTCACAGTGTTTCAATTAAAATAAAAAGAAGAAGAAAAGCAGAAAAAAGTCTAGAATAATTTTTAGTGTATGGAGAATGTTGACATGTCATTGTGATAAAAATTTCCCCAAAGTACTTTTATTATATACTACAAATAAAAGTTAGAAATTACTATCATCAGGTTAAATAATACATAAAATAACAGTGTGGAAGTAAAAGGACATATATTTTAATTATATGGGAACATTAGCTAGGCAAATTTGCTTTCATTATGTCAAAATTGGCTTCAGATGGAGTAAGATATTTTTTAGGAAGCTTTTTAATGGCAGTGTTTACTAATTTAACAGTTTGCCTGTAAACAACAGTTTTTGAGTTGTTCTTGTTCTACAAGTGACCTAATGTAATTATAGTTTACTATTAAAACTAGCACAGATTTTTCTAGTTTTGTCCAAGAGTTTAGAATAACTCTCAAAGCAGAACTTAACAATAAAAAGTGGCTTTTAAATTACCATTTTATTATATATAAAAACCAATGCCTATGTAGGTATTATGACTGAATATATACAAGTCCTTTACATTTACATAAGACTAGCTATGTAAAACTGTGGAGCATGGTGACAGGCAATGGTGCAGATAAGACCTGACCTTGCAAAGCAGCCCAGAAGTGAAGGCTCGCAAGAGGGAGTATCTGGGCAAAATTGGCAAGAACAGGGTGTCAGCCAGAACCAAGTGTTCAGCCTTAAACCTCACTCAACCTCCTAGTCACATGAGCCCTGGACACAGAAAATGTCAGGTATGCTTAGCAAGTCATCCTACTTGCAGCATCTTGTCTTGATTGGGATTGGACCGGGGCAAAGCAGAATTGGAGAGGTGATAGGACAATAATGCTAAAGTTTTTGTGATTGGACCATCCTTTTAAGCCAAGACTCCCTATAAAATATGTGTGTATTTGGCAATAAAGTGAACAGCCATCAGCTGCTCCCAGAAGGTGTTTCTCTGTGCGCCCATCATCCTTCACTCCACGTCTGCCCCCACCCAGTGCACTACGTGTCAGGGCACCATTGGTAGAAAACTGTTCCCCAAAATAAAACAAAGTTTATATACAGGGGAATCAAGAGATGTTGAATTGCTGCTTGCACTGCTGAAACAAAAGAATCATTTTATATGGAGAGATATGTCTTATCTATTAATCTTGTGAATACAGAAAAAAATACTATGACTAGAGAGGAAAGAATGACATTAGTCATGCATCTTAAATCCATATAAGCTGGGTCACTCTTTATGAAACTTTTAAAGGTTTTTTTTGTCTTACTAAAATTTTATTCTTTAAGCTTGAATTATAATTATAAAAGGAAAACATTGCTTAGTAATTGGATAATGTAATATTTAAAAGAGAAATTAAGAGAGAAATTGGAGGCCTTAAGATGAAAAGAAATCTAAAGCATGATCTTTGATAATAAATGCAAAAACTGAGATTGAGACACATCAGTTTATATTCACAGAAGACACAATCTGAATTTATAGATTTGTTCTTGTGCCAAGTACTAGTCAAATTGCTGGAACTAAAAGACTAACATGCATAAAATTATGCCTAATAAATGGAACAGATAAGCAATCAAGTCAAATAATTGAGTATTACACGTGGAATCAATCTCAAAGGAAAATCATGGGGTACAAAAATTGAACATCAATAAAAGACCTAAATTTTAATAAAACTAAATATCTTTCCTTGGAAAAATTTTAATGTAAACGAATAAACTAGGAGAAATAGAATTAGGACAATGTGTCTCTCTGAGAAACTTCAGACCTAGAGTTGAGAAGTCAGAGCACATTAGATAGAAAGTGAAGGGTTCAGTAAAACATCTTCAAGAAATTAAAGGTTGAAAAGCCAAGAAGGGCCTAGATCCCATAATTTTTTAAGCTCCCTTTAAAAATATTTTTAGTCATTTTTGAAAAATACAAAATGGCAAAAACGTAAAAAACAAGAAAGGGACATGATAATTTCATAAATGTCTTTTAAAAGATCACTTAATCACTTAACTTCCTGTTAGTTGTCAATTTGCTCAAGCGGGCACCAGTAACGTCTCCATTTGTCCCTGTCACGTGCTGGTGTGGGCCAATGGCATCTGTTCGCTCCGGGAACATGAAGGGCCTCAAACCGATCGTTCATGATCTTGACGAAGAAGTCTGACCATCGGGAAGGTGGGCAGCCACACGGTCTTTTGACATCCTGTGGAATCCAGTCGGTAACAGCTCTAGTCCAGCGGTCGTCTATAAATCTCATTACGTGACCAGCCCATCTGATTTTCGACACCTTGGCAAATGAGACAGCATCCCTGATTCTTGATCATCGATGGATGTCAGAACTCCGGATTCTTTCTCTCATTTGAGTAAAACGTGATATTCCAAGCATAGCTCTTTCTATTCTTCTTTGGGAGACCTGAATAGCGTTCTCATCTTGTTTGCGTAGTGCCCAGGTCTCTGAGGCATATGTTAATGCAGGAAGAACAGTGGAATCAAAGAGATGTGCCCAGAGCCGGACGTTCTTCGTCCTCTTAGCTATTTCTTGGACGTTCTTGAAGGCGTTCCAAGCCGTTCTCTTCCTCCTGTGCAGCTCGGGTGCCAGGTCATTTGTCATGTTGACTTCTCGACCTAGGTACACATAGCTGTTGCATTCGGAGATGGTCGTTCCATTGAGAGCAAATGGGGCGTCAGGAACGAGGCTGTTTCTCATAAACATTGTCTTCGTAAGATTCAGCTGTAGTCCTACCTTTGCACACTCACAGTCAAAGTCGGCCAGCATTTGTGCCGCTTGGCTGATGTTTGGTGTTATTAAAACAATGTCACCAGCAAAGCGGAGGTGGTGTAATTGCCGACCATCTATCTTCACTCCCATTCCTTCCCATTCTAGTCATCTCATGATATTCTTGAGGGAGGCACTGAAGAGTTTCGGTGAAATGGTATCACCCTGCCGCACCCCTCTCTTGACATCAACGATCACTTCTTTGTAGAATGGTGAGATCCTGGTAGTGAATCCGCAATACAGCTCACGGAGGATCCTGATGTATTGGGCTTGAATGCCCTGATTGACTAGGGCTTCAATGACCGCTTCCATCTCAACAGAATCAAAGGCCTTCTTTAAATCAATGAACGTTAAACAGAGCGGCATCTTGAACTCCCGAGAAACCTCAATGAGCTTGGTTATCGTGTGGATATGGTCGGCGGTGCTGAATCCTTTGCGGAACCCGGCTTGCTCGCATGGTTGTCCTTCATCTAGTGTTCTGCCAATCCTATTTAGGATGACTCAAGTGAACAACTTGTAGATGACAGACAATAGGCAGATCGGGCGATAGTTGCCAATGTCATGGATGTCTCCCTTCTTGAACAGTAGCATGGTCCTGCTGGTTTTCCATTGGGACGGAACCTTGCATTCAGACAGGTAGCGAGTGAAGAGCTGAGCCGGTGTATTGATGAGTACTGATGGCAGGTTCTTCAGGTGTCATGTCTGACCTTGTCTGGGCCGGGTGCTGTTTGTTTCTTTACCGAAGAAATGGCGTGTCGGATTTCGGAAGGGAGAACGTTGGGAACAACATATCCATCCTGTGGAAATTGGTATGTCGGCAAGTGGACATGGCTATCGAAAAGATTTGAGTAGAAGTCATGGATAATCTTCTCCATTGCCGTTCTGGAGGATGTGATCGATCCATCTGGACGTCCCAGGGCAGTCATCTTGGTCTTGTAGTTGGAGAAGGACAGGCGGGCGTTACGAATACTTTTCCCGGCTTCTGCCACATCTACCAGTACTTCTGCTCTTCTCTCTTTGAGGTCTTCCTTGATCGCATCTCTGCACTGCTTTGCGAGCTCGGACATTAGCTTGCGGTTGCCTGAGGCATGCGCCAAACCACGCTGGAGAATTAGCTCAAGAGTTTTCGAAGATAGGCTATTTTTTGTGGCTATCTCTCTCTTGGCCTTCCTCGCACATTCATGGAGGTGCTGAACCAGTCGATTGTATTCCTCGTCAATGTTGTCAACAATGGCATCGTCCCATGTTGCCGCAATAGTACCAAAGAGTTCCCAGTAGGTGGTCATTCTTGGAGTTCTCTTTTTGAACTTTGCAGCCCTTTCTCTCCGCTCTGTGAAGTAGAATTTTACACGAAGGAGATGATGGTCTGAGCCCGTTCGAAATTTTGGGACAACAGCGACATCAGTCAGGCAAAACCGTCGATTGAATACGATATGGTCTATTTCGTTGTGGAATCGTCCACCGGGAGACTCCCATGTCCATCGTTTAGATTCTGCCTTCTGGAACTGTGAGTTACCATGAATGCTCTTGGTCGACATGATGAACTCAGACAGTCTCTCACCCTATTCGTTCCATTCTAGGCCATGGGTCCCGATGCGAAGTTCTTCAGCTGATCTTCTCGGTCCTATCTTGGCATTAAAATCACCCACAATGATCTTGTAGAAGGTGTGGTCTTCTTTATAGAACTTCTCTAGCTCCATGTAGAACTTCTCGATTTCTCCTTCATCATAATGAGATGTTGGTGCATAGACAACGAAGATAGAAAATGCAGGCAGTGAGCCACATCTATTCAAATGTAAACGTACCATTTGGGTTGTTAGGCATTCGAATTAATCAATGCTCTTGGCCAAGTTTGTGTTGACAAGGACACCCGACGCCTCCAACACCTCTTTTATCGCATGTTCCGAGGAACAATTCTTCTCCAGTGTCGAAAACGGCATGGTGAGATTCATGCCTTGTCTCGGTCAGACCAATGATGTCATACTTAATCATTCGCGCTTGTACCATCAGGTCCTCGATGGATGCATCTGATGCTAGCGTACGTGCATTGAAAGTACAGACGATCCTTTTTGTCTTCTTTCGTTGTGGCAGCCTAGTTCGGCCTTGAGATTTTGTCAGTCACTCCTTTCTCATCCTTCTCAGTGCTGCCATGTCGGTGAAGCCTTCAGGGTCAGGTGAATGAGACCAGTTGTAGTTACTGGCTTTGGCATATCAAATATACAACGGATAGCTTGCCAGGCTCTTCCGTGCGGGCGGAATACTCTCAGTAGCTTGCCAGTCTTTCCGAGAGGGATAGAGGCTTTTGGGGCGACCTCTAATCACCCTTGTAGGTGTTACCATATTTGAACCCTATCAAATACAGTATGACAATTCCGGAAGATGGGTATTTAATGTATTATGATGTGTCGCGAGGCCGCTTCGTGGCCGTGCGGGTCCGGAAAGAGTCCTGGAGTGTGGCGACGGCTGTGTAGTGGGAGTAGTGTCGATCAGGGAAGAACCTCTTTGGGGAGCTTGATTTTTAAAAAGATATTTATCATAAAAAAGGAACTTGGCCACAAAGTTGAACCCCAAAGGAAAACAGAAAAGATTAATTCAGGCTCAATTTAATTTCAAGCAGATGTTCATGTTGTCTTAATTTTAGAGGTAGTAGGATGGCAAAAATATTTGCAAAAGTACATATTTACATATTTTTATGTGTTATTTAAGGAATTCATGGAAAATTGTCAAATTTTATGGACAAGGTTTGAAAAGAACAGACAAGAAGAACCCTGGTCAGGGATGAGTGTGGACCAAGGTTTTGTGTTGTGCTCTTGGCCTAGTGAGTAACCAGGCCAAATATTGGAGACGATGGGGCTTAGGAAGGCAGAGCTCTGGTGCATATAGGAGACATTTTTCTTACCGAGAGTATTCGATATGCCAAACACAGTAACAACAAAGTCTCCAATGGAGACGTTACTGGGCCCGCTCGAGCAAATCGACGATCAACGGGAGGGCCTTTACCTTTACCTTTACCTTTCCTAAAAGATAGTGTACACTGAATTTCACTCTGTTGTTTTTAATCTTCTGTTATTATTTCAGAGTTATAAATGACTGCACAAACAGGAAACCTAACTCTTCTTTTATTTCTTTTATCTCCTTTTGTACAATGCTGCTGTAACAAATTATTATAATTTTTTGATTTAAAAAACACAAATTTTCTGATAGTTCTGGGCATTGGAGTTCTGAAATGGGTCCTACTGAGCTCAAACCAAGATGTCAGAGTACTGCGTTCTCTGGGAACTATAGAAAAAATGTTAGTTTGGGCCCTTTTATCTTTTATATGATGTAATTTAATAATAAATGTTATTTAGTCTTTGTTCTCAAATTTTGTCACATAGCTCCTAAAATCTTTGGAATTTCCAGATGGATTTGCAATCTTTAGAATTTCCAGATGGATTTACAATCTTGGGACTTGCTTAGATGTCTGGTGGTGAAGCAGGGCAAAATTATTCAAAAAGAAAGACCAAGATTTGTGTATTTGTCAGAATATATATATGTATATATATAAATAAACATATGCACCTGGGAATATTTTTACTGTATTTGATTTTTTATAGTTATGGAACATTGGAAATTCAATAATGTTCATCAAATTTGTCATCTTCAAGCTGAGACTCAAGAAAGCTGATAATATAAGTAAGCCTAAGCTTTTTGGCTTTGTTTTTGCTTTTTGAAGTAAAGCAGATTTTATTTTGAAGTTTTGAGGAAGGGAGTGAGGTGGGGGGGGAGAGAGAGAGAGAGAGAGAGAGAGAGCATGATCAAAAGAGAACATGGGCTTCTCAAGCGTGGAAAAGGAGCCCCAATACACATCGCAGATAAAAGTCTACATCTTAAGAGGGAAAATGAGGCGACACATGTGCTTGGGCAAGTGCTCCCTTTGTTCAAGTTGTCTTTTATAGGGTTTCTATTACACCGTTCCATATGGTGCTTTCTAAGTAGGTAAGACTCGGAAAGACTGGCAAGCTACCGAGAGTATTCCGCCCACACGGAAGAGCCTGGCAAGCTATCCGTTGTGTATTCGATATGCCAAAACCAGTAACTACAACTGGCCTCATTCACCTGACCCTGAAGGCTTCACCGACATGGCAGCACTGAGAAGGATGAGAAAGGAGAGACTGACAAAATCTCAAGGCCGACCTAGGCTGCCACAACGAAGGAAGACAAAAATGATCATCTGTACTTTCAATGCACGTACGCTAGCATCAGATGCATCCATCGAGGACCTGATGGTACAAGCGCGAATGATCAAGTACGACATCATTGGTCTGACCAAGACAAGAAGGCATGAATCTCACCATGCCGTTTTCGACACTGGAGAACATCTCCGAATGCACCAGCTATGTGTACCTAGGTCGAGAAGTCAACATGACAAATGAGCTGGCACCCGAGCTGCGCAGGAGGAAGAGAGCGGCTTGGAACGCCTTCAAGAACGTCCAAGAAATAGCTAAGAGGACGAAGAACCTCCGGCTCCGGGCACATCTCTTTGATTCCACTGTTCTTCCTGCATTAACATATGCCTCAGAGACCTGGGCCCTACGGAAACAAGATGAGAACGCTATTCAGGTCTCCCAAAGAAGAATAGAAAGAGCTATGCTTGGAATATCACATTTCACTCAAATGAGAGAAAGAATCCCGAGTTCTGACATCCATCGACGATCAAGAATCAGGGATGCTGTCTCATTTGCCAAGGTGTCGAAAATCAGATGGGCTGGTCACGTAATGAGATTTATAGACGACCGCTGGACTAGAGCTGTTACCGACTGGATTCCACGGGATGTCAAAAGACCGCGTGGCCTCCCACCTTCCAGATGGTCAGACTTCTTCATCAAGATCATGAACGATCGGTTTGAGGCCCTTCATGTTCCCGGAGCGAACAGATGCCATTGGGCTACACTTGCACGCGACAGGGACAAATGGAGACGTTACTGGCGCCCGCTCGAGCAAATCGACGACTAATGAGAAGTTAAGTGATTTAAGTGATTAAGTAGATAAAGGTTCTTTGTTAGGGTGGTTGTAAAGGGGATAGAGTTGAGAGCAGTTGATGATTTTGAAATTTCTTCCCTGGCCTTTGTTCCAGCTGGAGCTTCTCTCTAGGGGAGTCCAATATTCTCTGACTCTGTTTTAACATCAGGTCTTATCAGGCCTTAGTTCCTTTGCTCACAAGGTTGGTTTTTGCTGTCTTAGGACTATTGGTTTTAGGGAAATCATCAGTCCTTTCCCTCTCTGCTGAACCCCCACCTACTTCATGTTCTCCCAGTACAGATTTCACCACCTTAAGTCTTCATACTGACCAAAGAACTATAGACCCTACCTGGATAAGGGGTGAGATCTCATGATACCTTAGCTTTAGTATGGCCCAGGTAGTGATCCAATGGATTAGTTTTCAGCCTGAAAATCTGAAAAGAGAGAAGAACATGATTAGAACTAGAAGAATTAAAAGCCATTTCTCTGTCCTTGGGAGGCCAGAGTGATTTGCTGAATTAGAAAAATAGACAACAAAAACAAAGCAACAGAGCATTGTACCTATTCCTATGATTATAAGAATGAAAAGTAACTTCTTCACCATGAGTTTGGTTGATCTAAAAGGACTTTCTGAATCCATTTTATCATGGACATGAAAACACCGGGCCATTCATTTATATTGGACCTGGTAATAGAGATGTTTAAAAGCAGAAAATAGTTTCTTATGAAGATTTATGAGTTCCTATTTAGCTGATCAATCTGTTCCAGGACAACTCAAAAGTTTAAAGAATTGAGACATAGGATCTCTAATGTCAAAAGCAGGAGAATATAGATCAAAATAATAAGAGAAAAAAATTAGTTATTATTTTACCTTTTTGTTCTCTTCAGTGCCTCAAGTATGATATCCTTCCACATTGATGTAAATAGGCTCTCTTTACCTATTAACCTAAATGATAAATTCTTTAACTGGCGGAGGGAAATCAACACTTGTGATGAGATTGGTGTTGGAACATTGTACTCCTCAACTACGACTGAAAGTCACAGTATCTCAATATTTAATATATAATTCAAAGAAAAACTCTCACAAACACATCCCCAAATCATGTGTCACCGGTGATCTGAGCATCTCTTAGATCAGTCAGGCTAACACATGAATAAAACATCATGGCATGATTAGATGCTTGAAGCTTGCAATCCCTCCCCCCTATGCCCCCT
The DNA here is from genome assembly GCF_029834395.1 of Sorex fumeus. Lineage (NCBI taxonomy): Eukaryota > Metazoa > Chordata > Mammalia > Eulipotyphla > Soricidae > Sorex > Sorex fumeus. The sequence goes on along the minus strand of NW_026606185.1, from coordinate 5,342,235 downwards.
GCCCTGCTCCAATACATTTCCTACCTCTGACACACACTCCAAAGGGCTTTCAAATTTGTGGACACATGGCAACAGTGGAGGGGCATGCCCAGGAACAGTACGAAATATCCATAGTCTCTCACTCTTTCACCAAACTGTATCATTTATCACTGTTAAAAATAAGTTACTAGAGTTTCTTCAGTCTTGTGAAAAATCCTAACAAATCATCAAATCTCAATGGGAGTTTGAAGAAACTCCTGAGTTTGTATCCCAATTAATCAAAAATGTGAGGTACAATTCTTTATTTACTTAATATAAGAATGAAACCAAATTATAGGAGCGTTGATATCAGGAGAGTTACATAATTGGATATTGGAATTGGAGGGATATATTGGGTGTCAGAAATACTATAAAAATTGCTACATGTAAAGACACATATTCACATTTAGATTCTTTCATTCAGAGCATAAACATGTTGGGAGTTTATTTTCTGTCTACCACCATCCTCTGATTCCCTCAAACCCTGCATTTCCCACATTTAAAAACTCATTGTAGTATCTCCTAAACAATTAAATCCATTATTCTTCAACTCAGAGTCTAAAATATCTAAATTTCAACAGACCAAATGTTAAAAATCTCATATATTATAATTATAGATCAATGAGAATATGGTGTCAATCCACCAGGTGACTAGGAAATCCCTAGGCTCTCTCTCTCATAGCCTGCATTTGTTGGTCTCGGACCACTTCCCCACCCAGGCATACGAAGGAGGAAATGAGGGCCAGGCGATGATCAGTTGGTGATCAGTTGCTATTTATTCCATTCTCCCCACGCTCCTGTTCAGTCTCACTTAGCCCCTTATTCCTGTCTCTTTCTGTCTCCCGCAGGAGATGAATCCCTCTGTGCTCCAACTTACTACCTTGGTCTCCTTCTAGTCTCTCTCCTACTCCACCATTGGAGATAGCATAAAAAACATATCAAAGACCTTCCTAATTGATCAGGCTCAAGGGAAAAATGTGATTTAGGGTTTTTTTTCCTTTTGTTAGTTCAAAAACTTAATTGACATCACAATTAACATCTTAGTCCTACTTCTTAATGTTAGTTATTTTGTACGGACACAACAAGAGATACATTAAGCTTATAGGGTGACTTTCCTGGCTATAGATCTCAGACTACAGTGCTCAGGCCAAATTAATCTTTCCTAGCCCTAGCAGAGTTCTAAATTAGTTGTTACTTTTTGGATCATGACCGTGAATTTGTCCATGACCGTGTTCTTAACATATAGTTAAGTATTATGGCAGTTGGCCTGGCCCATTTCAATGCCAGGGTAGCTCACAAGTTGCCCTGGGTCAATCCAGTCCCACTTCAGGACCATGCTTTGGGGGTGCTAGGAAGTAAGGCAACTGAGGCTTAAGTTGAGAGAACAGATGCCCAGGACTGAATATTATTCGGAGTCAATTAACTCCCAAGTTACAAACGCATAGCATTAACTGTCTTCCTGTGTCTATACAAAAAGGACATTGCTCTGAATTCACTATGCCAAGGACATAAGAAGAGTACAGTTATATTTACAAGTTAACAGAGTCTGATTAGGAGACAAAAGTCATTCGCCAGGTGGGGAGCCAGAGCACAAAGAAAGAGGGTACAGATAAACATAGAGGAATGGGAGCACTGTGATGGGAGTAACCCAATAAACTTAAGCTTCCTGTGCAAAGGCAGAAAGGACAAACCAATGTTATCCTACACAGAGTCATTTTCTTTTCCATATGTGAACCTATGTGATTCAAGAAATAGGTTTCTAAGTTCCAAAATTATTTTATGAAACATATACTAGCTTATACTATTTTTAATGAAGAAGACTTAGTTTTTAATGGAATAAGTTTGGGTATGAGAATTAAAAGGAGAAAGATAAATGAAAAATATTTGGAAAAATATATTTGAAATTCATAGGAACAAACAATACCTCTCAAAACCTGGGAATAATTCTCCTGAGTTTGTAGCTTTACCTTCGAGGTCATCTAGACATTTTCATAAAAAGTAGCATGTGTTTTATAACCTGATTTTCTGCCATTGGTGACAGCCCTCACATTTTGTCTTCTCTACTATTCTTCTCAGAATCATAGTCAGTGTTTCCACAGGCATGAAATTCTTAAAAGTTCTCAGTCTTCTGTCTTGGTCTATGAGATTCCCTTCATAAGATAAGAGGTTATACTACAAGTTCTCATAGATAGTCACATTACTGTTTTTCACTTTAGCAGAGACAGGTGGAGAAATAACTGGTCACATGCCTAATGTCTTTAAGGACCTTCATGTCAAATATTTCTGTGAACTTTTACTTTTATTTCTTCTCAGGTACTAGCTACAGGAAAATACCAGTCACTCCCTTTCTTTCTCTTCAAGGTATATATTTTTGACTGGAACTTTCTTAAATTTAACCTTTTTACACTCAATATAAACTAAAATATATGAGGATTTAGTTCCTTTTTTCCTAATAATTCTCTCAACTTTCTCTTCTTTTTTTTAAGCAACTGGTAGGGCTATATCTTAAAAACTGTGATTGGAAACCTAAGGTCAAGGCCCATTTTCACATTTTCTGGTGTCTACATAACAATAGGATACTGTCAACCAAAGGCTTTGACCCTGGGATTCCCTTCCTCTACCTTCTAACATCTTTAAAATTTGAATTTTTTTTATTTTTAATTACATCTTTACATTGAATTCCTTTTTTTTTTTAATTAGTGAAACACCATGAGGTACAGTTATAGGCTTACAAATTTTGTGCTTGGGTTTCAGTTATACAATGATCAAGTGCCCATTCCTCCACCAGTGCCCTTCATCCATCACCACGGGTCCCAGCATCCCCCCCCCATTCCCCCCCCCCGTCCCATCCTGCCTCTGTGGCAGGGTATTCCCCCTTGTTCTCTCTCTCTTCTTTTGGGTACTGTGTTTTGCAAGAGAGGCATTGAGTGGCAATCATGTTTGGTCTATAAACTACTTTTAACATGCTTCTCCCACCCTGGGAGGGTCCTCGCAACACCCTTTATTTGGTGCTCTCTTCTCTATCTGAGCTTCCTTTTCACCTAGAACATGTGGCTGGCCTTCCATTCATGGAGCAAAATTCCTGGTACTAATCTCAGCCATTCCTGGGTGTTAGTCTCCCTTTTTGTTGCTTTATGTTCCCCAGATGAATGCAATCTTTCTGTGTCTATTCCACTCTTTCTGACTCATTTCGCTTAACATGATACTTTCCATGTAGTACCACTTGTATGCAAATTTCATAACTTCATCTTTTCTAACAGCTACATAGTACTCCATTGTGTAAAAGTACCAAAGTTTCTTTAACCAGTCATCTGTTCTTGGGCACTCAGGTTTTTTCCAGATTCTGGCTATTGTAAAGAGTGCTGCAATGAACAAACAATTGCAGATGTCACTTCGACTATACCTTTTTGCCTCTCTGGGATATATTCCCAGGAGTGCTATAGCTGGGTCAAATGGCAGATCAAATTCTAATTTTTTGAGAGTCGTCCATACTGTTTTCCAAAAGGGTTGGAGCAGCCGGCATTCCCACCAGCAGTGAAGGAGGGTCCCTTTCTCGCCACATCCGCGCCAGCATTGGTTGCTTTTGTTCTTGTGGATGTGGGCCAGTCTCTGTGGTGTGAAATGATATCTCATTGTGGTTTTGATCTGCATCTCTCTGATGATTAGTGATGTAGAGCATTTACGAAAAAACAACGTCAAACAAATCATTGCTTAAAATTTGAATTTTTACTGACAAGTTATTGATGACTTAAGTATTCTGAGGCAATCTATTTTTCTCTAAATGTTTTTGAGTCCTTTATTAGCAGAGGGTTTGTTAAGATTAATTTTCAACTATCTATTAAAGGAAATAGACATTGTTTCTGTCATGTTTCTCTAAATTCTTCAAGTCTTTACACGGTGCTATCCCAAATTCACAACTAGATATTTATGTATCTATTACATCAGTACCAGATTTCGGGCACCAAAATAGTAATCCAGTTTATATAGTATCACAACGAATTAATACAACTTTATTTGCTTAGGTAAAGGTAAAGGTAAAGGCCCTCCCATTGATCGTCGATTTGCTCGAGCGGGCCCAGTAACGTCTCCATTGGAGACTTTGTTGTTACTGTGTCTGGCATATCAAATACTCTCGGTAGCTTGCCAGGCTCTCCGAGAGGGGCGGAGGAATTGAACTCGGGTCGGCCATGTTGGCCGTGTGTAAGGCGAACACCCTACCCGCTGTGCTATCGCTCCAGCCCTACATTTTATTTGCTTAAAACAACATAAATTGATTATTTTAAATTTTTAAAAGTCAGTACTTGTAAATGGACTTCATAAGGCTGATATCAAAATCCAAAAATTATTGTATAACTTATAAAATCCCCAAAGGAAGAACTGGTTACTTTGCCCTTTTCCATTTTGAGAGGCTTCTGCCACTTTCTCGTGTTTCACTCTGACTTCTTTTGTTTTCATGACTCCTTACTCATGGGACTGTGTTAATTCATAGACTTCTGTGAAATATTGGTCAACCAGATAATCCAGACATTTTTATATATCCTTGCCAAAGTATTCAACCATATCTGAGGAATCACCTTTGTCATATAAACTAATTTTGCTAGGAATCTAAAAATTGAGGCATAATATTTTTTTCAATTTTTATTTGACACACCATGATTTACAATACTATTCATGATAGACTTTCACACATATAACATTCAAACAGCACACTCTCCACAGAATGCCTGCTTCCCTCCACATCTCTGCTTCCTCTTCACCTTACATCCCCTTCCCCATCCCATCCCCTTACATCATGGTGGTTAAGTTCAGTTATGGAGACTAGTTCTTCCTTTCTTTGGCCTTTGGATATTTATTGTTCTCTTATGGGAGCATATGTATATCTCACATATGAGACAGATTATTTGCTTTCTGTGCCTCTCTTTAATATGATTTCATTTTTTTTTCATTTCATCATTCTGTTATTCGTCAATTGCCTCGAGCAGGCCCAAGTAACGTCTCTTTCATCCTAGCCCTGAGATTATATTCAAGGCTCTTTAGGAGAATGAGACCCATCATTGTTACTGGTATTTGGCATATTTGGTATGCCATGGGAAGTTTGCCAGACTCTGCCCTGTGGGCAGGCTACATTCGATAGCCTGCAAGTAAGATGTCATAAAAAAAAGTTCTGATAAGATGTTGCGCGGCCGCCAATGCTGCCGCGCGGTTCCGGGATCTGGATTTTATAGTCTCTGAGTCTTGGCCGCTGATAGGATTACACGGCGCCAGGGGGCCAGGTGGTGGGTGTGACCCCCGCCTACTGGAATTTGGAGGGTCTGGGTGGAAGATGCTCGACTCCAATCCGAGTAGGCTTGGAGGTATCGGCCCCGGAACCCGCATGGCTTTGTCCCTCTGCCAGTACCTTCATGTATGCGGAGAGTGGTCTCAGCATGGTGGTGGCTGGTCCTGGAGGTCTTCGGCTGCCGGAGCCCTGGTTGGGGCAGGGAGGAAAGCTCAACCCGCTCCCCTCCAAGGGGCCCCGGGAAGGAACACCCAGGCGCGGGGGCAGAAGACTGCACTGTTCTCATCCGGGATCTGGATTTTATAGTCTCTGAGTCTTGGCCGCTGATGGGATTACACGGCGCCAGGGGGCCAGGTGGTGGGTGTGACCCCCGCCTACTGGAATTTGGAGGATCTGGGTGGAAGATGCTCGACTCCAATCCGAGTAGGCTTGGAGGTATCGGCCCCGGAACCCGCATGGCTTTGTCCCTCTGCCAGTACCTTCATGTATGCGGAGAGTGGTCTCAGCATGGTGGTGGCTGGTCCTGGAGGTCTTCGGCTGCCGGAGCCCTGGTTGGGGCAGGGAGGAAAGCTCAACCCGCTCCCCTCCAAGGGGCCCCGGGAAGGAACACCCAGGCGCGGGGGCAGAAGACTGCACTGTTCTCATCCGGGATCTGGATTTTATAGTCTCTGAGTCTTGGCCGCTGATGGGATTACACGGCGCCAGGGGGCCAGGTGGTGGGTGTGACCCCCGCCTACTGGAATTTGGAGGATCTAGGTGGAAGATGCTCGACTCCAATCCGAGTAGGCTTGGAGGTCTCGGCCCCGGAACCCGCGTGGCTTTGTCCCTCTGCCAGTACCTTCATGTATGTGGAGAGTGGTCTCAGCATGGTGGTGGCTGGTCCTGGAGGTCTTCGGCTGCCGGAGCCCTGGTCAGGGCGGGGAGGAAAGCTTTAATATGATACAAGGAGATAATAAACGGGACTAGGCACACGTCCAGCTTCAATTATATTTCCCTACAACCACATGGAATGGTTCTGGTGGTTTATAACGCCACCGAATCAGATTACTATCACATCCCCCAGCCCTAGCATTGAACTGCTTGCCAACTTACTTTACCAAAATTGCCAGAGGTAAGCCCAGGATTTCTGGACAAAACTTGGGAACTTCTTACCTCACCTGAAAAATATATCAAGACAGTATATAATTGAGAAGTTAATTTATTTCATATTTCTTATTTGAGCTCTGCATTTTGTTTTATACATCACTTGATATCCCGTTACTCATCGATTTGCTTGAGCAGATGCCAGTAACGTTTCCATTCATCCCTGTTGCGTGGTAGCGTAGCCCAATGGCATCTGCTCGTTCTAGGAACATGAAGAGCCTCAAACCGATCATTCGGGGTCTTGACAAAGAAGTCTAACCATCTTGTAGGTGGGCGTCCATGCGATCTTTTGACGTCCTGTGGAATCAAGTCGGTAATTGTTCTAGTCCAGCAATCATTTCTAAATTTCATTATGTGTCCAGCCCATCTGATTTTCCATGCCTTGGCAAATGAGACAGCATCCCTGATTCTTTAGCATTGACGGACGTCAGAACTCCGGATTCTTTCTCTCAGTTGAGTGAAGCATGACACTCCAAGCATAGCTCTTTTGATTCCTCTTTGAGAGACCCGAATAGCATTCTTATCCTGTTTTTGTAGGGTCCAGGTCTCTGAGGCATATGTTAATGCAGGAAGAACAGTGGAATCAAAGAGATGTGCTTGGAGCCGGAGGTTCTTTGTCCTCTTGTCCTCTTAGTTATTTCTTCGATGCTCTCGAAGGCATTCCAAGCTGCTCTCTTCCTCTTGCGCAAATCAGGTGCCAGGTATTCATCATGTTGACTTCTCAACCTAGGTACACATAACTGTTGTATTCAAAGATGTTCATTCCATTGAGAGTTAATGGAACGTCAGGAACAAGACTGTTCTCATGCACATTGTCTTTGTGAGATTTAGCTGTAATCCGACCTTTCAACACTCTTGGTCGAAGTCGGTCAGCATTTGTGCGGCTTGTCTGATGTTTGGTGTTATTACATATAATAGCCATTTAATACATGAAATATAAAACAATAGATAAAATTTCATTTTTAATAACAAGTCTCACAATGGAGACGTTACTGGTCCCACTCGAGCAAATCGATGAACAACGGGAGTACAGTGATAGTGACAATGACAGTATTTGGACAGAAAGGGGATCACTCAGACCCTTGACAATAACAATGAAGCAATGCTAGAAAATGTGCAGATTCTCAACTTTTCTTAAATTAAAAACTCGAGGTCACTGAGGTCACTGAATTAACCAGAAAAATAAAAAAAATTAAATGGTAGTTTTTTCCACAAGAATACCTAAGCATATTTACTACAGTGCTGGTGATATCTGCAAAGAATAATTCAGCTAAAATGTGTAGTGGGTCATAAAAACTGACCAGCAAAAAATTATAGACCCCTGGAAAATACAAACAGAAATTCAAATTCAGAAATGTTTTCCTTAGTGCATCTCATTGGATACTCATAAAACCAAAAACTAAAGGAAAGAAACACCAGACAAGAGTCCTAGGAAAGTGCCTTTACTAGCATAATCCCGGAGGAAAGAGACATAAGCACTACTGCAAAGCTAAAAAACTTCAACCATATTCTCACGGCCTAACTCTTATTGGAGAAAAAATGCTATCGTTCTAGAAAGGAAAGCACAAGAACATTGCAAATAAACATAATAACAATTTGCAAAAAAATACAAGGCATTAAAATATAGATCAAAGTCTAATAAATTTCAAATAAGACAAATGCTAACCAGCTCAAGATGCCAAACTCATTCCTAATGATCATCCCAATAAATGCCAAAAAAAAAAAAATCTAAGAGCTAGAGCATGTAAGCAGTAAAACCTGAATGTTTTTCTCTTTGATCAGGAATTAGGTTAGGGTATGTACAGCTCTCATCATTTCTATTGTGTTTTATATTACTGAAATTATGGTGTAACTAAGGAAAACATAAAATTAAAGCTGTAGCACTGCACTGTAGCACTGTCCTCCCTTTGTTCACTGATTTGCTCGAGTGGGCACCAGTAACGTCTCCGTTGTGAGACTTGTTGTTACTGTTTTTGGCATACTGAATATGCGACGGGGAGCTTGACAGGCTTTGCTGTATGGGCAGGATACTCTTGGTAGCTTGCCGTGCTCTTTGAGAGGGGCAGACAAATCGAACCCACGGTTGGCCATGTGCAATGCAAACGCCCTACTCACTGTGCTATCACTCCAGCCAAAATTAAAGCTATGTAGATTTTTTTTAAAAGTATAAGAGTTTTAAGTTCCAGAAAGTTTAACTGCTTGCCCATATAGAGTTAGCCAATCAAAACAGTAGGAGATGACAGCAGAACAAAGGAAGCCTCCTGGCAGGCCAGACCCCACCTCTGACCATCACACCCTGTGCCCTCTGCCCCTTCTCTTACTCTCTACTGTCCAAGCAGATTGCAAGACCATGTTTATACAGATGAGAGGCTAAGGCAAAGCTCAGGGACCCAGAAAAGTGGCAGAATTAGATATGGGTCTTACAATCACACAGGTGGCAGGCTGGAGACTTAAGGAAAGCGTGGCCGTAACAGCAGGAAACCACTGAGGCACAACCCGAAAGTATACACTGTGTACAGAGTGGCTCAGGGACAAGGCCCCGTCATTGTTCCTGGAGGGGATTAGGAACAGGGAGTCAGTTCTACTTGGGACTGGAGCCCCTCCGGAACAGAAGAGATGTTATGATGGCACAGTTGGGTAAAGGAGAGCCCTTGACATTTAGGGATGTACCTGAAGCCTTTTATGTAAAGTACACAATCAGCTCTAACTTCTTGATCTTCAAAGTTTTGTATGCAAATCTTTCATACGAGTCTCAAGAACCCACCAGCTCAAGAAAATCCAACTTTACATTAATAATTCTACATAAAAAGAATTAAAAAGTCCAAAAGTTAAAATATTAGAAGCATCATTTATTTAATAGCAACAAAATGAAGATGGAATGCTGTGTAAACACACAAAAACTAAAAAGGCCATATTAGAAAAGGTCAGGCCATTTCCCCAATGCAGGGAGGTTGATGTCGATGGTCAGGTGAAGGAAGGAAACAAGGCCAAGCTGGTTGGTCTTAGCAGCGGTTTATTACATGGAAGAAGTGTATGTCATAGAGACCTCAGGAATCCTCAAGCACGTGCACCCTTGTTCTCTCAGCTTCTGTCCTCAGCCCTATCTTCCCAGGTTCTCTGATGCACGTGTCCCTCAGAGAGCCCTGAAATCTCCCTTACATAGATCATAGTACCTATAAAGGGCGCAATATAGTGATGTTATCAAAAGGAGTTAACGAAAGAACACTGAGGTGACAACAAGTACATTGTTTCCTTACATCCACATTGTTTCTTTACAGACCAGTAATCCTGGCCTCACCTTTTACAAGCTATAAGCACTTGGATTTGCATCCCAAATAGGAGCCTGGCTAGAGCTGGGAATCTACATCCCAAAGATCAGGCCTGGCTAGCACCTGAGATCTGCATATCTAAGACCAGCTAGGTTTCTGTGAGTAAAGGGAAACTGTCTCAATATACTGAAATCATTTACTGAAGGCAGTTTGAAGGGGAGAAAGTTCAGTCTCATCCAACCTAGTCAGGACACACAGGAAAACTGCTTCTAGGACAGATTCTCATTTAGCAGATCAACCCACTCTAGAACAGATTTCCCTGGATGTGTTTCTCCTCTCCTTGTCCGACCCACATATAAGCATACATAATATAAATCATTTTGTATGGACACAGTAAGAAATACTTTGACCTTATAGAATTGCTCTCCCAGGGCCATCTCAATCTCAGACTGCAGTGCTCAGGCCAGATATCTTTCCTATTCCTAGAAGCAGGGTCCTAGTCTCGTCGTTACTTTTGGATCATGACAGCATTTGCCTATGATCAAACTCTTAACTTATAGTTAAGAATCGTGGCACCTTGGCCTGGCCCATCGCGATGCCAGGGTAGCACATAACTTACCGGCTTGCCCTGGTTCCATTCAGTCCCACGTCGGGACCCTGCCCTTGGGGTGCTAGGAAGTGAGGGCAACTGATGCTTAAGTTGAGAAAGCAGATGCCCAGGAGTGAATAATATTCAAAGCCAATCAACTCCTAAGTTTCCTAAGTTACAAAGCATAATATTAATTAATTGTCTTCCTGTATCTATGCAAAAAGGACATTGCATTAAAGCAAACTATTCAAAAGACTTAAGAAGAGGAGAAAGGCAATATTAACTTACATTAGAAGTTCAGTGTCCTAGAAGGATGAGACCTTACAAAGTGGTTGGGGAAAAGAGCACAGAAGTGGTTATGGACAAAGTAATGGGAGTGACTCAGGAGCATGTTGATGAATGCAACCTGATAAACCTAAGCTCCTTGTACTCCAACAGAATGCTTGCTGTGTAAATTTATAAAATATATGTGGAGTCCATAAAATGAAAAGTTCAAACTCCTGATAAAATAAGTACATCAAGAGATACTTCATAGTCATGGCAAGAAATTATAGCAAGAAAAGCCAATCTTGCTATAATTTCACTTAACCGAAAGAGCTCGATATATTCAAACTAATTGCTATCAAAATTGCGGCAGTATTTTGTAGAAAAGTCAAAAATTTTTTTAATTATGGGAAAATCAGAAAGCATTGCTCTAGCCCAGTTACTTTCCAAGATTCAAACTAGATGATTTCTAGACTTATTACAAACTACACAAGTCAAGATAATATTTTAATAGAGTTATTAATCGCATCAATGAATGCAACAATGCATAAAGTCACATACATACTAAAAATATTTTGGTTTTCAACAAAAGTACAAGTTCAATTCAAAAAAAGTTTTAATTCCCCCTTAACAGTTCATAATAACCTATATATCAGACTAAAAGTAGCACTGTAGCACTGTCTTCCCATTGTTAATCAATTTGCTCAAGCAGGCCCAGTAATGTCTCCATTATGAGACTTGTTGTTTCTGTGTTTGGTATATTAAATATGTCATGGGTAGCTTGCCAGGCTTTTGCCGTGCAGGCAAGATACTCTTGGTAGCTTGCTGGGCTTTCCAAGATGGGCAGAGAATTCGAACTGGCTCGGCCAGGCTGGTCATATGCAAGGCAAACACCCTAAAGATAAGTGATTTTAAGTTTGGCAAACCTTTTTAGATACCACATGAAAATGAAAATCTATTTAAAATAAAATAAAGTAAGTATAGATATTAAGAACTTTTATTCCTGGAGAACAGTGTTAACTAAGAAAAAACAAGACTTCACAGATAAGAAATAATCATAAACTATATATTTGATTTAAAAACTTGGAATAATACATGATTCTAAAAAGTCAAAAATAAGAAAATACATTTTAACAATAGAAAAAATACATGAACTAACAATATACTCAGAATATATTTGATTAACATATAGATGTAGGACAAGTTGTTCAATATAATGATTCACCAGGAAATTGAGAATTAAATAAAAAATTAAATACTTTCTTATAATATTGCATATATTTCTGTGATGCTAGATTGCTATTTTAACAGATAAATGATTTTCTCTCTTTTGGTTTTGAAGTCACACGAATATCTGATCAGGTCTTACTCCTGACTGCGTGCTAGGAATCACTCCAAAATTTGCTTAGGGCATCAGAAGTGATGTGGGCAATTGAACCTGAGTTGATCCTGTTCAAGCCTAAGGCCTAACCCCTGCAATACCTTCTGTAGCTCCTGTAAGAGACACATTTTTAAGCAAGCAATTTTGGTACTAATAAAGTGGTTGAATGACAGCACACCATTCCTAGTTAAAAATAAAATGGCAGCATTATCATAAAAATAGTTTTGCAGTATCTTATGAAAAGAAAATATTTAAAATATTTGCAAGTAAAATAAGAAAATATTGATAGCAGTGGTTTTATTCAAAAATTGGAATAATTCATATGTTTCTAAACTACAAACAGGTTGAAACATAAAGCAATAGAATTCTGCAATAGCAAGTAAGGAGTGATTTAATGCATGTCACAGTTTAGATAAGTTTCAAGGGAATTGGGGAAAATCCTGGGCTTCAAGAGGTACCTACTGCATCATTCCATTTATATGCCATCTGTTTATAACCTAACCTATAGAGAATAATATTGGTCAAGAATTTCTGAAAGTGGGAGTTTATGGTTGACAATGCATACAAGGAGTTTGTTGAAGCAATGGAACTGTTATAAATCAGAATTGTGGGTTGCAGACGACCAAATATAGCCAAAAAATCTCAGAATTGTTCACTTCAAATATCTACTATGAGCCTATGTAAATACATCAATTAAAAGTGGAAAACCTTATTTAGAGAATCCTAACACCTCTACCAAGAAGCTTCTAGAAATAATAGATTTGTATAGTAAAGTTGTAAGATATAAAATCAATACCACAAAGTCCATGGCTTTCCTATCTACAAAAAATGAGGGAGAAGAAAGAGATATGAAAAAAGCAGTTCCATTCACAATCATGTCTTGGAAAATCAAGTACCTCGGAATCAACTTAACCAAGGAGGAAAAGAACATGTACAAAGAAAACTACAAAACACTACTTCACGAAATAAAAGAGGACACGAGGAACTGAAAACACATCCCCTGCTCATGGATTTGGAGAATAAACATTGTCAAAATGGCAATACTCCCCAAAGCATGATATAGATTCAATGTGATCCCTGTAAGGATACCATGACATTCATCAAAGAAATTGATCAAACACTCCTGAAATTAATAGGGAACTACAAACCGCCATGAATAGCTGAAGCAATTCTTGGGGGGTGGGGGGAGGGTTGGGAGGCATCACCTTCGCCAACTTCAAACTGTACTACAAAGTGGTAGTAATTCAAACAGCATGGTATTGGAACAAAATCAGATCCAGAGACAAGTGGAATAGGGTCAAATATCCTTACTCACACCCTCAAGTATATGATGATATAATATTCAATAAGGGAGCAAGAAATGTGAAGTAGAGCAAGGAAAGCCTCTTTAACAAATGGTGCTGGCAAAACTGGGCAGCCACTTGCAAAAAAATGGGCTAAGACTACTACCTAACACCATGCACAAAAGTCAGATGAAAGCGAATTAAAGACCTCAACATCAGATCGAAATCCATAAGGTACATTGAAGAAAAGTTTGGCAAAACCCTCTATGACATTGAAGCTAAAGGACGAAATGCCATTGACCAAGCAAGTGGAAACAGAAATAAACAAATGAGACAATTTTAAACTAAGAAGCTTCTGCACCTCGAAAGAAACAGTGACCAAAATACAAAGACAGTCAACAGAATGGAAAAGTATATTTATCCAATACCCATTTGATAAGAAGTTGATATCAAGGATATACAAGTTACGGATTGAACTCTACAAGAAGAAAACATCCAACCCCATCAGAAAAGGGAGTGATAAAATGAACAAAAACTTTCTCAAAGAAGAAATCCGCATGTCCAAAATGCACATGAAAAAAATACTCTTCAGGGGCTGGAAAGATCGTACAGTGGGTAGAGCATTTGCCTTGCATGCAGCTGACCTGAGTTCGATTTCCAACATCCCATATGCTCCCCTGAGCACCGCCAGGAATAATTCCTGTGTATAAAGCTTCGAATAACCCCCGTGCATCACTGAGCGTGACCAAAAAGCAAAAAAATAGAAAAAGTTTTTTATCGCTAATCATCACGGAGATGCAGATCAAAACAACAATAAGATATCATCTCACATCACAGAGACTAGCACGCAACCAAACGAACAAAACCAGCTGGTGTTGGCATGAATGTGGGGAGAAAGAGACTCTCCCTCACAGCTGGTGGGAATGCCGACTGGTCAAACCATTTTGGAGAACAATATGGACGTTTCTCAAAAAAGAAAATAGAAATTGAGCTTCCATTTGACCCAGCAATACCACTTCTGAGAATATATCCCAGAGATGCAAAAAAAGTATAGTAGAAATGACATCTGCACTTGTATTTATTGCAACACTGTTTACAATATCCAGAATCTGAAAAAAACCTGAGTGCCTGAGAACAGATGACTGGTTAAAGAAACTTTGGAATATCTACATGATGGAATACTATGCAAATATTAGAAAAGATAAAACCATGAAATTTTCATACAAGTGGATCAACATGGAGTGTATCATGCTAAGCTAAATGAGTCAGAAAGAGAGGGAAAGATACAGAAAGACTGCACCCATCTGTGGAATATCACTTATCACTTAATCACTTAATCCCCGTTATTCATTGATTTATTCGAGCGGGTGCCAGTAACGTCTCCATTCATCCCGGTTGCGTGCTAGCGTAGCCCAATGATATCTGTTCGTTCTAGGAACATGCAGAGCCTCAAATCGATCATTTAGGGTCTTGACGAAGAAATATGATCATCTTATAGGTGGGCGTCCATGTGATCTCTTGATGTCCCGTGGAATCCAATCAGTGATGGCTCTAGTCCAGCGGTTGTCTGTAAACCTCATTACGTGTCCAGCCCACCTGATTTTTGATGTCTTGGCAAATGAGACAGCGTCCCTGATTCTTGAGCGTTGACGAAGATCAGAACTCCGGATTCTATCTCTCATTTGAGTGAATCGTGATATTCCAAGCATAGTTCTTTCGATTCCTCTTTGAGAGACCCGAATAGTGTTCTCATCCTGTTTTCGTAGGGTCCAGGTCTCTGAGGCATATGTTAATGCAGGAAGAATAGTGGAATCAAAGAGATGTGCTCGTAGCTGGAGGTTCTTTGTCCTTTTAGTTATTTCTTCAATGCTCTTGAAGGCATTCCAAGCTGCTCTCTTCCTCCTGCGCAACTCAGGTGCCAGGTCATTCATCATGTTGATTTCTCGACCTAGGTATATATAACTGTTGCATTAGGAGATGGTGGTTCCTTTGAGAGCGAATGGAGTGTCAGGAACAAGGCTGTTTCTCATAAACATTGTCTTCGTAAGATTCAGCTGTAGTCCGACCTTTCCACATTCACGGTCAAAGTCGTTCAGCATTTGTGGAATATAAAGTAACATAATAGGAGAATAACACCTAAGGATAGTAAAGATAAGGGCCAGGAGTATTGTCCCACGGCTTGCAAACCAATCTCATGTGCTGGGGTAAAAGGCAGGAGGCATGGAGAAGAAACCACTAAGCCAAATGATGGCTGGATGGATTGATCTGGAAGATAGATGCATGCTGAAAATACACTATTGACCAAGCATGATAGCTGCTTAGTGCATATATTGCATACCATAACACCCACATGGAGAGAGAGAGAGTAAGAGGAAATGTGTCTGCCACAGAGGAAGGAGATAGGAAGGGGTAGGGGTGGCAGGAGGGACACTGGGAACAGTTGGTGGTAGAGAATGGGAATGGTGGAGTAATGGGTACTTGAACATTGTTTGATTGAAATGTAATCACAAAAATTTGTAAGTCTGTAAAAAAATAAAAATTAATTTAAAAAAGTGAAAAATTTAAATACAATTTTTTTTCTAATTTTATCATAAACAAAAGCAAAAAAGATATTTGGAAGAGGTTTGAAATTCATTAAGATATTTCTAATAAAACATAGAATGTACAAATATTCACCAGCCAGAAAATGTTTAAACAACATTGAAACAAGATTTTAAAACATAGGTATACTTTGGTTTCTCTTTTGATCATGTAAATCTTTCACCTTTTAAAATTGAAAACTATTGGCTTTCAGCTTGCTGCTCCACCGTGCTAGCTGAGGTTTGTCCCAGGCTAACATCTCTGAACCTATTTCAGAACAAAAGACAGACCCCCCCCAAGTTGTGGGTGGTTCCGTGCAGCCTCCACACCCTACCTGCTCCATATTAAGGGCTCCCAGCACAACTCTTGAAACATGCAGTCATGTATGCAGTGGTGCAATAAATCTACTCAATAAAGGACATGCTTCTCACAGTTACATTTCCTGGCATTCTGTGAGGATGGGCAGAGAAGACAGACAGCAGTCTCTAACTTAGTCTTTTAGCATCTTCCTGGGGGTTGGGTGTCTAACTATAAGACTCACTGTAGCACAGTAAGACTTCTAGAAAACCAATGGAGAAAGCACACAGAAGCCCTCCAAGCTCAAAAAGTGAAGATAGTGTCACCAAAGCTATCAACAACACCATAAATCCTCAGACAGTGTCTTAAGGGACACTATTATGAGGATGCTCAATGAGTTCAAAGAAATAATAACACAGGTAGTCAACAAATCAT
Source organism: Sorex fumeus (assembly GCF_029834395.1). Taxonomy (NCBI): domain Eukaryota; kingdom Metazoa; phylum Chordata; class Mammalia; order Eulipotyphla; family Soricidae; genus Sorex; species Sorex fumeus. The sequence goes on along the minus strand of NW_026606185.1, from coordinate 5,325,698 downwards.
AAGAAAGTACGGGAGTAAAAATGAAATACCAACTACAGTCTGAAATGACAAAAATCAAGATCACAATAAGTGATATTAAAAAAGTCAAGGAAATCTTTAAACAGCAGAATAACAGTGCTGAGCAAAGATCCAGGTGCTCCAAGATGAGAAGGAAGAAACCACTAGGAAATAGCAGAAAGTGAAAAATAATCTGAAAAGTAAATAATAACATACCAGCAAATCATGAGATTAATTCAAGAGGAATTACATGAGAATCACTGAAGTTCCTGAAGAACAGGAAAGCAAATACGATGCAAAAAACATTAGTAAAAGAAACCACCAATGAGAACTTCCCAGAGTTGAAGATTCAGGCATCAAGATCCAAGAGGCCTGAAGGGCTCCAGTAAAAATAGACCCAATCAGGAAAAGTTCAAGACATATGCTCAAAATTACAAAACTCAAAGATGAAGAATGAATGTTGAAAGCAGCGAGATCAAATGTAAGTGAAGGAAAACTCATTAGATATATAATTGATCTCTCAAATGAGATTCGAAGAGCTAAAAGAATATGGAAGGGTATAGTACAAAAAAAAAAAAAGAAAGGAAATGAACATCTTACCAGAGATACTCTATCCAGTTAGATTATCATTCAGATTTGAAGGAACTATACAAAGCTTCATGACAGGAAACTGTTTGAAACCAGTTTGAAACTGTTTGAAACCAGTTTTGCAAGAAGCATTATATGAGGAACTCCTTTATGGAACAGGAGAAACCCCCCATAGTGTGGCATTGAGCATGGCACTCACTAATGGTGCAGATGGTTATCTAAGAAAGGATAAAAACATATAAAAATTCATCATCACAAGTTAACTTTAACTGAGTTATTTTCTGATAATTTTATTTTAAGTTGTAATGAAGTAATCTGAAACGAATTTGTTATATGCCAGCCAAGAGGACAGACTGGGGATGGGGGAAACTGAGGGATGTTGGTGGTGGGATTGGTGTTGAAACATTATATACCTGAAGCAATTCTATTATGAACAACTTTTGTAAATCATGAAGTATCTATAAGCATTCCTGATTTTTTTAAAATGAAAACAAAGAGAAAATTATAGAAACTACTAGAAAAAAGTTTTAAAATTTTTTGTAAAAGCAGGCATATGAATGTATATATCATATGTAATGTACTTAAATATTTGTACTATTTTCGTAATGGCGGGTAGGGTGTTTGCCTTGCACGCGGCTGATCCGTGTGCAATTCCTCCATCCCTCTCAGAGAGCCCAGTAAACTACTGAGAGTATCGCACCTGCACAGAGCCTGACAAGTTCCCCGTGGCATATTTGATATGACAAAAAATAGTAACAAGACTCACATTGGAAATATTACTGGTGCCTTCTCGAGCAAATTGATGAACAACGGGAGGACAGTGCTACAGTGCTAAAGTGCACTTGATCACTTGACTTCCCGTTAATCATGGATTTGCTGAAGCGGGTGCCAGCAACGTCTCCATTTGTCCCTGTCTCGTGCTAGTGAAGCCCAATGGCGTCTGTTCGTTCTAGGAACATGAAGAGCCTCAAACTGATCGTTCATGATCTTGATGAAGAAGTCTGACCATCTGGTAGGTGGACGGCCACACTGCCTTTTGACATCCAGGGAATCGAGTCAGTAACAGCTCTAGTCCAGTGGTCTTCTCTAAATCTCATTACGCGACCAGCCCATCTGGTTTTTGATGCCTTGGCAAACTAGACAGCGTCCCTGATTCTCCATCATCAAGGGAGGTTGGAACTCCGGATTCTTTGTCTCATTTGAGTGAAACGTGATATTCCAAGCATAGCTCGTTCGATTCCTCTTTGGGAGACGTGAATAGCATTCTCATCATGTTTTCATAGGACCCAGGTCTCTGAGGCATATGTTAATGCAGGAAGAACAGTGAAATCAAAGAGATGTGCCTGTAGCCGGAGGTTCTTGTCCTCTTAGCTATTTCTTCAACGCTCTTGAAGGCGTTCCAAGCCGCTCTCTTCCTCCTACGCAGCTCAGGTGCCAGGTCATTTGTCATGTTGACTTCTCGACCTAGGTACACATAACTGTTGCATTCGGAGATGGTCATTCCATTAAGAGTGAATGGAGCATCAAAAATGAGGCTGTTTCTCATAAACATTGTCTTTGTAAGATTCAGCTGTAGTCCGACCTTTCCACACTCACAGTCGAAGTCAGTCAGCATTTGTGCCACTTGGCTAATGTTTGGTGTTATTAAACCAATGTCATCAGCAAAGCAGAGGTGGTGTAGTTGCCAACCATCTATCTTCCCACTCCCATTCCTTCTCAGTCCAGTCGTCGTATGATGTTCTTGAGGGTGGCACTGAAGAGTTTTGGTGAAATGGTATCACCCTGCCAAACCCCTCTCTTGACATCAATGATTACTTCTTTGTAGAATGGTGAGATCCTGGTAGTGAATCCATAATACAGCTCATGGAGGATCCTGATGTATTGAGTTTGAATGCCCTGATTGGCTAGGGCTTCAATGACCGCTTCCATCTCAACAGAATCAGAGGCCTTCTTTAAATCAATGAACGTTAGACAGAGCAGCATCTTTAACTCCCGAGAAACCTCAGTGAGCTTGGTTATCGTGTGGATATGATCGATGGCGCTGAATCCTTTACGGAACCTGGCTTGCTTGCATGATTTCCTTCATCAAGTGTTCTGCCAATCCTATTCAGGATGACTTGAGTGAACAACTTGTAGATGACAGACAATAGGCAGATGGGGCCATACTTGCCAATGTTGTGGATGTCTCCCTTCTTGTACAGCTGCTGCCTCGCTCCAGGATGCTTTCTGGATGCTCACGCACGAACGAAGCCCCACAGAACAAGATAAGTGGAACTCTGAGACCTTGGACTCCAGGCTCAACGGACCTGGGGACAGGGTTTCTCTGCTTGCTCCCACTAACCACAGGTGATGAAGAGATTGAATCAGGAGTCCCACCCTACCCTGCTAAAGTGCATTTTAGCAATATTTTATCCACTAATTGCACAGCCTGGCAAGCTATCCATGGTCTATGCCAAATAGACCAAATTGATATGCCAAATCCAGTAATAAATGGATCTCATTTCCCTAACCCTGAATATGCAGAGTCGAGAGGATATGGAAGGAGAGACTGATAAAACACCAAGGCAGACATAGGCTGCCAAAACGCAGAAAAACAAAAATGATTGTCTGTACTTTTAATGCTCGTACGCTGGCATCTGCTGCATCCATTGAAGACCTTATGGTACAAGCACGAAAGATCAAGTACGACATCATTGGTCTGACCGAAACGAGAAGACATCAATCCCATCATGCTGTTTTCGACACTGGAGAAGAACTGTTCCTTGGAACATGTGATAAAAGAGGCGTCGGTGGTGTCGGTATCCTTGTCAACACAAACTTAGTCACGAGCATTGATTCATTCGAATTCCTAACAACCCGAATCAGACGATTACACTTGAATAAATGTGGCTCACTACCTGCAGTTTCTATCTTTGTTGTCTATGCACCAACATCCAGTTATGGTGAAAGAGAAACTGAGAAACTCTACATGGAGCTGGAGAAGTTCTATAAAGAAGATCACACCTTCTACAAGATCATTGTCGGTGATTTTAATGCCAAGATAGGACCAAGAAGATCAGTCGATGAACTCCACATCGGAACCCATGGCCTGGAATGGAACGAACAGGGTGACAGACTGTCTGAGTTCATCATGTCAACCAAAACCTTCCATGGTAACTCACAATTCCAAAAGGCTGAATCTAAACGTTGGACATGGGAATCTCCCGATGGATGGTTCCACAATGAAATAGACCACATCATATTCAATCGGCAATTTTGCCTAACTGATGTTGCTGTTGTCCCAAAATTCCAAACGGGATCAGACCACCGTCTTCTTTGTGCAAAATTCTACCTCACAGAACGAGGAGAAAAGAATGCAAGGTTTAAGAAGAGGACTCCCAGAACAACCACCAACTGGGAGCTCTTTGGCTTTATTGCGGCAACATGGGAAGATGCCGTCATTGACAACATTGATGAGGAATACGATCGAATGATTCAGCACCTCCATGATTGTGCAAGGAATGCCAAGAGAGAGATAACCACAAAAAACCGTCTTTCTTCGAACACTCTTGAACTTATTCGCCAACGTGGCTTGGCACATGCCTCAGGCAACCACAAGCGAACATCCGAACTGGCAAAACAGTGCAGAGAAGCCATCAAGGATGACCTCAAAAACAGAAGAGCAGCAGTACTGGTAGATGCAGCAGAAGCTGGGAAAAACATTCGTAATGCCTGCCTGTCCTTTACCAACTACAAAACCAAGATGACTGTCCTCCGACATCATGATGGATCTATCACATCTTCCAGAAGGTCAATGGAGAAGATTATTCATGACTTCTACTCAGATCTCTTTAATAGCCACATCCACTTGCCCACATACCACATACCACATGATGGATATGTCGTTCCCAATGTTCTCCCTTCCGAAATCCAACATGCCATCTCGTCGGTAAAGAAACAAAGAGCACCTGGCCCAGACAAGATCAGACCTGAACACCTGAAGAACTTACCATCAGTACTCATCAATACATTGGCTCGACTCTTCACACGCTACCTGTCTGAATGCAAGGTTCCATCCCAATGGAAAACCAGTAGGACTGTACTACTATACAAGAAAGGAGACATCCACGACATTGGCAACTATCGCCTAATCTGCCTATTGTCTGTCATCTACAAACTATTCACTCGAGTCATCCTGAATAGGATTAGCAGAACACTAGATGAAGGACAACCATGTGAACAAGCTGGATTCCGAAAAGGATTCAGTACCATCGACCATATCAACACAATAACCAAGCTCATTGAGGTATCTCGGGAGTTCAAGATGCCGCTCTGTCTAATATTCATTGATTTAAAGAAGGCCTTTGATACTGTTGAGACAGAAGCGGTCATGGAAGCCCTAGCCAATCAGGGCGTACAAACTCAATACATCAGGATCCTTCGTGAGCTCTATTGCGGATTCACTACCAAGATCTCACCATTCTATAAAGAAGTAATCATCCATATCAAGAGAGGGGTTCAGCAGGGTGATACCATTTCACCAAAACTCTTCAGTGCAACCCTCGAGAACATCATGCGACGACTAGAATGGGAAAACATGGGAGTGAAGATAGATGGTCGGCAACTACACCACCTCCGCTTTGCTGATGACATCGTTCTAATAACACCAAACATCAGCCAAGTGGCACAAATGCTGAACGACTTTGACCGTGAATGTGGAAAGGTCGGACTACAGCTGAATCTTACGAAGACAATGTTTATGAGAAACAGCCTTGTTCCTGATGCTCCATTCACTCTCAAAGGAACCACCATCTCCGAATGCAACAGTTATATATACCTAGGTCGAGAAATCAACATGATGAATGACCTGGCACCTGAGTTGCGCAGGAGGAAGAGAGCAGCTTGGAATGCCTTCAAGAGCATTGAAGAAATAACTAAAAGGACAAAGAACCTCCAGCTACGAGCACATCTCTTTGATTCCACTATTCTTCCTGCATTAACATATGCCTCAGAGACCTGGACCCTACGAAAACAGGATGAGAACACTATTCGGGTCTCTCAAAGAGGAATCGAAAGAACTATGCTTGGAATATCACGATTCACTCAAATGAGAGATAGAATCCGGAGTTCTGATCTTCGTCAACGCTCAAGAATCAGGGACGCTGTCTCATTTGCCAAGACATCAAAAATCAGGTGGGCTGGACACGTAATGAGGTTTACAGACAACCGCTGGACTAGAGCCATCACTGATTGGATTCCACGGGACATCAAGAGATCACATGGACGCCCACCTATAAGATGATCATATTTCTTCGTCAAGACCCTAAATGATCGATTTGAGGCTCTGCATGTTCCTAGAACGAACAGATATCATTGGGCTACGCTAGCACGCAACCGGGATGAATGGAGACGTTACTGGCACCCGCTCGAATAAATCAATGAATAACGGGGATTAAGTGATTAAGTGATTAAGTGATAAGTGATTAATTCTTAAGGTTTTTCACTACTTTAATGTTTTTAATTTCATCCCTGTGCTAACAGAAACACTGGTAACTTTCAGGAGTATTTGCTCCGTAAATAAGAGACAGCATATGTCATAATGATTTTACATAGGTATATTCAGAAAAACAGGACTGAGACATTACACTAAAACTATTGGGAACCATAATTTTAAATCTGAGGCATCTGTACCCAAAGGATCATTCTGAATCAAAGAATACTTCTCAGTTTGTTCCACTGTGATTAGCAAACACATATAAATAACATATTTGTTGAATTTAGCCAAAAGTAAATCACACACAATTTTTTTAGTTTTATATTGATGGAAGGAAGGAACATCACTTTAGGTAATAAAGTTAACAGCATTGTTAAAAGTTATGGTATTGAGTTATAAATTTAAGTGATTGAAGCAGAACACACCTGACACATGCTGGATAGCTTTGGGGCCTAACAGGCAGATCTTATTTAAATCGTTGGGATACATAATCACAAGATAATAAAAATTTTACTTAATTTTTCTAATATTGTATTTTCTGATTTAAGGAACTGAATATAGAGACCCGAAAGATAGTACAGGGGTTAAGGCACTTGCCTTCATGTGCCTGACTGTGAGTCAAGTTTAGGCACTACATGTCCTTTCTAGTGCAGCCCTGAAGTCCTGAGAACTGTCAGAGGGGGTCTTGGGACCCCCAGCACTGCAGAATCTACACAACATCATCCTTGGGTCCTTGTATTGCACAATAATTACTGGAAGGTGGTCCCAACATCCTAAGCACTGCTTAAAAGACCCCAACCAAATAAGGGGAACTCTGAGGGGAGAAGAGGCAATAGTTCACTAATAATTAATTTGCAATTACATTTTAATTAACTACTCTGACATTCACTCAGCCAGAAAAATCAATGTAAGAGATTTTGGGAAGTGTCTTACAGTGGTGCAAGAGATATATGAATTTAAAAAAAGGTATCAATAATATATATATATATATAAATTCTGTGTTTTCAAAAACACATATAAATGAGGGAGAGTGTTTTATTTTGAATATATATATATATATATATATATATTCCAGAAGCTGAAAATATTCCATGAAAATCATGAAAAAGAAGAAAGTGGTCTACACTGGGCTTGCGGCTCTAGGGTGAGAAACAGGAATACAAATCGGTAAAGAAATGGTGTTTGAATGAGAGCAGCAGGAAGGAAGCAAGGAGACATTCCCTAAAATATCCTTTTACTTGCTATTCAGCACATGCTTAATAAAATATCTAATTTTTTTTCTTTACATAAAAGCAACCCACCCATAACAAGAATGAGAGAACTGTCACATTCAGACTCCATCCTGTAGGAGAGAGATGCTCCTAGCATGGACGCTCTGCATCCTGTCCTCAGCGCTGACTGGGGTTGACTGCATGCCTGGCTCTCTCCTTGCTCAAACCAGGCAGAGCTTTTAGTGAGAGAAATTTCTCAACACATACCTGTCTACAATCGATACGATCCACATCACTCTCCACTGTGAGGGCTATAAAAATAGAACCTGAAATTTAGGCTTAGGACTCAGGGGAACAAAAACACACATAAATGAAGGAAAGTGTTTCATTTTGAATTCTGATACCTGACATTTGGACCTGAAAACTCAGTGGAAATGACACGAAAGTAAAGCACTGTAATAAATGAGAGCCTCACAGGGGGATGATGTCACTGAGATTTTTTCTGTTTATTTCCCTTCTTTTTAAACTTTGGCCTTACGGTTTTAAGAAGACTTCTCGGAGCTTTAAATGTAAGTTTGAGGGTGATGATCTTATAGGAAATGCTCATCCTCAGAACTGCTCACCTCTGGAACTACTTTGAACAAACTAGCACTGGAAGAATTATTCCTTCTATTCATCTGCTAAAGTCTGTGTTCTGTGAAAGGAGGCCCTCTTCGAATCAGGGCAAGAGAACAAGACAGAAAGCCAATACTGAGATGTGTGGTGTTTTTGTTTTATTTCCCTATGGCTTCCCTTAAATTGAGTACAAGTGGAAGGTAACCCTTACTATCACCTTCTAAATGACCCTAATCCTGAGGAGGTTTTCATCTTTACATAAAAGAGAAATTTCCTCCTAGTAAGAGTCATGAAATATGAGGCTTTAGAGCTGGAGGAAACCTTGTAGGGACTACAGTTTACTATCCACTTTTTAAAAATGAGAAAATGGAGACAGGCATTCCTCAGTGAATCATGTTTTGCAGTGTGAAATTAAATGACCGAATACTATAGAATGCTAGTTGTAGAATCCTGCCTTGTGTCTGAATTTTAATATGAACTGTCAATTTACTTAAACCATGTTAGTCTTTTTCTCCAAATACATTCTTCTGAGTATGTTTAGCCTTCTCAATACTTTGGCATTCCTTGTTTGTGCTGTAAAAGTTCCTTAGAGATCAAGAGGCAGATTATACTTCAGAGTCATCTGTGCCAGTTCCTCTCACCTGCAGCCTCATTCCATTTCCATGAAGGAGGGGGGCATGTTTCCTCTCTTTTATGACAGATTTTGATGGTTTCAATATAAATTATACATTGTTTAAAGCCAAAGTTCAGATCGTACAAAGCAAGGAAACCTCACCAAAGACATATGAGAAAACGTTCCACATCATGTGTCCCCAGGGAAATGCCAACAACAACCTATACATGAATTAGATTGGCCAGAATCCAGAGCACTGATAATGTTGAGTGTAAGTGGGTATGTGGAGCAAATGAATTTCCATTCTTTAGTGGTTGGGATGTGAAATGGCACATCCACTTTGGATGAAAGTTTGGCATTTTCTTACAACATTAAATATACTTTTATTTTACTCCCTGATGAGCTGCATGACTTTTCCAGGAAAGAACTCTTCTTTTACAAAGATGAGGTATTTATCTCCTTCTGGATTAACATGTTCACGTGTTCCAAACTAATCTGAAAAAATCTGATGTAGTAATGTTATTTTAAGAAGTAGAACTAAATTATGGGATTCTAAAAATAGTTTAAACACATTTATATAAACAAAAACTAATTATAATTGCACTTATAAATCAACTGTTGAAATAAGTTACAGCTGTAGTAGCACTGCATTGTAGCACTGTCCTCCCATTGTTCATTGATTTGCTTGAGCAGACCCAGTAATGTCTCCATTGTGAGACTTGTTACTGTGTTCGGCATATCCAATATGTCACGGGTAGCTTGCCAGGGTTTGCCGTGCAGGCAAGATGTTTTCGGTAGCTTTCAAGGCTCTCCAAGAGGGGCAGAGGTATCGAACCTGGGTCGGCCGCGTGCAAGGCAAATGCCCTATCCACTGTGCTGTTGCACAGTCCAACAGGTATAGTATAGAATATATTTCAGCCTTAACAAATATCACGGTATCACGGTCCTCCCGTTGTTCATCGATTTGCTCAAGCGGGCCCAGTAACGTCTCCGTCATGAGACTTGTTGTTACTGTGTTTGGCATATCGAATATGTCACAGGTAGCTTGCCAGGCTCTGCCGTGCGGCGAGATACTCTATATACAAATATATACAAATATATTTTGAAACAAATATATTTTGAAATAAAATTGATAATGTGAAAAATACTTTGACCAATTATATCTTAAATACAAAAATTACATATACAAAATAACTGGTGATTGTGCATACCTACTTATATTAAGGCTACAGTAAAAAATAAATAATGTATAAACAAATTGTGGGATGATAAGTTTTGTGAGTTTTTTTGCTTGTATTTTTCTGTAAATTTAATAATTTCTTTGATTAGTATATTTTTCTATTCCATCACTGTCCTGTCACTGTCCTCCCGTTGTTCATCGATTTGCTCAAGCGGGCCCAGTAACATCTCCATTGGAGACTTTGTTGTTACTGTGTTTGGCATATCGAATACATCACGGGTAGCTTGCCAGGCTTTGCCCTGCGGGCAAGATACTCTCAGTAGCTTGCCAGACTCTCCGAGAGGGACGAAGGAATCGAACTCGGGTCAGCCATGTTGGCTGCGTGCAAGGCAAACGCCCTACCACTGTGCTATCGCTCCATTCCATATTTTACTTAAAATATAAATGGTCTGATCTAACTACAAAATCTTAGATAATTATAAAAGATCATTTCTCAGAAATTGTAAATAGTGCATTAGAGGGCAGTGAAAGTACAGATTAAATTCATAGTATAGTAAATCAAATTTATAGTAAAAAGCTTGAATTAAAAGGAGGAAAGCCTGTACAGTAAATGGTATTAAAAAGTGGGATACCCATTTCTTTATATATTGTTAATTTCATAAATAAATATGAAAATAAATCACTTTAATTCCATGCACACAAAAAATAACTTAAAGTGGGTTAAAGACCTAGAAGTAAGACCTACATACATGAAATATACACAAAAATATATGTGACAAATTCTTGAACTTTGACCTCAGGAATGTATTGCATGAGTTACTATGAAAATGAAAACAAAAGCAAATAAATGAGACTATGGAGTGATAGTGCAGCGGGTAGGGCGTTTGCCTTGCAAGCGTCCAGCATGGCTGACCAGAGCTCGATTCCTCCACCCCTCTCGGAGAGCCCGGCAAGTTACCGAGAGTATCTCACCCGCACGGCAAAGCCTAGCAAGCTACCCGTGAAGCATTCAATATGTCAAACACAGTAACAACAAGTATCACTATGGAGAGGTTACTGGGCCCACTCGAGCAAATCGATGAACAATAGGAGCACAGTGACAGTGACAGATATTAAATTTAAAAGCTTTGTATTTCAAAAGAAACCACAAATGCAAAGAGACAATCTTGAATTGGGAGAATAACTTTTATTTTACATATCAGATGGCACTAAAGTCCAAAATATTGACTCAATCATAAGAAAACCAAATTTAAAATTACATATGGGCAAAGGGCTGGAGCAACAGCATAGTGGGTAGGGCAATTGCCTTGCACGCAGTTGACCTTGCCAACCTGAGTTTGATTCCTCCGCCCCTCTTGGTGTGCCCGGCAAGCTACCAAGAGCATCTCGCCCAAACGGCAAAGCCTGCCAAGCTACCGGTGACGTCTTTGATTTGCCAAACACAGTAACAAGTCTCACAATGTAGACATTACTTCTTTGGAATAAATTGATGAATAACGGTAGAACAGTGATACAGTGCTATGGGCAAAAGAGTTGAGCAGACCATTCTGCAGAGCAGACATACTTGTTAATAGACTAGAGGCACACAAAAAATGTTGAAAATCACTCACTACTAAGCAAAATAAAACCAAAAACAAAATGGTATAAACCACAGAGCAGAAAGTGTAACATATATATATAGACATATATATGTATGTATACACACATATATAATTTCTTTTCAGTGTTTATATAAACACTTGAGACATGATTTGTTTTGAACTGGTGATAGTGTAGAGGAAAAACTCTTGTACACTGTTAGCATAAATGTAATTTGGTATAAAAATTATGAATAAGAGTATTTTAAGATTTCTTGAAGCAAAACAAAGAAATCTTGTAATTTGAAATGTCTAGGCATTTATCTGAAGAACATGAAATTACTAATTCAAAAGAATATTTATACATCTGTGTTCACTGCCACACTATTCATGGGTAACCAAAACAGAACACAACCTAAATAAGTGCCCACTGAAGACAATGAAATAAAGACGTGGTACATATTTTCATAGACTGTATTTCAACTATGGGATGTTTGATTTTGTGCCTTTTGCCACAACACAGGTAGATCTTGAGGCAAATTCGCTATATGAAATTAGTCAGGAAATGGAAGGTGCTTATTGGATGTTTTCTCAGATGTGAAATATGAATAACCAAAGCAAACAAACTGGTGAAGTATGACCAAAATAACTCTTAGAGCCCAGATTAAAATGTATGATCTGAGTGGACACTAAATAAGCTACCAAAGGAGGTCAGAAACTTCACAGCTTGTTAAAATTTCCATCACATCTACACATCTATGGACAGGAAAGGTCACTTCTCTCCCTCCATCACCCATCCCCAGATACAAAGAAGTCAGAAAAGCATATTGCGGATTGTTGGATTGTTATTATTCGTAGAGAAGTGGGAGGGGCGTGGGAGCATGAGAGAGAGGGACTTGACAAGCAGAGATGGCTACAGATAGCGCATCTCAAGTGAAAAGGAAATATTTTTAAATAAATAACAAAACTATTTTTCATAAATTCAGCATATTTTTCATCGATTTGATATTTTTTAAACTCTAATTTGGATTTACAATGCATGTAACATAAATTACTAAATCAGAGAATTTGTTAAAATGTCTTTAGAATTGCTTTATTTCTGAAACAGCTTTGACCAACCTTCCGCTGGAGCTGGGGTGGCAACAGTGAGGCCACTTCCAGGAAGAAGCATCACTCGAAGCCCTCTCAGAGAGTAGAACACAAGAGTCTGTCTTCAGCATAAAAGGTGTCCAAAATGTGTGTAGAATAATGTGTCCAATTATTTCAAACGTTCACATCAGATTCCAAGGAGATCTATCCAATTTTTACCATCTTTCTAACTTCAGAGCACCTGGACTAACCAGATCTTTCTGATAAACCCCAGGAATGTGATTTTAGACTTAAAATCATAATATGCAAACTTGAAGATTTCAGGCAACTTATAAAGAAAGTCAAACACAAGACTATAATGCATTTATAATTTTTAACAATTAATTACTAAATAAATCTAATAAAATAATTTTAATAACTTTACTCTTTATCTCTTACAATTGTTGCATTTTACATAGCAAATTATACATTGCTTTAACCATAATTAACCTGCTACTAAATATTTCACAGATATAATAATGTTAGGAGTTAGCAATATAAATGTGGTTTTAATAAGAATAAATTAAATTAATTAATATATAAATATTAATTAGTATTAATATTAATCTGCATCAGGCTGTTTTCACTCATGGCGACCCAGAGGGAGGTGGGTGGAAGCCCTCCCCGCCCCAAGGGACCCAGCCCCTCAACTGACCTCCACTACCAAAATGCCACCATACTCCAGGACACTTTCTGGAAATATCATAAGATACTTCCTACTCATTTTCCATATTACCACACCATGTTTGATGGAGTTCAGACAACAAATCATAGAGAAAAATATATATATATAACATAGAAGTATATAATATATATGTATTTATATATAATATATTTTATATATATATATATATGGGCTGGAGCGATAGCACAGCGGGTAGGGCGTTCGCCTTACAAGCGGCCAACATGGCCTACCCGAGTTCGATTCCTCCGCCCCTCTCGGAGAGCCCGGCAAGCTACTGAGAGTATTCGATATGCCAAACACAGTAACAACAAAGTCTCCAATGGAGACGTTACTGGGTCCGCTCGAGCAAATCGACGATCAACGGGAGGGCCTTTACCTTTATATATATATATATATATATATACATACATATATATACATATATATATATATGCCTATCGGAGAGCCTTGCAAGCTACGGAGAGTATCCTTCCTGCATGGGCAGCACCTGGCAAGTTCCCTGTGGCGTATTCGTTATGCCAAAACCAGTAACTATAACAGGTTTCATTCTCCTGACCCTGAAAAAGCCTCCAACCTTTGTTAAAGATAAGTAAGAATAGGCTGCTAAAATCTCAGGGCTGAGATGAATAGAGACATTACTGGCACCCACTCAAATAAATGGAAGAGCAACAGGATGACAGTGATACAGTATATATATATATATATATATATATGTGTGTGTGTGTGTATGTATATATATGTATATATATATCCTTCTAGCACCAGTTCTCAAAATATTATCTCTAATTCTTCTTTATTTTTTTATTTTGAATATTGAGAGGGTGTTGTTTGGGTGATACCTGACTGCACTCAGAGAATACTCCTGACTTTGTGCTCTGGGATCACTGCTGGAAGAACACTGCAGACCATATGTTCTGCCAAGGATTGAACTGGGCTTGACTCCATGCAAGACACACTCAGTACCCACTGTATTATTGCTCCAACTGCTCCCTTTCATCTTTTAGCACATATATTTGGTTATATCAGGGTTAAAGCTAAAAAATAAGAAAGTCACTTTAATCGATAAATATTTTAGCTTCCTTTCAGAGTAGAAATGTTTAGAATATATTGATACTTTGTCTAAGTACCTAAAGAGTTCTGGAGACCTGCCCATCAGAAGTTTAACTGATAACTTGTCTGATGAGAGAAATTGATGGCATGTCAAAAAACATGGACTTTGGTCAGAAATTCAATCTAACTTATTGGCAATAAGTAGTGCATATTTGAATAAAATTTCCTAATAAAAAAGAAATTTGATCTGTAATTAAGAAGATGTTTTTGAATGTCAGTACAATCACTTATATTTGTTCAAAATTTGTATTATTTGTTGGAGAAAGTTTTGGTATATTTGAGGAGATATTGCAAAGATGTTGTGATGTTGCCATGACCCATGCCATAGACTGGGGAAAAATTACCTTTTAGTTTTAAAAACTTGTTGTACACCTCAGGATTCTAATTTTGGTAGGCCCTGGTAGATCTCTCCCCTGCCTTTTAGACGGTGACTTCATCGCATCTTTCACTCAGGTGAACAAAGATAGATGTCTCTTCCTCTTCTTAGAAGGTCCTATTAAAGCTGGTAATCAATCCTATTGGGTAGCAGTCCTAACCTTAATGTCTCATTATTCTAATACTACTTCCCAAAAGGCTCTGTCTACAAACTTTTGATTTAGGGTTTCAAATTATGAATTAAGGTGAAGGAATCCTAAGAGTAAACACAAAATAATCATCTTTCTTTCAAGGCTGGAGAGATAGATACTACAGCAGATAAGGGACTTGCCTTGCACAAGGGTTACCTGAGTTGAATTCCTGGCATCCCCGATGGTCCCCCAAGCATTGCCAGGAATAATTAGTGAGTTCAGAGCCAGGACTAGCTCCTGAACATTGTTAGGTGTGACCCCAAAACTAAAATAATCATAGTAATAATAACAATAATCACCTTTGGAAAATTTTTGAAAAATTGGGCAAAATCAGTTATATATATATATATATCATTTATTTAGATTTTAACAGCATAATCATATTCCCAAGAATGTAAAATCTGGTTTCTCTGTTGAAATTTTTATAAAGCTTAAAGATTTTATATTAAATCTGGAATACCATGATACATATTTTAACATTCAAGGACATGAAATAATAAACTTGAGAGTCAAAGGCCCCAGAAAATTATGTGATGAAATTTGGAGATAATGACCCTTTCCAAAGATCTTGATCAAGATGATATCAGTGACATATTGTTACTAGTATTAAGAGCCCAGACTGTAAGTAATTTCACATTCGCACCAAGGAAAGGACAAATAATGCAGAAATCAAGAGTAATATGGAAGCAGAAAAAATAATAAGACAAAAAAAATGGGCAAAGTTCTTAAAGTTGGTTTTTAAGACAGACATAGGTTATATAGACCTCAGTCAGTTTTCTTGCTTTTCCACCTCTTTATGCTAATAATCTCAGTAAATGATCATAAACATCATTAGGTAAATACCTGAAAATGTATATCCATATATATAGTTATATATTAAAATAGTTGATGCCACATAAGAATGCTTTCCTTTCCTCTGCTCTTCTTGTCCATGCTGTGATATGCTCACATCACTCACTTCCAGCACAGCATGATTTGCCCTGTGGGGCCAGAGTATATGCTGGCAGTGCTGGCCTCATGCTAGGAGCCTCATAGAGGTGATGCAAGTGCTCTAAGAGCTACATTATGATGCAAGTGCTCTAAGAGCTACTTTACTGGGCCTACCAATTAAGAACTTATTTCTCCCACTTTCTTCTAATTATACACTGCTATCTCTCTCTATTGGTGGATGATTTCTATGTGAAATTTACTATGTAATTATTTGATAGACACAGTCGTCACTAATGACAGCATTTCCTCTTTCACGACCTATGGATAATATTCCATTATATGTGGAGTAAATATAGATAATATTTCCATGTATGTTGTTTATTAATAAACATTTTTATTGTTTCCATGTTCTTACTGTTGTAATAATGCTATAGTGAACACAGGAATGCAGATAGCTCTTTAATAGTCTGATCACCATTCATATATATATATATATATATATATATATATATGAGTGGAATGGGATTGTTAACTCATATTGAAATTTCATTTTTAATTAATTTTGAGAAAATTTTATTTTCATATTAAAATATAAAAATTTATATCTCAGCAGAAAACACAGGTTCTCCCTTTCACATTCTCTTCAATACTTGTTATTTCTTTTCTTGATAATAAGCTGTGAGGTAATATCACATTGTGAGTTTGATTTATGTTTTCCTGATGATTACTGTTGCTGAGAACATTTTCACATGCTCTGATTTCTATTTGGATTATGCAATCTTTTGTCTCTTTTTAAATTTTAATTCTAATAAAGTTAAATACATGTTAATATTTCAAAGAAAAATGTAATAATGTGCAATTGAGATGGAGAAAGTTCTCAATTAAGGCTGATATGATGCTTCCTATTAACTCAGAATTTCATTTTTTTTTCTCCACACTTAGGAGGAGTAAGGAGGTATTCCTAGCTCAGTACTTGAGGCTCTGTTCTGGAGGTGCTTTATAATCCCAGGGATCAAACCTATGCCTTCTGCATGTAAAACTTGTGCTCTAGTTCATTGAACTATCATTCCCACCAAACAGAATTTTAATTTAAAACTAAAATGTCTTTTAGGGGCCACAGCGATAGTGCAGAGGGTAGGGCATTTGCCTCTCACATGGCTGACCCGAGTTTAATCCCTGGCATCCCATATGGTTCCCTGAGCACCACAAGGAGTAACTCCTGAGTACAGAGTCAATAGTAATCCCTAAGTATTGCTGGGTGTGACCCAAAGAGCAAAAAAAGTAAAATAAATGTCTTTAAATTTTTTTATTAATTTAATTTTTATTAGTTAATTGTCTTTTAATTTTATTCTAATAAAAATATCTTTGGGGTACAGACATTAAAGCATATGCGTAGTGTGAGACCCTAACTATGATTCCTAGAATCACATCCCATGCCCCCTCCTTACACCACTGCTTGAAAACCTGTGGTCCCTGAACAACTGGCCAGACAAGACTGACCTCTGGCCCAAGCACCAAATTGTCAGATGTGTATCATGGGCAGAGTAATTCTAGTAATTGCTCCAATGCCCTCACTGAGCTCCTATTTTTAGAAGGAAAATCATCTTTGTGTACATATAAGGAAGGGAACATAAGCAAAAATGAATTAATATTCCTAATTTCATCTTCAAATAAAAAATATTTGCAATAATTTTATGTAATATTATTGCTATGCTGTGTTTCTACCCAAAAGTTCCCTTTGTATCATGCATGTTTTATAAAATGAATCACTATTATACCTGCAAACTGTTTGAAACTACTAAGTCTCTTCTATATGTTGAGATGTTGTCATCTTCTACCAATAACAGATACTATATATTCTATAGATAACAAACATAGCTTCTATAACTTCCTTAAAAGACTCCTGGAAGTTTTGCTGAAGCAAGCCTGCAGCTGAATTATGTCACAGGCAAGAAGAACCAATTCTGGGCACACTTGTCAGACCTCTATGTAAACAAACTGACATCATGTGAATAGTCAACTTCAAGGCTGATTTGAGAAATGCAAAATTTTTCAAAACCTGAACATCTTGCAGTTTGTTTGCCTTTTCTCTTATTTTTCTCTTTATTCCTCCTTTCTTTCTACTTCCTTTCTTTTTCTTTTTAATTGATTATTTTATTGTAAATCCTTTCCCCTCACAGATCTAGACAAAAATCAGATCAATGAGAATAATGCAAAACTAGATTAAAGAAAAATAAATGCAAAAATGTTTAAATTTGCTTTGCATAAATAGAATGATAACTTGGATAATTCAATAACACAGAAAACAGAGTAAGCTTTACATTTTAGGGAAATATTTTCATACCTGGAAATCTGTTAGGTCACTTGTAACTTATCTTATTTACATTCTCTGCAATTCATGAATTCATAAAAAAGAGATAAATGTTATATAAATAGTCATGTCCTCAGGTAGAAGGAATATAGATTTATTTTCTCAATTTTTATAATCATAAGAGGTAGTACATAGTAATCTTTGGAAATTAGACACTTAATTGTACAAAAATTAAGAATTTAATTTTTCAGCTTAGCTGAATTCAGGGCTTACTTCTCACGGTACCTGGAAACCATCTGGGGTTCTGAAGAGGAAACGCAGGTAGTCTGTGTGAAAGGCAAGCATCTTACCTGTGGTGTGATCTTTCAGGCCCCCATTTATGCTTTTTAATATATATCTAGTTTTTCACAATGAAATATTAGATGATTTTTAATTTTTAGTAACACAAGAAATCACAAACAATTTTCATTCCTCATACACAGACCGGCACCAAATCTCTGTAACTTGTCGGACTCTCCAAGATGGACAGAGTAATTGAACTAGTTGCCCCGTACAAGGCAAACACCCTACCCACTCCAGCTTCTCTTCTCTATTATTTCTAATTCTCTGAGACACATTACATAGTTCTTTTTTTATGTTCCCACTGAATTATATACATATCATTTTGTCAAGCACAAAATTGAATTTTCCTGTGCTGATAGGTTCTTGAGAATTGTACGAAAGATTTGCATACAAAACACAGAAAATTAAAAGTTAGTTTATTGTACAGAAAAGGCAGATAGTTCCAGGACCCTCTGCAGATATCCGCGGCCTCTCCTTCACGCTTCCCTGAAGCCTCTCTGTCCCATTCCACCCTGTCCATCCCATGATGGCCTCCCTGTCCTGCCCAACGCTATCTCCTTGCCTTCCTCAGAGTAGTCCCAGGTCTGCCTGCACTACCCTTTCACCCATATGTGCTTTCCAATCTGGGCCACAGCCACATGTGCATGGGCAAGGTCCATATCTTCCGCGGACGATAGGTTCTGAATGTCCCAGCAGGTTCTGGTGTCCATTCTCGAGTTTCCTACCTCATTTGTGTGGGTGAGAGCAGAAAGTTCAGTGCCCAAGCTCTGTCCAATCCTGCACCTACCTGAGCCGGGAGGCCCTGCTCAAGGTCACTCAGCTCTACCTGCTCTTGGCTCCATAGAGAGAAGTGTGGTCTAGGGATGTGTGCTCCAAAAGGGAGGAGGAAGGGAGGCTGGCGTTAGAGGCTTCTGTTGTGTGAGGCCAAGTCCCATCACCAAGCTTCTCCTGCATTCTGATGGGCCACCTGTTCCATGGGCAGAGATTCAAAATGACATCAGCTTCTGCAGTATCATTTTCAATATAGAATCATCATGTACGTGCAGCTTATTTGGATATACTCTACTTTATTTTATTTCACTTGATCACTTGACATCCCATTACTCATTGATTTGCTCGAGTGAGCACCAGTAACATCTCAATCAGTCCCTGTCACATGCTAGCGTAGCCCAATGGTGTCTGTTGACTCAAGGAACACAAAGAGCCAAAAACTGATTGATCACAGTCTTGACAAAGAAGTCTGACCATCTTGTATGTGGACGGCCATGCAATCTTTTGACATCCCATGGAATCCAGTCCGCAAAGGCTCTATACCAGCGGTCTTCTCCAAATCCCATTCCATGTCCAGCCCATCAGATTTTCGATGCCATGGCAAATGAGACAGTGTCCCTGATTCTCAATTGTTGACAGAGGTCAGAACTCAGGATTCTTCGTCTCACTTAAGTGAAGTGTGATATTTCAAGCATAGCTCTTTCAATTCCTCTTTGGGAAACCTGAATAGTGTTCTCATCCTGTTTTCGTAGGGCCCAGGTCTATGAGGTGTATGTTAATGCAGGAAGAACAGTGGAATTGAAGAGATGTTCCCAGAGCCAGAGGCTCTTCATCCTCTTAGCTATTTCTTCGATGCTCTTGAAGGTGTTCCAAGCTGCTCTCTTCCTCCTGCGCAACTCAGGTGCCAGGTCATTCATCATGTTGAGTTCTCGACCCAGGTACATATAACTGCTGCATTCAGAGGTGTTCATTCCGTTGAGAACGAATGCAACATCAGGAACGAGTCCATTTCTCATGAACATTGTTTTCATGAGATTCAGCTGTAGTCGGGCCTTACTACACTCACAGTTGAAGTTGGCCAGTGTTTGTGCTGCTTGGCTAATGTTTGGTGTTATTAGAATGATGTTATCAGTGAAGCCAAGGTGGTGTAGTTGCTGACCGTCTATCTTTACTCCCATTCCTTCCCTTTCCAGTCATCGCATGACGTTCTCAAGGGTGGCACTGAAGAGTTTCGGTGAAATGGTATCACCCTGCTGAACCCCTCTCTTAACGTCAATGATCACTTCCTTGTAGAATGATGAGATCCTGGTAGTGAATCCATAATACAACTCACGGAGGATCCTGATGTATTGAGTTTCAACGCCTTATTTGGCTAGGGCTTCGATGACCGCTTTAGTCTCAACAGAATCAAAGGCCTTCTTTAAATCAATGAACATTAGATACAGTGGCATCTTGAACTCCTGAGAAACCTCAATGAGCCTGGTTACCATGTGGATATGGTCGATTGTGTTGAATCCTTTTCAGAACCCGGCTTTTTCACATGGTTGTCCTTCATCTTGTGTTCTGCCAATCCTATTCAGGATGACTCAAGTGAACAGCTTGTAGATGACAGACAACAGGCAGATTGGGCAATAGTTGCTAATATTGTGAATGTCTCCCTTCTTGTATAATAGTACAGTCTTGCTGGTTTTTCATTGGGATGGAACTTTGCATTCAGACAGGTAGCGTGTGAAGAGCTGAGCCAGTGTATTGATGAGTACCGACAGCAGGTTCTTCAGATGTTTGGGTCTGACCTTGTCTGGGCCGGGTGCTGTTCGCTTCTTTACCGACGAAATGGCATGTCTAATTTCAGAAGCGAGGACTTTGAGAATGACATATCCAGCCTGCGAAATTTGGTATGTGGGCAGGTGGATGTGGCTATCGAAGAGATCTGAGCAGAATTCATGGATAACCTTTTCCATTGCCCTTCTGGAAGATGTGGTAGATCCATCTTTAAAAAATTATTTTTAATTTTTAAATTCTTAAGTTTTTTACAAATCAATTTGCGTATCCATTGTTACATTTCCCAAGCAGAAAATGGGAAAGAAACAGGTACTCACAAAGTTTTGGTTTAAATAGAGCTTTATTCTCCATACCTGGAAGAGGGTTGCTGGAGACCGGATACTGCCTCTGAGAGGCTGTGTACTCATACTATAGATGATAGTAGTGTCAAGTGCAAGTTCTCTTCCTCCAAGTTTAACCATGTTTGCAGTGATGGCTTTTTCCTTCCTCACATGCCCAGTATGGTGTTGTGCTCTAATAACTGTCTACATGACTTATTATCAGGTCAAATTCGACCATTTGTCAAAAATATTAGCATTAAAACAAGAGAAAAAAGCACCAGAAAGGGGTCAATATTAGAGCAATATTGCCAAGAGTCAGTTTGATCCAGGTCAACATTTTCTCCTGCTCCAGGAATATCAGACCTTAGTACTGTTTTTTTATACCTAATATTAACACTTATTTATATGTGAGAATCTAAGTGAAGAATACTATATTTCTTGGTTTTGTTTTAATGTTTTAGAGGATTTTCAGAGCATGCAATTGTTTTTATTCATCTCTAATTCAAGACTTATACACTGAAAACTCTAGGTAACGATTTTGAAAAAAATGAGACTAGGAAATTAAAAACAAAGTTCATGTTATGTGATGGGAAAATTAAGACCATAAAAAGGATTATCTGACACAAAGAATTATACAGATTCAATGCAATTCCATCAAAATTTTGATGACATTCTTCAAGGACTTACAAATTTTACTCTACTAAAAATTTTATGGAATAATAAAAATCCTCTGAATAGACAAAGACACTTTTGAGAGAAAAAGAAGATGGGGCAAAATATATTTCATAATTTTAAATCGTACCAAAAGCTATAGTAATCATGACAATGTGGGACTATAATAAAGACATATGCTCAGACCAATGGCATACACAGAATTGAGTAGACAGATAAACCCTCAAAATTATAAACAGTTAACAAACAAAAGACAAGAAAAAAATGGATCTGTTTCTCACACCATACATAAAGATTAATTCAACATAAATACCTCAAGACTAGGTAGGCCAGCTTCTTCCCCACCCATGTCAGTTTGCCCGCCAGTATTCAAACCCAGGACTTGGCTTTCACAATGCAAAGCCCCAGGCATCCTCTAGGACCCGGGGACAAAAGCAGCCCTGAGTCTCTTCCTCTTCGTCCCCAGCTCAGTGTTTCTCAGTCTTATTCCAACCACGGTCCTCTTATTACTTTGTTGTATTCTTAGGGCCTCCTGCTCTAAAAATTAGCCACCTCATCTAATATTGAAGCATCTAATTTATATGAAATCCATAAGGGGGCAAAAGACTACCTAACAAACAAAATTTATTCATGGGATCAAGAAGACATAACTTATCAACGTGTTTGCACCAAATGAAGAACCATGAGAGCTTATAACGGAATTTTAATAGATATAAAAAATGGTTTGACAACAGCACAATAGTTGTGGGAGATTTTAAAACCTGAATATCATAATTGAACATTAACCAAATAAAGCATCAATCTATAAACAAAGGTCCTAAATAAGAACTTGGAATAAATGAGATTAATATAAATGCACGATAAACTCCCCTCCCAAAAGCCAAATACATATTCTTCTCCATGGGAACACAATTGAAGTATCTAAAAATTTTTAATTATATCAAATATCTACTTTTTTAGAGTACAATACCATAAAGGTAGAAACTATGCAAAAATCATAGAAAGCTCCAAAATTTGGAAAACTTAACAACATGCTGTTAGTTAGCCATTGGGTTATAAAAAAAATCAGGAAAATATTAAAAGATTCTTTGGTATGAACAAGAAATAATACATAAAGTAATGGGACCTATGGAACAAAGAAAAATCATTAATAAAATGGAAGTTCATAGCAATGCAGGTATACATAGAAAAAAAAAAGGAAAAGCTCAAATAAACTTTTGAGCTATGTAGGTTGAGAAGCTAGAAAAAAGAAAGAATGATTCCCGAAGTAAGAAAACGGAAGAAAATTTGAGCAGAGATTATTGACATACAAATTAAGACAGCATTTCCAGTTTACCCTTATTTACCATTATTTTCATGAGCTGTTTTTATTTTGAAAGAATAAATGAAACTGAAAAGAAAACTTAGCTAGAAACACAAGGAAAATGAGAAATAAACACAAATAAATTGAACCATAAGTGAAAGGGGAGAAATTATAACAGACAAATCAGAAATACAGACAATTGTAAGACGTTATTGTGAAAATTACATACCACTAAAGTGGAGAACTAGAAGAAATGGGTGAATTTTTTTAATTGAATCACCATGAGATGGACAGTTACAAAGTTGTTCATTATTGGGTTTCAGTCATAGTGTTCCAACACCTGTCCTTTCTCTAATATATATTTCCCTCTAACAATGTCCCCAGTATCCCTACACACCTCCTCCCCCAACACACACATACATCAGTTGCCTCTACGTTAGCTTACCCTGAGTCCATCTTTGCTCTGCACCACCAGAAAACCTCTTTTGGGGTTGTTAGGAACTAAGGGCAACTGAAGCTTAAGTCAAGTAAATATGGTGAACATCCAGGAATAAATATTATTCAGAGTCAATTAACTCCCAAGTTACAAAAGCATAGTAATAACTACTTTTGTGTATCTATAAAAAAGGACATGGCACTTAATAAACTATACAAAGTACATAAAGGAAAGATCAAAGCAACATTTCACATATGTATACAAAATCTACAGTCCTCAGAAGAACTTTATTTAACAAAGTCGCAGGATCTAATGTGGGATAAAAATGTTTGACAGCAGCTGGAGAGAACAAAGGAAAGGTTAGAGATAAACATAGAGGATTGAGAGTTCTTGATGAAATTGAGTGTGCCTTGGGAGCACTGTGGTGGGAGTCACTCAATAAAACTAATCTTTCTATGGAGGCAGAAAGGACTAACCAATGTTATCCCACAAAGGTTACCATGTATATCCCTTTACTTCTTATTATCACTCAGTTCTTTTCCAGATTGATCATTTCCAACTCTCATGGTGGTCTCTTCTATCTTAACTACCATCCCCACCCCTCACCCCACTTGTGGGAAGCTTCCAACCATTGATTGGTCCTCTTGGCCCAGTTTCTATTGTCCCTGTCCTTAGCTATTAGTCTCACAAATGAGTCTAATCAGTCTATATCTCTCTCTCCTTCTGACTCATTTCTCTCAGCATGATTCTCTCCACGACCAAGGTGTGGATAAATTCTTGGAATCATAAACTTCCCAAGATTAAATAAAGAGGAGGGAGATATAACTCGAAAAAAACCCAATAAAGAGCAAGAATATTGAAACAGTCATTAAATATACCTAAAATATAAAATCCCATGTTCATATGTATTTAAATGGGTTCCATTAGAGTCTTGAAAGAAAAAACTGATATTTATTTTCCTCAAATTTTTAAAATATTAAAGACCAAGAACAGTTTCTATTATGCAGCACTGCTCTAACATTAAAAACAGATAGTATATTGCTGAAAAAAGAAACTTAATGTCAGGAAAATGCAAACAAGATAATGCTGGTTGACATTGTTGCAAATATTTTCAACAAATATGAAATCTAACAATATATCAAAAGAATCAATATAACATTATGATCAAATGGGAGTTATATCAGATAAGCAATGATGACTCAGTATGGGCAAATCAGTTAATATAATACACCATGCAAATAAATAGAAATATAAAAATCATATGATGATATCAATAGACATATAAAAGCTTCTGACAAAATGCAATATCCTTTCTTTAAAAAAAAACTCAAGAAAATAAGGTTAGAAAGAATGCACCTAGAGATAGTAGCTTCCACATAAAACAAATTCATAGCCACTGTCAAAAAACTGAAAGACTTCTCTAAAGATAAATCTCAAAACCAGGATATCCACTTTCCCCATTAATATTCAGTATAATCGTGGGTGTTCTCAGCACAGCTCCCAGACAAGAAAAAAAAATCAAATGGACTCAAATTGGAAAAGAAGTTAAACTATCAATATTTCCAGATGCCATAATGTTAAACATAGAAGATCCTAAATACTACACAAAAAGCTTTAAGAATCAATAAATCAAAGCAGCAAAGAAGCAGAGTATAATATCAATGCAGAAAAATATGTTTCATTTTCATATGCAGTGAGTAATGAACTGAAAGAAGTAAAAAAGGCAATTTTATTTTAGTGCACAAAAATACAAAGTTTAACTTAACAAAGGAGTTAACTGACACATAAAAATGATGACTATTGAAAACAATAGAAAACTGGGAAATGGAAAATATCTCATGCTCATTGATATGAAGAAATAACATTATCAAAGCATTATACTGACTCAATGTAATTTCTTTAAAAATTCTGATGACACTTTTAAAGGACTTACAACAAACGCTTCTAATAGTTTTATGGCATTATAAAAATTCCTAAGTAGTCAAAGCCTTTTTGAGGAAAATGTATGAGATGTATCACATTTCTTGACTTTAAATAATATTTCAAAACTATAGTAATCAAAACTATGGCAGAAATTAAAGTTGACACTTGAAGTAATAACCAAGAAATAAATCTTCAAATTTATGGACAGTGTTTTGATTGCAATGTAAGTGGGTTTATAAAGTGGAGCAGGGAAAACTTCAAGATTCAGCAAATGTTACTAGGAAAACTAGGTAACCATAGACAATTAAAGTGGCTCCATATCTAACACCATACAGCAACTCAAACAGTAACTCAAAGTATATCAAACAAAAACACTGTCCTCCCATTGTTCATTGATTTTGCTCGAGCGGGCCCAGTAACCTCTCCATTTTGAGACTTGTTGTTACTGTGTTTGGCATATTGAATGTGTGAGCACGAGATACTCTCGTTAGCTTGCCGGGCTCTCCAAGAGGGGGGTAGGAATCGAACCTGGCTCGGCCAGGCTGGCTGCGTGCTGTGCTATCTCTCCAGCCCAGGACCTTAATATTAGAATTCATCCATAAAATACATTAAGGAAAAAATAGGCAATGATTATCTAGGATATCAACTTTTTAGGATATCGACCTCAGAGATGTTTTCACAATTTGATTCTATTGGTTTAAACAAACAAACAGACCAAAAATATGACCACATCAAACTGAAAACTTTTGCAAGGTTAAAGAAATTCAGAATAGGGAGAGAGGAGAGAGCAGGGTGGCAAGATGGACTACGGAGAGTCTAGCAAGGGGGACAGAGAGACAAAAAAAATTAGTTTGAAAAAAATATACACAACTATGTTTATTGCAGACTACATACAACTACCAAGATAAGAAAAGAATGTAGAAGAAGAATACAGGAGCAGGCACATGAAGAGAAAGAGAGCCCAAGCTGCGAGATGGAGCGCGGAGTGATGAGGAGGAGAGACAGAAGGAGACGGGAATGAGGAGCAGTGTGAGATGAGAATAGGAGGCTCAGAAAGACTGGGGCAGGCGTGTGGAGAGAATGGAATAAACAAAACTGATCAATCAAATAAAAAAGAAATTCAGAATAAACTTAAAATATACCCCACTAAATGAGGAAAATATTTGCACACTGTTCATCGGATCAAAGACTCATATCCAAAATAAAGAACTCATCAAGATCAAGGACTAAATAGCATTAATCCTTTCAAACAAAGCAGAGAGGAGATAAACAGAAACTTCTCCAAAATGGACATTTTCATTTTAGATGTCCAGGGTGCATTTGAGAAAGTATTTATCACTTATCAGGCAAAAAAGTCAAACAGCAATGAGACATCTCACACCTACCTGTGAGAATGGCACATATCAAAATTGACCTAAAACAATGAGTATTGGCAGCATTGTAGTGAAAGGGGAAAACCATCACTCACTGTTGGTTTGAGTGTCATCTGGTCCTGCCTCTATGGAAAACAGTACGCAGACTTTTCAAAAAAGTAAGAGTAGGACTTTCATATCACGAAGCTATTCCACTTCTTGAGATCTATCCCCCAAGTACAAAAAAATTAGTTTGAAAAAATATACACAACTATGTTTATTGCAGACTACATACAACTACCAAGATAAGGAACCAACACAAGTATCCAACAACAGATGAGTCCATAATGAAGTTGTGGTATATATCTATCTGATAGAATGCTGTCAAGTTATTAATAAGCAGAAGAAATCTTGCAGTTTTCTGCAATTTGGGAGAAGACATCATAATTAAGTAGAATAAGCTAGAAGGAATAGGGTCAATACTGAAGATCCCATTCAACAGAACAAGAGAATAGACAGTATTGAAAGTGAGCAAGCCATTGGCTTGAATTACAAAGCTGTTACCAAGAGACAGAGGCAAGGAAGGGATGAGACAGAGGTGGTCTAGAAGTGGCACAAAAGCAGTGATGGAAGGTCTGACCCACTTTGGTGGTGATAGCTGGAACTTTGCACATCAAAACTATAAATGTTAGCAGTATTGCAAGTATATTATATAAATTTCAAAAAATATCTTAATTTTATAAATAAAAGTAGTTTGAATAAAGAATAATTTTTGGTGGGGGAGAGTAGAAGGTAAATTGCCATTCTGAAAAACAACATGTATTTTAGGACATAAAGTGTTAGGAAATTTTGATATTTTTAAAAAGTATTACTATAAGTAAAATATAAATAGAGCCTAGTAAATAAAGAGTGCATAAATTTTACCATTTGGATATTGGAGAGCATAAATAAATGTCAGTATCTTTCTCTATATATGTATATATAAAATTTCTATTCCTATAAGCTAAGTCGGTAAAAAAATGTTAAATTCGAATACTATTATGTAGAATTTTCTCTCACTAGAATTATCTCTGTCATGACTAATTTGGGGAAAGTGATAATTGAACATATTAATAACTAAAAGCCCAGTAGTTTCTTTTTTTCGTAGGATTATTAGTGAGGCTTTAACATATTGTATAAGCATCCTTGAATGTCCTGGTTTCCATTGCCTCTCCTTTCAAAAGTCTCACGTTATTTTGACTATTTGCTCAGATTTCTATAATTTAAGTTACTAAATTCTATGAAAGAATAAGTTTTACTTTCCCATTTCTATCTTAGGTTGCACTTGGTTAATAGGGCTTCAGAGGTAAATGATCCTGTCATCCTTTGTTCTCAGATAATAGCATAAACAAAATAGTTGATTATTTTAGATTCATCCTAATATTCACATTAATGGGAGGGAAGACTGCTTTGGGACAAGATAGCAGTAACCTAAGACATGTAGATACAGGCAAGGGAGGAGCAGCTGGCACCGACACCTTAGGTGTGTCATGTGGAAAGGTACATTACAGCTAAAACTCCCAGGACCCACTGTGAGATGACAATGCAGAGAAAGAGAATGGATACCAAGACATTTATTCTATAAAATCTCAGCATGAATGGTATATTAATGAGGAATATTTGAGCTGAGGAGCCAGCAGCTCTTCCTGGTATTTGTTTGTTCTATTTTTATCATTCCAAGGCTACATGGAAGCATTGTAAGTAGAGGAGAGAGGAAAAAAAACACATTTTCTAGAAGCTGAATATAATATCCAGATATCATCCCAGCATATTTCTCGGGAGCTGTATCATCCTTGTACCAGCAGAACTATGCTGAGAGGGGACCAGCCTGGGGCTGTGAAAGTTCATCTCCCTTGGAAGCCTATTTCTCATCTCTCTATACCAAGCCTACTCTTCACTAGATATTATTTCTCCAGATTATCTGTTTTTCTTGCTACATGCTCTCCAGTTATTCACAAGCTTTGTAGAGATCTTTATTCTGCAGACCTTGCAGACATCCTACCTTCCCTCTCTGATTTACTGCCAGTTCCTCCAGCTTTATCTGCAAGGTTGTGATGAAGTCTTCTATTCTTGTTTACAATCCCTAGGTCTTTTCCAGAAATTAAATGTGAGACATGTCAGTGTCGCCCCCAGCATCAGAGTTCTCATGAGTCTGCCTTACTTCAGAAGCAGTTTAGACATGCAGAGGTTCTTCTTCATTCATAGAAGTCCCAAACAAACCGTGTCTGATGAGGTAATGAGTAACAAAACCTGGAAAAGGTGTTTCTTCAACTTGCATAGTCCCCATGTCAGAGCTGAGCCATGTACTTGCAAATTCCTCCTTCTTAGGGAGAAGCTGGAACCATGCACTTACATTTTCACTCTCTGGATAAAGGTGATTCCACCTCAGCATTGAAAGAGGAGCGATAGCACAGTGGTAGGGCGTTTACCTTGCACACAGCCAACATGGCCGACCCGAGTTCGATTCCTCCACCCCTCTCGGAGAGCCCGGCAAGCTACCGAGAGTATCTAGCCTGCTCGGCAGAGCCTGGCAAGCTCCCCGTGAGGTATTCG
The DNA here is from genome assembly GCF_029834395.1 of Sorex fumeus. Classification (NCBI taxonomy): domain Eukaryota; kingdom Metazoa; phylum Chordata; class Mammalia; order Eulipotyphla; family Soricidae; genus Sorex; species Sorex fumeus. The sequence goes on along the minus strand of NW_026606185.1, from coordinate 5,296,221 downwards.
ATATGCCAGACACAGTAACAACAAAGTCTCCAATGGAGACGTTACTGGGCCCGCTCGAGCAAATTGATGATCAACAGGAGGATGACCTTTACCTTTTACAACTGTACTTCATGATGTTTCACTAATAAAAATTTTTTAAATAGAAAGAATATTAGTAAGGTGTCTTCTGCGGTTCTTGCTCTCAAAGGCACTAAGTTGTTTTAGCTGTCTATTATTATCTTTTATTTAGGCAATGTGATTTACAAAGGTGTCAATAATAGAGTTTCAGATATATATATTATTTCAGCTCCAAACCCACCATCAGTGTTAGTGTTACCCCACCAAAGTCCCTCATCACCCAGTCTGCTTCATTAAAAGGCATATTTTTAGTTTTAATTGTATTTTGGGGTTCCATGTTTTCAATACTGTTGGATCTAGAGGGCTTTATTTATATATAATCATAAATATGTATATATAAATAATTTGCATCTAAATTACCAATATGTCCAAGGCCCTTGACCCTTTACCCCAGACCCTTCTTCTTATCCATCCCCTCTATGTCTCTCCTTTCCTAGCCTTTTCATTGCCACCAAAGGTCAGGGTACTGCCTACCTTTGATACCATCCATTCCCTTGTTATGCTAATCTATAACCACCAATATTCTGGGTTTTGTTTTTGTTTTCTTCCTAATCTTCATAGTAAATGCAAACCTCATGTAAAATTTGGCTGCTTTTCAAGACTTGAGACAGGGAGATGCACCAGGAATTATACCTTTCACTATAGTATCAAGGAACTACAAAAAAAATAAATAAACAAATAAAATGATATTTTTCTTGGAAATTTAAGATTTAGTAATTTCTTGGGAAGATCATTTTTATTTTTCCATAAATTACTTTGTTTTCCTCTAGAAAATTATGTAACACAGTTATTCATATTTTTAAGTTTGAAACTGTTACTTGACAATACAGTGAGGAAGCAATTTAAAATTAATCAAAGAGAAATGACTGTTTAGTAAACAACACAGAATCTTTAAGTATTTGCTGCCTACTATACATTGTGACCATTTAGGTTTAATGCTTTGAGAAAACTAACACATGGAAAAGTATATTTATATCCCAACATACACTGTTCTAAGGATACTTATTATTCTGACTATATCCTGCCTATATACTGCATTGCAAAGCTAATTTACTCCTTACTGATAGTATGTTATGATATTTATATAAATATACATGCAACTTCCTTACAAGAGCTACACAAGTGCAAAAGATAATTCAGTATTCCATAAAGCAAAAACATAACAGCATAAGTAACATGATTCTTTTGAAGAAACAGATGTTTATGTAAAAACACTGCTTGCATATTAGAGGAATATTAATACCCTCTATTTGATTAACTACTACACAATAGCTGCAAATAGCTTAAAAGTTAAATAAATGGTGAAATAAATTTAGCAATGCACCTTACACATTGTATTCAATGAACAATTTGATGAATAAATGGATTAGTCAATTAAAATGTTTAATCAACAGCCCCCTATTTTGTATTTATCATGGGAAAGCTGTTTCACCTGTAGTGAGATTTTATTTGATTTCTAACTTTGTGAGATGCTTTCTGATTAACAAGTTATTAACCTATGTATCAGCTCCGGTAAATCATATCTGGGTGCCAGAATGCAACTTCTTTCTAGGGAACATGGAAACTGTGTCAAAGTGTCATGAAATGTGTACTTGGGACAAGATTCAACCCAGTTTGGTAGGCATTTTATTGTGAATTATTCATGTTATGGCATAAAAGGAAGAGGAAATACATTTATGAGGTAGATAAACCTGCAAAAAATCGAAGATCTTTTTTTTCTATTTTATTTATTATTGTGGGGAACAAATATTTTTTCATCAAAACAAACAATTGAGCGATAGCACAGTGGGTAGGGCATTTGCCTTGCACACAGCTGGCCTGGGTTCAATTCCTCCGTCCCTCTCGGAGATCCCGGCAAGCTACTAAGAGTATCCCGCCCACACAGCAGAGCCTGGCAAGCTCCCCATGGCATATTCAATATGCCACAAACAGTAAAAACAAGTCTCACAATGGAGATGTTGCTGGTTCCCACTCGAGCAAAATCTATGAACAACAACGGGATGACAGTGATACATGACAGTGACACTGACAGTGATAATTTTACCATAAGTTTTGTAGAAAAATGTAAGGGATTCCTGAATAAAATACAAATTAAAGATATTAATAAAAATCATAAGAAAAATGATGAATAAAGCAATTATACCACCTTACTACCATATTATTAGGTACTTACACACCCCATATAAGCTCTAAATAGCTTCATATGTCTATATGCAGCATATAAGTATCCAAGAATATGGTATGTCAAGCAAATAAAAAATTGAAAGTGTTATTTTCCTCTGTATAATAAAACTTAATCAGTAATTACATGTAGTTCATCTTGAATGCAACTTTAAAATGGGCATTGAATTTAGAATAAATAATAGCAAATAATTAACATGAAGATAAATATATTGAATTGTATACATTATGATGACAAGTGTCACGGTCCAGTGTCATGGTCCTCCCGTTGTTCATGGATTTGCTCGAGCGGGCCCAGTAACATCTCCGTTGGAGACTTTGTTGTTACTGTGTTAGGCATATTGAATACGTCACGGGTAGCTTGCCAGGCTCTGCCGTGCAGGCGAGATACTCTCAGTAGCTTGTCAGGCTCTTCGAGAGGGGCAGAGGAATCGAACTCGGGTCGGCCATATTGCCTGCGTGCAAGGCAAACGCCCTACTGCTGTGCTATCACTCCAGCCCCATGGTGAAAAGGAAAATACTAAATTATTGACCTGCTTTATAATAAAATAAAACATTTATTTTCTGAGATGGGGAAAATATATTTTTGATTGAATTATATTTTTGATTAACTATGAGATGATTTCTAGTACCTGGAGAAAAAAATCAAACCATTCTACTCTATTCCTAACAAACTGCAATAATTTTATGAATTGTAATAAAATATCAATGAAATATTGATCCCTGAAGTTTTTTCTTTTATATTGCCCTAACTATTGCCCAAAATCACTTCAATTAGAAATATCAATTATGCCATTTTCTCTTTTCTCTATATATTTTTTAAAATATTGAGTTCCCCTACCGCATGGGGCTCATCAGGCAGATATGTGTCTCAGTTAAACATTAGGACCCACCAAAGCTATACCCTGAAATGCTTAGATAATTATGCAGTACCAGGGATCAAGCTTGGGGCTCTGAAATTGAAAACCACATGTTTAGGTACTATATTAAACAGAAGTCATGATAGTGGGCATCTTTGTCATGTCCTTAATCTTAGAGGGAAGGCCCTTAGTTTTTCCCCATTGAGGATAATGCTTGCCATGGGTTTGTCGTAGATTGCTTTGACTATCTTGAGGAAAGTTCCTTCAAAACCCATTTTGGTGAGAGTTTTCAACATAAACAGGTGCTGAATCTTGTCAAACGCTTTTTTTGCATCTGTTGATATGATTATATGGTTTTTATCTTTAATTTTGATGATATGATGGATTATGTTGACTGATTTCTGAATGTTATACCATCCTAGCATCCCCAGGATGAATCCCACTTGGCCGTGGTGTATGATCTTTTTGATGAGTTTTTTGATTCTAATTGCTAATATTTTGTTGAGGATCTATGCATCCATGTTCATCAGGGATATTGGCCTATAGTTTTCAATGTTGGTGGTGTCTTTGTTTGCATTTGGTATTAGTGAGATATGTGCCTCATACAAGCTGTTTGGGAGAGTTCTGTTTTTTCAATTTCCTTGAAAATCTTGAGGAGAACTGGCAAAAGGTCTACCTTAAATCTTTGGAAGAAATCACTAATGAATCTGTCTGGGCATGGGCTGTTGATTTTGGGAAGAGTTTTGATAGCTGCTTCAATTTCCTTGATATGAATGGATCTATTCAGGTATCCCAAGTCATCTTGGTTCAGTGTTGGGAGATTATAGGAATCCAGGAATTTATCCATTTCTTCTAGGTTTTCTTTTTTTATGGCATACAGACTCTCAAAGTAGTCTCTAACAATCTTTTGAATTTCATTGGTTTCTGCTGTGATGTCCCCTTTTCCATTTCTGATTCTTTTTATTAGGGTTCTCTCGCTGTCTTTCTTTGTGAGTCTTGCTAGTGGTTTATCAATCTTATTTATTTTCACAAAGAACCAGCTCTTGGTTTTATTGACCTTTTGGATTGCTTTTTGTGACAGGACAAAAAACAGGAAAAAAATCACAGGAAAAAAATAATCCCATTCACAATCGTGCCCCAGAAAATCAAATACCTCGGAATCAACTGAACCAAAGAGGAAAAGGACCTCTACTACGAAAACTACTAAATAATACTTCATGAAATAAAAGAAGATATGAGGAAATGGAGACATATCCCCTGCTCATGGATAGGAAGAATTAACATTGTCAAAATGGCAACACTACCCAAAGCATTAAACAGATTCAATGTGATCCCTATAAGGAAACCCATGAAATTCTTCAAAGAAATATATCAAGGACTCCTGAAATTCATATGGAACAACAAATGCCCATGAATAGCTAAAGAAATTCTTGGAAAAAAGAACTGGGGAGGCATTACCCTCCCCAACCTCAAACTCTACTACAAAGCGGTAATAATTAAAACAGCATGGTACTGGAACAAAGGCAGGTCCATAGACCAATGGAAGAGGGTGGAATATCCATACACACAAGCCCAAATGTATGAACATCTAATCTTTGATAAAGGAGCAAGAAATGTGAAGTGGAGCAACGAAAGCCTCTTCAACATATGGTGCTGGCATAACTGGAAAACCACATGCAAAAAAATGAGCTTAGACCTCGACCTAACACCATGGACAAAAGTCAGATCAAAATGTATTAAATATCTCAACATCAGGCCCAAATCCATAAGATACGTCAAAGACAAGGTCAGCAAAACCCTCCACAATATTGAGGCTAACGGTATCTTCAAAGATGACACTCCACTGACCAACCAAGTGGAAACAGATATAAACAAATGGGACTATATTAAACTAAGAAGCTTCTGCACCACAAAAAATACAGTGACCAAAATACAAAGACAATCTGCAGAATGGGAAAGGATATTCACCCAATACCCATCTGATAAGGGGTTGATATCAAGGATATACAAAGTACTGGTTGAACTCCACAAGAAGAGAACATCCAACCCCATGAGTAAATGGGGCGGTGAAATGAACAGAAACTTTCTCAAAGAAGAAATCTGAATAGCCAAAAGACACATGAAAAAATGCTCTTCATTGCTAATCATCAGGGAGATGCAGATCAAAACAAAATGAGGTATCATCTTCACCACACAGAGACTGGTCCACATCCAAAAGAATAGGGGCAACCGGTGTTGGCACTGTTGTGGAGAGAAAGGGACTGTCCTTCACTGCTAGCAGGAATGCAGACTGGTTCAGCCCTTTTGGAAAACAGTATGGACGATTCTCAAAAAATTACAAATTGAGCTCCCATTTGATCCAGCAATACCACTCCTGGGAATATATCCTGGAGAGGCAAAAAAGTATAGTCTAAATGACATCTGTACTTCTATGTTCATTGCTGCCCTGTTCACAATAGCCAAAATTTGGAAAAAACCCGAGTGTCTGAGAACAGATGACTGGTTAAAGAAACTTTGGTACATATATACAATGGAGTACTGTTAGAAAAGATGAAGTCATGAAATTTACATACAAATGGTAGTACATGGAAAGTATCATGCTAAGTTAAATGAGTCAGAGAGGGACAAGCATAGAAAGAATGCATTTATCTGGGGAATATAAACTAGCAAAATAGGAGATTAATATCCAAGAATAGGGAGATAAGTTTCAGGAGTTTCACTCCATGGCTTGAAGGCTAGCCGCACATTCTAGGGGAAAAGGCAGCTCAGACAGAGAAGGGAACACCTAGTAAAGGTTGTTGGGAGATTCCTCCCAGGATGGGAGATGCACGCTGAAAGTAGATTATAGACTGAACATGTTTGCCACTCAATGCCTCTTTTGCAAACCTCAGTAACAAAAAGGAGAGAGAGAAAAAATGGAATGCCCTGCCACAGAAGCGGAAGGGGTGGGTGGGTTATTGGGATCATTGGTGGTGGAGAATGGGCACTGGTGAATGGAATGGGTACTTGATCATTATATAACAGAAACCCAAGTACAAAAACTTGTAAAGTCAAAAAAAAATGAACACACACACACAAAAAAAAACCCCACATATTTATCCTTACACATTCTTTCTCAAATCATTCTACTTCTTCTCATATTTATATTTTATGTAAACAAAAGAAATAAAATTATAATAATTATTACCAACTTTACATAGTACATCATTACTTAAGGAACTGTGGTTCAGTCATTTCCTATATTCCTTAGAATGGTTCCCTTATGGCTAGACTGAGCTGATCTGTACCCATCAACCGTAATGATATCAAACACCTTTATTTGGATCTCGCTTTAATAGTTCTGAGATTTACTTACATTAGTGGGATCCTCAAGCACTAAGTAAATAAAATTATTGCTACCAATTCACAGATGACTTGTTTTGTTCGCTTCATTATTGTAAAAATATGTTTATTTGAAAGTTAAATGCCTAGAAGATAAAATAAAACTTTAAACACATAAACACATAACAGTTATTCTAAATGTATGTCTATTTTTCTTTCCAATCTTTCTATATGGTAGCACTGTAGCACTGTCCTCCTGTTGTTCAGTGATTTGCTCGAGCAGACTCAAAAACGTCTCCATTGTGAGATTTGTTGTTACTGTGTTTGGTATATCAAATACGTCATGGGTAGCTTGCCAGGCTTTGCTGTGCAGGCAAGATAGCTTGCCGGGCTCTCCGAGAGAGGCAGAAGAATCGAACTCAGGTCAGCCGGGTCAGCCTCGTGCAAGGCAAATGCCCTACCTACTGTGCTATCGCTCCAGCCTATATGGTATAATTATAAATACAGATTGTTATTTGAAATAATTTCCAATGTGGTTGCATTCTCTGTGTGGGGGGGAGGGGATAAAACAAAAAATTTAGTTATTTATTTTTCAAAAATATTTACTTAAGGGGATTGCGAACACCCAAGAATGTGAGTTTGGACTTTCTCAAGAGGGAATCATGAACCAGGCTTTTGGAACTAGTGTTGGCCTGTTTGAGATGATCTCTCTGTTTATCACAAAGTTGGAAACCTCAAGTTTATTTTTACTGGGATATCAAAACACCTTTATTTTGCTGCAGACACAGGAAATAGACAATTTTGTTTCTTATAGCATTTCTTGGGCTGGAATGATAGCACAGCGGGTAGGGCATTTGCACACGGCCAACCCAGGTTTGATTCCTCCACCCATCTTGGAGAGCCTGGCAAGTTACCAACAGTATCCTGCCCATGGCAAAGCGTGGAAACCTACCCATGAAGTATTTGATATGCCCAAAACAGTAATAACAAGTCACAATGGAGATGGGCTGGAGCGATAGCACAGTGGTAGGGCATTTGCCTTGCATGCAGCTAACATGGCCAACCCGAGTTCGATTCCTCCGCCCCTCTCGGAGATTCCGGCAAGCTACCGAGAGTATCTCACCCGCATGGCAAAACAAAGCCTGGCAAGCTACCCGTGACGTATTCGATATGCCAAACACAGTAACAAAGTCTCCAATGGAGACGTTACTGGGTCCACTCGAGCAAATCGATGAACAACGGGAGGACAGTGACAGTGACAGTGACAATGGAGATGTTGCTGGTGCCCACTCAAGCAAACTGATGAACAGGAGGACAGTGCTACAGTGTAGTGCTAGCATTTCTTACATTGTTTTATGTACAATAAAGAATATCTTTAAAAAAGAAAATGTAGAGAAAAGTAATAAATAAATCTTGTGCCTGCATACTAGTGCTTAAGCAAGCATGCCTCCAGGTCCACGCCCAAGAGTTCTTAGGGGTCTCCGAGACTATAGCATGGTTGCATTCAGAGTACGACATGGTACCAGGAATTGATGGTATTGGTTACAGACAAGGCACATGCTCTGACCCTATTCTTTTGGATGTGGACCAGTCTCTGTGTGGTGACGATGATACCTCATTTTGTTTTGATCTGCATCTCCCTGATGATTAGCGATGAAGAGCATTTTTTTCATGTGTCTTTTGGATATTCAGATTTCTTCTTTGAGAAAGTTTCTGTTCATTTCACCGCCCCATTTTCTCATGGGGTTGGATGTTCTCTTCTTGTGGAGTTCAACCAGTGCATTGTATATCCTTGATATCAACCCTGAGCCTGCCAGGAGTGATCTCTCACCACAGAGCCAGGAGTCATTCCTAGACATACCCTGTCTGATGTGGAGCTCATTCCTCACTGGCTCTGTGCTGAGGGATCACTTCAAGGACTATATAAGATGTTGAAGATGGAAGGGTGCCACAGAAAAAGTAGGCACCTTACCCACAATACTATGTCTTTGAAACCAATAAAATTACTTTAAAATAATGCCTCTCAATAGTTCCACAAGCTAAATATTTCTTCATCCAGTGAAATAAATTTCTTTTTATCCCATGCAAAGCCTGAAGTTGCTCTTCAAAATTTTTTTTCCTTTATTTTATTTTATTTTTTTTAAAGTTGTAGATTTACAATTTTTTGTGCTTTGGTTTCAATTATACAATGATCAGATACCCATCCCTCCACCAGTGCCCATTTTCCACCACCATGGATAATATCCCTCCCACCCCCATCCCCCCATCCCCCCTGTCTCTGTGGCAGGGCAATCCCCTGTGTTCTCTCTCTCCTTTTGGGTGTTGTGGTCTGCAAAAGAGGCATTGAGTGGCAAACATGTTCAGTCCATAGTCTACTTTGGACATGCATCTCCCCTCCTGGGAGGATCCTCCAAACATCCTTTATTTGGTGCTCCCTTCTCTATCTGAACTGCCCTTTCCTCTAGGATACCCAGCTGGCCTCTAAGTTATGGAGGAATCCTCCTGGTGCTGATCTCAGCTATTCTTGGGTATTAATCTCATACTTTGTTACTTTATATCCCCCAGATGAATGCAATCTTTCTATGTCTATCCCTCTCTTTCTGACTCATTTCGCTTAGCATGATACTTTTCATATTGTACCGCTTGTATGTAAAGTTCATGACTTCGTCTTTTCTAAGAGCTACATAGTACTCCATTGTGTAGATGTACCAAAGTTTCTTTAACCAGTCATCTGTTCTTGGGCATTCAGGTTTCTTCCAGTTTCTGGCTATTGTAAAGAGTGCTGCAATGAACAAACAAGTGCAGATGTCACTTCGACTATACATTTTTGCCTCTCTGGGATATATTCCCAGGAGTGATATTGCTGGGTCAAATGGGATCTCAATTTCTAATTTTTTGAGAATCGTCCATACTGTTTTCCAGAAGGGCTGAACCAGTGGACATTCCCACCAACAGTGAAGGAGTGTCCCTTTCTCGCCACATCCACGCCAGCATCGGTTGCTTTTGTTCTTTTGAATGTGGGCCAGTCTCTGAGGTGTGAGATGGTATCTCATTGTGGTTTTGATCTGCATCTCCCTGATGATTAATGATGTAGAGCATTTTCTCATGTGCTTTTTTGCCATTCGGATTTCTTCTTTGAGAAAGTTTCTGTTCATTTCATTGCTCCATTTTTGGATGGGGTTGGATGTTTTCTTCTTGTGGAGTTTAACCAGTATTTTGTATATCCTGGATATCAACCCCTTGTCAGATGTGTATTCGGTGAATATCCTTTCCCATTCTGTAGACTGTCTTTGTATTTTGGTCACTGTTTCTTTGGAGGTGCAGAAGCTTCTTAGTTTAAGATAGTCCCATTTATCTATCTCTGTTTTCACTTGCTCGGCCAGTGGCGTGGCATCTTTGAAGATACCATTAGCTTCAATGTCATGGAGGGTTTTGCCAACTTTATCTTCAATGTACCTTATGGTTTCTGGTCTGATGTTGAGGTCTTTAATCCATTTTGATCTTACTTTTGTACATGGTGTTAGGCAGAGTTCTGAGCCTATTTTTTTGCATGTAGCCGTCCAGTGATGCCAACACAATTTATTAAAGAGGCTTTCCTTACTCCACTTCACATTACTTGCACCTTTATCAAAGATTAGATGAGCATATGATTGTTGTATTGAATAACTGTGAAATAGAGCACTGAAAAATTGTTCATGATTGAGTTTCAGTCATACAATGTTCCAACACTCATTCCCTCCATCAGTGTAATTTCCCATAACCAGTGCCCCAGCTCCCCTCCTTTCCTTCAAGCCATCCTTGACCCCAGCCTGCCTCTATGGAAGGTAACTCTCTTCTCTTCTCTCTCTCTCTTTCTCCCTATCTCTCTCTCTCTCTCATTTTAGGCATTATGGTTTGTGATACAGATGCTGAAAGGTTACCATTGCTATCCCTTTACCTGCTCTCAACCCTCAATTCTTGTTCAAGTTGATCATTTATAACTAATATTGTCATAATGGACCTTCCTCTGTCTTAACTACCCTTCATCTCCCACACCATTGACCCACCACTGACCAGTCCTCCTGGCCCATTTTTCCTGGCCTTGGAAATTAGTTTCATGCTATATTTTTTTTTATGTTCCACAAATGAATGCTGCAAATCTATATCTGTCCCTCTCCTTCTGACTCATTTTACTCAGCATAAAACTCTCCAAGTTTATCATTTATAGGTGATTTTCTTGGTCTCATTTTTTTCCCTAACATCTGTGCAGTATTCCATTGTGTAGGTGAACCATAGCGTCTTTATCTATATGTCTGTTCTCGGCATTCAGGTGGTTTCCAGATTCTGGTATTGTGAATAGTGCTGCAATGAACATAGAAGAGCAGACGGTGTTTCTGCTATTGTTGTATTCTTCCATATTCTATAACATATTTCACATAAAATTTTTAAAAATGGTTATAAGTCAGTCACTTACTGAAAGAATATTTATTAATCATATACTCTAGAAAAAAAGTTGATCCAAGGCTTTAATTTGAGAAATACATACATGTATGTATAATATATACATATATATAGCACAGCGGTAGGGCGTTCGCCTTCCAAGCGGCCAACATGGCCAACCCGAGTTCGATTCCTCCGTCCCTCTCGGAGAGCCCGGCAAGCTACTTGTGACGTATTTGATATGCCAGACACAGTAACAACAAAGTCTCCAATGGAGACGTTACTGGGCCCACTCGAGCAAATCGACGATCAACGGGGGGGCCTTTACCTTTACCATATATATATATAGCTCTGTCTTCCCATTGTTCATCTATTTGCTGGAGCAGGCCTAGTAATGTCTCCATTGTGAGACTTGTTGTTACTGTTTTTGGCATATCAAATACGTCACAGGTAGCTTGACAGGCTTTGCCATGCAGGTGCGATACTCTAGGTAGCTTGCCGTGCTCTCTCAGAGGGGCAGAGGAATTGAACCCAGATTGGCCAACTGGGCCGCATGCAAGGCAAATGCCCTACCGCTATGCTATTGCTCCAGTCTATATATAGCACTGAAGCACTGTCCTCCCATTGTTCATCAATTTGCTCGAGTGGCACCAGTAACATCTCCATTGTGAGACTTCTTGTTACTGTTTTTGGCATATTAAATACGCCATGGGGAACTTGCCAGGCTCTGCCATGCAGGTGGGATATTAGCTATAAAACTTAAGAGTCTTCTAATTGTAAAACAACTTTCATTAACTTTGTGAAAATAAGAAATAGTGATTCCACTTAAAATCTATGGTTTCAGGGGCTGCAGTGATAGTATAACAGGTAGAGTGCTTGCCATGCATGTTACTCAACTGGGTTTGATTCCTAGGACCAGACAGTCCTCCAAGACCTCCCAAGCTTGATCCATGAGCACCATGTATGTAGGGTTCCCTCTACTCCCCACACAAAATCTAGGGTTTCAGTGTGATGAAGATAGTTCAAAGAGCTAGCATGCATACTTTTGCACAGAGAAAGCCCAGATTTGCTTCCCAGTACACAGAGCATTAGAACTGTGAGTAAAACTGCTGGGTGTGCTCCCTAAATGAAGTTAGGTTCTCAAACAATTACTGAAAAAGGAGTCAAAGATGTGACTTGCAGTAGAGTGCATTCCCAGCATGTGTGCTGCTTTGTGTTCAATGCATGGAACTGCCAAAGATGCTTTTTTGTTTTGTTTTTGTTATACTTGCCTATCTGGTTTATTTCAGCCAAGATTGGCAGTTGTAAGTGTAGAGTGAGAAGATGGAACTGACTATTGCAATTCTGTTTTCCCTCACCAGACTTGCCTCCCCAAGTCTGCCTCCATGGTAGGCACTTTTTTTTTTCTGTCTCTGACTCTGTCTCTTTCTCTCTTGCTCTCTCTTTATCTCTCCTTTTGAACATTACTGCTTACAATACAGATACTGAAAGGTTATTATGTAAATCCCTTTATCTACTTTCAGCACTCAATTTTTGCACAGAGTGATCATTTCCAACTATCATTGTCATAGTGGTCCTCCTCTATTCTAGCTTCTCTATCTTTTCATTGTTGAAAACTTTTAATAAGGAACCTAAGATAATACTGTGAGGATCTTAATTTCTATATAGACTATGAGAAAAGTAATAAAGAAATAAGTACAGGAGTAACATTGTGATCTGATTTTGCTCGAACGGGCATCGGTAACGTCTCCATTGTCAGACTCATTACTGTTTTTTGCATACCAAATATGTCATGGGTAGCTTGCTAGGCTTTGCCATGAGGGCAAGATACTCTCGGTAGCTTGCCGGGCTCTCTGAGAGGGGCGGAGAAATCGAACCCGGGTGTGCTGTGAAAAAGCACATTTTTAAGCTCTGCTATTGTAGTTTAGGTATCCAGTTTACAGTGTTGTGACTCTAGTTTGATAACAAACATACCACAACTCTATGCCACTGATGTATTGGCATAGAGTTCCCTACCCTTGTTACTCCCCTTCTTTTTCTTCTTACTTTCCCTTCTATTTCTTCCCTTCCTTGTCCTTCCTGTTCTTCTCATTTCCATTATCTATACTCAATTATACTCGAGCTTTCATCCCTTGATACCTAGCATTATTTTGTATTATTATTCTGCATACCACTGTTAAGTGAGATAATCTGAAATGTATCATTCTTTATTTGACTTACTTCACTTAACATGATATCTGCCAGTTCTATCAAACTCGCAGCAAATTGCATGATCTCATCTTTCCTTGCAGCTGCATAGTATTCCATTGTGTTTCTATGTCACAACTTCATTATCCATTCATCTGTCTTTGGACACCTGGGTTGATTTCATATTCTAGCTATTGTTCTCACTGCTGGAATGAATAATGGAGTGAAATTTGTCTACTGAATGCATGTTTTTGTATCTTGTGGGATAGATACTAAGAAGTGGAATTGCTGAATCATATGGCAGTTTGATTCTTACTTTTCTGACAAATCTCCATACTGTTTTACATAGGGATTTAAACAGAAAACATCCCCACTTGCAGTAGATGAGAGTTCCCTTTTCACCGCATCTTTTCCAAAACAGACAGTTCCCAGTTTTTATGATATGTTCCATTATCACTGGCATGAGATGTGGCATCTTATTTGTGTATTGATTATGATTTCCCTGATGAGAGCTTTTATTCATGCACCCAATTGACACTCCATCTTCAGAGAAGAATCTCTTTATTTCTTCTATCTATGATAGGATTTTTGGATATTTTGTTATTGATCTTTGTGAATGCTTTATATATCTTCACCTGTTAATTTGAGTGCAAATATTTTCTCTATTCAATTGGATACAATTAGTTTCAGCCTGTGTTTCCTTTCCATGCAGAAACTTTTAAATTTGATTTAGTCTCACCTGCTTATTTGAGTTTCATTCGACTTTGCCAATGAAATCATATGATTGAATATCACTTTGAGGTTCAGATCTTGGAGCAGTCTGCCTATATTATCCTCATTGTATTTTATGGATTTTGGTATGATCTCAAGGTCTTCAAACCATCCTCAAACCAATGATAATGGTAAACTTACTCCAGGTCCTGTGCTCAGGGGTCATTGCTGGTTGTGTGCGGGGAACAGCATGCACTGCTTAGTATCAAAGCAGGGTGACTTCAGGCAAGGCAGTCACAATATCCACAATATGTTATGAATTAACTTTTATATAGTCTGAGACATGCAACCAGATTCACTTTTATTCATGTGGCTATTCATTTTCCCCTATGAGAATGAGATAAAGAGATAAAGAGTATAAACTATGAGATAAAGAGGATTTATGTATTTCATTTTATATTACCATTTCTTTGTCAAAAATTAGTTGAACAAATATTTGGTAATTTGTCTTTGATTCTCAACAACTCAACAACAACAACTCATGTTGTTCAGAGAAACTGTCCTTATTCCAGTTTCCTTTTGAAAAATATTTATGACATTTTACTTGAACCGTGATTTTAAAAGTCCCATGAGTCTATGAGTAAAAAATACAACTATAAATGCTTCCCTTTTTTGTATTTTGGTCACAACCAATGATATGGTAGATTTATTCCAGGTCCTGTGCTCAGGGGTCATTACTGGCTGTGTGTGGGGAACAGCATGCACTGCTTAGTATCAAACCAGGGTGACTTCAGGCAAGGCAGTCACAATATCCACAATATGTCTCTAGACTAAATGCTTCAAATTTATAATATTTTTGAGTTTTAATGTACATAATCACAATATTTACTTTGCTCTGAATTTCACTTGTTATTATATTATTTCCAATATTTTTCTCCCTACAATTATTTTTGCTGTTACTACTACTCATGGAAAATATTCTTTCAATTGTTTTAGGTGAAGTAAGCATTTTACTACTTGGTTAGACTATTACTCCTCCATATTGGTTTGAAAATGTTTTTCTTTTATATTGTAGTTTATATTGTAGTTTATATTGTAGTTTATATTTATATTGTATAAATATTCTTTATATTTCTACATATTTTTGCTATTATTTCTCCCTTTTTAACAAGATTACAAAGATATTTATGACTAAGTTTAAGGCATACATTGTCCCAACAGTAATCCTACTAGTGGCCTCCACTAATATCCCCAGTATTATTTTAGCCTGTGCCATGAACTGAGAATATAAAAAATATAGAAAAATTTTTAGATTACTACAAACATCCCAAGGCAGAAACAGATGATATAAAATAGCTAAAGAAACCTAAAAGTATTGAGAAATTGAAATGGTAATCAAAAATGTCCACTCCTCCCACCCCCCTCCCAAAAAAATCCACAAAGGCACAAATGGATTCATTAGTGAGTGCTTTTAAACATTTAAAGAAGAGCGCTGCCAGTCCTTTTCAGGCTCTTTCAGGAAATCAAAGAAAGAGAAACACTCCCAAACAAATACTATCCTGATGCTGAAAACAGAGATAGTACCCAAGAAAGGGAGAATTAGTGAGTAAAATCCTTGATACCATAGATGCAAAGATCCTCAACAACCTACCAGCAAATTGAATCCAACAACTCATTAAAAGATCATAAACAGTGATCAAATGAGACTAATGCCTGAGATTCAAGGATGGCCCGACATATGCAAGTCAATCCACATTCTACACTGTGTCAGTACAACAAAAATTTCATATGACCATATCAATAAATGCAGAAAAAATATTCAACACTATTCAACACTGATTTGTGATAAAAAAATTTCTCAATAAAATGAAAATTAAAGAAACTTTCCTCATCATACTCAAAACCATTTACCAAAAGCCCACAGTCAACATTATACTTAGTGGGGAAAATCTAAAAAACTTCTCCACAAGATCAGTTAAATGATTAGTTACTCATTATCAGTTACTACTTTAATTCGATATAGTACTAGAACTACTTGCCATAGCAATTAGGAAAGATAAATATGTTAAGTGCGTACAGATAGTAAAAGAAGAAGTCAAGCTCTTACTATTTTCAGATGACATGCATCTATCTCTAAAAAACCCTGAAAAATATCAAAAAGCCCTAGAAACAATAATTTTGTATAGTAAAGTGGCAGGCTACAAAACTAAGACCCCCAAGTCCATTACTTTCCTATATGCAAATAATCAAATAGAAAATAGAGATATTAATAACACAACCCCATTCACAACTGTGTCTCATAAAATCAAGTACCTAGCCATCAGCTTAACTAAAGAGTGCAAACCTTATAAAAACTATAAAACACTAATTTAAGAAATGAAAGAAGACACGACACAAACATATCTTCTGCTCATGGATTGGGAGGATCAACACTGTCAAAATGACAATCCTCCCCAAAGCATTACACAGATTCCCTAAAAGGATACCTATGCCATTTTTCAAAGAAACAGATTCAACACTCCTGAAATTCATATGCAACAATAACCCCATCCCAGGTAGTCAAAAAGTGGTCAGCCACATGCAAAAAAAAAAAAGAATCCATAATGCAATGTTCATAAATAAAATTAAAGTGAACTGAATTCCTCAATATCAGATCTGAATTCTTAAGGTACATAGAGGAAAATATATTCACAGAACTCTCCATGACATTGAAGCTATAGGTATCCTTAAGGATGCAACAACCTTTGTCAAACAAATTAAAGGAAATATTTACAAAATAGATTTACATTAAATTTAGAAATTCCTGCACCACAAAGGAAATAATTTTCAGAATACAAGAAAACAGATAAAGAATAGGAGGAATTATATACCCACCACTCTTTTGATAAAGTGTTGATATTCAAGATATATAAAGTACTGGTTGTACTCTATAAGTTAAAAATTCCAACCTATTAAAAAATGGGTAGAAGGAATGAACAGAAATTTCTCAAAGAAGAAATGCAAGTGGCTAAAAGACACATGAAAATAAGGATAATGCAAATCAAAACAACTATGTGGCATCACCTCACACCACAGAAACTGGAATTTATCACATAGAAAAACGATAACAAGTATTGGCGAGGATGTGGAGGAAAGGGGACACTGATTCACTGCTTGTGAAAGTGTTGACTGTTCTAGCCTTTTGGGAAAACAATATAGATACCCCTCAAAACACTAAGAATTGGGGCCAGAGCAATAGCACAGTGGAGAGGGCATTTGCCTTGCATGCAGCCAACCCGGGTTTGATCCCCGGCATCCCAGATATTCCCCTGAGTATGCCAAGAGTCATTCCTGAATGCAGAGCCAGGAATAACCCCAGAGCACTTCTGGGTGTGACCCAAAACACAAAAAAGAAAAAAAAACTAGGAATTGAACTTCCATATGACCAGTTGCAATTCCACTCATGGGAATATGTCCCTAGTGGCCCAAAGCACAATGTATAAAAGACATCTGCTCTTCTATGCTCACTGCAGCATTATTCACAATCTCCAGAATATGGAAACAACACAAATATCCAAACTGATCAAAGAAATTATGATACATAATCACAATGGAATACTACTTTACCAAAATTAAAAATGAAGTCATGAAGTTTTCTGTTACATGAATGGATCTGGAGAGTATCATATTGATTGAAATCAACAATAGGGAGTGAAACAGACTCAGAATGATCTATCTCATATGTGGAATACAAAGAAACATTGTAGGGGAAGATTAAATGTCTGAAGGAAGGAGAGCTGATCTACAGTAAGAAGCTTGCCAATGGAGTGGGACTAGGGAGGGGATGGTTAGGAAGGAAAAGCTATTGCATATTTTTAATGAATATAAAATATCACTATATTTCAGGTACTGGACTAGTCATTGGTTTACAGTTATAAATTAGAAGCAGAAAAATTTGCCCTGCTTTTCTCATATATAAGCACATAATATGTATACAGGGGATATTATAAAGAAGACATAAATACTATAGTGTATAAGGTGATGCAATGGGATCATATATTGTGAAAACCTAAATTAACAAAAAGACAGTGTGTTGACAGGAAATCTCCCTAAGACAGAAACAGTAGAGCTGGATCCTCAAGATAAAGAGAAATAAAATCTATTGGAAAAAATATGTGCAAATGCAAAAGGAAGTGTGGAAGAAAATGCTCAACCCTCAAGTGTAGACAGGTATTACAGATTTGCTAATTCAGTGCTACATTAAGCAAATCAGAATTTACTTTAGAGATCTGATTTTAAGGTTATGAGATTTAAACTAAATAATTTACATGGCTAGGCCAGAGAGATAGTACAGGAAAATATAGACAGAATTCTCCATTATATCTATATATATTATGCATATATATACATGTATACATATAAAGTACTGGTTGCATTCTACAAGAAAAAAGTCCAACTTTTTTGGGTTTTTTTTGGGGGGGGGGGGGCACATCCTACAGTGCACAAGGGTTTTCCCTGGCTCTGCACTCAAGAATCACTCCTGGCAGGCTTGGAACCATGTGGGTTGCTGGGGATCAAATCAGGGTAGGCTGCATGCAAGGCATACACAGTACCAACTGTACTACCATGTACCAGTGCTCCTGCACTGTAGTCAAGGTTCTTGTCTTGGATGTAGCCAACCTTGGTTTGATTACCTGCACTTCATTTGGCCATCTGAGCACAGGAATCAGAGTCAGGAATCAGTCCTGAACATTGCTAGATATGACCCCTCCACCCCAAAAAAGAAATGAATGGCATGTTAACATTAGCACTTTTGAGTCCTTAATTTATGAAATTGATAATTATTTGGAATAGAGTAGGAGTAGAGACAAAAAGACTGATGCAGAAGGTGATAAGCTGGAACAAGTTTAGATCTATGGGAACAAACCAAGAGACAAAGCCACCTAAACATCTGATTTCTGTTGACTTAATTATAGGTTAGAGTACATCAATAAAAAAACAATTTTTATTACCACTACTTAATAAAATAGATGAGGACATGTCTGTATCACAGATATCTATTTCAGGAATATGCCCTGGAAAGTCATGTTGGTCATTTCTATAAAGAACCTTCAGGTAAGTTTTTAGATACACAGGGCAGTTATCTAATCAATTTTTTTAATGTGAGTATTAATCAATTTATTTAATGTGAGTATCTTAAAAGAAAGAGAAACATATCTACCTCCAATAAAGAAAATATATTCACTAAATTAAGATCAATCAGCACTAATCTTACTTGGCTCATCATTTCTGAACAGTCAATAGTCAGAAAACTATACTTGACTACTTGCTTGGCACATATTTTTAAAAGTTCACAAATACACAAAGAAATAAAAACATAAATGAACCAAGTATCTACAAATATATTTTTATTTTGTTATATTAAGGGCGCGAGCACAGCAGGTAGGGCATTTGGCTTGCACGCAGCTGACCCAGGTTTGATTTCTCTGTCCTCTTGGAGAACCCGGCAAGCTACCAAGAGTATCCTGCCCACATGACAGAGTCTGGCAAGCTACCCGTGGCATATTCAATATGCCAAAAACAGTAACAAGTCTCACGATGGAGACATTTCTGGTGCCTATGAACAACGATGAACAACGGGAGGACTGTGCTACAGTGCTACAGTCTATCTATATTAATTTTGCTTCAGTATGCTTTATTTCAAAATGATTAGCACATATAATGAAATTAGATATAACCTTCTACAAACCATGAGATTTAAAATGCATACATTCTAAATAAAGTGCTAATAAATTGCTTACTCTGCATTATGATAGAGAAATTTGTGGTGACTGAAAAATGTTTGGAAATGGTTAAACTTAGGAAATCTATTAGCATAATTTATATGATCAACTAAGCATACACAAACAAGATAAGCAATAAAATTCAAGCAAGCAAGCAGAAAGTTAACTAACACAGAGTTAATGCACTTAATGAAATGTACAAAATCAGCATGAGAGACTTTTTCTCAAGTGTTTTGCCAACTTTGTACTCAAAAAACTGCCTTGGCTTACTACTTTCTAGAGACAACGATAAAGTAAAAAGCGTTCTTTCACTGATATGCATGGGTTTGTCACATTGTCAATCTCCCTTAGCATGATCACTTTTTCTGGAAAGAAGAATAAGAGAGAAAGTACACCCCAAAGCTGCTGGCTCAGCATCTGGTTATAATCATTCTCCATCACTGCTGTCATTTGTAGTGTGTTAAGGCCCTAAATAAAGAGACCCTTCTCTAGATTACTGATGCATGGGATCTTTGTGACAGCTTATGAGTAATGGACGTCAATAGGAATGAGAACTCTGACCTGCAAAGTTATAGCATGTAACATCAGGTTTATGTAATAAACTATGATTCATGTATAAGACAAGTAGATTTCTAATCAGGGAGAACCCTTTCAGACACCTTAACCTCCAAAGGAATCTCCCTCTTGTCTCCATTAAGCAGTTGACTTCTGCTAGATTGGGCAGTACCAATGTGAAGCAGACTTTCAAAGCCCATCAGACATTTTCCTTCAGTTTAATTTTGTATTATAATTATATTCTACGTTGAAATATGAAGTAGCTGAAGTAGCTAATTTTCAATGCTTCAGTGAAAAGTTTGCCAACCCTAATTAACTCCTCCAGTCTTGCAAGTTTTTTTCAGTTGGACCAGAAATATGTCTATAATAATTATGAAGAGAAATTAAGCCTTATTAGTGTCACAGTTGGTAACAAAGAAGAAAGTTGAAAAATCAAAAACTTACCACGAGTGAAAGTTAACCAAGATGTTGAAATAAGAGCTGCATGCCCAGGCAGCACGTTATTTGGAATTTATAAGTGCATGTTGAACGTTCATGCTGTTCTTCTACATTTCAATTCCGAGTATTCTAAGATGTTTGAAACTAAAGTTAACTAAATTTTAAAATAAGCTTTTCAAGAGAAATTTTCCAATTGGATAAGTGGCATGGGAGAGGGGTTTTTGTTGTGCTTTCTTACAGAAGGGTGCTATAAAAAATGTTTTAAGAGGAAAACAGATTTATACAACAACAAAGTCTATTTGAAGCCAGAAAGATAGTACATTGGTAGGACACTTGCCCTGCTTATGGCTGACAAAGGTTTTATTCTTAGTTAATTTCTTTTAGGTCTTGGAGCACTGCTATGGGTGATCCCTGAATACAGAGCCAGAACTCAGCCCTGAGCATGGCTTGATGTGGCCCAAAATTTCCCAAAAATTAAAATTGAATAATCTTTTTAGTAAAATCTTTTAAAAATATTTTCCCATCATTCAATTTCATGTGTTCTTCTCACTAAGTAAATGCTTGATATTTGTTTCCTCTACTGGTGTTGTTTAATTAATCATGAATATTTTAGTAGCACTGAGATGCAGAGATACATCATTCTTTATAAGTACTTACTCATACTATTTTTATAATTATTCATAATTCAGCATTTTTTTAAAAATTCAAAATATGTGAAATTCTCATGCCTAGAAGCAAATATTCACAGTCATACAGTCCTCCCGTTGTTCATCGATTTTGCTCGAGCGGGCCCAGTAACGTCTCCATCGTGAGACTTGATGTTACTGTGTTTGGCATATCGAATATGTCACGGGGAGCTTGCCAGGCTCTGCCGTGCAGGCAAGATACTCTCGGTAGCTTGCCGGGCTCTCCGAGAGGGGCACAAGAGTCAATCTCGGGTCGGCCATGTTGGCTGCGTGCAAGGCAAATGCCCTACAGCTGTGCTAGAAGCAAATATTAATAATGTTATTTCTATTGCTCTCAATGAATGAGTCTGTCATATGTTTGAGGTGATAGAAAAGCCTTAGCAAATGTTTGAAATGCTAGTTCAAAGTTATCAAGTATTTAATACTAGTATCCAAGATTCATGGAAATTATCTTCTCTTTACATGTTATAGTTCATCTATACTTCCTGTGTTTGAGATTGTCCTACTTTTTATATGCTAAATATATGTTATGCTTTATTTTAGCATTTAAAATTATTAGAAAAACATAGTTTTCATTTTATACTGTACAAGTTCTTCATAAATAAATGAGCTCAGTGCCAAAATATTTAAATGGCATTTCTTATCTCCCTTAATTTAATATTAATAAAGCTTCCAACTCTACTTTGCTTTTGAATTAACTTCATATATTTTATGAATTTACTCTTTTAAAAATGCATTATACAAGGATACTGTTTCCTGTAGATGACAAACTTCTACTCTGATTATTCTGATATTTATGCCTATGTATGTCTTCCCACATAAATCACTTAAATCACTTAACTATGCGTTAGTCGTCGATTTGCTCGAGCGGGCGCCAGTAACGTCTCCATTTGTCCCTGTCGTGTGCTAGTGTAGCCCACTGGCATCTGTTCGCTCTGGGAACATGAAGGGCCTCAAACTGATCGTTTATGATCTTGACGAAGAAGTCTGACCATCTGGTCGGTGGGCGGCCACGCAGTCTTTTGACATCCCGTGGAATCCAGTCAGTAACAGCTCTAATCCAGGGGTCGTCTTTAAATCTCATTATGTGACCAGCCCATCTGATTTTTGACATCTTGGCAAATGAGACCGCGTCCCTGATTCTTGATCATCGACGGATGTTGGAACTCCGGATTCTTCCTCTCATTTGAGTGAAACGTGATATTCCAAGCATAGCTCTTTCTATTCTTCTTTGGGAGACCTGAATAGCGTTCTCATCCTGTTTGCGTAGGCCCCAGGTCTCTGAGGCATATGTTAATGCAGGAAGAACAGTGGAATCAAAGAGATGTGCCCGGAGCCGGAGGTTCTTCATCCTCTTAGCTAGTTCTTCGATGCTCTTGAAGGCATTCCAAGCTGCTCTCTTCCTCCTGTGCAGCTCGGGTGCCAAGTCATTTGTCATGTTGACTTCTCGACCTAGGTACACATAGCTGTTGCATTCGGAGATGGTCGTTCCGTTGAGAGCGAATGGGGCATCAGGAACGAGGCTGTTTCTCATAAACATTGTCTTCGTAAGATTCAGCTGTATTCCTACCTTTCCACACTCACGGTCAAAGTCGGCCAGCATTTGTGCCGCTTGGCTGATGTTTGGTGTTATTAAAACAATATCATCAGCAAAGCGGAGGTGGTGTAGTTGCCGACCATCTATCTTCACTCCCATTCCTTCCCATTCCAGTCGTCACATGATGTTCTCGAGGGTGGCACTGAAGAGTTTCGGTGAAATGGTATCACCCTGCCGAACCCCTCTCTTGACATCAATGATTACTTCTTTGTAGAATGGTGAGATCCTGGTAGTGAATCCGCAATAGAGCTCATGGAGGATCTTGATGTATTGGGCTTGAATGCCCTGATTGACTAGGGCTTCAATGACCGCTTCCGTCTCAACAGAATCAAAGGCCTTCTTTAAATCAATGAACGTTAAACAGAGCGTCATCTTGAACTCCCGAGAAACCTCAATGAGCTTGGTTATTGTGTGGATATTGTCGATGGTGCCGAATCCTTTGCGGAACCCGGCTTGCTCGCATGGTTGTCCTTCATCTAGTGTTCTGCCAATCCTATTTAGGATGACTCGAGTGAACAACTTGTAGATGACAGACAATAGGCAGATCGGGCGTTAGTTGCCAATGTCATGGATGTCTCCCTTCTTGAACAGTAGGACGGTCCTGCTGGTTTTCCATTGGGACGGAACCTTGCATTCAGACAGGTAGCGAGTGAAGAGCCGAGCCAGTGTATTGATGAGTACTGACGGCAGGTTCTTCAGGTGTTCAGGTCTGACCTTGTCTGGGCTGGGTGCTGTTTGTTTCTTTACTGACGAAATGGCGTGTCAGATTTCGGAAGGGAGAACATTGGGAACGACATATCCATCCTGTGTAATTTGGTATGTCGGCAAATGGACTTGGCTATCAAAGGAATTTGTGTAGAAGTCATGGATAATCTTCTCCATTGCCATTCTGGAGGATAATCTTCTCCATTGCCGTTCTGTCTTCCCACAGTACTATGTTAAACTATTCCAGAAAAGTTTTACATCAAAGGTTGCAACTACCATTCATCTTTAAAATTTTTTCCAAACTGACCATTTGTACAAAAAGTACAGGGAAAATGTAACAATACTAAAAACCAAGCTATAACACTGACTTTTATTGTTTTGTTTATCCTGCTGGTATACGTGGGAAGCCGCATGGCATTTCCTGATAGCTTGCAGAAAAGTAAAATAGGTCCTCTTAAAGAGTAAGGCCCACACAGCATAGACAAAATTAGTCATTCTTGGGAGCAAACCAAGATTCTGTCTCTGTTTCAAAACACTCAAATCCAGTCCCTGGGTCCAAAAGTTAATTTCATAAGCTGGCGGAAATTTGAATGCAAGTTCTGAGTAAAACCAAATAGAAGTGTAACTGCACTGTGCACATAGGTAGGGTAGACATAAGAGGGGAAAGAACACAAAAGGACTGGGGAGCTAATCCTCTTCCAGCAATGAAAAAGGAGTTTTTGCAATAAAGAACTAAGCTCACGAGTTCCCTGTGAGGATCCACGTTTGTAAACCATACAGATGCATCACCCAGCTCATTCTATATCATAATTTTTTAAAAATACCTTTGCTTCAAGGGGGACACTCTTACAATGCTCTCATCTGCCCTCTTAGAAGCTCAATCCACCAAGCAAACACAAAGTTCATTTCTTAGTCACATTTCATATATACACATCACACAAGATTTATGCTACCTCATAGCCCAGCAACTGGTTCAGTGTGATCTGAAAAAGAAAAAAAAGCTATAACTTACTAAAGTCAAAAAATTATTTTTTTAGGTAGAAGGTCAAAGTCAGTTCTTCCCTGACCTTTCCTCTGTCATTGAATCTTGAGAGTCCCCGAGGTAGACAACATTTTTCTTTCTATCCCAAAGTTTTCCCTGTTTTTCATCACTATAATGAATTTAAATGCAATTTTAAAGACATGTATATGTGTAAAGGTAAGGTAAAGGTAAAGGCCCTCCCATTGATCATCGATTTGCTCAAGCGGGCCCAGGAATGTCTCCATTGGAGACTTTGTTGTTACTGTGTCTGGCATATCGAATACTCTCGGTAGCTTGCCAGGCTCTCCAAGAGGGGCGGAGGAATCAAACTCGGGTCGGCCATGTTGGCTGCGTGCAAGGCAAACGCCCTACCCACTGTGCTATCGCTCCAGCCCGTAATTGTGTAATATATATATATATATATATATATATATATAGTGTTATATAAACCCAACATATTACTATTCAACTGTAAAGTGATTACATTTGGCCAGTTACAGAAAAATAGAAGGAACTTGATATTGTAGGCTTAGAAGTAAGTCAGGATAAAAAGACAGATCCTGAATGATTTTACCCATCTGTATAAGATATCAAATGAAATGGAATAATGGATAAATACAACAACAACAACAACAAACCCAGGGTCAATGGCTAAAGCACCATCACCTGAGGGAGGACAAGGTAGGGGAAAGGGGGACGGATGTAAGAAAGTGTTGTGGACTTTATTTTTTTTTCAATTTTTTTTCTGTGATTACTCTTTTGGGGGAGAATGGCACATCTGGTGATGCTCAGAGTTTACTCCTGGCTCTGCACTCAGAAATTACTCCTGGCAGTGTTTTGCTTGTAGGAACATATGGTATGCTGGGGGAAGCTGTGTGCAGGCAAGCACCAACTCCCAGTAGTGAGTCTCCAGCCCCTGATTCATTTTTTTAGATCTTAGTGATACTCAAATATGCAGAGTGGAAACTAGTAACTATAGTTCCCATGATGTAAATTACATACCCAAGATTTTTTTCTACTTTTTCAACAATTTTGATTGAAAGATTCATGCATCCCTCTCATTTTATCTTTTCTCCCAAGAAGTTCAAAGTTTGGTCTACAATCTTGATTACTTTTCTCAGATCTTTCTTCTCAGATATATATATATATATATATTCTTCATGTATGTATGTATATATATGTGTATATGGTATGTATGCACACATATATATATATACATATACATATATATGTGTGTGTATATATATATATATCCCCCTTGGGGTAGATACCAAGAAGTGTAGTTTCTAGCCATATGAAAATTCTAGTCTTAGCTTTTGCTGAATTAGAGGATATTCCAATTGTGAGCGACTGTTTCTTTATTACTAAAACCCAGCCTACACTGGTTGATTCCACTCTACTCCCTAGAACACAAAAACATTAACTTGAAAAGATGTATGCCTTTGTTCATTGCATGAGTGAGCATTAAAGAATAATGAATCACACCAGATCTCACATAATTGGGAGTCTGAAGCTTAAATCTCAGCACCCACATATATTTACAATGGAGGAAAAAAGACTTCACCAGCCAGGTGAAGTCCTAGCAAATTATAGAGCTAAAATAAAGCCTGAAGCCTCATCGAGGAGGATCTCAAATCAATACTACATGCAAAGACAATGGAAATAAAGCAATCACTGGGAAAAAAGCATAATATCATCTCAAGGACTAACTGATTCAAGATACCAGAGTCCATAGAAATTGAATTGAATAAGAATACAGCAGCAAACCACAGACACAGAACTCAGCACCAGGTGTACCAGATCAGCAATACTGAAGACAAAATACTAACAATCACAAAAATTAAGAGGCCAAAGAAAAGAGAGGCAAGCAAATAGAAGAGAATGTGAGATTCTGTTTTGAGAGACTGTGGGTTGTTGGGCAACATGCGGCAGTACTCAGAGCTTACTTCTGGCTCTAAACTTAGGTGTAAGCTCGTGGAACTTGGGGATCATATCTTGTGCTGGAAACAGAACCCAGGTCAGACACGAGTAAGGCAAGTGCTCTACCTACAGAACTAGCACACCAACACCTGAGAATGTACTATACTTTTTTTTTAAAACTGATACTTCTAACCTTTTAATAAAAATTTTAACTTTGCAAATATTAATCAAGTCTGAATTTTCTGCTTAGAAGACTTGATTCTTATTATTTATTTAATTATTAGTTATTGGGCTGGAGCAATAGCATAGCAGGTATGGCATTTGCCTTGCATGCAGCTGACCCAAATGAGCTGGGTTTGATTCTTCCGCTCCACTCAGAGAGTCTGGCAAGCTACAGAGAGTATTGCACCCACATGACAAAGCCTGGCAAGATACCCATGTCGTATTCGATATGCCAAACACAGTAACAAGTCTCACAATGGAGAATTTACTGGCCCTGCTTGAACAAATCGATGAACAACAGGAGGACAGTGCTATAAGGCAACAGTGCTACTAGTTATTAATTGAGCTAACATGATAGGAAGTAGTATTAAAATTGATGTTTTAGGCTTACAGTATTATAGTATTGCAGATAATGGTCAGATGCAATCTTTTTGCCTTTAAAAAATTATTAAAGAGCCATGACTTACAAAGTTACTCATAGTTGTAATTTAAGCATACAATTTTTCAACACCAATCCAACACCAGTGTCAACTTCCCTCCACCAGTATTCCTAGATTCCCTCCCCAATCCAACCTCCACTTTACCCCTTCCTGTCAACTTACAAAGTTTCAGTGATTGCACCTTAGATCTCATGTTTTCAGTTCTGTTGAATCTTGTTTTGGGTATGTGGCTATACCCATCACTCAGATTACTTGTATAACGAGGCTCTTTTGCCTGTTAACCCATTACTTCTTGTTCTCTTTTTCCCCCCTGAATACACATTCTTCTCTAGTACACATGGAATGTTCTCTGTGATGGATCACAGACTATAACACAACTCAAATAAACATACATACATTTACTAATAAAGAAACTGTGCAAAGAACTTTCTCAGACTACAACACCATGAAAGCAAAAGTTAGCCTTTTTACATTAGTAAAAGAAAAAAGTCTTATAATCATATCAATAGATGCAGATAAGGAGTTTGACAAAATCCAATATCCATTCATGGTAAAATCTCTGAACAAAATGAGGTTAGAGGGAACTTTCCACAAGATAATGGCATGCATCTATTTCTAAGACGTCCAAGTCAGAAACGTTCCTAAAGGCGATATAGTGCAAGAAAAAGATGTCTTCTACCCACACTTTTATTCAACATAGTATTAGAATTTCTAGCTACAACAATCAGCCAATTAAATCAAATTTAAAAGATCCAAATTAGAGAAGAAATGTAAGTATCACTATATGCAGTTGATATGAGAATAAGCAGAGAAAAAACCCTAGAGACCGCAATAAAGCTCCAAGAGACAATACACCAATACAGAAAAGAGGCTGGCCACAAGGTTAGCATGAACAAATTGGCCTCATTCTTATAAACAAAGGATGAATCAGAGGAGACAGCGATCAAGGAGTTTATCCTATTTAAAAGTACCCCAAAGCATCAACTATCTAGGAATAAACTTAACAAAAGGTGTGGGAGACCTATCAAAATTTTCAATCATTTAACAAAGAGATCACTTGACTTCCCATTAATTGTCATTTGCTTGAGCAGGTGCCAGTAACGTCTCCATTTGTCCCTGTCACGTGTTCGTGTAGCCCAATGGCGTCTGTTCTTTCTAGGAACACGAAGAGCCTCAAACCAATCATTCATGATCTTTATGAAGAAGTCTGACCTTCTGGTAGGTGGGCGGCCATGCGGTCTTTTGACATCCCGTGGAATCCAGTCCGAAGGGGCTCTAGTCCAGTGGTCATCTCTAAATCTCATTACGTGAACAGCCCATCTGATTTTTGATGCCTTGGCAAACATGACAGCGTCCATGATTCTTAAATCATCAATGGAGGTCGAAACTCCGGATTCTTTCTCTCATTTGAGTGAAACGTGATATTCCAAGCATAACTCTTTCAATTCCTCTTTGGGAGACCCAAATAGCGTTCTCATCCTGTTTTCGTAGGGCCCAGGTCTCTGAGGCGTATGTTAATGCAGGAAGAACAGTGGAGTCAAACAGATGTGCCCAGAGCCGGAGGTTCTTCGTCCTCTTAGCTATTTCTTCGACGCTCTTGAATGCATTCCAAGCCGCTCTCTTCCTCCTGCGCAACTCAGGTGCCAGGTCATTTGTCATGTTGACTTCTCGACCTAGGTACACATAACTGCTGCATTCGGAGATGGTCGTTCTATTGAGAGCAAATGGAGTGTCAAGAATGAGGCTGTTTCTCATAAACATTTTCTTCGTAAGATTCAGCTGTAGTCTGACCTTTCCACACTCACGGTCGAAGTCAGCCAGCATTTGTGCCACTTGGCTGATGTTTGGTGTTATTCGAACAATGCCATCAGAAGAGCGGAGGTGGTGTAGTTGCCAATTGTCTATCTTCACTCCCATTTCTTCCCATTCTAGTCATCACATGATGTTCTCGAAAGTGGCACTGAAGAGTTTCAGTGAAATGGTATCACCCTGCCGAACCCCTCTCTTGACATCAATGATTACTTCTTTGTAGAATGGTAAGATCCTGGTAGTGAATTCGTAATACAGCTCATGGAGGATCCTGATGTATTGAGTTTGAATGTCCTGATTCGCTAGGGCTTGAATGACTGCTTCCGTCTCAACAGAATCAAAGGCCTTCTTTAAATCAATGAACGTTATATAGAATGTCATCTTGAACTCCTAAGAAACCTCAATGAGCTTGGGTATCATGTGGATATGGTCGATGGTGCTGAATCCTTTTCAGAACCCGGCTTGCTTGCATGGTTGTCCTTCGTCTAGTGTTCTGCCAATCCTATTCAGGATGACTCGAGTGAACAGCTTGTACATGACAGACAATAGGCAGATCAGGTGATAGTGGCCAATGCCGTGGATGTCTACCTTCTTGTACAGTAGTACAGTCCTGCTGGTTTTTCGTTGGGACGGAACCTTGCATTCAGACAGGTAGCATGTGAAGAGTGGAGCCAGTGTATTGATGAGTACTGGCGGCAGGTTCTTCAGGTGTTCAGATCTGACCTTGTCTGGGCCGGGTGCTGTTTGTTTCTTTACTGAAGAAATGGCGTGTCGGATTTTGGAAGGGAGAACATTTGGAATGACATATCCATCCTGTGACAAAGAGATTTAAGAAGAATTAATAAAATTTAAAAAATTCCATGTCCATGAATCAATATTGTTTAAAATCCAGCTCCCGGAGCTGGAAACATGAATGGAGTAAAGATAGCTCTTTAAAAATGGGCTGGGAAAACTGGATAATCGTGTGTAAAAAATAATCATGCCTTACACAAAAATCAATTAAAATGGATCAAAGCATGATACTTTCCATGTCCACCTATTAATATATAAATTTTATGACTACATTTTCCTTAACTGCTGCATTATGTTCCATTGTGTAGATGCACCGTAGTTGCTTTATCCAGTAATCTGTTCTTGGGCACTCAGGTTGTTTCCAGATTCTTGCTATTGTGGATAGTGCTACAATGAACATAGAAATGCAAATGTCATATTTGCTTTTTTTTGTGCCCACGAGGTGTATTCCTAGAAGTGGTATTGGTTGGCCATATGGAAGCTCAATTTCCAGGTTTTTAAGAATCCCCACAATGTTTTTTAGAAAGGCTTGGCCAGTCAGCATTCCCACCAACTATGTTTAACGGTTCCTTTCTCTCCACATCTGTGCCACTGCTTTTTGTTCTTGTTTATTTTGATTTTTGCCAATTTATGTGGCATAAGGTGTTATTTCAAAATGAGTCAGAGAGGGAAGGCATAGAATGATTGCACTCATTTGTGGGATATAAAAATATAGTATGAGATTAATAACCGAGGACAGTAGAAACAAGAACCAGGAAGATTGGTCCATGTTAGAAGCTTGTCTCAAGTGCTGGGGGAGAAGGAAGTTGGAATAGAAAAGGACACTATGACAACTATAGTTGAAAATGATCATTCTGAATAAGAACTTCATGCTGAACGTAGGTAAAAGAACAAACACTATAACCTTTCAGTATCTGTATTCCAAACCATAATACCCAAAAGGAGAAAGAGAAAGAAAAAAAGTGCCTGCCATAGAGGGAGGCTGGGAGGGCATGTATGGAATGGTGGCAGGAGGAATACTGGAGACATTGGTGGTGGGAAATGTACACGGGTGGAGAGATGGGGGATGAAACACTATAGACTGAAATGTGATCAACAGCTTTGTAGGGGTCTATCTCACGGTGATTAAATACAAATGAAATACAATAAAAATAAAATGTATTACTTTTTAAAAGGGCTGGAACGATAGCACAGCGGGTAGGGCGTTCGCCTTACAAGCGGCCAACATGGCCGGCCTGAGTTCGATTCCTCCGCCCCTCTCGGAGAGCCCGGCAAGCTACCGAGAGTATTGGATATGCCAGACACAGTAACAACAAAGTCTCCAATGGAGACGTTACTGGGCCCGCTTAAGCAAATCGATGATCAACGGGAGGGCCTTTACCTTTACCTTTTTTACTTTTTAAAAAGTTAATCAAAGACTCTGAGATACAACTGGAAATTACAAAGAATGGTGAGAAAAAATATAGGCAGCAATCCAAGATTTGTACCTCAAAGGCATTTTCAATATGATGATGCCTCTTAAAAAGACAACAAAATTAAAAAAATAAGCAAATTGGACTACAACAAATTACGTGCTTCTGCATGGCCAAAGAAACAGGCTAAAATTAAAAGACAGCTAAATGAATAGAAAAAAAATTTTGCATTCAACACATCAGATAAAGGGTTGATACCCAGGATATATAAAATACTCACACAACGATCAACTAAAAATATTCAAAATCCTATCAAAAATGAGGAGAGTAAATGAGCAGGCAATTCTCAGAAGAAGACAGTCAGATGGTCAGTAAGCACATAAAAATGCATCATCACTTGTCATCAGGGAAATCAAAATAAAAAATGAGATATGAATCATCTAACACCAGTGAAAATGGCATATATTAAAAATAGTGGAAACATTCAGTATTGCTGGGGATGTGGTGAAAAGAAATTCTCATCCACAACCATTAGCAATGTTGTCTGGTTAAACCCCTGTGGAAACAGTGCGGAGAGTTTCAGTAAACCTGAACTGCCACAGGACCCAGCAATTCCTCTTTTATGCATCTATTTTATATTTTGTTGACACACTTGACACTTGAGGATCCACTTTTTGTATGTACCATCAAGACACAAAAATACTCTATATACCCATCATTATTCATTAAAACACTTAATACAGTAGCTGAGATATGGAATCTAGCTAGGTATCTAGAGACAGATAGATTATTAAGATGTTTTATATATATATGTATGTATGTATACACACAATGCAATATTATGCAGCTGAAAGAAACTATGAAATCACGCAATTTGTTGCAACCTGGATTGAGTTGGAAGATAATGTTATGTTGAGTGAAGTAAGACAGAATAAGAAAGAAAAACATAGTATGACCTCACTTATCTCTGATATATAGAACAATTGGATGAGAGAATTAAGTGTAGTACAGGGGATATGGGGTGGTAGCAATAGCACAGCGGGTAAGGTGTTTGCCTTGCATGCGGCCGATCCGGGTTTGATTCTTCTGCCCCTCTCGGAGAGCCTGGCAAGGCAAGCTACCAAAAGTAGCTTGCCAAGAGCACCTTGCCCGCTCGATAGACACTGGCAAGCTACTTGTGATGTATTTGATATGTCAAAAACAGTAGCAATAAGTCTCACAATTTGTTGTGAGACATTACTGGTGCCTGCTTGATCAAATCTATGAACAAAGGGAGGACAGTGCAACAGTGCAGTGTTACAGGGGAGATGCCTAGATCACCCTTGGCCTTAGAGTATAGGAAGGAGAAGAACAGAAAGCAAAAGAAATCTAGAAGTAAAGAAAGAAGATAATTAAGGGAAATAATGGGGAAACAGAAATCAGGGACCTCAAGTATACTGCTAGCATAAGAAAGTGGTATTGCTAATAACACAAAGCACAAGTCAGCAACACTAAAAATTTGAGATTCAAACTATTACCACCAAACTCTTTTCAATGTAGCAGGTAGTGGAGATAGGAGGAAATTGAGAACACTGGTGGAGGGAATTTGACACTGGTTGTGGGATTGGAGACAGAACATTGTATATCTAAAACTATAAGTAATTTTGTAAATCATGCTTCTTTAGTTAAATTTAAATTTTTTTTAAAAAAAATGGGGAAAAGGTGGATTGTAAATGATACTAGGACAGTGTTCAAAGTTAGTGGATAGTTTATTGGTGGTGAAGGTATAGCAATCTTGTACAACAAATCCATAAAAGTTATGTATTTATGTTAACTACCATATGAATGTTTGCTAAGCATATGTACACACACACAAACATTTTTGAAAACAATTAGTGCTCTTGCCAGAATAGATTTTGATTTCATTAAGAACTTGAACACATTCAATATAAAGTTTTACCCTAATGAATTTTCCCAAAGAATATTTTCACATTCTTTACCCTGATACTTCATCTTATTAAACAAAATAGAACTAGAAACATTACATGAACAGGTAAATAGGTAGCATACCCCCACATCAAAGTCATCTTTTAAAAAGGCTGACCTGTTATCAGCAAATACATTGAGGATCAGCCCTTATCAGCTTCCTCAGAAATCCCAGTTTTGGGGTTTACCCAAACTTTTTGCTTTTGTTAACCATATTAACAGTGTTACAGTGTCAGAAAATAATTATTAAACTGAAATGGAAACCTGAGGTCTGAAGTATGCTTTCTAAAGCATACCTCCATTGTCTCTCATACCCGAGGATGCAACTGTAGGAGCTATTACTACAATTTCCATTCAGACAATTTAGGGAAGCCCTATTTATAGCATTGGCAAGGCAAATTTATACTCATTGTTTGGGCTTTGGTTGCCAGTGGTTTCATTAGATGAGATACTTTCCTGTAGCTAAAGTGAGGGAATGAGAAGATAAAGGTATTTAGTGACATTCAGAAATGAATTCTCCAGATTTGAATGCTAGCTGACTGAAAAGGTTATTTCAATTTCTTATCTGCTATGATCTATTTTATCAACTAAATATTGGTAAGATTTATAACATTTTTATTGTAAAGTGTGTAGGTGAGAGAGGAGCGAGTGACCCCTTACTCTACTACCCAGCTGCCACCACGCACCAGGCCTCTTTCCAGATGCTCAGGCCGAGACTCACAGAGTGAAGCCCTACAGAACCAGGTAAGCAGAACTCTGTAATCTTGAACTCTAGGTTCAATGGGACCCGGAAAAAGAGATCCTCTGCCTGCTCCCACCAATCTTTAGCAACCCAGGGATTAAACCCAGAAGCTCCATGCTACCTTGCCCTGTCTGCTTCCAACAATCTCTTGCGACCTAAGGATCACACCAAGAAGACTCACTCTACTGGTACCGGGTAAATACCTCATCAGCAGACCTCCACTACGTCCACAACCTCCACTATCTCTACAACCTCCACTACCAAGCTGCTGCCACACTCCAGGCTGCTTTCTGGACACATCATAAGACACTTAATACCTATCTTCGAAGATTACCATACCATATTTGTGATGGGGTCCAAATATGGTTTGAACTATGGGAACACCTGCAAGGGTGAGTAGAGGCCGCCCTAAAAGCCTCTATTCCTCTTACAGAGCCTGGAAGGCTACCAAGAGTATCTGGCTTGCATGGTAGAGCCTGGCAAGCTACCTGTGGCATATTTGATATGCCAAAATCAGTAAATATAATGGTTCTCATTCCCCTGACCATGAAAGAGCCACCAATATAGCAGCATTAAGAAGGATGAGGAAGAAGAGGCTGATAAAATCTCAAGGCCAAACTAGGTTGCCAAAATGAAGAAGGACTAAAAGACTGTCTGTACTTTCAATGCATGTATTCTGGCATCACATGCATCCATTGAGGATCTGATTGTGCAAGTGCGAAAGATCAAGTACGACATCATAGGTCTGACCAAGAAAAAAAAAGCATCAATGGCATCATGCCATTTTCGACATGTAGAAGAACTGTTCCTCCAGAACATGCGACAAAAGAGGCATCTCTGGTGTCAGTGTCCTTGTAAACACAAAGTTGGCCATGATTCATTTGAATGACTAACAACCCAAATTGGATGATTACACTTAAATAGATGTGGCTCACTGCCTGCAGTTTCTATCTTCGTTGTCTACGCACCAACATCCAATTATAATGAAGAAGAAGTTCTCCATGTACGAAGTTCTACATGGAGATTGAGAAGTTCTACAAAGAAGAACATACCTTCTACAAGATCATTGTCGGTGATTTTAATGCCAAAACAGGACCGAGAAGATCAGCTGAAGAAATCCACATTGGGACCCATGGCCTAGAATGGAACGAACAGGGTAAGAGACTATCTGAGTTCATCAAGTCAACCAAGATCATCCATGGTAACTCACAGTTCCAGAAGGCCAAATCTAAATGTCGGACATGGAGTCTCCCTGTAGACGGTCCCACAACGAAATTGACCACATCATGCTCAAATGAGAGAATTGCCTGACCAATGTTGCTATTGTCCCAAAATTCCAAATGGGATCAGACCACTGTCTCCACCGTGAAAAATTCTACTTCACAGAACAAGGAGAAAGGGTTGCAAAGTCTAAGAAGAGAACTCCCAGAACGACCACCAACTGGGAGCTATTTAGCAGTTTTGCCGCAACATGGGAAGATGCCATCATTGACAACATTGACGAAGAATACAATCGACTGGTTCATCACCTTCATGATTGTGTGAGGAACGCTGAGAGAAAGCCACAAAAAGATGTCTGTCGTCAAACACTCTTGAGCTCATTCACCAACATGGCTCGACGTAAGCCTCAGACAGCTGCAAGTGAACATCTGAACTTGCAAAGCAGTGCAGAGAAGCAATAAAGGAAGACCTCAAAGAGAGAAGAGCAGCAGTATTGGCAGATGCAGAAGCCAGGAAAAGCATCTGCAACTCCCGCCTATCCTTCGCCAACTACAAGACCAAGATGACTACCCTCTGACATCCTGATGGATCTATCACAGCTTCCAGAAGGGCAAAAGAGAAGATTATCTATGACTTCTACTTGGATCTCTTCAATAGCCACGTCCATCTGCCCACATACAAAATTCCTCAGGATGAATATGTCGTTTCCAGTGTTTTCCCTTACAAAATCCGAAGCATCATTTCATTGGTAAAGAAGCAAACAGCACCCGGCCCAGACAAGGTCAGGTCTGAACACCTGAAGAACCTGCCATCAGTACTCATCAACAAGAGTCAACTGGCTTGATTCTTCACATGCTACCTGTTTGAATGCAAGCTTCCAACCCAATGGAAAACTGGCAGCAATGTTCTACTGTACAGGAAGAAAGACATCCATGACATTGGCAACTATTGCCCTATCTGTCTGCTGTCCATTGTCTACAAGCTGTTCACTCAAGTCATCCAGAACAGGATTGGCAGAACACAAGATGAAGGACTACCATGCAAGCAAGCCGGATTCTGAAATGGATTAAGCACAATCAACCATATCCACACAGTAACCAAGCTCATGAGGTTTCTCAGGAGTTCAAGATGTGACTCTTTCTAACGTCCATTGATTTATAAAAGGCCTTTGATTCTGTTGAGACTGAAGTGGTCATCGAAGCCCTAGCCAAACAGGGCGTTCAAACTCAATACATCAGGATCCTCTGTGAGCTGTATTATGGATTCATGACCAGGAACTCACCATTCTACAAGGAAGTGACCATCCATGTTAAGAGGGATTTGGCAGGGTGATACCATTTCACCAAAACTCTTCAGTGCCACCCTCGAGAACTTCATGTGACAAATGGAATGGCAAGGAATGAGAGTGAAGTTAAAGGGTCGGCAACTATACCACCTCCGCTCCACCGATGACATCTTTCTAATAACACCAAACATTAACCAAGTGGCACAAATGCTGGCTGAACTCAACTGTGAGTATGGAAAGGGTTGACTACAGATGAATCTCACGAAGACAATGTTTATGAGAAGTGGTCTCGTTCCTGATGTTGCATATGCTCTCAATGGAATGACCATCTCTGAATGCAACAGTTATGTGTACCTAGGTCGAGAACTCAACACGACAAATGACCTGGCACCTGAGTTGTGCAGAAGGAAGAGAGTGGCTTGGAACACCTTCAAGATCGTAGAAGAAATGGCTAAGAGGACAAAGAACCTCCAGCTCTGGGCACATATCTTCCATTCCACTGTTTTTCCTGCATTAACATATACCTTAGAGACCTGGGCCCTGTGAAAACAGGATGAGAACTCTATTCGAGTCTCTCAAAGAGGAATTGAAAGAGCTTTGCTTGGAGTATCATGCTTCACTCAAGTAAGGGAAAGATTCCAGAGTTCCGACCTCCATTGACAATCAAGGATCAGGGACACTGTATCATTTGCCATGGTGTCAAAAATCAGATGGGCTGGACATATAATGTGATTTGGAGACGACCACTGTACTAGAGCCATTGCCAACTGGATTCCACGAGATGTCAAAAGATTGTGTGGCTGCCCACCTACGAGATGGTCAGACTCACCTAGGAGATGGTCAGACTTCTTTGTCAAGACCCTGAATGATTGGTTTAAGCCTCTTTGTGTTCCTGGAGCCAGCAGATGCCATTGTACCACAGTAGCACTTGACAGGGATGAATGGCGACATTACTGGGGCCCACTTGAGCAAATCGATATGTAACAGGATATCAAGTGATCGAGCGATCAAGTGATATAGGTGGGGATCGCAGTCAGTTATATTTTATACCTATCAGTTATATAAACACTTGTTTCACCAACAGTGTAATAATTCCATGTGAATGCTTATTTTATGTTCAAATTCAGGTTTCTTTTCCATTACTTTAAGCATTACACTTAAATTTAACTTTCCAATTATCAATACAACATTTTTCAGTTTAAAAAACTGAATCATCTCTTAATAATTTTCAGACAGAAAGTAGCTTATAAGAAAAAGAAAAGCGAAAGTAGATTGTTTATAGAAAATTTTCTTCAAAGTTTAGAAAAAGGTTTTTAAACTCTAAACAGGAAGAAGTCCAAGGAAAGCTTCTAAATGATTTTACCTCAGCTAACAAAAGAGCTATGTCAAATAGGAAATTTCTTTCTGTTAAATTTATAACTTGGTAAAATATATAGGCTTATTAAATATAAATAATTTTCAACATGAAGCAGAGCCGTAGCAAGGCAGAACTTTTTGATTCTATTTAATTTAATTAGAGTTGAGCAAATGCAGGATGCAGTTTTTCAAATCATAAATAAATTGAACCATATGGCAGATGATAAGAAATCAAAATACTTTCTATGAAAGTTAAGTTCAAACAATGTTTTTTAAAAATCCTCTGTTATCTACGTTTTAAATTAATAATACCAAAAACAGAGGGAAGGAAGTCTAACTCTTATCCTGTGAGTTGATAAATTGGTGTAAGTACAAGGACAATTAAAGGTGGTAATTAAGGACAGAAAAATGAAAGAAATCAAGAAGTGAAGAAAGAAGATAATTAAGGAAAGTATTGGGGAAACAGAAATCAGGGGCCTCAGGTGTACCGTTTATTTGAGAATGTGGTGTTGGTATTAATTCAAAGCACATGAAGGGTTGGGGATAGCAATCAGGCAGGTGTGGTTGAACAGTATCATAAATAAT
This sequence comes from Sorex fumeus, assembly GCF_029834395.1. Classification (NCBI taxonomy): domain Eukaryota; kingdom Metazoa; phylum Chordata; class Mammalia; order Eulipotyphla; family Soricidae; genus Sorex; species Sorex fumeus. The sequence goes on along the minus strand of NW_026606185.1, from coordinate 5,257,912 downwards.
AAACAGATGTAAAGCCCTTCCTTCAAGGGAAGTTCTTCTAGAAAATGTTCAAGGACAAAATCTAAGTGCTCAGCCCTCTGGATTACTGCTAGGAGATCCGACTAAGGGTGGAATTCTAACAGTGTATTGCTTTCCTCTTTCCCTAGCCAGTATCCATATAAACAATCATCTTAACTCTACTTCTGAATAATATTTGTTGTCATTTTGTATGGACACAGTAAGAGATATATAAAGTTTAAAGGGTGGCTCTTTCTGGGGACATCTCACTGTAAATCCCAGACTGCAGTTCTCAGGCAAGGTTAGCCTTTCCTACCCCCAGCAGGTCCTTATGCAGTTACTACTTTTTGGCTCATGACAGAATTTGTTTGATGACCATGTTCTTAACTTATTATACATTTCATGGCTGTTGTACTGTCCCTTTTCGATGCCATCATAGCTTGTAACTTGATCTGGGTCCTTTACCTTGTCTCTCACCAGGACCCTCCTTTTGGGGGTATTAGGAACTAAGGACAACCAAGGCTTAAATCAAAGTAAATATGATAGACACCCTTGAATAAATATTATTCGGAGTCAATTAACTCCCAAATTACAAAATCATAGCATTAACTATTATCCTGTGTCTATACAAAAAGTGCATTGTACTAAAATAAACTATGCAAAGGACATAAAGGAATATTAAGATTGGGAGTTCCTGATGGAATTGGGTGTGCCTCAGAAGCACTGTGGGGGAAATTACTCAATAAACCTAAGCTCCCTGGAGACGGGACAGGACAAACCAATGGTATTCAACACATACACACACACACACACACACACACACACACACACACATACGCACACACAAAGTAATTCTTACATTGTCTTGTTACTTTATTTTTATAATTTTTAGATTTAAAATAAGATTTTCAGAAGTTTAATTTATTTTTAATATAACTTATAGATTAATGCACAATTTTGTGATTCTAGTCTCTGCCTTTTAAATATCAAACTTCTTATTCCCTTATAGAATGAATGTGAATTCCTGGTACAAAAGCAGAAATAGAAATATTACTAGATAAAAAATATTATTTTTTTCTATTGGGCTGGAGCGATAGCACAACGGGTAGGGCGTTCGCCTTACAAGCGGCCAACATGGCCGACCCGAGTTCGATTCCTCTGCCCCTCTCGGAATGCCCGGCAAGCTACCGAGAGTATTCAATATGCCAGACACAGTAACAACAAAGTCTCCAATGCAGACGTTACTGGGCCCGCTCGAGCAAATCAACGATCAACGGGAGGGGCCTTTACTTTTTTCTATTAGTTTCTCAAAAATTTCTATTGGGTTTGGTATACAATTTCAACAAACTACGGTAAGCAAAATTCTGAAATGACACCGTATATTCTTCCCCCTAATATATCTGCCATTTACAACCCCTTCTATTATGCATGAAAGATCCATTAATCTGATGGAATTTCTCAGCTACACAAGTTATATTATATAGCAAAATTGAAATGATTTTCAAATGTAATTACAATTTTCCAATAGTTGATTTTGAGTTCATCAAAAAGAAGATTGTTGAATATTAATGGCTTATATTCTTAGGACATAATAAAGAAATCCCCACCCACCTTTGCTATAAAGAAAGATTTGGGATTGGAACAATAGTACAGCAAGTAGTGCATTTGCCTTACATCCTGCTGACTTGGGTTCAATCTCCAGCAACCCATACTGGTTTTTGAGTACCGCCAGGAGTAATCCCTGAGCACAGAGCCAGAAGTAAGCCCTGAGCATATCCAGGTGTGACCAAACCCTCCCAGAAAAGACCCCAAAAAACATCAACTTCAGAATTTAGGGTTATTGTTCAGAACCTCTGTATGTGTATAAAACTCACTGACAATCACCACCAAAGTTCCAATACCACACACACACACACACACACACACACACACACACACACACACACAACCTCTATCCATTCCTACCACTACCACCCTAATTTCTTGAGTATTACCTTGCTTTCACCAAATCTAGGAATTATATTTGTTGGGGGTCGCCAATTTAAAACATAGTGATCTATATTCCACGTATATCTGAAATTGTACCTCTAATGTCTTTGATCTTAACTTACTTCACACAGCTTAACCCTCTTAAATTCACATATCATAATAACACCGAGTTGCATAAACTAAACTCCAAAACATAGTTTCATCTTTTAAATAGCATGATGTTGTTCCATTGAGTATATATTATATGCCCTCCTTATCTTTTTCAATAAATCTCTATACCATTTTCCACAAAGACTTACCAATTTACATTTCCACAAACAATGGGATCAGAATACCTTTGATATCCAAATTGTAACTAATATCTGATTCCAGTCTTGGTACTTTGGTCAACCGAACAGGCTACCGAATGTATCCTGCCCGCACAGCAGAGTCTGGAAAATACCCCGTGGCTTACTCAATATGCCCAATACCAGTAACAATGATAGATCTCATTCTCCTAACCCTGAAAGAGCATTTTACAGGGCTAGGATGAAGGAACGTTACTGGTGCCTGCTCGAGGTAATCGATGAACAACAGGATGATCGTGATTGTGATTGTGAATCTTGATACAGACCATTCTCAGTAGCATAAGAAGGTATCTCAATGTTGCTTTAAATTGCATTTCCTTAGTAGCAAGTGATCTTTTAAAGATTTTATCAGGTATCTGAATGCATGATTTTTGACTGTGTTTCTTCAAGTATTTTGCTGTTCTTCAAATTGGATTGCTTTCTAGTTTTCTTTTTTTTTTTTTCGTTACTTCTTTGAGCAGACCCCTCTTTTTATTATTGCTTTAGTTTTTCTTAGCACTGGAATTGAGTTACTCTCTCTCTCTCCCTCTCTCTCTCTATATATATGTGTATATATGTATGTATATATATACTTATATCCTAATACTTAGTTGTATATAAATATATATTTACTCTCTGTATATATCTCTTTATATCTACATACTCCCTATATATGAAGAGAGCAAATATATATATATACTATATATATGCATACATATGTGTGTGAGTGTGTGTACGTGTGTCTGTGTGTAAAGAGAATAGATACACACACACACACACATATATATGTATATATATATATATATATATATATATAGAATGTGTTTTCTTCCATGTATTTTGTGGTTTCAGGTCTTATTTCCATTTCGAGTTCATTTCTGTATGTTGTATAATATTATGAACTAGTTTTATATTTTTAGTTTAGTTTTTTTTGTTTAAATCCAGGTTTCTTGACACTATTTTTTGAAAAAGAGATCTTTTTATTTATTTTAAATTTTTCAAAACAATAGACCAAAATTCCCCTATATATGGGTATATTTCTACACTTCTATTGATTTCCATGTATTTATATTCATTTCTATTGGCCTGTGTCCATGTTTTTATTCCAGCACAATACTCTTTTAATTAATATTTATTTTAATATATAATGAATTCAAGGCCCATAATGCTTCAGTTTTTATAATTTTTTCTCAAAATTTCATTTGATATACAGGGTCTTTGGTTGTCACACAAATTATAGAGTTTTTGCTCTTTTTTCATAGTTTTATTTATTTATTTTCTTATACTTATTTATTGAATCACTGTGGGACAAGTTACTAAGATTTCAGGTTTAAGTCTCGGTCATACAATGATCAAACACCTCTCCCTTCACCAGTACTCATTTTTCACCACCAAGAACCCCACTATACCCCATACCATCACTCCCAATGCCTGTGAAGCAGATGATTTCCACTAAACTCTTCTCTACATTGATTACATTCATTATTTCGACAAAAAGATGCACCATAATTATTTAGAATTTCCCCCCAACAATCAGAATTACTGAAAAGACATTGTGAAATACTTTGTTTTCTATAGCTGGTTATTAGAATCATATAATGTTGCTCGGCCGTTGTTGCAGCCGTGCAATTTTGGATTTCTGCAAAGAGTCAGATAATTATGAGATTGGTTTCTGTGCGTCTGGTGTTATGGCTGTGCTGGAGAGCCGCTCGTGGGGGGCAACTCAGGACCTTGGTAGGGCTTGAAGGACGAGACGGTACTGCCCCCCTTCCCATGAGACTGTAGTTGCCCTGTCACTGCTGGCTCATACTTGGATTTCCAATAAGCTCTGAGGTGGTGGCCACCTTGCTGCCGGGGGGTGGGGGGGAAAGGCTGAAGGGAGCAACACCCTTTCCCTCCCAGGGAAGCATGGGACTGTAGTTTAATGCATGGTCCGCAAACTGCTGGGCTCTGGATTAAGTCCTTTTGCCTCTGGAGTTACGGCCGTGTATGCGGTCCAGATACATTTCTGCCAAAAGTCTCTGGGTTTCGAGAGTGTTTCTGATCTTTGGGATCACATGGCCATTAATCAACTTGATCATGAGCCAGAGAGGCCGTTTGTAGGTGGCGACTCTAGGTCTTGCTGGAATGGGGACAAAAGGGCCGGTCCCACCCCCATCTGGTGAGGCCTTGAATGTCTCGTTACTGCAGGTCCAAACCTGACTGTCCAGTGGCCTCTGGAGGATGACAATCACTGGGCCGCCAAGGGGAACAGGCTAAGGCTTGAAACCTACTACCACCTGAAGTGGCCCAGCACCAATAACCTACTGCAGGAACAGGACGCATTTCTGCCAAAAGCCTTTGGGTTCAGAGATTCGTTTCTGAGTCTCTGGGATCATGGCCATTAAGCAGTTCAATTAGGAACCAGAGAGGCCGTGCCTCCAATTATATAGCTGAACTAAAGGTGGTTTGTGGGTGTGTCTCCCACATAACTAACTTTTGGCTGTTTACCTTCTTGGTAAACTATGCCCCAAGTTTTTGGGGTCTGACCAAAGGCACAGCAGCGATTTTGGGGTATCTGAAAGTCTGACGGTGCCATCAGGCTGTTGATGCACTCACCTCACAGGTACAGATTGACCTGCTGACGGCACCATACCCCCAGAGTTTTTGTTCTTTTTTAATAAAAGCAATTGTATTTAATCTGTAGGTTGCTTAAAATATGATGACTGTGATTCATATTTATTCTTTCAATCCATTAACATTAAGTTTTCTTTGTTACTTTTGTAATATCTTACAGTTTCCAGCGACAAGTATTTTATTTTGTTAGGTTAACTCAAAGGCATTTTTTCAATTTTAATGCAATTAAAAATAAAATTATTTTAATTTGCCTTTTTCCATCTTATTGTAGGGACTTAGAAATACAGATGATTCTGTGTGTTTATTTTGTATGCAGCCACTTTAATATATTCATTTTTGTAGTACCTTTATAATGTGGTATTCAGGATTTATGTTTATTATGTTACTACTCATATAAAAGGTAAAAGGTAAAGGCCCTCCCGTTGATCATCGATTTGCTCGAGCGGGCCCAGTAACGTCTCCACTGGAGACTTTGTTGTTACTGTGTTTGGCATATCGAATACTCTCGGTAGCTTGCCGGGCTCTCCGAGAGGGGCGGAGGAATCGAACTCGGGTCGGCCATGTTGGCCGCTTGTAAGGCGAACGCCCTACCCGCTTAAGTTCTTTCTCAGTCTAATTTCATTATATCACCATGTATGTATGTATATATGTATATATACATAATTTTTAGAAAACTGAGGAAAATTGTCACTGTCCTCCCATTGTTCATCCATTTGCTAGAGTGGGCACCAATAACATCTCACAACAAATTGTGAGACTTGTTACTGTATTTGGCATATTGAATACGTCACAGGTAGCTTGCCAGGCCTTGCCGTGCGGGCAATATACTCTTGTTAGCTTGCAGGACTCTCCGAGAGGGGCGGAGGAATCGAATCCTGGTTGGTCACATGCAAGGCAGACGCCCTATGAGCTGTGCCCAGCAAAGCCTGGCAAGCTCCCTGTGAAGTATTCAATATGCCAAAAACAGTAACAACAAATCTCACAATTTGTTGTGAGACGTTACTGGTGCCGGTTTGAGCAAATCGATGAACAACAGGAGGACAGTGCTACAGTGCTACAGTGCTTGGAAAACTATATGTATGTATGTCTTCCTAAGTTGTCTGACAAAGATTTTTAAAAGTATGATTCAGAAGATTGGTAAAAGTGGGCATCTTTGTCTGGTTCCAAATCTTAGAAGGAAATCTTTCAGGTTTTTCACCACTGAATATATTAAATATGGTTTTGTATATTAAATGACCTTCTTTACATATAAGCGTGCTCCTTCCTTTCCCAATTTATGTAGTGTTTTAATCTTAAGTGGATCCTATTTTGGTCAAATGCTTTTTCAGCATACATTGATTCTTATTTTTCAGGAGTCTCCTGCCCCTGCGCCTGGTTGTCCCTGCCAGGGTCCCTTGGAGGGTGCGGGTTGAGTTTCCCGCCCCACCCCGAGCAGAGCCCTGGCAACCGAAGACCTCCAGAACCAGCCACAACCATGCTGCGACCAATCTCCACATGCATGAAGGTACCGGCAGAGGAACAAAGGCATGCAGGTCCCGGGGTGGAGATCTCCAAGCCTGCTTGGATCAGGACTGAGCATCCTCCACCCAGATCCTCCATCTTCCAGTAGGCAGGGTCAGACCCACTAACTGCCCTCCCTCCCCCCGCACCGTGTAATCCCATCAACGGCCAAGCTCCCGGAAGCGTGGCCACATTTGCAGCCATGCGACATATCTCATTCTTACTTTGGACAACCTGGCAGGCTACTGAATGTAACCTGCCCACATGGCAGAGTCTGGCAAACTCCTCGTGGTGTACCCAATATGCCAAATACCAGTAACAATGATGGGTCTCATTCTCCTAACCCTGAAAGAACCTTGAACATGGCACTTTTTTAAAATCTCAGGGCTAGGGCAAAGGAGACGTTACTGGTGCCTGCTCGAGGCGATCGACGAACAGCAGGATGATTGTGATCATGATGGATTTCTCTTTTGTATTTTGTAGTGTATTGCATTAATTTGGTTTTGGATATTACACCATTTCTTAGGGATAACCTCATTTGGTCATAATGAATAATTCTCTTACTGAATTTATTTGCCAGGATTTTGTTGACGATTTTTGCATGTTCTTCAGAACTATCACTCCAGTATGTGTGTATGTTCGCATGCATGTGCGTATGTGCAGGCATGTGTGTGTTTATGTGTTTTACTTTCTAATTTAGAAGCAGAGGTTGTTGGATTCATCTGTTTAGGAATGTTCTTTCCTCTTCAATTTCTAGATAAATATTAATGGGGATAGGTTTTGGCTCTTTTTTTAAAAGCTTTATAAAATTCAATGAAGAAATAAAGTGTACCTAAGATTTTTTACTTAAGGAGATTATTTTTATTTCTGTGTCTATGATTGGTCTGTTAAAGGTTGTATGATTCAGTCTGTTATTTCCATCCATAAGGTTATTGATTTAATGAAGTATTAATTTCTTCCCCGAACTAGATAATAGTTAATGATGCCTGTTTCTCTAATTACAAATATTTATCACCAAATTTATCCCCACTTCTTAAACTCTATGCCATTATCAATTCCTCTTATATATAAATCCCTGTGCCTCAAAAACAAATTATGAGCCATGTAACTTTTTGTTGTAATTAGCAGGCAACTTTTCTAATTTGCATTTATTTCACTCTTTCTAAGAGTTTCCTTGTGATTGTGTTGAAATGTATTTTCGTAATTTTTTTCATCACTGATGCTATCAAATTTATTTGAACATATATATCTCTAATACCCTCATATCATGATATCATGATAGCAATAAGATCTATAGCCACCTCTGATTCATTTATGATATTGATAATGTGTACTTTCTTTTTTTAAGTGTGTGGAGGGGAGACACACCCACTCTTACTCAGGGCTTCTATTTGGCTCTGTGCTCAGGGCTCACTCCTGGACCATAAGAGATGCTCGGGATTGGACTCAGGTTAGATTTGTGAAAGACAAGTGCTTTAACTTTTGTACTATCTTCATCCCCAACAATTTGTGTTTTCTCTACCATTTTGTTTTTTTTTCTAATCTATTTTTTCACTTTTATTATCTTTTAAGGACTGGAGTGATAACACAGTGGGCCTTGCACACGGCTGACCTGGGTTAGATTCTTCCGCCCCTCTCGGAGGGCCCAGCAAGCTTCCAAGAGTATTCTGCCCACACGGTAAAGCCTGGCAAGCTCCCATGGCATATTTGATATGCCAAAAACAGTAACAACAACTCTCACAATGGAGAGTTACTGGTTCCCACTCGAGCAACTTGATGAACAACGGGACGACAGTGCTACAGTGCTATTACTTTTTAAATGTTTGCCCTCTTGATTGTTCTCTATATAAGTTGTCTTTTATTTCATTAAGTTTTTCTTGTCTCACTATACTATGCTATTGTGAAGAGCTTATCTGTCTTTTATGTTTTGATTTTGGGAGGATCAATATCAATATTATTTCTTCCTCTATTGATTTTTTTGTTTACAAAATTAAAGAATTTTGAATACATAGTTTAGCACGCAAATATGGACGTAGGATTCAGCACCTCACTAGCAGTTTCAGTGCCTCACACAGACACTGATTAACCTCTCACCTCCATCTTCCCTCTGGCACTCAGCTTTGTTTCTTATTTAATCTAATAAATCATACTATTTTATTTGTTTCTTTGCTTTTTCCAGTTTTTTACTTTAGTTTCATTTCACATGTGAGTGAAACTAATATCCACATGTGGAATATAACTAATGTGGAATATAACTGAGTGAAACTAATACTCATCTTTTACTTCCTTATTTTCCTTTAGGCTTTGCTTTTTGATATATAAACTTAAATTTTTGATTTTCAATATATTTTTTTCTTTTCTTGTTTTATTCCTTTTGGGGGAGAATGGTGGGGAGGTCAAGAATACACTGGGCAGGGCTTCTCATGACTCTGTGCTCAGGATAACTCCACACGGTGTTCAGGGGATAATATGTGATATTGGGGTTTGAACCCTGTGGTATTGAGGATCGAACCATGTGGTATTGGGGATCGAACAATGGCTTCCCACATGCAAGATCAGTATCTTAACTGATGTACTATTACCAATATCATCATGTATTCTTTTTAAAAACACATTTCTTTATTATTTAGTTGAATCGCTATAAGAAACACAGTTACAAAGTTGTTTATACACTGGTGGTGGGAAATGTACACTGATGAAGGGGCCGTGTTGGAACATTGTATGACTGAAACCCAATCATGAGCAAAGTTGTGTTTTAATTTTTTATTGAATCACAGTGAGATACACAATTACAGGGTTGTTCATGATTGGGTTTCAGTTATATAATATTCCAACACCTGTCCCTTCACCAGTGTACATTTCCCACCACCAAAGTACCTAGTTTCTCTCCCACTACCCATCTACTTAGCCTGCCTTTATAGTTGGAACTTTTCTTTTTCCTCTCTCTCTCTCTCTCTCTCTCTCTCTCTCTCTCTCTCTCTCTCTCTCTGTCTCTCTTTCTCTCTCTTTCCTTTTGGCATTATGGTTTTCAATACAGGTACTGAAAGGTCATCATGTTCACCCCTTTACCTACTTTTATCACTCAGCTTTTATCCAGAGGTTTCACTTACTTCTCAAGCTAGCAGCTTAATTTTTTTTTAAGCAGCTTAAATTTTGACAGGTTAATTTCTCTTTCCAGAGATGATGGAGTCTTAACAGAGGCATAGGGGTGATTTCGGAGTGTGGGAGTAAGAGGCTGCTGAGGCTCTGTTTTGACAGTCACTGGGCTAATCTGACCCCCTCTAGAACACCCCAGATGTAAAGACATACATTTCTATTCTGGGGAGAGAGCTGGATTCTAAAGTGTGCTAGAGTTGTACTTTGCATTCAGGAGACCTGGGTTTAATCCCTGGCATGCCGTGGTTCCCTGTTTGTCACCGGGAGTGATCCCCAAGCCCTGAGCTGGGAGTAGCTCCTGAGTACCAAAAGATGTGACACCAAAAAAAAAACAAGTGCCCAACTCTGGTAACGTAATATCTTTTCATTTTGGTCTTTCCTGTTTCTCTTTCTCTAGGTGTCTGGAGAATCACATATTCTTCTTAAAGTTACTATCCTCCTTCAATAAAATAATTTACTTCATTAAAAAATTTAATAAATATAATTTTTTTCTAAGTGATGATACATCTCATTTCAGTCTTTCATGTGTTCTGGAAACGTTTTGCCTTTTATTTAACATAAATGTCATTTTTTATTGTGAATGCTTAGCTCAAGTACATGGTATACACCTATACACCAATATTTCTGGTAAAAATTAATGTATTCATTTGCAAATTTACATAGATGCAGGATATCAAACACAAGGAGACAAAAATGGGTATTTATTTCTTGAGGTATGGAATATGATTGGTTTCTAAGAGTGTTTGGCGCTCAGAAGTGTGAAAAATGTGACAAAGACAATAAACTTTGTATTAAATGATTGCCAAGTCATAAAGATAAGGCTTTCTGATAGAGATTGTTTCTGGAAAAAATATAATTCTGACTAAGGCTTTCAGTTTTCATTATTATAACTAAAAAAAAAGAGTGGCAGAAATTTCTCCTAAGTATGCAAATTCTTGATTGACATTAGTCAAATTTTCACAAACCAAAGTCTCACATGATTGGGGGTACTCTTCTGGACAATGTAAGTAGGCAGGTATTTTGTCTTATTTTGATTTTTACTTAATCTTACTATAATCAGAAACAGTAATATAGGTTATTCTAGTCACTTGAAATTTTAGGAGCTGCATTACAGTCCATCAGATAGTCTGTTCTCAAAGTACCTTTATAGCTCTCTATATTTAAAAAAAGTGAATTCTAGTATTGTATAAATTGACTAAGGTAGTATTATTAAATCTTAGTTTAAATCTGTATTTTATTGATTTTAAGATTAGTTTTTCTGTTACTGAGAGGGTATATTTAAATTTCTGTGAATACTGATTTATCTAGTTCTCTTCCAAAATATATTTGTTTTGTACATTATAATGTTAATGGCTGCTTCTGTCATGACTGCTTCTCCCTGACGGGAGCATAAAATGAAGCCGCCATAACCATGCCAGCGGATTCCGCTCCAGGCTGTTTTCACTTGGGGCTCCTCAGAAGGGGTCAGGTTAGAGCCCTTCCCGCCCCAAGGGACCCAGTCATGCAGCCAACCTCCATTAACCAACACTCTTACTCTCCAGGCCAATTTTCACATGCTTGAGCCGCGTCTCATGCATGAATGAAGTGGAGCGCACATAATGTGGAACTTTGTGACCTTGGACTCTGGGCTCAACAGGACCTGGAAGAAGAAATCCTCTGCCTGCTTTCCCCAGTTTCCGGCTACCCATGAGTCACACCCTGAAGCCATCTCCTGCCAGTGCCAGATAACCTCTTCATCGGCTACCCTCCAGAACTCAGGGCTGCTTCTCCTAAAAGGAGCAAAAAATGAAGCCCCCATTACCATGTCACTGGACTCTGCTCCAGGCTGTTTTCACTCAAGGGACCCCAGAGGGGAAAGGGTGAGAGCCCTCCCCACCCCAAGGGAACCAGCCCTGGCAGCCAACCTACCACTACCCAACCGCTGCCACACTCCGGGCCTCTTTCCATATGCTCAGACCAAGACTCACATATGAGTGAACATATTCCTGGACACATCATAAGAAACTCCCTACCCATTTTCTATAATTACCACACCATATTTGATGAAGTTCAGACAGTAAGCAACAAATAATTATTATATATATAAATTTATATACATATAAAATTTTCCTCTATAATTTGTTGTTTCCCTCTATAATCTTGGGGAGCCCAGCAAGCTACTGAGAGTATTCCTCCTGCATGGCAGAGCCTGGCAAGCTACCCATGGCATATTCGATATGCCAAAAACAGTAACTATAACGGTACTCATTTCCCTGACCCTGAAAGAGCCTCCGATATGGCAGCATTGGGAAAGACGAGTAAGGATAGGCTACTAATTTCTCAGGGCTGGGACAAATGGAGACATTACTGGTGCCTGCTCAAGTAAATCAATGAATAACGGGATGAGAGTGATACAGTGACAGTGAATGTTAATGACTAACCACAAATTTGTGATTTGGAGGTTATATGAGTATTTTTATTTTTATAAAATATCTTTATGTTTACGAACACTTCTTATCGTAAAGCCTGAATTTTTTTCTGGAGTATACAGCTACATCATGGTTTTATTGCTTAGAATTTTCTTCCTCCAGTCCAACTTAGTTATCCACAATTGTGAAGTTCCACAAAGGCACAGTCAAGTACTACATTGTTGCTCTAGTAGGAGTACAGAGTTAAATTCCCATTAGTTTCCTTTAGTACATATTTACAATGGTAACTACATAAACTTGTTTTATGTGTGTTTCCATTTAAAAATTCCTTATGAAATGCATATTGCTGATTAATTAAAATAATTTTTGTGTATCCACATATTGTAACAAATTCATGTACTATGACACAACCACTCTGGCGCTTATTTTTGCTTGGTTTTATTTGGGGTGGGAATGAGGGTGGGCACTCGGGGCTTCTGGCTCTGCTCAGCAGTCCTGAAGTACTAAGGGAACCGTATAGGTTGCCAGGTCTCAAGCCTGAGTCAGCTGCCTGCAAAGCAAAGACCTTACCAAATGTACTATGTCTCTGCCCCCTGGTGCTGAATTTTGATGCAGGGAAGAATTTGTATTTGAGAATGGAGAGAGGAAACTGTACTTTTAGCTCAATTTTGCTCCTCATCTAACTCTGTTCTAGAAAAAAAAAATGTAGCTCTTTCAAAAAATACATTTAACTCAAACTAAATAGCATTGTAAGACATCTGGATGACGTTTAATCTAAAATACCCAATTTCCCCAAAAAAGTATCAAAATTATTTGTTTTGGGGAACACTGCATATCTTTAGCACTATTTGGGGACATTTAAAATCAAAATTCATGGACAAAAGGGGCAACCGTGCAGAAAAGAAGGTGGAGAGATAGTCTGACATTTAAGGCATTTGCCTTGCACACTGCTAATCAAGGTTTGATCACTACGCATCCCATATAGTCCTGCAAGCACGAGAAGAAGCAACATCTGAATGCAGAGACAAGCTTAAGTATTGAGAATCTCTTGGTGTGGTCCAAAAACTAAACAAACAAACAGAAAACAGCAGAAAAAGACTACAGTGTAAGTAAGAGCAAAACAAAGAAACGAAGTATTATCCCTTAACAATCAACTTGGAACATGTTTGTTAAAGTGGGGGTATTTTTCCACCCACAGATTCTAGAATCTGTGTTTTGGAATCATTGGTTTCAAGATTACAAAAAATTTCAACAAGTAGCTTAATTCAGAAACTCAATTATACAGTCAGCATTCTGTGTATCTTTCTACTGTCCTTTACATTAAAATAATACTGTGCTTAATAAAGGTAAAGGTAAAGGCCCTCCCATTGATTGTCGATTTGCTCGAGCGGGCCCAGTAACGTCTCCATTGGAGACTTTGTTGTTACTGTGTCTGGCATATCGAATACTCTCGGTAGCTTGCCGGGCTCTCCTTAATATGTGAAATATATTGTCAGAGATATACAGGTCATATTTATTTTAATATGCATTCTTACAGACTTGGTCTTTACACTGGAATTTGAGTTCATTGATAATAATCTAATTATTGATATTTTAACCTATCATTATTCTATTCTACCTCCACCACCCAGCTGCTGCCATGCTCCAGACCACTTTCCAGACACTCAGGCCAAGACACACACAAGTGAAGCCCTACAGAACCAGGTAAGTGGAACTTTGTGATCTTGGACATCAAGCTCAACGGGACTGAGAAACAGAGATCCTCTGCCTGCTCCCACCAATCCCCAGAGACCCAGGGATCAAACCTAGAAGCCCAAACACACCCTGCCCTGCCCTGCCTGCTTCCACCAATCTCTGGCAACCCATGGATCACACCAAGAAGGTACACTCTACCAGTACCAGATAAATTCCTCATCAGCAAACCTCTACTACCTACACTACATAGCCGCCACCACGCTCCAGGCTGCTTTCCCGGCCATGCGGCTGCTTTACAGCCATGCGACACACAATAAGACACTTAATACCCATCTTTCAAGATTACCGCACCGTATGTGATGGGGTTCAAATATGGTTTGAACTATGGGAAAAACTGCTAAAGCGATTAGAGGCCACCCTAGAAGCATCTAACGCTCTCAGAGAGCCTGGCAAGCTACCAAGAGTGTTCCGCCCACCAGGCAAAGCCTGGCAAGTTATACGTGGAATATTTGATATGACAAAAACAGTAAATACAATAGGTCTCACTCCCCTGACCCTGAAAGATCCACCAATATGGCAGCATTAAGAAGGATGAGGAAGGAGAGGATGATAAAATCTCAAGGCTGAACTAGACTGCCAAAATTAAGGACTAAAATGACTGTCTGTACTTTCAATGTATGTACACTGGCATCAGATGGATCAACTGAGGATCTGATGGTGCAAGCGCAGAAGATGGACTATGACATCATTTGTCTGATCGACATGAGACAGAATCAACCATATCACGCCATTTTCGACATGGAGAACTGTTCCTCAGAACATGCGACAAAAGAGGCGTTGATGGTGTCAGTGTCCTTGTCAACACAAACCTGGCCATGAGCATTTATTCATTTGAATGCCTAACAACCCAAATCAGATGATTATACTTTAATAGATGTGGCTCAGTGCTAGGAGTTTCAATCTTTGTTGTCTACACACCAACATCCAATTACAAAGAAGAAGAAATTGAGAACACTACATGAAGCTAGAGAAGCTCTATAAAGAAGACCACACCTCCTACAAAAATCATTTACGGTGATTTTAGTGCCAAGATAGGACCAAGAAGATCATCCAACGAACTCCAAATAAGGAATCATGACCTGGAATGGAATGAACAAGGTGAGAGACTGAGTTCGTCATGTTGACCAAGACCATCCATGGCAACTCACAGTTCCAGAAGACCGAATCTAAACATTGGAGATGGGTGTCTCCCGGTGCATGGTTCCACAATGAAATTGACCGCATCATATTCAATTGGCGGTTTTGTCTGACCAATGTCAATTGTCCCAAAATTCCAAATAGGATCAGACCATGGTCTCCTTCGTGCAAAATTCTACTTCACGAAGTGGGAAGAAAAGACTGCAAAGTTTAAGAAGAGAACTCCAAGATGAGCACCAACTGGGAGCTCTTTGGCAATATTGCAGCAACATGGGAAGATGCTGTCATTGACAACATTGATGAGGAATACAATCCACTTGTTCAGCACCTCCATAATAGGGCAAGTAACGCCAAGAGAGAGAAAGCCACAAAAAGATGCCTGTCTTAGAAAACTCTCAAGCTCATCTGCCAATGCTGCCAGGCGCAAGCCTCAAGCAACTACAAGCTAATGTTCAAGCAGTGCAGAGAGGCTATAAAGATAGAAGAGCAGCAGTGCTGGCAGATGTGGCAGAAGCTAAAATGCATTTGCAATGACTGCCTGTCCTTCGCCAACTACAAGGCCAAGATGACTGCCCTCCAACATCCTGATGGATCTATCACAACTTCCAGAAGGGCAATGGAGAAGATTATCCATGACTTCTACTTGGTTCTCTTCAATAGCCATATCCACCTGCACACATACCAAATTCCGCAGGATAGATATGGCATTCCTAATGTTTTCGCTTCTGAAATCCGATATGCCATTTCATCGGTAAAGAAGCAAACAGCACCCAGCCCAGAAAAGGTCAGACCCAAACACCTGAAGAACCTGCTGTCAGTACCCGTCAATAAACTGGCTCGGCTCTTCACTTGCCACCTGTCTGTATGCAAGGTTCCATCCCAATGGAAAACCAGAAGGACTGTATTACTGTAAAAGAAGGGAGACATCCATGACATTGGCAACTATCACCCGATCTGCCTGTTGTCTGTTGTCTACAAGCTGTTTACTCGAGTTATCCTGAATAGGATTGGCAGAACACTAGATGAAGTACAACCATGTGAACAAGCCAGGTTGTCCTTCAACTAGTGTTCTGCCAATCCTATTAGGGAAAAGTCGAGTAAACAGCTTTCAAGCAAGCCGGTTTCTGCAAAGAATTCAGCACAATCGACCATGTCCACATGATAACGAAGCTCATTGAGGTTTCTCAGGAGTTCAAGATGCCACTCTGTCTAATGTTCATTGAATTAAAGAAAGCCTTTGATTCTGTTGAGACTGAAGTGGTCATCGAAGCCCTAGTCAAACAGGGGCATTCAAACTCAATACATCAGGATCCTCCATGAGCTGTATTACAGATTCACTACCAGGGTCTCACCATTCTACACAGAAGTGATCATCCATGTCAAGAGAGGGATTCAGCAGGGTGATACCATTTCACCGAAACTCTTCAGTGCCACCCTCGAGAACCTTATGTGATGACTGGAATGGGAAGGAATGGGAGTGAAGATAGATGGTTGGCAACTACATCACCTCCACTTCACTGATGACATCATTCTAATAATCCCAAACATTAGCCAAGTGGCACAAATGCTGGCTGACCTTGACCGTGAGTGTGGAAAGATTGGACTACAGCTGGATCTCATGAAGACAATGTTTATGAGAAATGGATTCGCTCCTGATGTTCCATTCGCTCTCAATGGAACAAACATCTCTGAATGCAACACTTATGCGTACCTAGGTCGAGAACCCAACATGACAAATGACCTGGCACCAAAATTGCGCAGGAGGAGGAAAGTGGCTTGGAACACCTTCAAGAGTGTCAAAGAAATAGTTAAAAGGACAACGCACCTCCATCTCCAGGCATATCTTTGATTCCAGTATTCTTCCTACATTAATATATGCCTCAGAGACCTGGTCCCTACAAAAATAGGATGAGAATGCTATTCAGGTCACCCATAGAGTAATTGAAAGAGTTATGCTTGGAGTATCATGCTTGACTCAAGTGAGAGATGGAAACGGGAATTTCCGACCTCTGTCGTCAATCAAGAATCATAGACGCTGTCTCATTTGCCAAGGTGTTGATAATCAGATGGGCTGGACATGTAGACGACTGCTGGACTAGAGATATTACCAACTGGATTCCACTGGATGTCACTGATCATGTGGCCACCCATCTATGAGATGGTCAGACTTCTTAGCCAAGACTCTGAATGATTGGTTTGAGGCTCTTTGTGTTCCTGGAGTGAGCAGATGCCATTGGGCTACACTAGCACAAAACAGAGACAAATGGAGACATTACTGGCTTCTGCTCCATCAAATCGATGAGTAACGGGATGTAAAGTGATCAAGTAATTATTCTATTCATTTTCCAGTATTTATTATCCTAACTTTACTGTCCTCTATTGAAATAATTATTTTATATCATTCCTAAGTTATATTTAAAGAATATTTTAGCAATATCCTATGGAATATAGTTCTATTTTCCCTTCATACTTTCTACTGAAATGTGTATGTTAAGAATTGTTCGATTAATCTAAGAATTTTGCAACAGTTCACAAGCATAAGTTTCAAAACAGTCTACAGTGCAGTCATTTATATTTGTTCTGAATTAATTTTACCGCATACTACCTGTATCTGTAATTCATTATTAATAGAAGAACTGTGTTTTAGAGAATCCAGTCAAGGACAGATTTTTTTGCTTATACATATTTAACATTTGTTTATAGGCATAATACAATATATTGTGTAGATCCTTCTTCAAGACACCTACTCAAAATTGATATTTTCTCCTCAAAAAATATTTACATTGCTATATTCTAAAATATCTAGTCTAGGCTTTTCCTAATGTGTATTTGACATGTGGAGCTGCGTCAGCTGAGACCATAAAAGGGTCTCTAGAAAAACTTTTACTACGACCTTAAGACAAAATTTAGCTAGAGTTAGGGACATCTCTAAAAATAAACTTTTAATGGAAAAATCTATTTTAAGTCAGAGCAACTTTCTATAGTTAAGATTTTGTCATCTAAAGTCACCCCATCCTTTGTCATGTGATGGCCTTTTTTCTCCCCTTGATGTCCAGGATCCTGTTAATTTTCTTAGCTCAACATAACAGAAGTTTTTTTGGGGTTGGGGATGATGACGGGAATCACATCCAGTTTCTCTCAGGCACACAATGAGTGTACTTATCATTGAGCCCCATCCTAGTCCTTAACTCGAGATATAAACATCAAATTTGTACCATTTATCTTAGAATTTATAGTCATGTAAGATAATCAAATCTATGTGATGAATTTATTGTTCCTCTATTCTTTAGATATTAACTTTTCATGAATTTAAGGCTTTATCTTTGGGCTGACAAATCTTTTCTATTCATATGAGTTTCTACCTTTATTCTGTCAGTACATTTTTGGGGTTACCTTATCTTCAGGGTATAATTTAAAGTCAGGAAATTTAATACCTCCAACGTTTTTATTCCCAGACAGAATTTGGCTATTCAATGAGCTTTTTGATTCCTTTAAAACAATTAGCAGTACTTGTAAATTCTTAAAAAACACTCATCAGAGTTTCCATGGGAATTGCATTGAATCTGTACAATGAGTTAAGAAGGTTTGTCATTTTTTCAATTCTAATCTTTCATTCCATAATCATAAAAAACTTTCCATTCCCTTGCATCCTATTTTATTTCTTTTGTAGTGTATTATAGTTTTCAGTGTATAGATACTTCATATTTCTTGTTATATTGATTTTATGTGTTTGTTGTTTATGGACACTTTAAAATAGATTATTCATTTTGTTTTGTTTGGAATTTGGGGAAATTAGGCCATACCAAGTGGGTTTACTTGGTATGGGCTTACTCCTATCTCTGTTCAGAGATTACTCCTGATGGAGTTCAGGGTACCATATACAGTGCTAGGGATAGAACAATGTCCAATCATATGCAAAACAAGAGCTTTATCCCATGTACTTCTCTTTGGTCCAAGATTAGTCTTTTCCTTTAGTTACATTTTTGCTTTTGTTGATTTTTGTTATATTTTATTATTTATATGTAAGAATGAAAGCAATTTTGGCATTTGTTTCATAGTCTGCTACTTTGATGAATTGGTACAGGTAAAGGTAAAGGCCCTCCCGTTGATAGTCGATTTTCTCGAGCGGGCCCAGTAACATCTCCATTGGAGACTTTGTTGTTACTGTGTTTGGCATATCGAATACTCTCGGTAGCTTGCTGGGCTCTCCGAGAGGGGCGGAGGAATCAAACTCGGGTAGGCCATGTTGGCCACTTGTAAGGCGAACTCCCTAACGCTGTGCTGACTTACTATTATATAAGAGTTTTATTGGAGTCTTCATGAACTTCTATGTATAATATCATGTCCTTTACATCTTCTTTCCAATTTGAGCCCTTTGTTTTCCATACTTTATTTAAACACTATGATTTACAAAATTTCTCATGATGGTTTGTTATAGAAATTCAACTATACCTCAAGCCTACAATATATTTTTTTAATGTAGGAGTACTGCTATTTATTCAGCCACTGATTAGCTGATTGAATTGTGTATGAACTCCACCTTGCTTTTCTTTTTTCATCTTGATATTTATTTATTGAATCACTGTGGGAAAAGTTACTAAGCTTTCAGGCTTAAGTCTCGGTCATACAATGATCAAACACCTTTCCCTTCACCAGTACTCACTTTTCACCACCAAGAACCCCACTATATCCCCCCTTCCACCCCACCCAATGCCTGTGAGGCAGATGATTTCTACTTAACTCTTCTCTACACTGATTACATTCATCATTTCAACAAAAGATGCACCATTATTGTTTAGAATTTTCCCCCCAACAATCAGAATTGCTGAAAAGGCATTGTGAAATACTTTGTTTTCTATAGCTGGTTATGAGAATCATATAATGTTGCACAGCCGCTATTGCGGCCATGCAATTTTGGAGTTCTGCAAAGAGCCAGATCATTATGAGATTGGTTTATGTGCATCTGGTGTTATGGCTGTGCTGAAGAGCCGCTCATGGGTAGTAACTCAGGATCTCAGTAGGGCGTGAAGGCAAGCTGGTACCACCCCCCTTCCCATGAGAATGCAGTTTGCCCCGTCACTGCCAGCTCATACCTGGCTTTTCTATAAGCTCTGGTATAAGCAGTGGCCACCTTGTTGCTGTGGGGGAGAAAGGGCGGAAGGGAGCAACACCCTTTCCCTCCCGGGGAGGCATGGTGCCATAGTTTAATGCATGGTCCATTCACTTTTCTGCCGCAAACTGCCGGGCTCTGGGTTAAGTCCTTTTTCCTCTGGAGTCATGGCCGTGCCGGAGAGATGCTCGTGGGGAGCAACTCGTGAACTCGGTAGGGCGTGAAGGATGAGCCAGTACCGCCCCCCTTCCCATGAGAATGCAGTTGCCCCATCACCGCCGGCTCATACCTGGCTTTCCAATAAGCTCTGAGGAGTTGGCCACCTTGCTGCCGGGGGTGGGGGGTGGGGGAGAAAGGCAGAAGGGAGCAACATCCTTTCCCTCCTGGGGAGGCATGGCGCCGTAGTTTAATGCATGGTCCATTCACTTTTCTGCCGCAAGCTGCCGGGCTCTGGATTAAGTCCTTTTGCCTCTGGAGTCATGGCCGTACCAGAGAGCCGCTAGTGGGGGGGGGGCAACTCGTGACCTCAGTAGGGCATGAAGGACGAGCCAGTACTGCCCTCCTTCCCATGACACTGCCGTTGCCTCATCACCGCCGGCTCATACCTGGCTTTCCAATAAGCTCTGAGGTGGTGGCCACCTTGTTGCCGGTGGGGAGAAAGGTGGAAGGGAGCAACGCCCTTTCCCTCCTGGGGAAGCATGGTGCCGTTGTTTAATGCATGGTCCATTCACTTTTCTGCTGCAAGCTGCCAGGCTCTGGATTAAGTCCTTTTGTCTCTGGAGCCATGGCCGTGTATGCGGTTTAGATGCATTTCTGCCAAAAGCTGCTGGGTTTCGAGATTTATTTCTGAGTCCATGGGATCATGGCCATTAATCAGCTTGATCAGGAGCAAGAGAGGCCGTTCATACGCGGCGACTCGAGGTCTCGCAATATAACCTGGTGTGTATGGTGAGGGGTGTCGTCTGGGACTATATATCTGAGAAATTTTTACAACAAGTTGATCTCTTTTGAGATTTATTTATGAGTCTCTAGAACAAGTCTTATAGATGAACAATTTAAACCCTTTTGGTTTCGTTTTCTTGCCAAATTGTTTTGGCAAGGACTACCAATTCTAGATTTAATAAATAGTGGAGAAAGTAGACATCTTTTCTCGTGGCTGATCTAAGAAGGATGGCTTTCAATCTGTTTTACCATTGAATATATGATTTTTGGTGATGTATTAATTGTAAATAAGCATTTCTATCTTAATATATATTCTTCATATCGCAATATGTGAGTGTTTTTATGATGCTAGAATGATAAATGTTGTCAAAATCTTTCTCTAGATCTACTGATATGACCCAAAGGTTTTCATCTTTCCTTCTGATGTTGTTACTTATATTAATATGTATATTTAATAATCCTTGTGTTCCTAGATTAAATTTCACTTAATAATGCTCTATGATTCATTTTACATATTATTGTATTCAGTTTACAAAAAGTTTGTTTTGGAATTTTGTATCAATTTTCATCAGCCTTATTCGTTTGTAATTTTTTAGGCAATGTATTTTTTGTTAGCTTGCATCGTACTGGATTGAAGAACTACAGGGTTAATGTGAGGAAACCTACTTAAAAGCTACTATAGACAGGTACTAAAGACAGAACTTGGCATCAAATATAAGCATCTGTCATATCTAAACTCTTGCAGCTTGACTTAAGTTTCCTATTGGGAAAGAAAAATCGTGATCTTTCTAATACCTGAATATCTGTGCATTTTTTGAGAGAATTTGAACTTGTAGGAGCACTACTTCTGCTTCTCCTTGGAATTCAGTTTTAACTGTTTTTGTATTTGTATTTAGAAATTATTTTTGACCAGTATTGCCCAGTTTTCTCCTGTGTTTAAAACCTTATTTTGTTGCTTTTGATTAACTATGGAAAATTTAGCTCTGATGCCTTCTAAAATCCCCCTAGGCTGCATTTTAGAACATTGGATCTCTTTTAGTTATAGGTCCATAAATAAGAAGGAAATGATTTTATTTTGTAAAAGTACTATGCTGTATATGTCCTGGAAATTTTTTTTAATGTCCTTTGAAACAGGTCTCTAAATGCCTGTACGATCTTACAATTAGAATTGTTTTGTCAAAGACCCAGTGAGTGTGATGAAAAACCCTATGTCCAGGCTTTTATGGACATAGGGAGTTTCACCCCAAAGACTTCTCTTGGGGTCCTGATTGCTTAACAGTGTAATAGAAGGATAAAGGAACTACTTCTCTCCTCAGTAATAAAAACTGAAAAGAAAATTGAAAAGAAATCTTATAAAAAGTTTTAAATCAATTTCTAATCTCCTTCATCTGCCATTGTGTCTTTGCCACCTAAACTGTCATCTCAGTACACAACAGCACAGACCCAACTGTCCTCTCGCCACTGCAGCGGTGACCCTGCAGCTGAAAAGTGTTAACTACCTCCCTCAATGCAAGGGAGATCTCTGAATGGTTATGCTTCCCCTTTCTACATTGGTTAAAGCTTTGAAGTTAGGAAGTTGATACTTCATGGGTCAAAAGTTTTAAATGTTTTATGACAAAAATTTTGTTAAAACCCCTCTATCTTGAAAGCAATATGTATTTATGGTTTAAAAAGGACATAAAAATGAGAGCAGTTTATTAAAGAAGGTATTTTTCAAGGTAAAATTGGCCATTTCTAAATGAGAAGAGTTAACATGGAAAATCAGAGGGGAAAAAAGGCAAAGAAATATTTGCCCTTCAAACTAAACTCTGAAACCTCACACATCTAACCTTGTATGTGGCAACTTTCTAACAAGAAAGCACTATAAGATAGGGAGGCAAAATATAGAAACAGAGTTGTTTTAAAATGCAAACTTCCAAAGCATGTTGACTTGTAGTGTTTGCTTGGAGTTTATAATTCAAAAAAAAAAAAGGAAAATGCATGCACATATAAGCTGTTTGAAAAAAGAGAAAAAAATAATATGGGGGTGTTGGTAATGAATGATAAAGTACATGAATTTTAAATAGATAAAAAGGAAGTTAAATAAGTTTCCAAAAGATAAGACATAAGTAAAGGTAAAGGTAAAGGTAAAGGCCCTCCCGTTGATAGTCGATTTTCTCGAGCGGGCCCAGTAACGTCTCCATTGGAGACTTTGCTGTTACTGTGTTTGGCATATCGAATAATCTCGGTAGCTTGCCGGGCTCTCCGAGAGGGGCGGAGGAATCGAACTCGGGTTGGCCATGTTGGCCGCTTGTAAGGTGAAGGCCCTAAAGGTTCCAATAGCTGTAAAGTTTGTGTATGTGGCAGGGGCTTTATGAAATATAAATCTTAATGCAGGAACTCTTTATTGTGAAGCTAAATTATTGTTATAAACATTTTTGAAGTTATATTTTTAATTTTAGTAATACACCTGTATAAAACCAATTTTAATTTTTCATCTACTGAAAGTGAAAAGTGTACTCGTACCTCACTGAAAATCAAGTGAAGTAATCTACTTGGAAAATAAAGTCATTATGTGTGTCCAATAACTTTGTAAATCTAAATTGACTTAATCATGTTTTTAGATAAACTTAGTTCTAATTTTTAATCATAAAAATCTTTGCAATGTTTTTGAAATCTGTGTCATTGATCAAAAATGGGTAGTCTTAAGTACAGTATAAAATATGTGGAATTATTAAACTCTAATCTGTCAATTCCGTTTATATAGTAATTGTACTTTTATATCCATCTTATTCTTCTCACTGCCAAGTTTTTGAGCTTTCATGAGAGAGCCAGCAAATTATTCAAGAATGTCACATAATTTTTGCATGCTACCTCCTCTCACCAATATTTCTGTCAAACTTGGCATACATTCACCAAAGAGTTCAAATCAATTAAGAATGAGACCAAAAAAAAATCCAACAATTCTCAGATTATGAACAATTTGGCCTTAGTTATTATCTTCATGTCACTAATTTTCAAGGTCTACTTCCATATGAGTTATGACAAAAGGATGTCACTTTCCATCTTCCCTTTGGAAAACTCAAGTATGTCCATGTGGTTATTGATACATACTCTGGATATGTTCGAGCTACTGCATAACCCTGGGGGCAGGTTAAACATGTCTTCAAACATGCTTTACATTGTTTTAGAATTACTGAATGGTTCCACAATGTGAAAACAGAGGAGGCCCTGCATTTGCAAGCATAGCTTTTTTTCAGTTTTGCTAAAGATGAGCGATAGCACAGGCTGGAGCGATAGCACAGCAGTAGGGCGTTTGCCTTGTGCGTGACCAGCCTGGCCTAGCCAGGTTCGATTCCTCCGCCCCTCTCAAAGAGCCTGGCAAGCTACCGAGAGTATCTCACCCGCACGGCAAAGCCTGGCAAGCTACCCGTGACGTATTCAATATGCCAAACACAGTAACAACAAGTCTCAAAATGGAGATGTTACTGGGCCCGCTCACAAATCAATGAACAATGGGAGGACAGTGCTACAGTGCTACAGAGCAGTTCTTGTAGAACAAGTCATCTTCTAACCCCCAGGATCAGACCAATGGATTTGTCCAGTAAGTCCATTGTACTGTTACATGCTGGAAAAAAATAATAAATAAACCAAGTGGGGGGAGGGGATGTAAGAGAACCGCTCACTCCAATTCCATGTCATTAATCTTAAATACCAATAATTTTCTCAATTTAAATTCAGAATTTTCATTTGCATTGTGTCTTCATTATGACCCTGAATATTCCAAAAGTAGGAGACCAGTGTGATATAAAGCCCTTTATTCCCAGAATCAGCAGGGACTAATTTATCTCACCTGGAGGGAGAGGAGGATCCATTTTTGAACACTTGAGTGGGATGAGAGTAACAACATTAGAAGCTGGCATCCAGCTCAGGAATTTGAAATTGGGTCCTCCCCTCTTTCCAAGTGAGATAAATTGGGACTGGACACTATAGCTTGGAATATCTGTAGGGGAAATAAGCTTAGAGTCAGCCTCCATAAGATGTCACCTTTTCCAACTGGGGTCCCTGTGACCACCTCACATCTAGTTAACAGAGATGCCTATACAGAAACAGTTGAGTGTATCGTGCATAGTATTTTCTAACCAATTCATTAAGCTGTCTCAAGGAGGATTGAGTTGAGCAATAGCATAGCCTTAGAGGTCCCAAGTATAGGAAAACATATTTGACAGTAGGATTTGATCTAGTATTACACATGTCTATGCACAGGAATGCAAGAACAACTCAGGGAACTAAAATATATTGTTTTCTACCTCCCTCACAAGACTATCATATGTGTCATCCATTCCTTTGTTTTCTTTCTAGCTACAAAATCCAACATACATTTTTCTCACTATGTTATTATCTCATGGGAGGGGACTGTGTATACTAATTGCATTATTCATGATAACTTGACTTATCATAAATTTATTTTCATCTTTCCTCTCAAAGGACAGGCATCTCTGTAAGTCCACTGTATCTAACTTGAGAGTGGGAGGGATCCTTTGAGAGATTTTAAAAACAGCTCTGGACAATTGAAGCCTAAAATATTCCTAGGATCCTTAATTGCCCTCCTAGTGTTGCTATTGTGGTTTTAACTACTGTAACCACTACAACTTAGGCTCTTACCTTAAATAGGCAAATGGCACATTTTATTAATCAGGTCATTGAAAACATCACCTAGGAAATGACCTAGCAAAGCCTAAATTACTCCAAAATACTATCCAGGCTATGGAGCTTGGAGTTTGCAGCAGCTTTCCTGGACAAGGGGCAAAATGACTTTGCTTTCTTCAAACCCTGGATTGTAATAGACAACACAAAAGTATTTGTATCACACCCATGAAAAAGAATCAGTCCTATGTTACCTGAGGAAAGACATTAAAAATCATATAACCGGTACTCAGTTGGACAATCTAACTTCTGATATAAAGACATTGCAATCACATTTAAGACATCGGTGGGCTGCCTATACCAGAAAACTTAACAGAGTGTTTGGCATGATATCAGTAACAGTATGCAATGGTTGAACCCAAGAACATGTTTTTATTGCTGTGCTGAGTGGTTTTCTCATTTTTGTTCTAGTGCTTCTCATCACCTTGCAAAGCCCTGATACATGCCCAGAGAGCTAGACATTGTTGTGAAGCCTATATATCTAGCAGATTTGTGCCATCCTTAATTAAATTTGCAACTTCCTTAAACAAAAGGGGAAGAAGGTATGGGAGCTCAGAAGTACTGGGTTAAAAAAGCTACAGGGTTTGCCTCATAAGCCACAGTATAAAAGTCGTAAAGGCAGGATGTAAACTAAAGATAATATGCCTGAGCTCCCCTGGAAATTTCTAAATTATTTAGCTAACATAGTAAGCTGTCTGGAACATGAACTTCGATTAATCTTTTACCAGTTTCAGTCAGAACATTCTTTATCCTGCTTACCTGGATAACTGCCTCTTTTGTATCATGAATTTGTAACCAATAGAAGTTGTAAGCAAGAAACACTTGGGGCTGTCTGTCCTGTATCCTGAGCAAGTCTAGGCTACTAGATCTTTAGACAGACTTTTGGTGTCAAGACTAACCTTTTCATTTGCCAGTTTTAGTGAACTGACAAATATAATACAATAATACTTGGTGCTTCATGTGTGGATCCAACAATCTTGGTCTGCTTTTCATATTAGAATAACATAGACATCATAAAAGCTGTTAGTAATGATTCTTTTTCCTTTGATATTTTGGGAGATTTTGAAGAGTGTATGTGAGTAAACCTTTGAGGTTTGGTAGAACTCATTAGCAAACACTTCTTCTCAGGAAGATTTTTAATAACAGTTTAGATTTCATTCATTGTTATTGTTCTGTTCCATTTTGTCCCTTAGTCTAATTCAGTCTTGGAAGGTTGTATGATGTTTTTAATGTATCCATTTCTTCACTCAGCTGTGTTCACCAGATTATGTCTTAGAGTTGTTATGACAATATCTTTATTTATATTTGTTCTTTATTATTTCTGAGGTGTCTGTTGTAATTTCTCCCTTTCATCTCTAATCTGATTTATTTGGGTTTTCTTCCTTTTTTGTTTTGTGAGTCTAGCTAAGGGCTCATCAATCTTGTTTATTCTTTTAAGATCGTTTCCTGCTTTTGATGACCCTTTCATTTGTTTTCTTGATTTCTATGTCTGTTTTGTCTGTTTTAATTTTAATTATTTCCTTCCTTCTACATATATTTGTTTTATAGTCTCTGGGTCTTGGCCGTTGATGGGATTATACAGGGCCGGGGGTGGGGGTCAGTTGGTGGTTGTGACCCCTGCCTACTGGAAGATGGAGGATCTGGGTGGAGGATGCTCAGCACTGATACAAGCAGGCTTGGAGATCTCAGCCCCAGGACCCGCATGCCTTTGTTCCTCTGCGGGAAGAGAACAGCGCAGAATCTCCTGAACCCACGCCTGGCTGTCCTCGCCAGGGCCCCTTGAAGGGGGGCGGATTGAGTTTACCTCCCCGCCCCAAGCAGAGCTCCGGTAGCCAAAGACCTCCAGAACCAGCCACAACCATGCTGAGACCACTCTCCACATGCATGAAGGTACCAGCAGAGGAACAAAGGCATGCGGGTCCCGGGGCTGAGATCTCCAAGCCTGCTCGGATTGGGGCTGAGTATCCTCCACCCAGATCCTCCATCTTCCAGTAGGCTGGGGTCACACCCACCAACTGACCCCCAGCGCTGTGTAATCCCATCAACAGACAAGATCCAGAGACTATAAAATCCAGCTTCCGGAAGTGGCATCTTATTATCTCATTATCACTTTGGACAACCTGGCAGGCTACCAAATGTAACCTGCCCACACGACAGAGTCTGGCAAACCCCCTGTGGTGTACCCAATATGCCAAATACCAGTAACAATGATAGGTCTCATTCTCCTAACCCTGAAATAGCCTTGAATGTAGCACCTTTTAAAATCTCAGGGCTAGGGCAAAGGAGACGTTACTGGTGCCTGCTCGAGGCAATCGACGAACAATAGGATTATCGTGATCGTGATATATATTGGTATTCATTTTTGTTCTCTTTCTAGTTTCTCAAGCTGTAAGGTTATCATTGAGTTGAACTTTTTCTTTTTACCAGATGTAAGCCTGTTTTGTTGTGAACTTCCTCTTTAGTACTGCTTTTGCTCTGTCCCAGGGGTTCTGATAGTTTGTGTCTTGTTCCTTTTTTAAAGCCTCTTTTATATTATCTTGTCTAAGTTGTTGATATTGTGTGCCTTGACTTTGAGGTCACTGATTCAATTTTCTGATTTTTTTTCTCTGCTGAGACGTGTTACTGTGAAAGAGAAACATCATCTTCAATTTTGGTTGACTAAGTTATTTAATTATTTTCCATAAATCACTCTTTGATTGTATAATTGAATAGCTCTTCCAATGATTTTTCTCAGCTCAGTGAGCTATCAATTGAGCTATCATGAAGATGAAGTCATTCAACAGTTCTTATATACGTGAATACTAACCTAGACTTCTGTCATCTGCTAAACCAGCCAAGTTCCTTCAATTATTCATTATTCCTGGTGCTTCATTGGTGCTACATGTGGAGGTCTCAGTGTCAGGTAACCTGTGCAATGACTTTGTGTTCCTATTCATAGTACCAGGCTAGCGTTCGTGACTTAATTGAATTTTGGCAGCCCCTGATACCCTATTAGGAGTTTTCAATAGAATTTATAATGAAATAGGATTAGAAAACAAAAAGTTAAAGTCAAACTGCACCACATTTTATTACATAAATTCATAAATAATAAAATGTTATTAATGTATCAAATGTTTATATAAAATAGATATTTTAAATGGCTTCAACAAAGAGATTCTTAATATAGTTTACTTTAGATGTACATTGCTGTACTACCACTGTGCACTGTGGATCTATCTATCCAAAGTGATAGAATCACCTTTAGTCTTGCTTCCTAACAGAAGTCACTTCCATATATCAAACTGTATTGGAGTCTAACGTAAATAATGAGATTTGGACTATTAATGCAGCCATATATAAGAAGCATCCACTGCTGTTTTGGGTGAGCTATTGTAGTGAAAATGGTAAATATTAAAGTCATTAAATAATGGCATGTATATCATTGTTCAATGCTTTATGAAAAGTATTTATAAATAAATATCTAAATATATGTCTCAAATAGTTGAGCTACTTGAATGAATAACACAGTTTACCTACAGCAAAATGAATCATACAATTTAGAGATTCTATGCTTGGTACATTTACACAATGGAGTACTATGTAGCTGTTAGAAAAGATGAAGTCATGAAATTTACATACAAG
Organism: Sorex fumeus; assembly: GCF_029834395.1. NCBI lineage: Eukaryota > Metazoa > Chordata > Mammalia > Eulipotyphla > Soricidae > Sorex > Sorex fumeus. Next base: position 5,228,669 of record NW_026606185.1, on the reverse strand, counting down.
TGGTACTACATGGAAAGTATCTTGTTAAGCGAAATGACTCAGAAAGAAAGGGATAGACATAGAAAGATTGCATTAATCTGGGGAACATAAAGTAACAAAATAAGAGACTAATACCCAAGAATGGCTGAGATTAGTACCAGGAATTTTACTCCATGGCTTGGAGGCAAGCCACACATGCTAGGGGAAAAGGGAGCTATGATAGAGAAGGGAACACCAAATAAAGGGTGTTGGGAGGATCCTTCCAGGATTGGAGATGCATGCTGAAAGTAGACTATAGAACAAACATCATTGTCACCCATTGCCTCTTTTGCAAACCACAACACCCAATACAAGAGAGAGAACAAAAGGGAATGCCCTGCCACAGAGGCAGGGTGGGATGAAAGGGATGCGGGTTGGGAGGGATACTGGGATCCGTGGTGGTGGGAAATGGGCACTGGTGGAGGGATGGCTATTTGATCATTGTATAATTGAAACCAAAGAACAAAAATGTGTAAGTCTACAAATGCACCTCATGATGTCTCACTAATAAAAAATTTTAAAAAAAACTTATAAAATTATGGAAATAATACAAAAACTATAGCACATACAAATAAATATAACCTGAGATATATGAAATAGAAAAATATAAAAATTTTACATTCCTGTGTACTGAAATTAAAGTATATCTCAAAAGAACAGGGAAACAGATAAAAATACATTATAAAAGCAATATCCTAAGTTTTTTTTTAATTAGTGAGACATCATGAGGTACAGTTGCAGACTTACACATTTTTGTGCTTGGGTTTCAATTATACAATGATCAAATAGCCATCCCTCCACCAGTGCCCATTTCCCACCACCACGGATCCCAGTATCCCTCCCATCCCTCATTCCCCAAATCTCACCCTGCCTCTGTGGCAGGGCATTCCCTTTTGTTCTCTCTCTCTTATTGGGTGTTGTGGTTTGCAAAAGAGGCAATGGGTGATAATCATGTTTAGTATATAGTCTACTTTCAGCATGCTTCTCCCATCCTGGGAGGATCCTCCCAACAACTTTATTTGGTGTTCCCTTCTCTATCATAGCTCCCTTTTCCCCTAGCATGAGTGGTTGACCTCCAAGACATGGAGTAAAATTCCTGGCACTAATCTCGGCCATTCTTGGGTGTTAGTCTCCTATTTTGTTACTTTATGTTCCCCAGATGAATGCAGTCTTTCTATGTCTATCCCTTTCTTTCTGAGTCATTTCGCTTAACATACTTTCCATGTAGTACCACTTGTATGTAAATTTCATGACTTCATCTTTCCTAACAGTTACATAGTACTCCCTTTTGTAGATTTACCAAAGTTTCTTTAACCAGTCATCTGTTCTCGGGCACTCAGGTTTTTTCCATATTCTGGCTATTGTAAAGAGTGCTGCAATGAACAAACAATTGCAGATATCACTTCGACTATACTTTTTTGTCTCTCTGGGATATATTCCCAGGAGTGGTATTTGTGGATCAAATGAGAGCTCAATTTCTAATATTTTGAGAATCGTCCATACTGTTTTCCAAAACGGCTGAACCAGTCTGAATTCCCACCAACAGTGAAGGAGTGTCCCTTTCTCGCCACATCCACGCCAGAACCGGGTGCTTTTGTTCTTGTGGTTATGGGCCAGTCTCTGTGGTATGAAATGATATCTCATTGTGGTTTTGATCTGCATCTCCCTGATGATTATTGATGTGGAGCATTTTCTCATGTGCCTTTTAGCCATTCAGATTTCTTCTTTGTGAAAGTTTCTATTCATTTCATCTCCCCATTTTTTGATGGGGTTGAATGTTTTCTTTTTATGGAGTTCAACCAGTACTTAGTATATCCTTGATATTAACCCCTTATCCGATGTGTATTTGGCGAATATCCTTTCCCATTCTGTAGACTGTCTTTGTATTTTGGTCACTGTTTCTTTTGAGGTGCAGAAGCTTCTTAGTTTAAGATAGTTCCATTTGTCTATCTCTGTTTTCACTTGCTTGGCTAGCGGTGTGACATCCTTGAAGATACCATTAGCTTCTATGTCAAAGAGGGTTTTGCCAACTTTTTCCTCATTGTACCTTATGGATTCCGGTCTGATGTTGAGGTCTTTAATCCACTTTGATCTTCCTTTTGTACACGGAGTTAGGCAGAAATCTGAGCCCACTTTTTTGCATGTAGCCGTCCAGTTTTGCCAGCACAATTTGTTAAAGAGGATTTCCCTGCTCCAATTCACTTTTCTTGCCCCCTTATCGAAGATTAGGTGCTCATATGCTTGGGGGGAGATGTCAGTATATTCAACCCTGTTCCATTGTTCTACAGTTCTGCCTTTGTTCCAGTACCATGCTGTTTTAATTATTACTGCCTTGTAGTAGAGTTTGAAATTAGGGAGGTTAATTCCTCCCATTTTCTTTTTCCCAATAATTGCTTTAGGTATTCGTGGGGGCTTATTGTTCCATATAAATTTTAGGAGTGTTTGCTCCATTTCTTTGAAGAACGTCATGCGTATCCTTATAGGGATTGCGATGAATTTGTACAGTGTTTTGGGAAGTATTGCCGTTTTGACAATGTTAATTCTCCTGATCCATGAACAGGGGATATTTTTCCATTTCCTCGTATCCTCTTTTATTTCCTGAAGTAGTGTTTTGTAGTTTTCTTTGTATAGGTCCTTTCCTTCCTTAGTTAAGCTGATTCCTAGGTACTTGATTTTCTGGGATACACTTGCGAACGGAATTTTTTTTTTCATGTCGCTTTCTTCTCTTACACTATTTGCATATAGGAAAGCCATGGACTTTGGGTATTGATATTATAGCCTGCAACTTTACTATACAAGCCTATTGTTTCCAGGACTTTCTTGGTAGAGGTTTTAGGGTTCTCTAAGTATAGAATCATATCATTTGCGAATAATGAGAGCTTGATTTCTTCCTTTTCTACCTCGATGCCCCTAATATCCTTTTTTGGCCTAATCGCTATTACAAGTACTTCCAGTACTATATTGAACAGCAGTGGAGAGAGTGGTCATCCTTGTCTCGTCCCTCATATTAGAGGGAAAGGTCTCAGTTTTTCGCCATTGAGGACGATGCTTGCTGTAGGCTTGTGGTAGATGGCTTTAACTATATTGAGGAAAGTCCCCTCTATCCCCATTTTGGTTAGGGTTTTCATCATAAATGGGTGCTGGATCTTGTCAAATGCTTTCTCTGCATCTATTGATATGATCATATGATTTTTATCTTTTCTTTTGTTGATATGGTGTATTATGTTGATTGATTTCTGAGTGTTAAACCAGCCTTGCCTCCCCGGAATGAATCCTACTTGGTCATGGTGTATGATCTTTTTGATGAATAGTTGAATTCTATTTGCTAGTATTTTTGTTGAGAATCTTCGCATCCATGTTCATCAGGGATATCGGCCTGTAGTTTTCTTTTCTCGTGGCGTCTTTTTTTCTTTTTGGTATTAGAGAGATATAGGCTTCATAGAAACTGTTTGGGAGTGTTTCCGTTTTTTCAGTTTCCTGGAAAAGCTTGAGAAGGACTGGCACTAGGTCCTCTTTAAATATTTGGAAAAATTCGCTAGTGAATCCATTTGGACCTGGGATTTTGTGCTTGGGAAGATTTTGATTACAGTTTTGATTTCCTTGATGTTAATAGGTCTATTCAGATACTCTAGATCTTCTTGATTCAGCTTTGGGAGATGATAGGAGTCCAGGAATTTATCCATTTCTTCTAGGTTCTCTTGTTTCATGGCATACAGACTTTCAAAGTAGTCTCTGATGATCTTTTGGATTTTTTTGGTTTCTGTTGTAATATCCTCCTTCTCATTTCTGATTCGGTTTATTAGGATTCTCTCTCTCTGTTTCTTTGTGAGTGTTGCTAGTGGTTTATCTTTCTTGTTTATTTTCTCGAAGAACCAGCTCTTGGTTTCATTGATCTTTTGGATTGCTTCTTTGGTTTCCATATCATTGATTTCTGATCTAAGTTTTATGATCTCTTTCCTTCTGCCTGATTTAGGCTCTTTCTGTTTGATCCTTTTCTAAGGTCTTGAGCTGTGAGGTCAAGTTGTTTATGTGCATCCTTTCTACAGACCTAAGATATGCTTGCAGAGCTATAAAGTTTCCCCTTAATACAGCTTTTGCTGCATCCCATAGGTTCTGGTAGCTCGTGTCTTCATTCTCATTTGTTTCCAGGTATCTTTTGATTTCGTCCTTGACTTCATTTCTGACCCACTTGTTGTTCAGCATTGAGTTGTTTAATTTCCAGGTGTTTGATTTGGTTCTACATGTCTGTGTGTGATTCACTTCTATCCTCAGTATATCATGATCTGAAAAGATGATTGATACTATTTCTATCTTCCTGATTCTGTTGAGATATGTTTTGTGTCCTAGCACATAGTCTATTTTTCGAAAATGTTCCATGTGCACTGGTGAAGAATGTGTATTCTTTTTTTGGGGGGTGTAAAGCCCTGTATAGGTCTATAAGCCCTTTCTCTTCTATTTCTTCTTTCAAAGTCAATGATTCCTTGCTGGGTTTTGTGCTTGTTGATTTATCCAGAGGTAATTAGGCGATGTTGAAGTCTCCAAGCACTATTGTGTTGCTAGCAATGTCCTCCTTCAAATCTGTTAGCAGTTGTTTTAAATATTTAGCTGTTCCCTCGTTAGGTGCGTATATATTTAAGAGTGTGATTTCTTCCTGTGTACGTATCCCTTGATGAAGAGAAAATAGCCTTCACTGTCCCTTCTAATCTTTTTCAAGGTGAAATTGATGTTGTCGGATACTAGTATGGCCACCCCAGCTTTTTTGAGGGAGTTGTGTGCTTGCAGGATTGTTTTTCATCCTTTGACTTTGAATCTGTGCTTGCTCTGAGTGTTGAGATGAGTTTCTTGTAGGCAGCAGAATGTTGGGTTCTGTCTCTGTATCTATTTTGCCACTCTGTGTCGGTTTTGTGTCATCTTTCTGTAAGGGTGTGTTGTGGTTGTAGGGTTTGTCTTCTCTTATAGTAGCCCCTTTAGCCCTTGTTTTAGGTTTGGTTTTGAGTCTATGAAGTTCCTGAGCTGCTGTTTATCTAGTAAATAGTGTACTGTTCCTTTGATTTTGTGTGAGAGTTTAGCCTGATAGAGTATTCTTGGTGAAGCATTCATTTCAGTGAGTTTTTTCACTATATCTCGCCACTGCCTTCGAGCTTGGAGGGTTTCCTCTGATAGGTCTGCTGTGAATCTAAGGGGTGCTCCTTTGTATACGATTTCCTTCTTTGCCCATGCTGTTTGCAGTATTGTGTCTCTATCGGCAGCATCGATCATTCTAACTATGATATGTCTTGGAGTGTTTTTGTTCGGGTCTCTTTTAGCTGGCACCCTTCAGACTTCTTGAATCAGAATGGCTGCACTGTGGAGCTCTGGGAATTTTTCGGTGATGATTTGTTTAACAATGGCTTTTTCATTGGGATTGTTTCCCTGAGATTCTGATAGTCCAATGATTCTAATGGTATTTCTTTTGGAATCGTTTCCTAGGACTCTGATTCTCTGTAGAGCTATTTTTCAGTCCTTTTCCACTGTTTGTTGTTGCGTGTTGGCTTGGTGCAGCTGATCTTCCAGCTCACTGATTCTTTCCTCAGCTGTGGTCATTCTATTTTTGAGGGCACAGACTGAGTTTTTCATTTCATCTATGGAATCTTTGATCCGTGCCATTTCTGTGCAAAGCTTTCCAATTTCCGCTCTCATTTCTTGCTGTATTTTGTCGATTGTGCAATCGATTGTTTCTTTCATGTTCTCTTTCAATTTACTGGATACCTGTCTGACTGTTTCATTGAGTTGATTGAACATCTTGATGACTTCATATCTGACTTCTTTACCAGAGAGGTCCCTAAGGTGGCTAGCACCTACTGAGGCTTCTGAACTTGTTTCCTCGTCGTCTCCCTGTGGCGGGGAGTTGCGTTGTTTCTTCATGTTGGTGTGTAGGTGTAGGGCTTAGATTTCTTGGTATGAGTAAACTACTTGCAGCTGTGTAAGCGTTGGCCCACTAAAAATTGGGCCACGCCCACTTCTTAAAAGCCACGCCCACTTCTAAAGTGGCCATACCCCCACGGGTACCTGGTGTGTGTCGGGGGAGTAAAGACTGGGTGGGGAGAAGAGACCAGCTCAGCTTGGGCGACAGAAAGGGAGAGGCACAGAGGCTCAGAGGTGCTTTGTCTCACGGCATCCAGGGGACACCTGGGGGCTTGCAGGGTGAAATCCAAGTCCCGGTTCGAGAAGCGGCAGAAAAACTGACTTGGTTGGGGAGAAGAGACCAGCTCAGCTTGGGCAATGGAAAGGGAGAGGCCAATATCCTAAGTTTTTAACTAAAAATTATTAAAATATTTTATTCTTGTGACGTCGTATTAGGAATAAATATTATGAGCCAGAGAAATATTAAAGGGGTAAAGCATTTGCAAGTGATTGACCCACGTTCATTTTCATATGATCCCCAAGGAACTAGCAGGTATGATCCTTGAGTGCAGATTCAAGAGTATCCCTAAGCACCACCAGGTGCAGTTGAGCCCTGCTACATTAAGGTTAATTATTAATATCAAACCAGAATTGAAGATTGAAATGTGAGCTATTGTTCTACTAAGAATTTAGGAGAATTGACTTAGTTAGTAATTAGAAAATTGAAGAGAAAATAACCTTCAAAAACAGAATAGTGATAAATTGTATTAAGGAAAAATTAAGTGAACACAAAATATAATAAAGATAAAAAGATAAAGGCCCTCCCGTTGATCGTCGATTTGCTCGAGCGGGCCCAGTAACGTCTCCATTGGAGACTTTGTTGTTACTGTGTTTGGCATATCGAATACTCTCGGTAGCTTGCCGGGCTCTCCGAGAGGGGTGGAGGAATCGAACTCGGGTCAGCCATGTTGACCGCTTGTAAGGCGAACGCCCTACCCGCTGTGCTATCGCTCCAGTAAAAATTATTAATTGAAACTGATATAATTGATATAATGGTGCCGTGTAATCCCATCAACGGCCAAGACTCAGAGACTATAAAAACCAGCTCCCAGAAGAGAATAGTGCAGTCTCCTGCCCTCGCACCTGACTGTCCTTGCCGCTGGGGCCCCTTGGAGGGGAGCGGGTTGAGCTTTCCTCCCCACCCCGACCAGGGCTCCAGCAGCCAAAGACCTCCAGGACCAGCCACCATCATGCTGAGACCACTCTCTGCACACATGAAGGTACTGGCAGAGGGACAAAGTCACGCGGGTTCCGGGGCCGAGATCTCCAAGCCTACTCGGATTTGGGCCGAGCATCCTCCACCCAGATCCTCCAAATTCCATTAGGTGGGGGTCACACCCACCAACTGGCCCCCTGGCGCCATGTAATCCCATCAACAGCCAAGACTCAGAGACTATAAAAACCAGCTCCTGGACATCCTATTATGACATCTTATTATCTCATTCCTACTTTGGACAAACTGGCAGGCTACCGAATGTAGCCTGCCCGCACGGCAGAGTCTGGCAAACTCCCCGTGGTGTACCCAATATGCCAAATACCAGTAACAATGATGGGTCTCATTCTCCTAAAGAGCCTTGAATATAATCTCAGGGCTAGGATGAAGGAGACGTTACTGGGGCCTGCTCGAGGCAATCGACGATTAACAGGATGATTTTCATTGGGATTGTGATATAATTAAGAAAAATGACAACATGGAGTAGAGTATAATGGCTTAAAAATTTCAAGATAAGAATTTAATATGATTATTAGGAGCCTGGCAAGCTACCGAGAGTATCTCGCCCCCACGGCAAAGCCTGGCAAGCTACCTGTGATATATTCAATATGCCAAACACAGTAACAACAAGTCTCAAAAAAATAGAGACATTACCAGTCCCGCTCGAGCAAATCGATGGACAATGGGAGGACAGTGTTTGTTTGATAGTGTTATTTATTTATGAATCTGTAAATAATTTCATATATTTTACAGAGAGTACAAATTTGAGAATTTTTTAATGTAGTACTGCTATTTATTCAGCCACTGGTTAGCTGATTGAATTGTGCATGAACTCCACCTTACATTTATTTTTATTTTTTATAATTTTATTTATTGAATCTCCGTGAGACCAGTTACAAAGCTTTCGGGTCTAAGTCTTGTTCATACAATGAAACACCCATACCTTCACCAGTGCCCATTCTCCACCCCCAACAACCCCAGTATACCCCCACCCCACACCCTCCTTCTACCTGTGGGGTATATGATTTCCACATTACTCTCTCTCTACTTTGATAACATTCAATATTTTGACACAAGACCCACCATTATTATTTGAGATTTTACCCCAACACTCAGATCTTCTGAAAAGACAACAGTAGACAATTTGTTTTCTGTTGCTGGTTATGAATTACATATGATGTCACGTGGCTGCAGTAGTGGCTGCGCAATTTTGAAATTCCAAAATTTTAACATTTAAATCTGGAGGGATTTCTGCCAAAACCTGCTGTGTTCCAAGGTTTGCTCCTGAGTCTCTGGGATCATGGCCATTAAGCAGCTTGATCAGGAGCCAGAAAGGCCGTTCATGAACGATGACTTGGGTTGGGGAGGACAGGACTGGCTCCACCCCCATCCTGTGAGGCCCAAAATGTCTCGTCATTGTGGGCCCAAAACTGACTATCCAATGGCCTCTGAAGGATGATGGCCACCGAGTCACCAGGGGGAAGCAGGCGGAGGGACAACACCCTTTCCGCCCTGGGGTGGCCCAGCAACAGTAACCTACTGTGGGGTTCGACGCATTTCTGCCAAAAGCTGCTGGGTTTCGAAATTCGTTTCTGAGTCTCTGGGATCATGGCCATTAAGAAGCTTGATCAGGAGCCAGAGAGGCCATTCGTGGACAATGACTTGGGGTCTCGTTGGGACGGGGAGGACAGAACCGCCTTCACCCCCATCCCATGAGGCCCAACAAGTTTTGCCACTGCAGACCCAAGCCTGACTGTCCAATGGCCTCTGGAGGATGGCACTCACCAAGCCACCAAGGGGAAGCAGGCAGAGGGACAGCACCCTTTCCCCCCTGGGATGACCCAGCGACAGTAACCTACTGTGGGGTCCAGACACATTTCTGCCAAAAGCCACTGGATTTTGAGATTTGTTTCTGAGTCTCTGGGATCATGGCCGTTAAGCAGCTTGATCAGGAGCCAGAGAGGCCATTCATGGGCGATGACTTGGGGTCTCGTTGGGGTGGGGAGGACAGGACCAGCTCCACCCCTATCCCATGAGGCCCTGCATGTCTCCTTACTGCAGGCCCAAATCTGACTGTCCAATGGCCTCTGAAGGATGACGGCCACTGGACGCATTTCTGTCAAAAGCCATTGGGTTTCAAGATTTGTTTCTGAGTCTCTGGAATCATGGCCATTAAGCAGTTCAATCAGGAACCAGAGAGGCCATACCTCCAATTATATAGCTGAGTCGGAGGTGGTTTGTGGGTGTGTTTCCCACATACCTAGATTTTGGCCATTTACTTTCTTGGTAAACTTTGCCCCAAGTTTTTGGGGTCTGGCCAAAGGCACAGCAGCAATTTTGGGTTATCTGGAAGTCTGAAGGCGCCGTCAGGCTGCTGATGTACTCACCTCACAGGTACAGATTGACCTGCTGGCGGCACCATACCCCCCAATTTGAGATTTTTAATTTGGTATTTGTTTGTTTGTTTTTTGACCACAGCTGGTAGTGTTCAGGGCTTACTCCTGGACCAGTATATAATTTCAAAGTAATATCTTTTCAAATATTTCAAATAAAACTTTAGAAAAGTTTAGATTTACAGAAAAAAGTTAAAGATAGTTCATAGAATATCTATATTTATCACCCAATGTCCTTTGTTATGAAAATATTACATCAGTATCATTCATCTTTTTAATTAGCAAACATATTGATAAGTGATTATTATATAATGTTGATACATGTTTAGTTTCCTTAGTTTTTACTTAATGCTGCATTTCTGTTCCAGCTGGACATACTTAGAGAGAAAACTCATGGATAAAACATATTGCCCCAAGAGGAGAGAGACAGACAGACAGACAGAGAGAAGAGTGCCTGCTATAGAGGCAGACTGCGGTTGGGGGACCTAGGGTGGGAACATTTGGTTATGGGGACATTGATGGGAAATGTGCACTGGTGGAAGGATGGGTGTTGGAACATGGTATGACTGAAACCCAATCGCGAACAGCTTTTTAGCTGTATATCTCACAATGACTCAATTAAAAAAAATTAAAAAACATTGCAAATGGAGAGTAAGCTCAGAACCATTCTAATATTTTCCCCAGGAGAATGACTGTCACTGTTACTGTCCTCCCGTTGTTCATTGATTTGCTCGAGCTGGCCCAGTAACATTGTGAGACTTGTTACTGTGTTTGGCATATCAAATACGTCACGGGTAGTTTGCCAGGCTTTGTCGTGTGGGCAAGATACTCTCAGTAGCTTGCCGGGCTCTCTAAGAGGGGCGGAGGAATCAAACTCGGTTCCGCCATGTTGGCTTCATGCAAGGCAAATGCACTACCGCTGTGCTATCACTCCAGCCCACCCATGAGAATAGTGTTGGAAAACAGCATAATTGCAATAAATTTTGTGTGAATGAACCATAGACAAACTGGCAGGCTACTAATGTAACCTGCTCACACAGCAGAGTCTGGCAAACAACCCGTGGTGTACCCAATATGCCAAGTACCAGTGACAATGATGGGTCTCATTCTCCTAACCCTGAAAGAGCCTTGAATATGGCACTTTTTAAAAAATCTCAGGGCTAGGATGAAGGAGACTTTACTGGTGCCTGTTTGAGGCAATCAATGAACAACAGGATGGTCATGATCATGAACCATAGAAAATCAGAAAGACGGAACCACGAACTGCAGATTTATATCTAAGGATGAGAATCCTTTCACAACTCTTCATCCGTCTTCATATTTCTGTCTTACTATCCTGTTGTCTAGAATGTAGATGTAGCTGGGTAGAATCACTAGGACAAGGAACTGTCCTTAGAGAGACTTTCAACGATAGAATGTCAAGATACTCTCACAACCACTGACATTCAAGTATTGTTTTTATAAGAATAGGTGAAGTACAACCTTGCTTAAGTCATTACTAAGGACCTTATCACTGTGAGAAGAATATGTTTTTTACTCTTAAAACCGCTCTCTTTAAATTAATAATATTAACCTGTCGTTATACTGGTGTAGGAGGTTAGCTTTCCTCCTGATAGCTTCAATTTAACAATTGAAGGGGTGGGGAAAGAAGGTATTTACATATCATGAAAGAGCTATAGAAGTGGAAGGTTTTAGTAAGCAGATAAAATGTCTGAAATGCTTGTACTAGAGACTAGAGTGAGCCAAGGGGGGAAATAATTGAATTTTTATAATTCAACATAATTTTTTAAAAAGAATAAAGCAACAAAAGGAAGAAGAAAACAAATAAAGGAAGGAAGAAAAAGGGGAGAAAGAAGTATTTAAAATTTTATTATTGCTTCAATATTCAAAAACAATATATTCTTCGGCGTTGGAAAGATAAAAAATCCATAGGAATCATAAAGAAACCACTTGACATTGGTCGAACTTAATGTTGAACTTTTCACTAGAAACACTGCTTAAGTATGTGTTTAAAACAATAATTCATAGCCACTTAATAAAATCAAGAACTAGACTATGACCTTGACCTCAAACTTCCCCCTAAGCACTGCTTATATTTACAGTGTTAATATTTACTGCCAGGACTATAGTATACTTTTACTGGATTTTCTATAATTATTAAATAAAAATATCTCCTTCATTCTTCCAGTGTCTCCAGGTTCCCTGCCATCCCAAGTCTGACCCCATATAAATTCTTTATCAGAAGTCTTATGCTTAACATATTTACGGGCTGCTTACCTGTTCTTTGACAGAATTTGCTTTTTTTAGTGGAACTTGGGAGAACAGAGGTCATTCCCAGCAGTGTTTAGCTTGGTGGCTTGGGTATTTGGACTTGGTGGTGCTTGATCGCCCTGTAAGTGCTCAGGCCTGCCCAGTACTATTCAGGGAATCATGTGACGTCAGGAATGGATTCAAGGCTATGTCCATGCTAAGTATGTATGGTTCTACATGAGGTACATCTCTGACCCACAGATGTATCTTTACAACTGCCTGTGACAATATAATGGGAGAACTGATGCACACAATTGAATTGGGTGGGGGGGGATGAGAGGAAGAGATGCTACGGCCAGTTCTTGGGAAAGGACAATAGATACACGGGGGAATGGGTGTGGTGGTGCAAATATGTGTATGAGAAACCTCATAAATAGTCCTGCAAACCATAGAATTAAAACATAGTACCATGACTAACAAAATTGATTTGTTGCAGGTATATAATATTTCAACACCAATCCCACCACCAATATCCCCTCCAGTGTACCCAGATTCCCTGCCACACCCAGCCTGACCCCATTGGTAGGCATTAATACCTGCTAATTTTGATGCACGGAAATTTAAAAAAAAACATGTTAAATACATTTTTCACTGACTACAAATGATCTTCTGCTATTTTGACAGGAATTACAAAGATAAAACATTAATTTTTATTTTCATCAATAAAGATAAGAACACTTTGTTTCTTAAGTTATATATCTTTATATTTGTAATTTTTTATGTATTCTATGTATTCTCAAATGTTCCTGGGTATTTTATAAGTTATAAAGTCTATTTTTTAATTTATGTTTTAATTTGGTGGCCGTATACCAGTTACAACTGGTTATACCAATTTCAAGGGTTACTCCTGTCTCTAAGTTCAATGATCCCACTTTTCAGGGCTTGGGGATCAACGTGGCTGCTGGCAAAGAACTCAGGTTGGCCCCATGGAAGGCTCTGCCATGGTATGATACCTCCAAAAGTGTTCTACAGAGACCCAAAAAGTCTCTATATTTGAATAATATAGGTCTTCGAATACAACTGATTTGATATGCTCAAGAAATGTCTAATAGTTTCTGCAAAATATACGTACAATTACTGACAATTTGCAGATTGCCTATTTTGGAGACTGGTCACTTTGCAAACTCTGTGTGCCCTCAGCTCTATGTTTCTCTCTGTCCATCTCCCTCGTTGTTTTTCTCTTTCTCTCTAACCTCTCTCATACATTTTCCTCTTCCCTCGAGTCTGGTGCATCTAAATATTGAAGATTCACCTGCATCTCAATCTGAGATGTGAAGCCTTGGTTTTTATCCTTATATAGAAGAATATATTTTTTCTTGAACATCTCCTCTCTCTCTATTTTGCTATCTCAATTTTATTTTCTTATGTATTATTTAATTTTGGGTTTTGGGGGTCACACCTGGCAGTACTCAGACCTTACTCCCCTCAGTGTTCAGGAATAACTCCAGGAAGTGCTTGGGAGACCAAGTTTGGTGCTGGAAATCATACTTGGGTTGATCATATGCAAGGTAAGTGCCTGAGCAATTTTAATACCTCTCAGAGCCTTTAAAATATTATTTTCTGTGCACAAGGCTCCCATGTGGCCGCCATCTTTCTTTCCAGAGAGGAGAGGGCGAATGGGGCAACACCCTTTCCCCTCCGGCAGACTTGATGGGCTGGATCAACGCATAGTCCGTTCACTTTTCTGCTCCAAGCTGCTGGGTTCTGCATTAAGTCCTTGTGCTTCTGGGGCCATGGCCGTGCTGGAGAGCCGCTCGCGGGGGGCGACTGGTGACCTCGGTAGGGCCTGAAGGACGGACCGGAACGCCCCCCGACCCATGAGGTTTTAGTCGCCCCCACACCCCCGGCTCATACCTGCTGTCCACAAGGCTCCCATGTGGCCGCCATCTTTCTTTCCAGAGGGAGGAGGGCGGAGGGGAGCAACACCCTTTCCCCTCTGGGCAGAAATGATTGCCTGAATTAACACATAGTCCTTTCACTTTTCTGCTCCAAGCTGCTGGGTTCTGCATTAAGCATGTGTGGGAGCGTGTGTGTGGGAGCGACTAAAACCTCATGGGAAGGGGGGCGTTTCGCTCCGCCCTTCACGCCCAACCGAGGCCACCGGTTGCCCCCCGCGAGCGGCTCTCCAGCACGGCCACGACTCCAGAACACAGAAATCAATTTCTTAACTATCTGACTTTCAGTAGAAATACTTCCAGGGTCAATAGGTAAAATAGCAGAAATCCAAAACCAACATTTAATTCTTGAACCCAGCTGTAGAAAGCAAATCACTTCACAATGCTTTTTCAGCATGTCTGATGGGGGGGGGGGGTAAACTCTAAATAATAGTGGTGAATCTTTTATTGAAACAATGAATCCAATCAAAGCAGATAGAGTGTTAACTAGAATTCATCTGCCTCACAGGGACGGGGAGGGGTGGGGGGTGGGGTTTTATTGGGGTTCTTCATGGTAAAAAATAAGTATTGGTAAAGGGAATGTGTTTGATATTTGCATGACTGAGACATAAACCTGAAAGCTTTGTAACCTTTCCCACAGTGATTCAATAAAAAAAAATAAATAAATAAAAAAAATTAAAAAAAGGGAAAAAAATATTATTTTCTGTGTAAAACTATATTACTTCACACAGAAAAAAGTGACAATTATCTTAGTTTTCATATTTTCCACATATACAATCATATCAGCAGCAAATACTGACAGTCTCAGGAAGTGAACCATTTTTTAAATTTTGGTTTTTGGCCATACATAACAGTGCTCAGTGGGAACTCATAATCTGTGCTCATAGAAATGTGTAGTGCTGGAACTCAGATTCACATTCCACATGAAAGCATGCCCTCAATACTTCAAGCATGTCTTTAGTTTCCCTGTTTCTCTCATATTTTAAATCTTTATGTATGTTTCACTTAATTTTTCTGACTCAAAGCATTAGCTAGTATGACAAGTAAAATGGTAGGATTGTTTCTGGTCCAACCCCAAAGAAAAGCAGTATGGAGGGCTATCAATAAACTCAGAATTGAGCTCCAATATGGCTCAGAAATTTGACTTTTGGGTATCTCTCGCCAGGACAGAACTCATTCATTTCAAAGAATGTATGCATACCATTACACATTGTAGTACTCAGTACAGTAACTAAGATTTGAATAAATGTCCAATGACAGATAAGTGGAACATAGCGGTGAGGTGGTGTATGTGTGTATGTGTATATATACATACACATTATATATACACATCATATAATGTGTATATATATACACATTATATATATATATATATATATATATATATATTCCATTCTAGGCAATGGGTCCCAATGTGTAGTTCTTCAGCTGATCTTCTCGCTCCTATCTTGCTATCTTGGCATTAAAACCACCCACAGTGATCTTGTAGAAGGTGTGGTCTTCTTTATAGAACTTCTCCAGCTCCATGTAGAACTTCTCAATTTCTTCTTCATTGGATGTTGGTGTGTAGACAATGAAGATAAAACCTGCCAGCAGTGAGCCACATCTATTCAAGTGTAGTCATCCGTTTTGGCTTGTTAGGCATTAGATTTAATCAATGCTCAAGGCCAAATTCCTGCTGACAAGAACACCCACCCACCGAAGCCTCTTTTGTCTCATGTTCCAAGGAACAGTTCTTCTCCAGTGTCGAATGTGGCTTGATGTGGTTGATGCCTTGACATCTCAGACAGACCAATGATGTCGTAGTTGATCTTTCGCATTGCACCATCAGGTTCTTGATGGATGCATCCAATGCCAGCATACGTGACTGAAAGTACAAACGATCATTTTTGTCTTTCTTCATTTTGACATCCTAGTTTGGCCTTGAGATTCTATCATACTCTCCATACTCATCCTTCTTAACGCTGCCATATTGAACAGGGTAAGAGACTGTCTGATTTCACAAAGTCGACCAAGACCATCCATGGTAACTCACAGTTTCAGAAGGACAAATCTAAATGTTGGACATGGGAGTCTCCCGGTGAACAATTCCACAACAAAATTGACCACATCATATTCAATCGACAGTTATGCCTGACTGATGTCACTGTTGTCCCAAAATTATATATGGGATTTATAATTATAAATGGGATTTATAACCATCTCCTTGGTGCAAAATTCTACTTCACGGAGTGGGGAGAAATGGCTGCAAAGTTTAAGAAGAGAACTCCCAGAACGACCACCAACAAGGAGCTCTTTGGCATTATTGCAGCAACATGGGAAGATGCTGTCATTGAAAACATTGAAAAGGAATACTATCAACTGGTTCAGCAAAGCATGATTGTGCAAAGAATGCCGCAAGAGAGATAGCAACAAAAAGATGCCTGTCTTCAAAAACATTGACCAACATTGCTGGGTGCAACCATCAAGAAACCACAAGAAAACATCTGAGCAGTGCAGAGGGACGATAAAGGCAGACCTCAAAGAGAGAAGAGCAGCAGTGCTGGCAGATGTGGCAGAAGCTGGGAAAAGCATTCGCCATGCCCATCTGTCCTTTGCCAACTACAAGACCTAGATGACTGCCCTACGACATCCTGGTGGATCTATCAACTCTTCCAGAAGAGCAATGGAGAAGATTATCCATGACTTTTACTTGGATCTCTTCGATAACCACGTCCACCTGCCCACGTATCAAATTCCACAGGATGGATATGTCACCTCCAATGTTCTCCCTTCCGAAATCTGACGCACCATTTCATTGGTAAAGAAGCAAACAGCACCCGGCCCAGACAAGGTCAGACCTGAACACCTGAAGAACCTGCCATCAGTACTCATCAAAACACTGACTGACACGGCTCTTCACAAGCTACCTGTCTGAATGCAAGATTCCATCCTAATGGAAAACCAGCAGGACTGTTCTACTATACAAGATGGGAGACATCCATGACATTGGCCACTATCGTCCAATCTGCCTGTTGTCTGTCATCTACAAGCTGTTCACTCAAGTCATCCTGAATAGTTTGGGAGAACACTAGATGAAGGACAACCATGCGAGCAAGCCATGTTCCAAAAAGGATTAAGCAAGATGGACCATATTCACAAGGTAACCAAGTTCACTGAGGTTTCTCGGGAGTTAAAGATGCCACTCTGTCTAACGTTCATTGATTTAAAGAAGGCCTTTGATTCGCTTGAGATTGAAGAAGTCATCGAAGTCCTAGCCAAACAGGGAGTTCAAACTCAATACATCAGAATCCTGTGAGCTGTATTGCGGATTCATGTCCAGGATCTCACCATTCTACACAGAAGTGATCATCGATGTCAAAAGAGGGGTTCAGCAGGGTGATACCATTTCACCGAAACTCTTCAGTGTCACCCTCGAGAACATCATGTGACAAATGGAATGGGGAGAAATGGGCGTGAAGATAGACGGTCGGCAACTACACTGCCTCTGCTTAATTGATGACATCATTCTAATAACACCAAACATTAGCCAATCAGCACAAATGCTGGCCAACTTCAACCGTGAGTGTGGAAAGGCCCGACTACAGCTGAATCTCATGAAGACAATTTTTATGAGAAACTGACTTGTTCCTGGTGTTCCATTTGCTCTCAATGGAACAAACACTATTGAATGCAACACTTATGTGTACCTAGGTCGAGAACTCAACATGATGAATGATCTGGCACCTGAGTTGTGCAGGAGGAAAAGAGTGGCTTGGAAGGCCTTCAAGATTGTAGAAGAAATAGCTAAGAGGACAAAGAACCTCTGCTCTGGGCACATCTCTTTGATTCCACTGTTCTTCCTGCATTAACATACACCTCAGAGACCTGGGCCCTACGAAAACAGGATGAGAATGTTGTTCACGTCTACCAAATAGGAATCAAAAGTGCTATGCTTGGATTATAACACTTAGCTCAAGTGAGAGAAAGAATCCAGTGTTCTGACCTTCGACCTCCATCGATGGTCAAGAATCAGGGACGCGGAAACAGCCCCTAGACAGCCAGTTTTCAACCCCTGATCCGCGTGGGACGGGCACAGAGGCCCAGCTCTGGGCAACAAAGCTGAACGGCTCCAATTTCAACAGGTACAGCCCTCCCCCAAGGGCCGGGGTTCCTCTCTGGGCACGCGCAGCTAGAAACAGCCCCTAGACAGCCGGTTTTCAACCCCTGATCCGCGTGGGACGGGCACAGAGGCCCAGCTCTGGGCAACAAAGCTGAACGGCTCCAATTTCAACAGGTACAGCCCGCCCCCAAGGGCCTGGGTTCCTCTCTGGGCACGCGCAGCTAGAAACAGCCCCTAGACAGCCGGTTTTCAACCCCTGATCCGCGTGGGATGGGCACAGAGGCCCAGCTCTGGGCAACAAAGCTGAACGGCTCCAATTCCAAACAGGAGACCTTCCCAACTCCTCGCCCAGTGCCAGGGACTCTTTCCGGAGCCGCGGCCGCTAACACTGCCGCGAAATATTTTCCCACTACATATGCCATAAGAACCATAAGCTAACTTCCTAGATGGAAACTTCTCTATTTTAGCTTAGCCACTAGAAACACAGTTGCCAATAACTCACAAGCCTATCTTAACTCACACTGCATATCAAGCAGAATAGTAACACTGAACGTGAAGGACTAAACCACACCTCTCACAATGGTAAAGCAACGCAAAAGCCCACCAAACATTCATATTGAAGAGTCTAGCCCAGATGACACCAACAGTACTGTAGTGTTAGACAACCTCTCTGACAAGGAATTCAGAAGGGAGCTACTTAGGATGCTTAGGGAATTAAAAGAAACAATGGAAACCAATGCCAATAGAAGACAAGAGGATCTGAAGGCAGAAATGAGGAAAATGCAATCAGAAATGTCAGACCTGAAAAATCTCGTAGGCGAATTGAAAAGCTCAGTGGAAGGCCTCAGCAGCAGAGTAAGAGCGGCTGAGAACAGAATCATTGAGCTCAAAGATGAAGTTCAGAGACTCTCCAGAAAAGAGCAGAAAATGGAAAAGAGACTCACAATTCGGGAACAGATGGCAAGAGAAGATCGTGATGAAGCCAAGAGGGGTAACATAAGAATTATTGGAGTCCCAGAGGGACAGGAAGAAAACCTCGATGAAGAAGAAACTGTCAAAGACATTATTGCTACAACATTTCCAGAGCTGAAGAAAACTTGTGACCACATTCAGGAGGCCCGAAGGGTACCAGCTAGAAGAAATCCGAATAAAAATACCCCAAGACACATTCTGATCAAAATGACCAAAACCTTAGACAGAGACAAAATTCTGAAAGCAGCAAGATCGAAGAAAGAAATCTCTTACAAAGGAGCATCCTTAAAATTCACAGCTGATTTTTCTGATGAAACCCTCATGGCCCGAAAACAGTGGTGGGACATAGTAAAAAAACTCAATGAAATAAATGCCTCCCCCAAAATACTTTTCCCAGCAAGACTCTCATTCATAATAGAAGGAACAACACACAGTTTCACAGACAAACAACAGCTCAGGAACTTCATAGACTCAAAACCATGGTTACAAGAACAACTAAATGGGCTACTTTAAGGCAAGAAAGGCCCCTCAAATACACCAAATTTTAACAGAACAATGGGACAAAATCCCATAACAATAATCTCTCTCAATGTCAATGGGCTAAATGCACCAATTAAAAGACATAGAGTGGCAGGATGGATTAGAAAATTGAACCCAACATTCTGCTGCCTGCAAGAAACGCATCTCAATAGTCAAAGCAAACACAGACTCAGAGTCAAAGGCTGGAAAACAATCCTACAGGCAAACAGCTCCCATAAAAAAGCTGGGGTAGCCATCCTTATATCAGACCACATCGATTTCAGAGTGAGGAAGGTCATAAGAGACAGTGAAGGCCATTTCTTATTGATCAGAGGATCTGTACAACAGGAAGAACTTACAATAATAAATGTATATGCACCTAATGAGAGACCAGCAAAGTACTTAAAACAACTACTCATAGATTTGGAAAAAGACATCAATAGCAACACAATACTAGTGGGAGACTTCAACACTGCTTTGTCACCTCTTGATAGATCAACCAGACTCAAGCTTAGCAAGGACATACTTCATTTGAGGGAAACAATGGAAGAAAGGGACTTAGTAGATATATACAGGACACTTCATCCACAAAAAGCTGAATACACATTCTTCTCAAGCGTACATGGAACATTCTCCAAGATAGACCACATGCTGAGCCACAAAACATGCCTCCATAAAATTAAGAAGGTAGAGATTGTATCAACAATCTTCTCAGACCATAATGCGCTGAAATTAGAAGTAAATCACACACAAAAACAGAAAACTAAATCAAACACCTGGAAATTAAACAGTGCACTATTGAACAACGAGTGGATTAGACAGGAAATCAAAGAGGAAATCAAAAGATTCCTAGAAACGAATGAAAATGAGAACACGAGTTACCAAAACTTATGGGACACAGCAAAGGCTGTGTTAAGAGGAAAGTTTATAGCTCTACAAGCATTCCTCAGGAAGGAGGAGCGAGCACACATAAGTAACCTAACCTCACAGCTTAAGAGCTTGGAGAAGGACCAAAAAAAGGAGCACAACCCGAACAGGAGAAAGGAAATAATAAAACTCAGAGCAGAGATTAACGAGATGGAAACCCAAAAAACAATCCGAAAGATCAATGAAACCAAGAGCTGGTTCTTCGAGAAAATTAACAAGATCGATAAGCCTCTAGCAAAACTCACAAAGAAAGGGAGAGAGAAAACCCTAATAAACCGAATCAGAAATGAAAAGGGGGTCATTACAACAGAAACCACAGAAATTCAGAGGATCCTCAGGGAGTACTTTGAGAAGCTTTATGCCACGGAACATCAAAACCTCGAGGAAATGGATAAATTCCTAGACTCCTACAGACTCCCAAGGCTGAACCAAGAAGACCTGGAATACCTGAACAGACCTATCACCATCAAGGAAATTGAAATGGTAATAAAAAGTCTCCCCAAGCACAAAAGTCCTGGCCCGGATGGATTCACTAGTGAATTCTTCCAAATCTTTAAAGAGGACTTACTCCCAATGCTCTTTAAGCTTTTCCACGAAATTGAAGTATCAAAAACACTTCCAAACAGTTTCTACGAAGCAAATATCACACTGATACCAAAAGCAGACAGAGATAACACAAAGAAAGAGAATTACAGGCCGATATCCCTGATGAACACAGATGCAAAGATCCTCAACAAACTACTAGCAAATAGAATGCAACTACTCATTAAAAAGATCATACACCATGACCAAGTAGGATTCATCCCAGGGATGCAAGGATGGTTTAACATTCGGAAATCAATCAACATAATCCACCATATCAACAAAAGAAAAGATAAAAAGCATATGATCATATCAATAGATGCAGAGAAAGCATTTGATAAGATCCAGCACCCCTTTATGATGAAAACCCTAGCCAAAATGGGTATAGAGGGGACCTTCCTCAACATAATTAAATCCATCTACCACAAGCCTACAGCAAGCATCATCCTCAATGGGGAAAAACTGAGAGCCTTCCCTCTAAGATCAGGGACGAGACAGGGATGCCCACTCTCTCCACTGCTGTTCAATATAGTACTGGAAGTACTTGCAATAGCGATTAGGCAGGAAAAAGATATTAAGGGCATTCAGGTAGGAAAGGAAGAAATCAAGCTCTCACTATTCGCAGATGATATGATACTCTACTTAGAGAACCCAATAACTTCCACCAAAAAACTCCTAGAAACAATAGACTCGTATAGTAAAGTTGCAGGTTATAAAATCAATACCCAAAAGTCCATGGCTTTCCTATACGCAAACAGTGAGAGAGAAGAAAGCAACATGAAAAAAACAATCCCATTCACAATTGTGCCCCAGAAAATCAAGTACCTAGGAATCAGCTTAACTAAGGAAGTAAAGGACCTGTAAAAAGAAAACTACAAAAACGCTACTTCAGGAAATAAAAGAGGACATGAGGAAATGGAAAGATATCCCCTGCTCATGGGTCGGGAGACTTAACATTGTCAAAATGGCAATACTACCGAAAGCATTGTATAAATTCAATGCAATCCCTATAAGGATACCCATGACATTCTTCAAAGAAATGGAGCAAACACTCTTGAAATTTATATGGAACAATAAGCCCCCACGAATAGCTAAAGCAATTCTTGGGAAAAAGAAAATGGGAGGAATCAACCTCCCGAACTTCAAACTGTACTACAAAGCAGTAATAATTAAAACAGCATGGTACTGGAACAAAGGCAGAACTGCAGACCAATGGAACAGGGTTGAATACACTGACATCTCTCCTCAATCATATGCTCATCTAATCTTTGATAAAGGTGCAAGTAATGTGAAGTGGAGTAAGGAAAGCCTCTTTAATAAATTGTGTTGGCATCACTGGACGGCTACATGCAAAAAAATAGGCTCAAAACTCTGCCTAACACCATGTACAAAAGTAAGATCAAAATGGATTAAAGACCTCAACATCAGACCAGAAACCATAAGGTACATTGAAGATAAAGTTGGCAAAACCCTCCATGACATTGAAGCTAATGGTATCTTCAAAGATGCCACGCCACTGGCCGAGCAAGTGAAAACAGAGATAGATAAATGGGACTATCTTAAACTAAGAAGCTTCTGCACCTCCAAAGAAACAGTGACCAAAATACAAAGACAGTCTACAGAATGGGAAAGGATATTCACCGAATACACATCTGACAAGGGGTTGATATCCAGGATATACAAAATACTGGTTAAACTCCACAAGAAGAAAACATCCAACCCCATCAAAAAATGGGGCAATGAAATGAACAGAAACTTTCTCAAAGAAGAAATCCGAATGGCAAAAAAGCACATGAGAAAATGCTCTACATCATTAATCATCAGGGAGATGCAGATCAAAACCACAATGAGATACCATCTCACACCTCAGAGACTGGCCCACATTCAAAAGAACAAAAGCAACCGATGCTGGCGTGGATGTGGCGAGAAAGGGACACTCCTTCACTGTTGGTGGGAATGTCCACTGGTTCAGCCCTTCTGGAAAACAGTATGGACAATTCTCAAAAAATTAGAAATTGAGCTCCCATTTGACCCAGCAATACCACTCCTGGGAATATATCCCAGAGAGGCAAAAATGTATAGTCGAAGTGACATCTGCACTTGTTTGTTCATTGCAGCACTCTTTACAATAGCCAGAAACTGGAAGAAACCTGAATGCCCAAGAACAGATGACTGGTTAAAGAAACTTTGGTACATCTACACAATGGAGTACTATGTAGCTCTTAGAAAAGATGAAGTCATGAAATTTACATACAAGTGGTACAATATGGAAAGTATCATGCTAAGCGAAATGAGTCAGAAAGAGAGGGATAGACATAGAAAGATTGCATTCATCTGGGGGATATAAAGTAACAAAGTATGAGATTAATACCCAAGAATAGCTGAGATCAGCACCAGGAGGATTACTCCATAACTTAGAGGCCAGCCGGGTATCCTAGAGGAAAGGGCTGTTCAGATAGAGAAGGGAGCACCAAATAAAGGATGTTTGGAGGATCCTCCCAGGAGGGGAGATGCATGTCGAAAGTAGACTATGGACTGAACATGTTTGCCACTCAATGCCTCTTTTGCAGACCACAACACCCAAAAGGAGAGAGAGAACACAGGGGATTTCCCTGCCACAGAGACAGGGGGGTGGGGGGGATGGGGGTGGGAGGGATATTATCCATGGTGGTGGAAAATGGGCACTGGTGGAGGGATGGGTATCTGATCATTGTATAATTGAAACCAAAGCACAAAAAATTGTAAATCTACAACTTTAAAAAAAATAAAATAAAATAAAGGGAAAAAAAAAAAAAAGAATCAGGGACGCTGTCTTGTTTGCCAAGGTGTCGAAAATCAGATGGGCTGGACACATAATGCGATTTGGAGGCTATTGGAGGACTAGAGCCATTACTGACTGGATTCCACAGGATGTCAAAAGATCACGTGATTGCCCACCTACGAGATGATCAGGCTTCTTCGTCAAGACCCTAAACAATTGGTTTGAGGCTCTTCATGTTCCTGGAGCAAGCAGACGCCATTGGGCTACACTAGCATGCAACAGTGATGAACGGAGACATTACTGGCCCCTGCTAGAGCGAATTGATGAGTATTGGGATGTCAAGTGATCAAGTGATATATATATATATATATATATATATATAGCTATAAGTTATGATGAAATAATGAAAATTACAGCAACATGGATTGAACTGTAAGATACCATGTTAAATGAAGTAAGCTAGAAGAAAGAAGAAAAACAAAAATGATATAACTTATAAGTGCTATTTAGAATAATTGGAAAAATGAATGCAATGTTTCAAACATCGGATGCTCAAATCAGCCTTGGCAACACAGCCTAAGGTGGAGAAGGAAAGAGCAGGTGGAAGGAAGAGGGAGAAGAGACAGATGAGAAACAATGGGGCCAAGTCAGGGAGTCAGGCATAAAGGTGATGTTAAGGAATGACAGAGATAACACCTGAACCACAGAGACAACAAAACATAAAATCGTGAGACCCAAACTTTAACAACCAAACTTGGAAAGGTGCCCATCAGGAGGGCAGGATGGAGGGAGCAGGGATCTCAGAGGGATCCTGGGGACATTAGGGGAGAGATTGGTGCTATATAATAGTGTGTGTCAAAAGCTCAACTGTGAATAACTGTGAATGTAAATAATTTTGATTCAATTAAAAATTAAAAATAGCAAAATTCAATTTTTAAAATGTTAGATTGTGGTGAGATTTGTGGACATATTTATCTATGTCCCAAATTCAGAAGCACATGTTATCAGTTTTGAATGAATTGTGGTATTAAACATTGGTACTTAATAACCGTATTTATAATATTAAGTCTTTGTTTATTTTGGTCTCTATAATTTTACTTTATTTTGTTATTATTTATTGTTATGATTATTTTAAATAAATGCAGGAGTGCTGCTATTTGTTCCATCATCGATTGAGCTGATTGAACTGGGCATTAACTCCACATTACTTTTTTTTAAAAAATTACATCATCATGAGATAGAGTTACAAAGCTTTTGTGTTTAAGATTCAGCCATAAAATGATGGAAAACCTATCCCTCCACTAGTGCACCTTTTCCACCACCCACATCTGAGTCCTCACCCTGTCTCTATGGCAGACAATTTCCCCAATACTCTCTCTCTAATTTTGGTTATTATCTTTTGCTCTACATTTCCCACCACCATTCAAGCCTACCTGCCAGGAGCAGATGCTAGATAATTTATTTTTCATTGCCCATTTTGATTATCATGAGAGTTCGCACGACCGTGATCGTAAATGTAGATTTCTAGATTGTAAATGATTGGGTTCCAGAGACATCTCTGTATGGCACTAATACATTTTGGGATTCAATTGGGAGTCTCTGGGCCAGGGCCATTGGTGCTCTAAGACGGCACCTGGAGGCACATTGTGGGCATGACAGCCATTCTACTGTGTGGGCAGGGATGTGGGGAGGGACAGCCCGGGTCCTCTACTGCCATGTGGCCTAGATATTTAGTCCTGGAACCTGCATACTGGGGGTGAAGGCTTTCTTGCGGAAGCTCTTGGTCACCAGGATTCCATCTGGAGTAGTTGGGGAGACTGCATCTGCTCCACCTAGGGTGACCCAATGAAATTGGCTCAGTATGGGGCCCAGAGAGATCTCTAGTGCTGTGATGTCTTCTGGGACTTGCTGCTGTGTCTCTGGGTCAAGGCTGTTGGTGCGCTAAGATTCACATTGCAAAATTTTCAGCAGATTATATTTTGTTGAGGTCCATCCTGAGACAGTGGGTTCAGACTGGGGGTGTAGTGGTGATTTTGCAATATGGAAGAAAGTGGCTTCCAGGAACTCTGCTTGGGTGGGCACAGGTCAAGCCGGCCCCTCCAATTCATCCCGGTTTGTTCAGTCATGCACGGGTCGAAGCTTTTCTGCGGCTTTTGATCTCTTTCGAGATTTATTTAGGGGTCTCTGTAGCAAGGCTGACAGTAGAGCTTACAGGGTGGCACTGGAGTTAGTTTGTGGGGGTGAGTCTCAGTGCTTCCATGTGTATTGGGAAGTGGGGAGAGGTAGCCCACCCCAACTCTGTAAAAGCCTGGAGATTTCAGTCATGAAACCCACATACCAGAATTTTCAGCAGATTATATTTTGGTGAGGTTCGTCCTGAGAAGGTGGAGCCAGGCCAGGTATGTGGTGGCAATTTGGATTTTGGAAGCAAGTGGCTGTTGGGCATTGCGTGCATGGGCCACTAGGCCAACCTCTCCCCATCATTTACCCCAGTCTGTTAAGCCATATGTGGGTCCGAGATCAACTGTGGCTTTGGATATCTTTTGAGATTTATTTATGGGTCTCTGAAATAAGGCCAATATATGAGCTTTTATAGCTGAGCTGGAAGTGGTTTGTGGATATGGCTCTCACATACCTAACTTTTTGCTGTTTGTTCTCTTGGTAAACTTGATCCCAAGTTGTTGGGGTCTGGCCATAGGCACAGCGGCAATTTGGGGGTATCAGGAAGCCTGAAGGCACCATCAGGCTGCTGATGCACTCGCCCCGCAGGTACAGGTTGACGTGCTGGCGGCACCATAACCCCATATTAAGTGTTTTCTATACTGCTTTTGTGCTAAGGGATTTTATTTTTCAGTATCATAACTAAAAATTTTATATACCACATATTCATTAATTAATAAAGTGGCTTATTAAATGATTCTCATTATGACAAATTGATTATTATTACTCTAATAAAATAAATCATTACTCAAATTATTATATGCATATACGAGAAGAGACATGGATGGCTTTTGTGGAATAGTTGATAATCTGATGTGTGAGTAGAGCAGGAAAATAAATGGAAGAAAAAATTTGTATAAGCAATGCAATGCCAAAATTCATTTCTCTCAGATATAACTGTTCTTATGAATATCAACATTCATAATGATAGTAGAAATGGTGACTGAAGTAGGTTGAACACTATTATCTTATAACCCAACTATGAATCTAATATATTAGTCTTCTGAAAGCAGCATCCAACTGATGGTCAATGTATGTAAGAGACAAGGTTATAGGTTAAGAGATTAAGTTGTGACTTCTCCACAGATTAAGGAGAGAGTCTATGAATAACAAGAGAGATGTCTAATTTGAATGGTATAAGCTCAAAGAAACATTAATCTTAAAGTGTAAAAAAGTCATGATGGGAACTTCTGATATTTAGTTATTTGAAGAATAAAGACCCAAGTTTTTTTCACAAATGGTTTCTGAGTACATGTGAATTGTAGGCATTCAGGGATTTAATAAGCACTCAATGTGTGCAAGAGAAAAAAATTGTTGAAGTAGGTGGCGATAAGTTTATTAATTTTAAAAAGAGTGAACTATAAAGCAGTGGTTTTCAACCTTTTTTTATTCATGTGGGCTACTGTTTGAAACCAGCAGGATAGCCTGGTGGCTCCCAGCACTACCAGATTCAAACAGTACCACACCCACAGGCCTGGGTGCTAAACTGGCAGGCCTGCAGCAGGGGCAAAGTACATCTGGCAGTGGTTCCTTAACCCCTCAGTACTTCTGGAGAGATCCTCCCAAATAAACAAACAAGTAAGTAGAACCAGCCATTAGCCTAAAGCTAAAAGTCTTGGGTAACTAAATTTTGTCCACCAAGTAAATTTACATGATTTCTATCAAAAATCAAAGGACAGTTACCACCTGTGAGACTTTGTTTGATGGGCTCTATGTTAAGAGAGAGGAAGAATATAAGTAAGGACTCCATATTACTTGCCAGATAATCTCTTGATCACATATGTAAGAACAGAGAGATCCTTTTCTGATTCATAAGCAGGATGATTCATGTGTTTGTGTGATATGTGCCTCCTTTAAATCTTGGAGAATGCAGTAAGGACACATCTGGCAGTGCTGAGGAGACGAGGGGCTGGCTCATGGTACTGGGCATTACACTGGGGTATCGTGCACCAGCTTCAGAGATAGATGCCTGCCTTGGAGCCTTTTTGGAGGAAAGGAGAGAGGTATGTCACTGTACTATATTTTACAGCAAAATACGATAATCAAAGTGCTCGGATGTTTACAATTGAATAGATACAGTTTCCAGAAATATTTATTTCCCTGGAATATTAAATGGTTTTTGTTGGTTCTTTTCAGATTAATCAGACCAGAAAGACCAGTGGGCTGAAAACTCCAAGCATTACCATAACTGACACCTAAGCACAAGCTGGCATTAGGCCCTGGACACTGCTTAATGTGGCCATAAAAACAAAACTTTTCCAGTTAACTCTCAGGATATTATGGCACCATTTTAAAAACAATTAGCTGGATACCTTAGAGTCTTCTTTTTTTCTCAATTTAGTCATGAAATTACCATTATTCATGATTGGGTTTCAGGCATACAATCTCTCAACACTGATCCCTCCAACAGTATCCACTCCCTTCCACCCCCATATGCCTCCCACTCCCCTGTCTGCTTTCACTCCTACGAGAAGCATTTTATATATGTATTTAGGGTATGTATTTAGGGCTGGAGTGATAATATAGTGAGTAGGGTGCTTGCCTTGCACACGGCTGACCCGGGTTTGATTCCTCTGCCACTCTGAGAACCCAGCAAAATACCGAGAGTAACCCGCCCACACAGCAGAGCCTGGCAAGCTCCCCGTGGCATATTCAGTCTGCCAAAAACAGTAACAAGTCTCACAATGGAAACATTACTGGTGCCGTTCGAGCAAATCAATGAACAATGGGAGGACAGTGCTACAGTGCTACTATTTGAAAATCACTGCTCTAACAGAAAAAGAAAAAAAGAGTAGGACATTGCTAAAAGCATGGAAATAAGGACTTCATCATGGAGAAAATCTGGCATGCATCTCAAAACAGATGGATACAGCATGTATGTTCCAGTAAAATCATCTGGCCAAAGTCACAAACAGATAATTCCAGCTGTAGTAATCCCTTCAACCTTATGTTTAATACCCATTCCCTATATTCATCTTACCTCATACCTTCATAATTGCATAACACTGTGCATTAAAAATATGCTTTTAAAATGGAATAGTGAGCATACCTTTCACAATTAGTAATCAATATCTCCAATACAAAACAACTTCAGAGGAGAATCAAAAATACACTTTTAAAAATCTTTTACTTTTCTCATTATATATTTTATTTTATTGTGGTAGCTTTGGTGTGTAAAACTGTACATATGCGGGGCCAGAGAGATAGAACTTACAAGTAACTGCCCCAGGTTCAATCCCTAGCATCCTCCTGGATGGTGAGCCCTGTATCCAGCCAGTAGTGATCTCTGAGCACGGAGCCAGGAGCAATCTCCAAGAACTGCTGAATATTCCTCCATCAAAAAGTGACTTACAGGTTTACTTTGATGCACATATTCACATCACTACTCTACAGCCAGAATGCCAGTCTCACTTAGGCCAGTCCATTAGGTTTCTTAAACCATTTCAATCCAATCTGCCCACAGGTTTGGTAGCCTCAACTTTGCAGTAATAATCTTGGGATTGTTTTTAATCAGATGTTGCATATCCCTTTCCTTATTTCTCTATGTACCACAGAAGAGAAAGAAACTTCTAAGTTTTCTTTCACCTTGTGGTGAATTTTGCATAAAGTGACCTCTTAATTTCAGTTATAACATTACAAAAGGCAAGATTTTATTGTTTCTCATAGATGAGTAGTATTCCATGATAACTCACAATTCCAGAAAGCCGAATCTAAACATTGGAAATAGGAGTCTCCCAGTGGATGGTTCCACAACGAAATTGACCACATCATATTCAATCCACGGTCTTGCCTGACCAATGTTGCAGTTGTCCCAAATCTCCAAACGAGATTGGACCACTGTCTCCTTTGTGCAAAATCCTACTTCACGGAGCAGGGAAAAAGGGCTGCAAAGTTTAAGAAGAGAACTCCCAGAACAACCACCAACTGGGAGCTC
This sequence comes from Sorex fumeus, assembly GCF_029834395.1. NCBI lineage: Eukaryota > Metazoa > Chordata > Mammalia > Eulipotyphla > Soricidae > Sorex > Sorex fumeus. The sequence continues at coordinate 5,198,880 of NW_026606185.1, read as the reverse complement.
TTTGCCACTCTTGCCGCAACATGGGAAGATGACGTTATTGACAACATTGACGAGAAATACGATAAACTGGCTCAGAACCTCCATGATTGTGCAAAGGACGCCGAGAGAGAAATAGCCACACAAAAAAAGACTGTCTTTAAAAACTCTCGAGCTCATTTGCCAACGTGGCTTGGCGCAAGCCTCAGGCAACCACAAGAGAATGTTTGAGCTCGCAAAGGAGTGTAGAGAAGCGATAAAGAAAGGCTTCAAAGAGAGAAGAGCAGTAGTACTGGCAGAAGCAGCAGAAGCTGGGTAAAGCATTTACCATGCCCGCCTGTACTTCACCAACTACAAGACAAAGATGACTGCCCTCCGACATCTTGATGGATCTATCACATCTTCCAGAAGGGCAATGGAGAGATTATCCATGACTTCTACTCGGATTTCTTCTATAGCCATGTCCATCTGCCCACATACCAAATTCCACAGAATGGATATGTCGTTCCCAGTGTTCTCCTTTCAGAATCCGACATGCCATTTCATCAGTAAAGAAGTAAACAGCACCCAGCCCAGACAAGGTCGAACCAAACACCTGAAGAACCTGCCATCAGTACTAATCTATACACTGACTTGGCTTTTCACACACTAACTGTCTGAATTCAAGGTTCTGTCCCAATAGAAAACCAGCAGGACTGTATTACTGTACAAGAAGGGAGACATCCATGACATTGGCCACTATTGCCCGATCTGCCTATTGTCTGTCGTCTACAAGCTGTTCACTCGAGTCATTCTGAATAGGATTGGCAGAACACTAAATGAAGGACAACCATGACAGCAAGCTGTGTTCTGCAAAGGATTCAGCATGATCGACCAAGTCCACATGATAACCAAGCTCATTGAGTTTCTCGGGAGTTCAATATGCCACTCTGTCTAACATTCATTGATTTAAATAAGGCCTTTGATTCTCTTGAGACTGAAGCGGTCATCGAGGCCCTAGCCAAACAGGGCATTCAAACTCAATACATCAGGATCCTCCTTGAGCTGTATTGCAGATTCACTACCAGGCTTTCACCATTCTACAGGGAGGTGGTCATTTACATCAAGAGAGGGGTTTGGCAGGTTGATACCATTTCACTGAAACTCTTCAGTGCCACCCTCGAGAACGTCATGTGATGACTGGAATGGGAAGGAATGGGAGTGAAGATAGACAGTCGGCAACTACACCACCTCCACCTCTCTGATGGCTTTGTTCTAATAACACCAAACATCAGTCAAACGTCACAAATGCTGGCCAACTTCAACCATGAGTGTGGAAAGGTCAGACTGCAGCTGAATCTCACGAAGACAACATGAGAAGACAATTATGAGAAACAGTCTCATTCCTGATGTTCTATTTGCTCTCAACTGGATGAACATCTCCGAATGCAACTGTTATGTGTACCTTGGTCAATAACTCAATATTACAAATAACCTGGCATCTGAGTTGCGCAGGCGGAAGAAAGTGGCTTGGAATGCCTTCAAGAGCATTGAAGAAATAGCGAAGAGCACGAAGAACCTCCTGTTCTGGGCCTATCTCTTCTATTCCACTTTTCTTCTTGCATTAACATACGCCTCAGAGACCTGGGCCCTACAAAAACAGGATGAGAATGCTCTTTGGTCTCCCAAAGAGGAATTGAAAGAGCTATGCTTGGTCAGACCCGAACACTTGAAGAACCGACACTCTCATAAGCACTTTTTGTTTTTGGCATTTTTGATATGTCATGCTTGGAGTATCACGCTTCACTCAAATGAGCGAAAGAACCTGGAGTTCCGACCTCCATTGATGGTCAAGAATCAGGGATGCTGTCTTGTTTGCCAAGTCGTCGAAAATCAGATGGGCTGGACACGTAATGAGATTTGGAGACAACTGCTGAACTAGAGCCATTACCAACTGGATTTCACAGAATGCCAAAAGATCGCGTGTCTGCCCACCTATGAGATGGTCAGACTTCTTTGTCAAGACCCTGAATGATCGTTTTGAGGCTGTTTGTGTTCCTATAACGAGCAGACACCATTGGGCTACACTAGCATGCAACAGGGATGAATGGAGATATTACTGGCGCCTGCCCGAGCAAATCAATGAGTCTCGAGATGCCATGTGATTAAGTGATCAAGAGAAGTATTTCATTCAACTTATTTAATCACCCAACTATCATTAGGTCCTTAAGATGTTTTCAAATCTTTGTTGTTGGGCTGGAGCAATAGCACAACAGGTAGGGCCTTTGCCTTGCACACGGCCAACCCCAGTTCAATTCCCAGTATCCCATATGGTCCCCCAAGCACTGCCAGGAGTAATTCCTGAGTGCATGCACTAGGAGTAACCCCTGTGCATCGCTGGGTGTGAACCAAAATGCAAAAAAGAAAAAAAAATTTAAAAGTCTTTGTTGTTACATGTAGTGTACAGTGACCATTGAGACACATTCTTCTTTTCAGATAAATGTTTTTAGATACTTTGGATAGATATGTTCTTTGGAAGTGAATTCCTGAATGATGTGGTATATATATATATATATATATATATATATATATATATATATATATATGTGGTGTGGGTGAGGGATATTGTGTGTGTGTGTTTTATCTGTTTTCTTGTTTATTTTTAGAAATTTCCAAACTGTTTTCATGGAGGCATTCTCTGTGCTCAAAGAATCCACACTCTCATGCGCACTTTTTGTTTTTGACATTTTTGATATGTCCTTCTCACAGCAATTAGAACATTCTCATAGGTTTCACATTTCATAGGTTTCAAATTTTTATTTGCATTTCCCAGATTATAAGTATTATTGAGCATTTTTAAAAATTTTTATTAGTGAAGCACGATAATGTACAGTTGTAGACTTACAAATTTTTGTGCTTGCGTTTCAGTTATACAATGATCCAGTACCCATCCCTCCACCAATGCCCATTCTCCATCATTTGCATTTTTTTTTAATTTTTGTTAGTTAAACACCATGAGGTACAGTTGTAGATTTACAAATTTTTGTGCTTGGGTTTCAATTGTACAATGACCAAACACCCATCTCTCCACCAGTGCCCATTTTCCACCACCACGGGTCCCAGTATCCCTCCCACTCCCCAACCCCTATTCCACCCTGCCTCTGTGGCAGGGGATTTATTCCCTTTTGTTGTCTCTCTCCTTTTGGGTATTGTGGTTTGCAAAAGAGGCATTGAGTGGCAATCATCTTTGGTCTATAGTCTACTCTCAGCATGCTTCTCCCATCCTGGGAGGATACTCCCAACACACTCTAGGGGAAAAGGAAACTCAGATAATTGAGCATTTTGCATTGCGCCTTTTGGTCATCTGTATATCTTCCTTGGTGAACGGTCTGTTCAGTTCTTTCTTCTAACCACCTTTTTTTAAAGATGTTTCACTTTTTGTTGTTGAATTTTCTGAGATCTTTACATCTCCTAGATATTAGCCTTTAGTTAGATATATGGTATGCAAGTATCTTCTTTTATCCTAATATATATCTGTGTTGTCATTGTTTTAATTAGTTTATTTCACTGTGCAGAAGCTTTTTAATTCTTTTTTCAGGGGTTTGGTTTTAGGACCGTAGCAGCAGTGCTCAGAGCTGATTCATAGCTGTATAATGAAGGGATCACTCCTGGCAGGGTTAGGGGAACATAGGAACATATGGTGTGACAGGATCAAATCTGAATCAATAGCATGCAAAGCAAATGCCCCATTTACTGGATTTCTCTTGGGGCCCTATGGAAACTTTTCAGTTTAAGCAATCAGATTTTTTTTTTGACTTGCTATTGGAAAGAAACGTTTGCCTTGCATGCAGCCAACATGGCCGACCCGAGTTCAATTCCTCCGCCCCTCTCGGAGAGCCCGGCAAGCTACCTAGAGTATCTCGCCCGCAAGGCAAAGCCTGGCAAGCTACCCGTGATGTATTCGATATACCAAACACAATAACAACAAAGTCTCCAATGGAGACGTTACTGGGCCCTCTCGAGCAAATCGATGAACAACGGGAGGACAGTGACAGTGACAAAGATATAATTGGATTTACTATCCTGGAGTGCTTTGCCTATATAATCCACTGCATTTGATTTTTTTCATATTCATCAACAAGACCTGTGTCTAGAACTATGATTTTCACAACATTAACAGATATCAATTAATATTACAGCTTGTTTTGGGTATTCAATGTCCAACAACCAAAATTTTAATTCATTTTGAGTACACTTTTGTACATAGTGTGAAATGGTGATAGATATCATTATTTTGCATGTGGTTATCCAGTTCACCCTTCACTTATGAGGACACATTCCTTTGTTTTGTTTTGGCATTTTCATTGTGATTTAACTGTACGTATATATGCATTTATTCTGTATATACATTTATTTTTGAGCTCTCAATTATATTTCATCAGTCTGTTCGCTTTTATCCCAACCACACTTTTTGTAGAATAGTTTAAGGTGTGGGCATGTGATGCATCTGTTCTTATTTTCCCTCAAGATTGATTTGAAGAACGACTATTCAGATTTTGTGTTTCCATACAAATTTCAGTAATGTTTGCTCTATTTTATTCAAAACTTTCACTGATATTTTTATATTAAATTGTATTAAGTATGTTTTATGGTTTTGGTATGACGGCAATTTTAACAATTCCACCATCAGTGAGCACTGAATATAATTCCAATTCATTGTGTTTTCTACTTCTCTTAGAAATACCAATAAATATATCCTGTAAATATATCTTACATCAATAAATATATCATGTAAAATATATTTTACATTAATCAATATCTCATACTTAAGTATTTATTGATGTAAAAATCTCTCATCTCCTTGGTGGTATAAATTCTATAAAATATTAAATTATTTTTTGCTCTTGTAAATTATATTGTATTTTAGATTTCTTTCAGTTAATTTTTGAAGACTGATTTTGTTAAATTCCTACTTTCCTGAATTTCTCATTTTCTAATAATTTTCTTGGAATCCTGAAGGTTTTCTATTTTTACATATAACATATAATATCAAGCAATATGTAAATAGTGATAACGTTTCTTTTCAACTCAACTCCTCTATATTTCTTTTACTCAACTAATTGCTTTGGATACAAGTTCCAGCTTTCCATTGACTAGTAACGGTGGCAGTGAACTATTGCCTATGCTTGATCTTAGTGAAGAAGTTTACAATTTTTCACCATTATAATGATGAATATGAGTGTGTTGTTTTCTTTGTTATGTTATTTACTTAACTGAGTTATGTCCTTTTATCCCCAATTTATTGTTATTTTTTATTATAAATGTGTGTTTCCTGCTTTATCTGCACCTATCAATATAATCATAAATTTTTTATTTTTTGTTGATGTGATATATCACACTAACTTCTTTGTTGAATTATTCTTTAATCCCTCTAAACGACTCTGTTTTGTTATAGCATGTCATGTTTTTAATGCATTGTTGAATTTAATTCCCTGAGATCTTAGGTTTGCCCTTAGTTCATCAGGAATATTGGATTTTGTGTTCTTCCACTGTAATGTCACTGATTTTGGTATTAAAGAAATATTGGTTTCATAGAGGTGTTTCAATAATGGTGAAGGGTGGAGTGACACTTAGTGGAGGGTGTAATGTTGGAACATTGTAAGCATGAAACACTAACAGTTTGTATGGGAGAGAGATATTGTACAGTGGCTGGGTTACTTGTATTGAACATGACCAGCCAGTAGTGTTCAATCTTGAGTAATTCATAAGGAACCTTGAGCTCTCCAGCAGTAAGCCTTGAGCACTGCCAGCTGTGGCCCCAAAATAGCAAAATTATGAAAATCATGGTTCCTCAAATGAAACATTTTAATTATAATACAATATCAAAATGATAATAGTTAAGCAAGTTAGAGCAATAGCACAGCAGGTTGACCGATAGCCTTGCACACAGCACACTCACCTGGATTCCATCCGTAGTACCATGTGTGGTTTCCCCAGGCCCACCAGGAGTGATCCCCGAGTACAGAGCCAGAAAAAAACTCTGAGCACCACCGGTGTGTCCCCATGTAGAAATCACCCAAAACAGAGGGCCAGAGCAATAGTAGAGCAGGTAGAGCATTTGCACATGGTCAACCCGAGTTCGATTCCTGGCATCCCATATGGTCCCGCAGCACTGCCAGGAGTAATTCCTGAACATCGCTGGGTATGACCCAAAAAGCAAAAAAAAAATATAAGAATAATAATTAAGATAGTTTGCTTTAAATAAAATATATCATTATGTTTTAAAGTATTTGAAATAATTCTCTTCAAAATTTTAGAAAAGCTTGAGAATAGATAACAATGTTATCATTGAAGGTTGGATAAAAGTTGTTAGTAAAATGATTCCAACCTGAGATTTACTTTTAGGATATTTATAACTACATTTTCAAGTTCCTTATCTGTAATTGGGCTGTTTTGACTTTTTCTGTTTCGGTCTCTGGAGTTTCTATAAGACTAAGAATTTGTGGTATCTACTCTGTTGTCTAAATTTAAGTAGCCATCATTCTTGAGCTATTGTATTTATGCTTTATTGGTTATAATTTTTATTTTTATTGTATTACACTTACTTTATTTTACTTTAATTTTTCATTGTGAACTTAAATCTAGGTTTGTCAGTTTTGTTTGTATTTTCAAAAATGGAGATTTTGGTTTCACTGATACTTTGTATTGCCTTTCAGAAATATACTTTATTACTCACTGCTTTATTTTTTACTGACTTTGGATATAACTTGTTTTCCTAATTCTTTAAGATTTGAGGTTAGATTTGTAATCTGAGGTCCTCTTGTGTATGCTGTGCTGTGTTATGGATGTGATGAACTTCCTTCTATCACTGCATTTGCAGTGCCCCATATGTTCTGATAGCATTTGTCTTCCTTTCTTTCTGGGAATTTATTTTTATTTTATCTTTGATTTCCTTCTTGACACAATAATAATTCAATAGCATGCTGTTTAGTGTCCATATGTTTGAGTTTTTCTAGCTTTCCTTTTGTGTTTAATTTCTAGTTTTATTCTACTGTGATCTGTAGATACTTGGTATGATTTCAGTCTTCACAAATTTATTGACACTTGTTTTGTATTCTAACACATAGTCAGTCCTGGCAAATATTTCATGTACACTTCAAGATAATTTTATTCAACTTGAAAGTGGAAAACCCTGTAAATGTCTTTTAATCTCGCCTTATAAGATCTCATTTAAAACTAATGCTTATTTGATTTTTAAGTGTTTTATATAACCCTTTGTAAAAATGACACGTTACAGTTTAAAGAATTGCTCTCATTCTTTCTCTTCAGGCTGTCAAGAGTTGTTTTATCTATTTTGATAATGCTTCTTTTGGAGCATTTATGTTAATGAGTGATAAGTCCTCTTGATAGATTTAGTACCTAGTCATTATATAATATGTCCCTGTCTCTGTTACCTTTATTATTTTGAGAAACATTTTGTCTAAATGATATAAGTATAGATATTTCTGCCTTTTTAGTCTATTATTTTCCTGTATTACTGTTTTCCCACTAATATTACTGTTTTCCCACTATTATACTTTGATTCTGTGTTTGTTATTGAAGTACAGAGTATAAATGATGTCTGCTGAAACAGATGAATCTTAGTTTTTTAACCTTAGTTTATAAAAAGTCTTAGTTTAAATCTTAGTTTAATTTGCTAAGCAGATGGAGGTTTTGTTTTCTGATTCATCAGGTTATTTCCATTCCATTTAATTAATGAACCTAGATCACACGCTTTTAATAGAATTGATGTAATTTAATACATTGTTTATTCAGAGATATAACTCAAAAAATAGCTGTGGCATATACCTATCATTTGCAGAGTCCTGAGTATCATTCTCAGTACCACACAGCCTCCTTGCATCACCTTTTGAAATGACCACCCACGACCCAAAAGAATTCATTGTCACTTTTTATGTGGGTTTTATGTGACCATATATACTTTGAATTTTAATATTATGTGTTTGGGAGAAACACATAGACGTGGAATTGCTAGAAGAGTCTAGCTCATATGAAACACTATTTTGATTTTTCTGAAAAATATCTATAATATTTCCATAGATAATGTAAAACAACATTCTCATAAAGGTTCCTTTTTCACCACATTTATAATAAACTAATTTTTTCAATGTTTTTATCCATTCTATGAGATTACATTTACTTGTGACTTTTATTTGCATTCCCTTAATGAACACTTTTGTATATGTACAAAAGCAATGAACACTTTTTTGTATATGCTTATGTATATGCTTATGTATATGCTTCCTCTTTGGGAAGGTGTTCATCTCTCCTTCCCAATTTTTGGTGATTTTCTGTCCTTGTTGAACTTTATGGGTTCTTTAATAAACTTCACTATTCAGCCTTTATCTTATCTGCTATATGCAATATTTCTCCCTTTCAGTGGAAAACCTTTAAATTTTAGCCTGAGTTACTTCTGTCATGCAAAAACTTTTTAATTAGATGTTGTCCCATTTGCTTATTTTTGTGTCTGTTTTCTTTGCAAATGATAGGAGTGAGGTATTAAATTATACAACTGCTAGTATGCTGCAATTAATGTATCTCTTGGAATGTATTAGCTATTGCTTCATAAACTTTATTTTCTCATCATTTGTTGTGCATGTTTTGAGAAACATTAAGTCCTCTTGATCTATTGATCCTTTAACCAGCGCAATAGTCATCCCGATATCTCATGACTGTCTTTAGCTTGGAAATTATTCAGTCTGAAAAAAAAATAAAACTGTGCCTGCTTATAAGCTGTATGAATGTTTCATTCCTGATCCTAAGCCTGTGTTTACCATGAAAATTTAACTGTGTCTCTTGTTAAGGAGCAGATGTTTGAATTTTTTCTGGTCTATTAAGCCACTTTGTATAGATTTCAGTCCATTGATATTTAGAGCAATTATTTACATGAAGGAAGTTGTTACCATTTTCTGTGATGGTTTTGGTCATTCTGTTTTTATTTTATTTATTGGAAATCATTTAATATTCCTTGAAGAGCTGGTTTAGATGTGGTACATGTCTTCAGCTATTGCTTGAGTGCTTTATCATTTCCTCAAATCTGAGTGATAACTTTTTGGGATATAGAAGTCTTTGTTGAATATTACTTGCATTAAATAGTTTTAACATTCACTTCTTGCTCATAGAGTTTAATTTGGAAAATCTGATGTGAATTTTATGTATTTCTCTTTTATGTGAGGTTTTATTTTTCTCTTGATTCTTTCACTTGCATTATCATTCTTGCTTGGCACTTTCATTCTTGTTGTACCATGCTTTGCTGTTGTTCATTTTTAATTTATTTTCCTTGTACCTCTGCCTAAATGAGCAATACTCTCTCCTCAGACTGGGGAGGTTCTCACTTATTCTTTCTCTCATTCACTATTCTCCTCTTTCTCTCCTTCCTCTTTACTTTTTCAATTCCTATAAATAGGAAGTTGTTCCTCTTGCTTTTATCTATTGAAAAATCTTAAATTTTCTTCATTTTTAAATCTCTTGCCTTTTACCATTTTTTGTTGATGATATGATGATTGATTTAATTTTAAACTTCTTTTTTCTGTTAAGTCCCACTACTGAATTTAGTTTCTTCATCCCTTTTCCAAATAGTTCTTCAATATTTTAGTCAATATTAGAGTTTATTGAAAACCTATCTGCATGATTTCCTCAGTTTGGTGAATATCGCAAAGATTGTTGCTCTGTAGTTACCTTTAATTTTTCTGAATCCATCAAAAATGTATTTGTGCTTGAGGACCTTACCTTTCTGAATCCCTGATGTGATCTTTAGTCTCCTGTTAAACAGAGACTGTGATATTTTCTTATTGTTGATGTGTGGTGGGAGCTAAGGGTGAAGCTCCAAGTTCTAGAAAATCTAAGCAGCAATCTGCTTCCATTAGCATTTTACCTATGATTTTAGTGATTTCAGGAGCCACGGATATCTTGTGAAGATTTCTCAGAAGATTCATCATGAGCAAGGTTAATTCCATTGCTGACTCTCAAGATAGGGAATTGGAGAACTTCTAGGTTCATAGTGAGTTCTTACAGAGAGCTCATTTGTGGCAGGTCCAGCATGGATGACTGGTCTTATTGTTTGTTCTGACGTCTCTCTCTCTCTCTCTCTCTCTCTCTCTCTCTCTCTCTCGCTCTCTCTCTCGCACCATATGTATATGTATATATATATATATATATAACATATTTATTTATTTATTTATATCCCAGCCAGTTCTGCAGCAAGTAATTCAAGAGTACATCTGGAACAGAATCAGTCCCAGTTTTAAGAGCAAATTTCTTTGATGCCATGTTTGGCTAACTCCATAGTAATTACAGACCTGTGATAGTGGTAGGGTTTGGACTTGACTTTTGGCTTGTTTTTGTTATTCTCCAGGACTACTGATGTGTAGTATGTTGCTGTGTAAACAAAATATAGAGACCACTGGGTCACAAGTAAACCTTAAATAATTGGGGGGATTTATATTTCTGGTTGATTTCCCTGTGTTGTGAATGCTACCACTACCCAAACATAGAGTTTTTTTTTCTTGTATTCTTTCACTTGCATGTTATCAATTTAATTTTGAGTAGTGTTAGATTTCCATTTGACTCTTCTTGTTTGTTTCTTCCAAGGCAGTTGTTTTGAGGCTACTTAGATCTATAGTTATTAGATCTATAGCTGATCTCAGAGCTATAGCTATTAGATGTGAGCTATTTGATATATAGCTCTAATCTATTTTAAGTTGAAAGCAAATTCTGAGTTGTTCTCAAGGTCCAACCTATTATTATCATCTCCTTCGCCCCAAACTTTTCCTTTTAGAAAGATTGCTACTTCCACGTTAGGTATCTGTTTTCTTTATAGAAGAATTTTAGTATTTTCTGTGAATCAATTTAGCCTAAAAATTTTCAACATTTTGCATGAAATATTTTATTACTCTTTTATGTATATTCCAAACACAGTAACAAGAAGTCTCAAAATGGAGACTTTACTGGGCCCACTGAAGCAAATCGATGAACAACAGGAGGACAGTGTTTGTTTTTTGTTTTATGTATTGGATTTTGAGTCTTACTCTTGGTTCTGAACTCAAGATCCAGCTGGTGGGTTTGGTGGACCATATGTAGTTATGCTGATTGAATCTGGTTGGCTGTGTGAAAAGCAAGCACCCTACCAATACCCATCTGATAAGGGATTATTATCCAGGTTACACACTACACTAGTAGAATTGTACAAGTAAAACACCCTCGACCCCATCAAAAAATGGGGAGAAAAAATGAACAGAAGTTTCCTCAAAAAAGAAATACAAGTGGCCAAAAGGCACATGAAAAAATGCTACACATAGCTAGCCAGCAGGGAAATGCAAATCAAAACAATGAGATACCATCTCATACTACAGATACTGACACACATTCAAAAGAACAAAAGCAACCAGTGCTGACATCGATGTGGGGGAAAAGGGACACTCTTTCACTGTTGGTGCTAATACCCACTAGTCCAGCCCTTCTGGAAAACAATATGGACAGTCCTTCAAAAGCTAGAAATTGAGCTTCCATATGATCTCACAATACCATTTCTGGGAATATATCCCAAGGATGCAAAAAAGCACAATGGAAGTGACATCTGTACCTATATGATCACTGCAGCACTGTTCACAATAGCCAAAATCTGGAAACAACCCAAGTGCCCTAGAACAGATGGCTGGTTAAAGAAACTTTGGTACATCTACACAATGGAATGCTATACAACGGTCAGGAGAGAAGAAGTCATCACTTTGCTTATAAGTGGATAGACATGGAGAGTATCATGCTATTTGAAATAAGTCAGAAAGAGAGGGACAAACATAGAAGGACTGAACTCATTTATGGAGTTTGAAACAACATAACATGAGGCTGACACCTAAGGATAGTAGATACACAGGACAGGAAGATTGCTCCATAGTTGGAAGCCTGCCTCATGAGCAAAGGGGAGAAAGCAGCTGGAATTAGATCAGAGATCATTAAAAAAATGATGGCTGGAGGAATCGGTTGGGATGGGAGATGTGCGCAGAAAGTAGATAAAGGACCAAACATGATGACCTCTCAGGGTCTGTATTGCAAACCATAATGCCCCAAAGTAAGAGAGATTATGGGGAATATTGTCTGCCATGGATGCAGGATGAGGGTGGGAAGGGGGGTATACCAGGGATATTGGTGTTAGGGAATGTGCACTGGTGGAGGGGTAGGTGTTTGATCATTGTGTTATTGTAACCCAAACATAAAAGCTTGTAACTATCTCACATTGATTCAATAAAATTTAAAAAAAAATTAAAGAAAACCACCGTCCCTCCAACAGTGTACATTTCCATTTCCCACCACCAAAATCCCCAGTTTCCTTCCTGTGAGCTTGTTTCTATTTTCATCACATAGTTCTTATCTAGCATGATTATTTCCAACTATCTTTGTCATAGTGGTCCCTTCTCTATCTCAACTGCCTTCTCTTCCCAGCACTTGAGGCAGACTTCCAACTTTGGACAAATCCTCTTGGCCCTCATTTCTACTGTCCTTGGATATTAGCCTCATATTATGGTATTTTTAAATCCCACAGGAGTCCAATAATTTTATATTTATTCATCTCCTTCTGACTCATTTCTTTCAGCATGATGCTCCCCATGTTCATCTATTTATAATAAAAATTTGTAACTTCATTTTAACAGTTGAGTAGTATTTCATTGTGTAGATGTGCCATTATTTCTTTAACCAGTGATCTGTTCTTGGGCACTTGTGTTGTTTCAAGAATCTGGCTAGTGTAAATAGTGCTACAATGAATATAAAAGTACAGATGGCAATTCTGTTATGTGTTTTGGGGCCTCCAGTGTAGATTCCCAGAAGTGGTGTTGCTGAAGGTAATTTCTAAGTGACTATACTTTTGAATTATGTGGGCTCTTTCTGGCTATAAAAGCATGGCTTACTTTATATCAGTTTGGTATGGACAAGTGTGGACCAGATACATTTGTAATTTTTTCCAGCCCCTACCTAGTTCTTTGCTAGGTTTTCAAGGGATAGTGAAACTGTCCTCAGGGATCTACCCTAAGAGTCTGATTCTATGTAATATAACATTAATAAGGTGTCCAAAGACATGCTATCATCAAGACTGCAAGTGATAACAAAAGGGCACCTACCAGTAACTTCAATCTCAGATTACACTATATAACATCTTGCTTCCTTTTCTAATGCTATAATATCACAGTTAGAATGCTGTATATCCCGTGAAACATCCCTTCCAGATCCATGGGGTACTCTTCTCTACACTACAAATATCTCCCTGATTGCAGCTTGTTTTCCCACAATGTCATTTATTTCTTGGCGATGGAGTTTCTGTCACTAATTTGCCTTAATGCTATCCTTTTTCCCTTGCTGCTGCAATTATTTTGTATAGAAAAACTAAGTGATATCTAAGAAGGATAAGTCACTTTCTTACAAGTATAGAGATAATACCATCTTGAGGTAATATACTTAGCACTTGCCTTGACAGTGTGGAACAATATTAAACTCCCAGCACCATCAAACAAAATTGAGAAAATTAGGCAGTTTGAGAGAAAGATATATACAAATATACCTTTTGTTATTGTATATTGTTATAATTGTTTCATCTTACTGTGCCTAAATTATTAATTAAATCTTACCATAGGAATGTATTATAGATAAAACTGTGCATCTATGCTTACATATTTTATAACGCATTTCATATGTGTACTATTTTATATAGTTCATATATAAAATATACTACTATACATGATTTCAGACATCCAGTGGAGTCTTAGAATGTATTCAACTTGGATAAGGGGAGGCCACTGTACTGAAGAAAATGTTGAACAGCCTGATAACCAATAATTAGGAAACATTTATACTTTAAAGTGTTTTTAATTGGTAAACTTCTATACTTAAAATATGCTAGTTAAATGCTTATAAATTGCTTTGTTTCTTGAAAGATTTTCAACAGCATTATTATGAGTTATTATTTACTTTTTTAGATTGTAAATATAGGCAATGAAATAGAGACAAGCTTGGAAATTACAGACTACCAAAAATTGCTGCTTTTCTTGGTTTTTAGTTTTCTTTCCCCAAATAATTATCTGTTGTATAAAAATAGATGTAGACAGTAGTTATTCATGTCTAATCAAACCCACAGGATTTTTAGTGGGAAAAACATATATTGAAATTAATAAAGATCACAAATGCTGAGTTCAAACAAGGTATAATTTTGTAGTGAAAAGAAAAGTTTTGGTAATCATAGCTGTGGTGTAAACATCCTCAAGGCTTCTAGTCACAGATACTTTTACTGGGGAATGGACGTATAATAATCATGTCTCTCTTATTTATTTTTTGCTACTGAAGAAATTAGCAGATCCAATTTAAATTTGATCACCTGTCTTCTTTAATCTCTCATAAGTTAAAAAATAGTTAATTCAAGGGTCCTTGAGGGTTGTTGAGGGTTCTAAATAGATTGTTGCAGCAACTTTTACAGAAATGTGAAGCTTCTTTTTACAATTTCAAGAGGTCATCTCTAGGGTAGACATTAAAATTTGAAAATGGCATAACATGATTTTATAAATATTTTGACTTTTAAATTTGTGAATTTCAGCCTCAAAGTTCCTTGGAGTTACATAGAATAAATTAGTTCTAAATAAATTACTTAAAGTTGTAATGTAGGACTGAAAAAGATAAAAGAAAGAATGTGAACCTGGAAATTCAAAAGAACGGCATCTATACAATTTAGATGAGGCCATTTGACTATTTGTTATTTAAAACATGTGATTCTTAACTACCAGCTATCTTCTCTCTCTCTATGAATTGCTTTCTTAGTAAGAAAAATATATCAGGCACTGGTAAGTTGTGCAGAAGAGATTCAATGACTAGTACCAAGAGCTAGAATTTTAAATGTCAAGAAGATATGGGCACAATTATTTTTTTAACTAATTGCTTTTTCAATATAACTAGTAGGACACAAGCCAGACCAACAATTAGTTTGTTTGCTTTGAAAAATTTAATCCTCTACCACCTTTTTTAAAAAATTAATTTAATTAAAGAACTGTGACTTTCAAACTTATTGATAGTTGAGTTCCAGGCACATAACATTTCAATTCCACTGCCAGTCCATCAGTGCCAACTTCCCTCTACCAGTTTTACCAGTTTCAACCTTCAGCCTCTACCTCCTCAGCTGCACTCTACCACCTTTCTGAACAAAGTTATCTTATGACCTTGAAGAAATAAAGTCTTAATCTACTTTTATGACACAATAACAGGTGGTAACTAGTTTACCCTCATACATCATGTACAGAAAGAATGGTGTGAAAGAATTTGCTTTCTAAGTCCCACTCAGTACTGAAATGTACTCATTTTACAAATAAATCTTATATTGATGTATGAAAGAGATATTATTTACATTGCTACTTTAATCATCATCATTGTCCTCTCATATTATCTTAGAAAATGTTACAGGGGAAAGATCTGTAAATAATGCCCTACCAAAATATTGCTTCTGGAATTCAATGGAAAATAAATGTAAAAGTTTATTTTGGTTATGCTAATGACTTCCTCTTGAAATTTTATTTTCTTCCATTGAAATGAAGTTTCTCTTTGAAGTTTCTATATTATGTTCATAGTTAACAACTAACATTTTAATTAACCTAACGAGAAAAAAAGTAGGCATGAAGTCACAGGTGAAAAATCTCCAAAATTGGCGGTATGGTGCCGCCATCAGGTCAATCTGTACCTGTGAGGTGAGTGCATCAGCAGCCTGATGGTTCCTTAAGACTTCTAGATATCCTAAAATTGCTTCTGTGCCTTTGGCCAGACCCCATCAACTTGGGGCCAAATTTACCAAGAAAGTAAATGGGCAAAACTTAGGTATGTGTGAGAGTCACCCACAGACCACCTCCGGCTCAGCTATATAATTGGAGGCAAGGCCTCTCTGGTTCCTGATCAAACTGCTTAACGGTCATGATCCCAGAGACTCAGAAACAAATCTCAGAATCCAGTGGCTTTTGGCACAAATGTGTCTGGTCCCTGCAGTAGGTTAGCGGTGCCATGCCACCCCAGGTGGGAATAGGTTTCTTGCCTTGGCCTGTTCTCCCTGGTGGCTTGGTGGCTGCCACCCACCAGAGGCCACTGGACAGTAAGGTTTGGGCCCACAGTGATGAGACATGCAGGGCCTCATGGGATGGGATGGAGCTGGTCCTTTCTTCCCCGCCCCAACAAGACCCTGAGTCGCTGCCCACCAACGGCCTCTCTGGCTCCTGATCAAGCTGCTTAATGGCCATGATCCCAGAGACTCAGAAACAAATCTTGGAACCCAATGGCTTTTGGCAGAGATACCTCTGGTTCCTGAAGTAAGTTACTAGTGCCAGGCCACCCCATAGGGAAAAGGGTAATGTTCCTCCGCCTCTCCCCCTTGGTGGCTCAGTGGCCACCATCCTCCAGAGGCCATTGGTCAGTCAGGTTTGGGCCAGCAGTGACGAGACACATGGGGTCTCACAGGATGGGGATGGAGCCGGCCTTGACCTCCTGCCCCAAAGAGACCCAAAGTTGCCGCCCATGAACGGGCCTCTCTGGTTCCTAATCAAGCTGCTTAATGGCCATGATTCCAGAGACTGAGGAACAAATCTCGGAATCCAGCAGGTTTGGGCAGAAATCTCTCCAGATTTAATTGTTAAAATTTTGGAATTTCAAAATCACGTGGCCACTACTGTGGCCATGTGACATCATATGTTATTCATAACCAGCAATAGAAAACAAATTGTCTACAGTTACCTTTTCGGCAGATCTGAGTGTTGGGGTAAAATCCCAAATAATAAAAGTGGGCCTGGGGTTGAAATATTGAATGAAATCAAAGTGGAGAGAGTCATGTGGAAATCATCTGCCCCCACAGATAGGGGGAGGGTGTGAGATGGGGGGTTACTGGGGTTTTTGGTGGTGGAGAATGGGCACTGGTGAAGGACAAGTGTTCCATCATTTTATGACTGAGACTTAAACCCAAAAGCTTTGTAACTACTCTCACAGTGATACAATAAATAAATTTATAAAAAAAAGGGGGAGGGGGGAGGTAAGGTGGAGTTCATGCCCAATTCAATCAGCCTAATCAATGGCTGAATAAATAGCAATACTCCTACATTAAAAAATAAATAAAAGAGAAATCTCCAAAATGCTGAAAAAGTCTACCAATGTATTTCTGACTCCTCCATGAAACAAGTTCAAGAAGAGTACCTTAAGATGCCCATCTAGATGCATTAGGAAAAAATCATATGCTATATCCCTTACCTACTAAGAGGGAAAAAAAGGAAAAAATGCCTTATCTATAATGAATAAATTTCAGTTATTTTAATTCTAAATAAGATAGTTAACTTTGTGTCTTCCAATTATGAGAACACCTTTATACTTTTTGTTGGATGCACTGATTATGAGTGAGGTATTGGATTTCTAGACATGGGAAACCAACACTACTGTCTTAATGTTGGATTTATATACATGGGAAACCAGTAATGTCATAAAAAGAAAAGAAAATAAAAATTCAGGGGACACTTAAACCACAATTTAGGACAAATTATGAAAGCACAGATTAAAAAGTTGTTCATGAAGTAAAATATTGTGCCCCATTAAGATTAGGATGCACATGTACCCAAAGCCATTTGATGGAGTTTTGTCACAGAACTGGAAGCTCTTCTGTAAGTCATCTCTTGATTTATTCAGTGGCTCTGGAATCTCATGCTAAAGCTTATGGATATAAGAAAACAGCATTTAAAACACAAAGTTAAATGTGTGTGCATATTTATTTACATGTATGTATGTACATATACACACAAATGGAATAAATTGCTTTCTAAATAATGTACCAAAGGAGGACAATGAAATGAACTCAAATAGATTAATTTTTCCTGAAGGAGTAATTTATTCAAATTAACAGTCCTATTAGAAATTTTAGAAGAAAAAATAGTTATGGGATACAGATATTTGAGGCTTTCTTGTTTGGTTAGTTTGTTGGTTAGGTTTTGGCCATACCCGACAGTGCTCAGAGTTTACTCTTGGTTCAACCCAGGGATGACTCACAGCAGAGTTCAGGGGACTATATTGGGGTGCCAGGGATCAAATCCAGGTCAGTTGCATGCAAGGCAAGTACTTAACCCACTGTGCTATCTTTCTGGTCCCCTAATATGTGTTGTTTTTGTTTGTTTGTTTGGGGAGGGGGGCGCATGGGGAGTTGGGCCACAGCCAACAGTGCTCAGGCTTGCTATGGTTCTGTACTCAGAGAAAACTCTTGGTGGGACTAGGGAACATTTTGGGTACCAGGGATGAAATATGGGTGGTCCTCATGCAAGCAAGCACCCAATCCACTATACTATCACTCTGGCCCCATATTGTGCTTTTTAAAAAACAAAAAAAAGAATGACAAAAAATTTCAAGTCGCCAGAAAAACAAAAAAAAAATGGATGGTGCTATTTTATCTTTGGAGTATTAGGCACAAGTGTGCATTTTTAAAGAGAAGATTTGTGACCTTTTTATAGGATAAGAAATAAGCAGTCACTTGGGATAAGGAGCAGGAAAACACTCTCCAATAAATTCTCTTACAACTTGTAGGAGACTACCACATTTTACTAGATATGTTCAAACTTAAACTCCCAGTGATATCACTTAACATACTGATACTTTTCTTATTATTTCTGTAAATAGAGACATTTTATTGTAATGTGGCACATGTTCCAAGGGGGGATGATATAAAGTTTTATTTTTTTAAACCAGTATCATTTTCTTTCTAGAGATTATATAATGGAAATGTATGATGCATTTTGGTCTACATTGAGAACCTAAAAAAAGATATAAGACATTTTTTAGAAGAAACAGATAATCAGTCTTTTAGTAATTTAATGTTCCTTCTTCC